>NW_028262358.1:25741235-26961860 GCF_047370975.1 Nipponia nippon
TAACTACTTGATGAGGTCTGTAGCTGCAAATTATTGACAGAGATATTTCATTGCCTTTGAGAGTCCTCTGTACTTTCTGTTGGCCAACTTCAGCTTGTTAGCATCTGCAAATGCCGTTCTTGTGTGCCTCACTGGTTCAGGCACTGCACAAGCAGTATAGTTGTCTAAAAAGGTCCCAATGGGATATTACTACATCATTACTTCTGACTGTATAAGTTTGTATATGCGCGAATATATTTGCATTTTGTGCTGGCTTGCTAACAAACTCACCAAAGCACAATACACAGCTACCTGACGTTTTTTAGACGTCAGATGATTTCTATGTAATGTTTACTTTAAAAAGAAGTAGGCAGTATCTCTTACGCAGTAACATCTACCCCTGAATATAATGATGTATCTTTTTTAGAAGTTAGGTGTGGAATTGCCAGCTGTGTGCATGCTTACCTTTACTGCTGCTTTTAGTCCTGCTGAGTTCTAATAAAACAGCAGAGTCAGCCTGGAAGACAAGCATCTTCAAGACTGGAGCCATAGGAACAGTAATGATTACCCATTTCTGAAAGTTAGGCTATAACCCTCTTCACCACTCCAGAGAAAAGTATTCTTCTCACATGTAGTCATCCATGGTTTCTCATTAAAAACCCAAACAGTTGCTTCAGTTATTTTTTGATAAGCCATATTTGTCTTCACTAACCTGTCAATTCACTCACCAGTAAAGCGGACCCCCTAGAGAAGCAACTGTCTGTGAGCTTTTCCCATTTCCCATTCCTGTACATACCGTATGTACCTCTTGATTTTGGTCTGCAGGCACATCTGTGACTGGTGTGTGGGAGGAGCATGACTCAGACCTAGTCATTCCAGTGACAATTATTCTTTAACCACCTCAAATTAGTCTTCATCTGTGAATGTCACCTTTATCTCAGACCGCATTGGCTTACTCAACATAATTAAAAACTTCAGTATTCTTATTTGTGTTATAAACACCATTAAATATTTGTAACTATTTAATGACACCAGAAGAGGGAAGCTTTTAGACCTGTTTGTCTTCGGGTTTGTTTGGGAAGTGTTTGAAAACCTTGTATGGAATACAGTCATGTAACATGTTTGTACTTGTTGCACCCAAAAGCAAAAGATGTGCATGTGCAAGAAGGGATTGGCAGGTCACTCAGTGTTGGCTGGGGAGTGTCTTGCAGTCTTTCTGTGGTTATTGAAGTAACACCACTCTGGGAACGTGGCTTACCAAGGTTATTACATCAGAAGCTTCAGAGCCTGAGCTGCAGGGAAGCAAAGCAGTCAGGTACGGTGCAGTCCAGTTAAGTGCAATAGCTTTAGGGGCTTAATTTCACAGCAAAGTTGATCTGAACAGAGAATTAATTGTTGTCCTTAACTCAGGTATCCATTCATCCTGTCAGGACGTGCTCTTAACTCAGGGTGTCAGATGTGCTCTTAACTCTAGCTGGCTGGCCTGCCAACTGAACAAGCTTGACAGCTCCTCGGTGATTAACATAACCTCTCTCTGCGGGCAATGTATAGATCACTGACTGTTTTGCAGCGTGACTGCTTGGAGTGAAGTCAGCTTGAAGGCTGCTAGTGAGTGTAAGCCAGGTAAGTTACAGAAGACCCAGGCTTCGTCTCAGTTACACCCTTTCCGTTGTTTTGAGGGTTTTGTTTAACTAGTTTTTCATTTGGGGACAATGCAGTTAATCCAGAGAAGTTACTTCTCTCTGGAATCTGTGGGACAAGGGATGTGCCATTTTTACATCAGCTGGCTAGGTGAGGCCAGCGCTCTACCACCCACCTCTGGTTCACTGCACAATGAAACCATAGTACCTTCATCCCACTCTGCTTTTGTATTGGGATAATTTATAGGCATTAAAATTTTACCTTTTCTTCTAAGAGAAGATAAAGCCTAAAAAAAGACTGTGATGTACTTGCTATATAGACAGCAAAAGCTTTTGTAAGTCAGTGGATGACAGTTAGTGGTCGAAGAGAGCTGCTTTGTCTCAGTATTTCTCCTAACTGTGTCCTTAACTTTCACCACAGGCATACATGCTCACACCTGTGAAGCAGTGTTTAAAGCCTATGCATAGCTGAGTTGAGGTTTTAAGCCTAATGAGAAGTGAGATCACTGCAGCCTCAGGGGAGGCCTTGGGTCCTTCCTCCTTGTACTCTTACTGGTGGATTCAGATCTGAACATACTCAGCAAGAAATGCAGCCAGCTACCAAGTTCCCACATGGGCGCTCTGGTGGGAGTAGAGGGAATCTACCTGAATCCATTTATGATTGGGAACAAAGGGTAACTCTAAATATCTCACTGGAATGTAAGATACCTTAATTAAATGAGATCTGGAGCAATGACCAAAAGGAGAATGCCGCTTAGGCAGTTGTCAGCAAGTGACTTTAGCCATCAAACTCTTGTGTTGCATCAGTGATGGTGGGAAGTGCAGTCCAGAATTCAGTATGCCTAAGTGCTAGATGATGGCTTTGATCTGCAAAATTCAGATCCAGTTCTGCACTCTCAAAGGCCACAGGTACGTTATTGCAAAATCAGGCTCAGGAATTGCCAACAGGAATGGGCCTGAGCCAGCAGTACAAAGCCCAGCAGAACATGTGGCAGCATTGTAGAGAAAGGGCCAGAAAGTTTGGATAAAAGACGGTCTCCTTGGGCCTCTCTAGATTTCTCTGCTGCAAGGCTTTGTGGAAAACATCATACAAATCATAGAGAAAATAGGGTAAACAGAGGAACCATAAAAACTACGTATGTAAGCAGTTTCACATGAAAAGATAACAACTTTTCCTTTTTATTCCCTCCTTTCTTTAATCTTTTCCTAACTGATTTTTATCTGTAGCTCTGTTTCAGCAATAGATTTAAAAAAAAAGAAGAGAGTTTGCTTCTAATTGGGGGTAACCATTTCAGATAAGTTGAGGGTAGGTAAAAAACAGCTCTCAAAGCAAAAGCCTTCATATTGGTGCAAGTCAGTAAAAACCTAGAAGCAGTATCTGGAGATTTCATTTTAACCAAGTAATTGAAAATGGCCATGCATTACCCTGTATAAATTGTAGAAGAAAAATGATGCCCTTAAACGGCTTAGTCGTCACTTAAATGGTGATCTGTTCATTAATGCTGGGAAATGAAATGGAAATCCATTTCAATTTTCTAGACAATTTAAATTTTATTGTCCATAAAATTCTACAAAACAGTGAAATAGTGTCCTTTCTTGCAAATTGTAGAGGATTTAATCAGATTTGGCCATTTTAATAATTCTCATCGTGGTAAAACTTGCTAGTGAATACATTGAGCTGAAGTCATCCCTTTGTTGATAAAAGTGTCCCACTGGTGAGTCTGGCCTCATATGTTTGGAATACAGATGGTTTTCGCAGCTGTAATCTCTTTGTACAGTTAGTTTCCTCTTGATAATCAAATTGGCTTAGTCTAGAGCAAGGCTTAGCATTCACTGAAGTACACATGCTTAAAACACAGAGCATCATCAAGATCCTGCTCGCCATTTAAAACCCTTTATGACCCTCCTGAAGATGTTCTGATAAAGATCTTGTTCTTCACAGGAATTGTAGTTGTTTTAACTAGTTGTGAAAATCAGTACATTTCCTGGCTGTTCTGTCTTACTTTATCAGAGGTGAACCTATTTTGTGGGGGATAAAACAGGGAGAGGTAACTGGAAAGTGCCATTTCTGTGGAATTATCTTCCTTTTTCTCTAGTCTTACCTTTGAGTAATCATGCTGATGTTTCCCTTTGCAAATCTTCTTGCCTGTTGCTCTTGCTATCCCATATTGTTGTATTTTGACTGAAATAAAATTTGATTCTGCAAGGAGCTTTCTGCGGACTCATTGATTAAACCGTAATGGTTCTTTGAAAGTCTTTTTGGTATCAAGGGCTAAGGCCCTAATTTCAATTAATTAGTAGGCATTACAGTGTTTGCAGTTAGTCATGGCTATCTGGTAGGTTTAAGAATTTACCCACAAGTTGAAGCAGAACATTTATCTTAATATCTGGTTTCTGATGCACCTTTGGATGTAAAATGATGTTACCCCATTGGGACTAACGAGTCAGTGGAAGTACAGGGCCTTGCAGAAATATTGATGCCTTCAGATAATTTAAGTGAGAAGAGTCAGGTGAACTCGTTAGTCTGCAAGTGGTGTGTGTTTGTGGAATAAGAACATGCAGCCCTGTTTTCCTGAAGATGAGAGAAGCTTTTGGTTAGGGATTTCAAAGTCTACCAGCTTGCAGTCTCTCTGTATCCACGATGCTCTTCTCTTTAATTCCTCTCAGTGTCATGCTTGTGTTGTCTTCTGCTGGCTTCCCTTTACAGCACAAATGTAATGTACAACCAGACTCTTATTCCTTAATTTTGCAACCAAGAACACATCCGAGTCCTCACAGGCTGGTTCTGACTTGTTGTGCATCTGATTACTTTAGTAATCTGCTTTTCTGCAAGCATATTGGCTGCAGTGGAGCCTGTGGCTGTCATTAAATCCCCCTCTGGATGACTGTTAGCGCCTTGCACTGTGAATATAATACTAAACTGTAGCTGTCAAAACAAATGAATGATGAGTTTTGTGAATCAGGATTCTTGCCATTTTACTTGTTTGGGCACTTCTTAATTTGCCAAAATCCAGACTTTGCAATGTTAATTAGTGGGATTGTGTTAATTTAGTCAGGTGCTGCTGTACAGAGGTAGGAGCCTTGGCCCTAGAGGTAATAGCCACCCTTCCTTTGTACGGATTGCCCGGGAGCCCTTCATCCTCTCTTTTCATAAGCAAGCTCTTGGATCCAAGATGCAGCCTTTCATAGAGTGCAAACTGATGTTGGCCCTTCACTGTGAGTTTAGAGAGAGCTGTTTGTGTTGGAGAGCTTTCTTGCAGGGCTGATGCTGAAGTTTGTTTTATTGGCTTTTATTCACTTTGGCTCTGATCGCTCCTCTGATCAGTTTTGGTCTGTGTGTTTTCCCATGCTGTTTATCTCAGCCCAAACACGCTGAAGGCAAAAGCAAAACCTGTTAGAGATTTGTGCTGCCCACGATGCCCAGGCTTGTGAAATTCTTGTGAGCCAAAACACCTGCGATTGCTGCTACCAGCTGTGTGGGCGCTACCAGATCAAATCAAAATAAAAAAAATTTCAGTTTTGAAGCATCCTTAGGGATGCTGGAGTTCAGCATCTTTGGAAGGTTTGGTGTTTTACCAACACTTCTTCCATATTAAGCCTTAAACTGGCAAAATGTAAGTGGTTTCAAGTCCCTGAGATAACGGGGTTATTCGCCTGTGGGTCTGTGCTGCTGGAGTAGCAGTCTGCCTTTATTTTGCAGAGCTAGGAAAGGGTGTGAGGAGAGAAGCAGTGGGAGCCGTTTGTGGTGTTTGTTCCATAGCTGTTCTTAACTCTTCCCTTTCTGCCCTTACACTCTGCAGCCAGCCTATTTTAAGGTGCACAGATGTGTCTACTACTCTAGTCCTTGGTAGTTGCTTAAGTGGCTTCTTAGAGCAGCTGTTCCCTTGTTTATGTCTCTTTCATTTCATTGCAGTTCTTGTTTTTTTTGGTGGTGGGAAGAGGAAAAAAAGAAATGTCTCTGATGCTCTGTTGTTTAGCTCTTATTAACTGTGTCCTCACTGGTGGCCTATCCTTCTGCAGGGGAGACATTTCTGTTGTAGCTGGAGCCCACTGGTGTCCTCCTGTGTCCCATCTGTCATGAGCAGGGTGATTTCAGCAAATGTGATGATGAGTGTGAGAAGATATGCAGTAGGGTTTGACTAAGAGTTTAAAAGAGTTTGCCTGTGGTCTCTCATCTTTCATCCTAGAAGTCAAGTGGTTCTGCCACATAGCTTGATGCTCATGTCCCTTGTGGCCTATTCAGGCGTTCTGCTTTGCTCTTTGCCCATTGAATTGACTTTCAGACTTGCTCAACTGATAGTAGTGTGCCAGTTCTTTGATCTTTGCCATTGCTACTGCCTTGCTTTTGCCTGTGGGGTACCTAAGCTGAGGTGCAAATTACAAGCTGGTGGAGTGAAAGAGGAGGGAGGTGGAGCAGCGTATCAGTTCAGTCCGGGAGAACAGAGCGCCGTGGGAAGGGCAGGATCTAACAGTCACTGAAACAGCATGGGGGAGAGCTCCTCTGGGAATTTACTTTCACTTCGAAAAATGTCTTTTTCACCAAGTTGTGAAATTCAGGAATTGATGTACATGCTAAGAAGATAGTAACAATTGTAATTTGTTTTATACCATGTGAAAACATTATGTAAATATACTGTGAAAATTCATAAAGTCCATAATATTAATTGACCTACTGGATTATGGCTAAGTTGTTTGCATTTATTCTTTACTAGCTAAATGAAATGATATCTCTATACATTGTAATAATAAAAAATAAAAGGTAGATAAAAGATTACAAATAGGAAACTTTATAATATACAAAGCTTCCTAAGAAGTAGCAAAATAAGCAGCTCTGCATCTGTCTTGATAGAAAATGGGGCAACCTATTTAAATTCTGTACTGTTCTAGAAGGTTATATAGATACTCGATAAGTAAATCTTACTTTAGGTGCTTTGGTTTCAAGTTGCAAGACTACAAATAACAATTCTATCAAAACTAGTGCTGTAAACAATTCGCTGATAGATACCTGTTTGGTTTGGTATTTGCTTGCAGACTGTAATTAACAGTTCAGTGTTTTTCTTTTAACTGCATGCTCTCTACCCATAAGTAGGCATAATTACGACTAATCAAGACCCCTAATCTCAAGCAATTATAAGCTCTTACATTGTTCTAATTGCACATTTAAAAACAATGCGTTTTTCTCATATAATTATGGTATAATCCATACAGTTATTAATTTCTGCTTTTCTTTTTATCTGATCAATGTTAATTTTGTGTGACCTCACAACATGTTATCTGAAAAATGCCTTTGAGGCATGCAATTTTTGTGGTTAGTTTACGGTTTATGTTTCGCCTTCAGTGAGAAGTGATGTAGTGCAACAGGTTTTCAAGGCTGTGCTTTCTCTCAGCCATCTATGAACTCAATAATTCGTTCTAAACTAGGAACTTGTTAGTGAAACAAAAGTGCAATTATACATTTAAATCATCTACTATTTGTCTATCCAGGTGCTTGCTCTTTGAATAGTATTTAGGTTAGCACAAGTTACTCCTCAAGTATGTAAAAGGTGCTTTTTTTTGTGTTTTTTGGTTTTTGGTTGTTTTTTTTTTTTAATTGTTAAGTGGAACTTATACACAGACAGGCAGACTTTCTGTATCAGCTTTCCAGAAAGTCAAAAAGAAGGCTGTTCAGTTTTAGAAAGCCCTGCAAGTCTTGGGGGCAAGATATAAGAGGTTGTTCACTAGTTGTTGGTCTCACTTGTTGCTTTCTAGTTCTTATGCACACATTTTGTATGCAAGGGCTTTGGATGAGTGCATTTTGAACAAATCATCATCAATCTGATGATTCATCTCAGGAACCACATGCAGCACTTACATCTGTAATTGGGGTAATTGCAAACCTCTCATTCTTACAGATAGAAATTCTTCCTCTTATAATTCTAAAATCAGATCCCAGATCTTTTACTGTGGTAACTGAGACCTACACTGACTTGTATTTATTTCTCTATTCTTATTTGTTACATCATTAAAACTAGCAGATGATTTGGTGACCTTTCCCACCTGTGTCTGACCTTCATGATTCACTTGTGTGGGTAATTGGCTATTGAAATTCCTGTGCTTTTATCTTTGATGTTATTTAAACACTGGTTTAAATGGGGTGACACAGACTGCATTGTAAATGGGTAGCCACATTGTTGGGGACAATGTGTTTTTCTTTATCTATTGTCAGAAAAGAATATTAATGTCGGGGAGGGGGGGCTGTATCTTTTCTGAGGGATCTTGACATTCAGGGAGAGGAGGTGCTTGCTGTCTGCTTGACGTGCTGCAGCTTTGTATGCAGCATTAGAACAGGCTATTGCTTGTTCTGCAGAAGAAATTTTCTCCCTGGTTGATGTGTGGGCATGGTTGCAAACAGTCTTATTCCTGGACACAGTTCCTCAAAAACCACCACACAGCCTCCATCCAGCTGATGCATCCAAGGAGGCTGTTGGGGTCAGATTAACTTGTGACCTTTCTGCATGGTGCACTTGTGGCCTTGCTTGAGTCGAATCCATCCCATACAAGGACATTTCCCCCTCCCACCCTCTTACACCCCTTAAAATACTTTTCCTTAGTTCCTGTGATCCCCTGTACATAGGACTGCGAAGGAGTTGATAGATTGTATACAGCCTGTAAAGCATCACTACAAACTCTGGCCAAGGGCTCCAGGGACCTTTGAATGTTGGCCTATGACCTGCACTGTTGCTGTTAGAGGGCAGTGGTTGAATGTCAGTGTTCAGTCAGTCTTGAAACAAGGATTTGGAGATTTTGCTCTGTCATAAATTGCCCAACCTTCTTCCTGTAGTAGAGTGGTGTTTCTGAAATCTTTCTGGGGCTGCAGTGTACTGCAGTGGGTTCATTTCATTATTCCTTTGAAAAGAAGGAAAGGCACACAGCTAGCTATTTCTATGCAGAAGAGGTCAATGTTTAATATTCTAATGTATCTACCCAATATTAGGCTGCAAAAATCCTTGGCTTTAATGTGTCTTTAATAGTAATAAAGTGGTTAGCTAATGACAAATTAAGGATTGTAAGTTTGGCAATTCTTTTTTTTTTTTTTTTTTTTTAATTAATGTAGGCAGGAATAATTTTTCTTGCCAAGGTAATTGTCATGCTGGAGCATAGTAGCTGCAGTTTGCAGTGGAAATTGCTCTAGGACTGCTCGCCTCATAATAATCAAAATGAAGAACCAAATTTTTGTTTTTTCTCTAGGCTTCCTGTAGCTGGACAGTAATGGGACAGAGTAGGGAGTCCATTTTACCTTTGCTGGCATAGAGCTATACGTCCCAAGATACTGAACCAGCAGGTCTCACTGTTCGCCAGACAGCAAGAGATAGTTGTATGCGCACAAGTATGGTTGCCTGGAAATCTACAGATAAGAATTTGCTTGTGACCCTCTTCCTAATCTGTCACCTATTTTCAGCGTTATACTGGCTGGCAGAATAACGATGTTTGTGGATGCCTTGTGCTGCTGCAGTGTTCTGCCAGTGGGGCTTCACAGTTTTGGAGGCCCTGGGTTCAGTTTCTTGTAGGGAACCTGGAAAGACCTGTGTAAGTAGGGCCTAAGGTAGCAATATTGTAGGGTTGTGTTTGCATCTGCATAACAGAGAGCAGAACAGGACGTAGTTAGGGAAAAGTAATGCTGTTCGAATACAAAATACTCATGGATTAAGGAGTATTTATAGTAACTCTGTTTTTTAAAGCATTTCTTTATTCTTCAGTACTCATTGCATCAGACTTGCCTGTATGGTTTAGCTCAGGCACAAGTTAAGGTTAAACAGAGAAATAATCTGTACATTTCTGGTCACTGTATCCTTATTTATACTCTCCAATTTTTTAAACTGAGTTTGCACATTTTTATATATATTTTTATACCCGTCTGTACAGAAGGGTAGTTGGAAAAGGGGAGAGCTGGTCTCTACAGGAACTCATAAAAATAAAAGTAGTCATACAGTGTCAAGAAGGAATTCTGTAGAGAATCAGCAGTGTAAAGGCCTTGAGCAAATCTAAATTTAAATCGCATCTTTCAATGATCAGGGAAAAGGCAGTCCTGTAAGTTTCTCTTGCACATTATCAAAGGTTTTTTGTTGGTCATAAAAGCATCTTAGTTGGCTTACGGATATCTGCCTATAACACTGGCCTGAATAAACAGCTGCATTCTCAAAGGAATGAATGGGATGAGGAAATTTTTTATTTTTTTTAAAAGAGGGGGTGAGGGAGGAAATAAACAGTAAAAAGGGGTATTTAGATAAGGCAAAATATTATCTTATTTTTTACAAATATGACTTCTCAATTATTTATTTTTATCTTGAGTGGAGGAGATACTGACAATTTGGTGCCTGTTTTGGGGGACAGCATATGACAAAGAGGAGGAACTTCCTCAGCAAGCCCTCTAGAGCACTTACTGGTGGTTATCGGCTCATCTGCTGTCTGACTGTTCCTCTACAGCCAGCCTCTCACTGACCTAAGTCACAACATAGGAAAGCTTGCCTTGAGGCTTCCTGTCCTTCCCTTTCATTCAGGGCTGGATTGGCTGGAAGAGCCTCAGCCTCTGCAAGCCGTCAAAACACGACCATTGAGACTTCCACCAGTCTTGTGTTCTGTCTTGGGCTTTGGCAGGCGGATCTTCTCAAGTCCTGTGTGTTTTCATCTGCTTCTCTCCACACCTGGAAATACTGCCTTTTTTTTCTTTCTCATGTTTATTCTTAAACCCAACTTGATGAACCAGCTGGCTTCATAACTATGCTGAATGAAGTCAGAAGGACTGTGCAGCATTTGGTCTGTGTTTGAAGGCTCTAGCTCTTGCCTCAGGCCTTGCTGTTCTTCTGTCTGAAGAATATAAAACATAATGTGAGTTTTTATGTATTATTAAACTTACATCTATAAATCACTGGTGTAGCTGTTTATTACATATTCCATCTTCTGCTTTGATGCATTGTTGTTGTCACACTGAGGTGGGTAATGATGACTCGGCTTACTACTGTGGTAATCCACTTAAAGCTTTGAAATCTGTCACTGATGGCATTTCAACACAGGCGCTATAAACCAGAGATGAAATTTTAAAGTATTTGCTGTCAAGCTATTTGTCTTAAAATTCTTGTGTCTTCTATTGTGGTTTCATAAGGGTTTGGATCCTACTGAATTGTTTGATGGACAAATAGTTGTGTTTCAGGAACTCTGTGTTGCAGGACTCGCCATCACAAAAGCAGGTTGTGGTCCTCATCTTGTAGTGCTGAAGGTGACCTATAAAATGCTTGCGCTCATCAGACCTTCCTCACAAAGCATGGATATTGCATGCATTTCTACGGGCCTGCCATTTTCAGTCTTAAAGGACAGTGGAACACAGACTGATCATCACAACTTATTATGTATTTTTTCTTTTGTTTTTCTTCTTTTTTACAGCTCTTCTGTATGCAACCATTTTTGGTAATGTGACAACCATATTTCAGCAAATGTATGCTAATACAAACAGATATCATGAAATGCTGAACAGTGTCCGGGACTTCCTAAAGCTCTACCAGGTCCCTAAAGGGCTGAGTGAACGTGTGATGGATTACATCGTTTCCACCTGGTCAATGTCCAGAGGAATAGATACTGAAAAGGTAAGTAAATTTAACTACAAGGAAACAAGTCACATCCTGAAAGTATTCCATTAAAATAAACAGGAGGTACTTTCTCAGTAAAGAAGACAAATATTCTTTAAAAAGTTCCAAGTAGTAGCTTCCCTTAATTTTAAACTTTCAAATACAGTATTTCACCTATTCTGTCATACTGACATATGTTAGTGGTAAAAGTATGTATGTGTTGCTGCTGCTATGTCATGAAATAGTATAAAAATGAAGGAAAGAGCTTTGGTTTCAGTAAACAAAGAAAATAACTAAATAAAAAGTTCCAAGTTCTAACACAACCTCAGGATCTCTTCAAATGAGATTTTTTTTTGCAATATTTCTATTGTGTGAGGTTACTTGCAGCTCTGTGGGCCTGAATATGAAGTAAAATTTGTTTTGCTTTCGTAGAATTTGAACATAATATTCTGTGTGCAGGTTAAAGATACGAATGAAAGCTGGAAGTCATTACTGTAATAATAATGTGTTGGTCAAAATCTGCCTTATGTGAGGCAAATGTTATCATCCTAATTCATTGAATTTACAAGTAAATTCCCATTGTGTCTTTTAAAATAATAAACAGCCCTTCACCAGGACAAATGTACAAAAGCAACTACTTGCCGCTTTCATATTAGTTGCCAGCTTTTATGGAGATAAATACTTGTTTTTCTTCTGCCTCTGAAGAGATGTGATTTGTGGGGTGGTTCATTCAGGAGATCATACCAATGCTCCGGTCACCAGCCTTCTGGTTGGCAGCTTAATTTAGAATTCTAAACCGTAGATGATGCAGTTAAAGAGCAAACAGTCTCATTTCTGTCTAGCTGTTAAAACATCATTATGAAAGAGTAGAACAGATGCGGTCTTGCACTGGGTTGTCTGGAGACCAGTGGGTACACAGGGTACTATTTGCTTTCCTAAATGGTCTTCAGCATATCTGCCATTTAGATCCTAGACCATGGTTCTGGGAAGCACTGTCCGTCATATTAGCTTTCAGAAAGAAATGGCATTTTAGTACTGGATAGTGCTGATTAGAAGCTGCTCTGCCTGTTTTCTCACAAAATATCTTTGTGCGGAGTTATGGGTTTGAGGTAGGTACGTTTGGGCAAGGTGGAGAGACAACATCTGAGAATACATAGTGTAATGAATGCTGGTGCTTTCATTCACCTCCCAGTACAAGCTCCTCTCGTCATTTTAACAAAGCAACAAGAAAAAAATGCTATGTAATACATGCTTGGTTTAGCTTATCTTCAAAGTTCCTTCTTGGCCTTCTCTGATAAGGAGAGAAATGCTTTAAGAATGCCTTTGGAGACAGCAGGATAACCAAACTGAGCACAACTCATTGTAGCCTTTGAGAATTATCTTAATGAACAGGAAGAAAAGCCTCCAATTATCAAGACGTCAAAGAGCATAATATGGTGTTGATTTCAGTAACTGGTGTGTTCATAGCTGAACTGCCAATAGTGATGACTGTAAAACCAAGAAATCAACTTTCATCTGCATAGCAAAAGCTAGCAGATATAAGACCGACTAATGGCTGTGCCAATCCATAAACTCTCAGGTCTGAGCTCTGTTGGTTTGATGCCTGTGTATAACTTCCAGGCTGTCATGCAATGAATAAAACATGTATTGCTCCTGTGACAGAACAGTGGTAGTTGTGCTGCTGTGTAATGCAGTGCAGCTTTCTACACATGAGGCAGATATTTAAAGATGAACTTAGCACAGAATCAATCTTCTCACTGTTTTGTAGGCCACAAATTTGTCAGTTCAGTGTTAACTGCAGGCATGCCAAGGAGTGAATAATCAGCTAAAAGCAAAGTCTGTAAGTCTAGAAAATGCCAGTGTAACAAAATTTAACCAAGAGCTGCTGAAAGATTCTAAAATTAATCCATGAAGATATGTTTCTTACCTCCCATACAAACGAAAGTCGTCTGACGTTTGTCTGTAACTCTCAAATGTCTTTATCCCTCTTTGTTTTTGTGAAATCTGGAGATAACTTCTCTAAATGGAGAGTAGAAAACTAGTTAACTTCCTTTTAGACCGGGAAACCAAGGAGGTTTTGGCTAAGAGCCTCGTTTTAAATATTCTCTTGTATCTTCAGGTTTTCTTACTTCTATTTCTATTAAAACAACCCTTCTTGTGTGTGATATTCAAGTAACTGCGAAGTGTATGTCTGTTTAATTCCAGTGCCAAACTTTGGCAAGCATCTGCAAATACAGAATATTTTTGTTGCCAGAGTAAATGAGATAATTGCAATGACAGCTATGGCTGCTGCCTGTGTTCCACGTTAAATGCTGGTCTTGCTGCCCCAACGCATTCTTGTGAGCCTGGAAAACTGAGAACTGGCAGGTTCGGCTGCTGCTTGCTGTGGGACAGAGAGAGATCATCCATGAGCACCCTACACTTAAGCACTATAGAAATATATCTCTTTCAGAATTAATATCCTTAATAGCAGGTCTGCTTGGAGGTGAGCCAAAGATGATGGTGGTGGTGGTAGTCATTTGCTTTTGGCGTAGCAAGTGTACCTTCTGGAACCAGTGCCGTGCACAGTTATGAGCTTGGTTCTCTGCTCAGATCTTGCACAGAGCCCCATTGTGAGGTGTAGGCACAGCCATAGTGCTTTCTGTGTTACCTTTGTGTTTTCCAGGAGTGTTTGCATTGAAGCAGCCATCTCTTTCCATCCAGGAAAATGTGTGGGAGTAACTCTGAAGCTCGCCCAAAGTGCTCCTTAATTGGATGGAATAGTTATACTGAGAAAAAAAAAATGAGGCAGACTTATACTACTCAATGTTTTTCTCAAATAATACGTCCTGAGATGTACTTCATCGCAGACTGTCCTCCAAGGAATTTGTCATCCCCAAACCCTTTTCATGTTATGTATTTCCAGTGTTTTTGCCAGGAACTTTTAATCTGTACATGCAGTAGTAATTCTGTATTCTTTCCACTCGGCTGTCTGTATTGTGTTAAAAACCTTCAGAAATGGCCCTGACTGGTACCCGCCGTGCTAAGTGTCAGTTTGTGTACCCTTAGGAGCACACATCACGAGTTGCTGTGAAGAACATTGCATTTGGAAGATCAAAAGTTGCCCAACACAGTATCATACCTTAAAGTCCCTTGCATGAAGAAAAAGACTGTTACTGCCACTGAGGGGTGAATTTGAATACCTGCAGATCTCAATATTATGAGTTAATGAAACTTTTAATAACTTTGGTTTTTTTGCTAAAGGGATATGAGATTACACTTCCCCTCTATACAATATTTCTCTCACTTGGAACATATAATTTGTGCAGACTTTTCATGGAATCTGCCTATGAAAAGAGTGACCTACCCACTAGAAACAATCCTTCAGGAAGCTTTTCTCCACGACTTTTTGTACTGCTGTGCTCTTAATTTTATTGTCTCAAAAACCTGAGGCTTTATCCTGGTAATTCAATATCCAGCAGAGCATGTTGCTGAGCTGAAAACATTATTTTCTTTCAGGTATTGTGGCTCATGTATATAAATAATACAAAAATAATGTGCAGACTGAGATTAGAAATTTTATATGAAGGAGGAAAGTAGTTCTTAAACCCTGTGTAGTGAACTAGGGATAATCGTGTGGCACATATAAGCCATGCACGGGAATTGATTGCCTAATTTCCTTCTCAGGTTTTGCAGATATGCCCTAAGGACATGAGAGCAGATATCTGCGTGCATCTGAACCGCAAAGTTTTCAAGGAGCACCCAGCCTTCAGGCTGGCGAGCGACGGGTGCCTTCGAGCGCTTGCCATGGAATTTCAGACAGTGCACTGTGCCCCGGGAGACCTGATCTACCATGCCGGCGAGAGCGTAGACAGCCTTTGCTTTGTGGTTTCGGGGTCTTTGGAAGTAATCCAGGATGATGAGGTTGTTGCTATATTGGGTGAGTTTCACAGCTAATAATATGTGTTGTGCACAAATACAGATGCATAGAGCATTTTTATAGCCTCTTCGACTCAAGCACTTAACTCATTCTTTAAAAAGCTTCAGTCAAGTTAGGTTTGCCACAGCTTGGTGAGCTGTATTTTAATGAACTTGTCGGTGTGGTGTTAGATGTTTATTGTCTGGAAAAATCAAAAGAGAGGAGAAAAAATACTTGCTTAATGTCATGCAGGAGCATTGCATGGAGTCATTGATTTGTCCTTCCTGTTCCACGTGGGTAATCAGGAAGGGCAATCTTCTCATCTCCAGATTGCTTCAACGCTCTGGTCAATGGAAGCTGTACTTGAGCATTGGGTTCCTGGTCATTCTTGGGGTTCTCCCTGTCTCGCCACATCTCTTTTAATTAAAAATACCATTGAGGACTTCAGAAAACCTATTTTTAAAGTGCCTGGCTTCCCTGCCTCCCTCGCACCCCCTGATAATAATCCACGTTTGCTGAAATTTTTCCAGTTAGCTTTATTTAAGATCTCATGTTGAAATAATATTTCTCTCTTTTAAAGTCAAAGTAATATAAAAATTTAGAGCCGATTTGTGTTAACTTGAAATGATAGCTTTAGGTTGGAGGCATTAAAAAGAAGCTGATAGTGGTGTGAACAACATTCTGAGGCAAAGCTAGGAGAAAAAATTGTGATAATCCAATAGATGTAGATGAATCGTGGGATGGCTGCAGCATTGAGGAGGCAATACTTATCATTTGATTCTGTCAGACCCTTTTGTGATAAGGTAAATTCTCACTGTAGCTTAATCCAGTACCTGTCACTCATAGCAGCCTGCAAAAAGAGAAGAAAACAGCTTGGTAATCTTACTCTTTCTGAACACATACACCCAACTCTCCTAAGAGGAATGTCTACTGGAAAATGAGGGTGGCTAATAAATATGCCGAGTTCAGTTTTTCTCTACTTCTGAACAGGATTGCATATATAGCATAGGGTGAATTTAGTGTCCTGGGAAATCAAGTTCATAATATTTTGTGCCACGCCAGAAACCAAAAAAGTGAAAAGTAGGGGCATAGCTGATTCTCTTGTTCCTGAATCACCTGTGCTGTTCAGTGCCATATGATACTAGCAACTTCTGCTTTTCTAAGTTGCACGTCAAGAACTTCCTGGCTTTTGTCATGTTGGACTCTCATGAATTAACATGGCAAATCTAGAACAAACTAAAGCCTCTCAGTTTTTGTTACCTTTTATCCCATAATGCCTCCTGCTGTGTCCATCACACGAAGAAAACCTCAAAATATTTAATCAGTATAGATAAAAAGCATTGAAATAGGATTTTTAAAATATCCTTTAAAGATACAAATTTTGTCCTCATCTTTACCAGTAACTTCCATGTTTTATCATAATACTCACTTTAGAAAACACTCAGCCTAGATTCCTTGAGAAATCAGTGTTAAGGAAACCTGAACCCCTAATCTCTGCTGTTGCAGAGTGATAGCTACAGATAAATGAGGCTGATCTCTTGGTATCTGAATGAATAGAAATATTTTGTTATTGCTGTTCTCCTGGGACAGTAACTATTGATCTTCTTCCCTCCACACTTATTTTTTTGGAATTTGGAGTCAGTTCTCTGGCTTGCACTAAAGTTGATGAGCTCTGTCATTTTCTGTGTGAATATTATAATAGGAGAGGAAAGTAAAATGAAGTGGGCTCTGTGATTCTGTGAGATTTCATTTTGGATAAATATGTATCAATTTTTGTGTTTCAGTTTCTGGACTAAGGAATCCCTTTCCTTCCACACATGTGTGTACCTTCCTCCTCCAGGCTGTGAAGCCTTCTGTTGAAGCTTTCTCTATCCTGATAAGAAATGATGTGGTTAACTAAATTTTTCACTATTCTAAATCAGTTGGACTTTCTTCTCCTTCAGCATTGCGTAATATAACCATCACGTTACCGAAGGATGCTGGAGGACATGGGTCAGGATTTCCTCCCTAACTTCTTTGTACTCTCAGTTTTCTTATCTGTAGAATAGCAATGAATTTTTTTTTTTTAATTTCATGTTCAGCTAAACTTGTCAAGTTCTTGATAAAAGTACACCAGATAAAATGAGGCACTACAAGGAAAATAAATAACAGCTACATCGTACAAGAAACGTGATTGTTGCTGATCATTCAGCCAGAACAGCCTATGCCATAAGTTTTGTTTACCAATCACAACTAAGCATAGCTATGAACATCAGGCATGTAACAGCAAACCATGTGAATAATTCTGTAGGGCAATTTCAGTTAGCAGGTATGTCAGAGAGACCATAATCTTCTCTCAGGCATTCTTGAAATAAAAAATAAGGGCATAAATTATTCAAGGTGAATTATTTGCTCAGCTTTAGCTGTCACTTAATAAAGCAGCCTTTGCAATTTGCAGTGTACCCTGTATCTTCCTTACAATAGAGAAATAAATTGCAACTTTAAATTAGTCTGTGTGACTGCTGTACAGCATTACACAAACCAAAGACAAACTATGCTTAATCTTAAAGGATCCAATTCATATGAAACATTTTCAAGTTCTGAAATCATTTAGCCATGCAGACTAGCATGTAAAAGTGTATTGTGTAGCCCTGGAGTTTGGAGTGTGTTGTGTACACTTGCATAATATCCTTCTAGATCAGTTCTGTGTAATACCCAAGAGACAGGTATATTCTCAGTTCAGGCTTATGTTCTTATAACAAAGCACTGGCTTCGATTGACTTGGATTAATACGACTACTGAGTTGGAAGAAATTGCACACAGGCCAGCAGTGAAAAAATGTGCTCTTTTTTTGTGTCCCCTAAGATTGCCTTCCCCATTAATTTGACTTAGAGACAAATACAAAAATGCGTAAATTTAAAAAAAAAATTCTTTGCAATGTTTACAGTAAAAATTTAAAGAAATTGATGCATTTTGTATGAAGTTTGATTTGTTGGGATGAAAGATGTATTTTTGAATTCTATCCAAAATTTCTGCTGAAATAAAGAAATTACTGATGTTCATGCAACACAATCTTTGGATTTGATGTGTCACAGAAACAAAACCAAAAAAAAGTAGAAACTGACCTTTAAGCCAGGTGGTTTATTCATTTGTGATTCAAATTGGTCAGAAAAGGAAGACAGCAAGAAAAGCCACTGTATTACTATGGTTTTCTGTGTTAATGTGTAAGCATGTGAGTGGGATTATGTAGAAGTGAAGATTAGCTAGAGGGAAGCTGCTTGGATGAAATACAATTCTGTTTTCTGTAGTTCACTGTTCTTCCATTTACGCCATTGTTCTTGCGTAGGGTGAAGTGCTGACGTACGCTCAGCACTTTGTGGAAGATAGAGACAAATCAGACAGTCCCTGCCCTGAGGAGAACTGAGCGAAGCGCAGGTCATGCAGGACTTCCATTAAGAGACTGTTTTCAACTTGGCTTTGCTTTTAACTTTTCTAAGCCTTCCCGTTTGGGCTGATGCTGCCTTATCCATCTGAGACTGACATATCTCTTTGAACTGCTCTTGCTTAAAATCTTACCCATTTATCCAAATGTGGTTAGAGAAAATGGGTTGTTTTGTCACTGTTAAAAACAATCAACCATTTACATGCACTTCATTTGGCAGCTGTAGTTTCTCTGCAGACCTTGGAGCAGACTTTTCAGGCTGAGCCACTGACCATCTGAAAACCTGACCTTATCACGGGTCTTTGAAAAGTTAAAATTTACTCATGCTCAGGAGAGATTTGCTACATGTTAATTTAACGAATATCTTCTTAAAAGATTCCTCCTGAATTAAATGTGTTCCAGGCAGGGACCATAAGGTCTGGCTGCAGCTTTCTTTGAAATATGCAGGGGAAAAGGGATTGTAGCAGAAGCGTGAAATAAGCCTGCATAGCTAGTTGTTTTTTCTTAGTTTAGGGAAGCTGGAAGACCTAAACTGTCTTTCAATGCACTTTTTATAATTCTTTTACACTATGAAGGTACATATTTCCTTAGCGCAGCATGAGAATGTAGATTATTTGGAACTGCAGTAATCAAGAAGCTAATGTTAGAAGTCCAGCTGAGCAGATGATATGGCATTGCTGGGGGCTAGCAGGGTACTTCCCTGGTCCTCCAGCCTTTTAGTCTGGACCTTTTTCATCTCACCAATCTGGACCTCACCATTGCTGGAGCAAGTGCTAGTTCTTGTGTTATGTGTGCATAGAAAGTTTAATGGAAATTATAGAAAATAATGGCATAGTAGCAAAATTAACTTTTTGTAAGTATTTTCTGGAAATACACGGAAGAACTGGATAGAAGGCCTTGTTAGAAAAGGATTTATATTGTGTTAGGGTGTATGTACAGATATCTGAATGACCAAGAAAACCATTTTTGATCTTACTAGAAAATAATGAAGTCTAAGTTAGATATGACTGACATAATTGTACTCCAAGATTGAACAGAAAATCCCTCTTCTCTAGGAAATCTGAAGGAAGCAAGTGATTCTTGGATGCAGGTTGGTTCCAACCCTTTCTGCTTGAAATTGGAGTAGTCTTTGAAATTTAGGAAAACATTCCAGTAAAAGGCTAGAGAGAGGAAGGAGAAGACCCTTGAAATAGGGTGACAGGCTTTTTTTCCTAGATAGCAATGGGGAAAGCAGTGTCTTGTCCTTAAATTTTCAGGCTGCTGCAAAATTTGTCAATTAGTGACTCCCAGAAGGGCTGACTGAGCAGCAGATCTTCACTTATGTGAGTTGTTCACAGTTGCTGAAGTGGTCTTGATGATCCCTGCAAGGGGGCCCTGTGTGTACGGATGGTAAGACTGGAGGTTAGTCTTGCAAATTTGATTAGAGACTGGGAGCCTTTAAGCCTTTATTTAGCGATTAAAAAACAAAGCCTTGAAAACCACTGTGGTCTTCAGAGCTGAGCAATGGATAAGAAAAATAACATTTATTGGAAGGTTTAGTTAAAAAGAAAAAACAAAACTCCCACACAAAACAGTTTATCCCAAGAGTAAAGCACTTTATCCCAAGTGTTGCATCCCAGCTGTTCTGCATTTGTTGTGTTCTTGCTATCCTTATTTGAGCTAAAAACTTTCAAAACAATAAACTTTTTAATTGACTTTTGGTTTAGCAAAGAGTATTAGTCATAGGATCATAGAATATCCTGAGTTGGAAGGGACCCATGAGAATCGTCAAGTTCAACTCCTGATTCCACAAAGGGCAGGTAAAGTGAGTGAGATAGGAAGGGAAATCAAGGCAGTAATTTATTATGAGCAAGGAAAATAATTGCCCTTCACAAGGACAGTTTGCTGTTGCTATTCCTTTTGCTGCTATCAAAGCTGAAGGGAAATAACAATGTAAATAAATATTTTCATAAGTATGAAAGTATGCAGTAAGAGAATTTCAAAGAATGGGAATTTATAGTCCAGACCTGGCTGCCTTCTTCACCATCAGGGAGAAAGTGGGATAGATCATTTCCTTTTTTGGCGGGGAAGTGTGCAAAGGATGCACATAGATTTACTTTTAAGATCACATGTGAGTTGAGGAAGTGAAAATTGGATGTCCCTGAAATACAGAGCTTTTATTGTTATTTCCAAAGCTATAACATTGACAAGATTGGAGACTGTGGTTTTAACATGATATTGTAGGAGAGCTTGGTGTGCCATGTTTTGTTTCAGCAGGATATTAAATGCTCCATTTGCTTTGTGTGGAGAAATTCCTGCTGATTTAATTTGATCTAATTGCAATCTTAAAGGAACGTTATAAGAATAATTGTTTGTTTTCTTTACAATTGTTCTAGTTTACTCATTTAGCCATAAGCATTTGATTCAGATATAGACACAAGAGGCTTGATTCAGATCTTGGTGGGACAGATTTGTATCCAGATAGTACAACGCAAACTGCAAGGGCAACTGCACCACAGGGATGGTTTTTTTTAGAGGAGGAAAAATAGCAGTGCAGAAGTATTGTCTGTCTTAGAACTTCTCAGTGGAAAAGCATTACATCTTCCACACAATCGTGTGAAGATTGCTTCTCAGCAGGCTTGAACATGTCAGATAAGTTAACCACGCTGGGCCCAGGCTACTATATTTAGACTGTCCCCAGTACTTGAGTTAACTCAGGTTTCCCTAAGCTAAACTGCTTTGTGTATAACTCCATTTCCAGAATTTAATTGTGTGTTTTGAGGCCTGTTGTTTAATGTCAAGTCTTTGAAAAAGTCCCTTACTTCTCTACTTCATTTTTCACCTGAGTTTCAAATTTAGGTACACCTGCCTGTGGTAAAAATGCCAAGCTGCTGTGCTCTTAGGCTTAAGAAGTGGTTGCAGGGCTATGGATGGCATCAGAGTTTTCTTATTATTTTCAAAGACAGTATCTTTAAAGGCGGCGGGATCAATAGCCCAACTGAAGTGCATCTACACCAATGCATGCAGCATAGGCAACAAACAGGAGAAGTGGGAGGCCATTGTGTAGCAGGAAAACTGTGACAAAGTTGCCATCATGGAAACGTGGTGGGATGACTTGCACAACTGGAGTCCTTCCATGGACGGCTATAAACTCTTCAGAAGGGATAGGCAAGGAAGGAGAGGCGGTGGGGTAGCCCTGCATGTTAAGGAGTGCTTTGATTTTTCTAGAGCTTAATGATGGTGATGATATGGTTGAGCATTTATGGGTAAGAATCAGGGGGAAGGCCAACAAGGCAGATATCGTGGTGGGAGTCTGTTGTAGACCACCCAACCAGGATGAAGAGGCAGATGAAATATTCTGTAAGCAGCTGGGAGAAGTCTCACAATTAGCCTGTGTTCTTGTGGGGAACTTCAACTTACCAGACATCTGCTGGAAATACAATACAGCAGGGAGGAAACAGTCTCGGTGGTTCCTGGAGTGTGTGGAAGATGACTTCCTGTGCAGCTGGTGAGGGAGGGAGCCAACTAGGGAAGGTGCCCACTGCACCTCTTGTTTGTGAACAGAGAAGGGCTTGTGGATGATGTGATCGTTAGAGGCCATCTTGAGCATAGCGATCACGAAATGATAGAGTTTTCGATTCTTGGAGAAGTAAGGAGGGGGGTGTCAGCAGAACTGCTACCTTGGCCTTCCGGAGGGCAGACTTTGGCCTGTTTAGGAGACTGGTTGGCAGAGTCCCTTGGGAGGCAGTGCTGAAGAGCAAAGGAGTCCAGGAAGGCTGGACATTCTTCCAGAAGGAAATCTTAAAGGCACAGGAGCAGGCTGTCCCCATATGCCGAAAGACGAGCTGGCAGGGAAGACCACCAGCCTGGCTGAACAGAGAGCTTTGGTTGGAACTCAGAAAAAAAAAAAAAGAATTTATGACCTTTGGAAGAAGGGGCAGGCAACTCAGGAGGACTACAAGGATGTCGTGAGGTTATGCAGGGAAAAAATTAGAAGCCCAGCTAGAACTTAATCTGGCTACTGCCGTAAAAGACAATAAAAATGTTTCTATAAATACATTAGCAACAAAAGGAGGGCTAAGGAGAATCTCCATCCTTTGGGGGGGGGGGGGGGGCGGAACATAGTAACAAAGGATGAGGAAAAGTCTGAGGTGCTTAATGCCTTCTTTGCCTTAGTCTTTAATAGTCAGACCAGGTGTTCTCACAGTACCCAGCCCCCTGAGCTGGAAAACAGGGATGGGGAGCAGAACAAAGCCCCCGTAATCCAAGGGGAAATGGTTACTGATGTGCTACACCATGTAGACACACACAAGTCTATGGGGCTGGATGGGATCCACCCAAGGGTACTGAGGGAGCTGGTGGAAGTGCTCACCAAGCCACTTTCCGTCATCTATCAGCATTGGTGCCCATCTACAAGAAGGGCTGGACGGAAGATCCAGGAAACTACAGGCCTGTCAGCCCGACCTCAGTGCTGGGGAAGGTTATGGAGCAGAGCATCCTGAGTGCTATCACGCAGTATTTACGGGACAACCAGGGGATCAGGCCCAGTCAGCGTGGGTTTATGAAAGGCAGGTCCTGCTTGACTAAATTGCTCTCCTTCTATGACAAGGTGACCCATTTAGTGGATGAGGGAAGGGCTGTGGATGTTGTCTACCTAGACTTTAGTAAAGCCTTTGACACTGTCTCCCACAGCATTCTCCTGGAGAAGCTGGCTGCTCATGGCTTGGACGGGCGTACTCTTTGCTGGGTAAAAAACTGGCTGGATGGCCAGGCCCAAAGAGTTGCGGTGAATGGAGTTAAATCCGGTTGGCAGCCGGTCAGAAGTGGTGTTCCCCAGGGCTCAGTATTGGGGCCAGTTCTGTTTAATATTATCAGTGATCTGGACAAGGGGATTGAGTGCACCCTCAGTAAGTTTGCAGGCAACACCAACTTGGGAGGGAGTGTTGGTCTGCTTGTGGATAGGAAGGCTCTACAGAGGGACCTGGACAGGCTCGATCAATGGCCTGAGGCCAACTGTATGAGGTTCAACAAGGCTCAGTGCCGGGTTCTGCACTTGGGTCACAACAACCCCATGCAACGCTACAGGCTTGGGGAAGAGTGGCTGGAGAGCTGCCTGGCAGAAAAGGACTTGGGGGTGTTGGTTGACAGCTGCCTGAACAAGAGCCAGCAGTGTGCCCAGGTGGCCAAGAAGGCCAATAGCATCCTGGCTTGTATCAGGAATAATGTGGCCAGCAGGACTAGGGAAGTGATCGTCGCCCTGTACTCAGCACTGGTGAGGCCACGCTTTGAATACCGTATTCAGTTTTGGGCCCCTCCCTACAAGAAGGACATTGAGGTGCTGGAGCATGTCCAAAGAAGAGCAAAAAAGCTGGTGAAGGGTCTAGAGCACAAGTCTTATGAGGAGCGGCTGAGGGAACTGGGGTTGTTTAGCCTGGAGAAAAGGAGGCTGAGGAGACCTTATTGCTCTCTGCAACTACTTGAAAGGGGGTTGTAGCGAACTGGATGTCAGTCTCTTCTCCCAGCTAACGTGGTAGGACAAGAGGAAAGGGCCTCAAGTTGTGTTGGGGCGGTTTAGATTGGATATTAGGGAAAACTTCTTCACCGAAAGTGTTCTCAAGTATTGGAACAGGCTGCCCAGGGAAGTGGTTGAGTCCCCATCCCTGGAGGTATTTAAAAGACGGGTAGATGTGGCACTTAGGGACGTGGTTTAGTGGTGGACTTGGCAGTGCTAGGTTAATGGTTGGACTTGATGATCTTAAAGGTCTTTTCCAACCTAAACAATTCTATGATTCCATGATCTAATGTCACAGCATTGTTTGTGCTATTGAATAAGACTGTAACGTGACCAGTGGTGCTTTGAAAAAGGAATGATTGAAATGAAAATCCAGCTTTATCTTCAGTAGTTCTATTGTGCTTTTTCTATTTATAGTTTAAAGCCTTTTTTTTTCCACATTGACATATATAGGCAGATTGGATAAGTTGCATGTTTCTATGAAGTGATTCAGCAAACATCAACTGAAGGAGCGATTTTAAAAGTCTGATTTCCTCAACACGTGTCCAAGCACACTATTAGCAAAAGAATTACAAGTGGAGATGAGACTAAACTTTTTAAAAGACATTGGCATAAAGAGGTTTACAAAATTTTACAAATATTAAAATAGAAGTAAAAAAAAAATTAAAAATACAAAATTTTAATTTCATGGTGGATGTAAGAGCAGCACTAAAACTTTTATTGAGAAATATAGGTTTATTCCAAATGGTGTATTTGGATGGAGAGTATTCCTTATTCCTGTGCTCCAAACAGCTAGAAAATGTAGTGTGGGGTGACATCAGGAGGTGCCTGTTTTGAGACTTCAGCCAGACATTACTTGTTCTATGTCTAACTTCTGGTAGAGCATTAAAGCTAGGAATCACCAAAGCCCCTGTCCACTGATAATCTGTAGATGGCCTACGACTGTGCAGGGTATTGGAGAAAGAGGTTTTTTAAAACACTTGATGAATGGCTTGCTTGGAATAACTGGGGAAGAGGGGGATTCCCTGTGAATAGAGGCCTCAGTCATGAACTTCTTGGCACTTAGTTAGTTGATTAGTTGATTTTTTTTTTTTCCCCAATGGTTTCATGTTTCATTGTTGCAAATTTATGCAATTTTGCATAATGTGCTCTGAAGTAGTCTGACACCACCACATGTGGAAGAAGTCCCCTTTGGAAGATGGTAGTGTCTGGCAGGTTGCTGGCAACGCAGATCCGTGATGCACTGGCAGCTGAAACTGAGATGTGGTAGAGATAAGTCTCTCTGTTCCAGCATGTTCCTTGATATCTCAGGCTGTGTTAGGAAGGCTTGCCCATCACGTTTGTCTGTGTACTGCAAACAGAGATGTGAAAAGGTAAAAATTATAATTTAACAAAGAAATAGAAACAGGATTTCTATAAAGGCCCTGATTTCTGGCAGATGAACCAATTAATTAAATTTTTGTTTTGGGTAGGGTTTTGTTTCTGTCTCAGAATTTTGGAGGAAGAAGATTTTTTTTTTCACTGAAAAGCCAGGTTAAAAAAAAATCTTCATGGAACACTTATTTTTCTTTGTTTTCTCCAAGTTTCAAATTAAAACTTTTTTCAGAGGTATGTTTCTGAAACATTGTTACATTTATCCTTGAGGAGTTGTTAGAAATATTAACTAAAATGAAGTATACTATAGCTATGAACCTTGTGAAGTTTTCAAAATATTTACTTTATATATTTCTGAAGGCAAAATCTGCTATTTTAAATTCTTTGAATGCTTTTGTCTGAAATAAAAAAAAAAACCTAAATTTTGGGGCTTTAGTGTAAGCTTCAAGCAATAGGTATAACATAAAGCCGGTTTCGAAGTCTTTGGGGAATAACTCCTGAGGATGTTGCTTTTTGAGCCTCTCATAGGTTTTTTGATCAGAGAACTTGCACTGTCCATGCAATGACAACACAGATTGAGCTGTGTTTTTTTTTCCTATTACTTAACAAATGCAAATAAATGCAAATACATTTATGATTCTAGTTATTTGAGCTGGCAACTTCCATGTTTTCTGAGTTTGTGCAAACTGGCCACACATTTATAACATTTTTTACAGTAACCATTAAAAAGCAAATAAGGATAAATGATTCAGATTCTGGTGAAGACTCCTAGCTTTTTGTGAATACACCTGGTAGGGCCCAGTTGACATTTTAAGCATCGTTTTCTGATCGCAGTAAGTCACGTAGTGAAATATAATCCACGCTCTATTCAGAGAGACAAATAAACACATTAATTATAATAATATAAATCTTAGCTGTAACTAATTCATGTTGTTGCTGTTCATCCCATGCTCTAAAGTAAATGTTTTTATTTTGTCTGTACAGTAATGTGCTTTAACAGAGAAAACTGATGCAGTTGTATAGTAAACTGTCTGCAAAATGTTGCCAAGCTGTGTTTTAAAACATGAACAGATACACTGTGTGTTTCTATTTGTGCACCAGGCAAATCACTGGAAGTGCAACTTCTGGTTATTAGCACTGTAACACTTTGGTTTCTGTGGCACTGGTACTCTGGCTTTTTTTCCTTAAGGTCTTGCTAGAGGAAAAGAGTGATTAAAACCTCTGGTTAATGAAAAACAGTCTATTCTCTGCAGTGCAGTTGGTCATTCACTTCTCATTGTGTGTCTCAGTTTGCACTTGAGAAATCTTAAGAAAATCCAAAGCAGCAAATCACTTCCATGCATCATCTCCTGCCAGCTGTACTGTGTTGGAGGACCAAACTACAGGCTATTCAGTGGCTGTCAAGTTGTGCAATTTATCTGTGGGATGGATACTGAATACTCTACCTTGATGCCAAATGGTAGCTCTGTTTTTTCTGGCTGGCAGTATTCGTTGCCTTAAAACAATGCACCAAAAGGAAAAATTATTTTTGCTCTAGTGCATCTACTTTCCTTGAATCTTTCTTCTCACTGTGAAATGGGAAAATTTAAACTGCATGCCTTATCTGAGAAGGAGATGAGGGAAGAGAGGGGAGGGAAAGATTTTCAGTTGAAGCCAGCCAGACATGTCGTGATCACAGAGGGGGTTTGACCTGAGTCTCACATCACTGGCTTTCAACACTAGGGGTAAATACACTGTCCTTAGCGGAATTATGCTTGAACACAATTGCTAGGACCCTGTGACATGAACTAATTTCAGATCTTCTGGTTCTGTTCAAATCTGTTCCAGAGGAAAAAAAAAAAAAGAGAAAAATCAGGCCAAGTTTTTTGTTTGTTTTTGAATTTCAGCAGCATTTTAACTGAGCACTCACCAGAATAGAGACTGACACACAGAGAACTTGTGCTTGCCTTTACAGCAGTTGGTGTGTCCCACTGCTTGGAGGTGGAGAACAAATCCTGAGGGCACAGGCCAGTGTGGGTGCTTCGGGGAGCTGTGCTGGGAAAGTCATTGCGCAGGTGTGGCAGCCACTGTGGGTCAGTGTCACAGATAACAGTATTTGCTAACACCTGATTTCCAAGATATGCTTAGTGCTGCATTGCTGCTGAGGTACCATCAAGCAGTGTTTGGTCATTCTAGCTTATCTTTGGGTCTGCTGAGACTATGTCAGATCACAATTCTTCTATAGTTCAAACATGTAGATGAAGGCAGATCTGGAAGGGACCTGAGATTCTGGTGTTGGCTGCTGTAACAACTATTACTATTGATTTGAGAATGATTCTAACATGAGTATTTTGTCTGATGTACTGAAAATTCATGGATTCGTGTGAATCCCATCAAAGTCCATACTGACTTGGAAGACCTTCAGCACTTGAATCCATGGCCTCATCTTCTCACCCAGCTGCTATCACACCAAAACTGCACCACGACTTCCAGACACCCAGAACCCAAAAGTGAACTAAGTAGGTTATCAGTCAAAATATTCCACATAGTCATATTTTTTCAGAGTAGGGTGGAATATCTTCTGTCTGAGAGCTCTTCAACACTTCCTGTTTGTAGGAGTGAAAAAACTAAGAGTTGTTCCGGTAGGCACATCAAGGCAATACAGCTGTCATGTGCGAGCGTAGTTCTTTTCTCGAACAGAATCAGCAAAACACTAGGCTAAGTTGCAATAATCGGATCTTCATTACTGGTGCTGCTTTCAGGAGACAGAGTGGATGTGGCTTGACCTTTTGCCTGACTCGGGCTGAATTTGCAGTGGTAACAGAGAAATCCTCTTTTCACTTGTAAGATGAATAGCAAATTTGATATGGAGAAAAGATTGGGAAAGAATAAATATGGGAACAGAAGGTGCTGGTTTTATGAAATAATTCTTGAGTGTTTAAATGTATCAGGTTTGGGGACTTGTTATTATAATTAAACAAGCAAACATAAAGGCAGAAAACTATTTGGCTTTCCAGTGCATACTGAGCTGATAGTAGAAAAGGTCATCAGCCCACAAATCCAGCAGGGAATATAAATGATTGATGGTAAAAGTTTAGATTATCCACTTTAAGTGTGATTGACAGATAGTGTTCCTGGCAAATGTCTGGCATTCAGCAAGCTGGGAATGAGAAATGCAAAGTACTGACAAACAAACAGCCGTCTGCATTTCTCTAGCTTTTTAATCTTCCTTCAGAGGTAAGGTGAAATATATAAAGCTCAGAGTTGTATGTAGAAAGAGGCTTTTGACTCAGGTTCTCTAATGAAGCCATTAGACTTTGCCAACCACCTTCTGACATACTTAGAAGTCTCACCTTACTCTTCTTGCTTTCCAATTACAGATGTTTTTGATAAAACACCCACTTAATCTGCCCTCTTTTTTTTTTAATTCCTTTTTCCTGAGTGATTGATCTGACTTTAGGGAGAACATATAAACAAAGGGAGACGGTATGCAGTTCCTTATTATGTATAAGAGGACAATTGTTCTAATCCAGTGCAGATACTCCTGGGTGGAATCTTGATTCCCGCTTGCTATAAAGACTTCCTACTGCTCCTTTTTTTCCCCATTTTTCTATGAACGTCAAACACAAGTTTTTTTAGAATCTGGCAATCTAGATTGATACTTTTGGTATGCATCATCTAGAAAATGCACTTGACAGAAACAAAGCAGCGTGATGCTTACACGTGTGCCTTGCTTTGGAAATCAAACTGTAACGTAGGATTGATTTTCAACTAGATCACTGGCTGTTAACTTGATTAACTTCAAGGAAATTGTTAATGACAGAAAACGGTACAACTTCTTGTTTTAGCCTGGTTTGTTTCTTAAAAATTGAGGCTTCTATGTTCTGACTCAGTTTGTGGTTCACGTGTTGCTTTTCTCTGTTTGGTTTGGCTCAGTGGGCACCCAAGCAGACGTAGCTCCTTCATGTGCCGCTCTTGCCGCTAGTGGGAAGCGGCTCCCTGGGCTGGCAGGGAACTGCAGGAGGGGGAGGTTTTTGGGAGTTACAAATAGCAAGGGGGAACTGAGATTGCTGCCACAGGTGAAGGACACAGTTGTGTCTGTGTTATATGAAAAGCAGAATTAAATTTTAAAAAGAGTAAGACATAACTAACTTCTGCTGTATGTCATTTCATATGTAGGCAAAGCAGCACCATGCTGTTTGTACTTGCATCATACTAATTATTCTTCATGTTACTGTGGGGCAGAAGAATAATTATTGTCATTTTAAGGTAGGGAAACTTGTCTGGAGATGTTAAGAAATATGCTTAGAAATGAGCTAGAATCCCTCTCGCTTATGCTTGGACTATCAGCTCTAACTGTTGCTCATCAGTGATGGCACATTTCAATACTTGACAGATTCCAGAGCGTTAATTAAAATAGTTGTTTAGCTAATTGCCTGGAAGATTGCGAGTAAAAGCATATTTATTCCAAAGGCAAGCAATCCATTTTTACCCAGTGAAGCATATCAGTTTTTACGGTGCATAAAAATTGTTTCACTTCAATTTTGAATATCTTGTGTGTTTGTCTGTCTAAAAGCCTTAGAGATGATGATCTATTTTAAGTGCATGGAAGCTTTTTTCTTAGGCCGTTTTTAATGTATCTACTGAAAAAGCATATGTTTAAATAATTGAAGACGTGAAAAGTCGTTGCCGTTAAAATGAAAAGTTGCTTACTGCATCGGGCTATTGGACTACCACCATGCTTACTGATACGCAGTCTTTGTGGTATTTCTGGATGTTGGCACTGTCCTATGTAAAGAGACTGGAGGTGGAAGAAAGGATATCATTATGTTGCCTTTGCCTAACTTTGTGGGGAAAAAATGTGCTTATGGAAGAGGGGGTTTCAGTGTATATATGTATTTAAAATGGAGATATAGTCTGTGCTCCTCCAAAGCATTCAGGGACTAAACTGGTCCCTGGCAGGTGGACTGCATAGGGCTTTTGTGGAAGACTGGAAGCACATCAATGTGAACCACAGCTTATCGCACTGCAGCGTAGTTTACCATCAGGCTGATAGCTTCTCCTCAAAGAGAAAACGCTTATCATCTAATGGAGGAGATTACGTAATGGTGGAAGTACAGCTCAAGGGCTGAGATGGGAGTTCTAGGTTTAATTTAGAAGTTTTCTTGACCTCTTTACTCATGATAGTTCTCCTGACTTTCATATAGACTTTCATACGTGACTATTTATTTAGGCAATTAAATCTAAAAGGGCTCGGGTGAAGTCAATAAACTAATATATATTTTGATGCTTTGGCTTTAAGAATTGCTACGGGCAAAGTATTACTTATAAGACAAGGGACTATCTGGTCCATTCCTACCACAACTTGATAGACATTGTGAATGTATTTCTTTGTTGTTTGTCTTAAAAGTGATGTGCAGTGGCGATATAACACAGCAGAGGTTTGAAAGGAAAACAGCATTCAAAATGGGAACAGGGTAGTTTTTCATTATCAAGGTAACAACTGAATATTCTTATCTTGTTAGCATTATATGTTGGAAAACAGAAGGAAAAAAAAAAAAAGGACCATTACTCTGTAAAGGAGGTTGTAACTTTCTCCTAAACACTCCCTTTTGTGCCCAGTCTGAGCTGGGGTATAACCAGTGAAATCATGACTGGGGGCTGCTCCTCAGGCAGATTTGGGTATATGTGCCCTGCATTGTAGTGCCCGTGCTGGTGCAAATGCCCTCACTGCAGTATTCCTCAGTAGGGATTTCACTGGCTGCCCCAAGCTCATAGATACAGGCACATGGCAAGGTTGTAAGGAAATGGCAGTTTTCTTTCTTCCAATGTGTAACAGCTAAATAATCTCGCCTTGTCAGTATTATCTTGGTGATAACTAACTTGTACTCTTCTTGTTTTGGACTACGTTGTTACCTTAAACCTCTGCTGTATTATATGGGGGCACATATGCACAACTATTGAAAGATTTTGTTGAGACTCTTACCAGCTGCAAAGCGTTAGAGCCACCAGAGTTGTGAGATCTGCTCTTTTATACTGTTGTAAAGACAGACTTTTCTGGTGATGGATCTAGCGAACTAGGGCAAACTTACTTTAATACTGATGTATAGTAGTGTTTTGCTACAGCCTGTAACTGCACTGACATATTATACAAGATGGTTTTATTGACAAAATAGTGGGTAATTGTTAGCCAGATTAAGAAAACTCAACAACGTAGGTGTAAGAAACAAATCCTTTGTGTGCCAGTAAAAAGAAGAAAGGGAAAAAGCATTTCCTCTTAATTAATCTCTTTGAAAGGGATCAGAAGAGAACATGAACCAAGAACGAACCACTTTTCTTGATTTTTAGAGGAAAACTTTTACTGATATTTAAAGGGGACTTGTAACACGCAACACTTTTTGATTGTGGTTTATTCTTACAAATTTTTGCTGGGTTGTTGTAATTAACAAAAAGACAGTGGAAAAGGTTATCAATGAAATATTTCAAAGATTTTTCCCAGACAGAATTTTTTTCCTGACCACCTAAAATAGAAAAACCTTGACTGCATAAATGAGATGTATGTTCTTATATATTTTTGGTGGAAATAGTACCGTTATTGAAAGCAATGCTGCTGCTTTTCTCTAGGCAAAGGAGACGTTTTTGGTGATGTGTTCTGGAAGGAGTCTACCCTTGCCCAGTCCTGTGCTAATGTAAGGGCTTTGACCTACTGTGATCTTCATGTGATTAAGAGAGATGCCTTGCAGAAGGTGCTGGAGTTCTATACAGCCTTTTCACACTCCTTCTCCAGAAATCTTATTTTGACCTACAACTTGAGAAAAAGGGTAAGTAGCTTTGATTTTAACATACACCATATAAATGATCACTTCTAAGGATTGTTGGTGTGGAAAAAAAAAAATGGATTGCTTGAATTTTGGCGTTCTTTATAGCCTCTCTCTCTTGTAAGAAGATTTTTCAGAGCTTGCCTGCTAGCATGTAGAGTCAAAAGGCCATAAGTATTTATTCCAGTGCTAGTTTTATAGGAAGCTGGACTGTGGATATGTGAAAGTATTTCACATTTCTGTGAAGTGGACAGATTCCAGCATATTTGTGAACTGTAGCGCACTTGTGATAAACAGCGTTCGCTACTTTCTGCAACTTTAGTTTGTAAAGCAGCTAAAAAGATGTTAGGTGTGTTGCCTGAAGTTACAAGGAAAGTGGAAGGAAAGGTATGACATCCAATATATGGAACAAAAGTCAACAACAGTAATCACAATGGAAAAGTAATATGAACATGACTGATTCTATTGAGAGTTGTTTCTTCTAGTATCAATCACATTTTGGAATTCCTTTGCATATCTATAATGTTTCCGTTTTCTTATCCTTGATTTTTTGGCTCTTTTCATTTCTTCCTGTGTGCCAGTTCAAGTTATTTTGTCAAACACGAATCATCATAACCTAATATCCCATTTTAAATTCTCTGTGTAATCTTCAGTGAACCACCTCTGTAGAAATTTATTAAAACTGTAGTAGGTATAATTCAGTTGATATGATTTTATGACACAATGTAGAAGACGATGATATATACATTGAAAATAAATACATTGGTGCACCTATACTTGCTTTAAAATATTATGATAAGATACTTGAGATCAGCTAAAGAAATATGTTTGATAGAAGATTTTTTCATTCCTAGAAACAGTTCTCCATGGTAAATTTGAGGTGCCGAGTAAGTCCTAGATAATTACACCTGAAAAGATAGAAACCTTTTTATCTTGGAAGTCCATTTTGTAAAATCAGACTTTAAGCCTAGAGTATCGGGGTTTTTTTAAATTTTTTTTTTTTTTTTTTTTTTTACTTAGAGTTGGCATACTGAAATTAAAATAGTGTGATGATGTTTTTTATCTGCATATGTTATCAATATCAAAGAATTCAACTTTTCAGTGTTGGGCAAAGAAGAAGGTGCTACCCACACTTTGGTCAAATAAATCAATGCTCTGGTAGAAAACATGTAATTAAAAACTAAGAAGCGAATTTATACTCAAGGATTTCCTCATAGGACTTTTTTTTCAAATGACATTGAGTTACTGCAGGACAAGGAGAAGATATACAGCTGCAAAAAGATTGAGAGAGATGTCCTTAAAAGCCAGCTACTTAGCTGGTGTTAATTAATGTAAGAAATAAAAGAAATGAAAGAATTTGGTATTGAAATCACCTAAAGCATCGGTATCACCGACTGGCGTATTTTAAAATAACAGTGTGGGTAATGTGGTAAGATGGTCTAAGAATATATAACTACTTTTTTTTTAACATCAGTAGAAATAACAAACTTTGAGGCATAGAAGGACCAACTCTCTTAAAGCTTGCAGTAATGCTAGCAGAGTTGCATCATTTTGGATCTGCTCTGAGCCAAAAGTCCTAATTTTAGAATCAAATGCCTACTCTAGAAGTGACACTCTTTCCCTCCATGTTCATCGGTGTAGCTTTTCCCAGCCCAGGTTACAAAGCACTTTTTAACTACAGTACCATAATTCCTATGCTGTCAATTTTCTACACAAAATGGTCCTAAAAAAAATAAAAAAGGTACCTTTTATAATAGCAATTTCCAGCCAGCTATTCAAATAATTGGATTTTAATTGAGTTGCAGTCGGTAGAAAAAGTGGCGTTGATTGATCAGGGAAGTGAGAGTTTGATGGTTCTAGGTTAACAGACTTGTAATTTTATTTATTTTATTGAAAGAAGGCTGAGTGCAATCAGAATGCAAATGTTAAATAATGTAAATAATATATGCTTTTGGAAACGCATAGAAGGTACGCTACTTTAGAGCTGGAGATAATTCACGTTTAAAGCCAACTTTTTAGAGTTTGGAATTTAATCTGGTTTAAATATCTGTGAATCTTTTATAGAAATAGCTCCCCAGCCTGTCGCTTCTAACACTTCTCCTGGTCTATTCCTGCAAATGGAATTTTGTAGAATTCAGATGAACTGGTACCTTCTGTGACTTATGTTTGTGATGTATTGCATATCCTTTAGAATATAAATACCAGAATTACACTTTTCATTTCAATAAACAGTTTCATCTTTGGCTTCAAAAGTGTTCCACTAGTTGAAGTGTAGATACTGTATATTCATCCCAAATATATTCATACAGATTCCAAATACATGAAAAAGCAGCTTCGGGGATTTTTTTGCCTGAAGGATCTCATGGGTGTATTTTTAGACTTGGTTATTCCTCTGAGGTGTCCCCATCTCCAGGGTGCGTATGCCTTCACTTGGCCATGGGTCTGAGTCTCACTGCATAGTGCAAGGTACTTTCTAGCCAAGTTTCACTCAGCTTAAGTGAGCTTTAGCGTTGGTTCACTCTTTCACCATGTTCACATATTCCTTGGCTGCTGGGTCTCCTTCAGCGATCCCTTCCCTCGTGGAGATGGGACTCCCTGTCCCAGACCCTTTGGTGCCAGTGGGCAGTGCTGACCTCACAGATGTCCCCCACACTTACTGGGGTCTGGATCCACTTGCTAATGACTGTGACAGATATAAGCAGGCATGCAGGGACATCGTAAGGTACCAAAACCAATTGGTCTTGACCTTAGCTAACTCTAGAGCTGGGTTTAGGCAAGGTAAAAAGCATCTTCCCTCCATTCCTTGTGCTGCTCTTCCTACCGGTCTTGAATGTGCTTTGAGCTGAGCTGGGAGGGGAAGACCCTTCTGTCTGTGTCCCCTTTATGCCCTCCCTAGAACAGGGCCGCAGTTATGAAATGTTACTGCCCGTGACGTCTGAGGACTTCGTGGTCAAGGGAGATGCTTCCAGTGCTCTGGCCCTGGCATGCCGTGACTGTCCGTGTCTGTGCTGTGAAAAGAGTTTCCTTTCACTCACTTTCTCGACAAACACCAGTGAAATACCCTCTTTTCTAAAACTGTCAGCTCGCTGTTAGGTGACTCCCCGAGCAGTTTCCTCAAGCGACTAAAATCCCTCCTGAAATTATTAGCTGTCTAGTTACCTCTGGCTGGAGCTCAGACTTAGAAAACTTTTTATTTTTCCTAAAGGAGAAGAGAAAGGAGACCTTTAATTAACTCTTTCTGCTGCCAGTCATTGACATTTTCCTCTAACTGGAAGCAGGGGGAGAATCAGCTGCTCCATCTCTCTCTCTCCAACATCTTAAGAAACTGGAACCGCAGTCTGTGGCTGCAGGTGGCTGTATGTCAGGCTCAAGGGCTTTGCAGCTGGAAGGAAGCTGACGGAGGACTTCTCAGAGCACTTTCTGCTGTAACAGTGTTGTGAAATTAAAGCAGGTTAACTTGATGTTTCTCTCCATTTTTGGAATCTCAGGGAGGAACCAGAGTGTAGGCACTGGGGGTATGTGGGATGGTCAAGTGACAAACTCACCCTTATGGAGGGTGTGCTAGACGAAAGAGAAATACTGCAGGTTTGGAGGGCAGCAGGATTCACAGGCTGGATGGAGGTCTATTTTTCCCCATGAAATTTTTAAACACTTCTGGGTTTCCAGCCTGGACTTCATAGCTCCGGGTTAGTAGAAGCGTAAGAAGAGAAAAGCGTGCATGATAGCTACCTGTAATTGGCTTTTGCTTGTGATGAGGTGCAAGTTTGCTAGCACCTTCTTTAGGAATGTGAAAGGCCTTTGGTAGCACTTGCAAGCGTTCTGGTTTTGGCAGTTGCTTCTTTGCACGTGTATGAGCTTTGTGACCAATATTAACTTACGCTGGGTTGTACCACAGTGTATTTGCTCAGTTCATTCTGCTGCAGCCATAAATGATATTATAGCTCAAATGTTCGCACACGCTACATAAAAGAGAGAATTCTTATACATAATTTATTAAGCTGAGATTTCTCTAGTAAGCCATTTTAGTCTGGATAGAGATTAAATGACTAATTCTGAATGCTTTGGAGTATCATGATAGAAAGCGCAAGTAGCTTTTCCAGAAGCTGAAATTTGTGTCCTGAAATAAAAGAAGGAATGCAGTAGGATGTAGATATGTTATTTGGGATTTTGTAAGACTGAAAGAAATGGCAAAGAACACTCTGCCTTTTTACAAAGCAAGCATGATTTAGTGATTTAAAGCTAAAGCTCCTAGTCAGAACATATTTCTTGAGAGAGCAGTCACTGCAACAGGATGGTCTGTCTCCCTGCTGGTGTAAGATTGCTTGCTTTTTTTGTACATGTAGTGGTGTGCTTATTCTATGCTATTCCAACTGGACAGGGCTCCCACCACCTCTTTCTAAAAGCAATTTTAAAATATAATTGTTCTTTCCTCTTCAGCATTAGCTTCACCTTTCTTCTTTTTATACTGTAAACTCTAACTAGAGATAGAACCTCTCTCAGATCAAACATTTCAGCTAGGAGTGCTTCAAGCCTGGATTTTAAATCTTGGGGGGCTTGGCAGCAGAGATGTTTTCAGAGATGCAATCTATGGCCTTGTGTTCTACCTTCCACATGACAAGTTTTCCAGTTCTTTTTCATTATATAGATTCAAAATGGTATCTCAGAATTCTTTCTGATATGAAAGGCTGAATTGCTAGAAGATTTTACCAAAGATTTCTTAAAATGAGAAGAGTGAAAGGTTTTAATTTTAGAATATTGGTCCATTTGATGATGGATTTCAGAATGGTCAAACTGACAGCCTGCTTCTTCCTTCTGCGTTTGTACTCACCAAAACAATCCCACAAGTCCTGTGGGAAGAGGGGTTTGATGCTTGACTGGCATGTGTCTTACAGCACTGAAAACCCAGGACACTGGACATGACTGAGACATCTGGATAGGTGTGTGGCTTGGGAGTTATGCCGTATTAGCTGGCCGGAGGCAAAGTTGTAATTTTCCAAAAAACCTTCCAAATGTAAATAAACACTTAAGTACTCAACTCCATTCTTTCCCATGCTGCCTTTTAAAAGCTGTTCAGGTAGTTGAATGTTTTTATATTCCCTGTTTCTCCATACCAATCTAAGCAAAATATATTTTCTTCTGTTTCCTCATTGGTAGATTCCCTATTGCATTTTTGCACCTTCTGTCTGGCCTTGGACTACTTACTGAACTTTTATCTGTCTCTAACAGATAACTGTTTATCTAGCTCACAGATTTTTGTGCAAATCTTCTTTACACCCTGGACTGAAAGTGCTCTGAGGCATGTTGCGTGTTGTTAGGTTTGCATGTCTGCTATGGGTAATTTGAGTGATGTGACTGTCAATGAGTTGAAACCCCATGCTCTGAGGAGGATGTGCCCTTGGATTTCTTCCTTCTCCTCTCCTGCATCTTCTTGCACCCCTTCAGGTAAAGCCTTAATATCCAGACTTGGAGAGGATTTGGCCAACTGCAAGCATTTAACATTCATATTTCTACAGTGAGTGTAAGTGTTCAGCCCAGAGTAACTCCATTACCTTTCAGAGATGTCATCTTAAAGTTTAGTTTCCAAAACTTTTAAACTCTAAAGTTATTTCTGTTCTATTTAAATCTATATGGCCTTGAGTCTTGGCTGGTTGCCAGGTGTCCACCAAGCGGCTCTATTACTCCCCCTTCTCAAGAGGACAGGGGGAGAAAAATGAGATGAAAAACTCTTGGGTCAAGATAAGGACAAGGAGATCACTTACCAATTACTGTCATGGCAACACGAACTTGACTTAGGGAAATTAATTTAAGTTATTAATCAGAGTAGGATAATGACAAATAAGAACAAATCTAAAAAACACCTTCCCCCCACCCCTCCCTTCTTCCCAGGCTCAAATTCACTCCCAACTCTTCTATCTCCTCCCCCTGAGCAGTACAGGGAGTTGGGGAATGGGGGTTGCAGTCAGTTTGTAATGCTTGGTCTCTGTTGCTCCTTCCTCCTCGCACTCTTCCCATGTTCCAGCGTGAGGTCCCTCTCACGGGAGACAGTCCTTCACAAACTTCTCCAATGTGGGTCCTTCCCATGGGCAGCAGTTCTTCAATAACTGCTCCAGCATGGATCCTTTCCATGGGGTGCAGCCCTTCAGGAACAGACTGCTCTAGTGTGGGTCCCCCATGGGGCCACAGGTCCTGGTCAGAACACCTGCTCCTGCATGGGCTCCCCTCAGTGGGCTGCAGGGTGGATATCTGCTCCACCATGGGCCTCCATGAGCTGTAGGGGGACAACCTACATCACTATGGTCTTCACCATGGTTGTCACCACGGGCTGCAGGGGAATCTCTGCTCCAGCGCTTGGAGCACCTCCTCCCACTCCTTCTTTACTGACCTTGGTGTCTGCAGAGTTGTTTCTCTCACATATTCTCACTTCTTTCTCTCAGTTGCTGTTGTGCAGTGTTTTTTACCCTTTCTTAAATATGTTGTCGCAGAGGTGCTACTAACATCACTGAAGGGCTCAGCTTTGGGCAGCGGCGGGTCCATCTTTGAGCCAACTAGAACTGGCTCTGTCCCACATGCGGACAACTTCTGGTACCGTCTCGCAGGAGCCATCCCTGCAGCCCCGCTGTTACCAAATCTTTGCCACATAAACCCAATACAGACAACAAAACTGCTCTGTTGCTTGAATTCAGTACATGATACATTTTCATGTACATTTGAGCTGTAACTTAGATTAATCTATGTGGGTAAGTAGCAAAATGCTTCTTTAAAATGCTCTTAAATGACTAATCCCTTCTAAACTGATTTGATGAATTCATCACTTGTTTGAGATGCCTTCTGCTACTATGAATAATGAGCAATTTTTCATACATTTAGATGCTGTAGTATAATGTCTGTACAATTGTTATAAAGAAATGACTTACTATACTATACAAAACAAGATGTGTGTTTCCCCAAAGGAATATTAAGTTGTTGAAATTCTGATAGGTCATTCACTAGTCAATCACATTAAAAGTAATCTAGTGATCAGTAGATATTAATAACTGTCAATAAAAGAAATTGATGGAAGAGCTGGTAAGGGTGAATTCTGAATTACAGTTCATCTTAAAATGGAAGAATATGATCCTTTTATGAAGCTGATACTAAAACCATAACTGCCTTGAAGTATCTTCAGTAAGAGAATATTTCCTGTTCTGTGCTATCATAGATTTATAGGTTTTCCCACATTGGTCTCTAAATACTTAACAATCATTTGCATTCTGATCACTGAATTAGAAATTAAATTTGTACAGACTGAATTTGTAAAATCAGAATTTTAGCTGTTTTCCAATATGTTTTCTAAGTATGGAAAATTATGTCAATGTTATGTCAATGAAAGACATTCCAGTTATATGTCACTACTTGGAAAAAAGATGTGGTAAATGGAACAAGTTCTGGTCATCCTGAAATTGAGGTTAAGTAAGTGCTTCATTCATTAATCCAGAAACAGGATTGATATTTTGTTTGTTTTATCACACTTTGAGTAGACCCGCTTGAACTGTTTTTGAAAGGGTTTTTTTTTTCTCAATGACCCATAAAATACTCAGCCTTAAATATAAAAGAAAAAGTTCTGACCTTTTCAAAATCTGTAGAGTGTTCATAAAGTCTTTCCATATATGGTAAAGCTATTCTGAGTAGATGAAAAATACAGTTAACAAGGTTGATGGTGAATTAAAATAAAATTTGTTTTCAGACTATTTTAGTCCTTTAAAAAAATAAAAAGGCACATTTGGCTTTTGTGAAGCTATTTGCAGATGAGTAATAGAATGTTAACGTTAAAAAAGAGTTTTCTCTCATTTTTAGCATGCACAACCACCCACACCAGCTTATTTATCCCAACAGAAGAAAATGCATTACTTTGATTTTTACCCTCCTCCACCCATGTAGACTAAAGCGCAGAGATAATTTTAATATAGCTAAAGGTTACTTAGTGTGAATGAGGATTCCCCAGAATAGGTCCCCTAAGCCTTTTTAAAATAGAAAATGAATTTCCTAGGAACTGGGGAAATTCTAAATATTGGCCCACCACCAGGGACAGAAGATGATAATCCAAAAGACAGTGTAACTGCTCTTATGCAGTCTGGGAATCTGGCCTTCATTGTGAAAAGAGTGAAATGCTCACTAGTATTTTTACAGTAGGAAGTCCTTAGTTTAAACGCATATTTTTCTTCTTATTGTGTTGACTTAGATAAATAGAAGTGCAATACAGATAAACAAGGGAGGCTGAACAGCAGCCTGTCTGTGTAGTGTGTTATTCTCATTTCCAATATGTGCATGGCGCACTACCACCTGCTCACAGTTAAGTGCACTGAGGTGCCTTAGTCCACTTCTGCACCATGCTGGCAAAGAGGAAGGGGACGTTCCATGGGAATTCAAAGAGCTCCTACCCTTTCTCCGAAGCTTGAAGTCTATCTTCTACTGCTAACCATGACTGAGTGGCCAGAGTTTCAAAATCTCTCTGTATTTCTGATTTAAAAAAGAAAAAATAATTTTTATTGGTGCCTGTCATCCCTGTGTGTGTACATGTGTATATATATGCATAATGACCGGCCTATTGCTGAATCTCTCAAGTAATTCAAATATTATGTGCTTTTTCTAACATATGAATGCTGTTGCCCAGGCTTTTTTGCCTGTATGCGCCATGTTCTATCATGTATCATAACTGCACTAATTTAAGTCAATGCCTTGGTAACTGGTGTGCCCTGGTGATCATATTTTCTGATACACCCTGGTGCTTCATACACTGTGGAGCATTACTGACCAAGCAAAAGACAGAACAGTGACCTAATACCCTTCTGTGTTATTTTTTTTCAACTCTGAAAATGATCTCTGTGGTCTGGGGAGCAGCTGACTCTAGGACAAACTGTTACTAAATGGGTGTGATTTCCTGGCATAACAGCTTTGATCTTCTGGTCTTCTCTAAGGTCACTAAAAGCCAAACTCATAGGACTGCAAATCCAAACACTCAACCTGTTCAAGGCACTCCATGAAGAAGAGAAAATGTAGATAGCTGTGCAATATGAAAGCTGAGTTACAATGGCAAACCTACATCCTTGAGCAATCAAACTCTATAACCTAAGTGATCAGGTTGGTCCTTTCTTCAGCTCTCCAATGAAAGCTGAAATAACTACCCCCTATAAAAAAAGGAATAAAATTCTGGAGGTTACTGCTAATGTTGTGTAGGGACTTTGTGATCCCTGCTCCAGACCGAACCCTACCTGTAACCATGAGCTCTTGGACAGGGAGACAAAAGAGGTCCTTTTCCTCTTTGTGTACCTGAACCAGGTCTCCGCAGCTGCTCCAAGGACTCTATTTGATAGACACCATGATGGGCATAAAACAAGTAGCTCACCTTAAATGTGACAAATGCTGTTAAGATTTTGTGTGAAACAAAGCAGTTTCTCAGCTTGATTTGTGAATGCTGGGAGGTGCCCAGAGTATTTGTGTCAAACTGTCCTACATGTTAAAACAACTGATGTTTTTCCTGTATCTGTCCTTGAGAATCAGCCTTCTAGTTGCCTTCAAACAAGTATCTTGCTGGGGGATACAGCCAGGAGCGTACCACATTCCTTAGTCTGAAGCCTGCTGCAAAGAGAGTCACACAGGGAATGTGGTGTCTGATGTCAACCTGCTTTACAGGCTGCTGCCCATTCCAGTGTGACATTGAAGTGTTTGACTGCTGAACGTGAAGTGGAGTAACTGCTAGGTGTGGCCTTGTGAAAGTTTTTGAATTTGAAATCCAGTAAGCTTTACCATCATGGGAATGAACAAATTGCAAACAAAACTCGATAGGGCATCTTGCCAATAACCACCTCTGACCATAGCTACCGACTGTTGCCACAGCTGAAGTCAAGTGGTAGGGAGGGCATTGTGTTGGGCTGTGGCTCAGTATAAGAACTTACTGAAATACTTTGAGAGTAGGATCATGAATCAGCTTCTCATTATTTGGTATTATTTTTGCAGCAGGCAACTGGGTTTTTCCTCAAACTGTGTATGATTCCTTCCTCAAAAGGAAGTGCATTATCATGTCAAACACCTGACTGGATTCAGATTTTCAAACAGAAATGTGATACCTGATGCTGATGTAAAATGCTAAAGCCCTATGCAAATGAATGTACTATGTGTTTTTAGAATAGTTTTTCTGAATTAGCCAACTGCAGAGGGGACTTACACTCAGCTCCACTTGAAAACACTGTCAGTATTCTCCCTCATGCTATCACTTTTTTTTGGTTCCCATTCATTTTCTTTTTCTACCTATTACACTCCAAAATGGGATGTGAACTTCAGTATCTTGTGTAAGGGCACTTATATATGTGTACTGACTTCAGTAATATCTCACTCAGCTGAAGCAGGAGCATACAGTGGTAGGCTACTCTGAGTATACTCAGTGTCCCAAAAGGCTGTCCATATAGGACTCGGAGTGGGAATAGCGCTATCCACAAACAGCTGTGCAGCTGGACATGAAGTGATCTTAATTAACCACAGGTCCAAATCCATTGTCTCTTTATGCAGCTGTGAGACTGCATAATGTTTTCACCAGTTTTTATCAGGGCCTAAGTCTGTTAAATCCATTTTTAATTAGTACAGCATTATGAATATGAAAACCTGACACCCAGTTAAAGTAATATTTGAGACTTGAATACTATGTGCTTTTGTTACCATATACTTAGGTGTTTCCTCTTTTTGTCACCACCTTCTGGGGTCTTGTCCAAATACAGAAAGGAAAATGCTCAACACATGCCTTGTTCCAAGTCTTTGTGACTTTGGCAAACCACATCTACACCAGGTCCCCAGCATGTGTCCCCAGGAACCATGCAGCCAGCCCAACCTGGCCTTTTCTTGCAATTCATCTAAAGGTACTATGCCTTCATCTTAAAATTTCAGAGGATGTGCTTCCACCATCCTCGTCATTTCTCCCATATGCTCTGTAATAAATATACCACACAACAAAATTTTGTGATTCATTTACACAGCTGACATCAGAGAATCCAAGAAAATTTCTACCGAAATAATTTTGTAACACATTGGATGATTTACTTTGTAAACTGCCATGAGCGTTGTCTTTGTGTGAAAATGCAGAATTATGTTCCCCTTTTGGAGATCTTTTTTTCCTTTATTCTTAAAAAAAACCCCAACGCAAACAAAATCCCTACAAAAATCTTAGGATGTTACTCTAAAAAAAGCTGATAGTATACCCAGGTTGACCAGAATAGATAACTCTGTGTCTCCAGTCTTCAAGGTTGATGCCTATTTTTTCTACAACATTTGAATAAATCATGTAAACTCCAGCATTCTTTGCACTGTTGCAGAAGTGAGGCATGTTATAGTCTTTCTCTAAGTAAGGGGTTGGGCAATTTGTTAATTGTTTTCCAAGGTTTCACTGTTACTTCACAGTAACAGGAAAGATGTTATTTATGGTCAGTTATTACCTTGATTAACGAAAACAAAGTTGCTGTTGACTTCCATCACATACTTGATCGGATGGTTTAGGCTAGAGATGGAATACAAGGATGCTGTAACCTTTGTTCATGTTAAGATGCAAAGCAATAGCAGAGGAAGAAAATAGCGTTAGCTCTAACAAACGGATATTGGCTTTGCTATTAGAACTTTGGTATAGTCTAGAAACATATTATTAGCCTTTGATTTCCCTTGTCCACATTTTTGAAATTGCTCAAGCAGCAAGTCTTGTAGGAGTAAAAGTTGTATCGGGTAGTTCAGTGCCTTACATGCTTTCAGTGATTATCCTGTACCCTTTCCGAAAGAGGAGATTTGCATTTAGTCCAATGACAAATTCATTGCAGTAAGTGGAAAAAGTAATAAAGCAAAGCTTTTATTTGGGATGTCACTTGGGAACAGTTCTATCCTTTAACATAAAAGCATTATGATGTTCTTTGTCAGTAACATTCAAAACTGTAATTTGCTTTTGACAATCAAGACAGTTCATAAATGACCTTCATCATTCATACTGAAACCATCCTATAAAACAGATGCAGCCATGAAGGGAGCTGGAAAAACTTGTGGCTTCTGGTTTGTAATATATTTCAGAAATATATGACAGTTTGTCTAAATTTGTTATTGCACTGTTATTTTTATGATATCTAGCATATTAGTTAGTTATATGAAGGCATAAGTTAAAAAATACTGAGGGGGTGTTTCTTACTGTGCTCTCTGAAAATCTATCATGAAATATTGCATATTGCTTGGTTTGCCACATTTTCCCATCAGTAAGATTTTCCAGACCTCATCATTGTCACCAGAGAGCTGTTCAGAAAGGCATACTTTGTAGAATTATAAGGCCCCTACCAGATTACCTTTAATAATATTATAATTTTCTTATGTGTTGGAATTTCCTTACTGAACATTTTAAGGTACACAAATGGAGCACTTCACCCAAAGATCTCATGTGGGGTTTTATTTCTTTATTTTTTTTATAAGATATTGAATAATTTCTTGTCCTTATGTGAAGGGAAACTCAAATGTGGAGGATTAAGTGACTTGTTGGATTGTACAGTATCTCTCAGTGATGATGAGGAACAGAACCAGGATTTTCTAGCCATGTGCTCTACACAGTGTAGAAGAACTTTGAAGCTCTGCAGCATGTAGCGTAGCATGTTGAATTATGCCATGTGTAGTGGAAGAGCAGACTCTAATTTTGTGCTGCAGTCTTGTAAAAGGCCTTTGTGTCTGCTCTCTGTCTGAAAGACAAGCCACCCTATGAATAATAAGTATTTAATAGTACATACAAAGAGTGCTAAAGGAAGCAACTGAGTGAGCAAAACCAAGGACAAGGTTGCCAAGAGAGACTAGAAAAATGGTGCTTGGAACACAAGCTTATCCCTCTTCTCCTATTGAATACTGCATGTACAAAGAGAGCCTCTCAGTAGTTGAGCAAGTTAAACAGAGAAAGAGGCAGGAGAGAAAAGGAGTGGAGCATCTGGTATCTCTCCATGGAGATGGGTGGAAAAAAATGGATGAATGGAGCAGCTGGTGGTGTGTGATTCACAAGGCTATAGGACAGCAGTAGGTGATTGGGGACAGAGGCAGCTCATTCTCTTTCAGTACTTTCCTAGACCAGGTGGACACAACAAAAGCAATACAGGGCAACCTGGCATTGTCTTATTCACCAGCTTTTCCCCTAGCTGGCCACCAAGGAAACCCTTCTGATTACACCATTTGACGGCCTATCTGCCACCCTTTCCTGCCAACAGAAGTTGCAATACAGCAACATCTACGCTCTCATGATCCAAGGAATATTATTAAAGCAGCCAACAAGAGGAGATGAAGAAGTCAGGAGCATCTTCTAGTGACATTACTGCACTTGAGGTGCTTTCTCAGCTCTCTGAGGTTGCTCTAGTACCCAAGTCTAACCTTACCAACACAGTGCCTTCTATAAAGTCTGATGTGAGACCTCGGTGGTGGAGGCTGCATCATGTCTTACTACTACTTCAAAGCGCCCTAGAACCAGGGGTACCCGACATGCTGCTTCAAAAGCTGTGTGGCATGGATGTGGAGCCCACCTCTCCCACTGGGCAGGTCATGCTGCTGGGCCTGTGCCATGGTGATCACCAAAAGCCATCTTAATTGGTATTTCCACATTATAACCCAAATGGTGCATGATTGATACTGCTGCTCCTGCTCCTCCCACGTGAACATGAGTGACAAAGCTGCTTTAAGGATGAGAAGAGATATAACACTTGCATCCTGCAGCCCTCCCGCCTTAGAGGAACAACATGTAATCAAGCTGGAGGCTGCTGCTCCATGGTTGCTGGATGAGTGCCGAATGTGGGTTTGTCAGACTACCAAGACTCACTTAGCAACCGTGTGTGTGCTTGGGATGTGCCAAGCCGGTCTCAGCACACCACGCTGCCTACCCCTGCCTGAGCATGCTGTCAGGTCACATTTTCTCTTGAGATTTAGTCTGCATGTTTGTTTTGCTCTGTTCTGCCCACCAGCAGGTAAGCCCCACACCTTCTGAGCAGCCTTTGAAGGTGACCTGGGCCAGCTGTATCCATTCAGATAGCTGATACATCTCATGCTCTGTGAGGCATGTTATATTGCTGAGTTGTGAGAGCACCTTCTCAGGAGACAGTGTGGGAGCCAAGAGCCTGAGAAGGGGTGTTCTGCCCCATGTGAGCAAATAGGTCTGCTGGGACAAGCACCTAGAGGTCAGTGGTGGCTGGCTTTTCACGTTTGGCACCGATGGGCCTAGGGAGGCAGATGAGGAAGGCTGACCTCTCAGAGATCTGGATCTCTCCTGGTTCTGATTTCTTTCTCCATTCCCCTCACCCTGCCTGAAGAGATGCTGGCAGGTAGCAGAGCTAGGCAGGACCTCTTCCGCAGGACTGCGTTGTGTTATGGGAACGTGCACGGTGTGGACTAACAGTGTGTGTATTAAAGACTAAATTGGCTTAGCTACAAGGGATGGTAGTATCTATGGCAGTAGGTGCCCTCTCAGGGGTGCACTGAAGACCAGCTAGAGCCTGCTGGGGATGCCAGGCTGGGCAGCAGCTGAGAAGACAACATTCATGCTCCAGCCTGAGGCCCTCTTGCATATACAGCACTCAGGAATGTTCTGAAAGGGCAGTGTGACACTGAATATTGTTAATTTTACTGTAGGAGTGTCAATGTTAATTGGTCTGGAAGAAAATAAGCTTTTAAAAAAGGATTACCGTTCTTCTGAGCTATTCGGATGTTTCTAGCACAAACTGTTCAAAGCATAAACTGTTGCTTTGAAATCCAGCACAGTTCAGTGCAAGGTATTCTGTGGTTCATGGAGTTGTACAACAAACAAATAGGAATAGTTCTCATGGCTGGGAGCTTCCTAAAATGGATCTGACATCAGTGGAGAACGCTTCTATTGAAGAACTTCCTGAGCCGCCTTTAACCAGAGGTTTCTAGTCCCTTTATTTTTGTACATGCTGAATCACCTCTTTGCACGGTCAGTAAGGCAAGAGTGAGCAGGTAGGAGTAGGGTGGGAAGAAATCTTTTCATACAATAATAATAAGCTAAACAAATTACCTTTGTAATGGGTGTAGTGTAAAGGTAGCCAATGTTAGTCGCTATTTGGCTATTGCTGGATCAGTGGCTCTTTTGTTCCCACGTGCTTATCTTAGGACATTCTAGTCATCATTACATTAGAAAGCTTCCCATTTTATTTCTTCTTTAGGGTATAGGTATTGTAACTTGCACTTAATGCAGAAAGAGACTGAACAAGAAAAGATTTCAGAAAGACCTTCTTTAATAGCATAGTATTAATTGGTAAAGATTGTTTTGCAACGCAAATATTCTTTGTTTACTATTAAAAAGCTTCAATTGCCTTTATACATCCTAAGTGATTTAGAGAAGCAGACAAATTATTTAATTCTGATTTTGTTTTATACTCCAATGAAGCAAACAACAGATTTGGAACAAGCTGCTTGCTAGACCTTGGAAATTAAGCTGCTCTTTTTATTGGGCACTGGTAAAGTGTCTCTGCCTTTCCCGATGGCAGACAAGCCTGAAATACATTGACTCATGCTTGTTAGGGTTCCATCAAGCTCCTTTTATTTCCTTGTTTATGATTCTAGTGCTGCCACCCAGGCAGGAGCTCCCGCTGTGATTTCCCTTGAAACCTGTGCTTTCCAGAGAACATCTTTCCACTACAGCCTGGAATGAGTTACATTGTGAGAGCCCGAGATACAAGGCTATGGCTTGTCTCCAGAAAGCTATTTAATGCAGAACACTGAAGCTTTTTCTCACCTCCTTTAAGTGGGGATCTGCATGCATGCAGTATTAGGTGAGACTGGAGCAGGGGCTTTGGAAGACAACAATAGTCTAATTTTAACTTATAAATCTAACTGATAAGGCCATTGTTGAAATCAATGTTTTGATGACTGAATGTGATTCTTTGAAGCACTCTTGTTCGTGTCCTTCTTGGTCCTTAGTAAGTTTTCTCAGATCTCTAAGCCAGTAGTCAGCAGCTTTTTGCAGAAGTGTGGGAGCTTCAGGTGAGTGAACCACTAACCTAAGTACCTTGAGTAATCATGAGTGTTTCTTATCTGGCCTGCTTAATGCACTCTAAGATAAGACGTTTAAAGGCAGACTTCTTGCTTATGTGACACTTTTTCAGGCTCCAGAAGTGCTAGTAGTAACCTGTTTTCACCTAATTAGTTTTGGTTCTTGTACAATTAAAATAGTAATAGTATATTGACTTTTTTTTTTTCTTTAACTTTAGTTCTATTCAGGTTTACGCAGGCTCTCATTTTGCCTTTATCACCATGTTATCCCAGTGTCTTCTGGTGAGGCCTAAAGCAAAAGCACTAACATCTGAACTTCTGCCATATGTAGTTTATTCTTTTTCATCTCTTTTCCTTGGAGAAGTAAATGTATGTTCAGGATACTGGTTTATTTTGGTAGGGTTTCTTAATTTGTCTGTGTTAAAGAAGGTAGAGTCTATGCACTGAGAACAGCAAATGGTAATAGCTTCTTAAAAGCAAGGTGAAGTAGAGCCCCATCTAATATTATACATAATTACATTTTCTTGATGAGATGCATCTTGCGGGCAGTACGGTTATTTTCCCTAGGAGTGAAGGGCTAAAAGGTTGTTCACTGGAATTACTTCTGCCTTTTAAAAGACAAACTACGTTTCCTCTCTTAAGTGTTTCAAGAGTGCTACAAATAGGACAGTGTAAAGACCAGCAGACAACACAGTGGCAATCTAATGGGTTTTCTGGTTTTGTTTTGAGAAAAACACACAATAAAAGAATATTCTAATCTTGGTGTTTCACAGGACATGTTATTTGATATTTCTCTTGATTTTATGAAATTTGAGTTAAATCCCAGACTCTGATAAATCTAACTTATGTTCTTCATATTAATGCTGCTTTAAAAAAAAAAAAAAAAGTGTATTTTCTGTCACGAGAAGATGAATTGTTGGATGGTCTCTTCAGTTACACGTGAGAAAAGAAAACTGTTACTTGTTCCAAAGTTGTCACAGTTGCTGTATCTTGATAATGAACTGAGCACTGCGTAAATCTGTGGGGTTTTTAACTTACGTGCTTATAACTTCCCTCTTTTTTGCTCTGACTTGCATCTTGGATGTTAAATTTTGTAACCTGCCAGCCAGTTGCCTGCTATGAAAAATGTTGAGGCTGCAGGGATTATTATTATTATGTCTAATAATTTTCATATTTTAGTGATCTATTTTTGGATCATTATGCAGCCCACTACTCAGTGGGACTAGGCAGAAAGGGAGAGATCAGGGTTGGATGCTGATAAACATAAACCATTTGGTGTGCTCAGCCAAGCAGCGGGCGTCCTCTGGGCACACGTGGTCTGTTTAAAGCTGGCTTGCTTTGTAGCAAGTTGCCATGGTCTCCCCCAAAATACAAACCCATTTCCTCCCATTTAAATCTCTGGGCACTGGGGACACGAGGGCTTTCAGCAGCTGCTGTATAGCTATTGGCAGGACTCTTCTGTTATCAGGTAGAGATGCCCCTAAACATAAACCACATGTATTTATGTTTGCGCGTGTAGTAGAGGAGGATTTAAGTGCAATTCAAAACAGTGTCAATATATGCTGGAAACTGCATAGTAAATCACCATATGTTCCAGAGGAAATGCCAAACAAAGTCACGATCGCTTTATATGTGCACAGCTGACTGGCAGGCATAAAGGCAGGCTCATGACGGGGGATGCCATCATATGCTTTTCTTCTTCTTTGCTATATTGGAGCATGATTAGAGCCCATCTGCTTCCCTTAGTGCTGGGGAAGGGTAGGAAAACATTCAGCCCAAAGTTTTGCGGCTGGAGCATACACACCAGCAAACAGGAAGCTAAACCCAAGGAGCTCTCTCAGATGTGTTTGTTTTCCATTTCTTTTGAAGTACAGAATTTTAAAAATTGCTTTGCAATTCTCTTCCTTCTGCAACTTGTACTGCTGTGGCTTCATGTTCGCGTTGTGGCAGCCTGACGTTTGCTAGATGTAGTTCGCAGACCAGGCATGTCTGGGAACAAACCTCAGGCCTGCAAGCTGGTTAGGCTGGCTAATACAATCGGGGAGGGGGCAGAAAGCATCTCTGTTCTTTTTACCTGTGCCAGCACGGAGTATTTAATGCCTCACTAAAGCCCTAAGTGCAGGCGTAAGAGTGGCAGTATTTGCTGATATGTTTGGCAATCTGTTTGGTTTGCATTTTTTCCAAGCTCTTTATGAATACTTGAAATATCTGATAGAAAGTCAAGAAAAGACTAATGACTACTTTTTTTTTTTTTTTTAATTAAACCCGGTTTAACTACGGTAATTTAGCCTTCTTCAAACTAGATACCTCTGTGGATTGAAATTGCTGTACAACGATAACGTTGACTGCTGTGACACCTACTGGTCGAGCTGAGCTGAACAAGGGAAAGCCTGTGGGTGCTTGCTCTTTCCTCTTTGTAATGATAATTCCAGGTAATGAGTTTAGCTCTTGGGGCAAACGCAGCAGGGATGGTGTCTCTTGGAACAACTGACACATCTTCTTTCAGTACATCTCCCGGTACTTTGTGCATTAAGAAATTTAGATAATCACTTTTCTTTTTGCTTTTAACTTCTGCCCTTTCCATTCCTAGTAGCTCTTTAATCTTCACCCTCTTTGTTTCATCTGTCTTATCTTTATTCAAGTTTCTTTTTTATCATCCCTTAATAGTATTGGGAACTGCAAGGAAATCACTTTGAAGTCTTCTCTGAATTGCCTTCCTCCCCTAGAACAGTTCTTCTTCATTATCTGTGATCATTTCTTCAGTGCTGGAGACCTATTACCATTCTTATTGCCCTGTTAGGCATTCCACTTTTCCGGGAAAGGTAAGGAGCCATTTATGCAACTCTTTCCATGAGATCTCATACCTAAGGAGGTTTGTGAGCATTGAGAAAACGGAGCTTTTCTGTATATATAGAAGTAAGGATGTTAGTAATTCACAATAAAAAACCAGCTTTGCATCTCCATTGAACAATGGAGAATGGATAACATATCATAACTGTAGGAAAATTTTCTGTATGCTTTTTCTCGGAATAATTTTTCTGCACTCAAGTAGTGCTGCAGTCTTCTAAAAATGCATTCTCCTGCGTGTGATTCTGAAACATACCATTAATTGAAAAAGTTACGCAGAGCGCTTCTCAGGTTGTTCTTCCTTTGAGAGACTTCTTTTGAAAGACAATTTATATTCTAGAAGCTTGAGTAGCTTCAAGTAACTTAAAATTGCATGAGGTGACTTGACCTGATCTGGTAGTCCTCAGTGGTTGAGAGGGGGGAATTACTGCTGTCTCCTCTTCCCTGGTTCTGGCTGCATGCTTCTGTCACTTATTTTGTGTCCGGCAACTCCGACACTGTTCAGACCTCATCTGCAGGCCCATTCAGTTCATTGACCTGGCAAAAAGAGAGAAGATGGGTCATGGGAATTCCAGTTGGATGAGTACCATTCGGTATCAGCAAGGGACAAGAGGTGGCTGGGTAGCAGGAGTGAGAAAGAAGCTGGAGTGGAAAGCAGGTGAGTGAGGTCTCCCCCTTTTTGGCAGCAACAAGCTGATAGATTCAATTGTTGCATGTAATTTTCCCTACGAAAAAAAGTTTGTCATCTCTTGCTGGCTTTTTCTCCTCCCTGGTCTGCCAGTTCTGTAGTCTTGCAGTGAGCTGTGAGTCATGCTGCCATTCCTCCATCCCTTTCGTTTTCTCTGATTCTGGGCAGGTTCTTGCATTACATTTTTAGTGTAGGGTCTGCCTCCCATCTAGGGCATCTGGTAACATGACCAACATGCCTTCTCTGTCTCCTCTGTTGGGGGAGGGTTGGGTATTCTCACTTTTCACTATATATTTACATGAATTTTTTTGCATGTGTGGCATTATTTATGTTACAAGAGGCCAGGGAAAGAGCTGTCAACTTTAGACTGAAGGTTGAAAGGTTTATGGGGGTACTTTTTCTATTGGTATTTCTGACCCTTAAGAGGCCTTCGTATCCTGCACAAGTAAGCTTGCCTTTACGGTATGAAGTGATTCCATACTTACGGACCGAAGATTTTAGAAGGATTTTCCCCTAGAACTTAAACGGTTTTAACATACCCCTGGAAGTTATGGAGCTGAGGAGAAAATGGGAAACAGAGCAAGATTTTACATTCCTTGGGAATTCAGTGAAAAGTTGAGATTGTATATGCTATTATCAAAAAAGATTATCGTACTGAGGATTCGCATTGGTGGTCTACAGTAATTAGAAATCGTGCATTGTGTTTCGGTGTGTAGTCTAATTAAGAATGAATTGAGATGAGTAAATAAGCTCAGCATTGGAGAGGAAGGGATAGAATCTCTGTCAGACAGCTGAGATGGTCAAAGTGTTGCTCACGGTACAGGCTACTCCTGAGCAGATTAATTGACTTTGCCATGCCAACCAGAATAAGCTTGTTTTGTTTTTTCAACTTGAAGAGATCTGGCTCAGAACACAAAATATGCCAGTGATGGCTATTTACTTGTCTGACACCATTCCAACTCCATACTTCCTTTTAAAAAGTTGGTTTTGAGCAGCAATGAGCATTACTGCCAGGTGCTGAAAAGTTCCTGCTTACCTGTGCCCTCACTGAGGGTTGAGGGCAGTGGCTGTGATGATGATATTTTATTATTTCAATTCAGTAACAGTAAAATGTCCTTAGCAAACTGAGATCCTCAGACTTGCCTATTCCTGCCTGCAAGGAGCTGTCAGCATGTCAAAGATACTGGTGTGAAGCAAAACAGGTTAAGGCAGAGGATGCATTTTTCCTGTTGTAGTGACGGGGAATTAGTATCTCTTTGTCTGAAGGGTTGGAAGTTACAAAAGAGTTCAGTACCTTTTGGGATTTCCTAAGCCTGTCAGAGTCGAGTTACCTATAAAAGTCGCTTAACCTTATTAATAATTTTACTCTACATCTTTCTTATTTTTGATCCTTTGTCATTAAATAAGTCATTTAATAATAAAATAAAATAAGCCCAAGTTCATACAGGAAATCTGTGACAGACTTGGGAGCTAAACCCAGACGGCCAGATTCCTAGCCCAGGTCCTTAGGTACTTTCTGCGGTGGCTTCTCTGTATGCTAGATCCTGAAAAAGAGCCTGTCAGTCAAGTGGCACTTTCAGCAAGCCGTTATACCTCTTAGACTAGAAACCCACAAAGTAAACCTACATTTTGTAGCCATTTTTGCCCAGTATTAGTGTGTCTTTTAGTGACACATCACTAAAAACTGTCATTTGAAATCTTGAATTATAGAAATTTCTAAGTCTGATTTTAATCACAATCCTATGCTTATCTAGAGAACACTACGTAGAGACGACTGACCTTGACTTAATTATATATGTCCACAGTGCCTGATTTGTGGTGATGTCATTTATCTGACGGTAAAGTTTCAGAGAGTGAGGGACTGCAATTTAATTCACTGTTGCCTCGTACTGTTGTGGCAGTTTGACTTTGGCCTCGAGATGTAGCAGGGCACTGTGTCCTTTAGAGGTTTCTCTATGGGCTGGCTGGAATTAGAGTCTCCTGCCAGGTTTGGGTACAGCTCAGATGCTGAGGCAGGGCTCTGTCACCCTAAAGGAGCTCCAAGCAACACAGTTCTGCTGTCTCCAGTGCAGCCACTATGTTAAAATACTTTTTATTTCTTTTGAATTCTTGCTGTGAGAGTGAAAATTCATTACCTAGAGGAGGGGTGTCCAGTCTGTGAACCTCCAAGGACAGTTTGGTTGGTGCCATACCCAGCTGTGGTACTCTGTTTCCTGAGGGCCCCTCAGGAGCAGAACAAGGGCTGGCTGGATTTTCCCATAGTGAGCTTCCACTCACCATCTTTCTCTGGGGTGTGGAAGTACCTACAGCTTCATCAATGATAACAGGCTCAGATACAGCATACAGGAATGTGCTAGCATCCCTCGCACCTTGGTGACTCTTCTCTCACTTCACTTGTTCACTGAATCACAGACTGGTTGGGGGTGGAGGGGACCTCTGGAGGTTATCTTTTCAACCTCCCCATGCTCAAGCAGGGTCACCTAGAGCAGGTTGCTCAGGACCTTTTCGTTAATCCTTAGTGACAATGGCAGCCAGGTGCCCACAGCAAGTTCCCAAGTCACGTCCAAGAAGGGAGCAATTGGGAACAGACTGCACAGGAGCCCCTTGCTGGCTGGAGCCCATTGCAGCTTCCCACTTTCCTGGGACGCTGACAGGACCCCGTGTCACATGTAGCCTCAAGCCCACAGGCGGCCGGTGAGATGGGGCTGCTCAGCGGGCACGCCTCCCGCTCACAGTGTGAAGGTGTAGGCAGCTTTTCCTTCTCACGCGAAGCCTCCTTCATGGCATTGTCTCTGCAGAGCTACAATGAAGAGTTTGTCACCATGCCTGCTAAATGTTTGCAATCAGTAAACAGTACTTGTTAGGCTTACATGCGCCCCATGTACTCAACGTCACAGAGATCAAAAATAGAAATGTGATTTTCTCTCTAACCTTGTGCATCAGCCTGAACAGTAAGAGATTCTGCGCCTTTGTGTTGCATTCTTCTTTCGCGTTACTGTAAAGATATCTGATTGAATACTAAGTATTACTTATTCTATCAAAAATCACAATGGGATGCTCCTGCAATCTTTCACTGTTATGTTGAGTCTCTTTTTTTGTAGTGCAGGTAATAATCGCTCGTATAAATTTTGTGCCTGTTGCAGCATCTTTCTGCTTTCCTCTCAGATCTTTGTATGATGGCAGTGCATTGCCTATAAGGAAGGAAGTATTTTGATAAAGTCTAGGAGACTGCACGTAGCTTTTCAGGTCATATGTTTGCTTAGTAAGAATCAATAGATCTGTAAACTGTTAAAAATAAATAAATAAATCACATCTCTTTCTGCCTTCTGCTCCTGCACAGAAGGAGTAGGTTTGGAGTAAAGTCCAAAGAACTTGCAGGGACATACGTTGCCTAATTCCAGCTCTTGTCTCGGCTTTGTATCATCGTATTAGAATTTCAAGATTACAGAACAACATGGTAGGAGCCCTTTTACATGTTAAGATAAAGTCTGTTAAGTCTAAATCCCTGACTTTGGGTTCCTTTCTCTTTCTTTCCTTACTGAGACTCTTTGGAATTTCTAATTTACGCTGTCGCTGAAACTGATGTCTGTGGTTTTTATGTTAGTTACCTTTTTTAAAAGCTTTTATCAAGTTCTTAGGAAATATGTACTCTTCCTTATGAAGTCCAAAATGTATTGGCAGTCTGCTGAATTTCTGATGTAATAGTTAAGCAAAGTAAGTTGTGCCTGAACACAGTAAGTGCAAATAATTATTTGCCCTAAAACATTTAAAGATATACAGACTTGGACCTGATGAAAACCTGGCTTACAATGTTATAATTCACACTTGCTGGCAGAGGCAGCTCCAGGGTTACTCTGTATTCATTTCTGCCTGCAAGCATTAGCATGCATGGCTTTGGTGCAGTTGTGCTCCAGAACTGTGCATGCAATCATTCAGTTTGTCCTGATAAATGAGAGTGCTTGTGCTTGCATTTTTACCAGCACATCTTTTGAGAATGTATTTGAATGCTGTGGTTTCTAAGCCACCTTCATTTGGGGAGGAATGCAGTTTGTAAAGCCAGTGAAATCACTTGGTGAAGATAAAAGTGAGTTCTCTGCTTTTCTATCAGTCATGTAAAACAAAAAAATGAATGAGCGTGGTCCACAATAGTAACTGTGGAATACACAGTTATGTGGCTCTAGCTGGGTTGGTATCTTACAACAAATATTTACTCAACCTCCTTAAGAGCGCAAGTGCAAGCATAAAAAGATCGCTCCTCGCAGAGGTCCATCTAACCGGGTGTCCGGTGTTGGACAGTGTCCGGTGGTACTGCCTAGGGGACAGCACAAGTGCAGGATGAACGTGTCACAGGACTTTTTGGCATCATCTCCTGGCACCCAGCCAGTTAGGGAAAAGGATCAGAAGCAGTTTGCTGGTATTTCATAACCCTTTGTGTGGTTTTCTTCTATGACTTCGTCCTGGTACCTTTTGAATCTCCTTAAAGCTAAAATTAAGAAAATCATAAGGCCCATGACAAGGAGATCTGAAGGTTAGTAGCCAGCTGCGTGAGAAGAGCTGCCTTTCTTGTTTTGAACCTGCTAATATCATTTGATACCCCTTAATTCTTTTATCGGAAGAAAGAGGGTGAGCAACTGTTCCCTGTCCTTGACTGTGACACAAATGATTTTATAGCTCCCTGTAGACCCCTTCGTGCTTTCCTTATTCTGCTCCTTCCTTCTCTTCTCTTCCTCTCCCCTACCCCCAAGGCAGATGTGAGACTACTTGTCATTCACAGCTTCATGCTAAATTTGACTAATAAAGCATGATGAGAAAAAATGATGATGTAAAATTGTTTTCACATTTTCAAAGTCAGGTGTTTCATTTCATAATGGTTTAATCTGGAAGCACAAAACAATGTAAGTAGGAAAAACCCCTTGAGAATAAAATGAAGCATTTTGCTTGACTGAAAGTAGATCTTCTGAGGATGTTTTCAGGAGCTTACTTCAATGATAAAACAGCATTTTTTGAGTGTGTACCATGCAAGGCAGATAACACTTTTTTTTTTTTCCTCTTTGGAGAACTTAATCATCTCCCCAGTCCTTGCTGTGCCTAGCAGCACTCCCGGCCCTGGGACCTGCGCCTGTTCCACAGCGGGAGTCAGGTCAGACTGGCACCGCCGGCTGGCTCCACCCCAGCTGTGGGACACCATCTTCTAGCCAAAATCCAGGATACACCGGGTCTATATGAAAACAGGTTTCACTAGGAAGAAATTGTTCTTCTTGCAGCCTTTATGCAGATCTCAGTGCAAGAGTTTTTTGGTTTTGCTGCTTCTGGTTTGGATTCATACCTTTTCTGACTGATTTAACAGCTATCTAAGGTCTCAGGCTAATCGTCAGTTTAACTCTTAAAGTTTCAGTCTGACTGCTTATTAGAAAGTTAAAGCACAAAGAGCCCCCAGCTTAAATTTTGTCTTTTTTTTTTTTTTTTTAATACCACAGTACTACCCAAAACTACAGACAAATATGGACACAAGGCAATTTAGTCTTCTTAGGTACAAACTGTCAACTTCAGAAACCACAAGTACGTCATCAGGCCCTTCGCTTAGCTTTAATCTCTTTTTATAGCTAACCTGCAGAATCATCAAAACTTCTCTGTGGCTCTGTGGTATTAATTAACTCTGATAGATGAGTTTTATTGATAAATCTGAAATTTTGTGCAGTTGAATACATTATCTGGCTCCTACCTACTATGGTAGTCGTGTCCATAGAGATTACCTGAACACTTATGGCCAGATATTTCTGATTTTGGGGTGACCAAATCTTTGATTGTCTGGTTGGAGGTATTTTGGACCTAGTTATCAGAGAAACTGGGACATTTCTACAGCTCCTGCCATGCCTGTCTCGAATCAGAGGTCTAAAATGGACTTGGTCGAAACAGAGATCACTTTGGAAATGTTGACTGACCTTTCTCTGACTCAGTTTACAAACAGGTGAAATAGGAAAACAATACCATCTGGTCCACAGCAAAGTAACTGTTCTGATGCTTAATTATGTTTTAGATAGCAATAACAAACAAAACGAGGGTAGTGAGAATTTTTTATTTGGTGACTCTCAACAGACTTTATCCATTTAGAACATTATGGAGATACATGGAGGCTGAACATTTGAGAAAATTATATGGGGATTGACAATGAGTGATTTGTTAAGCTGTTGTTGCTCAGTTTTCTTTGTAATGGTGAAAAGTGTGAGAAATCTGATTAAGAGGAAGAATACTGTACATACGTGCAGGGAAATGGTTGTGCTCTGTAGGTACATCAGTGCACATCTCAAATCAACTGGCATCTAGATGATTAGCACAAACCCTGGAAGAAGTAGAATGAAGACAAGTCACACTTTATCCTTTTATAGTTTCTTCAATGATGTAGCATATAAAAAAGTTTAAAGTGGCAAGCCAGAGCCCCCCTATTTAAAGAAAAATGTGCCCAGCAAACTCTAGAGCAGTTAGCATCATAAAATGGTGAGGAAAATCTGGAAATAGTGCTAGATGGGGGATACAGAGATGAAAATCATATGCTTTTTTATATGTAACTTGTGTATGGGCTGAACCATCCTGTTATTAGAAAGATGTAGGAAGACAAACTGAAGGAAGCTCAATAGAAATTCAGTACGTGAATTGGATGGAATGTGGCATATGATTAAATACCTTTAAACATGTTCTTTTAGAAACTAAAGGCTTTCAATCCAGTATACGTTAAAATACAAATAGCAAACAAGAGTCAAGAAAGAAACAAAAAAATCAATCAGCAGCAAACAAGAGCAAAAGAAGCTGCAGCTTTTAACTTTTTTTACTGTAGAGAAATGGCACAGAGCAGCATAATGTTTGGTGTTTTATTCTAAGTACCACAAAGTAAAACTGGAGAGATTAGACGAGTTTTTGAATCGAGGGGCATATTTTGCAAACTGACGATATGCAGCAAGGTAAATCGGTTAGATGGGTAAGTGGCTACAAGCCCAGATAACTCCAAATTGTATTTTATCCCCTTTTCAAAAAGCAAGGGAGTTAGATTTCTGCTCTTGTAACCCAAGGGGAAAAAAAAGGTACACGTACGTGAATGTGCATGTTCATGACAGGCTGCTCCTGCACCTGAGTGTTCAGCAGGTTCAGATGCCAGCTGCATTTGGGAGGCTCTGGCCTGCTGCGCCCTGGTCTCGCTCACGTGCGCTTCTCCAAGAGGAGAAGAGACGGAAGGGAGCTGCCTGGTGTTGCAGCGTGGTGGAAGGAGTTGATGTGTTTGGATGTCAGTGTGCTCTGGAGCTGAATGTGGGGTCTTGCAGGGCTGTCTCCATCTTCTCCTCTCTTCCCTGGAGGCAGCAGAGTTTCTGTGTTTGAGCCCGAGTGGACTGAGTTGAGCCGTGGAGGAGGAGGAGTAAAGGGTGCTGCTGGGCTGGGCCAGGCTCAGCCTCCTTTACTTCTGCAAAGTAATACCTTTCTCTGTTAAAGAGAATGGAAATATTTGCAGAGTAAGGTAGCACTTACTACTAATAAAAGAGCCTGAGTCTAGTCTTATATTAATATTTATTTAACACCACAATGTTAAGTGAATGGTGCTGTAAAGGAGGGAAGCTATTTATTTTTCACACAGCAGAGGCATTTTGAAAAACAAGAGATGGTAAGGCAAAGCTGCTCAGAGGAGCGAGCGGCATGAAAGCTGGACGTGTGTGGAAGAAATTCTGGAAGAGCATACTGCTTTCAGCTCACTGGGTGGAAATTAAAAACAAATAATCTGTGTGTCAGCAGGATAGCAGAGAATAATTTTGGAGCCTGCTGTTGTTTTCAGGTTTATGTTGTTATTAATTTACTTCTTGATTTTAAACCCAAAACATAGCTAGCGCAACTGTGGGCCTAAATAATACTTTACAGTAGTGCCTGGGATCTTTAAAAGGGTGAAAAGACAGAGGGATATTGTAATCTGGTTTTGTATTACGCTGCCCTGACTGACCTTCAGTCATTCTTTTCCTAAATCTCCATAGAACGATGAAGTGTCTGGGTGGGACGTGCAAGTAGGTGCGTCAAAGTAGAGACCTTGCTTTCTATTTCAGAAGAATTTCTTGTAGTCCTTCTTCCCTCCTGGAACATTTGGATTTCTTTTCTTTTAAAATATTGGATTGCTTGTCCAGTTTAACAGCATTTTCGCTATTGCCTTGAAACCATCATAACCAGTATCTTTTTCATGGCATGGTTGAGACTATGTGGCTGGTTTTGCCCGTGAAGCAAAAGTATGGAATGAGATTTGTTTGCTATAGCTGAGGAAGGCTGACAAAACTTCCTGAAAAGTACCTTTTAACCAAACCCTTTCTACTTTTTTCATCATGAGCTGGTTTGCAGAGAATCCACTGGCTATAGGGACAGCAGAGCGGGTTGGGTGTTGCTTGCAGTAATTCAAAGGGTGTTCATAAAAGCAATGTGATCAAACTAAGCAAGCAACATTTGATGCAGACACTAAATTTGAAATGCTGCTGCCTTGGAAAAGTCATCTTTCATGTGGTTGTGATTCAGCCCAGAGATGAGTTCCAGGGAGAAATGAGAAATAGAAATGCACATATTGGCTGGTAATTGTGTGAATAGCAATGAGTGGGTAGTTCAAAGCCAGCAGATTTCAACTATTGGGTTTCTCCCAGTTTGCTTTTTCACAAACAGCAATAATGGCAAGGGACAGCACTTATGCTTGTTACTTTGTGGGGTCTGAATTATTTCCTAGATGGATAGATGTTCCTCTGCAACATGCTAGATGATAAGATTTTCTTGTGTGCCATATTTTAGTGCAGGTTCAACAAGAACAAAATTTCTCTTGTTTTATTATTTTATGCAAATTATTTCCTGTAGCAAGAAGAATTTCAAGCACTATCTAGGTCATTACTGGTAGAATTAATTAGTTCATTAAAAAGTACCACGAAAGAAATGTAAATCACAGTGCCCATCTATTCTGGGCAGATCATTGAAGTATATACTGTAAAAAAAAAAAACAAACAAACCCAACAAACAAAACCCTTTCCTTGGCTTAGAAATGGAATAGATGGTTGGGCAGTTCTTTCCCTTTTCTATTTTTAACAACATGATGACAGTCAATGTAACTCATTTTGTGTATACGAAGACTGAAGTGGGAATATCACAGCTGTATACCATTCAGAATTGTATTTGCAGAAAATTAAAATGATACCGAAGATGTGGACTTCAGTTTCCATGGAATGGTGATGAAATATGTGAGATGGTCAATGTAGATAAAAGATTTGTTTCTGTGCTGCTGTTAAGCATTTTCTTATCCATGGTGAATACATGTACCTGTGTTCAAAGTTTTGCTTTTGACACAAAAGTATGGTCAATAGTGATCATCCTTACCAACCATTTGGCTCTACTTACTGCATGTATAGGAGCTATGTGCACTTCTGGCAGTTCATCCATGGTGGTAGCAATGGAAAACCGTATGCTTCCCCTGGATCATGCTACCTGTGTGCTTCTTACTGGCAGGACCTGAGTCGACCACCTCTCCTCCTTGCAGTGGATCTGCACTCCTCCTTGACAGAGAGACAAGCCGCCATTGCAGTGACCTTCATTTATGATTCCATATCATTTTGCTTAGGGCAACATTATGCTTTTTTGAACAATGTATAGTGAAGAGCATATACCGAAGAACTTAAGTGTACAAACGTTCTACCTCCTTCAAGGCAAGCCTTTCGTTTATTACTTATTTTTTTAAATGGAAAACATATTTTACTTTAAGGTAACTATTCATTAAACTGAAAGCTTGATCAGCACTTTGAGAATCTGTGAGATGATGAATAGTGTAATGATAAGCAGTGGTCTCTTCTGGGAAGTTAGTGCATTATCAGCAGGTATCAGAAATCAGACTTGGTCTGAGCTGTCAGAGAATTTGCAGCTATAACCTAGCATTTTCTTCATAGATTCTAGCTGAAAATGTCCTTTTGAGAATTACCTTGTAATAGAAAACAAACAAACAAACAAAAATGCAGAAAAAAAGAAAGAATTTGGAAGGAGGGGAAAAAGTGTCCTTTCCCCAGTTTCAGTTATTTTTCAGTCAGTAAAATTAGGGAGCTAGCCAGTTTGGAAAAGTAATTCTTAAAAATAAAGCTTGATGCTAAAGTTAGCATTTAGAAGTGCAGGACAGTGCTATGTATATTAGTTATTCTCCTTTTTGTCCTAAAACCCCAGCAACCCAGACTCCTTCCATAAATCTTACGAGGAGCAGGGCAGAAATTTTAAAGGAAATTACTAATGGGGAACATCTTCTGAAACTACAAAAAAATTATTTGAAGTTACAGGGTTTTTTTTCCAAACATACTCATTATTATGTCTTCTAAATGAAAAATTTTATTTCCCTACTTCCCCAAATTAATTCTGGGCTAATTAGATTTTTTAACAATATTTTTGAACATACCTGACATATTTAATTTGTCCAGTTCTGAAAAGTATATGGCCTGTAACATGACACAAAATTCAAATGATCATAAAATGTTCATGATGGGCAAATTTATTTCCCATGTTTCTCTTGTTGCATCTGAGTTATGCCATTGAGAGTGTCAGAAACAAAAGCATCAGATTAGATTTCTGCTTGTATTACTTTGTGCTAGGGAGCTAAGCATGCTGCAGATAGGCATCAACTTCTTTGAGGAAGTCTTTGATAGAGAAATGTATTCTTCAGTATAGAGGAATAAGTTTAAAAGCCAAGCTCAACCTCAGCTCTTTGAGAATACAAAAATACTTGTCTGAAATAAATATAGAAACCAATCCAGAGAAAAAGGGGCTCAAATGTAAATAGTTTGGTAGAACCTGATGATGCCATTTTGTAGCACTTTCCTCCCAGCATGGGCTGTTTCAAGTCTTCTGGGCATACCTCTAAAACGGCAAACTCTGCTTATTTTCCCTACAGTTTTGAGTGCTTGGTTTACAGTTTTTCTTTCTCTGATCCCAAAGAAAGAAAATACTAGATTATGAACTTCCATTTTGCTATGGGATATAAATGTCCTTCTAGAACCATGTTACTTACCCCAGTGTTTGCAAATCTTGATTTCCAGACAGAATAAAGCACACAGTTGTTTCATAGTTACGCATACGTTGTAATTAAATTGCATATTTATTGCTGTTCTTACCAATTTTTCGAACAATTTGCTTACAATTTTTTGGCCAATTTATATGTTCTGTCATTTCCCATCAGAACATTCTGGTGAAGAACAAAAAGATTCATACAGAAAAAGAAGGTAGAATTATTAAAACATAAAGAATGAAATAAAACCAATCTGATAACAAGTTGCTTTTTTTTTCTCATGTCTTTCAGGATAACTGGTCACAGCAGGGATAATTTTCAACCTGTTTTTTGTTTTTTTCAAATGTAAATGCAGTGTCATAGTGCAAACATTAAACTGGAATTAAGGGTGATGGTTGGGTATTATACAGAGTATGCCTACTAGTTTAATGATAGACTTTGACATCTAAAATTAACAGAATTTGTACCTCGTCAGCACTGAAAAAGAAAAGCCACTTGCTGCATTTATTAATTGATTTATTACTTCTAAAAGCATCTAATAATGCAAGAGCAAAATGCTTATTTATGAAATGAAATCTGTAATGAATTCATTACATTTGGTTGCAGTCAGTAGTAGTAGGATCAGAGTTATTTTGTCAACAATACTGAAAAAAGTTGAACAAAATGAACAGTGACCTGGACCATCTTTTGCTGTTGTTAAACTAGAGCCTTGGTGAGCTGCTGAACACAGGGGAGGGATTGAGCTGAAGTGTACAAGCTGCTTCAATCATTTCTGGAGAATATTCTGAGTAAAATAAATGAGGAAAATGGTCAGGTCCCAGGGCACAGAGGACGGTGTGGACCATGGTTTTGTTAACACCTTGCTGTACAACCAGAAGCGATAAGGGAGCTGGTTGTAAGACTGTGGCTGATAAATGCTTTAGTGTTTCCCCCACAGTATCAATGCGATACATCCTTTATTCAGACGCTCCAGACTTCAGCTCCTGGGGGTGGTGACCACGCTACGTCCCTCGTTGTTGCCTGACCCTGCTCCCCCTCCTTCTCTCACAATGACAGCGACTCCAGCGCTGGCTCCCCCCTCCTCCATTCCCAGCCTCTTTCTCCTTCTTGCACGTCTGTCTTCTAAATGACTTTCTCCATGGTGTCCTCTAGATATATTGGAGATATACTGGTTAGTCTTGGTATTTTGGCTAATACTTTTTGGTATTAGCTTTAAATTTTTAATTTGTCGAAAAGGTAAAGCATACTTGGAATTATAGAGACGTCTGATCCTAGCTGAGATCTGCAAAATAAATGTCGAGGCAGCCAGAGACTGATAGCTGCGCACCAGCGACATGGGATAAAGCTCTTCCTCTTGTACTGCTCTTCCTTCCCCCATTTGTTTCTGTCGTCTGCTGCTGTTTAGCCTCCAGGTTACGCTGAGATGTAAATGCTGCATGAAATCTAGTCCTAATGCAGAACTGCATTTTGCTCTGAATGGTCTTTACGTCCGGGGTGCACTTCCCTTTTCTAAACCCACTTCAGGCTGGCTTAGTTGCTTGAATGAGGTGTAACGAACCTGCAGACATAGTCCTCAAACTCTTTCCTTTTTTCCCTTTGGTTGCTTTGAATTTTTCAGATTCTGAAGCTGTGATAATTCTCAATGGTTTTTCCATTTTCTGATGGATTTTTTCTGTTTGCCTCTGCAGGTATTCTTTTTTACTTCTTAATTTCCAGCACTGTTTCTGTGCACAGACTCTGGATGATGAATGGCTTGTATTTGACTGGTTTTCTACCTTTACTACAGTGTTAGGAAAATGAGAGATATTAATGAAAGAGCCAGAGAAGAAAAAAATGTGCGCTTGCCCAATGTTCAGCAGCACGCATCTCTTCTGCCTCACTGGAGTTTGAAGGTGGGGGGCAGAGCTGACTTCAAGAGAGCACATGGAGCAGAGAGGTAGAGCAGATGGTGTAAGATGAAGGGTTCAGGATGGGCCCAAAATCTCATTTCACATGATGATGAAGAATTTTTTAACCACACATTTAAACTAACACTTCTGAGTGCTAGCCAACCTACCGTTGTAGACCAACAGCTAGTTCTTTCTTTCTGCATATTGAAAGTATTTTTATTGTTTGGTTCTGAGAACGAGGCCATTAAAAAAAACCACTTTATAGTATAAGATTCACAATAAAATAGCAAAAGTCACAGCACTTGCCAGGTCCTTAATTTCATAAAAATACTCCATTTGGTGCTTTTTCTCCTGATGGCACAATTCCTGGAGACAAGCATCTATGCAAGAACCCAACTCATATGTTTAGGAATTCCACAATTATAAACCTTTGGAAATCTATACAGTACAAACCCTAAAAAGCAGGGTGGTTTTTGTTTTTAATCTTGTGAATTCCAAAGCTATTCTCATGGCTTTTTAATGATGATGATAGGCAATAATATTGCTGATAACATGGTCTTCTCCCTGTTATGAAGAAAAGAGGAAAAAAGCAGCAAGGTTATTTTATACCCTTCTTAGCATTACTTTTCAAGGTCTTTTATTGGTCCTGTGTTTTATATATAACCAACATCTTTTAAATCAACATTTTTTTTTATTTAAATTAGACTGTAATTTCAAAAGCACTAAAATAATATTAAAACTTTCATATTTGTCTGCTATAACATTTATTTATAAAATAGCTGCTTCAGTATAAAATAAGGGAAAGGAAAAATAAGGGAAAGGAAAAAGAATCTAGTGACAAGTCACAGGACTTTCATTAAAGATTTTGGATATGAAAAGGTTTTCACAGAAATGTATTTTGTTATTCTGTTGTAAAGATGTAGGCATACACTCATATAGTAAAACCACATTTCACCTCCCAGAGAAGTATAACGTATATATTTATGCATGTGAAATTATCTTTTGTGGGCATCTGATTAAGGCACTAAATAGAAATACCACTAGACTTATTGATAAATTAATTAGTCAATAAAAAACCCTAAACTTTTTTTTAATTCCACCTGCTATATTTACTTGAAAAACAAGCAAGCATATTGTGACAAGATGTTTTTAGGAATATGGTCCTTCTGTTATAACTAATAAGTATCAATAGTACAAAAAAATAGCTGCCTGGGGAAACCGTGGAGAAATCCCAACAATTTCCAAGTAACAGGAAACAGGGTACTGCTTCTTAACAGATATGGAGCAACCTCACTGCCAGCTGGGAGCCTGCCCGTGCTGCCAAAATTGCCTTTTTGAAAATGTTTTCTTGGCCACAGAGAATGCTTCGCAGGCTGATTCAAGGTCAATACGGCATCCATCAGTAATCTTTGTTTTTCATGTGCTGGTCTTTTAAGACATACTGTTCTTCCAACCCTTTTAGAGTTGGTGGTCAAAGAGTTTTCTGCCAATTTGTTTTCTTTAATTTCAAGGCAGAGAATGGCATGGCATTGCTTTTGATATAAAATATTATAGTGGTGAACTCCAAGAGGAAATAAAATGGGACTTCAGGACCATTGCTAAAGAAAGAGTAAGGCTTTTGCCAAATAGATCTACATTGATCATGCATAAATTTAGATGGAATTCAAAATAAGGTTTCTAATTATTGAAAGGATGCGATGTTGAAACTGGCTTTTAAAGAAGCAAAAAAAAGTCAAACTAGGTCCAAGACAGAACTTGGTAAGCTGATGGAGAGGATGCAGTTGTCTGTGACAGCACAGGATTGGACTTGGAGGAGTTGTCATTGCCCTCTAAGCATATGTTCCCCTGTCCTGCTGGCAAAAATTGTTTTATTGCTGTGTTTATTCCATGTTATTGGAGGAATCGCGTGGGCCCTTAGACTTTGCCTGTGTGAGGGTGTTTATACTCGAGGTGCAAAGTCTGAAACCTGCTGAGTCAGTTCCATGTTTCACAGTATTTCTGAGCCAGAGGTGCTGGCAGAGCCAGAAGGGACCAAAAAGTATGTTTGGCATTTCCCTTCTTCACGCCCCCTTCCTTTGCCCTCTCAAATCTTGCGGGTATTACACAGACAGGTCTGTGTGTCCAAATGTTCACGCACACTTGTGGAAGAGTCTTTGGCTTGTGGCATCTATAAGCCCTCCACTTTCAGAGGTAATTCCAACATGGCTTCTTTCTGTGTATGTCTAATTACTTGGTTTTGTCAGTCTTGAGACATCGAGTAACTTTTGCAGCAAATGTCCTTCCTGTGTTTTTGCATCCATCACCCCTGAATTATTACATACGTGCATCTACCAACTGCCCTATTCTGCTTTTAGTTCTAATTGCTTCCACAAAGAAGCAGTTTGAGCTGAAGCCACTGCATCTTCTTCTGTGTGACTGTGCAATAGTGGGGTGTCTGCGAGTCACTGAAATCACCCCCCCGTGCTAAATCTGCCTCTTGCCAATGGACTGTATGGCCTGGGCAATGAAAATAGATTGAGAAGGAAAACACTGATTTGTATCTACCTCTAATGTGATTCCTTGCTGCAAGAAGATTAAGCTAAGGGACTTCTGTTCGTTTGTTTTGTTTTAGGACAATTAAAAGAGGCGAAATCTTTCTCTTACAGAGTAGAAAGATAAATTAGTATGTTTTTAGTCTGTGCCATTTTGCTGTCAGATGGTATGTTCTATAGCCTGGGCTAGATTCTCATTTGATTATAACTTAATAAGTTCTCTAAAGCAGCATTTTAGAATGCAAAAATAAGGTATGTTGTATTTAAATGGTGGTATTAATGGATTCCGAACAGTAAAAATAACAGCTTTGTAAGAATTAGTTTCGTTGATAAGGTTGCACTATTGCAATATGGGAAATTTTTCTAACTCCTCTTGAGAGAAAAGAGTTAGCCTCGTGACAGAATTGTGGTGTTAGCTAATTTTAAATGTGGCTTTATTGCAGTGGGATTCAAACATGTCTCAGAGAAAACAGCTACCCCAGCTTAGATTTTAAGGAAGCTGGCATTTAAAAGGCTAACTCTGTCACTTACCCATGACTGGAAGTCAATGTGAAAGGGATTTCTGATTTATACCGTGGCTGCCACAACAGTAACAGTGTCTTTATCTTGGTGATTTTGCCTTGCTAAAAAGCAATCTTAGCACAACATTTATTAAAAATGGCAGGCTTTGTTCGCTAATTTTGAATGTATGCTGTAATGTTTTGGCGATGCAGAAGTATTCCTGACAAAGAAATGATAAAAAGATGTTTTGTGATTTAACTCTCAGTTGATTGCAAAATGAATTGATTTTTATTTAGCATATTTAAAGCATGACCCAGCAAAGAAAAGTAATGTTGCTCCTAATCCATTTTTAACAGTGATCTCGTTAGTGCTCCCCAAAGCATTGCTATCACGTTATAGATAGAAAGGCACAGAAGTGTATCTGTATGAACTGTTCACTGTAGGGAACACCTCTCCCTATTCCCTCCTGCATCCGTGCCCCGCAAATCTGCTCTCTGTTTCCATTCATTTTATAGAACCTGTGCTCTGCTTTGGGAGGAAAACATTGCAGGAGCTTGCTAGTGCTGGGAATGGACAGGCATTTAATGCAGCAAAGAGCTGATGTTTAGAGTAGCATTCATGACCAAGAAAAGGCGACTGAGGACAATTAAACGTCAGAGGGAAACAGAAATATTCCTTAATCACAACTGTCATCTCTCCTTTCCTTGTTCTCTATGGTGGGCCATGGTCCAGGAGCCTCAGCTGAGGACCATGCACGAGCAAGCCCCCAAGCATGCGGTCCCCGCTTCTTGGGCTCACTGATGGCATTTGACAGGGAGAGCATGAAAGATGAACAGAACTGGGGAGAGGCCATGAGTTTCTCAGAGGGGTTTTGGAAGATCTGTTGTGCTGTGTGTTTGAAATGTTCCTTTTCCTCTGAGAGAAGGGGAAGAGTGTGTTCCTATTCAAATTGGGCACTGAAAGTGAGCGGTGGCTTCAGGGAACTGCCAGTGCAGAAAGGCCCATGGCTGACACGGAAGGAAGAGATGGGGGAGAGGAGGAGAAGCTTTCTGAACTCTCCATAAAGAATATAAAGGTGCTTAGCCAACCATAGGGGAAATCTCCTCCACATTTACATGCACGTTTTGCATAGGATAATGACACTACAGTACTCTTCACTTGTGGCTGAGTTTGCCTTTATGTTGAAATCACATAGGGTTACTTTTGCCTTCTGTTGCCACACAACCCACTGACCTACCCCCGTTACACTGTACAAACCTTCCTGAGTAAGCCTAAAGGCTGCAGCACAGACTGATGATAATACAGATCTCGGTGTTGAGCTGTTATGAGAGGGTAAGGCCCAATATTTGTAGGGTGTGTTTAGCCAAAATGGACTTTTAGAACAGAAAAGGTACCTTATTTGGAAAATCTATTTTTAGGTTTTTATTGATTCTCTGTGTAGTCATTAGGAAAGGTCTGACTTTGTCCTCTGACAGCATCATAAGTCTGATGTAATTCCAGTAGGAGAAAAAAAGCAGGGAAGAATGCTTGGTTTGTGTCACATAACCAGAGAGGATCAGCACAGGTGATGGTGTGGGCAGTAAGTAAGTGTAAGTTTTGAATGGCTCTGATGGATAGGAGGATGAGTAGGGAATTTTACACAGAAGAGCAGAAGTCAAGATCTTGGCTTAAAATAACAAAAAATATAATGCCAGAAGCCCTGAAGAGTAATATCTTTCTGGCTCCATATTGGACAGAGAAGCAGGTAAGGTAAATCCTTAAATCTACAACAACTGAAATATTTCTATTACCCCATTCCAGGTGTTCCATTCAGGATCAAAGTAGTAATTTATAAACTGTGGTACAAATAGGTATGAAGAATAAAATTCCAGCCCAAATGAACTATCACTCTAAGCAACTTTAAATATTGAGAACTCCAAGAAATTCAGTAAACGATAGAAAATGACACGCTCATCAAGAGTTCATTTGCTAGAAGGGTGCTTTAGTTCAGCTAATCAAAAATGTTTTCTACTACTGTGTAGGACTGTCAGCAGTCAAGCAAAATAAATGGCTTGATCCTGGATGCATTGGAAATAAATATGTTTGGATGTTAGTGCAGTTGTATCAGCTATTTGAAGATTATGAATGATAAAAGGATAAATTTGATGGTGCTGACTTCAATAAAGAATAACATTAAGGTAGCTGCAGGCACGCAGCTTTTAAGATGGTGCAGTATAAAAATTCGCTTTTATGCCGTTATAGTATCTGCCTGCAGGAAAACTAGTTAAAAGGCAAATAAACATTATAAAAGAACTAAGAGAAAAGCTTTTTCTCATAGTCATTGAGAGAAATCTGTTATGAACTGTTGAATCTGCAATGTAATTTAAATATATTATTTCCTTCTCAAATTAGAGTCTAGGAGTTGCTGGCAAATTACCGTTGTTGAAGATTGTAACGCTGTTGCTGGTCTATGCTTTCACATTTATACATCAGAAGTTTTATTTCTAGAAGCGAGGTAGTCACAGAGAGATCTGTAATTTCTTTAAAACCTGCTTCTAGAAGGAAGGATACTGTCCACTGACTCGGCATAGGTGAGGTCAAACCTTCTCCTGATAGCTGCCCATGCACCCTCAAGTAGTTCAGAACTGACTGATTTGGGGACTAGGCAGTAGGCACCAGAACAGCAACAAGATCAGTCACAAGTTCAGCAACAGCTTTTGCCTTTTTTTGTGTGTGATCAGCACCCCTGACCAGCCCTGCTCCTCTTTGGACATCTGCTCCATCGTGCAACTGGACTCATGGCAGAATGATGCCATTTGTTCCAACCTTTTGATGAAACCTGAAGGGTACTCACAGGTTACACAAGTTTTCCTCTTCAGCATCTCACCTCAAAGATCACAGCCTCCTCTTTTAAAGGACTAGCAGAACAATACCAACAGCCCCTTTTTCGAGTGAAGTGTACATCACGTTAGTTGGTTGTCATCTTAACAAACATAGAGACACTTGATGGTTTTAATGGATGTAGTTTGTTTACACACAGCTTGAGCAGACAGAAATATTACATACCATTCTTCCAAGTCAGATTTAAGTCATACTGGGAGGGCAGTAAAGGAAAAAGCGCTGCCATCACACGAATTATACCATAAATCATAAAACACAAAAAGAGCGAGTGCTCCTTTACTATGTCTTTCAGTCATAGCATAGGTAGAGAACAAGCTGTTGAGTGGAGGGTCGTAATGCCACAGATTTCTATGTGTTGTTAAAAGGGAATTGTCTAGTCAAACTGGGCAATTATCTCTTTCAAAGACATCTTTGTAAATGGAAATCAATATGGTTGTTAATGATAATAGGTTTCTAACAGTAGTATGAATGTACCTGGTAATTTCTAGGCAATTGAGTGATAAAAACAAGTTCCATTATACTTGATTGAATTTATTTTTTTGTCCTCTTCATAGAAGTGGCTCTAGTCTCTTGTGAATCTTGGATTAGCCAGCCAGTCTGGTTTCAACCCTTAGGTTAAGACCAAGGTAGAAAGCTGCTTGCTAGTTCATTGTGTGTATAATCTGCTTCTGCCTTTTTCTTTTTGAATATTGGCAAAATCTATAATTCAGGCTCTGCAGATGTGTATCGCTAATTTCTGGAACTGTGCACCAAGTTTAGTTTGTCACCAGGAGCAAAACAAAACTTCTGTGGGAGATCATCAAAGCAAATGGTGGAAAATAGCTGTTTCCAATTAAATGCTGTGACAGTACTGTGAGGTTCCTACAAGCCTGAATTTTACTTCGAAGAACAAAGGGACTGAACAAAATCAACCAAGATCTTTAATTGCAATTTCTGTGTATATACATTTATATACATTTATTTATAAAATCCCTGCAATCAATGCTGTAACAAAATATTTACAGGTTCCTTTTTGATACCCAGATCAGCCTCAACATTGTTTACAAAATACTGTCAGTAAAGGTGTCACTCTAGAATAGATTTTGACACTGTTTTCTTCCATTCATCAGAGCGTAGCACCAGTAAATTGGTATGAGTTTTTACAGACAATGGCATTTAAAACAATCCTTGATTCAGCCAACAGCTATGATTTATTGTCAGTCAGTTGGAGGTGCCAAAGCACCAGAAGCAAAGAAGTGCTTTGGAAAAGGTTTGTACGGGTGGTGTGCTTGCTTTTTTGCCTCTGTGGCTGGTGTCAACTCCAGTAAATTCCAGGAAAGAATTTACAGGAGACCGATGAGGCCCAGGTAGAAAAATAACCATTGGTGAGATGGGGCTTCATTTACATCACTGCAAATTGGTAGATAGATCATTGGCAATGCTATTGCTTATAGCAGTGTCCTGCATTACCGTAAGCTGTCCCCTCTCTCTCTTGCCCTCTATGTCGACTAATATTTGTTCTTTCTGACCACCTGTGCAGGGGAAGAGGATGAATTTTCTTTAACTTCGTGTGTCATATAGCACTGAGATACTGCTTTCTCACTGTGAGGGAAAAATTATGGAAGCGAGGCTATACTTTTCCTGTTTTTCCACAAAAGATATCAGCATTTTTCCCTACGGCACTGTGTTCATACTGAATGTTCACTGGTAGTCCTACAGGCAGCCTCACCACTGGATCGGTTGATTGTGATATTCAGAGCATTAAGGAAAAAGACGCAGCAAATGGAGTTTTCACTGTAACAGTCTGGTATGATTATTGCTGTAGACATCTTGCAGTGATTTAATCTGTTTACTAGAGACAGAAATGTGTAGCCATTGCAAACTGTCTATAATAATTAGTTCATGATAACAAAGTTATGCCTGGATGATTGCAATGCAGACTCCTGAGTACATTTTTATGGAAAAATATTAACAGTGCTGAGTTAGATGAAACTGAACTAATCCTGTTGTTATCTATCCTATTTATATTTTATAAGCAAGAGCTGTCAGCTTGACCAATGCAATAGAAGTTATGTATATACAGTTATTTATGAAATTACTTGAATGAAATCTCAGTGGCAGGTCATGACCCTGTGCTGAGGTATGTGTCAGTGGGTGTTTCCTCTAGACCTTTCAGACAGAGGTACCCCAATTTCTCCAACTAGGCTACTTCTTGTCTTCCTTGAGGTCTGCACTAAAGGTGGCTAAAGGGATAGCCACAGTTTCTCATGCAAATGGATCCTGCCTATCGTGGAAGGTTGTCTACTGTGGCTTTTTTCCACTAACACCCTTTTTCTTGATGTTTTGCCCTTCTGATGCAAGCTTGCTGTGAGCAGCTTTGCCATCCTAGTGCAATGGTTCTGAAAATGCCTCCTGTGAGAAGCAGAAACCAGTTTTCATCAGAATTTTCCATTCATTTTTTGAAGGGAAATAAATTGATCCCCAGTTAATAAGACCATCTCTTTCCCATATATTTGAGAAGCCAGCACATGGAGAAGGATACTGATGGTCCTTTCCGTGGTATGAAAGCAGTGTCTAAAGCCTTTTCATACTCTAAAACTCTGCCATTGAGCTGAGAAAAATAGCTGCTGCTCCTTGCATGTCCTATGGGAAGGCTGGAAAGCGTCTTACCAGTGTCTGCAGAACAGTTTGCTAGAAAGCAGGGACATGTTTCAGGTTTTCTGAGGGGACACACTGAAGGAAGTGTGTTGCCTAATGGTTAGATGCTGCATGCTTACACAGATAGCACGCTCATCGCTGAGTGAGATTTGCCTCTAATTTTCTACAGACATGGATGTTGTTTGCCATTGTCTAATACAAACATTAATGTTGTCTTCATTGGAAATGGAGTGAGGTTTTTCTGCTTTCTGAAGAGGTAAGAGGAGATGTTCAGCCAGTAGCTGACGTGACAAACTGCACAGACATTTTAATGCTGTTTGGGACAGCAATGGTAACTGAAGCAACAGTTTCCTAACTTGGAAGTTCACTGAGCATTTTCCCTGAAAAGGTGCCTTCTGGAGAAAAGTGCATGTATGTCATAGACTTATCCTTGCACGCGTACAGGTCCCAAAAGTAGAACACGGCAAATACAGCAATACTCAGCCCAGGGCTTTACAAATCAGACTGAGCTGAGATCCTCTTTTCTGCTTGCCCTTTTCCTGCTGTCCCTTTGAGATTTTCCTAAATTCTTCCCCAGTCCAGTAGCAGTTTCTGTTGTAGCAGTGGTAGGCAACAGCTTGGTGGTTTCTTACTGAGAACAGAACTGCCCCTTTCTGACTGATTATTTTTCTTTAATAATTCGTTTAATATGGAACGTGTAAATGCAAGTGGATCTTCAGGCACTTGTTTAGCTGCATGCCACTTTTAGTCTTACTAGACTTTTTTAAGCTCCCCTTTCCTCCCCAAAAGCTATTTCTGGCTTTGCTTTAAAGCTGGCTGAAACCCTCATTTATAAGAAAACAGGGAACTAGACTAGAGAAAACAGAGATCAGGCACTACCTTTGGGAGAGAATGTGTCTCCAAGCCAGCTGTGTGCCAGGGGTGTGCCACATCAGAGCGTTCCCTGTTTTCTTATAAATGAGGTTTGAAAAAAGAACATGATTCCCAAACTTTCAAATGGACTGTCCACTCAGCTAAGAGTTAACTGCTCTAGATTTTACATTCATTGGTGTCATTGCTCATTCCTTGATTGCAGCTGCAGCTGATTAGAGGTGACAGAGGATTTACCTTTGTCTTCTGAAGTGCTTTAAAATGTCACAAGACGATTTCCTTTGTAATTGAAGCAGTGGATGTGCCCATTACATCGTTCCGTTGCTGTGTGTTTTGCACAAAATAGGCTTTTCTATTTGATATATTGCTATAATAGTTTATGTCTGTATAACTCTGTTTTTGTAGGATAAGATATCCATAACTATGGGCAATTACTTGTTATTTAATGTTGCAATTGCAATTCTGCCCCTCCTGAGGGTCACACTTGTCTGTGCTGACCTGAAGCCACAGTTGTCTTTGGTGAATGATGACAAGAAGCTGCGCTGGAAGTCCTGAAGGCAAATTTTGTCCCATGCTATGGGATCTCAGAGAACGTACTGTTTGCTCTTGCACTGTTTCTGTAGTGTGTGGAAGGGGCAATGTCTTTGCAGCTGGGTCACTGGATAAGGGAGACGTTTGGCTCTCTAAGGCAAAACCAATTACCATGTGGGCTATTGTGAATGTGGGAAGCTTTCCTGAAATCATGTGTTAAGGGTACATACAGACAAAGCTTTTGATACAAGATGGATGTACATGTTGTGTTCCTTTATGCTCCTCTCCCGTGCTGCTGGAAGGAGGCTTGGCCAGGGCTGCAAGAATAGGCATTCGGCACAGGGGACCACAAGGAGAAAGCCTCCTGGAAAGCCTCACGCCTGCAGGCAGTCCATGAACCAGTCTGTGCTGTTGTCACTGCTGCCATCCACTGAACTGTTCTCAGTGGTCAGCCCTTTTTAGCTGCTTGCTGGGCATTGCAATCACCTTTACTTTGGCCAATCTCTGGTGTGTGGCAGTAGCCAAGGAGACAGGGCGGGCTGTTGGCACGAAGCTTTGTGCTCAGCATCCCTTGCTGTGCCTTCCCTGGGCAGCCGTGCTCTCCCTTGCTCTGCCGTGGTACCTTGGCAGGGCTCCTTTGCTATCACTCATTTGAACGACATGTCCAGCCCCACACCATGGTTCATACGACACAAGACTTCTATTGATTGAACTACCTAATAGTCTTTATAACAAATGGTGCAAAGCTGAGGTACTACAGGGCTCTTGAATCACTTAAGGTATTTAGCTTGCTGGTGTGTGTGTGTGTAACATAGGCGAGGATTCAAGGCTTAGTACTGATCCTACTAAAGTAACATAAGACCTAATCCTGTTCCTACCATGGCAGATTTATCAGAGCATGACTGTTAATGCTCTAAAGCTGACTGAGAGAGAGCTACATGCTGTGGACAGACAGCAGCCGAGAGTTCACTCCTACAGCTACCACGGGAGCAGGAAAATAGCAATGAGTAATACGAGTGAGTGGGGAATTTACAGCAATTTAACAGCAAGCTAAATGAATGTAAATTGATAATGTGCTCCCTGCATTAATATTAATTATTTCTCTCACCAAAATAAAATGAAAAAAACCATTGTAAGCATTCATTTTAAAATTTTAAGACTATATTATTAAGGCACTTATATAATGCATTTGGGACCTGCTTTACAGTTTTGTATCAGAAATAAGAATTTTGGCACAAGATAAACAAGTGAAAAGGAAGAATAATACTCAGAAAATGAAAGTAATGACAATTTCTCCTTGTATTCTTTCTTCCCTTTCCCCTTCCCATTCAAGATACTGCTCTGATGCTGTAAGTTCGGCAATTCTTATTCTCTGAGAATGTGATTGATTGCAGTAGGTCTCTTGCTGGAATTCAGTCCTGTAGAAGGAGTGATTTAACTTGGGGAGTATGGGCTTCGGTCACAGTTCATAATCTTTCTGTAAATTGCAGTATATAGCTGTGCTACTCCTCACAGCACCTTAGAAAGGATTTGCCATCCAAAAAATTATCACTTCCCCACTTTGTTCCGAGAAAATTGTAATTTGCAGCCTCCAGGAGAAGTGTTGCATTTGATATCTGTCCTGACTAGTAGGGTTTTTCCCCTTGTGCTATGTGGCTGGTTCATCAGGGTAGGAGGTGAGGGCTGGCTCCCTCGTGTTTTGCTCCTGATGAGATAGGCAGGTAGCTTGCCTCTCTACACGTGTGCTCAAAGATGCAAGGAAGCAATTCAAGGCTCTCTCTGTGTGGTAGCCATATAATACAGGACAGCACGCCTCCCTTTAAGCCAAGGATTTTTCTTTTTACATGCCTGTATAGCACATAGCGTGCTTTGGGCTGATATTGAAACAATCAGCAACGATAGTGACGTATTCAGATAATAATATTGCAGATCCATGCCCATCAGCTGTCAGAAATGGATCGTGGTTCCCATCTCCCCCATTCCTACTGATAAGTGTTCTTAAGTGCTGGCATGCACCTTAGGTGCATCGTAACCCCATGCCTGCCACCAAAGTGGATGCTGTGGCTGTAGTTTGGGGTGTAGGTACAGACACAGGCAGAGACAGCCATCTGTCAGTGCCGAGTGGTCATTCTCTGCAGCTCTGCAGCTGTTCCCAATCTCTTAGGAGGAAAAGACAGTTGCACAGGTAGAAAAAATCCCAAAGGATCAATTTGCCCTACAGAATTGCCAGCTGGACCATGCAGATCTAGGCTAAGGTCTTCTAAGCATGCTGAAGTCATTTTCAATTTTCCATTGCAGAGGAGGAAAAAAAGCTGGAAAATCAATATAATTTCTGTTTTCCATAGGAGACAATGGACAGATTGTATGCTTTAAGGTCAAACAGATGTTTCTTTTTGAAGCATTTTTTTAATCCATAAAAACAGTGGGAAAATATATACAGAGGAAAAATGGTTCAAACAGATTAAGGGTATATTTTTGATTTATTGCAAATATTTTAAAATGTCATCTAGAAAGAAAAACACTTAGCTTTGATTTAGATAATAAAGTCCAGTCATTTTCAAAGTCGTCTCTTTCCTCCTTCTTTTTATACAGAAGCAGGGTGAACTTTCTAAGACACAAGTAAGGAAAAGAAGGAGATTATTTAATTCTTGTTAATAATTGTCAGAAGATGAGATTCTAAAATGGCTGGCATTTTGGCATTTAATATCAGGTCTACTTCAACAACTTGAAAAGCTATATGCTAAAATACTTGGACTAGTTGTGAAACCAAAAATTCTGATAGTATTCTTTAAAATTTCTCTACTAGGAGAAATAGAGAAAGCAAGCTATGCATTCCATGAAAATGGCAACGTATGGGTAGCAGTATCAGAGCTTTCACCAGAACTTATTCACTGATTTTTAGCACATTTAAGTTTGCGGGTGCAGCAATATGTGGGTTTAGAGTGTGGAAGTATGGAGTCAGTGTTATCCTGATTTCTGATAGGTATCTGTGATTGCACTGGGGTGATAGAAAGCAATCTTTCCCTCCTGAGCATTTCGACCAAAGCTCATTGTGGAAAATATCAGCTATTATTTTGTGCTTGTACAAAGTCTAGTGTGAAAGAGCCCACATGCAGATCAGTGGTTTCTTTCTAGCTTCTGAGCCCACACTAGCCTGCGCACTCAGCCTTTGAGTCAGGAGCCGGGGTAGCTAAACTTCTTTGCAATGTATCTTCACCGGGAACTTGGGCAGACAGTCCCAGGGACCTGCCGGTGACGTATGAGGTAGGCTAAGGGAATAATGCGTCCTTCATCAGGGTTGTGGTAAAGGCAGCACAGTTTCATATACTCTGATCTGTAAGGTTTATGAAGACTTTATTCAAAGAGCACTCTTGTGTGCCCTCTGCATTTTCAATATCAGATAAGAAGCTTTATAACCCTGAATTATTTATAGGTTGGTAATACAGTATATCTGACCTTTTTATAGGGTAGCATCGTGCAGAAGGGAATGAAGTATTTTAGCACAAGGGTCATGCACGCAAGGCACAATCTTGTTGTTTCAGTTGTGATCTCCCCTAGCTTTGCTGTCTCCTAGCCATTTTTTTGCAATGGCATTTCTTGTGTCTTATGTGTGAACTGAGAGCAAGTCATGCAAAAAAAATCTCTTAGATTTTGAAGAAGAACTTTCCGTTTCAGCTGTGATTGATCAAATGCAGTGTTATAAAACCAGTTTAAAAGTTGTACCCATTCTTCTCATCTCATAAGGATGAGCAATAAGGCCTGTATTTCCCAGTTTATTGAGCCTAAGCAATATCTTTTACCTGCTCTAATGCAAAAGCATTGAATTGAAGAAAATTGGCGTTGTACCCCCATGAGTCACCAGAACAGTAGTAGAATAAGATTTTATCTACGGCATAGGAAATCCAGTGTGTATCTCTAAAAAGTGTTTTAATATGGTCTTTTGGATTCTGAACCCAGAAGCGCATGATAAATCTACATACCTCTCAAGTGCTGTGTTTTGCTTTCAAATCTGATTTGCACAGATACTAGTTTGTAAAAAAAACCCCAACAATAACAAAACAAAAAAAAAAAAACCCAAAACAACAAAATCCCCTCAATGTATGTGCTTTTAAACCTCCCAGGAAACTCTCATATGGGGTAGGTCATGCAACTACAAGTTCTACTATTTATCATTGGCATTAATGTATTAAAATCTTTCTCCTCTGGTTAGTAATTGCTATTTTTTATATCTGCTGGATTTAGAATGTGCCATATAATTACTGCTTAGTCCCACTTCAGGTCAACCAATTTCTTCGCTGCATCTTCCAACGTAAATGTGAAAAACACATGGTCTGGAAATTTGCCTATTCTTCATTGTGAGACACACAGAGCAATATACAGAGATTGCTGATAGCCCACTAAAAGCCAAATTTTGAATATCTGCATCTACACTTTGGAGCAGCCCAACCCAGAACAGCTCCTTTCTAGAATGGGAAGAGGGACTGGAGACCCTGAACAGCAAGTGTGTGCATGTATTTATCTTCTTCTCAACCTTTGATAGGATTTTATAGGCAGGACAAAATGGTAATGTGTTAGGTGGGTTCCTGATTACTTCTCACCTCCTAGAGTTACATGTCTGAAAAATGCAGGCTTGGGCTGCACGCTTGCATTTGACCTTAGTGCATTAAAATTTGTAGCGGGTTTGCACTGCAGATCTGAAAGTAGACTGATGCTTTAAAGCATGCCTCATGTGAGGGAAGCAAAGATAAATCTAATAGGCAGTAGTACTACTCATTTGTGCACCGCTGTTCAGTAGGACTTTTTTACTTCTCTAGGATGGTAAAATAGGGACATTAGAGATTCAGGCTGAGCAAAATGTGAATGTGAAAAGGCAATACTCTGTCATTGGCTTTAACATCATAGCACAGTAAGGAAGTGATGTGGGTCAGTGAATAAAGGCAGGATAATGACTGCATGTAGGCCACTGTCAAACATCTCTGTAAGATGCTGTTAGATACTTGAAATTTTTTATCTTTTAATTTGTCACAAAGCCTTTTTTCCTTTAAAAGTTTATGCTATTAAAGTATGTTGCACTTCAGTAGAAGTGCTGGTGACTTGTAGGGAACCTATACCTGTAAGTGCTGTGGCTCAGGTGTCCCAAGAGCTCCAGTATGGCTCTAACTACAGCCGCTTTCAGCGGAATTTACTTCAACTAAAGCTTTAAAGATGTTTTGTAACATTTATGTTTGTGATCACAAAAAATATCGTGAATCTTCTTTAGAGAAATTGGTAAGAGAAATATGATGATGCCAAGCTCTGAAGTGAGATAAGGGTTGAATGTCTTCCAAAATTACTCAGATGTTTTTTTCATTTCCTGGATTTTTGTATAGTTTTAGTCTTACTACTGAAACCAAGGGTTTCGGTGATTGGGAAACTGCTCTCTTTAGGCAGTTCCAGTAACTTCAGTGAAGCTATGCTGAACTTGCACCTCTGAAGGATGTGATCGGAAGGAGTTTTGTGTGCTCCTAAATTAGGCTATTTTAAGGGCAGGAATGGCCCATAGTGAAATTTAGCAGACCTATTGCCCTGTCTGTGTTATGGCAACCTCCCGGGTGTTGTACCGCCTGTAGCATCACTGTGTCCTTCACACAGTTTCGTGTCCAGAATGGTTTTCTTAACGCAAGAGTCTGCAAGTGGCTGTGCAGGAAGGCAGCCTGTAGCTTCTGTCCACAGCCCTGTCACCAGAGGAGACCTTGCTCTGCTGGCGCTAGGTTTATAAGGCACCTTTTCAGCATCCTTATCCTTTCCTGCAGAACAAAAGAAGTGAAGCCAAGGCAAAATGATCTCTCAGATTTTCATTTTAAAGGGTGATTGAACCAATGGACAGTAAGTTATATTTTGGACAAAATAATTAAAAAAGTGTGAGATAACTGATTCAAGTGTAGCTGGAAAACCAAAAAAAGCAATGATATCTCTGAGGGATTAAATAGACTTCTGAAAATGTAATTCTAGTGCACCAGACAAACAATGAAGTTGCCTTCCTGATGTGCTGATGATTAGGTATCTTGCTTCAGCCATGTTAGACATTTAATTTCACTTTGGGTTAAGGAGCTAGGCTTCTGCTCCATACCCACCTTACAATTTTCTTTTAGGAGCGTCACAATCATGTTGTGGCACTTCACCGAGACGTTCCTGCTCTGTTTTCCTAAAAATAAGAATAGGAGAAAATGAATGCAACTGATGGTGAAACAAGTCTGGAGACTGAGAAAACCTGTAATGTTTTGGATTCTGTGTGACCGGTCTCAGAAGTCTGGCCTTTTTGTACTGCCTGAGATGAGCTACCTCAGTTATTTCACATGGATACAGGATGAAAGAAACTTTTTCACTGGGAGGTTTTTCTCAAAAGTTATCTGTCCAGGATATGCTTCCATTATACTGTCGTCAGCAGTCGAAGCAGCTCCTCACTGCAGCTCAGTGGCATCTTGCTGCCTGTTTTTAATGAAATCCCCTAATATTAGCCAAGGTGTCTCGTCTCCATTGTGCAGAGTTACAGCAGGTATCTGTCAGAAAGCTGATAATTCCTCCTTTTCAGGGTGAGGGTGGCTTTGTGCAGTATGAGCATTGCAGACTGTTCTTTGCTTGGTGTCAGTTGTATTAAAACAGAATACAAATGATGTTTTTTCAGTGTAGGAAGCACTTTCTTGTTCTGGTCGCATGAAATCTTTGCATACAATGTAAATATATTGTAGCATATAAATATGATATACAGATTTCCATACACATAAGCTGTGTAAGAACAATGTAGCATCAGTCACCTCACTATGACTGCAGGGCTTTTGCAGAACACCCATTAATTCTGTCTGATCATTCCCCATTGTATAGATTGAAAAAAGTATAAAGTTCTTCAAGTTGCTTGCTTCTGAATGCTTCAATGTTTCAGAGGTTCTTCAAGCTCTTTTATATCAAACAGAAGATGGATCCTGTCCTATTGCTGACACATACCTCTTAGGTTTCTGTTCTGTTGCATGGGTTTTTTAACATTCTTCAATGTAAATGTATCAAATTGATAAACCAGACATTTCAGAAGATATATTTTCTTGAGTCATAGCTATTCTCTGACTCAATTTTCCTTAGACTCAAGAAAAATATCTACTGCCCTAGCATACAAAGGTCTTTGGAGAGTTTTTTTATTTTATTTTATTTTCACAGCACTGGTTCTCGTTACCAAAAAATTCAATGCACATACAGTTTTATTTCTTTTGGGTTTGTTTTTAAAATTTCTTGCAAATAGACTTTCCATTCTCAGGAAACTCTTTGCTTCCGTCTGCTGTTTCTCCCTCGTATCTATCACTTCCTTAAAGAGCTACCTAGAAAAAAATGACGAACAGCTATCTTACGGGAAGACAGATCACAGTATAGTTTGGTGGGTTCTCCCTAAATTCTCACTTATGTATATAAAGGAGTATGGGTTGAGATGTATGTGTAAGTGTTGCATTGCAATATGCTTTAATAATTTCCAAAATCCTACTTAGTTTCTGGCATTCCTGAGAGATGCACTTGCACTGACACTAGTTGATGATATTTCCCTCCTCTTCTGACTGCTTGAAAATGTGCAACTTTCCGTGCGTCTTACAAAGTCATCCTTCAGGCTCCACAAAATCCATACAGCTGTTTACGGACTGTCTCAAGCCTTTTTGTATGCATAGAAGTCATAACCTATTTTGATCCTTATTGATTTAAGTTAAAGGATGAACTACATGCATTGGTATTAAAGAAACAATCTGGCTTGATTATAAAGCGCGAGTCTGTACTAGGAGCAGTCGTGCAATCTTTCTTCTGCGGGTAAATGGGTAGTAATGCCACAGGGTGTTGCAAAGAGGAATTAATTAATCTTTGGAAAGGATAAAGCTACTGCAACGAGAAAAGCCCATGAGGAAATTACTCTGCTGGCTGCGCAGGGTTTGGATGCTGCGTATGCCAGTGGTTGAGAGACCAGGTCACGCAAAATGCTGTGAAAAATAGCACCTGATGAACTCAGCACTGCTCATAAGGCAGGAGCTCTGGGTTAGAGGGCAGAGCTTTCATAAATAATGACCACAGCATAAGGGGAGAGTTGTCAGAGGCAGCCAGAGCTTGGGCTTTCTTAACGCTCCAGCCCTGCCTGAGCCTCACACCAGTGCAGTTAGTTCCTGAGCGTGCGTGCATGTGTGTGGGAGGGAGGGCTACCGGGGAGGGTCTCACAGGCCTGAGAAATGGTGCTTAAGGTCAGCGCCGGTGCTGAGCCCTCTGTGTGGCCACCGAGCTACGGGGAGGCTCCACGGAAAATCTGGCTGTTGAAGCTTGTTTAGGCTTTTAAATCAAACTGGTTTTGATTTTGCAATTACTGAAATCCCCCAGCACTCAGAAGCTGAAGTATGATCCTCTGGCGATGGCAAGATAGGCAAATTACAGGCTTTATGTCTGCAGTATTTTCTACCTGAGAAGATTAACCTGGCAATACAAGCTTCTTTACAGTAATGCAAATTCACGGGACCTGCACACCATTGTGGGAGTGAGATCAACTTTCATTTACCTGAAATGAATATTTTTTTATCTGTACAGAAGTCTAGTAGAGCATGGTCAAATTAATGCCCTTGGATAAACGAACTCCTCTCATTTCCATTTTGGTGGTAGCAGTTAGAATCATCACTTTACAGCTATGTCTTCCTTTTTGCCTGAAAGCAACTGATCACAGTGAACTAGAGGTAGGAGCCACTTATTAATGTTGCATGACACAAGTCAAAAATCACTTATTTACAGTGCTGATAACTAAATGCATTGTATAGAACTGTTCTGCAAGCATATGTGACTCCTTGGAAAATTTATTCTTACAATGAGCATCCTACATTGCTGGGAAAATTAGGATTGCTTTTCTCTCTACTGCAGGCATCTAGTATAAAAACTAGGCTGATTATTCACTCTCTTCCCTCTCCATCCAGGCAGCAAAAGCAATAATATTTTCCCTGCCTCAGAAGCTGTTACGAAGTTGAATCTACTTAAGATTCCCAGGTAAAAGGTGGTATTGAAGTGGACAGATACTATTTAAGAGACTAAAGCTTATGCCACAGCCTAGATCACACACACACACACAAAAAAAAGTGAAGTTGACTGTTGTTTATAAACTTTGGATCAAATCCTAAAGTACTTATTTTTACTGGGAGTTTTGCTAACCAAAATAGCTTCACGACTCATTTATTTTAAAGTCCACTTATAACCTGCTAAAATATGAAAGACTATGACATCTCTTATGGAATCAAAGACTTTTCCATTTTTTTTCTCCCAGCAAAACAATCATTTGTAGAATTGGCATTCATACCCTACATTTACACTCTGAAGCTGCAGTGTCCTTTTTTTCTTTCTTCAATTCATTCCTTAATTCTGTAGTTAACTATATATGGTAAAGTAGAAAGCAAATGTAGACCAAAAATGGTTACCTACTTGGACACTATTGCACAAGAAGACAATAGCTAATTATGTTGCTAATAACAATAGCTAATTATGGTAAGATTGGTCATATAGCAGTTGACAGATCCATCTAGTCAGGTAGCCTGCTTGTACAAGGGGCCACTATTATGTCCTTTAGAACCACATGACCTTGCTATCTGCTAAATTGCAAAACATGAAATAATTTTATCATCACAGAGGAGGAGAGAAACAACATCTTGGTTGCTGCAAGGGGACGTGATTCAGTGAGGTAGCACCCTGAGTTCAAGGTTTTATTCTTCTGAAAGCATTGTCTTTGCCTTGCATTGCTGAAGCGGTCATCAGTTTATCCATCTTTTCATGAAATTGTTGGCCTGTGTCAATAAATTCTACATCTTTCCTCTAGAGGGAGTTTGATTTGAGGCCAATTCACTTGTGGGAGAGTATCATCTACCTGCTGGTTTCTGCCTATTCCGTCCTGGTTCCTGAAGAGCGCTGGGCTTATGAAGACTTGTGACTTGGCAGTGACAGAGGCGATGCCTGAATGCAATAGCTGATGCTTTGCTAATTGTGCCTAATTTGAAAATGTGGCCTGTCCTGAGAACTGTTCTGATCCTAAAAGCCTGATTTATGGAAGAATTTATACACTTGTAGATTCAAATAGGTACATGATGGGATTACAATATGTCAGTAAGTATTAGATGTCTAAAACCTACTGCTGAAAATCCCTCTGAGCTCATAGCTCTCTCCTGAGGCAGTTAAAGACCTCTTCTGAATATGCAACTGTATTTAATATTCCTTCAAACATAGCATGCTGGGAAGGAGAGAGACCTGCCACGTCCTCCTCTCTGGGTGAGGAGGGGTGACTGGCAAGGCGCAGAGCAGTCTGTGAAATGGCCATGGTGTAGTGGTTGCTTGGGGCAGGAGGAGGATTCCCCACGTATTTCCATAAATATGGTCCTGAGTATGTTTCTTGTCTTAAAGTATTCAAGCTACTAGGCCATATGAGGTGGCAAGTTGCTGGATTTGGTGGCTAACGATTTCTGAGTTTGTTTGCAGATAGGAGTTCTGCCTGAAAGAATGAATTGGCAACAAAATTAAGTCTGATTCTTATGTGTGCAGTAAGACGGAGGTTTTGACAGTGCTTATTAGTTTTCCAGTTGAAATGAAGGACTTCCCATATACCTTCTGTCTTCCTCTGCAGTGTCATTACAGCAGCAGGGACTTCTGAATGCTTTTTGTCTTGGAGCCCTCTGTGAGGAGGACAGCGGCTGTGCATACAAAAACATCTTTAGTGACCTAAAGACTGTAGCTGGAACTTTTTATTCTCATCTAAAAAAATCTTTTTAGATAGAGGGAAAAGGCCTAAAAAGTTAAATGAGAGGTGCTGTAACTGTCCCGTGGAGGGCTTTAAGTGTGCCGTTTCATGTTAATACCAAACTACCTGTAAAAACCACGGTCCGACGCTTACTTTAGTTGCATTATTTGTGGTTTTTTTTTTTTTTTTTCCTTCTGACTGTTATTTTTGTGTTGATTCTGGGTGCATTTCCTATATATGACAGAGTGTAGGAGACAGTTCGATTGCCAGATATTTACAGAATTGATAGAAAGTGGCCAGGAAATGAAACGGTGTGGACGATGCCTGCTTCTTCAGCTGCGGCCAGGGTTTGATTTGCTGAGCCTGTTGCGTGTGACACACACTTCCTGCCTGTTACGAAGCAGAATTCCTTATCTGTTAAACACTTTGAACTTTGCCTCTGTTCTACTTGTTTGGTTTTGTAATACTAATACAAACTGGAAATGTTTTCAACAAAATCATGATGCTTTAAAGATATGTCCAGCAATGTGTTAGAGGCCATAGTGACATCTGCTTGTTGCTTAAAACTGCCAGTGCTAAGAAGGTACCATCAGCTATAGTTAGACACAAAACTTAGGCCTCAATCTGGCAGTCAAGTGTGGGAAGAGGGAAGGCATACATCTGAGTCCAGACCCTATCTCAGCTTTGACAAAGTAAAGGAGAAAGTAGATCTGTCGCTCTCTCCTGTTCAGGCATTTAGGTTTCCTTTTATAAGCATCTGACTTTAAAAGACCTAGTTGGAGCAATGGCCTCATCAGAGATGATGAATTTTCCCATTGTATCTTCCACTGGCCAGGAGCGCTTGACCTTCCCAGCAGCAAGCTCAGCTCAGTCCTGACTCCTGACTTCAGTGCCTTTGGTAAGGCCAGATTAGCAAGCAACAAAAATAGCCAAGCTGCTGCCATCAGCTAAAGGGAGTCTGAAGTATCCTAGTCCTGGTTCCCTTATATTCAAAACACATCTCAATGCAGTGTATGATGCATTTGCAAATTTGTTGCCTGGTTTGTTCCTGCAATTAAAGTGAGGACATAGGCCAGTCAGTATTCGCTTTGGGTATTTGGTGCAAATTGCTGCTGTGTTTGGAGCCATTTTGGTTAGCCAGAAACCTTCTGAGTTTAGCTTCTGTGTGTGCAGCTATCTACAAATCCAGCACGGCATAGCTGGATCATCGTATTCCTGCATCAGGCTATTGACATTATGCAGCACTATGCAGCATTCAGGTTCTGCAGGACCTCTGCAGTGGCTAGTATTACTGAGCTGCATAGAAAGCCTCTGATCAGTTAGTCCCAAGCCTACAAGAGGAAGAAGGACCTTTGTGGAGTGTATTAATCTGAGACTTGGGAGATGCTAGTCCACTTCTCTGCTCTGCAAAAGATTTCTCTGGTGGCCTTTAACAAATAATTTATTTTCTTCTGTATTCTGTTCTGTGTCTATAAAACAGATCATCATGCCGGACTGCGGCTAGGAGAATTAATGGTCTGTGCGTATTGAAAGGATAACGTGGTCTGTTCGGAGTTTTGATTTCATCCGTTTGGCAGGTGTCACCGCAGTCATCAAAATGTTTTTATGCAATTCAGGAGGCTAGTTTGTGTCTCCTGAAGTACCCCGAAGGGAAACGGAGAAGCCTCGCCATCGGACTCCCATTTCATTGGGGCCGAGCCCGAGGCTGCAGAGCCGCTGGGTCACACCTGGGGTGTGCGATTGGCCAGTGAGTTGCTGCATGAAGCTGGCAGGAGAGTGGCTGTGCTGCTCCCTCGCCTTCCTCGCCCTCAACCTTAGGGGTTGTAAGCACAGCTGAAGTTCTGGACGCAGCAGTAACGGGCTAGCACTCTGTCTCTGACCATGAAAAACAGAAACAACTACAAAGCCAAGAGCAACAACAAATTTTGGAGTGCCTAAGCAAAGAATGGTGTGCTTCCGTGTCATTCGCTTTGCTGTCAGTAATTGTTTGTTGTAGCTTTGTCCTTGAACAGGTTTTGAATGTGAAGAAGCCTCTCTGAGAACAAGAACAGCATGTTGTATTGAAGCATGTAAACGCCTTGGAAATTCTCAGGCAATTGAGAGTGACTCTGCTTTAGCGCCTGTGTCGGGGATCATTTGGCAAGATGCAGTTTCAATAACCAACACAGGCCCAATGGCCAAGTGTTTTCAGAGAGCGGAGGCTTCGCCTAACCTGGTGTAGCTGGATGTGGTGCAGAGATGAGCCTAGCTTCCCCCTGTCCCCAAGGTATGGGCTAAAAGTATTCTCACACTTAGCTAAGTCATCTTGTCTGCCTGACGACTGCTTCTTCAAATCTTTGTTGTGGCAGATGTATCCAGCGAATTATGGATTCAAGATGATAATCAAATGCAACATGATATGCCAAATATCTATTAAGACAGAAAAACTTCTACCTTCCCTCTCAGGAATCCTGTTGTCTTGAGTCAGGCAAAGATGAGGTTTGTGTGCTGATTAGTTACAATATTCCCTGTGAGGTTACTTGACTCAGCTAACAGGGAGCCTCTGGTAAATCCTTCTGGGTCTGCATGCTACAGCAGCAGCAGGCAGCCAGACGTTCATAGCCAGCTCTGCACCCCTCACTGGCAAACCTGGGGCTCTTCCAAGGGAGAAGCTCTAATAACAAAGTTAAAAGGATTTTCTTTCAATCACCACTGCATCTGAACAAGGTTGGAAGGCTGGATAGAAGAGTAAAAAGAAGCAAACAAAGAAAAATCAGATGATGCTGTTGTAACTCATATTTTCAGCAAGCTCAGTTCCAGATAGCATGAGGGCAGCTGGCTTGCAGAACAGGTAATGATAGATAGCCATACTTAAGATAAATGCTGAAAAATTGCACAACTTACTAAAGTAACAGCTTTTCAACTTCTAGTATTCCAAGGATGATGATTTTGAAAAGCAGTAGTTTGAATTTTAGCTGTTTTAACCCAAACTAATGTTCTAGAAATAATCCTCTTTGTTAATAAACCAGATGCTTTATTTCCTAAGAAGTCATGTATGAGATGGCAAATACTAAGTAAAAGGAATACAGAAGACAAAATCTGTTTAAAATGTTGGATCTGGCAAACTTTCCTGTTAGAGAAATGTCTAATAGAGGCTGGGCTGGGCTTTTCCTAACTGGATAAGAGAGATTGTTTGAGGGGCAAAATTAATTTGGAAACACAATTGAAAAGATTCCTGGGCAGTAGTTCTTGAAAGGGTGTTTCCATTTCATCCAACATCACAAGTGAAACCTACTTTATACCTTGGAGCTGCTGTGGAAGTTAGTGCATCTGTCCACGCAGGAATGCCTGTTAGCAGCTGAGCTGCCGTGGTCTGCAATCAAGCACTGCCCATCTGCACGCAGGCCTCCCACCGCCCCGCACATCACGCCTGTCCCGGCAGCGGGTGTTAGTGACACATCTCCCACTCCTCCCAACACCCGTGGGAGCCTGCACAGTACATTTCTGACAAATCTTCCCAAGGGCCTTCTAAGAGTTGGGAGGTCAAATATGTATGATTTTTTGGCTTTTTTTTTTTTTTTTCGCAGAAAGCTCCTTTTAAAAGTCTAGTCTGGCACTGTGTTAGAGATAAATGGACTTCAGTTGAAACTGGTGATATCCAGCATTTCCCACTGTCTGTCCATGAGAGAGGGGCCTCGTGGGTCCAACTTTGTGTAGTGGGAAAAGATTTCTGTCCCCTGCCTGTTCTGCTGCTGAGCTTTAGGGAGTGAAGAGGGCAGTTTGCAAGTATTTTAATTCTTTGCCTCTTCTGATGCAAGACCTGACTTTGAGAGAGCAAAGGCAGGCAGTTTATTTGCTGTTCTCACCCACTTTTTGGAGACAGTGACAGCATTCGAGCGTGCCGCCTCAACCCTGTGCTGTGCCGTGTCGAGGACGCCCCACCTGCCCTGTGTGCTGCCATGCCACCCTCTGCTTGTGGGGCTGGTGATCCTGAGGGCTCTGCTCTGAGCACAGGGATAGCCGCCCAGGTGAAGTGTGTGGTGGGGCAGCTCATTTACCCACTGCTGAGCTAGAGGACAGCTTTTCCATGTAAAGAAAGCATGAGGCACATCAAGAGGTGCTCCAGGACTGGCATCCTGCCGGGAGACTCTTGTCCTGAGGGCTGGCATCAGGACAAGTTACAAGTGAGTGTGTTTTGGAGTTCAGGGGGATTAAACGATCTCTGCCGGCATTGCCATGCACTCCTTGACGGCGTTTTCCAGAGCCTTCTGTCACCGAAGAACAAAAGCTGGATCCTGGCAGTTGCCTGGTGCTTCCATCCACTTCAGCCAAACAGGCATTTTGGGCTGGATGCCCCTGTAGCACAATGAGAATAATGGAAATTACAGCTGATTTACTGAGCAGCGATGCCTCTGAGCCAAATGGTTTCCATCCGAATATGAAGTAAATTTGCCAGTGCACTGGTGTAACGAATGCACGATCTCTTTGCCCCTTCTGTGCCTTTGTAGTTGAGCGTTTGCTAGAAAGTCCAGTAAGAGATAAAAATTGGGAGGGGAGGGGTAGAAGTCAGGACTTCAAAAAATAAGTTTCTCTAGACTTTACTTAGTATATAATAGTAGCTCAAAGTGTTGGAAAATGGATAAATTAGAAGAATGCAAACCTGCTTTGTGCAGACTATCCCAGGTGTGTGCACATGCCATAGGTTTGCTTCAGCAGGGGCAGCGTGGAGTCCCCACACCAGGAATTGTAGGAGTTGTGTTGTTTCATCTCAAGAGAAAATATTTGCTCCTGTGGCCTTTTGAAAAACCTGCTTGAAATCTGAAAGCGCTGTAGCTTCTTTTTATGAATCCAGTGCCAAAACCTCTGCAGCAAGGCCCCTGTGCTGTCAGTAGCACAGAGCCAGATAAAGTCCTTTTAAGGACTTAATTTTGCAGCCCGATATAAATCTATGCTGTGGGCAGATTGGTGATAAAGATGCATGTTGGGAGAGTTCAGGGGCATTTGAGAGGACAGCGCGGGTGGGGGAGGAGATGCATCCTTGATGAGCCTCTGAGTCTTCTAAAATCTGTTTGTCCTTCCCAGCCCCCGGATAGCCTGTGATTAGAAAGACACGACGACGGCTCGGGTCCACATGCTCTTGAGCTGTGATTTCAGTACCACTTCTCTTAGAGAAATGGGTGCACAGAAGTTAGGTGGCAAATCCTAATCGACAGGTGACTGCCCAGGAGAAACGGGGTTATTACATAGTAGGGGAGATGGACCTAAAAGCAATTCATTTGATTAGGATGTCATTATGTGAAAAACGAAGAGCACTTTTCCTTCATGTGGAATGCTGAAGCTATTGCCAAGATCCAGCTTTCAGTTGCTGGTGCTGGTTGTATAATGATGGCTGCTTCGTGTTTCTGAGGATCGCAACCTCTTAGTTGAAAACATCGTCAGGAAGAGGTTCTTCAATGTTGTTTGCTGTATGCACAAACACTTTTATTTTCTCTGAGCTCTCTGTTAAATTGTTCAACGGTGTCATTGCCAAATATGCACACCCAGACATAACAGGTTGATCTAACCGTTGCTTACTCAGATTCAGAGTGGTATGCTGGGCCATACCTGCTGTTGTCTTTGCTTGAGTTTAGATCCATGTCTAACATTGTTTTGGATAATAATGTCTTTTTTTTAGTCTCTAATTAGAATTTTCCATTAAATTACTCTTTCCAGTGTATTGAAATACTCTCTTGAAGGAGTCTGGTATTATTTCTACATCTACTTAACTGCTGAGGTGCCTGCTGCACTCTTCAGTTGCTAAGGAAATAGTTTCCTTTTCTCAATATATATTTTTCATGTCTCAGCTTATGCCTGTGGTGTAAGAACATCCATGTTCTCACCTGAACATATTTAAGTGAGTTTTGGGACTAGTAATTCTTGCAGACTAGATGTCTTACAGAAGCATAAGAAAGAGCAGAAAGGAGAGCAGAACTCTCGTGGAAGCAAGAAGAGAGTGATTTTTGGTTTCATTTGCTTAATTCTGAACAGTTAAACAACTTTTTACACTGTAGTCAAGTACAATCATTGTCCTAACAGGAAAATGTACAGCACCTATTGAAGCGTCTGCTCTTAGGTTACACTTAGCATTGGGAACTGTTCCTAACTTGATCTCAAGTTCCTAACTTGATCTCAAGCGCGCGAGGCCCTGGTTGTGTACCCTAAGTTGTATGTGATATATGGCAAACCTTTATTTCCTCTCTCCATGCACAACAATGCAATGTGATGGCAACAAAGTGGAATCAGCACCTGCCGATGGTCTATGGCAGTGTGAAGCCCACTGGGCTTCCAGCAGCTTCTCCAGCCTCTCCGTGTCTGTAGTTCTTCCCGTTTTCAGGAAACTGAGAACATAGCATGCTGCTCACAGCCTTTGTTTCTGGTCAGGATGATCATGTTTCATCTTCCTAAGCTTGGGATAAGAATCAGTTTGTGTGAAATATGAGACTAGAAAATGCGTAACATAAAACAGCGTGACAACCTCCTTGAAAATGCTTTTCTCTTGTTTTACAAATAAGAAAATTATGCTATGTAAATATAAACCATAAATGCACATGGAGAACTAAAGAGCCTGTGGCGCAGCATAAGGGGGAGTTAAGCTGAGATTACAAGGCTTCGCTGCACTCTTAACCTGAGATATGGCTTTGATGGTGGCTTCCGCTGGATGCTGGTACAACTTTGAAAGTCAAAATAAGCCATGTTTCAGTGAGGCTTAGAGGTTAAGAATTACCATCCCAGTGTTGCCAGCGGAAGAGAGACAGCTTGCTCAAGGGTGAGCTCTGTGTCGCATCTCTTTTTCCTCATCTCAGAACAGTGGATCAAGGAGAAACTGGTTTACAGTGTCCCTTAGGAGAAAGCAAGGAGACGTCACCCCAGGTATTTAAGTTTAGCCCAATGTGACGTTAGAACATGGAAGAGGTAGAGATGGCAAAGTACAATAGTTAAATGATCAATATTTTATTGATCACTTAAAAGCACGAAACCATGTCGATGTACAGTCTGTGCTCTGCCTCACTTAAGCTACAGCTGAACTCTTCAAACCTGCCTCTCAAATGAAAATTAAATGTTTTGCATTGCCTCAGCGAAGTGGAAAAACAGGAGAAGAGGAGAAAGCTTAAATGAAAAGCTGCCTGTAAGATGAAATGAAACATTTTAGTTTGGGGAAATGAAGGGTTAGAGTTGCAAAGCAGAAGGAGGTGGCTGTTAGATAAAGCTGGGCTATTAGATAAAACTGGGCTAGCTTTCAGACTCGGGAAGTTCATTTTTCTCGTTGATTTGAGAAGATGAAGAGAATGGTAAAACTGCTATTCAGGGTGCTTCTGGGATCAGGTGTCGTAGTCTCTCCAGCTGAGACTTTCCGTTTTGAACCAATGGTGAGGGCATTTGCTAGAGCAGGAACCAGAATGTGGGGATCCCACCTCCTGGTGAGGGTCTCCAGGCTGGAACACCATTTCTGTCACCTGCCTGAGGGAAGCTGGGGGGGCCTCCGTTCCAATCCCTGCCTTCAAAAGCAGGAGGCCTTCCTTCAGCCCTTCCTGTTGAACTTGTTTCGCTCATTTGGAAATGTTTGGTGAAGAAGAGAGACTGGCTCTGTAGCCTTGAAGACAGGATGCTCTGTTGTGTATCTGAAGTGAAACGGCCAGGGAGACTGAGAGCAGCTTTCCCGAGCGTAACCTCAGCCATTCTGGCCTGTGTCTTGCCTGCAGCGAGCGGGCATCTCTTGTCACAGTTGCCTTGTCACAGTGCAAAGCTCTGGGGAGGGAGGGAAGGGGACGGAGAGCTTCTCTCATTGCATCTCTGTGCTTTGAACTGGGTTTCTGTGCTGGCTGGGCAGCCCTGCCCCATAATATGGTGACTGGAGCATGCTCCTGAAAGGGGTGTTCAATTCCTTTTGGCAGAGGGGAAAAGGGAATTTGCTTTCTGCTATCTATGAGTGCTCTCAACTACTCAGGAAAAGGGAGACAACACCATGACTGTGTAGTCCAAGAGTCAGATGCAAGCACATTTTTTCTGAACAAACCCTTTTAACAAAAGTAGTTGCAAATGCAGTCTGAATTTATGATGACTGAAATGGCATTTGAGGATGAATAAACCTTTGTGAATATGTATCTGCCCATATCTGTATGCAAGAGGGAGAGGTGTGATACAAATGAAGGCTGGGCCAAAGGCAGCTTTGAGGCTCGCCTTTGATGGTGCCAGGGATTCTTGAGCTTGTTGTTCCTACTGCTCCTGATAATAGAGGTCGGCATGTAGAGGTTTTCAATATTCAGATTTAACTTTGTCCTTTTTGAATGACATACACATGATCCTAAATATTTTTAAAATGAGTGTATCAATATACTTGTGAGGAAACAATACCCTTGTGCTGAGTTATCCTGGTTTTCCTGTTTTAGAGCTGCTGTTTTCTTCAGGAGAAATTCAGGAATGTTTAAGTGAAGTGTGTTTGAAATCACAGCTGTTTTCACAAATTGTATTCAGGATCTATTAACTGGAACTTGTAAGGGTGAACCTTTACCAGTCATAACAGAAAGGGACATCTTGCCCAAGTAACGTTTCAAAGTGCTCCTAAATTTTTGTGTGGCTGACATCAGTCATTGCAATATGTGCTGGGCCTCTGATGTCTTCCCATGAAACAGGCTGTTGTGCCTCACTGAATAATGGCATTTTGCTCTGTGTGTGTGTGTATAAACTGAAAGACTAATACAACCCTAAGCATTGCTGCTATGTAAATAATAAATAAAAGTAATGGCATTGGTCATATTCGGAGGATTGAGGAATTGCTGTAAAAGACTTGGAGATGTGTGAATGCTGCATTGATCTACTACACTGGACATGTTTAAGTCTCAGCTGGACCGGGTGCTGGGCTATCTCATCTAGACTGTGCTCTTGCCTAGACCGGTTGGACCAGATGATCCTTGAGGTCCCTTCCAACCTGGTATTCTATGATTCTATGATTCTGTGAATGAAATACCCTGACAAGATAGAAAGCATCTACCTCTGTCAGTATTTGAATCTGTATTTGCCATGGGACCTAAGTGTCTGCTTTTACAGAATAAAAATACCTGTAACAGAATCAAGAAGTACAGCCCTAAAGGATTCTCTGTGAAGTTATTTGGAGGGATCTGTCAATTCTTGGCTATTTTAATTAGCTCACCTGTGCATTTACCAGATGGGAGACAGCTGTCAGTTTTGACACTTGACAAGGAAGACAGGGCCATCGCTTATCACCATCTGGAACTGGACTGTGGCAAACTGGCAGAGACCTATTCCCAGCAACTGCTAGCTAAGAGTTGCTCCTCGTAATGAGAAGATCTGAGACAACCTGCTACAGTCAACTGTTTTCTTCCCTTTAAGGTTTTAAGCTCCTGGCTGTTAGTTAGGGCTGAAGAGATTTGACAGCTGCTTTGGGAAATAGCAAGCAATGTACTTTTTATTTCTGATTCTCAGTCAGTTATTAACAGTTTATTTCCTTCTCATGTAATGTTATCCAAGCAGTGCTCTTGAAAAGGACAGAGCGGTTGAGTGGCACTGGGCATTTGGGTGTGCACGGCTGTGCGGCCATACTGTCTGGTAGATCTGTTCTCTTTTTACACAAAGCTGCAGGTTGGTTTGTTTTTCTTCAATATAATAGCTGAACTTTAAGCCTGTTAACTCAGAGAGAGACATGTAAGGAAGAGTTTATGCTATCTCAGGCAATTTATGCAAGGAACTTTAGCTGAGCTTAATGTAATTCTCATTTTATAATTTCAAGAGCTGCACAAGCCTTGTACATCAGGGACACTGAGCATTGTGTGTGTGTGGATTGGTTTGTGAGTGGGCATTCAAAGGCAGCTGAATGACTCGTCAGCTCTTGGGACTGATGGCGCCTGATTGATTTGAATACATTTGAAAATACATTTGATACCCTCTTGGAAAGTAAAATACCTGTCAATCACTATAAGCCTAATGATAGAAAGCAGATAAATGAAAGCAGAAAAAAAAAAAAGTGCATGAAAGACAGACATTGGTTAAGAGGAAATTATCTTAACAGCAAGGTAGCGTCTAAAATGTAATCACTGAAAACAAACTATACAATTTAACTATCATCTCAACACATCATTGCTTTCCTCAGCTCTACAACCTCTGCATCCGTTTCAGACCTCAACTGAAATTGTCTCTGAGTTGGGGGGAGGTGTGGGATCCCAAGTCCTTGAATCACACAAATTGCCTGATTTCTTTCAGGAAACACTTGGTAAATGGCAGCAAGCCACAGGGAACTCGCGATAACAGGCTCTGACTCTTGAGAAGGCACGTTGTACAGATCATATGACATTTTGTATAGCTGTAATTTAGGTGACAGAGAGGTAAGTTCCTGCTGTGCCTTCGGCTCTCCTTAAAGCAATTTTTGAGGCAGTGTTGTCTGCCCAAGAATGAAGGTGATATGTTGATTTGGAGTAAAAGATGAGTCTACATGAGCTGTTTGTGTGTCTGATGCGTGTACACAGATACAAAAGCACTCCATGTGCTAAAAAGGGGAAAAAAAATAAACAAACATGAAAATAATATTTTATAGGTGTTGCTCCTAGAAACTGCTGACGCTTGGCAGGCAGGAAGCAGAAATATTCTTTTTTCCTCATTTACTACAAACAAGACATTCCTACAGAACATTTCACATTTTGACGGACATAGCAGTTCTCAGGTGGTATAACATTCCCCCACTCAGATCTGGCATTATTTCCTCAAAGCCCTTGCCTACATGTTAGGTATTTGCTTCTAACAGCTCCTTTTCCTCTCAGAAATAATGACGTTCTAGCAGATCTTTAGTAATATATATTTTCGTGGTTTTTCATATTATTCTTTTACTCTTTTTATAAGTTAGTGAAGGAGGTTGCTAAATGAGCAATAATGTGCAGTAGTTGTGAATGTCTATCCAAATGATTGACCAATGTCAATGGTGTGGTTTTTCATTTTAATTGTGTGGTTGTCTAAGTTTACTAATGATAATGTTTTAGAGCCTATTTTGGGGAAGAGACATCTCTTGATGCCTCAAAACTTGCTAGTGAGCCTGTTGTAGATCAGGCAGGTTTTGTCTATTATTTCCACTAATTGCTCTGGACATACAATTCTGTCTTACTTTCAGTAGTATTTTTGTAAAATCTTTTTCCTTTTCTTTCAACACTAGCATACCCTGTAAACATGAATTAGAATGAGGAGTTTGACATAAAGGAGTAGAGTCTTGACTTGTGCAGAACTTCTAAATAAATAATAGTGACATGATTAACCGCTAATATTCAAGTCAGTATTTCTAGAATTTGTAATTAGGCTACAAAAATATGCTGTCACAGAGAAGAGCTTCAGTACTGTTGAAGCCAATGGTGCTCATGACAGAAACAGTTAGCCCAGATGTTGTTCTGTATAGACTAAAAACCTTGTTACCTCTATTCATCTGGATAGCATGGATGCTCAGTAAATTATGAAGTGGTGTTTCTTCCAAACGCTTGTATGTTAATGATCCAGTAGTGCACAGAGGTCTGATTTTTGGAAAGTAAGCAGGTACTGCTCTGTCAGAAGGGCTGGGTTGACTCCCCGCAGGACAAAGACTTCTTGGAGATGCAAAAGGGCTCTGCCCATCCACATATTGGCTCGTGGGCTATGTGTGGCCCAGGTATACCTGAGGTTTCCTGATACCAGCATTCCCAATACCAGCAGTCCTTTACAGCCCCACTGCCAGGACCTTCCAAATCTTAGTTTGTTTTGAGTTTTCAAATTATTACTCAAAACTGGAAATGTTTGGGAGTGCCCTGGGTGGATGTGACATGAACTGGAGAGAAACCTGTTCCTCTTCAGAAGCAGAAACCAAATTTTGCTGTTGTAGCCAGTAAATCTAGAGAGCACTTACTGGCATCTGCAGCATTACTGCAGACTTGTGCCTTTTCGTGTGGCCCTAAGTCCCATGCACCAATCATGTACTGAAAGCCAGGGTCAAAGCCAAACAACGTGGGACTACAAACTGGGTAATTTGCATCAGCCTTTTAACAGGCATGTGGACTTGGAGGATTGTGCCTTGAGACTTGAACTGCATAATGGGATCTGCATTTATGACACCTGTCATAAATGTGACCCGTGTACTTATACACCTTCTCAGACATCTACACCTCTACATCCCAGAGGTGCAACTGAGACTAGCATTTAACCCAGGAATTTTCCATGGTAATAGATAATGGAAGTGAAACCCATTGTAGATTTTGGTGGGAAGCTTCACGAGCCTGCACTGTTGATCCTATATTTTGTGAGAAGGTAGGACTAGTAATTCCCTCCTTTCTGACAAGCCATCCCATGTAATTGCAAAAGACGCAGCCTCATTTCCCCACCATTTTCCCTGACACCTGCTAATACACTGCTATAGGGATTCTTCATCATCATAGACTATGTTGATCACATGCAGCTTTGGTTTCTTTAACATCAGTGTCACAAGCACTTTTATTGTCAAGCCTTCTGTCTCTTTCCTTTTTTTCCTCTTGCTTTCTTCTTAAAAAAAAAAAAAGCAAGCAAGATTGGATCCAATTTTCATCGGACTAACATCAGCCTGAAGATATTTTCATCAGTTCTTGGCAGATGCTAGATGGACTGTGTACTAATAAATGCCTTTTTGTGATTGTTTTCCTCACACTTAAGTCTATTTTCTGTGAGCACCATATGAAGTAATTCTAAGCTTCTAATTGTTTATGATATCTGGCGCTTCCAGACTCTGTGAATGTTTCTGTATCTGTGAAAAAGAATTATTAAGCACCAGAGAAAAATGCTGCCATGCTACTTGCTGCTAACGCTGAGGAAGACGTGCCAAATCTTGCAGAATTTGTGCATGCTATAGAGATAGAAAGAAGGGAAGCTTGTGGAGCTAATAATAGCAACAGCTTTGTGGCTAGGAGCTCATAACTGTAACTCCATGATGACAGTCTGATTCAAAACATGATGAAATCCATATTTCTATCTATACCTGTGGGTCTTGGATCAGTTCTTACAAATCAAAGTTGAAAAGAAATTTGGATGTTTTTGTATAAGACCAAAAGATCCTTTCCACTTCAGATGCAGGCAGGTCTTTTTTAGCATTTGACAGGATAAGGTTTTCAACATATTCGTAATGGGTTTTAAATGAAGCATTCCCTGATCTTTAAGACTGTCTCATGCAGTGTTGGCACAGCGGTTGCATTTACAATCAGATTGCAAGAAGACCAGAATACGGTTACTAATATGTTACTTCTGTCTCGCCTTTCTGTTGGTTACCTTCCTGGGAGTGTGCAGAGTGCTAAAGAACATGACTTGCTACGGTTCGGCAGGCAGCATCGTTCCAGTGTGGTTTGTGGACTACCAACAGTTTAGAGATGGTGAAACCCCTCACTGGGCTGTTCGTTACAAGAGAACTGAGACAGTGGACTTCTTAATTCCCCATGTGCACCAAGCAGTCTTCCCTACTGTACTAAAACAACATGCCAGTTTTAGTTGCTTCATTCGAACCTGGACATGTTCCAAAGCAATGTCAAATCTGTGTAGTACTGCACACTAATGGCTTGTTGGGCCTGCCTCTGCCTATATGCAAGTGAAGGGTGCAATGAGAGTGAACCTTTGTCTGAAACAGGTGAACAGCCTGCCCAGATGTATAAGGCTCAGATCTTTGAGCCTTTATAATACTTGTCTTCTGATGTTTTTCCCTCTGGCACTTCTTCTATCACCTTCATTGGGAATGTTTCCTCAGTGATGAGTTCCAGATTTGGCCTATGTAATTATTTAGGGTTGCCTAGGGGTGCCTAAGGAAGCAATAAGAACAAAACTCTCCTATGTGGCAGTTCCTACAAATACTTTTGCAGCTTCCAACTAATTTTATCTCAGGAGATTTCCTGAGCAGGAAGGATACCAGTTTTGTCTGTTTGGTAGCCCTCAATGCCTTTCTCTACCAAGTATTTGCCTGGTCTATTGAATCCGTGCAGACTTTTTGCATTCAGAGCATCCTTTATTAACATCTTTGACAGGTCTAATACATTCAGGTGAAGAACCATGAACTTCTCTTTGGCTTTTATGCGACTTCTCCTCCTGTCACTTGATGCTGTAGTTTTCATATTGGATAAGACACTGTATAGTCAATCCCTGCCTACCCCTGTTCATGCCGTGTCTGATTTTATACACTCCTGTCATATTCTTCACGCACCCACCCCCGTCGTTGTGTAAAGGAAGAAGGCACTTAAATTACTGCATCTATATTTGCATCTGGTCAGATGAGAGAGCGCTGTTGTTGAGTATGTCAGCCTTTTATCTTGTTGCAAGGCAGTCTTCAGTTTTAATGGCCAACCTAGCATAGGTTCTCTTGAAATGTCTTCATGAAACAAAGTGAGTACCCCTGTGTCCATTCCCCTCTTATTACTGCTCAGGAAAAACAACTTGGAGCTATGCTAGATAGTTCTAGAGAAACATCAGCAAGTAGTGAGATGGGAAGAGCAGTGGGTAGCAGTGAGCCGGCAGAGAGAAACAGCTGGAAGATTGATTATATGATTAGTCATTTTACTTGACTTTTTAAAAGGAACCTTGTATTTCACTAAATCAACTACATATTCTAGCTCTGGGCAAGAGTGAGAATTTAAGCACTGAACCCTGCCTACTAAGAGTTAAAGATGCTGGAGGGCAGAAAATAATTCAAACCTCTCCAAAGAGTTAAAATTGGAAAACTTAGAGTAAATGGAAAATTCTAAAGGTGTGAACTTTGCCTGTTTCATATCAGTAAAACATTGCTGTCTAAATCCTTCACAGTAGTAACTGCCTAGCTGTAATACTTCTGCAGAGATTTTTAAACATAAGAGTCTAGAGTCAGTTTCTAAAAGTGAATTTTTAAGTGTCTGCAGGAGCAAGGAACAGAAATGTCACTGATGTCAGAAAAACTCAGTCTTGAAGCACAAATTGCAGGAATCTTTTATCAAGATGTGATGATGGATTCTTTATTGCTGTCAAACTGGATGTTTTTCTAAAAGATGCAATTTAGTTGTAACAGGATTCCCTTCGGGGAATGTTCCTTCAGAGCAATCCTATGGCCTGCCTTATGCTGGAGGTCACATTGTACTCTGTTCTTCTGGTCTTATCATAAAGAAATCATGGAAGTCATATTCACGAAAAATGTCCATGTTGCATTATTTAAATGATGCTTGGGTTTCAGTGCTGAGCACAGGAAAATCCAAGTAACAGTTGCTGGGCACTCCACATTTGACAACCAAATAGATATTTCAAGTATTCATTTATGTCCACCTATTTTTTTAAGACTTTGGGGAGAAATCTTGACCCTAATCTCTAAAAACATTGATTCTACAAATACAGCTTGAAAATTCTTTGAAGATTAAAAAGAGGCGGAGTCTTTCCCCAAACCTTACTGAAGACTTCAGTTTCACAACTAGTTAATACTGAGGAAAGGGAAACGTGCTAGGTGTAACCGCGTCTTTCTTCCTTGGACATGGCGCATGCACAGGCAGGAATGTGGCCACAGGCTGTGTGCTGTCATAGGTCAGTGGGACATACAGGTGCAGGAGTGCACTGGGACGTGTCAGCACATTTCTTCACTTCTCTGAGTGCATTGTCCAAAAATAAAGTTGTTATTGAGTCATCGTAACTGCGTGCCTCAGTTAAACGTTTATACGATGGCAGTAATCTGTGCCTAACATAGCTATTTTTCAAGTTTTTGGCAAATCTAGGCTGATACCCCCACAATACTCACACTTCTGGCAGCTTGGGAGGCTTTCCTGTGGAGCTACAAGATTCAGCACCTTTTTAATAAAAATGGAATTATGAAATGAGACTTGAGTTTGGCTGTGTGAAGCATGCACTTCTAGGCCTGGTATTTAAATTTCTTGTTATTTCATCTCAGTTCAGGTTCTTTGTCCATATTTCGGTCTTCACATGCTGTTAAAATGCTCCCACTAGATTTTTTTTTCTGTGTGCTTAGGTCTCAAAGGGGATGATGTTATGGAGAACTACATAGCTTGTAAAGTAGAAGACCCCTGTGTTTGCGTGGCGTATAACACACAGGCTAGGAGATTTTGAGGGTACAAAGCGCTACCCCTTCCCAGGCAAAAAGGAATGCTTGGAGAGAGACATGAAGAGGAACTGCTCTAAAAACTATCTTAGGATCTTTGCTGTAATATTTTGGGTTTTAACTTTGATTAAGATCCATATTGGTAGCCCTATCAAATTCCACATGAAAATTGCTGTGTAGGTCCAGACTTCTCTTCCTTATAACAAATGAAAGCTATTTTCTTTCCCTTTGTACTCTTACTGCTTGTGGGAGCAGGGGTACATACATCAGCATGACAACCACGTTTTCTGAATATCTTGGATGCTGCTGAAGCTGTTTAACTACTTAAAAATTGCTTTTTCCTCAACAATTGTAAGAAAACAGTCCATTTAAAACAGTTATTTGTATTTTTATTTATAAGGACTTGCATTTAATCTTAAAAAAGACAGCAATAAAAAAAAATAATCCAAAATGCAGTTATCTAAAGTCTTTTCAATTACTGCTAAGCTTTGCATAGTTATAACACTTTTGCTTAATACATAAATATGGAGCTGTCTTGAGTAAATATTGGACTGGGGAGACTGCAGAAAAGGAGACCAGTGACAGCTTTGCCTGGGCTTCCCAAAGACAAGTTGCTCTCTGACAGGTATTTATCCAGTGTCTTAGGAGTTAGTTAAAAGGAGCCAACCCAAGAGTTGGAGGCTGTGTCCCCTGGCAAATGTGCATAGCTTTGATTTGCACCGCATGAGTGCAGCTTGTCACATAAATGTATATATGTAAATGATGTTGAACAGGATTGGAGACTCGAGGATTGCATTTCTGCATTCACGCAGGTGATTGCTGCTGTGGTGTGGTTGCCTTATAGCCGGTGTGAGGCCTCATGTGGAAAATGGAAATTAGGGGTCTCATCAGCGTGGTAGCAGTTACCCATGGCAAAGGCCATATTTATGTAATTGCTCCCTCCACATATGTTCCTTATTTCTGTTGCAGTCTGATCTCCTGAAGGCAAAGGAGCGAAGGTGTGTTCAGGGCCCTGAGGCTGACCACCACACAGCAAGAAAGCTGATGGCAGCTGATCCACGACCGAGTGTGCTTAGCATCAACAGGGCTCATCTAGGCAGTGCAACAGAAAGCAGTGAGGGCTGTGGGGAGATAAGCACTACCAACCACTTGTCTCTCAGTGTTCACTCTTGCATTTGCTAGTAAATTTGCTTCTCTTGTACTCCAGTATGGAGACCATGCTACCAGCTGCATGAGGTGCAATGGCTAGTACAAGTATGGGTTGGGCTGGGCTTGTTAATAAGTTATTGCTTGAGACTTGCTCCGTTGCCCTCTCACCTGTATGGTGCTGTAGCAGGAGCAGCTTCTGTCAAATAACTTACCCATTTATGTTAAAGTCAGTCATTAAATAGTGAGAGGTGCTCCAGTGCTCACCAGACAAGGTGCTGAGCAGGCTGCGTGGAGCAGGGGTTGAACTAGGCAAGGACTCTTATCAAACAGCCTGGCCTCTAGCTCTTCCAAGCACCCAGGTGCCTTTCCTGGTGACCCCTGTGAGGGTGCCCATTGCACCACCCAGTCACACGCCTCTTCCGAACATTTAAGGAAAACACACGGCCCAGATACATAGGTCAGACTGAGACTGCTCACGTGCAAAGTGATGTGAGCCCCATTAACTGCCTGACTGTCCGGCACAGGACAGTCCGTGCAGGACGTGGACGTCCATACCAGCGCCAAATACGCAAGCTCCAGGAGAAGAGAGGGCTTGGGGACACAGAAGTTTGCAGAGACAAATTGGCCTGGCTTATAGTTGCCTTGGCTTGCTGGGGCTTTGTGCCACCAGAGCCAGCCTCAGCCCGCTGCTGGAGTGACCCCCTGAGACCCTGCCTGGCATCGCCGGGCTACAGCAGAGCGTGCAGGACAGCGCCCTAGCGCTGGGCTGATGCTCTTCCTTCAATTAAAGCGGGGGACTGCCAGTGTGTGCGAAGCCATTAGCCTAGAGCATTGTATTGATTCTCCCTTCCCAGTGAGTAAGTGCTATTCTTTCACTTCTAAGAATTACGCTGCTTTGTCCGCTTTCTACTGAGCTCACTGCAGACTGAGTTTCCTGGGGAAAAAAAAAAAATACTGTCAAGTACCCTGTTTTCTTATTCTTATCTCACATTTAGTTTCCTAATTGCAGCTTGGAAATAAAATATCCTTCCTGCTAATTTTATTCTTTTGTATTTGGGAAACGCTGCCAAGTCTGACGACGTCTTCCTTCCAGAGACGCAGTGTTAAGATGTTTTTTCCCTGCTTCACAATGACAAAACAGTCAAGAAGCATTGGAGTCAGGAGAAACATGCATTTTGTGTGTGCGCCAGTGAAGCAGTGCTTATTATGTTTAGTTTAATTTAAACCTGTCTGCAACAGAGGGATGGGTTTATTTACACATTTCCTAATAATGATTTGAATCTGAAAGTTATTTCTGCATTGCAGTGTAAGGACTTTGAGTAGATTTTCCCCAAAGCAGCTTAAGAGATTAGGTGTCAGCATTCAGTAGACGCTGGGGGCTACATCTTTTATAATCTGTATTGAAAACTTCAGCTTAGGGGACCTCCCATTTTCAAACCAGACTACTTACTCATTCTCCTTTAATACCACACTGGAGTTTTTTTGCTTGGAAAATACCAATACCGATGTAAAACGTGTGGAGTTTTTGAAGAGCATGTGTTCCCATCAAGTCCAGGGAAGAAACATTGCCTGGCTGCACTTCGGGGTTGTCTGGGGGCACTGTGAGGCTTTCATCAGTACTAGGAGACCCTTGGGCTGCTCCCACAGAGATCGCTTAGCCTACAGGCTCAGGAAGATACAGTTAGGAGGGTAGAGGGAAAATTGATGTTTCTTTGTGCTAAAATGTCCCCTTTTCTATAGAAATAAAGAAATAAATCAAGACATGGAGCTCTTCAAGGTTCTGTAGTAATCAAGCCACAAACAGCCTCCCCATGCCTCGCAGAGCCCGTTCCCCACGGTACCCTTGACTGTGGGACTGACCTGGGCTTTGCCTCATCCCTAAACTGCAAGCTGCTTCTAGACGAGGGTGTGGGAGGGAAGGGAGGGCAAGAAGCACTTTGCAAACTGCTGTTGGAGAGTCCAGGGTAGTCTCTGCTGTACTGATCCCATTAGTGGCCAAGCTGCACTAAAATAATATCAGATCTTGTGCATGGCGTGTAGTGAGTGAGCTCTGGGATGAGGCTGCTGTAAGACATGAGAGCGGCCCTTCGAAATATTAGAAACTCAGTGCTTAAACCATAGAGACAGGAAAACAAATATAAGAAGTCACTTTTAACACAAGGTAGAACAAGTAACTTCCTGGGATCATTATATTTACAATGGCGCTGCCTTGCTGACCTCAGACTGGAGAAATCTTTTTCTTCTTTTTTTTCCTTTCTGGTGTTATAAGGCAGATGGTGTATGCTCTTAAATAATGAAATAAGCCATGTTCCGCACAAGATAAGGCACTTGAAAATGTTGCTATAAATGTGCAGAGGTTGTGCATTTGTCAGTTAAAATAAATTCTTTCAAATAATTCGTTCTCTACAACTTTTTCCCCTTAACAAATGTGCAGTTAATCACAGACTGAAATCTCTTTCCTCCTGTAGATCGTGTTCCGGAAAATCAGTGATGTCAAACGTGAAGAAGAGGAGAGAATGAAGAGGAAGAACGAAGCGCCTCTGATCTTACCCCCGGACCACCCGGTCCGCCGGCTGTTCCAGAGGTTCAGGCAGCAGAAGGAAGCACGGCTCGCAGCAGAGAGGGGCAGAGATCCGGATGACCTGGACGTGGAGAAGGGCAATGTTTTAGGGGAGCACTCCTCTGCCCGCTCGGTGGTCAAAGCCAGTGTTGTGACTGTTCGGGAGAGTCCGGCAACCCCTGTGTCGTACCAGTCCGCTTCAACGTCTGGGGCATCTGACCAGGCAAAGCTGCAGGCCCCCGCATCGGACTACGCAGGATGTAAAGTGTCGGGGGACTACCCGCGACGAAAAGGCTGGGCCAAATTCAAAGACGCCTGTGGGAAAGGTGAAGACTGGAACAAGGTCTCTAAAGCAGAGTCCATGGAGACTTTACCAGAGAGAACTAAAGCTTCGGGAGAAGCTACTCTGAAGAAGACAGACTCTTGTGACAGTGGCATTACAAAAAGTGACTTGCGCTTGGATAACGTTGGGGAGACAAGAAGCCCGCAGGACCGCAGCCCGGTCCTCACCGAGGTCAAGCATTCCTTTTATCCCATCCCAGAACAGACTCTTCAGGCCACCATGCTAGAAGTGAAACACGAGTTGAAAGAGGACATCAAGGCTTTAAACACAAAAATGACCAATATAGAAAAACAGCTCGCTGAGATACTTAGGATATTAACCTCAAGAAGAAGCTCCCAGTCGCCACAGGAATTGTTTGAAATATCAAGGCCCCAGTCTCCAGAATCAGAAAAAGACATGTTTGGAGATAGCTGAGGTGTTTCTTTTTAAAAACAAACAAACCAACCAACCAACAAACAGCCCCTCTAACATTTCAAATTTAATCTTTCTTGAAAACGAGTGAGGGACCAGTTCACTAAGCATGTTCCCTGTGTCTAAAAAGGTACAGTAACAGGAATTGCAACCTCATGTCAAGATGGCAGCTGACTCTGAAGCCTTTTTGACACCAAGGGTACAGTTTCTAAAGTTTTCCTTTTCTCTGTTGGTGCCCATTCCCCCCCATCCACCCCACTCCCCCTCTCCCCCTCGGGATGTTGGAATAAGAATTCTGACAGCAGCAGCCATCCCCGTGAGCCCCAGGTGACCTCTGAGGTTTTTGGAGCATGCCTTACGTCGTTAGCTCGGGTTTTGCCTGTATGAATAAGCACTTGCTAGGGTGCTTATGTTTTCAGCATTTGGTGGGGTTTTTTTTGCTGCTGCTGCTGTCACTGTCTCAGTCACCTGTACAGCATGTTAAATGTCACAGTATATTTTCATGTATCTGTAATAATGCAAAGAGCAGCAGGAGACGTGTATGTCATTTCAATGGAACATGTGCTATTTGGTACCAAAGTTATTTTTGGATAGTCAAGGGAGGGCTAAAAAGACAAAAAAAATTGCACCTTTTATTTGCAAACTGACGTATTCCTAAAGCAATTACATTTAACAACATCCTCACCAATAGCCACAGTATTTCAGGTCTGTTAATAAATGGGATCTTCCGCATTCTCATTCACCGAGTCAAGGATACTGGTTTTCAAAAACTTAACATGTATCTCAGATGTCTTTGAATATTGTTACCTTTGCTTTGAATATCGTTACCTGCTCCTGGAGGACGGAGGGCTGGCTGTGCAGCGTACCTGACCACAGCCCACTGCACAACGTATTGTGAACATCAGTAACAGGTCCTGCAGATTTGCCTCCCCATGAAAATATACTGTGGCATTTATGTCCTTTTTATTTTTTTGCTATGAATCTGCTCTTTTAATTCTCATAAAATTATTATTCAGAAGTTTGTTTTGATAATGCTCATTGTAGCCAAAGGCTTTCACAGAACTTTTAAAGATTTTAGATTGTGGCATTTTCCTCTACATCCAGATGTATTGTTCCTGATCTAATCTAGCTAGTAAGCAAATGGATAGTAGAGGTAGAAATACAGTCCTTACTGTATACAAGTGCTATTGTAGCAAGGAAACAAAAAGATCTGCTTCTTAAAGAAGGAGATGTTTCCAAAACTTATATTTTCATAACTTTTTTTGGAGGAAGATTGAAGCACTTTACCAAAACTACTGTTCATTATTCATTAGGTAGGGTAGCATAGCTGGTATCATGGCTTGGGTTATCACCTTGGGATCTGGGTGTATATTCACAGTATATTCTCTCCACTGATCCAGTATGTTCACTATTTAACAGTAGGTTAGAGCTCAGAAGCATGGTGCAACACTTTTTTTGGGTTTTCATTTTTAATGGCAATAGGTCTTAACACAGTGTGGGAGTAGTCAGGTCTCGTTCTTTTTCCATGGTACTCAGTCATTTACGAAAACCACTTGATTTTCTGGGGGAAGATTTTTGTTCATGTTACGTGAGGAAGAGGCAAGGAAAATGACCCATTTGAAAGGATTTCTGCTGGCCTGACGCTTGCACGGTCCAATGCAGAACTGTGCCAGACATCCCTGGGGAAGTATGAGATCCACTGAGGAACCAGCACAGCGGTGAGGCCGTGCCGTGCAAAGCTACTAGCTCAGGTCTTGAAGTCAGGATATGTGTTTGTATCTGTTCCTGCGGGAACTGCCTGGCTCTCAAAGACGCTGATTATTCCGAGTGCATCACCACCATTTCCAGGTCCAGAGGCAGCTGGTTTGGGATTGGCTTCCAAGGGTCTTACACCGTGGTTCGATATGGAAGTGCCCACAGATTGTAAATTCCTACCCAAGGACTGGAATATTCCCGAGAAACATCTGTCGGGATCAAATCTGTAGGTTACTTTTTCCCCTCCCACAAGAAAAAGCATGAGGGAGGCGACTTGCTCTGGAACCAAGGTGCCATTTCCTTAATTCATTCCTGGTTCCACGTTTCGGTTTTTCCAGTGGTAACTGGTGTCTTTTACAGTTACGCATTGCAGACATGCAGTACTGAGGAAAGCTCTCTTTGACCAAAGTCACCCTGCGTGTTTGGTGCATTAATCACTATAAGTGGCAAGTTACCTGTAATAGCTATGGCATGACTGCCATAAGGAATCCATACATCAATGGTTTCAGTTAGAAACTGTTGAATGATTTTTTTCTTTATAGTCTCCTCAGTCAGTAAATTCATTGGATAATGAAATTATGCCTAAGTAAACCACGGGTGTACTGATACACAAGGATTTATAATTGGTGCCTACAAGTTCCAGCAAGGTTTTAGAGACTGACTTGGAGCCAAGTTTCCTAATCCAGGCAAAATCCTCATCAGCGTTTTGTTCCTGAAACTAGGTTTTCTTCATAAAATTTTTGAAAGGCTGAAAGTCTTACTGAACGTAGCAACTACTTTGTTAAAGTGTCACCCATCTACCTGCAGTTGGATAAATGTGGAAATCAGCTTATCCCAGGTGGATGAGGGCAGAAATGTTTATAAACTCCCAAGTATGTGCCTAATACCTCCAGCATTGCAGTGCAGACATAGAATTAAACGGGCAGTTGCAGATTAACTGGCTCTTTGTTGCTGATACTGAGTTGGTGTTTCTCAGTTGTATTTTTATGTGCCCTCAGGGATACGTTAAAGGTTATTCTGGTGTTGTCGGTTGCCCAGGTCTGGAGTCACGGCAGGGTCAGCCCTAGAAGGCCCGTAAGCAGCCACACCTGTGAATAAAGGCACCCAAGTCCCCATTTGCTGGGGGTACTTCCAGGGCAGCCTGAAGTTCAGCACGATGCTGTGCTCCTGCACGCCCTGTTTGACAACAGGGGGGTGCAGCACGGAGTCCATTTTTAAGGCTTTTATGAGGCTCTTCTAATGGCCTATAAAGCCATTTATAATCCATTCATAAAGCCTTCAAAGATTGTAATATACTCTAGAATTGTACTTAAAATTTCATGTCTTTGAAGATGATGGCCAGATTTGATTTTGTTACGGTCACAAAGCTCCAGAGAAACTCTGCTCCTTACAAAGACACCTTTAGGGTGCCTGCTCCGGGCCAGCACTGACAGCGGTCAATGTCATTCAGGTTTGCACAGCTGTAACTGAGATTAGACCCATTTTATTATGATTTTATGAACTGGCAGGCACTAAAACTAGTTGCAGGAGACTGCATCACCCCTCAGTTACCTGTATATGTTGTAAGAGAATCTGAAAAAAATATACTCTCTAGGATGAGCTTTGGTCTTTGGATTCCCTGGGCTAAAATGAGCAAAACCTTGCCCACTATGGGACATCACTCCTTTGAACCTCAGCCTAATGTGGAGCTCTGCTGTGGTGGCCAGGCTCCGCAGCTGCAGCACTTCTCCTTTAGAGGTGATTGAAAGCACCCGCGTTACAAATCTGTCTTTCTCCATTGAGCCTTACACTTGGATGCCTACGGCTGGACGTCGTGTGCACTCACCATACTTGTTACTTGTTCCTTCATTTTACTTTCCTTTTGTTTCTCTCTACATGTTGGGTAAGCCTTTTCACTTAAATTATTTTTCGGCTTAGAAATGAATGATCTCTGAACATGAGACTCTCCCCCTTAACAAGCAAATGTTTGTACATACTATAAGAAAAAAGAAAAAAACAAAAAGGCCTCAGTTTTAACTATGTTCTGGCATAGTTCTTCTGCCGTTTAACAACCTGCTAAATAACCTGCATTAGTCTAAAAGGGATGGTTTGTTCCATTTTAACTATACGATGGAATTAGACTTCAGTCAAAAGCAGGTAGTTCAGAGAAAGAGCCTCAGTTATGGTTTGGTACAATGGGAACTTCTAAAAGTTCCCGCTTAAACTGCTCGAAATAATACCAATATGCGGCACAGGATTAAAAAAGCAAAACCCAACCCTCACCCCTACCATGTTCAGATGCATTTACTTCTGTCTGGTATTACATGTATACTTTTAAAAACACCGTTCTTGCTTTAAATCTCTTTCACAGTGCTGCCCTGAATCCCAGCGAACACCCTGTTTAACAGCTTCGAAGGTGATGTTCTGCTTCTACAGTACTTCACTTTAATGAACCGAACAAGATATTTACTGTGAATATCTGGTGATATATTTTCAATCACTCTTAGCCAGTCTGTGAAAGAATTTAATACATGATTTGTCTTTACTATATAAATAACAATGTGTATGATTACACTTGTGCAGATGCGTGTACATACACACATATATATAATATCTGTGTATAGATAAGTCTATGGATTGCATTTCTGTAAAAGCACATCCCTCATTTAATGATTCCAGTTCAAGAAGGGAGCTTAAATCTTCCCAGCAGACATCCACCGAACGTCCTAGTTAGTATCTTGTTTGTTAACTGTTGAACTTTTAAGGCCACGACTTTTGGTTTCTCTACTTGGCCTCAACTTTACACTGTTAGTCTAGCAAATATTGTGACTGAGAGAAGATCTGGCAAGGATTGTGACGGTCAGGAAACAGAAATACGTGTGAAATTGGAAAAATGCTGTATCATAGTTGGTGGGAATAAGGCTCATAAGCCACTAGTTGTTGCTCACAGGATCTCTGAAGGTAAGGTGCCCTGGTAGTGCTTCTCGTGGCTTCCCCTGCGAGAGGGATGGTGGAATAAATGGATTTCTTTTTCCTGGTACCAGGGGGTGTCTCAAAGGTGCTGAGCCTATCCCTCTTCTCATGGGCAGCGTAACACATGGCTGCTGCACCTCTTCTTTCTTGTCCTGGTGTCAGGTGGTGAAAAGCCTCTTCTGCTGAATTCTTCATTTCCACGTAGTCTCCTGCGGGTGCATTGGCAATAACAAAGTCTGTGTTTCAGCTGCGCTTCTGATTCATTAAGACAAACCTGTTTGAGAGAGTCCCATGCAGGGGAAGCTCCAGAAATTTGAGGTGAGGCACAGTAGGTTACTGTATCCTCCAATCTGACATAGTTTTGACCACGTTGTTGTGGCAAGCATTGATTCAATTAAATAAAAATAAAGCTTTTTGCAATAAGATATATCCAACATTTAGCCTTAAGACCCTTTCATAAGTGATATAATTCAAACTGTGATTCCATTCTCCTTCCTTCTTAATGTTCTATAGTATTTACAGTGTTGCCTAAAGATGAAGCACTTTGATTAGCTTTCTAAATCTAATGGAAATCACTTGCTGGTAATCACATTTCTTTCTCCACTTATTGCCTTCTTATTAGGATAATTAATTACTCCAAGAGCCCTCTTCCCTCACAAAACAGAGACGTAACCATTGTCTAAACACTTTTGTATATCAGGGAGCCAACCCGTCATATCGCAAAAGTGTTTGTTTCAAAGGTTTTTTTTACAGTTTGACAAAGCTAATGTGAATTTACCTGCGACTGTAATTTGTTTCCAGCTGATCGTTGAGTGTTGTGTAAACATATTTGATGTGTAATCCCAGAACATCTCTGTAACTGGATCTAAATGACTAATGTTAACAAAACAGTTCGGGGTTTTCACTAACTCTTCTGAAAGGCTCATGGTTTTTTTTTCTTCTTCCCACTGAATCTGTGACCACTGACATAGAAAACGAATCATTTTAGCTGTAGATGAAAGAAGTTCAATAATCTTGTATCAGGATGAACTGCTATATAAAGAAATACCAAGTTTTCTAATGAATGTGTTATATTATTGTACCTACATGCAATCAATATTTGTACATCTGTTGGAGACCTGTCTGCGTTTCAATATTTAGCCACCACTGCATGGACACCTTATTGATATGCAGTTAATGCAGTTGCTTTGGCGCTTTTCAATGTACTTCACTTGTTTTTATCCTTTCAGAAATCCACCAAATACTCTCGGTTCTTTTTCTTCGCATTTGTCACTTTGTTCAATGAAGCATGACTAGAAAAAGAGAACGAGTAGATACTATTTTTGTGGTCAGCAAAGCAGCTGCCAGTAGATAAGACAGTGCGTGTATGTATGTATGTATGTATGTATACACGCTGTCTGGGAATGTTTCAGTTAAAAATGCAGCCACCAACATTAACGATATCCCTATTCAACATTTTTAAACAAGCACAAATAATATTTGTAAAAAAAAGTTTAATTTTATTTATTATAGTAATAAACTATTTTATACATTACAGTTGCTTTAGTGTGCTTTTCTATGTGTTGAGTACGTGCCTATAAGATCACTGGGGGATTTTAAGGTACTCTCTAGAACTTCTGGCTAGCCATTTTGTTGCTGTTGTTTTGTATCTCGAGTGTTATCAGTAGAGAAGTTGGATATTACTGTTTTGGTTGTAAGCAGTTCAGGTTGTTTCCTCAGATTTCTGTCCGCTGTGCATCAGTGCAATCGGGACTTACACTTCCAGGGTCATGGTGAACTGAACTCAGGTGTTCTGTAAAGCGAATATCCTGGCACCCCAGGCAGCGTGCGACACTGCGGACACCAGTCTGGGCCAGGTGTCTGCTGAGCAGGAGCGAGATCAGCAGAGGACTGGCTGTGACCTGTCTGCAGTGATCGTTTGATATCCTGAGGGTGTCTGTAGTCGCTCCGTGTTTTAGACCGTGTTCACTGTTGCAGCATCTGAGAACTATTACAAAATTTCTGGAAGCCAGAGAACTAGAGATCAAAGAGGCTTCTGCTGTCCCGTCATCTGCTGCAGAAGAAGGTGACCTTACCACGGACTTACCTGAAGACAAAAACAAGAGGAAGGAAGCCCCCAGTACTGTGTCTCCTGCCAGTGATGCTACTGCGACAGGCAGTAATGAATATTATTTTGTTGGCTACCTCAGCAAAGAAATCCATAACCACCGGTGACGCGAAAGGGAGATCCTCTCAGGTCAGGACGGGCACACGTGACGGGATCACGCCCAGCAGCCATTCCTGCGGGCCAGCAGCCGCTCCGGACGCGTGTACGAAGTTTTAGCCTTCAGGATGTCAGCCTAGACTCTGTGAACTTCGCACCCGTTTTCGTGGTTCATTCTCCATCCTCTCGTTTGAGGGTCTGGTGGACGCGGCTGTCACCTGTATTAAGACACTTCGTGGGATTGTGAATCTCGTCTTCAAAAGAGCAGCAATAAAGCATAAGCCTTCAGACTGCAGAGCCGAGGCTAAACTGTACTGAGCAGAGCCGAGGCTAAACTGTACTGAGAGCAGCCAAGGAGCACAATGAGGAGCTATTTTTAACATCATTTCTGCATCCACTGTAGTATGTGGCATGACAGGATCTCCAGTCGCTAGTATTGTTTCACTGGCCAATATGAAAATCCAGCTTTCTTTTGCCTAATGTTATATGCAGTGTTCCCTGTACTTATCAGAAAAGGGAAAATTACCATAGTGAAGGCATGTACTTTTTTTTATTTTGAGGTCTCTAGAGGCTGTTCTCATTTTATGAACTCTCCATTATGTTCCTTGCTCGGGCTTTTCCTGCATACTTAGCAGCCTCCCTGGTTGTGCTGCAAGCTTGAATTAGTGCAAAGAGGGACAGCATTGCCCCCGCAATGTTCCCCATCCCGCCTTCCCTCCTCTCATCAGCCCCACAGCGTTTCAAACCAAAGGTTATTAACCACAGCACCTTTTGCCCAGGTTGGTGTGACAAATTGCAAAAGTTCATGTTCTACACACTGGCCCGTCAGGCCTGGGCCCAGCTGAGCAGTGGCAGCGAGCGCCTCCCTTGCCCACCTGTGCCAGCCCCTGCTACTCATTCACTGCACCTGGGAGCATGTTCAGAGCAGGGACAAAAGGTTTCTAGAGCCTGGGGTGCGTGCTGCAGCTTCTGACTTCTCCCAGCAATAACTGCAGGTATCGCTGCTTCGGTTTTATTACGAGTTGGTGTGCAAAGGGCAGCACCTACAAGATGTGCGAAGGCGCGTAGCCAGAGGAGAGCTCGGGGTTGGAGCGTGTGTAATGACGCACAGCCTCCCCGGGGCTGCAAAGGAGCCCCTTGCCGGCAGCGGGGGCTGGCAGAGGGCCCGGACCCCACGGAGCCTTCCTCGCCTCTGCGCTGCTGCCTGCGTGGCAGCTGCTGGGGACCCTTCCCGGGGATGCGGGGGCTTCACCTGGCCAGGTCTGCAGCCCCGGGGCGCTCGGCTGCAGGGGCAGGAGCACCGACCTCCAGGGCAGACTGCGACATGTCGGCCTGTGGGGAGGTGAGTGCTGCTTATGCGGTTTTGAGTTTTGTATTTGGTAATGGGGGTTCTTTAATTGCCCTGTGGTGCATTTTAGTATCTCTGCTGAGGTCAGAAGCACTCAGGTTCTGATGCTTTTTTGCTTTAGAGTAAATACGACTGGCATAAACCAGCTCTTTTGTGCTGTGAGGACCTGTGGGACTGAATTGCCGCAAATCTAACCCCTCTCTCACAAGTGTGCAACAGCAATGTCTCTTATTTGCTCCCCCTATCGCTAAAGGAACATCAAAACTGTTTCTGCTCGGTGCGTGCCAGCGATGTGTCTGCCTGGTGTGGGCAGATGCTCACAACAGCCCGCCAAAACTCGGGGGGAGCACCGAGCCTCGCAGCCCTCTGCCCCCTCGCTTAGCGAGGGACGGCCGCCGCGCTCCCGCCTGCCCGCCCGCGGCGGGCACTGAGGCGTGAGGAGATCGTGGCTGATGAGCTGCTTTCCTGCTCCCCCTGTGCACCGCTGAGGTGGGGTCGTTAGTACGGCTGCAGATCCAACGGGAAAATGCTGAGAAGGATGCGGTGTTGCTATGGCATTTATTACTGCCAGTGGTGTGAGGGGTTTCATTGCAACAGGCATATAGCATATAAAGAATATCAGCAAATATTTTTCACCTAGAAGACTGCGTTTTTGCTCCTTTCATTCTAATTCACCAAAACCTCAGTGAGGGTATGTGGAAGCTGGGGGGAATAACCCGTCCTCTTCTTGAAAGACAGCATGAGTAAAAACCTGCGAGAGACCCAAAGGCGGCATTAGAGTAACTGAACTCCTAACATGTCTGTCAGCAGCAGATAGGAAGACGCTTGTGCACAGCCATATCTGCAAAATACATGTGCTTGAGCCTTGTCTTTTTTTTTTTTTTTCCCTCTCCTCTTCCTTTTCCATTCCTGTTCCCCCTTCCTAATCAAGTTCAAGCCCTCATGTAGCACAGCCAAGTTCAAGTTTAAGCTGCCCCATGGCATAGATGTGGGTTTAAAACAAGCTTAACTTGGGCAGGTTCATCCATCATGACTGACTTTCAACCTTGCTCACTAAAAATCCCACCTGGTAGTGATGGAGGCAGGAGTGCATGAGCAACCTCCAAGAGTTTGCTTTTGAGACAACACGCTTTTGTTGTTCTCCACGGTGTTTCTTTTATTTTTATTGAGTGGTTTTTTAAGCTTTGTTCACTTGTCGAGTTTTTCTTGAATGTGTTTCTGTTCAGGCAGATGAGGAAGGAGGCGAAGGTACGGCTTTGCTGTTAATGCCTGCCTGGGGGACGCGTAGCCCCTGCCAATGTTGCTGCAGTTCGTATGTGCAAATCTGAGGGGGACGAGCTTTAATATGGGTATTTGCCTCCACATCCCCGTTCTCCTAGCTGAAATACACAACTCGGGGAGAAAAAAACTGTGCTGGAGTATCCATTACACCTATGGGTTTTCTATAAAAAGAGGACTACGGCCTCTTCTTCAGCAGGGGTTACCAGTGGGAAGAAGACGCTAAGCAGCGGTAGCACACCGAGTGCAGTACTAAACCTGGGGGCTACTGCGTGCTTGGCAATGGGGCCAAGACAGCTCAACAAGAAATGGTTCCCTGCAAGCAGTGGCTCACAGCGAAGGAAAATACAGATTGCTTCAAACCTCTCTGGCAATCTTTTTTTGCGAGTTTTACGGTTAAGCAGAAGGTATTTTAGAAGAACTAACGATAACAGGAAAATTTATTGAACGTTCTCAGCTGTGGCATGAGGATAGGAAAGAGAGCTAAGATAATCCGTACGTAGCCCCAAGTCAAAATAAAGTATTTGTTTTGGTTTTCCTTTAGGATGATGATACTGCACATGCAGCCATATTGAACCTGGCTATTGGAAGTGTGGAGACAGAAATATAAACTAAAACAGTTCACCTGAAAGCTAAATTGAAAAAAGCACCCTTTGGGAAAGTGTGCAGAAACTGTGCGTGAGCTCCTGCATGAAATTACAGTTCTGGCAGCAAGACTTGTAAATGGCTCTGTAAAATGGGGGTGGGCACGTCTCATTTGTGAGCAGCAAATAAAGCAGCTGTAGTCAGGCGTGCGGAGAGGCTGCAGGCTGGTTGCTCTGACCTCGGTGGTAGACGGGGTGTCGGGAGAAGGGTCTAACGTTGTGGCAGTAAACGGAAGCGGCACAGAATGTAGGCAAAGCGCGCCGTGGATATCTGTCCCGGTGGGTTGAATCTGTTGCGTTTCTTTTGTCCAGGAAAATGAGTTATGGAGAAAACCTAGCTGTGTCTCAGGCAAGTATCGGAGGAAAGCCTAGGAAAATAAGGGGTGAGAGGATGAGAGTGCAGTCTGCAAAGCCACCGAGGGGGCAGAGAGCAGGGAGGGAGCAGGAGTAGCTAAATGAAAGTACGATGCTGGCACACGAGCAAATGGGGCTGGCTGCCCGGGAAGCTCCTTGGGCTGGGGGCTATGAAGGGCTGTAGTCCTCTGAGTTACCGTCTGCCCAGCAGCTGCTGTCGTTTCATTAGTGGAGTGCGGCTGTCTTCTGGAAGGTGCTGTGAGATACTTCACCCTGCCTAAGCTGTCTCTGCCAGTGTCATAGGGCACCCTTGTGTTACTGTCAGCAGCCTTAATGTTTTAAAGATTTCACTTGGAAGCCTTATTATTATGAAAGTGTCATTTTAAGAAAAATGACATTAAGTAATAAGCAGTTCATAGCCTCCAAGTCACTCCAAAAGCAGGATGCTATTGTATTTTGAATGATTGTCATGTTTGTTTTAAATCCTTATACCATGTCAGGGCTCATACTAAACTTGCAGTTCTCTTGGCATCCATGGTTATTGGCATAACCATTCAAGGCATGCAGGATGTCTTCAGAGACCAAAGACCCTTTGTAGGTCTCATATTTTTACCAAGCGATGTTTGGCAGGATTTGATCAGATTGAGGAACTCTGAGAACAAGTAACTGGAGTGAAGGTTGCTAAAGTCTGGGCAGACGGCACCAGCACTGGAGTGTGAAGCGGGGGTCAAGAGACACCGCAGTTGACAGGCTTTGAGTTTAGGACCCAGAGCTCACTTGCTCACGTGTCCCTGGTGACCTTCTGGGACATTGCTGGGCGCTCAAAGCCTGCCTGGGGCTTGAAGGGGTTAAAAACACTTAGTTTCCCCAAACCCTTACATTTGTTGCCAGGCTGAGAGGAGGTGCAGTCAGAGGCTCCCCTACTGAGGGGTCCTGGGTCTCTGAGTCCCGTAGAGGGTTTTCTCCATGGTTCGTTCCCGTAGAGGGTTTTCTCCATGGTTCGTTCTCCTCTGCGTTTTGGCATTTCATAGCACATTCGTAACGGGTCTGTGGCGACGGGCTGGTAAAGGGAAGCCCAGGGTGGGCTGGGTGTTGATGCTGCTGCGTGGCGTTTTAGCGTGGGGCCCAGGGGAAGGCCGCGTGTGGGGAGGGTACTGAAGGGGAGTTATTCACCTCCCCGAGCCACAGCCTGCGTACACCAGAGGCCCCGGCAGGCAGCAGCGGGGCTTGGCAAGTGCTGGGCTCGCTCCTTAGGCAGCCTGGTCCTGGGCAGATGTTTGCCAAGACAGGACCTAGGCGATGCCCTTGGTGTGTCTGCAGCACCCTCAGAGAACTGACCCTGATCAAGGGGTGGCCTTGAGGCAGGATGCCAAGAGGTGGGGGAAGGCAGCCGAGAGATGGCTGAAGTAGCCTGGAGCAGAGATGTGACCAGATGAAGGTTATTAGCCTGTAATTTCAGCATAAACCACCACCTCAGTTCAAAACTACCACCACAAGAGTAAAGAAACCCATAACTATAAATTAGCAGTAACATCATTTAAAGAACTGTCTCATAAATGCTTATTTTTATCTCTGCAGTTTGGCTTACTGTAAGGTAATCCTCCCACATACCTGAGCCCTTAAAACAACCTTAACCCTTCCAGCAGCAGTCTGAAAAAGATCAGCTGGATCTTCCTTTTTCCCTAAGACTTGCTGTTTAAATTCATTTACCAGCAGTGTAGATGTTTCTGGTCTTCTCGTATCATTTCCAGTTGTTCTATTTTTGCCACCTAATTTTGGAAACTCAAATGCACTAGTGCAGGGAGGGAAGTTCTGTGGTCCATAAAAATTAATTAATTTTGTCAAGAAAGATCAGCTCTAGAGGGAGTGCTAATACAATTTAAACTTCACAGGTCATAGCTGAAGGTATGGTCCTATATTATTTCTTCAGTAAACTTTAATTTTTCAGTGGTTGGCTGATGCACCTGTCAGCAATGACTCACTTCAGCTACCCAACCATATGTAAAGTTAAGTTTTTCTTAAATCCCCGTAGCTAGTGATGCGCTGTTAGTACCTGTAGTCTGGCTGCTGCTGGGGAAGGCGTATGCCACGGGCAGCCCATTGCAGTTGACCCCTTTCTGAAAGGCGCAGGTACCTAAGGTTACTCACACTTAGACCAAACTGGCCCTGGGTGTGATGAAAGGTGGTGCAGCCTAGCTGCGGCCAAAATTCGCCTGTTAAAGCCTGATGATAGCTTAACCTGCTCCCACCCTGACCTTTGTGACTCCCAGCATTAGGAATGAGGAGTTTTTTGTGTTTTTCTGTTAGTGTGTTTGGTCCCCTTGGCTAATGCCACCCTGTGGTTTTCATACCTGTGTTGGGTACCGAGCTCAGTAGTTCCCAAGGCCAGGGCTGCTGACACACAGCTGGAGGGCTTACGTTGCTAAAGCTTGTGGGAGCTGCCCTGAACGGAGAGGCACCGAGGCTGCCTGAAAGTCGGGCATTGACACCCTTCAGCTCAGTCCAAAGTATAGGGGTGAGATCTGTTAGCTTCTTTTCCTCTCCTCCTAGGCATCGGTGGCGTCCCTGAAAGCCTCTCGAGCTTGGAGCTGCCAGTGCTTGCCCCCAGGCTTGGGATGCCTCGCAGTAAACTCAGGCGCGGGTGACTCGTGCCACGGGCAGCGGGGACTCAGCTCGTTCTCAGGCGCTCTGGCAGGGCCTGTGCTTGACATGGTTGCATTTGCTGAAAGTGGAAAGCTCGGGTGAAATAGTTGTCATCTTTTCTCTCTTTTACATGCAACTAACGAAGGAACTGCTTCATGAGCAGCTCCTGGTGAAACTGCTGAATTCAGCGCGCACAGCAGCCCTGTGCATCCCGTGTCTGCAGGGCGCCGGCCGAGACGCCCACTCGAGAGGGTGGCTCTCGGAGGTCCCTTAATACAAGAAACCATCTACTGTAATGCAGATTTCCCCTCATTCCTCAAAGGTGTTACAGCCTCAGAGTTCTTCACAGGCTTTGCTGCGAGCAGTATTTCAGCTGTCCCTGCGGGATGATAATATATGCCTTGCCTAACAAGTGGCTGTGCGCTGGGAGGTATTTTGCAAAGCCAGAACGGGCAGCGCTACTGGGGGGGGGGGGGGGGGGCTATAAAGCGGAGGCAGGACATGCTGTGACAGACTATGCATAGCAAATCTCCTCCCTTTTCGAGGAAAATCATGCCAGCATGCCTGAGGAAGGCAAGCCTCTCCTTAGCAAGTGTGAGCTGCAACCGGCTCAAGGGTTAGCAGTGACGGAGGAGATTAAGCGGGCGCGCAAGAGAATGGAGAGGCACTGCGCTACTGCTATGACTAATAGCAAAATTGCTGCAGGTTTTCATAGTTAAGCTCTCTTTTTTTGTCTGACCTGTGGTAAGCTGGTTATTCCAACTAAGCTGCTTTTAACTCTCAGATGTGAAAGAGAGATGTGAGCAAAGCCTCGCTCACCGTCTAATCAGTGCAGAATTAATGAAAGAGGCACTGAGCATAATCTTACCATCCCCAGCAGTGACGGTGGCTGGGAGGGCTTTGCCAGCCAAGGAGGGGGTTACGGGAAGGACGTGGGTGCAGGGTGGGGGTGTGTGTGTGAGCCACTTGATTACTACAGCTTTGCGGTAGCCGTTAAAGCCATATATTGCGATATGCTCTGCTTGCCAGTTGCATGGGCAGATTTTCAGCCTGACGTGTAAACCATTTCTGTCAGTAGGCAGCACGTGACTGTCCAGCTCGGTTTCAGAGCCACCACCTTGGCTTTGCTTTTTTTTTTTTTTTTTTTTCAGTCATGGCACACTTGTGACATTAGGGTCTGTCAGCAGTAGTGTCCCCGCACCCCGCGCCAGACCAGAAGTGCCTCCTCTTCGGTTCAAAATGGCCAGTGTCTGCCTTTGGCAATTTCTTTGTCAACTGTTTCCTAGGTCCCTTAAGTAGCTTTTCCTTAGTGTTTGGAAGTCTCTTCCTCCTCCTCCCCTCGCCTACTTTTTTCTTTGTTAAGTGGAGTGTCTACTTCAGTCTCTTCCAGGCCTCTGCAAGCTCCCACCCCTCTAGGACTGTCACTGAGGACTTGTGTGGAGGATGGCACTTCTGGCTACCGTGTAATTGCAATTACATCGGGTGCCACATGATAATGAAGAGTCAATTTTCTGGTCGTGCTGAGGAATATGCCTCCGAGCTGAAGGTATAACTGACTACCTACATTTGAAGTGCTTCAGGCACAGCCTGAGCTCTTAACAGAGCGGTGTGTCTGTCTGACCGAGCACGCCCCACGCCTTGCCTGCTGGTGCTCTGTAAGCAGGACGGAGCAGAAACTTTGTGAGTGGGCTTGTTCCTGAAATACATATTTCGAAGTAGTAGGACAAAGAACTTCTGGAAAGACTGAGAGTGAAGGAAATTATTTATTTCTCATACAATAAATATTTACGCGATAAGAAATAGTATCTATTTCTTAAATTGCGCAAGCACGCTTCATACTTCTGACTCTAGACCAGGACAGCAGAGTCTAAAGAGCAGCATGATTTTACTTGCATACTACTCTTGGTGACCATTCTCAGAAGCTTCACATGCTGAAGTTTCACCTTAACTGATCTACAAAAGGAGCTTTTTTAAACTCGCCCCACGAGGGAATGCATGTTCCATGCAGTGCACGAGAGGGACAGAGGTGCCCAGTCAGCACTGCACCCATCCTGCAGGCTTCCAGGGCGTAGTAGGGTTTCTTCACAACAGCGGAGCACTTATTTTTCTTACACCAAACCGGTAGCTTTCTAAGACACAGTTCTCAAGCCAATAGTCAGTTTCAGCTTTATTTATAGAAACAGAAAAGGATACAAAATTATGAAATATGTATAAAGCACTGAAAAAAAAAAAAAAGCCATTTTACTTCAGACATAAGCATACTCTAGATGAGCTTCAAGGTCATTTCCATATTGGAGTAGGAAGTTTTGCACGCATACAAATTGGAATCTAATCACTTAGTAGCCCCTCGTTTCATGTAATAATGGTAATCAATAAGACTGAAGAACAGACTCATGACTTTTCGCTCCAATGGTAATTACACTTAATTACAAAGTTTGAGTTAACTTTGAGGAAGTTCTTGCCCTTACCTTGGTTCTACTCCAAAATGGAGGCCAATCTCAGATCCTTTCAGTAAATTCAGAGGCTGAGAGGATCCCTGCAATCATCGTAGGTCAATCAGGAGGGCCATGTCTCTGGCCAGGCAGTGTTCAAGGTAAGTCTTATCTTCAACAGTCCACGGTATCTCCTAGAAATGACTTCCAGGGGAAATCATGGCATTCTCATGGCGGGAGAAAATCTTTCCCTAAACATAAAGAGCTGGAGGTTCTGCTTTGAAACAGCAAGAGATGGGCTGAGTCTCCAGATGGGTAGAGAGCTGAAGCCTCTGCCCTTATTTCTCCAGAAATAAATGAAGGGGAAGAAGGTGGTTGCCATAGTTCTGAGCAACAAAAACATCAGAAATGCAGGCACCAAGCTGAAGCCGATCTCGGGGACTGAATTTCTTGCTGAAGGGATAAGCTATATTGGACTTGGCTAAAGCTGCAGGAGTGATGGACAGCAGGACACTAACTGTGCCTCTCAACAGGCTGCAATGGCTGCCGGGGGAACAGAACGAGTTTTGACAGGAGTCCTTCTGCTTTGGGGGCAGGAAGCTGCTCGTGGAAGAAGCCCTCTCCAGAACTGGTGGCCTTTCACCACGCCTAGGGGCAATGTCTAACTTTAGAAAGACTAAAGGTCTTCTGGCTGCTCTTCAGTATCAGTTTAAAAAATAACAGCTTGGGAGACACCCCTTGTGCCCAATGTGAGTAGGGTCTCCCCTTCCCTCAGAAAACAGTGTGTGCTGAAGCACTCCCCCAGCCCCGGTGCTTGCAAGGCAGGACCTTCCCAGCCCTGGGCAACCTGGCCTTTTGGCAAAGATGCTGCTGTAACAGGGCTGGCTGTGTGCAACTGACATGGAGCTCTGGCTACTTTGGGACATGGAGCTCTGGCTAATTTGGTGCCAGACCATTCTGGTTTTTTTAAAGGTCTTAAAAATGCTACTCCTGGGGTCTTCAATATTGCAGGAGCCGATTGCCTGGACACCAGAGAATGAAGCAGACTGAACAGATTCACCGTTCAGCCAGACCTGGGTTAGTAGCTCCTTTTGTAACAGAAAAATACAAGAGGCAGACTGAACGGTTCCCTTGAAGGTGAGATTCGCCCCACAATAAAGGTAATATTATATGCTTTAGCTCTAACCCAAGGCAGAGAGCGCTTAAAGCCCAAGGAGCTGTAAGGTCATGTTGATTAAAAAGAAAAGCTGTTCCTTAAGGAAAGACCTGCCTCCCTACTCCCTCGTTTTAAAGAAACAAATTAAACCATTCCTAAGACTACAAAAATAAAAAGGTTGTTTTAAAGGTGAAATTTTAAATGAAGACATTAAAGAAAAAAAGCAGACTTTGCTACTGCAGGTAGAAAAGTAGCTTAAGGCTGAACTACTGCAGTCAGTGAGAAGAGGAAAAAAGTTCTAACTTGTATCAGAAAGCAATCAAGAAGAGCTGATGAGCACCATGCCCTTCATGGAGTAGCGTAAGTGCAGGGCACAGCCCTGGCTGCCCCTGGACCGAGGCTGAGAGAGATTGGGCTTTCTGAATTCTGCAAGGTAGGAAATTTTTTTTTCTTCAATATCTCAAAATAGGCAGCAAAAATCAGAAGAAACAAATACAGTCTTCAACATATATAAAACACCTATTCTGAGATGCATGCTTCCAGTGTACATAGAGTCATAGAGATGCTGTTTTATAAAAATAACATAATTCAAAATGCTCCATAATTTCTCCCCACCCCCAGCCACAGCCCATCAGTGTTTCTGGGTCAATTCCTGCATTCACAATCCAGAATCAATTACATGAGCTTTCGATTTTAACACATTAAGCAAATACTTGGGCCTGGCGCATCCTTCTGCAGACAGCTATATCCAGTGTAGAAAAGCCATTAACCTGTCTTAAAAATCATCGTTCTGCGTCATTCCTAATTCGCAGCGTACGTTTGCTCCCATTCAATTCCGATGTGAGAATAGCAGTACAGGAACCCGAGAACAGTCAGTGTCGCCCATGGCCAGCCTATAAATAGAAAGACAGACAATCCTAGTCGTAATAATTAATGACTGCTTCAAGTAGAAATACTTCGGGGATGATCAACTTCTGATGCTTCTAATTAATTTTATTAGCAATTGTGTCTCATAAGTAAGTAGAGCCAACCCACAAAATTTGAAAGGGGAAATCTGGATTGTTTGAGCTTCTGGGATGCCTGACCCTCTGCAGGCCCCAGTCTTCTCCATTTTCAGGGAACTGGATCAGGTTTATTCCTGCTCTGCACCTCCACACGATGCTTGCCGAATTAAAGAGGTCTGTTTCAATCCTCTCCTTTGTGGTGGCTTTGTCTATCTAGCAGATCCCCAAATGAACCCTGACACTGTGAGCTGGCTACGGTGCTTCCTAGGCACAAAGGGATGCATAGCCACAATGCAGGTTATGAAAAATCAGAACAAATCCAGTTACCTGTTCTGCCAAAAGAGTCTGGGGAAACCTCTGATTAAGGCTGGTTTTGGATACCTTGCAGCTGGCTGTAAAATTGGTGTACGTGCTCTGCAGCCCCTTAACAGCTAACGGGGTCAGAACACCATCGTGCCCATGCAGAACAGACAGCCCTATTTGCCTGATGTGTTCTTGTTAGTTGTTGGGTTTTTTTTTTTTTTCTTTTAACTAAAAAGACTAACTCCTCTAATATACAAAACTTTTTGCTGGGGAAATGACATGTTTCGTCATTATTTCAAATTCTTTTTAGTGAAAGTCACCATCTTTTCACTTGAACGTTTTACAGCTACAGCAGTAAGCAGGAGTCACAAGCCAAAAGGCCTCTTGCTTTCCAGTGGAGTTGTAGATCACTTGAAGAATCCATATCTGTAGACTTCTCAATAGGTAAATGATTTTGCTTTTCTTGATACCTTTCCTGGCACCTCTGTTCCCCTTCTCCATCCTCCTCCTCCCCTTAGAATTTATAAAATTTAGAGTTTACAGGTTGAAAGCCGCAGCGTTAGGCCCTCATGTTCTTCAGTGTGTTTTGTCTGTGGGAAGGGGGCAGGGAGGAAGGTGTTTGAGGGTTTTTTTGGTGGCTCTTTTGTTGCTGTTGTTGACATAAGAATTTTGGTTATGTGTATGACTGGTTTTCTGCATGCCATCCCTGAAGTACCAGCAGCTGCTTCCGAAAGAAGGGCTTCAGTGCTCCCTCTTGGGGAAAACTCTGGTCTGAAGGAAGCTGCTCAGCAGGGCTCGCCGCCTTAGGCTCAGTCCTGCACTTTTGGGGACCGCACGTGCTGGGACCCTTCCTTTGCGCTCTGAGAGCCCAGGCAGTGTACCACACCACCCTGGAACAGGTCCAGAAAAAATTCATTTTTTCCCCTGTGAAGAGCTGTGTCTTTGCTTCATGAATCTCTAATTGTTCTGGCCTTGTTTTGTGGTGAAATATAGTCTCGTAACCTGAATGATTTTCATGGAGACACTTCCAAATATTAATCACTTGTCCTCACAATGCCCTAAAGCAAAATTATACTTTTTGTTTAATTATTTGTTTCACAAAACAAAATTGCTGAGGTATTTCCAAAGAGATTTTTAACAATAAAATAGTCTTGTTTTTTCTTCAGTGAAATTAGGCTACTGTAGATTGGGTTTCACCTTCAAGAGCAAGCTAAAGCCCAGCTGTGCTTTGTCTCTGATAAAATTGCATGTGAAAGTATGTCAATAGATGTAATAAAAACATAACTCTTCTGGTGGCAATATTGTGGTGACTGCTTTATACAGACAGAAATTTTAAAAAGGACTGAGTCTAGAATTGCTTTTCTTTCTTTTTTTTTTTTTTTTTTTATAAGGGCACTTTTGGAAATCTTGTTAGAGACGTATTTTGCATTTTTAAATACTTTAAAGCTCTGGCACACAGAAAATGTGCCAACAGTAGTCTTTAGTCTGACTTGCTTGTTATCCCCAGCCAATGTATAAAAAATCTTGTCAGAATACACAGGTATGCACTGGAAATCTTTCCTAGATGTCTTATATTTATGATGAGATTCCTCCATAGCGCCCACGACCTCGGTTCACGGGGCTCTTGTGCCGCTGTAATCAGGTTTGTGGTAATCCTCCTGGAATGCAGGGAGTCTCTCCTGCACAGTAACATGTGTCAGGGGTTGCATTTGGCAGATTACGTCCTCCTGATCTAATTAAGATGAAAAGGAAAGAGGAAGACAAAGTGACCCACTGTGGGTGAGGGAAAAGGGGAATTTTTTTAATTTAATCTTGCTACAGCTATTCTAGGAGAAGCTGCACAGATCCCAAAGCATTTCTTGCTGCACGGGTGGGAGGTAGCCCGCTCTGAACGGGGGTGAAAGAGAGGGCACCTCTGCCTTGCTGGCCCTTTCTTGCCATACAGGAACCACGTGCACAGCTGCTGGGCGTGGGGAAGCGCATACGGTGCTTCTCCTGTAAGTGAGCAAAGCAAAGGCATCATGTTCCGCTCCTGCGCTATCCTGGATTAGCTCCAGTCCACTCAAGGCAGATTTGCACAAGTGCATCCACACCTGAGAAGCCGCCCAAGGACAGCCTGAAACAAGCAGGGGATCTTTAAACTCTTTTCACTCATCTCTTCCATTTTAGGATGGGATATAAAATAAACTTGTTGAAAAGACTGAAGAACTTGGTCTCCAGGAGGTAGGGAAGGACGCAACGAGCAACGCTAATCCAGCAAGGATGCAATTTCAAATTCTGCCTAGCATGTAAATGACCCGTGTGGCATCCTTGTGTGTGACCTCTGTAATCAAACAGCAGCATGAGCTGCTTTCTTGCAAGATGAGTTCACAGGAGCCTTTTCCTCACTTAAACGGTTTCTCCTTGTAAACCCAAACAACCAAACACTACCAATGGTCTTGGATCCGCAATTTCACGGAAATCACTCTTTTTGCCCTGGGCCAGCAGTGTAAGGTACATTCTTCCCTCAGGCCTTTTGCTGACTCTCATTCTGCTCAAACACAATTCAAGGGGCTCTTCCTTCTGGTGGCTCCCCAGCTTTACCGTTATCACCCTACAACAAACACGGCATCCTCACCTGCACCGTACCGTTCTCCAGACTCTGCTTGGAAGCGTATGTGCCTGCTTTCTAGATCTAGATCTATCTCTCTACAAAATCATATACGTAAAATGTACTCTTAAAAACAATGTTACTGGAGTCAAATCAAGTACTAAGCTGTTAGGAAATGACTGAGTTAAGTTTGCCTATTCAAAAACATGTCACATACCACCTAAAATCTTAAAATTTCTTGACTGTCTTCAATAATTTGATTTTAGAGGCTTGAAGGCCAAGTTTCATGAGAGAACTCAGATTTTCACTATCTTTTTTGTGGAAAGATGAATTACCATATGCTATTTGTAAATCCAAGGACAAATTCATATGCTGTTTGCAAATCCAGCGATATTTGTGAGCTTTACCTGCACAAATTTCTTTTAAGACAGCTAGACTTCCCTTTTAACAAAGGAATGCTGGGTGAGAAACACTAATGGAATCATGACCAAATTCTCTGCTTATACAGGTATGCTGCTCCACAAAAATCAAACACAAACTCCTTTGTGAAGGACTGCGAATTCTCTGGTGAGATAACAGTGGCGCTTTATCCATCTATCACACAGCCTCTTCCCAAAGAAGTCTCCAGTCCCAACTAGGCAGGAGGCAACGCTCCATCACACACAGCTGGTCTATTGTCCAACAGTCTTGCCGGTTTAAAACCACATTTTGATAGGTTATGTACTCAGCTTTCAGCATAATGTATAGGGGGCTTGTTTTCATTACACGGTCAAAACAGAATTAACACAAACTAAGGCCGAGGTACTTAACAACTTTTTTGCCTCAGTCTTCACTGGCAATCTCTCTTCCCACACCTCTTGAGTGGATGGCCCGCAAGACAGGGACTGGGGAGCAAAGTCCCCCCCTACTGGTAGAAGATCATGTTCATGACCACCTGAGGAACCTGAACATGCATAAGCCTATGGGTCCTGATGAGATGCCTCCCAGAGTCCTGAGGGTTCAACAAGGCCAAGTGCAAGGTCCTGTACCTTGGCTGGGGCAACACCTGGTATCAATACAGGCTGGGGGATGAAGGAATTGAGAGCAGGCCTGAAGAGAAGGACTTGGGGGTACTGGTGGATGAAAAGCTGGGCACAAGCTGGCAATCTGCACTCGCAGCCCAGAAGGCCAACTGTTTCCTGGGCTGCATCAAAAGAAGCGTGACCAGCAGGTCGAGGGAGGTGATTCTGCCCCTCTACTCTGCTCTGGTGAGACCCCAGCTGGAGTACTGCAGCGAGCTCTGGGTTCCTCAGCACAGGAAGGACACGGACCTGTTGGAGCAGGTCCAGAGGCGGGCCACAAAAATGATCAGAGGGATGGAACACTTCTCCTATGAGGAGAGGCTGAGAGAGTTGGGCCTGTTCAGCCTGGAGAAGAGAAGGCTCCAGAGAGGTCTGATTGCAGCCTTCCAGTACTTAAAGAGGGCTTCTAAGAAAGATGGTGACAGACTTTTTAGTAGAGCCTATTGTGACAGGACAAGGGGTAATGGTTTTAAACTAAAAGAGGGTAGATTTAGATTAGATATAAGGAAGAAATTTTTTTATGATGAGGGTGGTGAAACACTGGCACAGGTTGCCCAGAGAGATGGTAGATGCCCCATCCCTGGAAACATTCAAGGTCAGGTTGGATGGGGCTCTGAGCAACCTGATCTAGTTGAAGATGTCCCTGCCAGTTGCAGGGGGGTTGGACTCGATGACCTTTAAAGGTCGCTTCCAAATGAAACCATTCTATGATTCTAACTGCAACAGGAACAGCTTTTGGAGTTACTCACTCCTTCCTTTGAACTTCCTGTCTCCTCTTCAAGAACACTTCCGGATACTTTGCAAGGATCTAGAAAAGGTCATGTTTCTGACACACTCTGGTTTTTGAAGGCAGTGGGGTAAAACTAAGCTTTCAACTCATAAGTACAGCCTGGATCGCAGCTCTCAAAAGAAAAACCAGTTATGTCCTTATTACCTCAGTTCAAATCATCTGAACCAACATTTAATCATGTGCCCATAAGGAAGCTCTTTCAAATTTCCTAGTCACATACAGTAATGAAAAAGAATCACACCAACACTGCTTTGGGCATACCCAGGCTTCACATCGCTACCAAAACACCAGGCCCTTTGTTCCCTCCAACCTGCGAGATGTAAGAGAAAGGGACCGTAGCTGCATTTTGCATTTTCCAAAACTGCCTTAGTAGCTTTGGGACCTTAATGCTATTTTCAGATGTGATTTGGCCGCACAGTCCTCAGAAGTCTTCAAGTACAGAGTAGTTATTAAATCAACAGAAGTCAGGAAAAGTCATCTCTTTGAAAAGCTGGACTTCAGGAGCGTACATCTTACTCTGATTTGGAAGTACCTAAGTTGCTATAGGACTTACTTAGCACTCGGGAAAATTTATCCTTAAACAAAAGTTCAGATGTAACAAGACACTGAAGCAACTCCCCTGTAAAGTGGAAATAAGGAGACAACTGTGGGGAGGAGGAGGAACAGGCACCAATTTGTCAAGCAGAATAAAAAGCCAAAGCAAACCAGCATTGGAGGCCAAGACCTCTCTCTCTTACCTACAATTACTAACATCCTTACAAGATCAGTAAAACTGCCACGTTTTCAGGAAAAATAACACATTTAAAACTAAAGATCAGTTGAAAGAAACCTATTATCTAGCCCAACATTTGAAGCAGAGGATAAACTCTGGATTTTTTAATTTTGATTTTAATTTCAGGTCTGCCTGTTTGTCACTTCCAGGTGGACCCCTGCTGACCATTATAGCAGGGCATGTCCAACAGCATGTATTACAAATACTGTGCAGTCTGTGCAGATACCCAATGACTCTTTAGGTATTTGGAAAAGGAAACCCTATATATTTTCAGCTGTGTTAGCATTCAGCATGCACATGTGGGACTGGATAACTTCAAAGCATATTAGAGGTGATCTAACTGGTTTATACAGAATTGCTCCATGCGTTGTGCTTCAAGTTTTCCACTGCTCCGTACACACAGACACGATACACGCAGCCCCACTTAGTGCTGGGTCTGGGCAGTATGTGCTGTATTTGCACAGCTGAACAGAAACCTAACATTCACTGTACTAGCTTTTCACAGATACTGTTCTTCTTCCAACAGACCAAGCTGTTTCAATAAAGGGAGAAATGGAAGGGACTTCTCTCTTTCTCCTGGAGTTCATTCCTCTTCTGAAGGTACTAAAGCAGAGTATGAAAGAAATTACAATTTTCAGTTCTTGGTTTAAAAAGTTATTTCTGAAGGATGGTCTTGTCCTTCTAATACACCCTTCAAAATACAGCATTCATATGATAAACAGCAAATCAGCCTTTATAGAGAGGGGTTTCCTACATACTCTTTTAAAAAGTGCCTTTAGATGCTAATTCCTTCCTACCTGCCTCCCTTTACTCACTCACAACTAACCCAGACAGGAAACTGGGTCTTTTCAATTACCATGTGAAGAAAAAGAACCAAGCACAGCCTTCGTTTTCCAGTTTTAATAATTTTACCAGTCCTTAAATAAAGCCAAACATTTAAGAAAAACTCAATGAAACTGGAACCCATGATAGTAAACAACTCCATTCCCAGGTGTAAAGAAAACAAAACAGAAGCAATTACGGAAGTATTAGACCTACTTACAATTCCGTAAAGTTGCTTTCATACTTTTATCTCTCTCTCTCTCTCCCCTCGCTTCTTCAGTTTCTAATCAAATTCTGTCCTTGCCCCAGATTGCTGGACTCACCCTTAGCAAGCTCTGGAGTGGTTTATTAGTGGCTGGCAGCTTTGCCCTAAGCACTTCTGTGGTACAGCTCATCCTACGACCAAAATTTAGAGATGGGAAGATGCAAGCAGAGCTGGTAGGAAGCTGCGAAAAACTCTCATATATGTTGAATTATACCCTCTCTGCGATAAAGTAAACTTACTGCAGTATCATGTAGCGCCAAAAAGCAGAGAATAATAATAATGTAAAATATTAAATGAAGACATGTAATTCCCCTTTTGCGTGGCTGCAGCATATCTAAATTATTTGCTATACTGTAGGTACAGCAACATATTAGATTGACAGAAAATTTATTACTGTATATCACCCAGCTGTACCCCATCCCAATCACATCTGCCCCATCTCCACTGATCTCTGTATGCGCTGGTTCAGCTGTCCAGATTTGGCAGTAATCTAAACCTGATTTAAAGCATTTTTTCCCAGTTTATCCTCCCACTGCTCTGCAAGGTCTAGACCACCTAGAGAATTTGACTAGAAATGCAATTTTCCACTAGTCTGTATTTTCTTGAGCAGTGCTATTAAAGGACTTTTTCCTGTGTGCATCAAGTGCTGTACAAAAAGCTTTGATCAGGGAAGCAGTCTTCTCATTATTTAAATTCTTCCTAATCTCCTAGTGTTGGTGATCAATTTTTTTCTGTTGTGTTCTGGGGTTTTGGTTTTTTTTATTGGTTGGTTGGCTTTTGTGTTTTGGTTTGGTTTGGTTTTTTTTTTAAATAATCCACATTTGGGGATAGGCCCTTAAAAATACAAGTATGTGCATTACTTGCTGTAGGTGCTCCTCTTAAAATCCAGCAGAATATTTAATACTTGAAATCTTAGCCTAAAGGCTAATTAAGGCTCCCAGTTTCTGGGTTCAGAATGTAAAATGAAGAGTCTACTAATTGGTATTATTCAAGTGCTTAAATTCAACTGTGGTGCTTTTCTAAATTAATGGCTAACTTCGGCATTACTGTCTGTGAACAGCCTGTATCCTTGTGTAGGAGCTTTTACTAATAAGCATTTTATTTTTGCATACCTCCAGTTCAGCTACTGATACATAAACTGCTGCTGCTAACAAACAGGCCTGGAAAAAAGAACTGATGCAGAGAATTTCACTTCTGTTCAGCTGGCTTCTTGGCTGTTGCATGGGAGCACTCAAACCAGGGATATCACATCACCCTCAGCCATTCGTTCAGGGATAACTGCAGGGATGGTGAGGTAAGATGCAGTACATAGACGATAGATAAGGAATTCAGTTGCAAAAGAATACATATGGCAAGCAAAGTTTTTTTGCTATTACTTTCGGCCTCCACCTTGCACACATTGTGAAGGATAGGCAATAAATTCTGCCAGCAAGCGCACAGCCCTCAAAGTCCCAGCTGGGCATCTCCATCCTCCCACCCCATGTAGAGCAGCACACAGATTCACAGGGTCTGCATATTCAAGATGCCACCTTGCCCCATTATTAGCCCCCAGCAAACAGTTCCCACATCTTTGCCCTCCATCTACCGTGTAGCCTGGGAGCAGAGCAGCAGAGCAGCTCAGCTAAGGGGAACCAGCCTGGTAGACTCCAGGCTGACCTTACTTATTGCTATAGATTTCCAGGTGTTGAAGATACTTAAGCTTCAAGTGTGGGTAAGGTCCAAATATTCAGAAAAAGTATTACTGTACAATAGGAATTATTTCAAAGGAAAACCAGGGAAATGCTGTAAGGGTAACTGAAAAGCTGTCCCATGCAGCCTCTGGAAACAAGACTGAAAAGAACAAAATCCTTAGCTGCCAGGTCTAGACCTGAACCTCAGCCAGGTACGCTGGCAGTAACCTCAAAAGCTTCCTCTTCAGTAGACATGAAGTAGTTTCCAGCTAAAGACATTAACAAATGTATAACATAGTAGTCTACTTATGTGAATTTTAAATTATACCATCCTGAAGAATGTGTACATCTGTGGCTTTCTGAGGAGTCCTCATCACTGCTGAGAAAAACTGAAAATGGATAGATAACAGTCCAAGACTATCATCTGCAATGCAGGATGACCGCAACTGACCCAGATCAGCATTACCGAGAGCAGAAAGCCGTAGTCTCTTAGTGTTTTCATACTGCAAACAGGTTTTATTTAGCAGATTGAGGTCACAAAAGTTGTGGCTTTTCTGTGTTCTTACTGTACGTGGCACCACACTTTACCATAGCTAAAATCATTTTACTTTTATGCTTGATGGCACTGAAGAAAGTTGTGTGCTGATAAGGACTTAAATGATAAAAAAATCAATTCAACCTGCGTCAGGGCTAAGGATGCTGAACATACTTTTGCTTATTAATTAGATAAGCTGCAAATAAACAATTTCATAGGTAGAGCTCAAAAGATAGGCCTATTCTATAGCTTTTATAAAGCACCCCTCGACACAATTCAACGTTGATACCAAAACTATTTGCATTGCATTAAGTATGTACATGAAAGAAAAAAAAACCTGCTGTGTTATTTACAAACGCTGGTAAATGCTCCGTGGATGCAGGTATCCATACATGATATGCGTGCCTGCATGGATTCGCTGTTTTGTCTTTGGAGCCAGAACCTCATTTAATGCTATCTAACCATGACACTAGCAGCTCTCCAGATGCTGTACAATGTAGATCAGAAGCATGATTTCCCCAATACGTACCACATGATGTGAGCAGGATGATGCTGGTAACAGAATCATAGGAGTTCTGCCTTCTGCTTTGTGTTTTAAAGTAAAGCTTCACCCTCTACTAGTTTTTCCAGCAGAGCTAGTCAGTGGAAAAAAGCCTGAGATTTTAGGCAGTAATCCTGGTCTCATGCATACCAAGTTAACTCCGGAGTAATTCAACTAAAACCAAAAGAGCCATATTCATGCTACTGCCGAATTTGAATTAACAGTAAGGAAAACTGCTTAAAACTGCCTGGCAGAATCTTTCTGCCACAACCGCTAACAGGAAAGGAAAAGAAAACCAGACAGACAGCTTTAGTTTTCAGATTAAGAAGAGGTGAATCTGTAAATCAGAAGCAACCTTCCTTCTCCTCCCAGGTCTTTAGTTGAGAGCTACACACAGCTAATGTGAAATCAAAGCCCAGAAAATATGAAATCTCAAATGTTTGTTCATTTATTTTTAGAACAGAGACAAAAGCTTTTAAAAGCATTGTTGTAAATAAAGATGCATCTTCAGCCAGAAGCAAGGCAAAAGAGCTACCTCTTCAAAGTGTTATGCAAAGGAAACATTTTAGAGTAATGTATCTGTCCTGGCATGTGTAAGGACAGCACTATCCTTCTCATTGAACGTCTACTCGAGTATTCCCAGCACAACCTCCTTAAATACAGCGTGAGAAATTACGGAAAGATAACACTTGCAAAGATTTTAGGGCATTTTCCACTTGTAGTTGTTTGCTGAGAGCGTTACAGACGCCAATCAAAGCATCGGAGCCACGAGCCTCCTTTCGTTACAGCTGCAAGACGAAAGAGGAGGACAAAGAGCTAGCTCCCCAGAAGCACATGGACGTCCCAAAGGCAGAGCTGGGAACGCTGCTGCTGCCTGGCAGGATCCTGAGGAGAGCATCTGTCTCTTACTGAGCAGAGAGATACCCATGCTATATAAAGACAGACGCGCTGAGCAGAGGGTGAATTAACTTCCCCTCTACTGGAGCCTGAATTTCAGGAAGATTTCTGTATCAATCTAATCGGGGTTCTTGGATTTAAGTTTGTATGTCAGCCTTTTTGCATACGACAAAACTCCTTCTGTGGCCCTTTAGTGCTAGGGAGCGCTTGAGGAATCAAGGCTATATACTCTCAAAAGCAGAGGACTTAAACCAGGGATTCAGACAGGTATCATCAATCACCAGCAAGCAAACATTTGGGTAAAAAGTTGAAGCACTATAATTTATTTGCCCAACCCGATTTCTGGCTAAGGTACCCTGGAATGGTCATGAATATAAGATGCTTAAATGACCGTAAAATAATTAACTTTTAAATGTGAAGAATTATTTAAGGATGAATTATTCACAGCCCCCTTCCTACCTGCAACACGCTTTTTAGTCTACAATTTTTTCTTGTCATCCTCAAAAACACTTACATTCCCCGACCATTGCAACAATTCTATGACGCTGTCTTGTCCCTTCACAGCGTTACGAATAAGAAAAAAAGCAGACAGCATGACAAATTTAACAACTATTTACAACCAGCTACGCTAGCAATAAACAAACCACAACTTTTTATCACAGAGCTCTTGTACCTGAAATGCACTGTGTAATGAAAATTATATTACCTGTTAGAGCTTAATGCGGTAAGAGAAGGGCTGAGAGCCTGTCAGTAATTTACAGGAACACTGCACTTGGGGTAATTGCTCTACCAGCGTAAAGCTAGCACTACAAGTGAGGACATTGAACCGGGTTGTCACTTAAGAGAAATCCAAACATCTTGAGGGATGGAAGTGCATAGATAGAGTAAACAGGCAATTTTGCAATCGCTTACCGAGCCGTAGCAATCGATTCAGGACTAAGGCATTTATAATGCTGCTGGTCTCAGGTTGTATGAAGTTACTCCCCTTCCACTTGTGTCCTGTTTTCACAGCGTCACCGAAGGGCAAAGAAAAGGGCTGATGCGGAGGTAAGGCAGGCGGCCCTGGAAGGACAGTGGTGCCTGAAGGCCGTGATCAGCCAAGAGAAAACGTTGACAACGAACAACCTCCATCACGCTGGTGGCATATCACACCAAATGTAATTGTTGCATGCAAGTTATCTGTAGGAAAAGGGCCGTACAGGGTTGCCCTTGGCCGACTAGTTTGTGATAAAACAATCGTTTCATTTCTCACCTGCGCAAGCTAACCTGACTCTGCTGCGGCCCATATAGTCACAGCAGCTAAGTAGAAAATTAATCAGTAAAATAGTCCTATTACAGATAGCTTATGGGTAAGATTAAACTAATTTCAATTTTTTTTGTAAAAAGAGTCTGTGTTAGTCTACCATCAAGACCATTTGAAACAAAGAAAAAAAAACCTTAAAATTACTTGAAAGATATCAATATTTAATTGACTTCAAGGTCAAAATTAGACAATTTACTTGTATATTCTCGGAAAACCCATTCTGGATTTCAAGAGTACATCTAGCGAGTTTGGGGAGGAAATACCTTATTCCCTGCTTTCTGTGTGCTCTCTGCAACACAGAGCGTACCTGAAAACACCAGTCTACCTATGTGAGCTGTGCAAGTGTGGAGCTCATCTGAAGCAAAAGCTAGCATCACCTACATCAGAAAACACGGATTAGAAATACCCAGGCGGCTACATCAACACGCAAAATCTGCCAGCACTGCCAAGTACAGGGAGCTCGTTTCCCGAGCCCCGCTCCACTTTCCTGGGATCTGGTCTGAGGCCAGTAAGCAGCCGCCGCAGGGGAGAAGTTTGATCAGCACGAATCTCAGCGAGTTACCTACCAGTGTGGTAACCGAGATCAAAACGATTCTGTCAGCCTGAGCCCCTTCATCTGTACGCTGAGGGTAACAACACTTCCTTGCCTTGTAGCTGGCTCAGAGGAATGCCCATGCAAAGATTTACATGTTGTTATAACAGCCTAGCTGCTCTCCTTGCTTTCCTGTTTTAAGAAAGCTTCCTGAACAGATGCTGAATGGGATCACTCACAATGTTCCTTTCAGGTAAGATGGCTGCACTAGTGGAGCGAAGCAGAGACAGGAACAGTCCTGCAACTGCAAAAAGATGTTCTAAAAAAATCCTTTTTTTTTTTTTAAATATATCTTAGCAGCATATTCCCTTTTCCAGAAGAAAAAAACTCCTCACAACCACCACCTCCTTTCCATTACACCAAACCATAACCAAGTAAAACAGTATTACTATGCCTTGCCAGAAAGTTAGCGCCTATATTTAAATTGTCTTATTTAACAAAGTGCAGCTCAGTGCAATGAGATATAATCTTTCCATGTGCTTCTCTGGCCCACTAGAATTAGCAAGGAGCAGCATGATCTGATGCACGGCTGTTACACCCTCTGTCCCACCTGCCCTCTGCTATTCAATGTAACAAAAGCAGTGCTGCAAACCTCTAACAAGGCTGCTTATAGAGCTGATATACACCTCTTGCTCAAAACCAACACACACGTACACCTCTCCGGAGGAAACTAGCGACCCATTTATATACATCAACTCTGAAGTGTTCAACTCGTTTCTTGTTTCCTTGCCCAGGTGTGCAATGAAGTGACACTTCAGTGATTCACAGCCTTGACCGTGTTTGCTATTGATGTAAGGCAGGAACAGATTAATTGAAGTCAGCTGTACAACCCCGGACTAAGTGACACAGTGTGAGCCCCGAGGCCAGCGAGGGGTGGATTTGCTCAAGTACCTCACCAGAAGATGGCTGGGCCCTAAGTGGATGTCAGGGACATGAAGGCACCAGCAGGCTCTCATTGCCCTGACCAGAATTAGCAGGGGCCTCCACATTGCCCCTGTATTTAACTGTATAAAAGTATATCGTTTACACATATACTGTATGCACACTGTACTTGATCATGACTTGGCTTCCCAGCTCCACCTTGGCCCTTCCTCATCACCACCGCCTTGCCCAGCCCTGGCTGGCCCCTTGGCCGACCCTGGTTGCCTCCACCAGACTGTCCCCGCCCCTTGCTGAGGCATGTTGGTGAGGGCAAGGTCTTGCCAGCCTTGCTGCCTCCCTGCTCCCCCTTCCTGGTGGAGCAGCCTCGACGCCAGAGACCAGGCTTCAGCCCCAGCTACTGCGGGATTTCTCCTAGTGCTAATTTCACATCTCACGGGAGAGAAATATAATGAGAACTGGCTACGAAGCAGTCATTTCCATTTGTAAATGGGATAGCACAAAGGAAGAAATCAGAACAAATTTCCATATGTACGGTCCCTGCTAAACAATCATCTCTGCAAACCTCTCCACAGCATGCGTGGTGCATGCTGCCTTTCTTCACGGGATAAGCCACACAACTAGAATAATTAATGAATCTAGGCACTATCACATCAGTTCAGAGGATCAGAGCTGGATCTGGTTTGTTTAATTTGAGATCACACTTCATGCGCAATGGTGTGACCACACAGATTAGTCAGATTAAATATAATTTGGGGCTAATTAACGAATGCTGCATCTCAAGCAGGCCCAGACCACGTTCAAAAGCATCTTTGTTTACAATCACTACACGTCAAAACAACACACTCTCATATCCCCATTTTGAAACTAAAACACCAAGATGGAGAAGTAACCCGCCTGAAGAAGAGGGCGCGGTGGTTACAGAAGGCTGGCCGGGCTTGGGCAAAGCCAGCGTTGAAGCAGGATGGAGCGCTGGGCTTGCAGGGCAGCGCAAAGCCTGGCCACGCGGGCACACAAGGCGTGGGATGGAGCGTGTGCTGGGAAGAACAAGACATGGGCAACAGCTCTACAGGTGACAGATCAAAGGTCCTGTTTCTCTGTTAGTGTCATTCCTCATGTCACCATTATGGTCAATAAATGGTCCAATGGTAATTGGGCTATGCAGCAGGTAATATATTTAGCATGGCATAAGAAATGTGAAAATGGTGTGTTTTAAAACCTGAGGTGAACAAAATATCTTATTAGATCTGATCCACTTTGATGGGTGTGGTAAGATGGCAGAAGGAAGGCTAGCCATGGAAAACAAGCTACCAAGAAAGGTAGCTGTGATTTTGTAGGGGATGCAGTAAAAACGTGCATGCGGTTAATTGGACCGGGAGTGGCTTCATTTTAGTTAGGATTGCCAAAGCTAGAGGCTGGCAACCCTTGGTATGTAGGTGAAAGCATACTGCCAAATGAAGATGTCAGTGTCCATCATTTGCATTGATCAGCTGGAGAAGATCCAAAAGATTGCCATTTTGGGGGGGAGAGACAGGGAATATGGCTCGCCCTGCTGAAATAAGCTATTTTTCTTCTGACGGCAGTATTACTCCTGATCTTGACAAGGAGATTAATGCCAGTTTCTTTGGCAATAATTAGGACACCTAACAGAGAGGATAGAGGGTTCATCTTCTTCCCTTCCCCTTTATTTTCAGTTGGGTCTTCTACTGGTTCTACATGAATTATTACTAAAAATCAGTTCCTCATGCTGAACTACATATTCTGGATGAAATGGAAGAGCTTCTCACTTATTGCAGCTGATTTTTGCCCAGGAAAATGGAGAATAAGGTAATAGTATCCATTTATTTTATTGGTTCTTTACTCTACTTGGAAATCTTAAAGGCACCATCTGGTTGTCCAGCCATCATATACTGCCTTACTCATTTCTTTCAAAAAAATGTTTTGAATGGATACTGGCACACCCAGTATAGATTTTGAGAATCCTGCTTTTCGGATCAAATTTTCTGACACAAAATGTCAGCATCCTTCATGTCTGCTCACGCTGTATGTATCATATGGGCCAAGGCTGCTCAAATGACCCTCTCTCTTTCCCCTCTGAAGAATTATTTTGCATTGGGATTTGTCTCAGTGTTCACTTTACTGCAGAACTGCAAGATAACTATGGATAAAAGACCTTCCTCTGTCCTCCAGTGTTTCAGTGAGTACTGGACTCAAGTGAAGAGCTCAGCTGCAGTCAAAGTTTGTTGTAGCAAAGATGCCTGATTAAATAAGAGAAATTTACCATTTGGCAGAATCCTTCAGTGGTTCATAAAAGGAAAAGTCAAGCACAATACTTAATGTTTTGATCAGAAACTCTGCTTAAGTCTTTGACTTGCATCCTTGATGACCTTCAAATTGCAGTTGAATACTTTTCAATTACCAAGGCAGGAAAATCACCCTGGCAGATGGACCAAGGTCATTACCAATTTATTAACATATCTACCTTCCCTTTTGCTGTAGCCTCTGTATCTTCTATGGCTTTAGAATAATAAATTATTTCTTATTCTTCAGAGAGTGATGTAGCTTAATTTGTTTTAAATCCTAACCCAAACTGCAACAGATGTTATAATTGTTGGGTGGAATACTTGAGAGGCTGTGGCACATCTCCATTTTGATCTGCTATTGGAGGCCTCAAAACACAATAAATCAAAGTACAGACGCAGAAGGGTGACTCAAATACATTGGCATCACTCTAGACAAAGACTCTGAAAAAATTAAGATCAAAGAGTTAAAGCAATCAAGTGAATTCCCAGTAAGAAATGTCAGGGGTAGACCGAGAACCGAACTAGGGAAACACTGATAGAGAAAAGATGGGAAGCAAGGGTCAAACTCACAGATCTGAACAAATTAACTCTTCACTAAAAAAGAAGCCAGCCATAAGAGGTTTCCTCAACCTATCAACACTGATCTAAGAGTCCAGTTAGAAAATGGGCAAAGAATGGGCGCTACATTAGACAACAAATGGTCTTAATCAAGTATGTTATGAGAGAGCAAAACATTCAAGTACTCTTGTTAAACAATACTTGTTTTTTAGAAAAGGAGACAGGAAAAAAGATTAGGTAACAGTATTTTTTTTTTCCAAATCTTAGGTGGTTATTCTTAGTCTTAGAAGTAAAAGCAAGGAAAGCTCATACGTCAACATAAACTTCCCCCACTGCTCATGAGCGTGCCTCAGCAGGGACACTAGCTAGCTCAACTTGCCTTGTGCCTTTGGTGTGTACATGCATCCCCTACGTGCAGAACCGATACCAAAGGTCATTAGGCAAAAGACACCCCAAAAATGATCAATTTGTAAATTGTGGTTACTACTAACTAGGGCGGCCTTTACCTGGTCCAGTCTTTTGAGCCTTCTTTCAGAGCTAATTATGCCAATTTTGTTTCAGAGTGAAGATTTAAGTTAGTCAACAGTGAAGAGCTGTAGGCTTGGTACAGGTTGACCAGCAGCTTAATTATAGCTGTAATCTTACTAATGCAAAAAAATTTTATTGTCTTCCCTCTTGGAAACAGAAGTGGACTTAATCTTGTATCTCAATCAAGCTTAACAGAACATTAAATGTAAGTGCTGTCAGCAGCCAACTTCTTTAATGAAGGCAGCAGTACATAAAGCTGAATCGAATTATTAATGAAATTACTCCTGCAGAACTCAAATGATGGTAGAAACACTCTGTAAAAAGTGTTGAGCAAATGTTAACATTTTCTTACAAAATAACCACTATCTTTGATTAATGGAGATCCGATCAGACTATACATTAATTTTCAATCACCTATAAATTGTCATGGAAGTAATTTGTGTCATCTTTCAAAACCAGTACAATTTGGCTAAGTACTACATCTAATATAGAGTCTTGATGTCATTAACTTCAGTGACTAAAATGCTCATAAAGTGTATGTCCTTGGCTAAGCACGGCACTGCCATGGTCTCAGTTTCAAGAGCACTGATGGGTCAGCACTGACGATTGTAACAGAACTACAGGAAGGCTCCTGTAGGCAGACCTTCACAGTTGTTTTATATACTGCTGTGCCTGCACTGAAATGAAATTATAGATATTTAATCAACACCATAGACAGCGTGAAGATATAGAAAGCGCAAAGTGTAAGCAGGACAAAAAAAACCCCAACCTATCCTTATTTTTTCACAATCATGCTGAAGATTCAGCATTTTAAGATGTGACATCTGGGTATGCGGTGGGTTTTCTTGTTGGTTTACTTTGTTAGTGGCCATGCTCATAGTAGCGCCTGCACACCATGTTATAGCAACAATACCTATTGCTAGGGTAATAATTATATTGGACCGGATTCCCAAAGGGAAACGTGCCTCGCCCTGGAAAGCTGCTGCTGGAGGCTCGCACTGGAGCCGCCCCTGATGCTGGGCTCAGCTCTCTCCCTCCTTTGGAAGCTGCTCCATGGCGCAGTTAGAGAGTCACTACATAAAAAACCCAGGATTTTCTGTATCCTTGTGGCTTGCACACTCCCCCCTAGCAGAATGGAAGAGAGATGTCCCCTCCTTGCTCCACAGACTACATTTTGTTTCTATTCAGTAACCGTTTAAACTGAATTTGACTTCCCAGTATGGCCCAACTGGCAGAAACTAAACCAAACACACTCTACAGATGCTTCCAGCTTTTCTTTAGCATTCCCTAGGAGGCATCAAAAGCCCAGACCATGCAGAGGGCATCTCACTACTCCACTTTACCTGGGCAATGGGCAGTAAAGGCGAGGGTAGATTTTCAGAGGAAGAAAAAAAAAACCCACAAATAAAGACAAGAGCATCATAAAGGACCCCTAACCTATGCATGACACACACATACACTAAGACAGACAATCCTCAAGGAAAAAAAGGGGACAGGACAGAAAAAGCCATTTCCTCTAGACTGTGAAAGCAAGTAAATGCTGACTCTCTAGTTTCTCCTGTCCTCATCTCACAACGTTTCATCATCAATAACGTTACTTAAAAAAGAAGCATGAGATAAAGCTTGTGTATTTGACTGTAATGCAGGAGACATGTCTAATTGAGACATGTCTAATTCATGGCAACCCCTTCTATATACAATACAGTGGATTTTTCATGCACTGCTATCACTAAAGACTTTACTGCCAGCTCAAGAAGCACAGAAACCAACGCACTGAAAGGATCGTCTAACACTACTGTTTCTGCTTCATGATCACTTCTGGCTTTTTCTTCTGTGCCACTGAACTCCACTCACAAACCCCAAAGAACTTGGTGCCTAAGCAGGGCTGTGAAAAAGCACATCACAGGGAGGAATGAACACTGAACTACTACTGACAGCAGGCACAGGAGCCAAGATCTATTCCCAGTTCTGCTACTGACTTGCTCCTTCTCTCTGTGCCTCTGTTTCCCTTTAGTATTTGTAAAGCAACTGGAATCACAAAATTCTTCAAGTGTTTGGGTCAAAAATACAATACAGGACAACAAAAGGATACACATATCCATTGCCGTATTTTACTGCTCAGTAACCTGGCAACCTACTGCAACCTTGAAGTTGGCCAAAGCAGATTCAAATAACATTAGGAGAAGAAACCATGTTCTCTCTCTTCAGGAGTGGTAATTAGAAAATATGCAGGTTTATAAAGATAGGTGTTTGGGGACATTTTGGAGCAATTTTGTCCAACATGTTGCCAGTGCAACACAGGTTTTACTGCAATAAAGAGAGGTGCTATTTAATTTTTTTTTTTTTAATTTGCATCTTATCAAACAGATTAGTTCATACAGCGATATGCATAAAGCTCCATGACAGCGTCACCGTCAGTCAACATCAGACCCATTGGAAAGGATGCCTTAGGAACAACAGAATGATCTTGCTGCTATTAGGAAAGGCCTTTAACCCTGATTGCTGTGACAGGGCCTGGGATTTTACTGTTCAGCATAAAGCAGCAAGATGATACCAAATGCCCTAGCAAAGCTGTATGCTCCTCACAACTAAACTGCACACATCAGGTAACACTATAGTAAGATTAAATTCCTGTTCTGCATAATTTTGCTGGTAGAAGTTACAAGAGTATTTCTGCCATTACGTGCTGTTTCAATCCAGGGAAGAGTTTTACTGGACTGGTACAAAGCACGGATTTATGCGAGATGTCCTGCTGGTACTGCCTGTGGGTATTCCTGTACTTGCAAAGGTGCCCTCTGCATAGGTACAGCCCCAAGCGTACGAATTTAGAATACAGACAGAAACGCCTTCGTGGTTCTTCCCTCTTTGAAAAGTGGTCCTCCAAAGAAATCCCAGACTAACTCCAGACATTCTTTGGGAAGTCATTACTCCTTGAGAAATTCGGCATCTTGAAGTTACTCTGTGTCCCTCAGGGCTAACCTCTCCTAAATGTGGTGGACTGGAGCTTAATTACTGTGGCGCGCTCTCTAACTGGAGCTAGCCTCCATCCCTTGCACCAAGAGGGAGCCGTTAGTAATTTTCCCCAAGAAGCACAGTTCATTATATGTTGCTGTCAAGTAAAAAATAGCTTTTGGCTCCTGTAGATTTTTGTTTCGTTTTGTTTTGTAGCATGACACAGAATAAAAGGCAAAGTGCATTGAACTGTTTCTGTGATAAAAGGCACGGCTGACACTACACAAGTTGAAGCAGCTCAATAGCTGAAAACAGCCGCTTCCTGCAGAGAACTGATGTGACAAAACTTGGACTCATTTTTTGAGTCAGGCAATAGATCTTCAGCCCCGTACAGAGCCGCAAGTATATCGAATGCAGGCTGTGTAAAATTCAGCATGCAGCTTACCCCAAATTAGCTTTTTCTGAGATGGCCTCACCGCTTGGAGGTTTCTTAAGAACAACACCTTGATCGTGTTTTCTGAGGCTATGAAAGTGTATGTGAAAGAAACAAGGCCTACTGCAATAAATGTAAGGTTTAACGTATCTGGGATAAGCTCCTACTAAAATTTTCATATGACATAATAAGGCTCAGATTTAAATACTGTGGCCTTTGTAGAAAATGCGCTTACCTGAGAAAAGAAGAGCCAGACATTTAAATCTAGTGCTGACAAAATCAGTGTGGATTTTGCCACCAACCTTAAAGCACACAGGAGTGGGCTGCCGGGGCGCGATGTTCTTTGTTGTATAGTGACGACCACTCCCAGCAACTCAGGCAGAATTTAAAAGCACTCAATAGTCTGGGGGACTTGGCTTGAAAGTAGCTGCAATATTGATGCCTACCTCACCCTGGAAATACACCATTTGCTTGTGATTGTTATCAGAGGACTTCACATCTATGAATACATGACAGGACCTTCTCTCATAATCCCCTCCCCCCCCCCAAACCATCCTCCACACCTTCCCATCTGAGAGTAGGAGTACATTAAATATTTTAATAAAGAGCAACACTTGAGTATTAAAATGATGTATCTCTCTAGTAAAACAGTTCAACTAGAGGACAGGAAAATAAACAGAACTTTTTACCTACTTCAGTGAAAAAAAGCAGACACAATTTTGCATAGACAGATCAAAATACTTCTGTCAAATGAAATTATTTAACAAATGACTACCAGACTCCCGTAAAGTGTTAGATCTTCTACTCTTAATTTCATGAAAAGCATTTAAAAAACAGAAGGTGACACTCGTGTCTGCTCTGAATTTGTAAATTTCACTTGAACAAACTTTAATTCCTCCATCTATCAACTTTTTCACTGCAGTATTTGGTTATCTTACAGCTACCAACTTATTTACCTGCATGATCATTCTGTCCCACCTTTTCACCATACCTGCTGTTCTTCGCCAAAACCTGTCAAGCTCTGCTATATGGTTTGTCGTATTGGGGGAAGGCTGCAGGGACTGCAGAGCTCCTGAATATAAGTACCAGAGGGTTGCCTGTACGTGAACACTGTGGTGTGTAAAAGAAGTCCCTGCCCAAGCATGGCAGGGTAAAGCAGAAGGAAGTCCAAATAAAGTAACAAGCTGTAAAAGGAACAAGTTGTGTGGCAGGGATAGGAACAAATGCAGATGGAACCATCTGTAGAGCAGATACGACATGAGAAACTGTCTGAAAAGCAGGACCATATAGCAAAGCTGTCATGTCGAAATCAATGAGAAAAACTGGTGCAAAATAACAGAACATCAGAGCGGGGAGAGCAGAAGGGCAAACGCTGCTTTCCATATTGTGCAGACAGAAGTCTGCTATGCTGCCTCAGAGCTATGCAATAAATCCATATATCCTTGAGCCTCATGCTTACAACTGATAAATGCTTATATACGATGCATTTATGAACTTGCATATGGTAGGCTCAAGCACCGCAGAGACCCAACCTAGAACTACATGAGTCTCCAAGCCAGATGCTGCTTTTGGAGCTTTTTGCACCTAGTTCCAAATCAAGTTGTAGACAAGTTTGCTTCTGTCAAGATGTAGGCACAGCACAGCCTTGTACCGTGAGAAGATGGCATTCCCAAGAACAGACAAGACTCATGTTTGATTTTTTCTGCTGCTGAGCTGATGTTTTCATTGGACTGTCCCTGAGATAATGCCAGGCTCTCTCCTGGACGGTAACAGTCAGCTCAGAGATACAAAGACTGGATTTTGTTCCTTCCTTCTCCTCTGTCAACATACAGTTAACATGTAAGTGAAGTCTAGTTAATATATAAGTGAACTAAATTTCATCTGCCATTTCATTGCTATGCCACTGAAGTTTCGTAAGATCCTTCTGCACCAATTCATGCTTGCTTTTATGCATTTTTATGCGTTCATGCTTTCTCACCATTAATACTCAGTATCATCAGCAAAGTTGACTACCTAGCACAGGATGTGAGCAGGTAAGTAATATGTGCCTCCCAGGCACCTGGCAAAAATTTCTTCTTCCCCAGAGGCAGAGAGAGAACAGGACAAAGTCAGAGTCACCTTTCCTTGATAGTCCAGCTCAGCTCTTGGGGAAGCCCAGTGGTGCCTGCTCCGGGCTGCATCTCTGCCTAGACCAGAGCGCTCAACCAGCCAGCACTAACAAGCAAGACAGAAGGATGCAAAGAAGCCGCAGCATATACCAACGTTTGGGCTCTGTCCTGCAGTCCTGACACAAACTGTTTCAGATCAGGCTCCAGACTTATTTACGCGGGTGCTAAGCCACCCAATAACAGTTACATAGCAAAAAAGCACAACTGCCCTCGTTAACTTTAGCAGGAATTTCTGAATGAGAAAAGAGTGACTGGTCAATTCCCATAAGACAAAAGGCCAAATTCTGACAGATGCAGTTGTTCCTCACCTCTGGGGCACAAACCAAAGTCCTCCCCATACATCCCTTCCCCTTCTCCTCAGCTCCAACCAAATACCAAGTCTTGCCTCTAGCCTTTCAACGAAAACTGCCAACCTGGTTGTATGTCCTTCAGCCCCATGCCTGGAGATGCCTGAAGTGTTTTGGCTAAGTCTTTTCTTCTAGGAATTGGCCTGAGGGAAAGTAGAAATAAAAACTCAAAAAAAAACCAAACCCAAAAAGGACATGAAGAAGTAATGGTCTTGTAGTGAGAAATCTGAGGTGCTCCTAACCCTATTTGTAATATATGAATTCAATTTCTTTCAGTATTAGTATTATACCGTAATGCTAATATTAGTCTTCAGCCTTCTCCTAATTTCACTGTAAGAAAAAAACCCAAAAGTATGCAGTCCTATTTTAGCATGATTAAGTGCTCAGGGTGCAGATGTATAGAAATATTTAGGCAGAAATTTAAACATATTCATTCAGAATTATATTGCCTGTTGGTTCTTATTCAGTACCTGTTTTTAAGTAGTAGGTGGAAAAACTGCTCATAGTTATCTTGCAGCTCATCCCACTGGAGTAGATTTGAAAGCCACAGGTTTTCTAAAAGGTCTGGTAACTCTCTTCGTATGTTAAAAGGGAAGGCTAGGGTGCCAGGGTGCCTAGGCAGAACTCACTCAGTCAGTGAGATGCATTAGAAGTAAGCCTCACTCCTTGACTTTGCCGGCCATTTAGGTACCGACTCAGCTGTACATGGGGTTTTGCTTTAGAGAATGTGTTTCAGGCATTTGAGATACTTTCTGTTTGGAAAAAAATATCTGAAAGAATTCTCCAAGAACCAAAACCTGCAGCCTGTTTGGAATTGTCTTTATAGCTTGTATCAGTCACCAATTAGGAAACAGCAGTGGAGAAGATTGGCCAACCTTGAAAAAACAACCACACACACAGTATTGTGAACCCAGCTTTCCCTCATTGCGTACGCAAAACACACAACTTGGCTAAAAACAACAGAGCACGGCAGATTTACTTCTCCAATATGCTCTTGAAATTTCCATTAGGACAGGAGCAATCACCATCAGACTCTCCTAAACGAGCAGCTCCAGGCTTTCTAGGTTTTGCTGAACACAGAAATACACCAACAGAAACAAACAGACCCAGGAACCCAGACAGAACTAAAAGATGGCTCTTCAGCAAAGAAAAAAGGGCTTTTCAGGAAAGAACACAAAAGTGTACAAAACAACCTCTACCCAAGATTGTTTCCCAAGACTTAACGTTGCAATAGTAACGTAACAGTCAAAATGGAAACTGTATTTTCTATTCCTGAGAAAAAGAGGTCATTTCTGTTAGTTTTATGAACTCAGGTATGCGTGTAGTTCAGCCCCCACCTTGGATGGACTCTGCAGCCTGGTACACAGCGTGCCGGCGCAGAGCAAGGAAGAGGAGTTCTTCCAGTTCCACGTTAGGAGGATTTTTCCTCCATGTGATTTTACGTGGTAAGTCCAGATTGTTCGTCAGCCACCCACGGCTGACAGTCACCCTTCCAAAATCCTCTTTAATACTTAATTCTGCATTTTATAATTCTAAGCCAAGCCTGTGCAGCAGGAGACCACGTGTGAAGAAGATAAAATGGAAAGCTTAACAAAAACCAGCCTCCCCATGTCCACGAGAACTCTTAACCTGAAAGATTCCAGACAATAATGCCTGGCACTTAAATACAGCTCCAACATCAAAGTGCTTTACAGACCCCACGTATGCTGCAATAAAAGGCTCGGGGAATATAAAATGCTCCTCTGTCAGGACAACCGTGTCAGTAATTCCAGTTTAAATACACCATGTCAGGAGACTTCCACCAGCTTCCCTGAGGGCTTACTCCTAATCTCACAGATTTCCCCGTAAAAATCTTTCAGGCTGCCTAACTAACTGAACAATTGCTGTGTGTATAACTTAGCATCACACAGGTTTAGACAGAGCATCCAAACGGACAGTGAACATGTACAATACATACATCTGTTGGCAGAAGGCAGCCAGAGACTCTTACTGAAATCTGCTTCCATGGTAGATGTGAGGGATCTTAGAGAGGGAAAGAGGAGGTGCAGGCAGAAGGTGTAATGTCCCAGAAGACTTAAATATAGCAGTGAAAGGAGACACAAAGAAGGAGCAGTTCAGACTTGGGACTGGAGATGCCAATGGAGCAAAACCAGTGGAAATCTGCATATGCTGGTGTAAATGGTGCGGCACAGGGCAGGGTTAGACTCGGGAACTGGGGCACAGCTGGTCAGAGGAAGGGTACAATCCAACGCTCAAGGAAAGTTATTTTTAATAGTTGCATCCATGATTGGATCGAGATTAAGGAATTTATTTCAAATTAATTTTTAGCGTGTAAATTACATTTTAATGCATTTTGCTTTTTCAACAAACTTGTTTAAAATTTAATAAGAACCAGTGATGACTTTCCCAAATATCTGAATTTTTTGCAATCTATTAAAATAATTTATCTAAGAAATATTGCATTACTGAATCATGCTGTGAAGTTTAATAAGTTAAAAGGTGACAATTTTATACGAATGAAGAAATGGAATAAATAAGAGCTGCAGCTGTAGATGTCAATTCAAGTTTTATAAATAATAGAGCAAATAATACTGTGACAGAAGTATCTGAGTGAACTGCTGCCCTATTTTAAGTACTTTTCTATGAGAAACGCCAGTATTTTTTATCTGGAGCGTGAAAATGAGGATGTTTTGTCCTAACTAATTCTCAGTTTCCCTTTTCTTAGGAGATATGCAGGAAGATTTTCTTTAAAGTAGCTAGGAGTTAGAAACACAATGTGAATCTAAAACCAGTATTCTTTGTCTTCCTCTTCTCATCTACAAACGAAAACTGGCAGAGAGTGTAAGAGCCCGGTGCTAAAGGACTTGGTATGGGCCAGACTTTCTGAAGGTCTTGGATATCCAAAGGTGCTGACAGATTCTTTGGTGCTATTGAAAATCCCCCTAAACACCAAGCCTCCTACTGTCATTACATTACTATTTGTTTGGGAAGAAAACCATGAATATTTGTACTGACCATCAGAAACGTATAATTTTTTTTTCCTTCTGTTTTTTAGGAAAATAACATATGCAACAAAAACTTAAGATTGAAATTAATTCCCTCAAGTTTCTTCCTCATCTACTGTGGCATAAGGTCAAGCAAGGATGTAGAAACTCTCTGATTTTAATTAATTCACTTTGGACTGAAGTAGAGTTACCACTCTCCCTTTGTTTTCCTATTCTTGTTAAAACCCATGAAAACTTAATGACTGTTAGACCTAACAGTACTCTAGAAACACTCATGTATCAAAGAAATCTCTCTCTGAATTTCACACTCTTCATCCCAGGCAGAGCCCGCTTACCGCTCATGGCTAGTGCCTGCCTTCAGGTCTTCTCCTGCCTGCCAGGGCTGCTGTGTCCCAGCACCTCCCCGCCTTTGCCCAGGTGATTGCCAGTCCAACAAACCAACACCACAGCAGCCCTGTGCTGCCACGATATAGCATTTGCTATGACTTTCAAGGGGCTGCCTGAAGGCAGCCTCTTCTGCACCCTGCCTACATGTACAGCCAATGGGACAAATCGCTGCTATTGTGGCAATGCAGAGCAACGCTAAATCCATTTCAAAACCCAGCCTTTAAGGGTATATCCATCCTGCCTTTTTTTTTTTTTTTTTGAATGGGACCTTAGTGCTGCCCTTACTCTACTTCGTACTAAGAAACTTCTCTGTCAAACTGGTTCTGCCATAGACGGTACACGCGTATAAACTCACAAACTCTTTGCTTTTATCACTGTTACTGTCCCCCGCTCTTCAGTGCAACGAAACCACTGAAAACCAAAGTCAGTATCTATGTACAGAGAAAGGCAACGCGTTTTTGTTTATACCAAGGAACGGTGACTCGGTTGGATCAAAGTATCAAGTTAGGTTTAGGGAACAGGCATGAACTACAGCATCAGGCAGAAAGCTGTGCAATTTAAGTCTGAGAAGAAGATCTGTGCAGCTTGTCAGCACTGAACAGCAGATTTTGATAATTCTCCTACAGCATATTTGAAAACTATAAGTTGATTTCCCAATATAATAGTATTCATATTTACAGAGTTTTAAAATATGAGCAGCTTTTCATAGGATTAACCCATACTTCCGAAACTTCCTTTTGCCAAGCATAAGAACCATAAATAAAAATATGAATTGCCTCCCCCTCCTTCTCATATTCTGAAAAGCACTTAAGTCAAGAATTTCCTAAATTTTTTAATGCATCTTTTTCATTTCTGATTCCAAGAAAGAGTAACAAACCTCTGAGTGTTGCCACTAAGTAAAATCTTGGTTTGCTTCACACAATCTGTCTTATGACTTGCAAGGGTGTAGCAATCTTTCTATATTCAGATCAAGAGCAATGTCCAAGCATTGTTTTAACCTTGAAGCTATGAAAAATCAAAACGCTTATGTCATCTTTCCAGTGGTAAAAAGCATCCATCCTACTCCTATTGGGTTACAAGATGCTAAACAATAAAAATCACACCATTTTTAACATCTGTTCTCCATTTATCACTACATTGCAAGATGCAGGTAAAAAAAGATGATCTCAAAATCCTGAAGATAAGCAAACTCTCCTTTCACTGTACAGACCTCTGGCACAAGGAGACAGTAACATTTAAATGACGTAAGTAATAATAGAAGATGTTTAAAATATAAATAGTGTTCAGACTTCACGACATTTACCTAAGTGCTCATAATAATAATATTAGATGATATAAAACTTCTGCCTTTTTTGTGTGATTGCTCAGATTTTCTTACAAAACAGCTGAAGCTTCTTCATAAAATAATTTCAAAGAGAATTTTTGTTTCAGTTAGGAGGTATAAATATGACAAAATACAACCTGTTTATTCATCTTCTAGGAGGTGATATGTGATGTTTCTTAATTCAGTTATGGAAGAGAAATGTACTGTTTAGCTTATTTAAAACTCATAATTAGATTTTGATTAAACAGCCCAAGACTTGAAATGTAGCACTCAGACATGCATAACTTCTAAGAACATTGCTTTAAAATATTTTTAATGAAACTTAGTAAAGACTATTTTCCTCAATAATGAGTGGATCTCCACAATCAATGCTTATCACCTATGTTTGTTTGATCAAATTAATATAATTTAATATGGTCTCTGCATGAAATGCATGAAACTGGCTTGTGAGAAAAGTTCAGCTAGAAAGCTGAATCTCAACATTTCGTTTCCAAAAGCTGGAGTTCCCATGTCAGACAGAAAGTCTGAAGCAAATCTGGAGAATTCTGTTTGTAATAAATGGAGGCAACTGATAAATATTACTGCAACTAGTCAATTGTGTGACTGGAATGTCAAACTTCATAGAATACTGGTAGTTAAATTGCCTCACTGAACAGAAATTATGTGGATTTGAAAGGATTATAGAAGGATAAATTATCCCAGCTGCTCTCATTTTCGTAAGTCACTTTTATTAAAATATTTGCTGGAGGCAGTGTCGTCCTGATGCTTAATTTTCACAGACACTTTACAGCCACGTATTAACAGTAGAGCTCTTATTGAGTGGATATTGTTTACGTATGGCAGCAAATACAGACAATGAGTATTATTGGGGGATGGACTAGATGACCTTTAAAGGTCCCTTCCATCCCAAAGCATTCCATGATTCTATTATATTTTTTTCTCTTTTTCAGGTATCAAACCAAGGTGCTACTGGTCTTAAAGTTGATTTTTTTAAAAATATATTATTGGTGAATAGGCATGCAACTCATTTCGGTCCTGTTTGAGGAGCAATGTACTGTACTGATTGCTAGTTATTATGCACTTGCAATGTTAAGCTTTGTATTACTTTAGTTCACCTATTTAAACTGAGAGTTTCATTAACACCATTAGAAATGAACTACTGAAAAAAGGGCAGGAACAGAAGAGAAGTGCTGATGCTCTGACGTTCAATGGCAATACCTTGTGATGCTACATACACTTGCGTTTCCTCCCTTACAGCATTCTCTAGACAAAACTGTGTTCTGGATTTCTATTGGATTAAAAAAAAAAAAAAAACCAACAGAAAAAAGAAAAAGCAGCAGCTGAATCAAGACCTCTTGTTGCTTTTTTCTCTCATGAGCTTGTGCGAAAGCTTATTACCATCTACCAGATATTTTTGTAGGGAATAAGCAAGGGATGATTCTCCAGTTCTTACAGGAAAAGTCTAGCTGGTATTAATCAGTATTACCTGGAATGAGATCTCATCACAAATAACAGCTGAAAGAACAAAAATGAGCTGCTTTCTCATTAATGGAGAAAGTCTCTGCCAGCTGAGTTTGAAACAGGGGAGCACATGCCTGCACTGTTCCACCTCTGGGGCTGACAAACAGCTTTTCCATCTCCAAATCAGATGCTGCATCTAATTTGCCATAACACCAAATTCATTGAAGTGTGTGCATGCGTGTGCGTACACCTGCATGTGGAGATCTTCTTTTAAACCTGAACAGCTAGATACACTCTAAGAGAGCATTTAACAAGTTTACTGATTTTAAAAGCTGCCCAGCAATTCTGAAGAGTGAAACAGTCTTGCTTTTCCTTCTCTGGTAAGGTAAGACACTATATTTTAAAGTGAGAACCATAACAAAGATATTTTATTTATTCACTACTACATTAAAAAAATATATGCTCAAACACACAGCAGCAGCGTGAAGTAGTAGTGGGAGAGACAATATAAAAAAGGCCCCTCCTTCTCAATTTAGATCTTTGTTATATTAACCACATTCATTACACATTCAAGGGGGATTTTAATGGATGCCAAACCAAGAGAAATAACTTCAATTACTTTAATTAGTTTTCCTTCAAAACTACATATAAAAATGACAAATAGGAATGATGAAACTGATTTCCATATACTTGCCTCTTCGTCCTCAATGAACGTGGGTTTCTCTCTCTGTTTTCTTTTTCCTTTCAGTTTTATTTTATTTTTTTATTATTGTCCTAAAAAGAACTATCATTGTTCTATGTCACTGTCAGGGATGTTGTATTCTGGTAAAACCAACAGATTAATTAGTGAACTGGCAATTCATTCTCCCACTATGGCTCTTGCTCACCTCCTGGCAAGTTAATGAATTACTATACATATATTTACTAGGGAACACCTGCTTTTAACTGGGACACTTCTTATTATCAAAAAATCCAAGATCAAACCAGGAAGACAATGCTGAAAGCTTCCCCCCCCCCCCCCATGCTTTCCTCTCTGCAGCTGTATATTTTCAATCTTTTCTGTGATAATTATACTAATCTTTTTCGTGTACAAATACACCAAGTGTTGATTATAACTCAGAGAAAATGGATCTCATTATTAAATAAAAATACACCGTGTGGGTTTTTTTTAAATGTCCTACTTCTGAATATCCTGCCTGGATGCTTGTGGGAGGAACCGGCCAAGGAAGCTGCTCAACATCCTTTGCTGAGACATTTTAATGAGAAGGGCGGCAGTCAATGCAATGCTGTCACCTTAACACACCAAAACTGCTTCTGCCGCATCAAAAACAACTCAAGTTTTTAGCTGCAGTTTTCACTGTGCTGCTTTCTGGTAAAGAAAAACTGCACTTAGATGCCAGTTAGCACCATGGTGCTGATGAGTGTGCTGGTTCATCAAAGGGGCCTGGAGGGCAGCTGCGGGCTGCAGCAGAGCCAGCAGACTGATTTTGCCCCCTAAAATCCTCACTGGTGTGAGTGATCACAGCTCCTCTGCTTTGGGACTCAAGCCTGGCCGGCTTCTCAGGGGCTCCAAGTTCTTTGTTTCTTTAAATCCCACCGCCTTCATGAACACTTTGCTCTGCAGCAGGCACAGCTCTGGCTGCTGCTGTGTGACCCCGAGGCAGGCTGCAGCCAGCTGTGCTGCCAAACGCACTGATGGACACGTGCTGCTCCTGGCCTCTCCTTGATCTGCTGCACATGTGCCTGCTGCCAGCATGGGCTTACTGACTAGCTCACTGCTTGTTTTGGGGCATTTTGAAGCCACTATTAAACTGACTCTTTGCATTTGGAGGCAAAGACAACAGCTGCCTCTGACTGAGAAGTGTTAGGACTTCATATTCTAATTAAATATTTGTATGCGGACAGCAACAAAAGAACACATCTGTCTGCCAGAAAATTAGCAAAGTGAGGATAACAAGATGTAAGAATCGGAGAGAGTGCAGTGAGCTTGAGACCTGCTGAAATCCTTCTTCATCGAATGATCATTTAATGCCTTGAACAGGTAAGAAGTCAGCCAGCTACTTAAGTCAGAGCTGAAGGCACACAGGGAAACACACACCAGCCATATGCAGCATTGCAGAATACAAGATAGTAAGAAACCAATTATAGACAGATATATTTATATTTCCCTATATGCCTGTAACTGGACCAATATCTAATCTTGTGTCTTCTACAGAGCTACTAGAAATTGGTGCATTTTGCTACAGCCTGAATGTGACCAGTTATAAAACACTGAATCGGTTGCCAATGGTTAAAGAGGCAAAGATCGCTGAAGGACTGCAACTGTCTACTGTCTCCATCCAGGACTTCTAATTCTTTGTAATACTGACCGAACTTTCTGATGCTGAACTTGCAGGAAGAAATGTTCAAACTTAGCATACACAAGTATGTTGCAGTAGGAGCCCACTGAAATGTCCTGGATTCAACACAAGGTATTTAGATACTAGTAGCTGGCTGAGAACTTTTCTGACCCAAAATATACTGTCACACTGACTCTGCAACTTTAGACAGGAAGAGCCAAATTTATACAAACCTTCTGTGTGTGGTTTCTCATTAAAAAACCTGATGAAACAGAACTGTTTACCATTTCCTACAGGAGGGAAAAAAAAATATAACCCCTGCCCCAAAATCTTGTTTTGAAATGCAAGCCGAGATTTTATTTTTCAATTAAAAGAATTCAAGTCTAAATGAAATTTAAACCTAAGGGAAACACATCTCCCTGGACCTTATATGACAGGTCAGGAAAACTAGCTGGTTTTTGACTGGTTTTATCCCATATTATGACAGGAAATTTTTTGGAGACTCAATACCTCCCTGAGACAGAAAAACCATTTCCTGTCCTGCTCTGGTTTCCAGGAAAAGCTTTGCTGGATTAGGACGAGTCTAACACAGGACGCTGGCCAAAGATTGTCCATTTGAATTGAAAGAGTGCCCACTGCCTATCAGGAGGAGAAAAACTCAGGACCATTACCTCCAGCCTTACGCTATCCCGAAAAGTCCAGATATCTGATACAAATCTGGCTGTCTGCATCCAGGCCAAAGAATTTGCTGTTGCTGCGAAGGTGGCTCCAAGCAGCCAAGCAGTCAGTGCTTGACAAAGCACAGAGAATGAAGTCTTGCAACTATCTGATTGATCACGCAGCTCTTTCAAAGCTGTTCCTTACTCACTTCTCTTACATCGCAGCTCTAACAGAGAAGCTTTCGCAGTGCTTGCTTCCATCAAGGATATTAATAAACATGACAAGTTTTTAGAAGCAACCTGTTAGCACTGTCCTTGCATTAGCAGACTATCATGAAGAAACGGCCTCAAGCTTTTAAAGATGAACTAAGAGGTGCCTCTTCAAAGAGCTAAACTGTTCAAATTGGGGAATTCAATTCCTGCTTAGTGACGTCCACAACACTGTGTGTTAAGCATAAATTGAAAAAGGCCTTCAGTTTGCAGCTATTCCATTTCCACTCCATCCCCCAGCAGAAGCTTGGGAGTGAGGATTCATCAGAAAGGACTGAAAATCCTTCGCGTTCTTTTGCATGGCTCTAGCAGCAAAAAGGAAAAAGAATAATAAAAAGAAGCTTTACAATAGGCATAGAGTCTTGCAGCTTTAACAGGTCTTTTATATTTACCAACCTTTAGACTCTAGCACTGTACTTTCAGTGGGGACAAGAGTTAGGAGGATTTGCTCCCACTAGCTGCAGTGCAGTGACAAAAGCAGAGCAACAAGGCAATGCACTAACTCTCAGCTTTACTTTGTTTCCAGAAAGCAATGCTGCCTTGCTGCAGGGCATCGTGACTGTATAAGCAATCACCTACGTGCGCACTGAACTGACCTCTGATAAACAGGTGGGTACCAGCCCATCAGGGAACCGCTGATACAGTCCATTATTAAAGTACAGGCCCAGTGCTGCAATCCACGAGCGTGCAGGTGCGTGCACGATCAATGTGCTCGTCACCTAAAGCTTTTCTCTTTCCTCTCTTGAAGACGCACTTTGATCACCTTAGTAGAAGAGCTGACCTTAAAAGAAAACAAGAACAGAAACTGCTGTGAAAGACAGCCACACAAAAGCTTCCTGCGAAGCAGCATTACTCATAGCCAGCTGCTCACGATGAGCATCAGCACTCTCATCGGCTCGTGAGTCAGCAGCACCTGCTCTCCATCACCTTCCTGGAGGATACGTAACACAGCACCATGCTCAGCAGCCCTCTTCAGCATCCAGCCGTCTGCGGTAGGAGCTAGCCCACAGGGTAATCATGGCATGTCAGCCAGGATGCCCTGCTAAATATAAGCATGCCTTACACTAGTGTCTATACTATCCATTTTGCATATGTGCAGGAGACGCTGAACAGTTCTCTCACTAGAGCATCTCGTCTAAACAGAATCAGATTTGAGCAGAATTAGTAAAGAAAACTTTGAGGATACTTCAGGAATTTTTAGTTTTTTAAGGATTCAGTAGGTAATACTTTAATCTCTGTGTAGTCATGAACCATTGTTTCAATTTAAGTGCACCTCTGCAAAAGTGCATACACAGAACCACGTATGACTCTACTATTCAATGCAAAAGTTTCCCTTATTTCGATTGTAAGACCATGCGATACTATTGTACCTGGTGTTCAGCTGAAGCAAATGGGAATAGTTTAAGAATCCCATGTGGGATTTCCACACAATAATAATTCATGTGCATATTACAGTTCTTAAGGAGTGCTCTATTCCATACATCAGTGTCTGCGATTCCTATAGATGTGAAAAGTCATGACAGATAACAGGTTTACTGTACTTTCTGACTATCTCCAATGGTAAGGACTTTGCCATCCATCCAGAAAAGTTATGATAAGCCTAATGTCCTGTTGCTTATTAATTATCAGCTCAACAAGCCATTTAAGCAGGAAAGAAATGCACAGCAAGCTCTTTCCTGCCATCCCGCTTATTTGCTGTAACAAATTTTAGAGTTTACAACACATCACATTGAGCAAACCAGGCAGGATTCCTGAATGCAGCATTGTTCGAAACACATCCCTGCATCTAACTTAGGCATATTTGTTCTGGCACTGTGAAGCCTTCCTTCGTTCACCAGAGGAAGTGGGATGGTCTACGGAGGTCATTTCAGGTGACTGAAAGAAACCCTCCCACCCCTGTGCAGCCCTCCCAAAATTAATTCCCTGTCTACAGTGTACCAACAAAGCCAGAGCTGAGCCCCCAACCTCAAACAAAAGTAACTTTGCCCTTTAATGGGAACTGACTCCACTGGATATTTCTGTATTTCATAGCAGAGATACTGATCTTGAATTGTTTTAAACTGACCTTGTATTTCCCTGTCTATTTTGGAGACCACAGTTTCAGGTGGAATCCTGACATCACTGAAAACAGTGGCAATTTCTCTCATTCCCATCATTCAGCCTTCTAATTTTAGGCACAGTAGCACCAACTAGGTATGTATCTACCTGACCTGTGGACAGAGGCAGATACTTGTGCATCCAGTTTGACCAAGACTACACCTGCACAACTTTTCAGTTAAATTGAGCTCAACTAAGTACTGCCCTCTTAGCTTTATTTGTTTCAAAGTTGCCCTGCAGAATCTGAGTACTGCAGAGGAAAACCAGAACAGGCAATCTACGTCCTCTTTCTGGCTCTGCAGCTGCCACACCAAAGAGCAGACACCTTCCGATACCTCATTGTTTCCTCTTCCGTGAAATTAAAAATCAAAATTATCCATTTCACCAGAACTCCTTGGATACCGGTAGGAATTAGAGAAAATTAAAATTGTGCCTATTCTTTTCCTCTGCCTCATTAAGTGCAGTGGGATTTAAATATTGGGAACCACACTACTAAAGACTACTAAAGACAACACAACAGAGGTTTTCCTACCCTCTAAAAAAAAACATTCTTTCACAGATATGGCCTTTATTTGACAACCTCTCTACTGAGCATGAGATCAAGCAAAGCAGACCAGAGTCAACTTTCAATTAAACTCAACAGCTTTTCTTGATTCATGTAGGACTTGACTCCAAGCATAAGACATCTGGCACAAGCTTTGGATGCTAGGATGTCGTGTTTACTTGTTTCTTCCCTTTGAATACACACAGATACACGCATATGGAAGTGGAATGAGATAATTTTATTAAAAACCCATTTATTTATTTAGTGCATTCACTTCCCACCATTCATTATTGCTGCTTAAGGTACTTCATCTCAGGGAGAACCTTATTAGAACCCAACGATATAACATATGGTCACATTTGCTGCTCTGTACACAGACAAAAGAGCAGAATCATCACAAGATATAAAAAGCACAGGTTCAGAAGGTGAATTTTGTTATGCATGTATGAGAATCTGTGGGGTTCAAACCGGGGTAAAAGGATGGAGCATTAGACCAGAATCAGAGAATCTGATTTCCATTTGTGGCTCAGCTACAGTCTTGATAGGCAACACAAGACAAGTCATTCACCTCTGTGTGAAGTCTACTGAAAGCATGACTTCTCTGCAGGAGTGGAGAAAGACAGAAAGTTCATGTAAGTAACATCTGCAAAATGCAGAAAGGTAATGGGCTTTGAAAGGCGCTCAGCCTTTCAAATAAATAAAGGTGATGGCCAGAGCCCACTTTCATTAAATATTTTTTCTCTTCTCATGAAATGACCAGACTGACAATTCTGAAACATTTTTGGCAGAGCAAAATTTGCAGGACATATTTGTTATAAAAAAAAAAACAAACAAAGAAACCCTACTGCTCTTAAAATAGCACTAGGAATTAACTAAAAATTATGTACTTAGGAAAGAGAGAACGTAACATTGGCACGTAGAAAGGAATACATTTCCCCTACGGCCTCTGCAAGTCCATTTGAGTACTCCTGATATGATTACTTGCACCTTCAAACTTCGTACTTACTTTCTTTATTTCTTGAGCTGGAAATCAGCTCCAAGATGGAGACAAACAGAAATAGTAATGCTGAACTTCTAGCTGAAGCTAGCGGAATCAAAATACCTATCTTGGGAAAACTAGATTATTTTTTTGAAGCCCCAGATCCTGGAGTAGCATAAAAATTTCAGCTTTTCATTGAAACTAGAGTTTGTATTCAGCCTTCATATTTGTAGAAAGCTACCTGAAACACAGCTGGACTGCAGCCAAAACCCAAGAAATCAAAATTATGATAGAAAACGCAAACGAAGCAAAGCTCTAAAATTATTTTTAAGGCATTAACACACTTTTTGTGATCAGACTTCTGATATTTTGCTATTCATATTTGGCAATGATGAGGAGGAGATCCAAGTGACAGCAGTTCACAGTCCACTGTAAAATGAGACTGTCTTAATCTGTGGCCAGATTAGTTCTTTTGTGACATTTTTCTTTAACGTTTAATAGTGCTTGCTCAGGTAAGGAGGGGAAGGTAGATGGGGACTGCCTCAGCCGTTTGAAATAATCGCTGCAATTTTAGTCTTTATTTTGAATCACTACCATGAAAATTCAAGGCAGCTACTTTGGAAAGTAATACAACAAAAAAAGGAGAGGCTGTTCTTCAGGAAAACCAGGCTACTACATTTCGCAGGCAAAACACTTAACAACAGAGGAAGGGGAATTGTGTATTTTTGTTTCACATCACATCATGTTTCCAGTTGAATTTTTAATTAGCTGCAATTTATTAAAATTTGGCCTTTACTGGATTTAATAAACCATGATGTTGTCTACTGCCCTTTAACAAAACTGCATGGCAACAAGAAGTAATGGAGTTAATGAGGGACATCACGAAAATAGTACTAGACAAGCTGATAAACTCATCTGTACATCATGATACAGCTATTTTTTTTTCCCAAAGCCTGATTTTGCTCAGTTAGAGAAGAACTGGGAGATGTGCTGAATGTTATTGGAAAGCCATTGTCAAATACTATAAACTAAGATAGCAAGTTTGGCTCACTAATACAATTTGCATCCAAAAATCAAATGCTAGGGAAGCGAGGGTTTCTGCAGGGTCAACGGCTACACCTGAGTTGGCAGAGAAGGGCTAGGACAGCAGTCACTGCTTCCGAAGCTCCAGTTCTGCTAAGTGGCATGGCCACCTGCCCATCGCTGCCTGCCAAATGTATGCCGCTACTAATTATGTAACTAGTTCAAATACGAATGAATAAAGAGAAGCAGGGAGCCCATTATTACAGAGAAATACTACAAAGCACGGTCTTATTTTACCTACATGAAAGACAGATTTTTGTCACTCGATAGCAGCATGAGCAGAATCCCACTAATTTCCATGTAGCAAATCCAGTGACTCTCAGCAACAAAACTCCTGTGGCTCCTGCTATTTCTCTCAGAATAGATTTATTAGTTAGGTGCTACAATGAAGTCTCCTGTTCCTTGTTTTTATCAGCTGTATAATTCGGGTTCAATATCCTGGATATCGGGTGGCCTTGTTCTGTTTTACCCAGTATCTCGCTGAATTCTGTAATAAACGAGTAACTCTTTGCACTCTGAGTTTTATGGATCTAACTCTTCCACCTAGGTGCCAGCCACTAAAACACTCGCCAGTGTTTCCAGGTATTCAATTTCTCCTCATCTATATCTTCTGCAGTTTGAGTCTCATTTGAGGATGACAGTGCCAGTCCCCTGTCTAGCTAGGGACAGAGAAGGAAGACACTCAATGTGCTGCGTGCACATTGTCAATACATCTTTTTGTTTGCTTTTCTTTCTACAAAGAAGAAACAATTTCTACAAGGCTCATTTTCTCCATCAGACTCAGAACTATGGAACAGCCCTTATGACCTTGCAATTGTGTCTCGTGGGCAAGACACAACTGAGACAAGGACAAAGGGCTCCTCAAAGAAATGTTTCCAGGGCAATATCACACACTACAGTCCTGCAGTACAGGGATCGTCCATTCTGCTGACTCTAAGCACAGAAACACCGCATTCCTGCTAATTACTTACAACAGTACAGACATACAGTGTTGAGGTACTCAGTGTCACTGCTTTTCCTCAGCTCCTTCCTTTATAGGACACCAGGACCACTTACCTGCTCTGCACCTCCTCTGCAACCTCAGCGCTTGACTTGATATGACCACCAGGAGCTGGTGGTCCTGTTGTAACAGACCTGCATTTAGCTCATCCCCCCCATGTCTCACAACTTCTTACAACACCACTTCAGCCCTTATAGCAAGTCTGCATGCACCCAGGATGCAAACGCAAGGTGTATGTATTGGGTTTGCATGGCAAGGTTTTGGTAGCGGGGGGAGGGCTACAGGAGTGGCTTCTGTGAGAAGCTGCAAGAAGCTTCCCCCATGTCTGATAGAGCCAATGCCAGCAGATTCCAAGGTGGACCCGCCGCTGGCCAAGGCTGAGCCCATCAGCAACGGTGGTAGCGCCTCTGCGATAGCATATTTAAGAAGGGGGGGGGGGAAAAGCCTGTGGAATTGCAGCCAGAGAGAGGAGTGAGAATATGTGAGAGAAACAACTCTGCAGACACCAAGGTCAGTGAAGAAGGAGGAGGACAAGATGCTCCAGGCGCCAGAGCAGAGGTTCCCCTGCAGCCCGTGGAGAAGACCATGGTGAGGCAGGCTGTCCCCCTGCAGCCCACGGAGGGTAACGCTGGAGCAGATATCCACCTGTGGCCTGTAGAAGACCCCCTGCCAGATCAGGTGGATGCCCGAAGGAGGCTGTGACCCCATGGGAAGCCTGCGCTGGAGCAAGCTCCTGGCAGGGCCTGTGGACCCGTGGAGAGAGGAGCCCATGCTGGAGCAGGTTTGCTGGCAGGACTTCTGACCCCGTGGAAGGGACCCACACTGGGGCAGTTTGTGAAGAACTGTAGCCCATGGGAAGGACTCACATTGGAGAAGTTCATGGAGAACTGTCTCCTGTGGGAAGGACCCCACGCTGGAGGAGGGGAAGAGTGTGAGGAGTCCTCCCCCTGAGGAGGAAGGAGCGGCAGAAGCAACGTGTGATGAACTGACTGCAACCCCCATTCCCCGTCCCCCTGCACCACTGCGGGGGAGGAGGTAGAGAATTCAGGAGTGAAGTTGAGCCTGGGAAGAAGGGAAGGGTGGAAGGAAGGTGTTTTTAAGATTTGGTTTTATTTCTCATTACACTACTCTGATTTGATTGGTAATAAATTTCCCCAAGTCGAGTCTGTTTTGCCCATGATGGTAGTTGCTGAGTGATCTCCCTGTCCTTATCTCGACCCACAAGCCTTTTGTTATATTTTCTGTCCCCCCCTCCAGCTGAGGAGGGGGAGTGATAGAGCAGCTTTGGTAGACACCTGGCGTCCAGCCAGGGTCAGCCCACCACAATGTACAGCTTGTTTTCTTCCCTAGAACCCCGTCTGTGCAACAAGCCCCAGGAATACACACCGACGCCGATCAATACCCATCAATGAAATGGGCCATTTCATTAGCAGCAGAGCTCTGGAGGCAGCCTCTCTCACTGCGAGCTGGCTGGACGCCACCATGAGCTGCTCTCAATTTCATCCCTTGTAACTTGACGCATCACTGGCAGACAACAGATGAAAAAGGCAGGTAGATTGTGTTCATTCCGGCACCGATTTTAGTGTTAAAAAAAAAAAAAAAAGGCAACTTGGGAAATAAAACATTTCCTCAATTTCTCCTTTTAATATGTGAAATTCAAGTCAAAAGCTAGAAGGTTTTCTAGCATACAAAGCCATATAATTCACAATGAAGATGACAAGCACTGTTGACAATAGGACTCTGGCAACTTTCAATATCACTGTATTGGCTTTGGACCTGCCACTGACTCAGCCCATACTGTGGCTGAAGCTACAGCCAGTAAAACCAGGAGCTGAACACACTATGCTTCTCTGACTTCCATCTTTCTATGTACCAGGTTCAGGAGCCAAAGCCGTAACTCCTTTAAGGTCTACTGCTGACCTGTCGTTTAGATGACTGCTCCAAGCAAAGAGTATCAGATAATGAAAAATTGTGGGGGGGAAGCAGTGATTTATAGAACTTAGTTAACGTGCAAAAATGAAGCCGAGCAATTAAACTTTAAAGAGGCTGCCATTGATTGGAATCAATCAGTGGCAGTCAGAAGAGTGAATAAAAACCTTTTCGCATCAGGCTAATCAGAGGTGACAACGAAGAGAAACCTGCTTTGGAAAGGACTCCTGGAACAGCTCACCCTTGACAGCCACAAGAGAAAGCCTACAGAGGCATTAGCACAGTGCTTTGCTGCGTGGCAAGGGCACGCTCAGGAAAGCTCAGCAGCACAAACCTCACAGGTAATTCCCTGCTCCAAAGTCCCCTCCATCACTGCAGACCCCCCAGGACCTGCACCCAGTTATGTGCTTGTTGCTATTGCAGTACTATCCTGGAGCGGGGAGGCCTGTGTGATGATTACTGTTAGCAAACAGCCATTTCAGTGGACTGCTGGGGATTTTACTTTTCTGCAGAAGCAAAATCACATCCTTCCATGCTTGAAAATGGAATAAGGAATAAAATACACAATTGTACAACAATAACTAAGGGCACAAATGAAACTGGGCTGGTGCACGGCTAATGCTGAGGATGGTTAAAAAAACTGGCAGAGAAGTTATCAGGAAAAAGGTAGCAAAAAAGAAATAAAAAAGGGAAAGGAGGGAAGACCTGCAGGATAAGCAGATAAGGACATAGCAAAACAAATTCTGGGGACAGGGTATGAGAAAATAGTATGTGCAAAGGGAAAAGGAAAATGAGAATGGAAATAGAAGACAAAAAAATAAAAATGAAATAAAACCCCAGAAGAGCAGATATTTGGGCCAGAATAAAGAGCAACATTGAACTGTGTGTCAGCATCCTTACACTGCTCCCATCTTTGAGGTACCTCAAATAGTAAGAGTTTCAGCCTGGATGGTTCTGCATCTTGTTTGCACTGTTTTGTTGCATTTGTTAAGACAAAGCTAATCCTCTCTATTGTTCCCATTTGAAACTAGAAGCAACTTTTTAAGATGTTGAACAATACAGTAGAGAAAAGTGTTTCATCTGCCATAGTCAGCTGCAAGCCTCACCAAAGAACAACCACATTTCACTGTTACAGCAGCTCAAGTAAATCGAAAAGCTAAACTGAAATCTCAGAAACCAAATATCTATCACAGTACCAGAGAGCATGAAAACATACGAGTATGAAAAGTGAGCTGGAGCTTTTCCAATCTGCTGCAGACTGCTGACTCTTCCAGACTGTTAGACAGAACGGTTCTGCAACAACAGATTTTTACCTCTGATTCATTTTAAACAATAGATCTGATCCTGAGTAAGTGTTACTGATCTAGTTCGTGCTGGATGTTCCTGGCACAGTGCATTAGGGAGTTTAAAAAATAATAATAATTAAAAAATCCCTTTAAAAAAGAAAAGATACACTTTGGAAGTGAATCCTCTGATTGCCTCTGCTTACAGCAGTTTGATTTGCGTCACAGAGCGACATGATCTGCCTGAACTGGATTCCTCTCTGCTGAAATTAAAACATGAAAATGCCATCCGACAAACCCAGTCTGAAGTAACCTCTTCTCTTCATGAAGCACACCGTGCATGGACGTGTGGATGGAGGCTAGGACTGTTGACTAATTTAGGTCAGAAGGGACCTCTACAGGTCATCTGCTCCAGATGCCAGCAGCAGCAGCTTCGGTTGCTCAGGGCTTTGTTCAGCTGGAGTTCCACAACCTCTCTGGCCAATCTGTTCCAGTGTTTAAATATCCTAATTCTGAAACCTTTTTACATAATATTTAATTGGGTATTCCTTTGTTGCAATTTGTGACCGCTGCCTCTTGTCCTGTTACCATGCAACGCCTAAGACAACTCTGTTCCTGTCTTCTCCATACCGTCCCCTTAGATAGCTGAAGAGAGCAGAAAGATCCCCTTCAGCCTTCCCTCCTTAAGCCTGAAATTCTTAATGTGCACCTAAGTTGCAGTATCCACCCTGAGTCTGTTACACCATGTTAACATTTTCATTTCTCTTGTCAAAAGCATTTTGCAGTCAGCAGACCCTCAGCGTCGACTGCTGCTTGTATGGATCTGCTCCTGCCATGCAAAGCTACTTGCTGATGCAAATGCAGCCGTACCCCGCCAGTTTGCGTGCAGTGAGTGCAAGGACAGCATGCCCAGGAGCACTGCAGCACACTTAAACAGGTATTTTTTTGGCTCGGCTATAAGCCGTAAGAAGCTTAATTACATTAGCCCAAATAAGTCATTGAGCAAAACCTTTCCAGCAGACGACCAACACAGACACCCTTGAATACAAACTCATCCCTTCAGTATTGGTTCTGGATAGGAATAAAGGAGAATTAAAAATATTTCAGCTCTTACAAATGCCAGTCTGAAATGGCAGTTGTCTAGATGGCCGGTGGGATTTTGCCACTGTCACAATTTCATGGTCACCCTCAACCTCAACACTAATACAAAGCTAATGGGATACAGTTCTGAGTCATCACTACTTTTTTATATGTTTAAAATCTCCGTTGCTTCCAGCAGCAACTATTTGTTTAGTAATTCCACCACGGAAGATGCTGTAAGGGATTTACAGTAATTAATAGAAGCTAATCTGCTTTCTACCCTGAACTGTCACTCCTGCACATGAACTAATGAAGCAGTGACTGACCCCCAAGCTCCAGAGCTGCAAATACAAAGCTCAGTTCTTTTCCCCCATACTTGGGAAAGGTATTGGCTTTGTGCAAACGGTAATATAAAACAATTCTTTCCCTTTTTTTAAAGCAACCGAGAGAGGACAACTGCATCCATCAATTCTCCATCCATCACCTTCCTGTCATCTTTCAACTTATTTCTGTCGCTCTTTGTGGGAGGGAAGGTGTGCAAATGCAGCTCACAATCATGAACCCTGGTGACTATTTATAACTGCAATCCACTCCATTGCTAATCCTTTACAATGCCTGCTCTGGATTTATTTACCTTTGCAATAAAGCTAAGAGATTCACAGAATTGGCTGCATTTGCAGGGCATTCTTTACTCTGTACTGATAAATACCACAAGCAGTGAGATATATGGGGAAAAAAACCTTGTAAATCAGAAAGTCTGAATCAGCTCAACTTTACGTTTTAGGTGTGCAGACAACACGCATCCCACCATTCATCAGGTACTGCATTACTTAGATGCACTCATGCTTAGGAAGACAGGAAGCAGTAACAAGAAGCCCTCCTTTCTCTGCTTGACCCAGCCTGTCGTCCAACAGACATATCCTTGCTAACATACCCACATGTTTCTCCATTGACACTAGCCCAGAGTTTCCAAAGAGCTAGATGATATATTTGCTAGGGTGCCAAGCGAGTTGATCCCCCTTCCAAATCACAAACCAATTTTTCTTAAATGACGAAAAGGTGGCTGCAGAGCGGTTACGCTCATTTCAATGGAGAGCAGCTGCAAATGCTGCAAATAATTAGTAAAATAATGCCGCAAATATTTAGATAACAAAAACTACAAACAACCTCTGTGATGACAAAGGTAAGAGTGATAAGCAGCCATGACTTAAAACAAACTAATTATGTCTGATAAATCTATTCTCTTTCTGGATAAAGAACATAGGAAATGTACTAAATCCGGTCATGAGCAAAACATAGCGGGATGGAGTGCAGCTGCAGAAATGTCAAACTATCCTCACAAGGTTATACTTGACATTCTGGGAGAAATGCAAACAACAGAAACTTGGAAGAAGAATTCCTAAGAGAATTCCTTAAAGAACTATAATTAGTTACTGCAGGTCAAAACTATACCAAACAGCAGGATGGTGATAAGAGCAAAAGGAAAGTGGATTTTGCCTCTTAAACTTTGCCATTAAGTAAAAGAAATAAATAAGAGGCACCCCAAAATTCAGATGCTAATACAGTATTCTGGAGCAATCCTAACGTGGTAATGATCACATTGGTATGCAAAGTTGTACAACTGATTTTTGCTGCTTCTTTTAAGAAAAAAGAAATCTTGTTCTTCAATGCAAATTCTACTTCAGCTTCAATTCAATTTCATCTATGCATTTTAATTTGAATTGCCAGGAAAAAAATACAGATTTTTTACATAGTAAATTTTTTAAATGGTCTAACACTACTGTTGCCTGCTTTAAAAGTAAAAAAAAGAAAAAAAAAAAAGAAAAAAAACAATGAAAAAATCAACAAAACCACCACAGAATATTATTTTTGCTATGAGCTTCCTGCCTTTTTGTTTTTGTAGCAACACAGACTGGATTGCAAATATGAAGACACAGTGAAAGCATGGCCTCAGTGAATGACTTCCACATAAGCACGCTTGTATAGAGTCATTTTCTTAACATACGTTTAGCATAATGACAAAGACACATTTTCCTATCCCCTAGCAAGTTTTTCTTTCTGCACTACAAGGAAAGACAGTACCTGAAGTTCAAACCACAACTAGTGGGGAGCAGTTTCAATGCCTTAGGGTTCTACTGTCGACTGTCTACAGGCCTGACAGATATGCCACAGGTAAACAAAAACTATTTAAAAAAAACCAAACAAACACCTTTTAAATTATTTTGATGTTAGACTCATATTCTTAAAAGAACTACTGTATGCTTGCAAGTCTGGGGGGGGGAAGAAACAAACAATCCAACCAACCTGCTGCATTGCCATGGGCATCTATTCATGGCGTAGCTACAGGGCTTCTTCAATATTCCTCCAAAAGTCAGAATAGAACTTTGTTTTACAAGAAAAATGTACTTGCCCTCTGTCTGAAGTGATAAAGATGACAACATTTCTAATGAACTATATTTTAAAATACATGTTTTTCAGCAGAAAGAACTCACTCAAGAGTCCCCCCAAATTCCCACTCACCTGTCCCTCACTCACATCTAACGTTGTTGAAGTATTTTTTCACTTGCCATAATCCAGGTTTTCTAAGACATATCAGTTCTGTGTGTCCCTCAATGTTACAGGGTACCAAACTCTTTGTTGGGACAAAAAGCTCCATGCCATGTCTCCAGCAAACTGTTTTTTCCTCCTTTTACAAGGGAAAAATGCCATGCTATTAGAACTAGATTCAAAGAAACCAGAGCTCAGTAGCCAGACGAGCAATTTACATTTATGATCTGGAGGCCAAACAATGTCTGTGCTTCACTTGAAATATAATAAAGAATGGAAAGGCTGCCTGCTCAGCAGTATTGACCAGGAATATGCTATTCTGTAGTAACTCTGGCACTTAAATCGAGGACTCCTTAGTTTGGAATTTTGTCATTACTTTTCTACACAGACAAGCTCTAAGAACCACTGAAATTAAAAACGTTGCAACAGAATGATTATTTTAAGAAACAGAAATTGGTAGCATGACAAATTAAGAGATAAACCCAGAAAACTAATTACTGTTGTAAAGGAAAAAGATGAAATCCTGGAGTATGCCCAGAACATTTCAGATAAGTTCCATGGAAACAGCAAGAAGCACAGTGAATTCACCATTGGCCACTACTCCCCACGAGACCTGGAGAGTACCAATAAGGCAGGAGGTTAGAGCTACCAGAAAGAAACCAAACACAAAAATTATAAAATGTAAAAAGCAATGCCAGCACATCAAATTCAAGCAAAGTTATGTGTAAGAAGGTTTCCTCAGGGCATCTCATAAAACCCGTTTAGCATTTTAACACTCTTTTTCTCTGTTTGAAAACTTGAACATTAAGAAATTTGTCAGACAATATTCAAGGCAAACTTCTACCTGACTTGAGCACACAGGTAATTTCAGACACTTGATCAACCCTTAAAAGCTACTGTGTATAAATTAGTGTGTGATAATTACCTCATGAGTTTTCCCTCAGTTTATGGTAAGTAAAAGGAAAAATGGCAGAGCCATTTTAGTTTAAGGTTTTGTGTATTTATAAACACATGTATCTATTTGGATCATAGTTACATCAGCGCTAATATTCAATGCCTATTTAATGTTCTGCTTTTACCTAAACAAAACTGTAGCTTAATATTGGTCTAATGAAAAGGTGTGTTTTCAGCTCATTTTAATTAAGCAAATGCAGTAATGACCATGTGAGCACTCCTACTCTAGCTCAGTAAAACTGATGCCAACAATGGCATAAGCAAAGCTGTTTCTAATCTGTTCAGGGTAAACTGAAATACTCAGTCAGCCTCTTTTTACAACAGCTCTGGGACTCTGATTAAAGCTTCTTCAAGACCAAGTACCTGACTACACTCATAAAATAAACTTGGTTTATCTTCATTACCTGAAATTAGCCCATGGTAAATTGATGCCAGGCAAGCATTTTACCTTTCTCCTTTAGTCAGCGGGAAGACAGTTGTATTCAAACTAATTCTGCGTGGGTAGATATTTCAATGAATTTGAAATAGAAACTTTGAACTTGAAATTACCCCATAGTAACTGGAGCCAGACTGAGATTTTAATGAAATATAAATACTGCATTTCTGCAGCATCACTAGGTTACCTAACCTGAGCATGTGGGCATGCTGGAAAGCATCCAGTAAGAATTACAAGAGACCTGGAGACAATGTAAAAGAAAGATTGATGGAAAGACACATGGAAAAAATAATGGAGGAGTGCAGTCCAATCTGTAAAAGGCCACCTAAAAACCAGAAGGAAATAGTCTGTCCCATCAGCTTGTAGTGGCCAGGGAAGAAGAGTTCCTCGTGTCAGCAAGGCTCAGGTTGCCTGACAGGGATGCTAGGAAGGGCGAGCTCCAGCACCCTGAAGAGCCGCCTGGAAGCCCAGTGCTGGAGGGCTGCAGGAGCACCTTGTACAAGTACCTGTCCCATGTTACATAGGTATCAGATGCATACGCTGCCTTGGGGCAGTAGGTAGCAAGAACATCTGCTTGAAGGTCCTGCCTGGGCCTACTTAGCCAACTCCACCTGTGACACAGAGAGCACATGCAGTTACAACCACCTACTCAATGCATGTTTTCAATTACATTTTCTGGTGTACGATGGAGTGCCTGCACTCAGTTCAGGTCTCCCTCTCCTCGCCCAACACGGTCATCTATGACAAGGAGGAAAGTAACACATGTTCAATCTGCAGTCAGAGACTGGTAAATCCTACACACGTACCCAGCAAACGAGCAAAACGAACCTATTGGTTCACTGTTTTCCAGAGATTTTCAGTGATTAGGGCAGCATAGTTTCACACAGGAAAATTGTCGTAATTATTACAACACCAAGACAGTGAATGAAGGAAACCCAATTACCATACTTCACATGTATAGGCTTCTAGAAGTCTTTTAGTAAGGTGATTCACAAGAAGGTACTGAAGAACACCAAGTAGTCCAGTAGAAAAACAAAATATTTCGAAAAAAGAAAGAACTGTCCAGAGACAGAATGCAAAGAGGGAAGACTGATTTCTTTCTGTGAAAACTAGTAAGTTGGGGGGCTTGAAGATTTCACATTGGTGCTGTTTGCTTCAGTAAAACAATCTGGAAATTCGGTGAGGAGTGAGATAGATAATTTCAGGTGCCATGAAGTTATCAGCTTCTTCATGGAGCCAGCAAAGGACTAATGAAGATCTGGTATTTCTTACATAGTGGGGAAACCTGCTCAGTTCCCTGCAGGAGTAGGGTGAATGATGAAAGTAATGCAAAGCACCAATGCCATCTTCAACAGATACTGTACCAACCCCGTGCTCAGTAGAGTTAAAAATCTGGGTATGGTGTTTGCAGTTCACACAAAAATCCTCCCTGCTCCTATAATATCTACAGATATTTAGTAACACCTTTGTGAATGTAATTTATTATACTGAAATCTCCTTTTGTGCTTCTTAAATCCCATTACCGATTTACTTCCTGCTGAATACATTATCCACAAAACAACGCTAACAGTGCCAAATACATCACTTCATTAATCATTTGTATGCTACTCGGTCTCCTCAGGCAGTTGTCTGCTCTTCCATGTCCTCAAACTATTCTTATTCTCCTATATCAAGACATGTTCAGGTAATATTGGGATTGGCAAGGGGGAGCAACCCACAAAACCCATGATATCCTAAATGGTCACTGATCTGTGACAGTGATTGCAGAGCAATATTACTGTCAGTCTTACTGTCAGCCTGCCAGTCAGCCAAGAGCGATAGGCCACCCATCACACATCCTCTAGCCCAGAGTGAATTCTGGTATCTTTCAATGACCACCAGTAAAATCCAAAACTGTGAAAAGGAACAATCTGACAAAGGATTAATAGAAATAAAAGCAGGCACAAAACCAGTCAAGGATTTAATTCTTCCCTGGAAAAGACTAAGAAAAAGGATTTTAAAGGATTTAAATATGAACAAAAGAACAAAATAAGAGCAAGGTGCCTGCTTTCATGCCTTGCAAGTACACTGTCTGCTAAACACAAAGCCTCACTCTCTTATGGTATGTTAGCAAAATATAAGCATTGATGAAGTTAAACTCGTGTATGCTTTCCTGGAGCCAGCTCTGCTAATACTAATGATAATAAAGGCTTACCCCACTGGCTGGTTGGTTGGTTGGTTTGTTGAGAGAACCAGGGAAAGAACATACAGAAAGGGATATTGCCAGGGACAGTATATATTTGTAAAAATTGGAGATGGCTGAATATGGTTTGGGTTTTATTCCAGAAATAATTTATTTCATTCCTATTTTGTAGGAAAGGACATACTTTTTGATCCTTTCTAAGGCTTTGTATTCTTTTTAAGGTAAATGAAAGACAAATACAGCCAAAAGGTGTTATACTTTATGATGTTTCACTTCAAAATGGTGGGCATAGCAGAGAAACAAGTCACCCTACACGTGACAAATGAGCATTTTTTGGTTTACATATAAAGTAAAAGAGCAAATGGTCAGGAGTAGCAAAGCCAGAGTAGGCAGGCTTTACATCTTTGCTAGACCTGAGCTGGACTTTATTAAACTATGGTAGAGTCTACTGTATTCTGCAGTCTCTAGCCTGCTGACAGCTGTTGTGGTTTATCAATTTCAGCAGAAACTGGAAAAGCTTTACAGCTGCTCCAACCTCTACCAGCAATGAAAAAGTTGTCTTCATTACTGGAGAGTCCAAAGAGCTGTTTCTGTCCTGTCCACCCAACTTCTTTTGAGAGAATCAACTTTGACAAGAAAAAACCCAATCTGTTTCCAGCTGTAATGGATACGAGAGCTTTGATTGCTGAAGCAACTTTCACAGGCTGGGTACATTTCTCTAGGTGCCATTAACAGTGATCAGAAAAGATTCAGTTTACACTTCAAATAAAAATCAGCATCCATGCAGTTCATAAGCTGCATTAATGCACCCTGTGCTTTGGCCTCTCAGTACATACAACACAAACAAGGGCTATAGTCCAACATCTAACCCAGTATTAACCCAAACTAAAGCTTTTACCACAAAAAGTAGTCTTTCAACAAAGTGTTCTCGGATATCTATTGGATTTGTTAACTGAAATTCATGGTTATGAGCTGTTATACATATTGAAAAGGATTAAACTATGAACTGCCTTGATGCACTTCCTTACCACTGGCCCCACAACCCTGCAGCCTCGGCAGATGTCCTTTCCAGGTGACCGTCAACTATCAAGAGAGAGCTGCCAGCAAAGACAGTCAGAACAGCCACAATGACTGAAAGTGTTGAAGAAGGAAAAAAAAAAACAAACCAACCAAACAAACCAGAAAGAAGCAAGAATCCTTTTAAAACTTGGAGGAGAGGGGATGAACAAGAATTACAGTTCGCACTGGCTGCATTACAGTGCCAAGGTCAGTTACCTTGCTTGAGTTACCCTTGGCAGTTGTGTCAGTGCCAGGCACGCAAGCGAAAGCAGCCACCCGTGAGATGTGAATCTGCACTCGGCTGTTATAGATTGAAAGTGTTGGTCCATATTACATTTTTAAGTAGATATAACTTATTCATTCAACGGAATGTGCTCTTGCAGCGAGTTGCTGATGCCACTGGTTATCTTGCACTGCACGACACACTGCCCATGTTCCTTGTGCTACTTCGCAGTGGGACTGTCTGCTCCACAAACCAGTCCAGTAACTGGACAACAGCTTTTCTCCAAGCAAAGAAAGAGTGAGAGCCTGTGGAAAAGCCATGGATGAAATCTGCAAAGACAGAGTAGGCTTCAATGCAGGTCTCTCTTCAAGGTTTATTTTGCATTAATTTGCAGTGGTGAAGAAATGCTTAGGCCAGACCTTTTTCTTGGCTGGATCTGCCTTGTTTCCATTTCTTTTTTTCTGTCCTCCCTTGTAGTCATTGTCATCTTTTAATCTCCACTGGAGCTTAAGAAGGAGCTGTGAATACAGCTCCATTCCTTCAGAGCATCAGTCAAAAGAATACTAATTAGGTTTTGTCTTTTGTTGTTCTCACGCTTTAGCTGTAGTTAAGCCAAAATATCTGACTCCTCTGTCAATAGCAGAAGTGCAGAGACCAAACACATATTTGTAAGATAAAGAAATAATGACTGCTTCCTCAGTTCCATAAGAGAAATTAAATCCTGCTGTTTAAGGGAGGTGTAACATTATGTACTGCCCTATGCAACTATGCAGTACTGCCCAGCAATTATGTCCTGCCCTATGCATGAGGGCATTAACTATAGTCAAAGTCAGCAACACATTCACTGACCAGATTTTCAATGAGGCCCAACTAGCTTTCATCCCTGCCAAGATCCCCCAGTCCTACTAAAAGAGAAGCAAAAGGACCATGTTTACACAGCCTTGCCCCTCCTAGCTTGCACTCCTCAGACTGAGGTGTGCACTTGCTCTCATTGTAACAAAAACTTTTGCTGTCCTGCACTCTCCAGACCTGGCCTGCTCCTTACGCATTTTTCCCCCGAGCATCTGCTGTTGGGTGCTAGCATGACAGATGATACTACAGAAGACAGACCTTCAAAGTGCGCCAGGACCAGCCAATGTACTAAAACTCGGTCCACATGACAGCCTGCCACAGTGCAGAAAGAATATTTGCACTTTCTAAAAGACTTTTCAGGGTCTTTAGCCACAGCTTGCTTGTAATACCTGAATTAGTTCCATCTAACTAATGAATACTGCTTTCTCTATTTCTTCTGCATGCTCATCCAAGAAAAATGAAGACAGACCCTCAACATCTAGCATGAAACCCCTCCTCTCCACTGGCAAGGTTAGCCATTATCAGTGTATTACATGGCTGGCCTGCAACAAGATATTAATTATAGAGCTCAAGTTATAACCATTGAGTTTTCATGGAAGGAGGATTTAGTGAATAGGACTCATGATTCCTGATTTCTCCATCTACTTGTGCCCCTGACTTAATATGCAACATTGGCCAAATCCCATTATGAGAGCTGTATGAAACTGGGCACAATAGTAGTTACACACCTCGGTGAGCACTAGGAGGGCTTTTGGCATGTGGACAAAAAAAGGGTTCTAAATACAGTAATCTGCTCTCGAGAATTATGAGTCAAATAATGTTAAAAGGCTCTTTGGGGGATACTGATGGTTTTCCATCAGGGCTCAAGTGATCATTTTCCCATGAGGGTCTTGACGATCCTTCTTGTGGCTCTACATGCTGACTCACAGGGGCACTTTGCTGTATAAGTCATGCAGATTTCCTGTTACTTCTGATGAAGCGGTAATCAACCTGTGCAAGAAAGTGCTGGAAAACAGAATCTCATTCTGCTAGGACAACTTTAGTAAGGCTAGGAATAAGATCAGCTAGAGGGAAACTGCTTTTGCAGGAAGTAATATGCTAACTGCCATGCAAATACTCCTTCTAGCACATCTGGGGTGTGGAAAAAACTGAATCCCGAACTTTTTTCATAGCTTTTATGCAATAGCTGGGGTCTCAAATGGCCAAACTAGTGACAAGAGGGGGAGTTCAGTCTCCAAGCTTATTCCACTGCTAGAGCAGGCTGCAGACCCACCTTGATACTGCCAAGTTCCTGCTAAACAGCAGCAACTTTATCTGAACGCTTCTTCCCAGTTTGTATACCAGAGGCATGGAACAAACTATCAGGTGGTACAAACTCTCAGTTGCTCCTGACCTGGAAAAAATTTGAACTTAAGCTAATGTGAAAGACTGTACATGCCATTAGCAATCCTCTGGAGTTCTTCAGTCATTTCATTTTCCACATTTCTAATCAGTCTACAGGTTGAGTGTTCTTAAGCATTTAAACATGCTATTTGGGCAGGAATGAGCAAATTGTCTCCTATCTCAATATTGGAGTAAAAAAAATAAGATATCCACGTTGTACTTCATTTGTCCAGTGCCCGTGTCTTGAAGATTATCTTGTTCCACATGTATGTTTTAATTTCTGATTTGCTACACTAAAGACACAACTGAGGCAGATTTTATATACAGCAATGAAGGATTATATAAAACCTTCTCAGCTGCATGCAACAGACATGCTAGAATAAAGATCACTGTTTTAAGCAGTTTAAATCAAAACTAATAGCAACTGGGACAACATTAAGATTTTCTGATATGCTGGTTTTCAACTATTTACATACAAACTGTTTGTTAAATAGACGATGCCTTCACTATAAATATTATTAACAGACAGAAGGGTTGGCAAAGCATTATAGTCACAATATTCAAGTTTAAAACATTTTCAGTTATTTGCAAACTATTTCTCACTGTAGGATGCATGTTAACCTGCAGGTAATGAAACAATATACTTTTCTTCCAATGTTAAGAACTACTAAATAAGATGGTTTTCCATCTGAACAATGCAACTACTTCAATAACACTTTACTATTATTTCTAAAGAGACAAACAACCCTCTCCCACAACAATACTCCACACAAGTACCATGATTTGAGTTTCTGTCCAATCTAGATGCAAGATAAATCTTTATTCAGATATAAAAGTCCCACCATTGGGAGAATTTTTATGGATAATTTGTATTATAATACACAAGCCACTCTTTTCCCAGGATTGCTTCAAAGCCTAAGTTAGAATTTGCACAAGGATTATTATATTTGATAGCAGGCTTAGCTGTGGGTCTAATAAAAAACACATGAAAGAGGGCAGAAGTAATAAAAATCAATAATCTACTGTTGTTATATGGTTAGGATCATGGATATTAACAATACAAAAAAACCCTATCATGTTATTTACTGTTACTTAAAAAAAAAAAAAATCAAAATAACTAAATCAGTTATTAACAACCGAGCATATTTTCTGCTTAAGACGCTTAAATACTGGTGTGCTACTCTGTAGCTACAAATGACTCGCACCATTTACTGCTAACTAGTAGAATGGGCAGGAATACACAGGTCTGGCAGCTTGACAGAGATCTGCAGGAAAAAAAAGACTTGGGTATCTTCACAACTGTCAGAAATAAAACGGATCTTGTTAAAGCATGGGGGGCTAAGACATTTGTATCAGGCTTTTAAGCTCACCTACTATCAGTGAAAATTCAACACCTAGGAAGATATCCACAACCTAACAAGTCACAACTGGGTATCAGTACAAGCAGTCCTTATATTAGCAATTTTAGAAATAATAAGTGAAAAAAGGGAAAGGTAAAATGGAAGACAGTTTATTAAATAAAATCTATTCTAATTATTAGCAGTCCATTACTTTCTTGGAAGAAATGTTCTTGAGGAATTTCCCTGCTCTGAAATTTAGAATTATTTCACTACAGAATGAACAGCAGGCATCAGATGTAACTTGTAACAATAACTGGGAACAGTTACGATGATCTCCAACTTTACAGCTGGATTTAAGACAGTAATATTTCTTGTATTTATTTAATCTAGTATCTCAGATACATACTGTTACTTACACACACACACATATGCACTAACAGAAAAGTGTAGCATTTCTAGGATTACTGAAGTTAAGTCTGGGAGCTGTGCCATTTAGTACTCTAATTCTATCTGGTCTCACAGAGCTTAGGTGGACCTGGACCATGCGCTTCAAAACCGTGTATTCAGATGGTCATCAGAAGTCACACACGACACCACTGGAGCACACCGTATCCCAGCGGCGCAGCCTCTGCAGCAGGCAGAACTGAGGTGTTACAAGTTAGACACCTCTCCACTTTCTCAGGGGAAGACAGTGCCCAAAGAGATCAGAAAAGTAGTAGAGCCACATTCCTCCCTGCTCATCTGTCCTTTACAGGTGCCACACTAGATAGCAAGACTATCAATAGAGTGGTATAGCACTGAGCAAAAAATTCCAGCTGTTTAGGAATGAGACACACTTATGCCTTTAAGGTGCTTCCTTAGGGACATGAGAGGTAAGTTTGCCCCACTGTATGGCACCATTTCTCATAGGGTTTGACCAAGTCCACATAAAGTTTGATATTTTCCAAGTCGGGCGTGAACTTAAATCCCAACTCTGCATGGTTTCAGATCTTTGTGGGCTGGGAGCACGTGCACTAAGAAAACATTCCGCAGCATGCAATTTAGTAAGAAATGTAATGGCGGGAACTAGATGACATTTCACAGAACTGTCAGCATTTATGAGGGCGTAAGTCTATAAATTTTATCAAATACGGGTACAATGTTTCACTCTCTCCCTCTCAAAAAACAACCAAACCAAAACCCTACCCAAAAAAACAACAGTCAAGACAATGAGACAAAGCCTAATCAAATCAGTCAATTTTTTTTCAGGATTCTTGTATTTTTAGTTTTCCTATTCTTTAAAGCAGTGGGTATTTAAGGATGGTTGAAATAAATTCAGAGATAAAAAGAAAGATGCTAAAATAGTCTGAGACAACTATCTTTCTTTGTGAACCTAGAACAGAATTACAGACAACACAGCATTAGTGTAAAAATGTCACCTACTTACGCAGCAGAACTGTGCTATAGTGTAGTAAAAACTCCTGTCAGGCTTCCTCAGTGAGAAAAATAAGCTCTTAACTGCTTTTCATTCCTGTTGCACAGGCAACACAACTTTTAGACGAGGATCTGCCTCCTCTGTGGCCCATGCACCTTCACCACAGAATTGTTAAGAACATCTCTGACTTTGGTGCTAGAGACACAAAAGCCAGAATGAACACAGCTTGAATTTCCAATCTCAAGCTCATACGCAGGGCTGGCATTTAGAAAAAAAGTGTCTTTTTTTCCTATAAGCTGAGAAAATTTGATCTAGCAGGCTCCAAGAGGCAGTAATTGTGGAACCCCACAATGCTGTTTTAACATCACTTTTCAGGAAATAAACAACTTCGAAAGTTGTCATGAAAGTCTCAATGATTGCAAAGCTAAATACAGCTGGTGTTCCAGTTCCTGCTGTTTGATGGTTACTTTCTGTATTTGGGAACTGTTCTCTCAATGAGCATTTGAAAAAAGTGATAGAGTCAGGACTAGTTCAAATCTGAAGACAGATGAAAGGAGCTGACAGAAGGAAGAAATGGGATTCAATGGTGAGAAAGAAGTAGCAGCTACAAGACTCCTGGAAATTTCTGAATAAGTGAAAAGAAAAAGATTGCATCATTCTTCAGAGAACTTTTCTTAATAGTTCCAAGTCTTAGCTGAAATTACGGCTCTTACTAATCAGTTACATACATGCCACCACATCCATGAATTAATTTATGTATACATTTCCCAATAAGCATTGTGACACAGTAAGTATAAAACAGCAATTCAAGTATTTTATACCAGGCTATGTTACTGGGAGTCATTGTGAGGCTTTTCCTGTGTATGGCAAAAAAACAGGGGAATGAGAAGGCAAAACTGTGAGCGTACTCTGCCCTCCTAAGGTTCTTGGCTGGGCTATTTTGCACAGCAAGAGCCAGCAAGTGCAGCGGCAGGGAAGAGAGACAGTCATGGTCAGTGTGGGTCACTACACTTCTTCCTCTGCAAGATATGGCCAAAATTATATCTCTCTCCTTAACGCTGAGGATGAGCACAGCCTGCAGTTGAAAAGGAAGCTAATGGTCCTCAAAAATTACTCCTGCTGGTTATGCATGACAAAAAGATCTGGCATAACCACAGCCACACTCCCACCTTGCAGTGATGCTTCTGGAAGCAACAAGACTGCTCCTCTGGCAGCCCTCAGCCCCAGTCCCTGCTGGTTAATCTACAACTCACAGGCAAAGTGAGGAGCACTATTCCTGTCTTGTTCGTAATTCCCAAAGAACAGTTTCAGGAAAATGTGGTTCCAAGGGTATTCCTACATGGCCTTTTGACATGTCTGTCATTGTACTTTGTGCACGTAAGGACCCAAAAGAGAAAGGCGTTTTAGACGTGTTACAAGATTTTCTTTTTAAAAAAAGTTCTCCCATGAATTTTAAAACCATTCCCACCCTCTTACTTCTTTGCTGAGCTCTGCTATAGGAATTACAAGCTGAATTACGTGTTGACAAGCAGTCATGATGTCATGGAAATTTAAACTTTCTGAGACACGAACCAGTTTTATTTTTTATGTTCATGCTATGTTTAAGAAATAAAGGGTCCACACATTCAAATTACTTCAGTCTCTGAAAGACTATGCTAAACCAGCATGTACTGATCTGCTACACCAGCAGAACATGCATGTTTGGTGGTATCATTCATTCCAGCTTCCACACTAAGCACGTTGCTACCGGCAAGGTTACATCTGTAAGAGGGACTCAGTCAACCCAGTACACCAACTGCTCATCGTACCATCCTACACTTTACTGGTATCATTACAATGATAAGAAAAAGGTTGTATGAACCTTGCCCAAGTCATTGAAAATTTGGGGGCATTTTGCCTGTGATCAGCAAAGCTCATTAAGTAGCAAATTTGTTGTCTTTTTATAAAAGAGCTGTAAGATTGCCAAGAAGGCAGCACGATGTAGGAACAACTCCCCGTTTTCTGTGTGCAGTGTAGTTTACTTAGTTTTGTAAGTCACATACACCATAACGCACAACAGTGAACTCTGTACATGCAGTCATAGTGTAGACTCTCCTGCATTTTTGTACTTATTCATGCCATATATAAAATAAAGGCTTTAACATAGTACAGGAGATGTAGGTTCTTTGTGACCGATTCTGACCCTGCAATCATATTGATCCTGGCAGATGTGTCTGCACATATTCTGGGACCTTCTAGATAGTAGGATCTTTCTGCATTGACATGATTGCAGGATCAGGTCCTAAGACCATAAAGACAAATGGCAAACTACTGAAATTCAACAGCAACAGTTGAATTTAAACATAGCAATGCTCCAACAGTTTTCACATAGAACGGAGGCTGAAACCAACGTGATTCAACAGAAAATGGCAGAACATGCTTTATTGTTTCAACTCTAAAGACACCCCCCCCCCCAAAAAAAAAAAAAAACAACCAACCATGAATATTAGCTTTTATACAACCCTCATCCTTTGGGAGGTGAAGGGCTGGGGGAGAGGGGGGAATCACTGCCTCCTTATTACTGCAGACCAAAATTCATTTTTCTTGGTGTTTTGCCAGTTCACTTCCCAATGAACTGCACCCACCAAGCAAGGTCACATAAATGATTGTAAAAACAAGTTTCCTTTGTGCGTGAAGAGGAATGAATCATTTGGAAAAATGTGACATCTTCAGTACTATTCCTGCCACTATGCAGTATTTCTCTAAATTATGCAATCCATCCATATAGCATTCAGAAATGTATTTTTGGAAAAAATGACCTTAAGTAAGTTTCTGCATAACAGCAGCAAGTGGGATTTCTCAGTGAAAGTGAAAATCTGGAAGAACAGCAACGCTGGAAGACCATATGCCAGCTACTCTACAGCAGAAGCTTCCAAACCAAAACAAGGGCCATCTGAAAACACAAATGACGACAACTCTGAACAGTCAATCACTGAAGTAGCCCTCCTTTTCCTTTCAGCTGCAAAGAAATTTGAACGAAGGCTTTGCAAGAGATGCACGAAATGGACAGCAAAGTATCACAGGGTCACCTCAGCTGACAGGTCTTGTGGCCTCTTTTGAGGTCCTTCACTACATGATTTCATTCCTCCTGCACCTTTAAGCTCCTTCATAGCTAGATATTTACAGATGTTGCTGCTACCAATCTCAGAAGTTGCTGAAGTGCAATATGGCTCCTAATACATGTTATCTGGCCACACCCCAGAGTTAAAAAGTCCAACAAAACCCTGTTTAATAACAAGTTCTAAGTACTTTGCTCTGACTCTTTTTGTTAGCTTCCTTCAGGCCTTAAAACATGTTAAATCTGTTAACTAAGCTAACTAGCAATATTCATATAGTTTCTGCAGGGAGAGATGCTGTTGTATGAACTGCCGATCATCCTGAGACATTTTTCCTACACTCATTATTGCAGCAAATGAGGCATATGATCAGCAACATATCTAATGGGTAGGCATGATCTTACATGAGCCAGACTAGAGCATACGACTGATACACAAATCCCTCATCTTTTTTTGTTATTGACATCTCACATAGCAGTAGAGCTACACAATAAGTAACTCATGGTTTTTAAATGATTTAGTTGTTGAACACAGAAAGGCATCTCAACCACTAACATACCAGTGATTTTTTTGTAGAAAAAGGACCTAATTTCACTGTGTTCAAAATCAAGGGCAAAACTCCTAAAGGTAACAGCAGTCCAGGATGATGCCTTGAAGGATCCTGATACCCTTTCAATTCTCAATTCGTTCAGTACGTGACTTACATAAAATGAAACAAATATAAATTCTGAGAATAATCTTCAATACTGTGACATAGCGTAATTAGCAAACAGCATCATTTTAATGTATTGTCATAAGATAACGGTCTACTGTTTCTGCCAAAGCAAGCCAAAAATTCCACATTTATGCATGTTACGCCAAACACGTTACACCAAACTCCTTGGTTCACTCAAACCTCTGAATCTTGTATGCCATTATCATGGAATTCCTGCTTACAAATCAATGTCTAAGATGTCCCATGAAACACAATCTGAGATAGTGCTGCTGCACAGCTGTGAAGAAGTCCAAAGTCTTTCTGCCTCCATAAAATAGGTCAGGTAATCACCTAGCAGTGATAAGAAAATCTTTTCCCTCTAAATTAACCAAATAACTGAATTCTGATCAGCATAAAACCTGATTTTGCTTCAAAGAAAGCCGAAAGGGAAAACTGGAGGCCAAATAACGGCTTCACCATTTTCAATTAGCAAACAAATATTAGACATTGAAAAATCAGCTTTAGTTTTGCATAGTACAATTGGTTTTAAATGCTCTCAGAAATTTATCTAATGAAATATTCATATACAACACTACGCATTTCATCCTAAATGCTAGAAGAAAAGAGCAAGTATGAAACAGCAAATCATTTCAGGCTTCTCCATGAGATTATTTGTCAGTAGTTTAAAATTGCACTGTGACGTCCACTAAGTTGCACCTCAGCCACAACACTATGGGCTTTTTTCCCCCCAACAGATCATCAAACTTCAAAAAGAAAAACTATTATAAAATGTTACTGAAACTGCATTTTTTGTACATTACCATGGTCCTTAACTTACTGAAGAAATATATAAATCCAAACAAAAATCCTGCTGTGCCGTATACAGATTTCCCTTCCATATAAACAGCTGTATCTGCTGATGAACCGCCTAGAGAAAACAGGGCTTGGAATGGGTCTGGAGGCCATTCAGAGGTTCCTCCTACACCACAATGAAATCAATATCTTCTACATTGCTTGACAGATTTTTGCCTACCTGGAGACTGTCCTCCAAAGATGGCAACCCAACAGCTTACCTAGGCAACGTGTTTCAATACTTTCCATGCCTTACAGTTTGAAAGTTTCTCCGACCTCAAGTAAAGCTTCCTTGCTACATTTTACGGTCTTTTCCTTCTCCTGACCTCACTGGCAATACAGAATAGCTTGTTAACACTCTCTTTGCAGAAACTTCTATGTACCTATTTCTCTCCTCAATACTTTCCTCTCAAAACAAAACAATGCCATTTATTTCAGGGTCATGGCTCCTCGACTTCCAATCATGTTGCTGTGTTTCCCTCGCCCTAATTGTCAGGTGATTATTATTTTTTTAAACTGCAGTAACCAAAACCGGACATTTACTAACCTTAACCTTCAGAACATCATGTAGGAGAAGAGGTTATTTTATGTAGTTTACACTGCTGTCAATGCATCTCAGCATAAGGTCTATTTTTGTTGTAAGTGGTATGACACTGTGGATGCACAAAGTTTGCAATCTGGTAGAACAGTCAGATACCCTTCATTGCAGGACTTCTGCCCAGCCAGCCGTACTGTATTCCTGCGGTAAATCATTTCTAACCGAAGGTGAAATTCACTCTTATCTGGATGTCTACTAAAGGACACCTTCTCAAAGGTTGGACGTCCAATCTAATCTAAACTAGCCTGTACGAAACGCCTCTGAAGTCAGTGAAGAGTGACAATGCATCTCATCCTCTGCTAAGATAGATGTACGTGGGATGAACTGCCCTCAAGAGAGGCACTCCTCACAATTTACCGAAGTAAACTGGATAGTTGAAGTACTGGTTTATAGTTAAGTTAAACGATGGCTGTCCAATTTTCAGACAGCTATTCAAAGTAAAATACACCTGACGTGCACTGTGTGCTTTCCTCATTGATCTGGGATCTGTTCCTCACAAACCACAGAAAGAGCAGGAAGCATTTTATACTTTTAACACGCAATATACTTGTGTCCCCTCCCAGCTTAATGCCTTTGGCCATGCTTGCTAAGATAATTCTGCCTCTTAAACAAAAGCACGGCACAGCACTGGTCCCAGGAAAGAGCCCTTCCAAAGAAAATCCTCCTCATTGGAGCCACTCATTTTGAAGTGAAGTATTAATTAATTACTCTGAATACAGCATTAAAACCAGTTTGTTATGTAGAAGACATTTCTTCTACTTTCTTATTAGAATGACACGTCTCATATGAGAAAAGCCTTACCAAAAAAAGTCAAAGCAAATGCTTGCTGTAGGAACTTTTTTCCTCGTACACAACTTATGGGGCCAAGTTACGTTTTAGAAACAGGCACTAAGGCTGCTCCGAACAGTTTGAGAACAAATTTAAGAGCAAATACTCACACGTGTAAGACACACCCCCCCCGCTCTCATAATTTTGACAATAGTGATTTTAATGATGCACAGAAATTATTTTTTAAGCCAGATAAATTTCATTTATTTTTCACAAGATGAAAGCAAATGCCAAAAAGTACTGCTACCTGACATGCTCAAATATAAACTCTCCTTGTCAGTGGTATGGGAGCTGTGGAAAGCACTGCCGAGGCACTGTAAAACAGTTCAAATACCAGTCAAGCAAGAATTCTAGGAAAAGAGAAGGGATAACTATGGCATGGCGAGGAGCATTGCAGCATCCTTACCACATGCGAGAAACAGCCTCATCTAAATCCTGTTCCTAGAAAGCAATCCACAAAGCTTTCACAACAAAGGTAGCTCACTTGCATGGTCCTCCTTGCACTGACTATGCTGTCCTAGGGTTTAACTGCTTTCATACCCATGTCCTCTCCTTCCTACTCTCAGACAATAGTATAGATTTTTGATCATACTCAGTCTTTGCAAAAGAACACAGTAGATCCTCTTCAGTAACCAAAGAGCAAAACTAGAAGTGCATTTGGTTCAGCTTCAGTAAAACTTCCTTTTAAGAGTTATCAATTTCAAATTTGCATCACTCATACATATGTTAATGGGAAGCTGCTCTCTAAGCACTGTTTTTAGATATTATACAACAGAACTCATAATTTCTGACTACGAAGTACTATACGCTGGGCATTTAGGGGCTTAAAACACCGATATTCTGAGGTTCATTTACTTGCCAGACCTGCAAATGCCATGCACAACACCTAAAGCTGCACCTAAACCTGGAGATCTGACTTGTGCTCTGAGATGCATTTTATTGCTTGAGTTTAGCATATATGTTCTTGACTAATTTTGTTAGTGATCTACAAATGCCAATTATATTTACAAACTGTGAAATGCACATCTATTCTCCTATTTTCTTCCTACCTGTATACATACAAATCTTTGTAGACATAATTCTGTGGGATCTGAACAAAGGAAAGGAACTGACTATTCTTTGCAGCTGATGTGAAGGTGGACAACTTTGTTTCCACAGCTCTCTATTCCTTACCTCAGAGGGATTTTGTGTCACGCTAATGCTGCAGAGCGCTCTGCGACCTGAGTCAACCAATCTCAAGCCCTGCTGCCCAGGTTGCTGAGAATGTAGAGATGTCCTCCAAATGCAAATGTGTATTCTCTAGATTTGGTTTTTGAGTGGTGCAAAACCCTGCTTAGGTTTCCTAAACTAAAATGAATTTCAAACAGATCAAAAAGGATTTAAGTAGAGCAAGAATATTATTTTTAATATTTTAACCTGATATTCACCAACTATCTTCTCTCTTCTCGACCCAAAGCTAACAATTATTGACTCAAAGTAACTAGATACATATCTAGCAGATCTCAGTAATGTACTGGACATAACATTGCTTTGCCTACCAAGTGCAAGGACACCGATTTGGATATTATGTAGAGAAGATGGTTGGGCATCCCTTGCCAGATTTCTTGACTACTCTTCACAAGACACTGGTGGGAGGTCAACATCTGTTCTCATCAAAGCTCTTCAACATCATAGAGCACAAGAGAAAATCTCCATGCATGGGATGCATCTTCATACATATTGCTTGCATCACATCAGAAAGAAAGTGTAAAAATAAAAACCCCGAACAAACACCCTTCTGCCCCACAGAACACTCACCCACTACCACCCCCTTTACTTCTTCAAACAAGTCAAGCATATCCTCATTTAATTTTTTATGAAGGTAATGACAAAAACTTGCGTTGAAGACAAGCAGCTAGATCACGTCATCTGTCCTTGGACTGACAAAGGAATGACCAAAGTGTATATATTGTAGTATTTAGTTTGGTCTGAAAATATTGATGAATTGGATTCACCAGAACAGTGCAGACTATACACAAATTTATTTATCTTTGTCTTTTAGTATTGCACTCTCCAAATACGTGTGTAGATTTTTGTTACATCTCCTACAGACCAGCACTTCAATTTACTTTAAATTGAAGACCATAATTCTGAATAGTCCTTCTGGATTTGACTGGCCTTCAATGCTCAGCATTTGTTCCATAGTAGGAAAACTACACAGGGGCAGGAGTGTTGATGCAATAAAAATCTTAGCAGATATTTCAGTTTCTACACGTGAGTTGTCAGAACCATAACGCAATAACAGAATATGCTCACAGTCATCTCTATGATCCAAGGATACAGGCATATATTACTAGTAGAGTATGAGCTGCACTAAGCAAAAGCTTTTATATTCTAAAAACAAAGTTAATTTGATTAACAAATCATGGAAACAAAGTTGCAAATGACTAAACTAATTCGCTATTCCTATCCTAGACACCTGGTACCTAATACTGAAGTAATTATATGTACTCAACTTACATGCAGAGCAATAGACCAAAGAACTATTAAAAAACCCCACAAAACCAAACCTAGAAAAACAATCAATAATTGATTTGGTTTAATTAAATACTGTTCTACTTGCTAAAACATTGTCCTTCATCAGATGCAAACCCCAGCATTCTGCCAACTGCTATCCCTTCCGAAGAGGAAGGCATACTTTCTCCATTTATAATATACAAATTGCATTAAGAAAAGAATTTGCATGAAGCTATAAACCCAAAATGGACAATTTCACTAGTGCTTTTTTTTTAACAGATAAGAAGCGATGTCTAACTTTACTTCCAAACTTACTCTCTCAGCTATTTTTTTCTACTGGAACTATTAGCCAACTAACTGGGAGGAAACAATTTAAGAAAAAAATGAAGCCTTTTTAAGAAAACAGAAAACAAAAAACAAATCTTTCATGTTTTAAGAGTCAAAACTGAACATGAGCAAGTATTTCACCCCATCTTCCCTGCCTCGTATTAACAAAAAGCTTCGCTATATTTTATGCTAAAAATGTACCTTTCTTAGGGCAGTTTGAATGGTTTTTTTGCTTGAGCTCAGAAGAGAAATCATTCAGTTTACGTACATAACTTACTCTTTAATAGTTTCATTATTTTGGGATGCTTAAGTAGGACCTTGGAACTCCAGAGCTGACCTCTAAACCATTGCAAGGAACAAGAGAAGAAAAGACTGCACAAAGGAGCAATAGACAGTGGTGGTCTTTGTAGGAGAGCACTTCTAGGCACAGAAGCCTATTAGCAATCCCCTCATGAGGAAGAAATATTCCTGTACAAGACCTTTATTTGACATTAAGAACCTAAGAAGAAAACTGATCCTCCTTACATTGAGCTCTGGCAAAAAAAATGAAGCTGGATTTGTCTCCTGAGTCAGCTCACAGCACGAAGTTGCATACTGCTTATTCAGCAACACCACATGCTGATACTGTCACCCAAGTTCCCCTGTCCTCAATAGTCAGAAGGTCCCTACCCTGACAAAAGATCTGTTACAAAAAAAAAAAAAACCTTAATTGCTCAATTATGCTGTATTATACAGATGTTCACTAATGTTCCACAGAATCTATGGGGTTGGCTTTAATTCCCCTATTCTTACTGATGTACATGAAATGCAGAGGAAAAAAAAAAAAATCCAACCTGCCTAACTTGTCACACATTCATTATTCAATCTTCAGTGATTTCACTGACAGAGAAGCCTGATAACTCTCTTGATGGGAGAAAGGCAAGGTTTCTTTGTAGTCATATAGCCTGCATAGTTATTTAGATTTTGTCAGATAGATTTTTGATGGTTTTGAACAGGAACAGAAAAAAAGTTACTCCCAGTTAGTGCACTAAGAAAAGAACCTGGCTCAGCCCACCAAAGGTAGTATTTGGAAAGTTCTGTTATCTAGAAAGCACATAAAAATAAACTTGCCTTCCATAAAGATCCTGTTCCAGTAGATTTTTCCAACATGATTTCCTCCAAGAAATATTAGATTTGATAAAATCAACATTGAAATGCTAACAGATGCTAGGACAGCGTGAAGTCGACGACGAATTCTCGGCGAGAAGAAACGCTCCTGAGGGGCAAAACAAAAGGTGCAGATGAAGTTAACAACCCCTACCATTTTTCAAGCAACGTTAGAAAAAGACATTGCAGTTACAACAAACAACTTTTATACAGAAGTTCAAATCCTTATGGAACAGATGCCAAAGCTTTTAAAATATCTAGCAGAACTCCCACCAATGCCATTTAAGTTTGGGTAAGACTTCACAATAAAAAGCAGTGTTGAATGACAGTTGAAGTTGGAAGGGACCTCTGGACGTTACCTAGAAAGGTCATCAAAGCATGCTCAGCTAGAGCAGGCTGCTCAAGACTGTGTCCAGTCGAGTTCTGAATATCCCCAATGATGGAAACTGCATAACCTTGCTGGGCAACCTGTGCCAGTGTTTCACTACCCTCACAGGAAAAAACATTTTCCTACGCTTAAATGGAATTTCTTGTATTTCAGTTTGTGCCCATTGCCTTTTGCCCTGTCACTAAATACCACTGAGTAGAGTCTGGCTTTGTCTTCTTCCCCCCTACAATTAGGTATTTATACACATGGATAAGATCCCCCTGAGCCTTCTCTTCTCCAGTCTGAACAGTCCCACCTCTCTCATCCTCTCCTCTTATGGGAGATGCTCCAGTCCCTTCACCATCTTTGTGGCCCTTTGCTGGACTCACTCCAGCATGTCCAGGTCTGTCTTGTAGTGGGGAGCCCAGAACTGGACACAGTTCTAGACATTCTGTGTCTTAACTCTTTTCTTATGGGGTGGATAATACTATCCAATAGGTTCCAATATGGAGTAAAGCACTTCAGCACAAAACAAACAGCATCAAACAACTTCAGAAGTTATTAATGCTTTGGTTGATCAATAAGATTTCACTGAAAGACTCTAGAGTCAGATCAGAACTGTTTATCAGAATGAGTCTTAAATATAAAAAAAGATTGAAATACACATGCAATCCCAAACTTTTTTTTCAGTGCAAATATTACTGCTCATGTTCGAGAAGTGTAAATACATGTTGTAAAGTTTCTGGTACTGTTGTTCAAATGATACAAATAAAGTAGGTCTCTCTCCGCCATATACTAGTTTACATTCTTCTGCATCTATATTTTGCACTATCATCTGAGGTGCGAGAGCAGCACGGAGACTGCAAGAAGATGGTGAAAGAAGGATGAGAAAGTTTTAGCTTCCTCCAATATGCAGTTGTTGGAACAAATTTTAAAGAGCATTATAGCACGTCACAAGGAAATACTGTCTCACTACTGCATAAGGAAAAACATCTTGTTCATCATGGCCCCAGGCTGAAAGTATCTCTACATAGTGCCTGCTTCTGCAAAAGACTGAACACTTCATGTGAAGTGATGAGCATTTGCTAGGGCATGGAAACTAAGGAAAATATCAGGAGCTGCTCAGCCTTCACATCATAAACGTTGATATTGCAGAAAACAAAGTCTTGTGACTGCAGCATTAAAAAAACAAGAGCAGCAATTAATCTTTAATAGCTGCAGCCAGACCAGCATTCATGCTCAGATACCTGAAACAACATAAACACATGCTCAAAATAGACTTAAGAATACATTCCTAGACAATTACATTGCTAGTTTTGTAAGCATCAAAACAAATGTTTCAACCACTAGATTATAAAGTGACAACTCTTCAAATAAATGACAGTTACAAGCATAAAAATACAATTTTAACATATTACTGCAAAGCAGATCTCTGGTAAATTGAATGCTAGCCCCAGTCAGAACTATATCTAGTGTATGAGTCAGTCTGAGTCAGCACAAAAATGGGGATAGATAAGCTTCAAGGAAAAGTACTCTGTATCAGGCTGTATGCACAACACAGCAATAGCCAATCTTCCATACAACACTATGAAAAACATTCATGTATGAAAACAGACAGATTTTCTCTGAAAATTCTGGATGAAAACTAGGGCATCAAAGGAGACAGGTAGAGAATATAAGATAATTATACAAATATTCACAGACACCGACAGTTACTTAGTGAAACAACTTTTTCCCTTTCTAGTACTTTGCATCTCCAAAGCTACCCAAGGACTTCCAAAACATTCTCCTTCAGGTCACACACAGGTAGAGGATATCTTAAGTTTACCTCCTCCTGAAATGCACAGTATGAATGCATGGTGCCATATATGAAAAATGTATGCCTTTCCAGAATGCATAAGGGTATGCACGCAGAGAAAACGTTAGAAATCTTGCTATTAAACCCATGTTAACAACCCAGTTTAAATAAGGAGCAGTTATGATCGTGCTAGCTTGAACTTTTGTGTTGAGAGTCACCAAACTTACCCTCTTCTTACACCAAACTAACTAATTCTGACTGAGCTGTAGCTTATCAATAGAGCGTAGTCTATCATCAGATCTACCTTTCACTCTCCCTTTGTCTATCAAACTTATTTGTCAACTCAATAGAGAAACAGTTTTAATTAGGAACAGGGAAAAAAAAGGAATCTTCTGGTAAAGCTGTAGAAAGAGTTAGAGATGGACAACCCAGCAGACAGCCGGTGTTAGACTGCATTTTCCACCAGGGCACTCATTAGACCCGGAAAGTTTGTGAGGTCTGCCTGTTTTACAACCCAACGCAGTACAACTAAGACAAACAACATGAACAGCTATGAAAGCTCTGCCACTTTTTTAAAAAAAATGAATATAGTTACTAAAAAAATAAATAAAACTGTCACATATAATACATCACCCTCTACAAAAGTGTTATATGTTAAACAATACAAGTTAACTGTAGTACAGACCATAAAAGCCTTTGGTCATTTATAAGGTATAAGGTAGTAGTTTAAGACAGAAACAGTTTAGACAAACACTGAACCCTTTCTGGGTTTTGCTGTAGCTAATTTCCATTAACTTTGCTAGGCATTGATCCAAAAAGCAGTACATGTTTTCCTGAGAGTCTTTGATGTCAATGAAGCTTTTACTCAGCTGCAACGAAGGCAGAAAATGTTCTATAAACATCTCATATCATCTAGAAAAAGCTAACTATGAAAGTACCTGAACAGCTATTGTGCTCAAATTAATACACTGGAAGCATTAATTTACCCATGAAAAAGAATGAGGCTGGTCTAGGTAATCCATAATAATATTTGTGATTTAAATATCTACCAGCATATGGATTTTTGTGAATATACAGCAAGTTGTTTTCATCAAAGCAGACAAAATTAAAAAACCTCCACGCCCACAACTCTTTGTTATGCTATTTAATGCTTTTAACAATATGTTGCATTGCAACAATACAAGTAGCTACTATGGATTTGTGGTGTTTCTCTGCATTTTACTGCCGTGTCTTTCTCTCTCCTCTTTTCCTGCTGGAAATACGTCCAGAAGACAGAGCAGCGAAAGAGCACCTAGTGTTAAAATGACAATGAAGCCATGGCTGCCTGGCTGAAACCCTTATATTTGCATCCTTCCTCAATGCTCCATCTTACTTGTAGTCTCACATCAATACTTCATCATACTTTTCTTGTAGTAATCACCCACACCTCCCCACACACTGTGAAATAAATGGACTGCAGCATTTAAACTACACAAAAAAAACAGACATATTGTCAAGATACTCAGTCCAAAGGCATGTGGCATGACATAGGAGGTGACTTACAAAGGTTGGCTCAGGCCACCTTTCCTGGAACTGAATGGAGTTTGGGTTTTTATTCCAATCCAATTCCTGCTGTAAATGAAGATCAGCCTCAGCCATTTTTGCCAGATGTTGGGAAAAAACTCTCTCTGCACATTGTTGGGTCTAGTAAAATTGGCTACCATCAGATCTCTCTCAACTGGGCCTTCTCAGTCACCTTACAAAAATAAATGATACCATCACGTAGTGGGGTACCTTGAAAAGTGAATCTGTGTATGTGTTTGAGAAGGGTGGAAGAAGACAGGCGTGAAGAGGATTTGCACGGTCCAAACATTCCCATTCCTAAATCCGTTTCCAGCTACACATGCATGTCACATTTAGCCTCTAAGTGAAAACCAAGCCAGAAATAGGAAGCTTATATAATGGTTGCTTCTTGAGAAAGATAGCTTATGAAGGACAACACACACCAGAATAGATCATTTAGGTTAGAATTAAGAGTCAAGTTAAAGGACATGGTGGAATTTTGAAGTCAGAGAGGATGCGAGAGAAAATGCTCATTCCATTTGCTTTGCAAGGAATTACACCACTATGAGTGCAAAACAAACAAGCAAGGCAGAAGTGGCTTCAGACAGCAAAGCATCATTTAAAAGAGCTTCTCTCTTAAGGTGAATTAGAGCTAATCAACAATAAATTTGCATTTTCACTGACTTACAGGACTGCGTACAACGATAGTACTGAATGGCATGGAGAGATGAAATTGAGGGTCCAGAAGTGTTTTTCCTAAATGTATTTACATCTTCTAGCTAGCCAACAACAGAAAATACTTTGGGGAATACTGACCAGAATAAGTCATCCACACTCCCACGTGGAAGTTGAGGAGACACCCAAGACCAAATTTTGTACAGCAGTTCAAAACTAGGCAGTCCTATACAAAAATATCACGCTGAAGTCCTCTTTTACAGAAGTATATTCCCCACCATTTTATCAGGGACCCAATCCTACATCTTCGTACAGCAACTATTGTTAAACTTTTTCTAGGAACAGTGGTCGCACCATGGTGATTTGGCATGTCCCAAACACTCGTTATTCAGAGGGCTGCTGAATCCATTTGCAGTAGCTTGTTCTGGGAGCAGGTCACATGCATCACGCTGTTTCAGGGAGGGCTCGGGAACTGGGCTGCACGTCTTCCACCACACTGCAAACCCAGCCTGATGACAGCGTGATGTATGGCAAGAAGCCTCCCCTGACAGACATTAGCTGGTAACTTCTTGGCAAGTGCTCAGAAGATGGAAAATATCTATGCATGCTGCATTCGCAACGCATCTCATTTATATAGCTGCTCTGGGACAGATTAAAGAAAACTTCTACATAAAGCCAGTGACGTTATCAAGCTTGCTCATACTAAAAATACTTTAACAAGTCCCATGTAAGGGAATTAAATTTGCTGCAATTTAAACAAGCGTCCATCTTCATGGAGTAAAACAGAGATTCGCAATATTTATTTCTTTTTGAACTACCCTTCCAGAGACTTGATAATCCAAGCACATCACAAAATAAGAGCGTATGGTAAAATTGGAGTACCAGTTGAATATTTCTTATGGGAACGTATGCACCGTGGAATAAGACTGTCAGATACTATGGCCAGAGTGACATGAAACATGTGCTTGATACCACAAACTGCAACACTACAGATTACATTATTCTATTTTCACCTGCCTTTGGTTTTTAAAGGGTCAAAATAATCTAGTACAATTTTAGAAGAGTTGTCTTTTTTTAAACATATAATATTTAATTACTATCTGTTCTACAGATTTCATCCTCTCCCACTTAAACCTATCAGCCAACTTATCCATAATAATTTTGAAGATACACAAACTGCACTATTTGTTGCATTGAAGAAATCAAGCAAATTAACTACCATGACTATAACACCTAGTCCTGCATTATCTTTCACTGCCTCTCCTAGTGTACTAGAGGGGAGTAAGTGTGCTTCCCACGGTTATTAAACCTCCATCCCTTCAATTTCCTGAAGGTTTTTACTAGAGAAACAATGCTTAAAAGCTAACGTAATGTTGACTCATCTTTACGTCACAAAAGCTAAATGAAATATTCTTTGCAGTGGTCTGTTATATAGGGTTTGCAAGGAGTTTTCCAGGAAGGGGACTGATGGGTAAACTGTTTGTCGGTAAAGATGCTGCAGTACAGGAGGAGCACAAGTGGTGTCATTATGTGTATCAGGAAAATGCTTGGAAAAAAACTCAAATCACTTGCTGGGGTTCCTTTTACCAGTGCAATTTAAGGATCTGAACTTTGGTTTTCACCCCCCATTGCATCACAACTGAAGAGTAAGGCCCAAATTTCTTTACTTCTCTACTAAAGCAACAGAGACCACCCAGTCAGTCTTAAAAGTGCTTCTAAGTGCTTTGTTTTAGAAAATGTTCTTAGATAAATGACAGGCCAACTCTTCAATGTCTATCCCTGAACCCTGGTAATCACCCCATTACCACAAGAGTGAACACCTCAATGCATCCCTCGAATCTGGGTCATCCGCAATGCAGCCATTTGCCAAAAATAACGGGACAGCATAAAAACAAGAGCACGGGTAAAAAGCTGAAAGAAAGCGAGGAGCAGATGGGACGGTGGGAAGGGAAGCGACACATCCTGACTAACAGTTACCGGCTATTTTATCTATCTGCAGTTAGGCACACCGAAAATGGAGGGCAGGGTGTGACTGAGCAGCTGCGAGAGCAGATGGGATGGAGGAAAGGCTGAAAATTGTGACAAAGCTCTGCCAAACAGAATGTCAATTTATTTAATTTTTAAAGTGAGCAGTAGAAATGAAGATGGGTTGGGTCCAAGCAGTGGGCCAACTTCTAAAAATGTTTGTTAATACACATTGTCAATGGGTAACAGCGACAAAAGTGTGTTTGGGAGACTGCAGAAATGAAGGGAGGGGCTACATGTGCTCACTAATGTTGGTAGAAGTTAGGCTCGAAGAGCAGCAGGAGCAAGGGAAAAGCAGCTGATGAGAGGCTGACAGGTCAATATAATACCTACTCCTGCACTCTAAAGCTGAGGGACAGACGTTGAATAGAATAAGAGTAGAGACTGTACCACAGAACAAAAAAGCAACAAAAATAAATAATTCTGGTTGAATGCACATGCAAAATACCCATTTATGAAATAATCCAAAAGAAACTGTGGAATCCCCAGAGCTATAACAGTAACAAGATAAGGAACAGGCCTGCAAGCAGAAAGTGAACGAGATGTGCTACCGGATCTTATCCATCAACAACTGCAACACCAAATGGAAGAATAAATTTAATTTGCCATCAACATATATTGCACCCTTCAGTAATCATGGCAATCATTCCTGTTTGCTCCGTTCTTCATCTAGCTCTAACCCAGAACCAGTCCCCTTTATTTTACTTTGCTTTACTTTTCTGGCATTTTATTTTGCTTGCAGTTGTTCCCTCCTTTCTCCCCAAGCTGAACTGTGGCCTGAGGTCATCTCCTGTTTCTTTTCAAGGTATATGCTTTCCTTTCAAAGCTAAGGTAAAAATTAGCTCCTGGAAGGTTCACACGTGAGGGCGGGAACTGACAAGATTTTTCCAAGAGACAGGATGATGCAAATGACCTGTAATTCCCTACATCACTCCTATAAAAAGAGGACCACACAATTAACATCAAGCAGCTGTCAGTTAAGATCTATTTTCACAAATAGAACTTGTTTCTGAATTTAGGAATAAATGCTATATATAGTATTGGAGAAGATACTCATCTTCTCTATTGATGTCTTACCAAACATTCACTCAACAAAACGCTGTCTTGCACTAGCACCAGTTCATTTTTAGATTTTCCAGAAGATCTACATTTATAGCATCTCTCAGCAAACAGCCAACCCCCCCTTCTGTTTGAAGAAAGCCTCCTACCAGCTCGTATGTATGCACTACACTTAGAGATGCATGTGTGAAAGTTTGACATACACAGAAGTAAATTTCTGTACTTGCTCCTCACTTACTCTTCACCCTCAAAGAACCTGCCCCCCCCCAATTTTTTTTTTAAAGTGGCAACTTGTGAAAAGTGCAAAATGAACAGCATTGAAATGCACCATCCTCTTTTCTGTTTTATGTTTAAAGCAGGGAATTTAACCAAGTAATGGCAGTGTACATACTCCTATAAATGTGTCTCAGCTCTCGCCAAGGAGGACAGGTCAAGAGAGCCATGCACTCTCCTCTGTGTCCAGGTCCTTGACATCCTTATTTTTATCCTTCTAGTTCCCATTCTGCCTATTCTGGTTCTCTCAGTTCCCTCATGCACATTTTAATGTTTTTACCTTTTAAATTGTAATCAAATTGGGAAAGAATCTAACTTCACCGATCATTAGTGCTGCATTTTGGTCCTGCCCTTATGGCCCTCCCACGCTGCCACTGTGAAACTGTTAACAAATAAATAATACACAGTAATAATCCCCATGGAGACATCTGATAAACACTCTCAGCAAATACAGACCTTGCTTTTCCTGTGGCAAGTTTCTGTAGCTCAAGGCACAGCAGAAAGACAAGAGTGCGACCGCTCCTCAGTACTTCAACTTGTATTTCTGTAGCTGCTGACATCTATTGTCTGGACTAATTTTTGAGGTGAACAACAGAGGGATGCTGTATTCATCTAACAGCAACAAAGAAGCGCACAACCAGCATCATTCGGCCTTGTTTTCACCCCGTAGCATGATTTACTTGCTTTTCAAACTGCATTATGGCCTGAGCGCAAGAACACTGCCTGATGCCTCCAAAACAGAAGAGGAAGTACATAATGCTGGTAGGTGGGAGAAACAATTTTTTGTTATGACAACTGAGCAGCTACACAAGGGGCTTCCCAGCTGACATTGCGGTCTGAAGCAGAGCAGCAATCATCTGGTTAACGACAAATGGAAAATCACAACAGTTTCTCCACTGCTAGCATCAAAAATAATATTTCTTGCACAGATCTGCAAAAAAAAAAATGGATGCTTGTACTCAAAAGGTAGAAAATGATAGAATGTTATCTCTGAAATCTTACTGCAGCCACTTTTGTCATTCACCATATAAAAGCCTGTATTGTATCGCATATGCTTGTTCCTCACACAAAACAGCCCCTAGCAGATTTTCAGTCTTTGTAACTGAGTCTGAGGCAAGAAGTTCCCGCAGTAAAGAAAACCAGACTTAGAGTGCAAGCGTGTGTCGGTGTGTGTGCATTTTTAGCAGGGCTCTCAAAATGTTTTGGGATCCACTTCTGTGAAGTCAAAAGAACCCTTACAACAAGAGGGTGGAGAAGAGAGAAAAAATAAAATCAAGCAAAAGCAGAAACGTGGTAAGAATTACTGGACTCACAATTATTGTTGGCAAAGCTAAAAGTCAGTGGAAAAAACCTAGGATGCATCAGCCAGCCCATATTCACCTTTGATGGTCATTCAGCAGCTCAGTACAAAATAGCACCTCAATAACTCAGCTTGCTGCTTCCAGGTACCATACTGAACGACCAGTTGTCACAAGTCTGCCCTGGCTAATGTTCACATCTAGGGAAAGGAGTTTCCATTGATTCTGAGTCAGAGTACATCTACTTTGGATAGTACAGATCTCTGGTTAGAGCAATGATATGGCTGAACTTAAGGTTGGGGTGGGGGGTGTGGGGCAAGCCCCATCCATTGGTCTGGGTTTTGACATTATGGGTGATGCCTATATCTCAAAAACCAATTCTGTACTAGAGAATAAGAGTCTGATTAAGGGACTTTGTACAACTACCCCACCTTACATTCTTACAGATTCTCAGAGAGTGAAGTGACAAACCCAACAGACGTCTACAGCGAGCACATAGAAAGGTTATGTAGAAAGTATCATTGGCAATGCCTGCCACTTAATTGAATCACCACGTTGCAATAAAAGTATGTATGAATTACACAAAACTATTAGTAAAAAAGGCCTAACAGGCTTGACATTAGTAAACCAGTGATATAAATACTCTTTCCACCAAATGCAGCAAAATAAAGATCAAAGTCTAGTGTGTGCTGAAGAACAGCTGAGAAAGAGCTTTATTTATTACTGAGATCTTATTAAAGATCTAATCTTGCAAGGGGGTCAACAAACATACTTCCCTTGAATGAGTTCCTAATGTTTGGTCAGATCTTGCCTCAGTCAGCTGCAGAAGGAAGCTTTACAGTCATCTCACAGCAGTTTAGAGTTATACTTGCAAAAAGAAATTCTGTCATTAAGGGAGATAGTTATACATTTGCTCAATGTATATAGGACACGGCTGTGAAATTCACAGGAGACTTTACCTTGGCTAGGCTGAATTTAGGCCCTAACACAGGGCTAGGTAATTACTGCAGCAGAACCCAATTGGTTTCTTTGTCCCACTGACTTAAATACACAGGCTCAGCCTACTACCCCGTACTCTTAGGTACGTTTGCAAGGGCGAGGTTCCAAGTAGTTGAGCTCTTCCACTTCCTTCCCTTGGCTTTTGTCTCTTACATTGTACTGCTTTGGGTGCTTTACAGATTCCTCTCCATGAGACAAATCATCTAGCAACGACAGATAGCTGATTCCCCCATTCAACAGCAGTGAGCTGTTAGATCAGCTTAATTCCCTGTTGAACCACAGCCCAGAGGTCAGGCTCACCAGTCAGCACCTTTCCATGCTCCACACCAGCTGTCTACAGGATCATTGCATAATGCATAACTTATTATGAATAACTGTAGAAATTTTAATGCACCTAGCAGAGGAAACAGGGCAAACAAAATTAAGCAGAGAAAAAAACAGACAAAAACCCCTCACCACACACAACTTTTTGAAAGATATCTGAAATTGTTCTCTGTGAAAATGAGGATGCCAATTGTCATTGACCAGATCTCTGGTACCCAAAACAATGGTGATATTTTAACTATAGAGACAAATGTATGGAGTTCATTCTTCTGGGGGGAAAAAAAAAAAAGATCTAACACACTAACCAAATCTAATCTAACACACTAACCAAAAACTTAGACATCATACAAAATATTTCCCCTTTTACAAAGGGAGATTGGGAAGGCAATTACAGCGTACTGAAATGGACTTAATTAGTGCACCTCGTTACAGCTATAAATGAAAATGTAGAAATCAAAGTATTTTATACTTTAAAAAAACAGAACAGTTACAAGGAGAGTACAAATTACTTTAAAATAAGCCATGCTTAAAATTAGTTGGTTTCTCAAATTGAATTGCTTATAGTGTATTTAGTTTCTTACCAAATAAAGCTAGAAATAAGATCTTAAACTAGAAATTCATCATAGCATGATTTTTAGAAGACAGATCTTTACGTCTCAATTTAAAAAATTCTTACTAGACTGAATTACATGTTTTCACTTTACAAAAGAACTAAGAAGATAAATGTTGCTGCTTCAGTTGAGATTAAAACATTAATTTTAACAATCTGCCAACTTCACCCCCTTTGCTACATCTTCTTTTGGATGATTTTCAAATATTTTTTTTTAACAATCCGTTTATTTAAAGATGTTGTCAGGTATTCTAAGGTTTAAATCATTCTAAATCTATTTTTATACCGAGATCTAATTTCTTTTATAGATCTACACCTTGTTTTCCTTAAGGAAAAAGAAGGAAAAAAAATCAAATCACTGGAAGAATGATAGCCATTAGCATTTTCTTTCAGAGATCTGACACATTATTTATTACAAGTCAATACAAAGTCTGTCACTGATTTCAAACGAGGTACTACTGGAGTCTCTGTTCATCTGTAAGAAATCAATATAGAATCAGTGAAACAAAGCACTACTTTGCTCAGTACGGGCCTAAATATCTCCTGAAAAAGAAAAAAAATTTTTAAAAAAGATAAAAACACAATGAAACTTCTCCAGTTTAATATAATGTTCCCAGATACGCCCTAGCTTATGATGCATAGCATTTATTGTTGTTTTATGTACAATGCTTTAATGAAAAGACAATTTTATTTAACTCAGCTCTAATTTACTGATATCTAACAAGTAATCTCTAAGGGAAAAAAAGATATATAAATAACTTCTCACAACACAACTCACTGAAACATGGAAGTTCAGAGCAGTGTAAGCTGAAAAGTACTTAAGAAGGAGCATCAGCTCTTTTAGAGCCGAAATGAGGAAGCCAGGCACTGGTTTGCAACCAGTACAAATGAAAAGTTTCAGATCCAATTTTCTAGGTCAGGAAATTTACTGTTTTCAGTAAATATTTGTTTATATGCTGATTTTACTTCTCACAAATAATGCCCATGATTCTTTGTTCATTCTAGCTCAATATGCCCGAGATGACATTTAAAACTTGTCAGACTGCTACGAAAGTGTTATTTATCCATACTGCACTAGGTTGCAAGTGCTGAGATTTAAACTACCATAAAATCTGCATAAATATAGGGTCCAATTCTTTTTATATATATACTTAGTCAGCAGAAGGATTCAGTGAAGGACAAGACTCAAATGTGCTTTATTTAGATTTCTAAATCTTTCTTTTGTAAGAGAATTGAGACAATATAGTGGGGAAAAAAGGGAAGCAGTTTTGATATAGTTCTTGTTATTCTTTGTGATTAATTCAATTTTAAAAACAGAGCAGAATTAAAATTCAACTTATTCTTCAAGATATTTTTTATATTTTACTAATTAAACACCTTCGGCTCAACTGAATTATGTAACTCAACTTTAATAACAATATATGAGAAGGTTTGGTTAACAGAATGGGTTAAAAAAAAGCATAAACCTGTGCTTTGTATTTTTTTCAGAAACTCATCTGCTATTCTGGGGATAAAAATAAGCTTTCCTTTTCAAAAATAGCCTTCAAGAGCCAACACAGCAAGTGAGTGAAGCACAAGAATGCAAAGGATTTCAGCTTGTCAGATGAAGGATAAGTGAAAAAACCATTCCCCAGAACAGGGTTCTCAACACGACGGTGACTGGGCTTGCAGCATACCTCTCGCTGAGACAGGATTATGGGAATGTTTCCAAAAGCCAGATTACAAGGGGAAAAAGGAAATTTATATGGGGTATTAGGGAATTTGCAGTTCACTTTAAATGTAAGTGATATTTCTTAGAGAATGTCACATCACTCCACCCCTTGATAAGGAAGGGTCAAAGTCCAACTACTTAGCTGCTCCTCAGTCGCAGCGTTCAAGAAGAAAAAGGGAGTTTGTTATAAGAGTGAGGAGAGAGCAATGAGGGGTAGTTTGCAAAGACTGTAGCTCATGTTGTTGTAGAGAAGCCTTCAAGGCACAAGGCAAAGCGTGACTCAGCCATAACCAAATGCAGCAAGATCTGTCTAATGCACTAATTCAGATGCCAAAACTATTTGTATCAAAAATGTTGGCTTCAAAATATTTCATGGAAAGACATGAAAGTGTCTTCTAAGGAAGGCCTACAGCCATGTTTCCAAACAGAAATGGAAAATAAGGGAGACATGGAAGACGTTGGATAGGCCTTTAAAAACACTGGATGAAAACGAAGGGGAGGAAAGGGGTAAAATGCACTTGGTTCATTGTCAGGGAGTTAATTTATACAAAAGAGAACCCTACTGCCAGCATCAGTTAACTATAATTAGAACTACGTATTAGAAATTAATCCAACACATACAACCCCACCTTCATAACGCCACGTCCTTATTTTACCATATTTAAGCCCTTAATTCCCTGAGAGTTCTTTTAAAATTTCCAGTACAGTGACATCAAATACAAAAAGCCCCTACACTTGGATTTCCTCATTCAGCTGGAGGCCTAAAAAACTGTTGTCTTCCAGTCCAGAGGCAAATGTATGCAGCTGGTCAGCTGGTGAAGCTCAGTTTCACCCTAGAGAGATGATTAATGGATCTGATAAACTCATTCTCTAGGAAGGAAAAAAGCTGCTTGGAGACTGTCACTGAATTCGCCGTGATGGACAGTTGGGTAATATAAGGTAGCACTGGCTGTTATTGGCTACTAAATTACTTAGCTGTATCAGTTGCCACACATGGAATGCCACAACAGTGAAAACTGAGACGGGTGGGATGGAGAACAAGCATAATTACTTGAGCGTCAGGACTTCATCAGGCTGCAGAGTGAGTCACCACCACCACATTATTATATAGGGGTATGAATTCTGTGTACTTATCACTACTATGGAAGCAAGGCACAGGAACTGTTTATTCTTACAAACAGTTATTAGAAGATTTGAGATTTAGTAGTGAGCAAACCTGCAGACTAAAATGACCATCAAAATTAAAATAGTGCTTTTTGCACATGATTGCACGTCAAAGACAAGTTTGTCCTTTGGAAATGACAGCATGAAGGTCGAAAGTGTAAGTAAAGTGAAAATATCGGAGGTCTTCAAATCAAAATAATATTTTCTTTACTTGGCTCTTCAGTAGCATAAGATTTCCCAGCCTAAGCTTGTTCCCAGATGCGAGCAGCTGCTACACATGCATTTGTCCAGGAAACACATGGTTAGATATATACACTCCTAATTTTAGTGAAGATGAATATTTTAAGGCCATCCTGAGTGAAATCAGAATACAAATGTTAAAACTGGCTTCTGTTCAGCCATATACAATGTGACAATCAGTTGCTTATTCTAGGACTGCAGAGGAAGCTTTTAAGACCATGCATATTTCAGTGTTTGCTTTCCTGATACTTCGCAAAATTCTAGTTACATGGCTTCCCTCAAATACTGGAGGATGGGCAAGGGAATGCTAACTCTTTTATCAGTTATCTGTGACTTTTAATCTAGATTAAACCAAACTAGTAACCATGAACTTCAGATGAGCACGGAGCCAGGAAACAAGAACATGAAATGAAGAGACATTCAACTTACAATTAAATCTTGAATAGGTGAAATAGAAAGTATCCTCTTGACGCCATTTTCCACAATTACTCCAAGCCAATTAAGTGCGCCCCAGTACCACAGATAACTCTGTCCTCCGTGCCAATAGCTTACAAAGGCAAAAGTGAGGGCTGTGGAAAAGAGCGTTCCCAGCAGACTGGACTGAGATCCTCCCATCGGAACATAAATGTACCTGTAGGTGAAATGACAGATAAGAAATGCTATTAGAGATTTCACAGAAATCTCATAAAAACATCCACTACAGAACAAATTTGTTATTTTGTGGCATAAAAAAAGAATTTGAATAATTACCTGACATTCTCTATTTATAGAGCTTGCCCTAGTTTCTGCAAAGCAGTAGACCACTTCATGAAATATGTGCATATACCATTTGGCAAAAAGACAAATTTGTGGTCACAGGAACTCTGCATTAGGCAAATATATAGCATAAACTATATTCTCAAAATTGCAAAAGACGAATGTTCATGCTTTTTAGACTGCAGTAGTTGTAAGTCAACTAATATACACAGAAATTACATGTAATCTTCATGTGAATTTAAATTATAATGTAAAAAAATTTAAAACATTATATAAAGTCATATATAGTCATAACCCATAGAATGTTTTCCATTTGTCTGAAATGTAGACACATGGAAACATGTTTTATTTTTAAAAGCTTATAATTTCTTTCTTTTTAAATCATTCATTAAAAATTATATGAACTGAAAATATTTCCTATTTGGTTCTCGTATTATACTCTCAGGATCATGTCTGCCCAATGACTTTCAGAGCACATGTACCAAAAAAAACCCCAAAACCTATATGAAGCACCCTGCATGCTATTATGTTCTGTATTTAAACTGAATCCAGGAGTCAGAACCTTAGTCTTCAACTGATGCTTGTAAGTGTCCAGAAAGCAGTGCTCGTTCAGTAAAAATACCAGAAGCGATGGGATGTCTGAAAGCTGACACTGTATTCTGGGTCACTTCACTTCCTTCCTGCCTAGAGAGCAACATCTACTCCTGGCATTTTCTGAGTAAGGCATGGCCACTGGCCAGCCTTTATCTGAAAAAGTCACATATTTCTGTCAACACTCTGAAGAAGCTCATCAGGCAACGGAGTCACCATCCAGCTCACGGGTACCGGCGAGGATATGCGGTATATGAGAACTGCCGGTGACAGTTCTCCTCAGCTATCGTTCCTTTGGCCTGACGCACTGTACTCGTATGTGAGACTATTCGTACTTGCTAAGATAATTAAAGGAAATTTTTTGCAGTGAAGTTTTTATCTCTGGTTATCAGTTTTTACATTCAGAGATAAATACTAGCTTAAAAATTTAAAAGGGAAATCAACATCGTACTTTATTCCTAATCTTAGGAAGTAAGAAAATACAGTAACGGGGTAAAATAAAGTGATGAGAGTAATTAAAAGGTAAACAGAAAAGTCATTAAAAAAACAACTGTCAAATGCTCCAAATTCTCTCTAAGCATAACATCTATACACCTTTTTATTTCAACCTGCTACAGGGAACACCTGATTACATTTATAATGATTTTCAGTATAAGTGTGCTTTTTACTAAGCATATGAAAATAAATAGAAATTAAGATCAATAGTTTTTATTTATGTTGTGTTTTTCTTCTCTCTCCCCTTCCTATGTTTTTCTCGGGCCTAGTCTTTTCTCATCATATATAAAGAAAGAGTGTGGCAATAACAGACACTTGCAATTGCAGTCAGTCAGTCTAATAGCAGAGGTACGTCTTAGCAGTCTGTAACCAGGGGGATCCCCTGCAGGGCTCTGGCACGGAGGGTGAAGAGAGCAGAGCCACAGACCCCGCTGCTTCAGACAAATCCCTTCTACGCAAAGGACTACAGAAATGAAAGACCAAAGCAGCTCATCCCCTCTTAGGACGTACTTTCCCAACACCTTCCCCTCTCCCTTTTTAAAGGCTGATTGTTCTATTTTTTAGGCAGGGCCCACTGTCATTACCAGTTCCCCTCGCAGGCTGGCTGGAGGAGGGCTGGCAGCCCCACTCCACAGCTGAGAAACCGCAACCCTGACAGCGGCACCTCCGTGCCCCTGCAGCCCTGCAAGCATGGCAGCACCTTGTTTTGCAGAGCTTCACCCAGAGGAGCCCAAGACAGGGCATTGCTGGCCCTGCCACTCTCTGCAAAGCTCACTCTCTGACGCACATTTACTGAAACACAGCATTTAAAAGTAACCCAGACACCACCGAATAGACATGTCTCTGCGACAGGGACCTTACTCTAAGCCCTAAGGAAACCTTTCTGCTGAGCTCACAGGGTCCTGGGTTAAATCCACAGCACAGACGGTAGCTTTTACTGCAGAATTAGCTCTGGGTTTCCGTACAGTCCCTTTCCCTGCACCGAGACAGAGCTGTTGTGTAGTCACCAGCCACCTTGTCAGCACAGGCAGCCTCTCCTGGCACTGGCATTGCCAGGAACGGCCCAGCAGCACCAGCTTGTTCATCTGCAGTCGCAGCTCAGTTTAGGTTGGCCTGAACGGCTTTCAGATTACTGTGCAGAGAAAAATAAGCTATTTTCTGATTTCTAGTGTTTAACAACAGCAGCTAGATAATTCAGCGGCAATAACTCATGATTCTGGTGAATGTTCAAGGTCAGTGAAGTTTTAGTTCCTAGTGAGGCCCATGGAAACTGTGCAACTGAAAATTCACTTGCGCTATCTTTGTGAAGACCTGTGCGAAGAGAGACAGAAGCAAAAAGGAGTCACATAATCTTTACTAACGCTTTGAGCTTTCCCTCCAGTACTGTGGAGTCTGCCTCCTTGCCCAGAGGACAAATGCAAAGCAGAAAGCAACACCTCTCTCCTTCCCTGGTAGCTACCACAAGAAAACAGAACAAAGGCTGGCTGCCATTTTTTGTCACAAGGGCACTAACCGCCCTCAGACTGCGTGGTCTTGCCTTCCCTTGTCAGGGCATTCCCGCTGGCAATTTTAAAGTAGGTGTAAAGGATTGATGGATGTTGAGTCATTTCTCTCAAGTGGCGCGAAGAGCAATCCTGTATGTTCCTGGTTTTTTAATGCAGAAAAAATCGTGAAAAATCCATTATTACGTTACAGAACACATCAGGAAAAAAAACATTTGCTAACTCATCACCCACGCGCATCATATCCATGTCGCGTTCTTGTGCTTACGCCCTTACGTCGGCAGGCCTGCATACAAGCAATAGGCCACTCATACAGCGTGCAGCCAGGGCCAGATCCTGGCTCTGTGCCAGCCACTTGGTGCTCCCTGATATAACCAAAGTTGTCCCGTGAAAAAACGACTGCAAGAGCCCTTGTCATTACCAAAATGCATTTTGCTTATTTTTGAGTGTCGTGGTAGTTTAGAATCTAATTTCTCAATACCTTCCCTGTGCGTTTACACAGAAAAGTACTCGTTTGATTACAGAAAGCTACATTTACACTAAAGGGTGAGGGAGACTAAACCAGCAAATAGTATTATTAAGCCAGAAGATAGGAGAAACGTGTTACTTCTGTATTATCGTTTATGACACAACACACTCTTTGTAACTAACAATTTGTTGTTGTTTAAACCTGGCCAGCAGCTAAGGCCCTCGCTCACTCCCCCGCCGGCGGGATGGGGAAGAAAAGGAGCCTCTTAGAGTACATTAGGAAAGTTGTTCTGTCCTCCAGTTCACTAACAAAATCCATGAGGAGGGAAGGAGGGAGGCAGGGAGAGAGAGAGATTAAGGGGCAATGGCTCCTACAATTTGATGTCTTCTATAGCTGCATGCTTCCCAACTTTTTTCCTTCTTACCAGTACTACCGCCTATCTTCCATCTATCCTACAGTCCTTCTGTACTGCGATCAGAAACTCAGGGTTTACACAAACGGAGAGGCTGCTGTAGAGCATGCTGATCAGCTGTGCCATATGCAGAATAGCATTACATAAATATCTCATTTTAAGCTTCCACGCAGTTTTTAAGACTATTTCCATCTCTAATCACAGAAAATCCACAGAGAAGCTCAAAACCCCCACTTCAGGGACTATTAACACATAAAAGTAATCATAGGTCCTCATGGCAGACTAACACAACTCAAAGGAACACGCTTGTAGCGGAATTTCTTAACAGCTCATAAGCATATTACACATTTACTGTAGATGTGCAAGGAAGACAGACTCAGCTGAAAAACGTGGTGCCAATGTGCAACAACTTTATCTTAATTCACATACTCACAGAAAAAGAAAACTCAACAGTTATTTGGTGGTCAATGAGCCAAAGACGGATACATGAAGGAAAGCAACAAAGCATTTTGCAAAGAGAAAAGAATGCTAAGGCAAGTATATTTGAGGATGCTAATTGGTCGTGTCTTTCCAGGTTATTTTAGAGGGATGGGTAACGTTGGTCCCTTTTAAGATCCATGAAAATTACAGATAGGAAGATCAGACCTGTGGAAGATGCTTAGTATCAAAAAATGCAGGCTAGGTGAGTATTTAAAAATAAAACATCAACCTAGGGGATCAAAAGTCAATCCCTGCCAAAACTTCAAAGGTGAAATTTGAAGGTGAAAGAATAGAGAAGATTTCCAGGCAGGCTGTCAAAGAGGAACTCATGACTGCCACAGGCCAGGCTTTGCCAACCATTCCTAGACTGGCTAGACCTCTCTTAATGACAAGGAAAGGCACTTCACATTGTCAGAAGAAAAAGTTGTGCATATTAGGTGGAGAGAAGAGAAGGGGGAAGAGAAGTCCATGTAGATTAAATATCTCAAAACATCTGGGGAGCATCTGAGGCACATAAATACAAATAAATATTGCGAGAATGTTACATAGTAAGAATTATTTGAACACACACCTGACACGACTAAACATACATTCTTAGCCTTCCCCTCCCAAGGCAAAGATGCTGTCAGTCTTTACCACAATTCCACAGACTCTATTTTGATTTCAGACTAAAACTTACATGCTATTAAACATGTTACTTTCACAAACAAAGCCTAACTGTGTACGTGTCTTCTGAATAACCAGAATAACTTCTGGATAACTTTTAGTCCCACTTACAGTAGCTTAAATCAGCTTATCTACAGCCAGCAAGCTGTTCCATTTACACAATTTATCTTAATTTTAACTCACTAAGTGAACATTAAAGAATCGGATGAAATATGTAAATGGTACCATTTAAATCCCTAAAGTAATGCAAACACAAACATAATAGCTGAGGTATTTGAAAGTGACATTTACTTACAGAGAATAACTTTTAAATCCAATAACCATTTTGTTAGTTTTCTTGAAGTGGTAATCTATAGAACAATCAACAGATCTGACAATCATTCTCTTGGAAAACATATTGTTTCTTTTCTTTTAATGACATCTACATTATAAAGTTTTTATTCTGATAACTTTAGAAAACCACTAAGAGGAGCATTTGCAACCAGTTAAGAATCACTCTGAAGGGCTTTTATTCCTTTAGGCCTCAATACACTGCTTTTACTTCTACATGCATGTAATTTTAAACATATGTAAATCTTGAAGTAAGTGCAAGTAAAGCACCTGTTTAAATGCTGTTCTGTCCAGGGGCTTTCTTCAACATGTGCTTAAATGTCTTCCTGAAGTAAGGCCACATAGCAAGATGCATGCTATCCATGATTTTTCTTCCCTTCCCCTTAGCTATTGGTCTTGGAATGTCTCATCCAGAACCAGGTGAAATGTAAATTTTTTTAAAAATGTTTATTTGCTTGTAATGGCAAACTTCCTGTAAATACAGTTAATTTATTAACTTTTTGTGTTTTATTTCAGGGAACATTTTATGTTCAAAATTCCAATGCCTCTCTAAATTTCAAAGCATTCAAGAGTTAACCATACTGTTTTGAGTTGGACAGTTACATAGTCAACACAGTAAAAGTTAAAAAAGCCATAACAAAGTCTTCCATCTTACATCCCAACAACAGAAATCGCTTGAGGTTCTGTACAGTGATGGTGTCCACTTGTGGACATGTACACAAAGTTTCATCTGGGCAGCGTTATGCCTGGCGAATTTGACCCTTTAAGTCAACAAAAAGTTCTTCATCTTTACTTGTGAAATCAACGCTCAACGTAAGCCTGAACAATTTTGAGGATAAACTTAAATAGCCAAGTTATCATTGAATTTGCTTCTAAATTATCCCAAAGACTGTCACCACAAAAGAGACTGGATTGAAATGAAAACTGTGGTAGGACATAGGGTGAGAGCTAGAGGGGAATTCCATCTAGAACTGGGGTTGGGCTTCCTTAATTTATTTATTTTGAACCCTGTGTTTTCTTTTTGTGGTCTTAGACCATTGATTTCAAACTTCTTCTCTACTGCATAATAAAAAGATTTCAGGCCCATTTCTGCAAATTCTTACTTCTGGGTGAGCTCTTACAATTCCTGTTTTGTCAGTTGAAGCTTTCACTGACTTGCATGAAGCTACGCAGAGCGCATAAGTAAAGCACACCTGTAAGTCTTTGCGAGACTGGGTCCTACATGAATAAATCTGGTTTAAATCACAGAAATGTCTTCTGTAAACAAGACTTTGAAGGCTGAGCCCCACATATTTGCACCTGAAATAAAAAAAAATAACCAGAAGTATTTGGAATACCACTTGGCAAAATTTCTATTAGGAGAGGTAAGCCTTGTTCTTACTGTGAAACTCAATTTTTTTACATGGTCTAATTATTTTGCTGGGCTGTTGGAAAAGCTTTTTAAACTCTCTAAGATTCTCTCACCTCACCAGCTTAATGCGATGTTTAGAGAGACCTTGACAAATGCAGACCCTTTAAAATATTTAAGCTAATGTTGGCTCCAGGCAAGTCTTGTTAAATTACCACAAAAATGTTTAATGAGAAATTAAGTCCATCTGGGTTACAAAGTATTAATGAGAATATTCATATGCAAGAACACTCGGCTTTACAAATATGACCTGAATTTTGGTTCATTTTCCAGTTGTTAGCATGTTTCCCAGCAAAGACTAAGTGTGCCGTTTCTTAGTAAAAAACTGAAAAGTGCTTAATGTGTTTTTCTTCCCTTGCATTCGACACCAAAAATGATCCCAGTCAAGTCCACACGTCAAAGGGCAGATAACTGGGGAATATTGAACAAATCATTTTGAATTCACTCTCCCAGGGAAGCTCATGTTTTCAAAGAGACTCATTTATTTCAAATGAAATTTTAATCTAAATCATAATACTTCCTTTTAATAGAAAAAGTTTCATTACTGATGGACTGCTGTGTTTAGTTTTCTCCCAGCCGCATCTAGGAAAGACAGAAAGCCTGCCCACCACCTGTTTGCAGTCAAATGCAAAACTACCACTCAACTACCTTTGATCGCAATGGAAATAGGAGAGGTTCCAGATGACCAAAGAGCCAAAAGACTGGTTAAATCACTCAGTCCAAACCAGGGCCCCAACTTTTTTGCTGATGGTAGGAACCTATATGTTATTGTCAAAACAGCCTAGAGTTAAGTGCCTACAGCTCAGCTACTGGGCGGGAGGGGGCTGTGTCCCCAGCTGGTTGATGGAGCCCAGAAGCAGGCACCTCCTCCCATGCACAGTTTGCAGAGCTCCCTGAAGCTGTTCTGAACTTAACTCCCCTCAGGGGCCCAATTCATTCCTGGTACTCACAATACACCTACCATGTGCTGATAATATCTAAGCTCAGCACGAAGCACAGCAATCAGGCTATACTCCTTTGAAAACCTGGCTGGAGGAGGGATCTATTAATAGCACTGTCACTCTTTGCTTATAAAATGGTAGAGGTCAGGCTGTTTGCTGAGGAGATCGACATATCTTGTCTCCCAGAGGAGTGCTTCAGCTGTCTGTTACCAGGCTGCCACCAGGCAGAAAAGAAAATGAGATTCAGAGAGTGAATATGCAAGAAAAAACAAGTCTGCGGCTAGAGCATTACCCAGGGAGACGCAGAGATCCCACTCCTGCTCTCTGCACCAGGAATTGCTCACTGTGCCCTAAACAATCATTAGACAAAACGCATAAGCAACACCATGAACAAAAGAATTAATTTTTTTTTTCCTCATTTTCTTTACTCCTCCTGACTCTTACTTTGGAGGGCCCAGCTCAAAACTCAGAGCTCTGCAAATCTGCACCGGGGGCTGAATAGGCACAATTTTCCCACACAAATAAACCCTTTGCAGCAAATCTCTTCCCTTGCCATCTCGCCTCTCATTGTAAGCGTGCATTCACAACAGCACATTTTACAGTAGTTTTCAACTACAGCTAAAGCAACACAGACCAGTTCTTCCTGTGCGTGTGTCTGCGCATATCGAACTATTTGTGGTTCAGTTAGTGAAAACCTGTGAAGTACGTGTCATTTGTTGCTTTGACCATGCCAAGAATAAAGTACTACGTTTTCTCCCCCCCTCTGAGAAAGACGCTTTAAATTCCATAGGTGTAAACAGAAGCTATTTAGCCATCCTGCTAATCTTAGTATGCCAGGTACATCAGACAAAATGCAGATCCATATGCATCTGTGGATTCAGATGTTTAAAATGCACTCATCACCATGCACTTAACAGCTACCTTTTCCAGCACATCTCTGCCAAAGGAGTGCATGAAATGTAGTCACCACAATAGAACCTATATTGTTTTCCTTATTAAAATATTTTTTGCTTAGAGACAAGGTGATAAAGTTAAACAGCCCTCTGCAGTTTGCTAGGTAACAGAAAAGATTGTTTAATCTTCACAGATCCCTTTGTGAAGAGCTTGATGATTCTTTTGCATTTATATATCACTTTGTACACATGCACGTCAAAGGGCTTTGTTTGTATCCACAGACCACACAGCAGTTTCACTAAACCATGCCATACCTGTGCCTCACTGGGCCGTATAGTCCTATAGGCAAGCAGAAACCAAGGCGTCCGAAGACTTTCATCTGGGTACATCAGAAATATAAATTTTTGTGAGACCAGAATAATGTTTGATATCCGAAATTCCAAAGTCAATGAAGACTCGGTAAGCATTACAACCTTCAGATTATAAACCAACATCAACAAAATGAACTTCAAAAGCACCTCTGAAACAAAGTGAAGGCATGTAATTAATGAAAAGCAGAAATATAGAAGAGACGTTGCTTAAATATTGCAGAAAACTTGATGAATATCAATGTGTCAGCTTAAATATTGAGTAGCATTACATATTCCTTCAAGTTGCATGTGCATTATTTAAAGAGTTAGACTTCTGACCTTATTCCAAGCTGAGTAATTCACTCACTTCTCCCGAGTTCACATTTCTTAGAAAATACTGTCTGCAGTTCTGGGAAAAGACTATTTATAAAATGCAGCCAAGGCATTGAGATGTCTAGGCAAAGCTGGGATGACTTAAATTAAGATTATACAGCACCTTCCACACTAAAGAACTTTTATACACTCTCCAGCCTGTGTCAAAAACCCTTCAAACACCAGCAGAGTTAAATCCCCTCTGATGCAGAGTACAATCCCTATTTATCAGCCCAAATCAACATTGCCTAATTGTTATATAAGTGAGAATGGATATCGAATTTAATCAAGCAGAGCGAAGCAAAATATTTACTTTTCTTGAAGCAGCACCCTTAAATAATGATGATATCATTTTTTTCTCATTTGTAAAGAAAGCATAGACACACTCTCCTAACACCAGTGGGGAACATGGTTCAATACAGATAAAAACTTAAGTGAGAAATGTCAGTTCCTGTGAAGTCAGCAGCGACAGGGGACCAGACCTAAACAAACCCAGAAGTTTTAAACAAACAGCAACAAATTATCCCAATGCAAAGGTGATACTTGAGTAAGAAATGCTGTAGCTACAGTCAGAAATTTAAATATATATGTAAGGAGGGGAAAGAAATAGGGAAGGAAAAAAAAATGGTGCCTGCTCAAGGGAAAAGGAATGGTAAAAGCCTGTCAGGGAAAAAACATCAGTTAGGGTATCACAGAAAGGTAAGCAGAAAATGTACCATGAATCTTCTTATCCTCCTACAACACTTAGCTGTATATCTCTCCAGTTGTCTAAGGGTAGTCTATTTGTTAGAAAGAGAGAACAAATAACGATCGATAAAAGAATGACTTCTCTGCACTGATCTTCATGAAAAGTGCCAAGACGACAAATCAACAAAACTGGTTTGAACTGGGAAGTACAAATGTAGGCCATAGAAGTAGAAAACAGGTTAAAGACCATTAAGACCGTCAGCAGCATTCCAACTGGTGCCTTCATGAAATTCTCTGAAAGGTATTCAGGGAAGCATCTGGTTTACACATTGGGTCACCAGTGATTGTTTTTCCTGTTCTCTGCCTCTTGAGATTTCAACAGACTGTAAAAAGCAAACAAACTCCTTTTCTTTCTTCAAAAGTGGGGGGAACCAAGCAGGAGCAAGAAAACCCCACCCAGCTCGGGAACTGCCTAACAAATTCCTGGTGGTGCTTGGGAAGAGACTATGAAACAGCAGCTTATGCTCACATCACCCTTAGTACGTGGGGCTAACCAGCTAACCGGCTGAGAAATAGCATGTAGCTTCAAAGAGTTAAACAGAAACAGTTAACACCAAACTGGCGTGTTTTCCCTGAAAAACCTCAACTAAAACCAAATCTGTCAGTTAAAGTCTAAACTAATACAAAGAACATCATGGTAGGAGAGCTATGGTTTAGCTTTGAAGATGCTTCAATTATTCACCAAATACCGAATGAAGCATTTAAATTACCTCAGTATTCAATAACTCATACCCCCCCAGCAACAGGGTGTGAGTACCTCCCAGGGCTGTAAGCTCCACACCTGGGAGAGCATCAGACACCCACAAACCATGGGTGACACTGGATGGAGGTGGAACACTTGTCCTTGACTCCAGCCTCAACTAGGAGGCAGTGGGCAACCACTGCTCTCAGCTGTTGATTTTCTACCATCTTGCAGAGACCGGTCCCTGACTGGAAAATGGCTTCTCCCTGTCACAAATCACCACTCGCACAGGTATCACTCAACTCGGGAGAGCTGCAAGCAGAACAACATTGTCCGATGCTTTCTGCCTCCAAGCTGAGACAGACTCCTGCCTCCAGGAGCACTTCTCCCTTTCACAGATGGGTTACTTTAGAAGGAAGGATGTGGGGATACAGCATTTACATGGCTACTAGGCATCCATCAGCTCCTGGCGGAGACCAAAAGCTAAGAGGCAATGAAAAGGGACCTGAATTTCAGGTGCACCCTCACCAGTGATTTGACTGTTTGCCCTGAAGTAGACTAGAAATGCTCAGCCAGGTTAAGGAGGAGTCTCCTGTTCTCCCCCAGGTTTTACCTAAAACTCATGATTCTCAATTATGAGCTCATACAGTGGCAGAGCATAGCCATATGGACAAAATTCATGCAGACCAAAAAGTTAAATATAATTGTCCGGGGTCAAGTGCGTTGACAGTGTCCTGGAACATCTTCCGTTTACATTGCAAATGTTTTGTTTAACAGCACCACTGCAGACTGACAATGATGATCCATCTCTACAGTACTGTTTACTGATATTCAGTGAGAATTAATGTGACGTTGACTGGCCATAAAATGATACTCTCTCATTTTTACTTGCTCACCCATTTGATTATTAGTGATGCTAGCCTTCTTCATTTGTTTCTCACCTTTTTCTATAAACTAAAGAGCCCCCAGGCCCACAACAGCAGCCCACTCCATCCTCTCTTCGTTACCATCTGTCCTAAAAGACATTTCCTCTATGATTGCCTCAGTCTCCATTTTATCCTGTAGACTTTAACACTGTTGAAAAGAAATTAAATGCACTAATGTGAAAGTTTAGAGCTGATTCACTAGTGTAGAGACAGTAACAGGCTGAAACTGCTGACTGAAAAACACGAATGATGACTGATGGCTACAAACACTTCACCAGATACACAAATCATTAGTTCAGATTGCTAGGTCATTCCTAAGACTAAAGGAAAATGCAAATGTTCTGTTGATGTACATGCAGCAAAATATTACCAAGGTGAGATTTCTTGGACAGTTATAACTAAGATCAGTTTATTTGCTCCTAAGAGAAAAGGCCCGACCATATTTTATTGCCAGCAAGATTTTCTTCATCAGTTTCAGATGGATAGGGATCTGGGTTCTGTGCTTGTTTTCAATGCCAAGTACCTTTTGCACTAAGCCTCCTCTGCTTTGCCCCTAAAATTAGCCAAATCAAAACCTTTTCAAAATTTGAGGACAGAAGAAGCAGAAAGATTTCTTGACTGTGCCATAGTTACAGAGATGATGCTACAACTCACTGTTATTTCAAGAGAAAAAAGTATTGATAATTGTGCGTTTATATTTCTTTTTCTGCATGTATTCACACAAACGCTTCAGCTGGATGCTTGCATGTTTTGTGGGTTTTGTTGATGCAGCGGTGGGGTTCATTAAGCAGAGCATACATTTAGGAGAGCAGCAAGACAGAAATTCTTTCACCAACTTAGTCTGGAGATTGGATTTAGCAGAGTGAACTTGACAGATATTTTTTCTAATTTGAATCTTATTTCAGTTTGTTCAATTTCTGGAGTATAACGCATTTCCATTTTGATGTTAAAAACAATGTTTCCATTTTGATGTTAAATGTTTCCATTTTGATGTTAAAACCAATGTTTCCTACATTAAAAATTCTATATTATAAAAACCTGATACCACATGCAAGATACAATGATTTTCTTGTCTTATATGCTGAGCAGAATAGCCAATTATGACCTGGCTGTCCAGTTTTTAATCTTCTAAGCATTCCTGTATGAGAACTCTTACTATGCTTCCATCATCTATTGATATTTTTACTTGCATGTTGATTGAGAAGTAAGTATCTCCATCAGGTAGAGAAACCATCAGAAAAATACAGTGCAAACTAAACTGAAGTCCTTAACATCAAGCCTGCCAGTTAAATCCTTTTCTGAGCACATGCACAGAACTAACTTGGCAGCTAAACTGTGAGGTGTCAGTGTTAAGCTCAAATTTTATTTAAAGAACAAAGATACAAACACTGTTCTCTGTACCTCAGACTCCTCTCTGTGCCTTTACGGGATAAGCTGAGTGTGTGACGCAGCCTGCTGAGGTAATCCCTCTTGGACAGCCATTGTTCCCTCGCTCCCTCATCACCATCGCTCGCTCCATTGCCTCCCTCGCTCCATCATTTCTGAGCCAGAAAGCAAAAGCTGCTGGGGCTGCTCCTGAGATCCCAATAGGTAATGGCATTTCTGCTCCTGCCTGGCATGATGAGAAAGCAGTAAGGTTGGAAGTCAAAGGATCCGATCACAGACTCATTTAAGCAAGCTCCAACATCCCTTTAAAGCTATAGGGGACAGCATAAAGCCAACTGTAACGGTCAGCGTTAAAACCTTTAAAGCATCCACTGCTGGCAGAAGGTTTAGGATTTTAGGCAGGGCTGCTGCCATTCGGAACAGGAGGTGATTTTTAGCTCCTAATGTAACAAGAACAAAGAGCAGACAAAAGTGAGCGCAGGCAAAATTTAAATTGTAAACTGAGTTTTAGATCTAATTCTAGTTCTGAAATAAATATTTCTTGACAACGATAACCCCTGTGCTCAACAGGATCTTTGCACAGGATACATATTTTTCTTTGCTAGCTGTATCTGAGCAAGAAAACCTGGTGTTAGTTATCATACAGCATTTTTTAACCTTGTTAATAGAGTTCAATATTAAATATGAGTACATTCTGTGAAGGAAGCCTAGCTGTGATTTCTATGGCTCTTGTTTTGCTGAGTAGGTAGAGTTTAAATCAATGGCAAGGGCATTCTTCTCCATCTTCTACCTTCAGCCACCTTTGCTATGCTTTTTCACTTTCTAAAGCAGAATAGCAATACAAAAAACCACCATGCTGTTCCATTTTAACTCAGAACTTTTGAAAAGTAAGATTATCAAGAAAGCATCTTTGTGATAAATCTTTGGTTTTGTGAACAAAACATGTATCGAGTACTTTTTGTATGCTTCAAAAACAGAGGAAGTACGGGCTGAGTCCACTATTCAAGAAAGAGAGAGGGAAGGAAAACAAAAGTACCAACCACTGGTGCTTGACAAACTCTAATACTACTCAGATCATTGCAGAAAAAGAGCCTGGATGGCAGTGTGACACAAATATATTGCTTATTTTATGTCAACCTGCTGGAAAAGAGGCAGAGAAGTCTCAAACGATGCAGGCTTGATTCCTGCCTCTTGGGCTTTTTTTGCATTGGGTGCAAACAAGACAAAGAAATGGACTGCATCACCTGTTTACTGTATCATCTATTAACAGCAACTGATCCACTCCAGCCCTGTTTTAGTTAAAATTGAAGTGCAATACTAAAAATCAACATTTCAGCACTATTTCAGTACTGCTTCTGGTCTAGTCATTGAGATTCAGTAATTAAGTGTCTTTCCACATTCCTTACAGCAAGAAATAAAGCTGCAAAGAACCTTTTTCTGAATCCAAGTATCTTATCTTTTCTGTACATTATCCTGGAAGGATCAAGGATACCACACAGCCAGGTCAGACTGAGGAAGGCTGGCTGCAGATAGTATCCAATGTCAGGCAGCAGCCTGTACAGAGCACTGGACATGTAAGACAAGCCTGTCCTGTCCATGTTTCAGAATTTTCTAGCTGGTAACGCTACTTAGATTTAACATTTTGCCAGTTCAGACAAAATCATTATAGTACAAACACTGTTCTGCTGTTACTAGCTCTAAATGCCATTATGTGAATGAACAAGACAAGTGATGTAATTACATAGCAATGGCATACTTAAACTCTACTGATCCCATGTTAGGCATAGACCGACAGGCATGTACTTAAATAACATGCAGAACCCAAACCTTTTCAAGTGATCCAAGAAGCTTTCCATTTACCTATTCACCCTCTTTTCAAATGAGTAGTAACTAACACTCACCACTTTTTCTGTTTCTCACAGGCTCCTGGACTGCACATAGTATTTTTCCAACATTTGCCATACTGCAAATTTGTCTCTTAGTTACTACGCCTAGAGGATTCTCTCAAAAACCAAACTCCCTTAGGATTACCAGTTGCCAAATGTAAATCACACAGACTGATCCAGCACTTAGCGCAAAGCATTCAACTATCCCGTCTCTGCCTTTCGAAAAGGTCGGAACCTAGAACAGTATCGTGACTTGCACAGTGCAGCTCTATCACCCTCAACACAATATTCAGCGTCCCTGGCTCAACACTCACCATATCTCATGCTTTGGCAGGAAACCAGTAAGCCCTGGGCAGGATTTTACAATGCTATTCTGGTTCCATTTCTGAGGAGCACTTAATAGCTTGCTGCCAGGTAACACTGTACAGGGCTTATTAGAGTACTAAGGAGCACGGCAAGACCTGCACCCCGCCAGCTATCATTCAGCTAACTCCATGTGGACTTTTGCATGCACGTCTGAGAGACAAAAAAGGCCAAGAGAAAAGAAGAGACTGTTTCACTGACAGCACTTGACCAGTCCAAAGGTAGGCATGAATCAGTATCTCTCATTTATGTTTGCTGCTGGCAAGAGGTGATCAAGTATGCAAAATATTCAAGTTGTCAAACATGACCAAGAGCTTTATTATAATAAGAAAATTATTGCTTGACATGTTCACCTTCAAATTCTAGGCTTTCCTAAGTTATCATGATTCCAACATTAACAACAGATAAAACATGACTAAACAAACTCCCAAAACCCTTTTATATAGACCCAAAGTTTTAACCCCTACTACATTGCATTGGGATCAGCTTCATCTAATAGCTAAGTGATTGAACACATACGCTTCCAAGCAAACACAGATAAGGATCTAGCCAACTGTGCTGGCACCATTTGCAAGCTCCCTACTTCTTGTTTTCATCAGCAGGTTTGCAGAAGTGGAGAAGAGATCATGAAAAGCAGTCTATGTGGAAATGAACTGCAGAAGGGAAAAAACCCACCATGCTTTTTCTTCCTTTTCAGCATCTTTTTCTTCCTATGCAACTAAAATACAAGACTCAATTTATGAAAATTAAAGCAGAGCTGAAGAAGGAATGAGAGACAGAAATTAAGTGTATCTTAGAAATTTGCCATTTGACCGATAATGATGGAAACAGTTTTACTGCCGAGATGGTAATTTTTTTTTTCAAATTATATCATAATTATTCAAATGCAAGTGACCTTGCCGTGTATAAGTCTTAAGAACTGCTTGTACACTAGAAAGAACAGAATTTAGATTGTTTGCAAGCTGAAAGTTGATTATGCTGAAACATTGCATACCAAGGAATAATGCGTTCTGACTCAGTGAGAACGAGCTGACTGGAAGCAAGGTGAGACACTAATTAAAATCAGCACCTGGAAATTATGAAGTGATTTAAGCATAAAGTGTCATTATTATCAACGTACAAACATGTATCTCTTCATGGGTGAAAGAACATATAGGAAGAACATAGCTAGTAGTCCTACATTCTCTAGACCCTTCAGCTTACGTATTAATTCTGTACTGATGTGTCTGATGCTAAAGATTATTTTTAATAAGTTTCTCATTACTTTTCTAAACAGATATAATTTCCTTCTGCATACTTGGGAAGGGAGAGTCGCTTTCAAGGTAGATAAATTATCATATAGCAATGACTTTTAAAATGCATAGGAAAATACCTTTAAAACATGCAATCTGATCTAATAGCGTTCAGCTGGTTCACATTCTCTCAATAGCATCCAGTGAAGCTTCCCATACAGTGTCTGCATGAAGCAGATACATGGAAAGCCATATTAAGTCAGATAAAAGGTAAACAAAAGAAGATTTGTCATAACTGCAATGGTTAAAAACGCAGACTCCATTCTTTCTATTTATCTCACTCCGACAAGAAAGTTACATTGAATGTCATCTTAACATACAGTTTATTCTCTGCATGTCATGTGTGATCCAGGATAGTATATCCATTCAAAACAATACTCCAAAAATTTCTGTTTGTTCCAAAGTTCTTTTCAGGCACTGGTAAGTGTTCTGTATTTTATTTGAAACAGTCTGTGCTTGTCAAACCATATTTTTGCTTGTTCTGTAAAAACGCTTATCCTGTCCCCTACAGTATTTGAATGCATTCTGGTACTGTATGGAAAAAAAAAAAAAAACCACCACAAAAAACCCCTAAACCCACCATACTCTGTGGTTTATTCACTCACCACAGAGGGAAAAACATGTGTGCAATATATCATAGCAGTTTGGCGTGGAAGGAGACTGTGCTGCATTTGGAAATGAAGTAAGCAAGGTTTGAGAACACTGATCTGCCTATGGACTTTTTAGTCCACGGTGATACCATGGCCCTTAGTTTGGGTAGGTGCTCACTAGAAAACCATGGGCTATATTACCAGGCAGAATAAACTCCTGAAAAGATCTTTAACCTGCAGGTAGAAGGCCTCATTACCTTTGAAGATTAGGGTTACTGACCCTGGTCTGCCTTCTAAATCTTTACAATGAAATCTTTTGGGTCTCTGAGTCCCCCAGGGCCCAAACCTTGAGCTTGATTAGTACTTAGCAGAGCAAGACTATAGAAAATGTAGATTAGCTTTCGTGTGTTAGTAGTAGCCCATGGTAGTGAAAAAATGCAGTAGAGTATTCAGTGGCAACTGGACCATTCGATGTACATCATCGCACTGTGGCACTATCTAGGAACAGCAGAAGTTTCTCAGCAATGAAAGTTATAACAGACAGAGCACTCTCTGAGTGTAACAATACTGTTTCAAGGGCACATTGCATTGTGCCGCTGAAGACAGCTAAATTAGAGACTATCTGCATGGTATAAAAAGCACTTGGTAAAAAAAAAAAAACCTATACAAAATCAAGCAGTGTTGCCCTAGAATCCAGTTCCAAATCCTGTCCTTCCCTGACGCTTGAGTTGTATGAGCTAGTACTTGACTGCACCAGAGGAAATTGCTTATTATATTACCCATTATACTTCTGTAACTATGTATGAAAATAGGGATGCCATCTATAGATGTGAAACATTGCATAATGACAGCCTACAAACATCCAGGGAGAAAAACACAATGACAAGGAGGTTGTAAACAACCCAACTCAATCCATTGCAGGGATAATAAGAACCATCCTCAAAGTCACCCTTCCAGGGGTAAAGCCAGTCATTCATAATTTGTAACTGGATCTAAAACACATGCCCTAGAGGCAGGGAGAAGAGGGAGAGAAATACATGAAACACCACAAAATGAGCAGATCTTGCCCCTGTTATCGCACCCAAACAAGCCACTGCACTGAGTAACAGCGAACAACCTGCATGAACCATATGGAGCCTAGTTTACATTTACAGTGTTTCTATATGCGTTGGATGTATATGCATTGCTCAACACAGATATTTTTAGAGAAACCTTGAAATGTTCATCAGGACACAGGAACAATTCTCACAGAACATCATGGAAATGCAGGGACATAACAAACACCTCCAGAACAGCCAACAGTGCCGCGCACGCTGTCCATCAGTGCTACGTCTGTTCCAGCTGCCTGCAGGGGAGTTAACGAGATGGACTTTGGGACAGTGAGAAACCAGACTGAGGAGAATGCAGAGTAGGGCTGATTGACAGGGAGCGGACACTGCAATTAGCCGGAATTACTGGTCATCCTTGCTACTGTCGATTTTATCATCATCGAAGAACTATTTTGAGACAGTGGCTAGATAAGGGCACCACAGCACTAAGCAGGCTAGCTGAAGGGGCAAAACCAAAAGTCAAGCGTGGCAGAAGTCATAAAGGCTAGAAAAAACCCAGCTGACTGAGAATAAGAAAAAGAGAAAGGCAGAGATAACATGAATAGATGTTTTCAAAAGAGACAAAATAAATTTACCTATCACCCTCAAAATCCCAAACCCTTAAATGCACTGAATGGAAAAGGTTATGCTAAAGAATTAAAATTTATTTAAAAGGCAGAGAGAGAGCGGCTACCAGAAGAACACAAGCTACAGAGACAACTTGAAGAGAGATTGCACTGCAACAGAAAAGTTAGTTCAGGTACAATGAAACAACAAAAAAAAAATTTATTTTTCAGCAATTTTCATTAATTTTCATGAGCAGTTTTCATTTTTTAGGTAAAAAGACTCAAAACCTTTGAAAAATCTCAAGCAAAATTTGGGATTGACAGCAAGGAGGCAGAAGATGATAAAGGTTGGCTGTCTAGAATTCTCTATCATGTAAACATGGCATACTGCTATTTTTTTTTCCACAATCAAAACCTATTGCATTTCATTTGCTACAATTCTGTTCATTAGATATACACACTGCAAATAACACGTTAGAAAATTTTAGTGTTGTACCAGAAAAATATGATTGGGACAAAATTTTATGTAACTAGTAAGTGTCTAAGTGAAAATAGCCTACCTATTTCAACGTTAAGAATTTCAGATATTTGCTTTATGTAAACACATCAAGAAGTAGGATATTGAAACTACAATTCCTAAACCCAGGGTAAGGTACTTAATAGGTATCTCCATTTACAGTATACATATGCAGTTTTTTGGAAAAGTCTAAGAAAGGGAAGAACAATTACAGCAAAACTTATGCCAAATTTACATATGTGCTTCACAACACACGTTTAAAACGTCCTTCACCTTAAAGATAGATATCTTTCATCACAGGCTTTGATATATACCACAAAAACTTCAAGGGCCAAGCCAGAGCAATCTGAGCTTGAATCCAGTGCAGTTATCTAGGGAGCAGGCAAAGATCATGTTACCGATTTTTTTCACCATTTTTCCCCGGTGGTTGCTGCATTGTAGTGATTGAACTGCCCTTTTTGTGCAAACAAGGAGAGGGTGCGCAGATGACCAAAGGAAAATTGCTCATTAGAGGACTTCCCAGCTAGTTTAAGACAAACAGCTGTAATGGAACTGAAAGACAATGAAAGTTTCACTCAGCTTTAGTTATGTATATAGTTCATAGCAAAAAGCGACTGGTATGAACGCTGAGTTAACGTAACACAGGCTAATACAGTAATCAACTTAGAAGCTACCTTCTTTAGGATACAATGAGAGGTTTTAAATGACCAATGTTAGAAGTAATCAATGGATTGAGATCCTAATACTAAAAATAACAAAGTAATACAAGACCTGGCTGTAGAAAAATTCCTAAATCAACCTATGAATCCTATACAATTCTCTCGGAGCATCCACAGTAGCTGGGAATGTAGGGACAAAGAGACTCCATCAGCCTTTCATGCTTCTTTGTCCAGAAGACAGTTACGTGGGGCAGTGCACTGGCCTCGTCAGACAGGAATTCTGGCTCAAAACAAGGGTTTAGGGAGGAGACACGCAAGATGGCCTAAAGAGCCATCATAATACATAGGATGAATTAAGCACCAGGAGGATGGATGAACAGAATTTTTTAACAGCCAGACTGCTGAAAAACGGACACCAAGAGCCAAGTGTTCCTGACACAAAACTGTCCCATGGCACCTATTTGAGACGAAGATTCACAGCCAAAAACCTGTTCTAGATTCAGATGCAAAGTCACGGCCTTTGGTGTGTTGTGTTAGAAAAAAGAACATCTGCAAGCAACTAAGTAAAGCAGATATTGCATTTATAGGCAACATATTACAGAGTACTTTTACCTTCATGCACAGACACCTATTACTACAACATTCAACAGGCCATCAGTTTGGGTAATGTGTAAATAACGCATCCAGGAACACAGACAGCTGGGACTCAGCACACAGTGCTTAGCTGCTGTTTTTAAAAGATAAAAGAAACACACTTCTCTATTAATATAGTGCTTTATCAGCCATCCTGTGTGATTTACCAGGATTGCAGAATCCAGACATTAGCAAAATACTGAGAGCAAAATATATGAGCGCCATTCTTAGGAAGTGGGGTTTTTATCGTCAAATATCAGGAAAATAGATGGTCCTGCTATAAGAGCAAATGGTGCAAAGATGCTGGACATCAGCTGAGGAAGAATACTTTTACCTAAAATGATCAATAGGAACCTATTTCAGAGCAGCTTTTGAGTAACTTGGAAAGACACTTTCTGGAGACCTTTTCCAAGCAAAGAAGGTTTTCCCTTCCCAGATCAGAAAGGCGGGATTGGAAGATTCATTCACTTCTGCCTTTATTTAAATAATTGAGAGTCTGTTAACTAAAGTGGTTGTGGCAGTCTCCTGCCAGGGCAATAAGCCTAACATAGCTAATTACAGCAGCAACCATCCTAAATCCTCTCAGAATCTGTTTCATAAAAATATCACTTTTCTGTGGAATAATTACCTCTTACATGCCCAATCCTATTCCTGACATGCGTATTTTAATGCTCTGACATTTTAATGCCATCTGCTGCCAAGAAGCCCAGCCTGCTGCACCGTCAGAACTCAGTCCATGCACCGTCCTCCTACTCCCCATCATTTCACTCTTCCCCTGAATACAGAGGAATTGCTTCTCCAGCGCCCAATGTTATGATTTACCCTTTGGCAGTGCGGGTAGAAAACACTACCAAAAGCAAACAGCAGCAATTTTCAGCCGATTTGTACGTTTTGTGGCTACGGTTTCTGTAAAATGAAGAGGAATCAAAGCCCGTTGCTCTTGGAAGCACCAACTGCCTTTAGATCATGTCTTCTGAGGCATTTGTGTATGCAGTAGAAATAACGAACAGTCCTGTTTCCTCCTCCTCCTCAACCCATGGCAATGGAGGAAAAAACCTCCTCTAGTGTCATTTACCTCAAATCAGTGAAAGGGCAGGTACAATGAAATTATAAAGTGCCTTCAGTCAGATGGGATTAGTTGAGGCTCTTATCTTCACTTTCCAGTATCTTAAACATTGGCAACATTACCTTGCATACAAAAAAACAAAGAGAAACAAACACATGCACCACAGAAAGACAAAGTTTTGTCTCAGGCAACTTGCACAGTAGGAAGGGATTTTTTTTTTTTTTTTCCCCTCTGATTTGAGAAGTCTAAACAGTGTGGCTTTACTTTTCAGATTAAATCAATAAGGCACTAATAGTATTTAGGAAAGAGTTACGGTCACTAAATAGTATTTTCCCCTATGTTCGGGCATTTCAGCAGAGCTGGGACTGTGCGCTGAGCATGTACAGGTAAATGTACAGAAACAAAGCAAAACAATACTTATGTCCCTATGCATGGTAAACAGTGATTTTAAAAACAATGGACTCGAACCTGATTCCAGTTACGTCAGTTGTGAGATAGGAGTGCTTCTACAAAGATGAAAGACTACAAATAATCATTAATCATGAAGTTATTGAAAATACAGGAGCATTTTCCATCACAACTATATTGCCAGTACTACACATAAGACAACAAGTAAAACTGTGCTACTGTCCTTTGTTTGTTCTCCCTTATTGCTCACCCATTTTCCAAGTCTAGTGATTGACAACACGTATTATCCATTCCTATCAGGACTTGAAGATCACCGACACTGCCATGTCAGTGCTCGCCTCCTTGCAGGCTGCCACTAATCACTTTTCTGACTTAAGTCTTCTCACAAAGTCAGCAGAACTGTGCACTGCACAACTGGTTCCCAGGCGCTCATATAAAAATATTTTATTGATACCTTTTGGTTTACTAGCAACAACTCAAAAAAGCACAGATGGAATGATATTAAACCCAGAATAAATTAATATAGACAGATCGCAAACTGTTTTATTACATAGAAAAGAATGCAAATAAACCAGCTCTCTTAAGAGCTTCCTTTCTTTTCTTCATATTAAAAAAAAATGTTCTTTAATTAGACAACTTTCCAGAAAAATCACAGTGCTCTGAAAATTACAACCAAGATAAACCAACAAAACAGAGGAAGCCGTGTTCATCACCCGATTTACATCTAAACGGAGTAATTTGAGAGCTTTCTTCGTTAACATAATTTCCTAAGGGCTAGTACTAAATTGATTACCCAGAAAAAGAACACCTTACCCCTTTAGTGTTGATTGTAAATTAAAAACAAATAAAAATGTATGAAAAAATAGACATGCCCAACAAAGGATACCGGCTTAAAACACTTCTGTAGTTTGCTTCAGGACTACTAAAGTACATCTCTGCATACTTTACAGCGCATTTTGTTGAAAAGACAACAACAACATGGAACAGTCTTACGAGGAAAGCGCTCAAGCCTGCCCTGGGGACTCGGCACGCTCAGGTGGCTCTCTGGAACACCTCTGCACTAATGCAGGCAGCATGGGGAACAAATCGGAGGAGTTAGAAGTCTCTGTGCAGTTACATGGCCGGAGTGCTGTGACGGATGGATACAGGCTCTTCAGGAAGGACAGGATGGGAAGGCCAGGAGGGGCACTTGCCCAGTATGTGAGAGAGCAGCTGGAGATGGGTGTCACTGTGCTGGGTATCTGACCTCCCAGTCATGAAGGAGGAGATAAAGCCTTCTTCAAACAACCAGAATAAGCCTCATGTTCACAGACCCTGGTCTTCATGGGGGACTTCAACCACCCCAATATCTGCTAGGAGGACAACAGAGCAGCCTGCAAGTAATCTAGCAGACTTCTAGAGTGCATTGATGACAACTTCCCAACACAGACGATCCAGGAACCAACAAGGAAAGGTGCTCTGCTGGACCTTGTACTTATAAACAATGAAGAACAGGCCAGGGATGGGAAAGTCAGAGGCAACCTTGGCTGCAGTAACCATGAGATGATGGGCTTCAGGAATCCTGAGAGGAGGGAGCAGGGCAGAAAACAGGACCACAGCCTTGGATTTCAGAAGAGCAGACACCATGCTCTTCAGAAATCTGTTTAAAAGAACCCCATGGGACATGGCTCTGGAGAGTAGAGGGGTCCAAGAAAGCTGGTTGATATTCAGGGATCACCTCATCCAAGCTCAAGAAAGGTCCATTCTGACAAATAAGAAATCAAGCAAAGGCAGCAAGAGGCCTGCATGGATGAGCAAGGAGCTCCTAACTGAACTCAGACATCAAAAGGAAGCGTACAAGAAACAGAAGTACTAATTCCACTGTTAGTCTTCTGAGGCCTTATGAGTCTGAACTATGGCACATTTTGATTGCTGATTTATTTTTAAATGATCCTTCTGACAAAACTAGGACCTGCTGCATGAACCTCTGGGCAGACTTTTGCATCAGCGGTTCTTGGGGGCAGCATCAGGACCTAAAAATCACATAGTTCTTCAGAGAAACAAAAATATTTATTTCTATAAAACACACAGAAACAGAACAAAAAGTCTGTTGATCTCAAGACAAACACAAGGATCTTTTTGAAGAAAATTGTATGCATTTTCAAGGTCTGAAGCTGTATGTTATGAGGACACAAACAACAAAGCACAAAATGCTGACCCAACATCATGGCATTAATAACTTTGTTGTTTAATAATGAGGAGAAAAAAAAAAACAACCACTTTACTCCTGTGGAAAGTGCCCTAACATTTATTCACACATATGCACAGCTATTCACATCTGTCCTGGTTTCAGCTGGGATAGAGTAAATTTTCTTCTTGGTAGCTGGTATAGTGCTGTGTTTTGGATTTAGGATGAGAATAATGTTGATAACACACTGATATTTTGGTTCTTGCTGAGTAGAATTTACACTAGTCCAGGACTTTTCAGCTTCCCATGCTCTGCCAGGTGCACAAGAAGCTGGGAGGGAGCATAGCTGGGACAGCTGACCCCAGCTGACCAAAGGGCTGTTCCACACCATATGATGTCATGCTCAGCATATAAAGCTGGGGGAAGAAGGAAGGGGGGGACATTCGGAGTGATGGCGTTTGTCTTCCCAAGTGACCATTACGCGTGATGGAGCCCTGCTTTCCTGAGGATGGCTGAACACCTGCCTGCCGATGGGAAGTAGTGAATGAATTCCTTGGTTTGCTTGGCTTGTGCACGCGGCTTTTGCTTTACCTATTAAACTGTCTTTATCTCAACCCAGGAGTTTTCTCACTTTTACTCCTCTGATTCTCTCGCCCATCCCCCCGGGGGGGAGTGAGCGAGCGGCGGTGTGGTGCTTAGTTGCTGGCTGGGGTTAAACCACGACAACACGTTACTACACTTTTTAAAAAAAGTTCTCTTCTTACTATAAGCTGACATAAAATGTCAAGTCACCAATTCTGTGGACTGATGATATAAATATTTAATATCTGCAAAATAAGCCATAACAATATGTTTCCTACATACTGCCCTCAAGATTCCGTAGGATACAGGAGAGGAGTCAGCATGCTGTGACCGCTCTGCACAGGTTCTGCAGGTTCTATGCTACTTCAGTGAAATGATAATCACCCAGTCAAGATGTATGCTGCCTCCGAGACGCTGTTCATAATCAGCACAAAGATATGTCGGCTTTCTGTAATTAAATGATTCGTCAGTCTGATCCTAAAAATGATTTGTGCACCTACAGCTCTAGCAAAAGCACGTAACTGCAACACATTTGCTTCCACAGCTGAAACATCTTAATGAAAGCAGTCATTATTTTTGTAATTTACTTCTGAACTCTTCAGAGACACCATCAGCTGAAGCGAGACACTTCTGCCTGAATATTGCTTTCTGAGCCTTTTGTTATAAGCCATGCTTAAGGTGAAAGAAATTTGCGAAAAATAATTTCAGGCTTTCCCTCTTGGTTTATGCACTTGACAGCACTTCATAAAACCTTGTCTCACTGCTCCTTGTTTGAGGTGGATCAAGTTTTTATCTTTCCTCAGTTCAACAGACAAGGAGGAAAAGACATTTAAAACAGCAATGTGAGGCACAAAAATAATTTGGAAAGGAACTAAGGGCATGTATGGTACTAGCCGCTTTTTGAAACTCACTTTTGAGCACTATGCCTCTGACCTCCACACTGCACACCCTTCTCTAAACACTGTCCAAAAAGCAACGAAGGTTAATGTTCTGTAATACAGATACTTGCCTCCTAGCACTGAAATATCTTTTAACTTGGTAACATTAAGCAAATAAGATCATGTCTACTTTGAGCAGTCTATGGATGAGACTACCACATCTGCAGTTTTGTGGGCACATGCCATAACTCTTCTTCACAGATTGTGCCCAGAAATTCCACCACAGACAATTAAATCACAACTTTTCATTTAGTTATAGCTATACTAACTTGCCACTATTAATTTTTGAGAATCAAAAAAACAGAAGAAAGAGCTTGATATCACATCTGTGGGAGAGTACAAATAACAAGATTGGCCTGCAGGAGCAATTTCTGCCCAGTGTACTCAACACTGTCCCTATTAAGGCTATTTTTTATACAGAAGTGAAATACTGATGGCTTCTATACAATTTCTTTACTTGAAGTCAGGGCTTAATTCCTACCTGTTATAACAACTCCTGTAGGCAACTGGAAACCTGCATAAGACAAAATGCCCTGCAGTAGCACAAACTAAAAAACGAGGCAAAACCATGAATAAGAAATTGCAAAAATATTCATTATAACTTCTGCTCCTTAACCATTGCTCTTGAGTCATGCAAAGCTCTGATCAGACAGTTCAAAACACCAACAAGTCCTCAGTTCTGGAATCAGAAATCAGAGAAGACAAGGAAAATCGTGCAAAAGTGGGTGTCTCAATGAACTCCAACTGTTGCCCATACAAGCAGGGACAAAAAGTGACGGAAATCCTGGCAACAGAAATTCTTAAAACCAGACTGAATGCAGCACAACCAGTACTGTTATAAAAAACAGAGTAATGCTGCAGACCCCTGGAGGACCACTAAGAAGTTATTCTCCAACTCCAAATTACAGAAGTCAAGGGACAATAAAAGCATTCAGGTAAGAGGTGTCTCATTGTATCTAATCACTGAAACTAAGTTAATCCAAGAAATAAAATTTGGTTTTATATTACTGAAATCGACTGCTCATTTGACAAAAATTAAAGACCACTAAGCCTTTCTGCTAAGTTTAAGCTTAATTACTATTGTGCCAACATACAGAGAATCATCTTGAAATAACAGTCCAGAATTAAAACATGAATCTGAAGCATTGTCATCAAATTTTAACATGCTTAGGTGCTTCTTAAAATTGTTTCAGAATATGTAAAACATGTATTTTGTATTTTCAATTGTTATTTTCTGAGGAATTAATTAGGAAGGTAAATTATACCTAATATTGGTCATCTTTCTTCCAGCACTTCTAATACTAAAGCCTAATGATTTCTAAGCATAAAACATCCTTTCCTTTCACATTCCTTTTTGTCAGTTCTGTAGATTCAGGGATGATCAGCTCTGTGAAACCTGCCTGTATTTTGACAATAGATTATATGATCCAAAAAGTAGGCAACACTCTCCCATTTAAAAACTGCTAAGTGACTCCAAGTGTCAAGAGAGCGCAACTCCTGCTCCGAGAGTTCAAAAAGAACACAGTGCTGCAGGTAGCCCCCTCCTTGGAGGGCATTTCACCTACACAGCAGTAATTCCAATCTAAACCCATAGAGTCCGAAAGCTAGCGCACGCTACAAACCATCACACACGAAGATGCCACTGCTAGCTTCAGAAGTTCACGAACCACTAATTGCTGAAGACAGTTTACCAAGGAGGCTGTACGCACCTCCTCACTAGGTGCTGACAGGGTGAGCTCTGCTCTGACCCCGCACGGTTGCCCTTATACTTGTAGTTAACTTTTGCTCTAACCTACGAGGTTCCCCAAAGGAAGGCCTCCCAAAATCTGAGCAACTAAACAAGCCTTCAGGTGACCTTCATTTCTTCAAAGTGGAGGCACTGTCTCCAGTTTAAGAATCTCCCCCCTGAAAGGTACAACAGTTTTGTCTAATGATGCTTTGATCTTATGAAAGTTAGCACTCATATACTTGAAATATCAATAAAAAACTCGAATGATTGCTTATCTCTTTTCCTCATCCAGCATTTCACAATGAAAAAAAGCCATTGCAAATTTGAAGATCCCATTCTTCAGAAAAACAGAAACGCATTTTGTCCAGCAGTGGCTGGCTACTAGTGTTACATACAGTTATTTGGTACCGTTTACTTTATTCTTACAGTGCTACCCCAAATACAAAGTATGAACGCAAACTGTCTCTTTACACTGATCATACAAATATTGGTCTATTGGTTGTGACTAGATAACCAACAACTTAAAATACAATTTTTATGGGTTATTTTCTTGGTTCAGTTCAAATCACAGCAAGGGAAAGAAATCATAAATATCATCAGAAAACATTTCCACAGAGAGAGGGAGAGAAAGAGGATAAAGCAGGTTTCCATGGTTACTTTGTTAACCATCTCCATTTTGCTGTTTACATAGTTCAAAAACTACAAGACACTATAAACAAGAAGAAATGAAATATTTATTAAGATCTACATTACAGAAAGCTCCCACCATATGTCACGTCTGTTTCAACAGCTGACTGTCCAATGAAGCTCTAAAAGATGCACTGACATCTACTAGTTGCTGGTGCAATCAAGTACATTATATAGGACAAACCCTTATTGAACATGCACAGAGGAAGCCCTTGACTCAAGTTCATTTACTAATATTTCATCTGTCATTTATTTTCAGTAGAAGATGATCCCTTGCCTTGAGACCAATGATAAAATTGCAGGTGTCTCACTTAAAAGTAAAAGCTCTTGCTTGGCTGTCAGCTAAAACTAACTGACCACCAAAGGCTGCTCTCAAGCTCTCTCCATTTCAACAGCTGCAGTTTAAATCACTTACTTCCAATGCAAGGGAAATTCCTCTTATCTTGAGTCATCACCCTAAATGAAAGGTTAATTCTGTATAACAGCACTTTTCAGCAAAAAGTCATCTAAATCAGGTCATTTTTTTTTTTTATTTCCTGCAAACTTTTATTTTAGCTAGGCTTCTTATTGTTTGGGGGAGGAATGCCAAGTAACTCTCTGATGCTACTAGTACTGGGAAGACTCCAGACTCGCACTCGAAAGCCAAGAAGTTCTACACAGAGTCCCCAATGCAGGAAAGTCTGGAGGTGTTTTGGAGTCCTTGGTATTTGGAGATTGACTTCATTCAGTTAAGAGGTGACACATAGCCTTAGGTCCCGTATGCATAGTCATCGTGCAGCAATGAAGCACAAATAAACCCAAGGTAGCTAACTCCAATACTGACAGCAGTCCTGCAGTACTGATTTCAGTACAAGGTGGTAAGTAGAATCACAGAATCATTTAGGTTGGAAAAGACCCTTAAGATCATCAAGTGCAACCGTTACCCTAACACTACCAAGTCCACCACTAAACCATGTCCCTAAGCGCCACGTCTACACGTCTCTCAAATATCTCCAGCAATGGTGACTCAAGTAGTACAGTACAGTCTATTTAAGTAGCATACAAAGACAGACATATTTTTCAAAGAAGCAACATTTTTCCTGTTGTGTCCTAGCCAAAAAGTGTCCTGGAAACTGTTGTGCAGCTTGAACACAATCAGCCTACCACGCTACAGGCAAACTTCTGCATTTCACTGTTGCTGTGTGTTTGCAAAAAGTTCTATCAGTGAACACGTTTATTATTCTTTTAGACAATCTGTGAATCCTGCCAAGGTCAGCTAATCTCTCCCCCGTGGCAGGATCAACTCTACTTAGGTTATTCTTGGACAAGACTTGCTCATGAGTTGTTGCTACACTCTCAGGGCATTCAAATGAGAAAATTTACCTGAGCAACTCATGGCTTGTTTTGGCTCCCCTTTTCCATCCATCCAGAAAAGATTTTTTTATATATATATATTTTTATATATATATTTTTGAGTTTGGCAGAACTCAAAGAAAACCACTACTGAAGTTTACATTCTAATGTTAGCTCCCTACCACTGGTCAAAGAATTAAGGTCAGTATTTAAAACTACTCTGCCTCACCAGCAAGTTGTAAATGTCTAATATTTAATACTTTCAGAGCAATAGTCTAATCCAGATTTGGAAAGCAATTCATTGTACCAAATTCCAGATACATTTTGAAATAATCTCTAAATCTACTAGAACTGTCTCTGAAAAGCGCTAGCACACGGAATGCCATTATCCTTATAGCTAGAGGAGATAACGCTTGTTGTATAATATCAATACTCACAAAAAATAGTAGAGCAATACTTATTATACATCCTGATTCTCTTCATATCAGTCAAGGTGGAATTCTGCTTTATTTAATGCTTTTCAAGTTTGAGGTAACATCATGCAACTCAGGCAAGCAAACTGCATTTTGCTATTCGCATAGAACAGAACAGCAGAGGCTGGCTGGAAAGTGGAGTTACTTTTCAAGTGTCCAGCTATGCTGCATGCAAGAAAATGCTAAATCTTCGCCAGGAGAAAGCAAACAAGAACTGTATGACAGCTGATAAAAAGTATTATCCTTTGGTTGCCATGACCTTAGCTCGTTCTTCAGCACTGCATAGAGGTACTGCAATTATATTTCGGGGATATACTAGGAAGCCTACAGCATGTTACTTTACTCCCCTATTTCAGACAGTAATATAAATAGAAGTCTGCAGGTTTTGACCCCTCATTCCTTCAAAAACATGAGTTCTACCCAATTATTTATTTGTGACCTTTATGATGGAAGTCTGCATGAGATTTTGATTCACATGGCCTAATTTCTTTAGGAGTTAGGGAAGGAGCGTTTCCCCTTAAACTGCATATCATAAAGAACATATACTCGCAAAGATGTTAACTGACATAGTTTACACATGCTTTATTGATTTTACCTTAGCTGCTTAAAAGATCACTTTTTACTACAGTTCCCTGTTTACATTTATAATCCGCCCAAGTAAAAGCAATTAAGAGCACATACAGACTGCAAAAAAATCACATTTCCTTCCCACCCCCCAAATTTATATCTGTGATAGAATGATTCCAAATCCAACAGTTACTTCCTGTCCTGTTTTATCATCTGTTCTTGATGTTACGTAAAGAGCTTATACTAAATATCAACGTTGAGCTCTTATATAGCATTCTTAATCCATAGATCTCAAAGCATTTTACAAAGGATGACCATTATCCTGCTTTATCTATGAAAAGAAAAAACATGGAGATCTTCAGGGCGAAATTCAGATCTCACTGAATTCCCACCGTCCACAGTGAAGCTAGGATTGCACTCTACATCGCAGTACCACCGGTCAGCCAGAACAGTATCCATACCCGCAGACAGATCCCAGAGCCTTCCGTAACACCAGTGGCCTGTGATTTGCTCTCAGCAATGCCACATGCCACTTAGGCATCAATCCAGAGAGAACATGGCTTTCAATATGGTATCTTATTCAGCTTGACATTCACTAAAACACCTCCCATCCCACACAGGCAGCACTTTTTAACAGCGTACGCTACCTTCTCCTGCTTACAGCTCTAAACACACTAACTTTGCCATCAGGGCTGTAAATAACTGCAGTCAAGACCTCTGCTCAGGCTTTACTACTGAAATCAATGCTGCTGCAGACAGATACACAGACGTCAAGGTCTAATGCCACCACTCAGGTGTCTCAAAGTATTTTCACCTCCACGCCGAAACCTTCAAATCACCTGATCTGTGAGACGCTAGATATGAGTTATCAAGCATCCTGCCTTCATCCTTTCTTCCCCTCTTTTAGATTTGTTTCTCATGCCCACTCTTTGCACCTTGCTCTAAGGTAGATATTTAAAACTCACAGACTTCCTTAACTCTATAAACTCTCCTGGACTAGTCAGAGAACCTAGAACCAAGTATTGGAGCTTAGAAGGACAAGCACTGAAAGCAGACTGCGTACTAACAACCACACAGGTTACTGGGGTATTGGTCTGATTGAAACTGCTGCATGCTACCGCACAACCATAAAATAAGCAGGAATGCTATCTACTTCAGTAACGCATCTGATAACGTACTATCCAGACGTGGTGATCTGAGAAAACTTTGTAACTTATGACTTCAGGTTAAAGTTGAGGGGTTACTGTTTTGACATGCTATATCACGACCACCTCAAAACCACTTTGGACCCAGGCAAAGTCAAGCAAGCTGACCCAAGCACAAAGGTGACCCAAAAAGCTGCCATCTTCAGCAGAGGATTCAGAACCCTTCAGTCCCCAGAACACTCCAGACAATAAAGTAGCCAAGGAAGAGAAACGCATGCAAGCTTTCCTGCCCACGGGGACGAAAGGAGTCATGCTGTATTCCACTGTGTTAACCCAGATGGGATTCTAGGAACAGCTGCTCCGAATAACCTAAGTGTTACACGAACTACCCGCTGTCTGAAGCGGTACTTTCAGGAAGAGAAGGCTCAAAAGCAGGAGGTCGCATAATACAGTGCATTTTCTGGGACGCACATTTCCTAGAATGGGACCATCTTCCAGAAAACACAGAGGCAGCCTTACGGACTCCCACGTCGTTCCCCGCAACGTTTGCCACACAGAGAAAGGCGCTACAGAGAAAGCACGGCTTAAATACGCCAAGTTTCACCCATTCGCAAGCTTAGCTAGGTACAAGCCAAGTACAAGCGCAGAAGGACAAGCCGCAGCTCCGCGGGTGCTGCCAGGCTGCGCTCAGGCAGGATGCACTAGAGCGGGCCCTGGGCCACCCCGGGTTCAGGGCGACCGGGTGCGCAGGGCGGGCCAGCAGCCCCGCGGGCAGGCGGGCCGGCAGCGCGCGCCGCCGGCAGCGCCCGGGCAAGGCCGCCCCCTGGCGGCAGCAAGGGGCCGCCGCGGCGGGGCCCTGGGGCGGCGCCGGCGCCGGGGCCCGGGCAGGTGAGCGCCCTTTCGGAGACCCTGCTCGCCGCGGGCCGCGGCCGCCCGGGCCTCCTCCGGTACCCGGTTAGCAGCAGCCAGAAATAAAGCCGCTGCCATTTCAGGATTTCGCTCTCCTGCACGGGGCAGGGAAAACAGGGCGGGAGGTTCGCCACGCGCTTCCTTGTAAGGGGGAGGATGAAAGGTAACCTCAGAGCAGCAGCGATCCAGATTACAAAGGTTTGGTCTGAATCATGTGCCAGCTAAGATGTAATTTGCGGCAGCTGTGCCGCATACAACTAATTTACCAGAAGCTGGGAGTAGAAAAGAATGCTCTTTTCATCCTGGTTTTTTTTCCACGTTTTTTTTTCCAGCACTGGTTTACGTCTTAACAATTCCAATACGCTATCGTGCAAAAATAGCGCGTGGCTTTCCGAAACACATCTAAAACATCAACCATGAAATAACTTTGAGATTGAAGTTTATACCAACCGCATCCTACTATTTGGAATTTGCAGTCGTGTCTCCTTAGCATGCCAAAATACAAATAGGAACCATAACATGTGGATGAAAAAAAAAAAAAAAGACAATACTGCAAGTGAGAAAGACAAAAGAATCAATCAAAAAAAACAAAAGTTAAGCACAAATCTGTAAATTTATACTCTAGGTCATATGAAACCTTTACACGTGTTTAGCTTTAGCTACAAGTGCTTGGTGGAACTAGAAGTATTACATAAATAATATTTTTTATATAAGTAACACTTCTTATATATTCAGTTTTATGACTCTGAAATACAGGTTGCTTCAGTTATAAAAGACGCAAAATCCCTCAGACCGAACTCACACGTAAACTCCAGCCAAATTCTGGCCCTTAGAGTCAGAGTCGGGGACAAAAATGCCCTGTGATATAATTTCCTGGACTTCACAAAGAATAAATTCAGAATCTTTACAATCTCAGGTGGTTCACGACTGCTGGGCACATACTTTCTTCTATTATATTGAAATACAACCTTTGGTCCAGCTCCATTAAACTACTCAGTAAAATTATTTAAAAGCGGCCTGAACTGAATCTCAAAATACTTCACGTTCCACAAACAGCGTATTTCTTGCTCATAGATAGTAACTCAAACACCCTGCAACAAAAATAACAAACTGTTTTAATTCACAGTTGCAACACATAAACACGATGAGATCTGTACCTTGTTAATCCCGACTTCCCCACTCCAACAGTTTAAGTTAAATGTCACATTTACATAACATTTACATAAAGATTCAGTTTTGTTTATACAAAACCCAGCCTTATTTTTGCAACATGCTCGATACTAATTCATTCTGCAACAACAGATTGTTTACTCTATTAAAAAAAAAAGTTTAATTCTGAGAAGGTGTTTGAAAGACTGCAGTTGCTCTGAAGCAATTTAGCATCATTCGTCGTTACTGTCTGACCAAGTTTTTTGGGTTTGTTCTTGGTTTTCGGTTTTGTTTTTAAAACAAACCAAACTTGAGGTTTTTGGACACCCCAACGGATTTTATACATCATGGTCACTTGTACAGCTCGTACTTACGCCCAGTACACACACAGCAGAACATTCACGGAGCCTCCCACCGCAACCCACACGAGTTTAGCTAAGGGCTTTAATGGCTGGATCTTCTAGTTGGGAACATTTTAGAAGCTTCCAAGCACTGGCCAGTTTGATTTTTATTTTTTTTAATATTACTTCAGTGTTATCACTGCTTTCAACAGGAACACAATGAGACCAGTGCCGACGCCTTCAAAAATTGCTAACACCAGCAAACACTGCAAAACTTCCAGCACATCTGAAAGCAGAGCTCATGGGAGTCTGCGGTGCGGCTGGACCTAACTGCAGTATTTCATAAAAAGAGCTGTATCTTTCAGCTCCTCCACGCAGGGGTCTCTATGGATAGATTGACTGCTGTCCTCTTCTGTATTTCAGAACTTTAAAATGATTTTTGCAGAAACCCTAAGGCCACATATTGAAAGTAAATTTAAACAAGAAATAATTCCTAAGCTAATACTACTACCTCTTCACAGTAATAAAATAAACACTTTCACCTTAAAACTACTTATAAATTAGACACAAAGCCATTCAATCGTATCTAGTGATCACTACAATTGCTTTTATTAGCAACAAGACTACATACTTGGGTTTTCAACGTGCTAACTTCATGACAAAATTTCAGATAAGTCTCCGCAAGGGCTGTCTCCAGCACATCGTATCTACATCACAAGACATACAAAAGATGGCAAGAATCACCTTTCTTTCTTCTTAGCTCCCTGGCTAAGGAGGTATTGTTACAGTGGGGCTTTTTCATCCAAAAGGATGTTTTCATAATGTAACTTGGAAACAGCTTGTTTCTGCGTTAGTCTGCTCTAGAAGCTTGTTTCAGAGCTGGACACCCTTGACAGAAACCACTGCTTCTGCTACTTCCACTGGCTTTATCTGCGCTGCTCCAGAAGAGAACAGTGATCCAAGGGAGTCAAGACTGGTGAATTCTTGCTAGAGCCTCATGCACTACCAGGCCTCGCTTGGTTTAAAAGCTAGGGATTGGAGGCAGAAAGGAGCCAAAAGAGAATGCAAGTATAGCAGTTACACGTATCTTACACGCAGTGGTCCCGCCTGCACGTGACAAGCTAAGTACCAGCACCGCTGGATCCTTCCCCAGGAAGCGTATCGGTAGGTTTAAGGGGAATGATACAGTGCGTCACTTGCATCTTTGGCAGTTTTTACCCTGTACGTTACTTTGATGATTACAGATAAATATAAATTGCTTTCCTTCATCCAGATACATTGCTGCTTAATCAATACAGCACCTTCGTGCCAGCACTGATCCAAGTGAGAAAAATGAGATAGACAAAATTGTCATAGACATACCGCAGGTAACACTAAAGAAGAGAGTATTGCTTATTCAGTGGGTCTTCCATAAATACACAGGCTACATACAAAAGTCAAACACATCTGCTCCAACCAGTCATCCAGAACTCCTAGGCAAAGCAGTACAAAGATTCAGCAAAATTGGTTAGGATTAACCTCATTTGGAATAGATCAGCCAAATCTACACAATGCAGAAATTTCCCCTTAGGGCGCCGTGGTTTTCCTCAAGGTGTCTGAAGGAAGGCGAGGGCAGCACTATGGCCATTTTTTATGGCAAAAGACTACGGCTACACGCTGACTAAAAGCACAGCCTGAAAAGAGAAGGGAAGTCCCAAGAGTAAAAGCTACTGGGGAAATACCAGGGGACTGCATAGGGCGCAGGAAGACGAAGTTGGTGTACTTGTAACCCCACCACCTATCGGAAAAGGTCTGTGGCACGAACGAACCCCAGAGCCACGCTCAGACTTTTCTTCTTGAGGAAATGATTTGGTTTCCTCCAGGAGACAGTTCGGGCATACATTGTTGTGAGAGTTGGGGTTGTTCATCCTGGAGAAGGCCCCAGGAAGACCTTATTGCAGCCTTTCAATACTTAAAGAGGGCTTATAAGAAAGATGGGGACAGACTTTTTAGTAGGGCCTGTTGCAACAGGACAAGGGGTAGTGGTTTTAAACTAAAAGAGGGTAGATTTAGACTAGGTACAAGGAAGAAATTTTTTACAATGAGTGTGGTGAAACATTGGAACCCATTGCCCAGAGAGGTGGTAGATGCCCCATTGCTGGAAACATTCAAGATCAAGGTGGATGGGGCTCTGAGCAACCTGATCTAGTTGAAGGTGTCCCTGCCAGTTGCAGGGGGGTTGGACTAGATGACCTTTAAAGGTCCCTTCCAACTCAAACTATTCTATGATTGTTGTGCACGCAGTAAGGATGACTAGGTGACCAGGACACAGAGTGAACCAAAAAGCCAAACTTCTTGACAGAGCAGAGGAGAAAGGATGCATCCTTGTGGGACTTTACACCTAGCATTTCAAAGGCATTACCTCTCTCAATCCTGTTGCAAGAAAAGTGGAATCTCTTTAATACTGTGCTGCCTAGCCCAGCGACAGTATTTTAGAACATCAGTAGTATTTTATGGGCAGCCCCATTCAAAGCAGCAGCAAAGAGACTGTACAGCATTAGCACTGGTATTTGGTTCCCAAGAGGGCCGTGCTTTACGCATCATCTCATGCGGCACCCAGCAGGGAATCTGTGTCTAGCTGTGGGAGCCCAGAATCACCTCTGATCTTACCTAGCACTGGAGTTAGAGGAGAGGTGCAATATCAAGTGAAAGGGACTGTTGCACCAAGTGTTGGCTTTCCAAGACCTGGGTGCATTAGAGAGAAAGGGAAGGCTCGAAGTATTGGGTTTTATTGTTGGTGGGTTTTTTTTGTGTTTGGTTGGGGTTTTTTGGGTAGGTTTTCGGGTAGGTTTTGTTTGTTTTTTAAACAAGAACAGTGATAGAAAGAACTGCTTGGTTTTTTTTAAGCAGGGGCATAGATCTCTTCAGCTTAGGATAGCTTGAATATTGTTGAGCTTTTCAGTGCATCTACACTTCCCATAGGAGTTACATTTAGATAGTGACTTCTCACCACCTCAGTAAAGAGTTGTGATATCTTTTGGGAGGAAATGTCTGCACTTGAGAAAAAGTTTGACCTCACAGGAACTGATCTCAGTGGTACTTTTCTGAACGGAGTAGAATAACAAGGAAAAAAATATTTTTTTTTTTTAAATTTACTTAAACCCATTATCAGATAGTTCATTAACATCATTATTCTATTATTCTTCCGGGTAGCATGGAAATACATAGGGTCCTATGAGATTCCACAGAGAATGAAAACAGGAGTTGAGCCAGCTGATGAACAGGCTTTTCCTTATCTTCTCTCATGAGTGTACATTATTTAGAACCATAATCCCTCTTTTGCCATGGGACCATTCTGCCCTTACGTGGAGGTGACCTGTTTCCAACTAAAAATCAATACAGGTGGCAACACATACTAAATTTTGATCCCAGAGTTAAACTATGCCTTGCTTCACCTGAGAAAACTAGAAAAGGGGATGATTTTCAAGTTTTTTATTTGGAGAACCTTTGCACCAGGGTAATAAGCTAAACCTAAATAACCTGCAACTCTAAACAAGCTAAAGTCATTGCAAACCATGGGGTGAGCTGTCAGCACTGCTAACAGATGGACACCTTTGGGAGACATTGGGGGTGCGTGGTCCTGCAGCTCTTTTCAAAGCCAGATCTGCACTGAAATGAGTGATTTCAGCAGCGCTGAAAGCATGGAGATTTTTCAAAAGGATCATGCCTGCAGGAACTGTCATTCTTCTCCCCTGCCCTCATCAGTGTTGCCCTAAAGGAAGCACCGTTTGGCATTAGGACAGTAAACATTCTCATATGTTCACGATTTTATTTCATCCAATGCTCTGTTCTCAGCATTGGATGAAATGCCTGGATAAAACAGCTTCAGTGAGCAAAGAGCATCAGGCAGCCTCTCTTGCTCTTTCCCCTCTAAACTGCTACCCCAAAGGCTATTTTTATGCACTTTGAACTCTGAAAATATACCCACTGCCCGATTCTGAGAATGCTTAGATTTAGGAGAAACAGGGTTGCTTTTCCTTGTAGTCACAATGGAAAAATATCACTATGTTTGTAAAGTACTTGTGTGATTTAAACAACATTAATAATTTTGCTGATCCTAAAAGAATACTTTCTTTTATATCATTGTGTGAAAACATTGGGCAAATGAGCTTCCAAGTATGGTAGTACATTTTTAATGCGTAGTATCAAAACCCAGTTTTCACCATGAAATTACTGATCTTTCCCCCATGAATTTCCAGGATCCCTGCTTCAAACGCTGTGGTGTAGCTAACAAATATTCAAGGCCCAGACCCCAACATGCTCAATTGCACTTTAATTTCACAAATAGTAGTTCCATGATGCCACCATATGTCAGCACGCAAGTGATTAGAAATCTAGTCCTACAATCCAGTTTGGCCCAAGCCAGTAAACACCACATAATTAGCCATTTCAGTATAATATACACTTTTCAATAACAAATACATTTTAAAAGATGGGATTTTTAAACCTTTCTGAGCTACCTTAAAAACCATATCAGAAGCATAGTTCAAGCCACAGCTAGATGAATGGGCAGAAATTTTATATTTATTTTACACAGAAGCAGCTGTGTAGCTGTAATTCCGTCATATTTGTGTCAATGGCTTGCCCAAGTGAAGCACAACTGTGTTATGTCAGGCTATGTACAGTCCTAGTCCCTTCAATCAGCACTTTAATAAGTAATTAGGCACAGATTGTCCTTTTAGCAGAGACCATTTTAGTTTTGTTGGCACCGCATTTTATATTTGAAAGTGTCATATTGGGTTCAATGTTCCACAGCAGGTTGGCATCTTTCTATTTAAAACAATATAGTATCTCCTGAACATTTCCCATCTCCATTCATAGATTTTCAACACTTCCTGCAACTCTGGTTTGCTTGGGTTTTATTTGGGTTTGTTTGGGTTTTTTTTCCCCCACTGTTTGCATTTCACACATAAAAACCCAAACTGTGAAGAGGACCATTTATGACAGGTACTATATGAACACAGAAGGAGAAGATCTGCAAGTTCTTGGGAGCAGAGACTGTCTAAACAGGCAAAACCAAAGGCAATAGCTTTCTAAAGGTCACATGGCAGAGCAACAGCAGAGATGTAACACCAAGTCCTCTGTCTCCTAGTCCAAAATTCATCTACTAAACAAAGGAAATTTTTAGTTAAGGAAACCCAAGCAAAACTCATACTGCCACAACAGAAGGGAACAATATTTCCTCCTTAGCAGTACAGTTACAGAGAAAGTATCTGATGGCTCCCCAAGTTAACAGGGGTGGGTGACAGACTGAGAATGAAGTATTAAAGCTGTCTAAGGTTAGAACACCACATTGCATAGAACCTACAGTTGGCTTTGAAAAAGTGACACATTAGTCAAATATGACTTTCAACTCATTCAAATTCAATGGATATTTGCAGTCCAGGGATTACACGAGCATAGAACTCCAATACTGCATCTCCACAGGATGTAAAACAATGCAGTATAAGAGAATAATATCTTATTACATTCTCCGTATAGCAATTGAAATCATATATTGTGGCAGAAGCATTACCAGGGGCTCAAACTTAGTACGTCAATGTTTACCATGACTCTATTCTTGGTTAAGTAGTTGTCCACATTCCCAGGAGACCTTCTTGTGCACTGTATTCCCTTTACAACAGTAGCATATTTGTAAATAATTTTTTAATATGATGATTTCCATTTCTTATGATTATTAAAACAAAAAATCAATCTGCTGCTCAAAATATAGATGCGACTAATTGTGTAGAACTGATACCAGAACTTAAATACATTCAGTAGTCCAAAAAACTATATCTACACACTGAAATACATATATTTTCAGCAATATTGACACTATGGCTTTAGTGAAGAGAGCTGTCTGTTAAAAGCTGTCATGTTACATGCAGAGAAATACATAAGTAACCCTAGTGTTACAAAGCCTATGCTCAAAGGTTTGAGATGTCAGGATGAGGGTTTGCCCGTGCAACCTTAAAACAAACTTGATTTTCCCTGTGACATAGGCATTGTGTGATCTCATATCTTTCCCGGTTTTTGTATTTAGTTTAAACCACAAAAGCATCGTGTTCAATATGATACTACCCAGTATTCTTCCCTTTAAGATATACCTTCTGTAGTATTGTCCAATTGGCACCCAGACCTTGGACAGGGGATTACCATTTCTTTCTGGATTCAGGCACAGTACTGATAATCTAGAGAAGCTGAATCTGAAAGGGGTATCTTAGATAATTCAGATGACAAAGTGAAAAGAACACAAGTGATGCTGAGCCTAAGGCAGAGAAATGCTTCTAGGCATTTATCATTCTGTCTGGAGCTGTAGGCTTCTTTTACTAGCTACAGTCAAGAGCAACTAGCAACGTTCTGAAAACATTAGAAAACACTTGTTTCAAAGTGAGTGACCAGAGGAGTAAAAAGCCATCAGGAGTGATCAACCTGTTAGAGCTCCGGAGTCTGTGAATCACTGCCAAAAACCTCTGCATTAAGGCCACAAGGACTCATGACTGTGCAGGCTTAACAGAATCTTTATCCAGGACAAATAACAAAGCAGCATAAAATAATGAGTTTGGTAGCAAGGCCAAATCAAAGGAAGCCTCGCATCACCTGATCCTTATGGTGGGACTCAAACAGCATGCTCCAGCTCCCACACTAGATTCATTCTTCCAAGGTAAAGTTCTTCACAGATGGATATTGCAACATTTTAGTGGGATGAAATAACTGATAGAATGAATTCTCTAATGGCCTGAACACCATGGCAAACTTCATCTTTCATGGTACGCATTGCACTTCCTTGTAAAGATCACTAGATAGTGATAGGTATGTTATTAAAAATGAATGCAAACACATTCTTACTTAGTGAACACCTGTAACTTTGCTCACACAAAAGAACTCCAAACAGCAAAACCAGTTTCTCAGTGCAGCATTCAAACGCATTAACCTTCCTTTTCTTGTTGAAGTGCCCTGGTTTAATCACTGCATTCCTCCAAATGTCAGCAAACAAAAAGACACACAACGATTATTCCACTTCCCTTATTCATCTTCAGAACATAGTCCATCCCGTGCATCAAATTAATCAAGTTTTCTATTGCGAAAATAAAACTCCCCTCCACAGTCACAATTTTCTATAAAATTCAAGGCCTTACTAGAAGGTATGAAGGCACTCAAATTACCAGTGGGAAAAAAAAAACTTAAAGCTTTTCTTCAGTACAAGAAAAATTAAGATTTCCTCAGGAATGTGTGGAACACTGCCACTAAATTTCCTGCGTCAAGGTTTTCCTGAAGGACACCAGAAGAGGTTCCTTAGAGAGTGACATTAGGTAGATATCCAAGCCAAGCAGTTAAAGTTTCTCAAACTAATATATAAATCGAAGTCAAAAGAGGATCTTGCCATAGAAAATATCAAGTACTTATAACAGCAGAAACGCTCTTTAGTATGGAATAACAATTCAAAATAAGTATTAGCTTACCTGACCAGAAAGCGATGTAGCCCAACATCAAAACTTCTGTAAGAAAAAAGATTCACCATTTTAATTATTAAAAAAATACTACTCTTGGGTATTGTACAAACACCATATTTTAAAACAACCAATAATACCAAAGATAAATATAAAATTACTGGAATTGATAAAACAGAAGCAAAAGTGTAATATACAATTTCCTTTCTGTAATGACATGTGAAATTTAATATGATCCTCATATGGAAAGCTTTATATGCTTGTTGAAAAGCTCACAAATTCATTGTTTCAGTATTTCTTCAATAAAGCAGTAACATTCAGAGTAGTATAACCCACATAAAGCATAAATCATGTATATTCTGCTACTGGGACGAGTGAGTCTGCATGTTTTTGTCACATGCAGGTAGATCCTCTATGCAAAACTACTGTGGAATCCTTTCTTTCCCCTCTTCTTCTCTGCAAGGGATTGCTGTGAATTCTCTTCATGATACAGAATAATCAAAGAACCCCCTTATGTCTCCTTCAGATACACACAATATAACAAGAAGTGAGCCTTGCAAGTGTGTTCTGCTCAGATCTGATGAGGAAAATAACTTTGAAGACTTTTGACAGTATGTACAAGTTAGATCACACTAAATTACAAGAACCATGCCTGAAAACTTCAGCACTAACAACCTACATTGGCAGTTAATGCCAGTGTTTCTTTTCCATTTCCTCCATCCCTCAGTCAGCTCAGGAGAATCAAGCTCATGAACAATGACTAGCAAATCCTTGACACTACAGGAAGGTATCTGCTGATTTGAGACATTTACTTAATATGTGAAATATGTGCCAGTTTTATGGGACTATCAATATAATCCCAGATTAACTGTGCATAATGGCACAATTTGAAAATGCAAATGTCTTGTTTCCAGTGCTGGACTTGCTCTGAAATGAGCTTACATTCTGTACACAGAAAACATTTTGGCATATACTAAGCTCTTGAGCATCCTGTTCCAAAAAACTAATTGGTCATTTGAGTACAACATGGTTTTATTTTAACGGTATTGCTTGCAGCGTGCTGCCTTCTACCTGAAACAGCAAAAGAAGTCATCGGATAGTTAACGGCATCCTGATAACAGCAGATAATGAGCTGTAGAAATTCTAGGAGTTAACAGGGAGGGAAAGTCCACTGGTTCAGCAAGGTGGAAAGGAGGGGAGCAAATTTCTCATTTAAAAGCTGTCTTACAACAGAAAAAAATGTTCTGCCAGGAACATGCACATGGTCATCATTAAACCTTTATTTTCACATTCCTTACCTAAAATCATTCCCCATTTCGTATTATTGTTACATTACTGTGTAATTACACTTCATACAGTATATCCAGTTATCTTTCTGCATTCATCCTGCCTGGACACATACTCTAATTTGGCTCCCCCTCTTCTCTAAAATATTCTGTGTTGTACAGACAGTCTGCTGTATCAGAGCTGCCCACAGTCTGTATTTATAGCTCTGAAAACCTTTTCTTCCTAGGACCAAGCACTTCAGTATGTTTCTGCTGGGATGGGGAGAAGAGGAGAGCTGCACAGTTCCAGGGAACAGCTGTATGCTAAACAGCCACCTTGCACATCTTCAGCCAAGCTCTTATTTCCACATTCTCCTAGCTGTTCTCTGATGGCAATGACCAAATCTGCTATCGTCTCTGAAGGGACACGAGAACTGAGCTTCTTGTGGACAAGGTCGTGGACCGTAAAAATATTGCCACTTTTGACACTGAACCAAAAGCCAAAGGCTTGGCCTACAACAAGCATGGAAACGGAATGGTCCTGCTAACTTGAGATGATCAGAGCTGAAGGAGGTTGGGGTAGACAAAGCTGAGGCAGAGTGGGTTCAGACAGGGAGGGAAAACGAGACAGTTTGCTGTAGACTTGCATGCCATCTTTTCTCTCATTTTTCACTCTTTCCAAAACATAATGTAGTTGCTATTAAAAAAATACTTATAACTTTATTTCATGTGGGCTTTAGCTATTAAAATATTTCCACAAAATATTCAGTAAGTATTAAAAATGAACATAGAACTAATTTATTAGAATAAATCAGAGCCTCCCTAGGCATATCACTCAGCGTAGACAGAGAGGCCCCATTATTCCTCAGTTTGATGCTGTACTGGTGCATTTCAACTGACTACCTAAGATCCCGAGTTCTCAACAGTGTAATCATTTAAAGATGTAACTACACTACGACCAAAGAATTATGAGAATAGGCAGTAGCATCAGAGTGTGCACCTAGATCTTAAAGACACCTCAGGACAGTATTATTGATTAGTTCCAAAAGCAAGAACAATAAGGCCAAACAATTTCAAACTGTAAATGGGAGAAATAGTTGCATTACTTAAGGCTATGGATATTGGTTACATACACTTTTAAGCACCTAGGATAATGAACACAGACATTTGTGCAAGGCAAAAATACTGAAAAGCTAGGATTACAGGAGACTGGTTTTGACAAAACACTACCACACTTTCAACTGTTCTGCTTGTTCATATTTAAATACATACTGCATTTAAGTCTACAAGTAAAGCGAAAATACAGTGAAGTAGCAATGGTAACAGATCTGGTAGATGTAACTAGTACTTCCATTCTCAGATGGAAATGTTAAGGGGTAAAGAGGGTTTGTGTAGCAGTGTTCAGACTGCAACTTGGGAGTGAAATAAGCAACTTCATTAAATGAAAAAAGAGAACAAGTAATCACACTGCATTTGTGTTAAAAATTTCATAGTGATCCCTTCAACATCACAGGAATCTACCTATCAGGCATGACACAGTGCCCCCCGCAGTTAACTCAGAATTACACCTGCCATATGCACATTGACATGATTATCTACTGCCTATAAAGTACACCCATATTTACTTGATATTGCAACATAATTTATAATCAACTTCATACAGCTTGTTCAATCCTGAGCTTCTCTACAAAAGACAGGATTTTCTGGTAGCCCTTGCAATTTAGGGTGCCTCAGTTACATAAAAGTTTCACAAATGCTTTTTGAAATCCTGTAACTAGCACAAGTTTTCTGAAATAAAGGTTTTAATTAAAATCTAAAATAACAACAGAAACGATATCCATAGCAATACAAGAAAAAAAATGATTTGCCAGTTAAATTCTCTATACTGCTCAAATGTCAGTAGCAATATAGTATTTTAATTTTTTGAGAACTAATGGGTAAAATCTAGTTTATCAAAATAGTTATGGTAGTCTTTGAACAGGGCAAAATCTCAACGAGTCAGTGGAACAATAAAGGGGAGATATATTTAACCTCTGTTTCATAATCATGTTACTCATTGCAGACAATTTGATAGCTATTTTCTTTACAAAAATGTCTTTAATTCCATTCCTCTGAAGGGCAGTTTTGAATCACAGTTCTGTACGCAACTTCAATGCTTTTGTTAAGCCCGGAAGTTCTAGTTTTTGACACATTTCAGCAAAAGATTATACATACAATCCTTCCTAATCAAATTCATCTTTTCCCAGTACATCAACTAGAAATCAGCGACCAATAATATACATATACTAAATCAACAAGGACCTTTTCCAAAATATAATCTCTGAAATATCTGCCTGCAAGCATACATCTCTCTCCTCAAGGTACATTTTCAAAATTATTTCAGACATGCAGTTTCTGCTTTGAAAGCTAAATGCATAATGCAACAAGCTGCCTCCAAATTTGCAGTCAGCACAAAGCTGATGGGTCACAGGGGAAGAAAAAAATTCCTGTTATACAGGAGAGAGATGAAAAGGCAGAATCATGCTGGTGTGAACCAGAGTCAGTAGCAATAGCACATGCACTGAAATTGTAATCCTGATTCCCAGAAAAAAAAAAGTACAAAACCCCTCTTTCTGTCCCCAGGATACAAAGAGGAAGAGAGAGAAAAAGAGAGAGACAGAGAGATGCAGAGAGAGATATATATCTCTCTGAAAGCCAAATGAGCAAAACTGTGACAAGTTTCTGTTCATGCTGCAGTTAGGGTATCAGAGAAGCCAGTCATCTGTTCCCCCCTCACGTCACAGGTACTTTGGACTCGCTCCGAGATTTCCATCTGTCTAATTTCCTCATAGTTGGACCTTATTTTGAAATCCTGTGCCCACCGCTTGCCACTTAGGAGTGCTGTAGTGCATGGTTCTTCAACTGTATCTGCCTGTTGCAGGCTGGCGCATACCGATATAAATCAGGATCAAAAATTGTTCAGGATCTTCTCCTAGGAGCTGGTTCACGCCCTCCTGGCCACACGCCCCAGCTCAGCACAGGTCAGCAGGCAGGGTGGCTCCCAGTGGAGCTACAGATTGACATGCAGTGACAGACTTGTTTCCTGAGCATCACCATCCAAATGCCCACCCTGGTCAGCAGTCTTTATAAGCACATGTTATCCAATGGATTGTTTAAGGTCCCACTTCCCACAAAGCTGTGCCTTCCTTTAACTGCGGTCTAAACTCTGGTTCCTCAACAGAGGAGTTTTGTGAGCCTTTAGTATACAACTTTCAAATTCAATGAAGTTATGCCAGCCTGTTATTCAAGGACCTGACCCCACACCTACCTAGATGAAAACCGCCACTCATTAGTTGTATTAGGGACTGCAATTCACAAATCCAGTATGACAGCTAAAGGACCCCCATCTCACAACAAGGTTTGATTGTGAGACCTCATTCCCAATAATTCACAGCACGAAAAAAAGCATAAGTGCCAAGCACATGTCAGGATCATATGACTAAATTTGAAGTTAAGCTCATTACTAGAACCATTTTTTACGAAACTAATTGCAATAATTTGAGTTGCCAAACCCTGATTTTGTATATTCATATTTTTAAACCACGTGCTGAAGAGAAACCAGCACAGCTTTGTTTTCTGTCAGTTCCTCCCCAGGAGTGCTGTGCTGCACACTATTCCTGGAAATAAAGCAGAACAAATCACACAACATGTAGCATGATCTGGAAAGCATTTGGGTAACCACACACTTCAGAAGAGGCCCACTGCAAGCAGACGGTACATCACCACTCTGGAAAGCAGTCAGTGGCATGATTCTAACTTTGGGCCCTACCTTCAGAGGAGTAGATGTAGGTAGATAGTTTGCTATTTGTAAAGAGTTCAACAGTAACATAGACGGAGACAGCTAAATATGATACTACGTACCCAGAGACTGTATTGCATTGTAGACAGAAATATCCCAGACACCTCAAAAGCAGTCATGTTGCTGCTGGAACATGAACGCTTTTGAACGTAGAAAGGAATGGTGTAATTTCTATAAGCAGGAAAGGAGTTCAAGGAGCAGCGCTACCCCACATTTCACTGGAGTAAACAATACAATAACTGCACTTAAATATCTTCAAATCAATTAGACTAGTTGCCATTTATGGTGATGAAATCCAACAAGTGCGTTATTTATTATAGCTTCAGTACTCTCTACCCTGCGGGTAGTCACCACCTCTTAGAAGAAGCGTTGTAGTTGCTGCAATGTTTCAACAATGGTTCTCAGCCCTTCCTTTTACAAATGTGGCTAAAACTTGACATTGAACGCTTAGCTCATTCACATATCCTTAGAGGAGCCCATCCTATTTAACCACAGAACAGTGTCTGCAAGACCAGCACTTCCATTAGCAGTCTTTGCAAGTAAATCTGGCATTTTGCCGATGAGCTGCTGACTAAGTCTCTCCCACACCAGAACATTTTGCAGTGGAGACGGAGAGGTCATTGAATGACAGCTGCTTTCACTGACACAATGCCCTTAAGTTGCTTCATTTTCCTTCTTTCTCAAGCAACGTCTTACAGCAGGGATGCCCAAAAGACCGCATAAAAGAGAATTCCCCTGACAGATGCCCCACCGTTTCGCAGTTCTACACTACTTTTCTGGATCCTCCTATTTCTGCTCATCTTTCTTCCAACGCTGCCTGTGGCAACCTCCCCAGCTGGCAATCCCTCGAAGAGGAAAGCTTCCAAATTACAAACAGTTACAAGTGTGCAACATAAGTCTGAAATATGTTTTAGAGTCTTGTTTGACGAATAAGATTACAACAGGGAAAGCAGATAGCAAAGTCTATATGCAGGTTTTCTAAGTGCTATTATTTAATGTCTCAATAAACTATAAAACTTTGCTAAAGCAAATCCCCTAGAGGGGGTATGCCTACCAAGTAGAGTAAGTATTTTTCAAGTAGTGACTGCTATCAATTGATTCATCATCATCATCTTCATTATTAAATAAAGATCTGGGAAAGCCATCCATATTTTTAAAAGACACTTTTGCCTGTCTATAGCTTGCATGGATTCAGACATTGTCTTCTGCAAGTTTACGTAAAACCTACACCTTCATAGCAAAGCTTGTCTCTTCAGTGACAATCAGCACACTTCCTAAATAACGTAACTGCCACCATGCTAGGATACACTATTTAGAAAGCAGATGCACAACTTAAAATAGAAAAAACAGCAACTAAATTGTCACAGAAGATATTTTACAGTAGAAATAAATATAGCAAGCAAATGGAATCCTGGAATCGTTAAGGTTGGAAAAGACCCTTAAGATCAAGTCCAACCGTTAACCTATCACTGCCCAGTCCACCACTAAACCATGTGCTCAAGCACCACATCTACCCATCTTTTAAATACCTCCAGGGATGGAGACTCAACCACTTCCCTGAGCAGCCTGTTCCAGTGCCTTACTACTCTTTCCATGAAGTTTTTCCTAATATCCAACCTAAACTTCCCCTGGCACAGCTTGAGGCCGTTTCCTCTCATCCTATCACTTGTTACTAGGGAGAAAAGACCGACCCCCACCTCCGCTACAACCTCCTTTCAGGTAGTTGTAGAGAGCAATAAGGTCTCCCCTCAGCCTCCTCTTCTCCAGGCTAAACAACCCCAACTCCCTCAGCTGCTCCTCATAAGAATTGTGCTCTAGACCCTTCACCAGCTTCATTGCCCTTCTCTGGACACGCTCCAGCACCTCAATGTCCTTCCTGTAGTGAGGGGCCCAAAACTGAACACAATACTCGAGGTGCAGCCTCACTAGTGCTGAATACAGGGGCACTATCACCTCCCTGGTCCTGCTGGCCACACTATTCCCGATACAAGCCAGGATGCCATCGGCCTTCTCGGCCACCTGAGCACACTGCTGGCTCATGTTCAGGCAGCTGTCAACCAACACTGCCAGGTCCTTTTCCACCAGACAGCTCTCCAGCCACTCCTCCCCCAGTCTGTAGCATTGCATGGGATGGTTGTGACCGAAGTGTAGGACCCAGCACTTTGCCTTGTTGAATCTCATACAGTTGGCCCCGGCCCAACGATCCAGCCTGTCCAGGTCCCTCTGTAGAGCCTTCCTACCCTCCAGCAGATCGACACTTCCACCCAACTTGGTGTCATCTGCAAACTTACTGAGTGTGCACTCAATGCCCTAATCCAAATAATCAATGAAGATATTGAACAGGACTGGCCCCAGTACAGAGCCCTGGGGAACACCACTCGTGACCGGCCGCCAACTGGATTTGACTCCGTTAACAACCACTCTCTGGGCTCAGCCATCCAGCCAGTTTTTAACCCAGCACAGAGTGCACTTATCCAAGCCATGAACAGCCAAAATATTCATCTAAAAAGACCAGACTGTTTAGTGGTTTAGTTTTTAAAATGAATATGGAAAGATGCATGATGAAAAATGAGATCCAACCCGTTTGGATTTATCTAGTACCCAAACTATGGAATATACTTTTGGACACTGAGCCCTAGAAGTCACATTGCAACATTTTCTGAGGACTCTTTTGCCACGTACAAGTATGTTCTTGAAGCTCTCATTTTTTCACTTCCCCCTTCAATTAGTGCAAGACACTTGGTAAATTCCACCCACATACAGATTTTAGTCTCCCACTGATATGGTATTGGAATCAGGAACAAATACATATATGGAGCTATTTTGGCATTCCTTCAAGATAAACAAATCCTATCATTTCCTATGCAAAAAAAAAAACCCAACACATCTCTGTTCTTACCATGAAGCCAACCCTGGCTCAACCCAATGACAAAATTCCTGTGTAAGTGAATTCAATGTTCTTTTAAACATCGAGATCTTAAGAACCTGCTTAAGCCTAGATCTCAAGCTTCAATGGAGTGTCTTTTGTTTGAGCTTTGTATTTTAAGTTTTAACCATCTGCAATGCAGCAAACTATTAGTAGCAGCTTGCTTTCGTCTCAATGTAAAAAATGCAGCTAAGAGTAGAAAAGAAAAATCTATGTTATTTGAAAGAAAAAATATGAAGACTGTCAAATGCTTTTATATCATGTCTATCATGTCTTTGACAAGCAATTTCTTGTTACAGTAATAAGCAGGACTTCTATATACATGAAGATATCTTTATCATATTCTCTGACACTTGCTTAAGGACATACTGGAATTTTAACACTTCATGCTTAGATAAAACACTTTGAATTTCTGTTCTGTTTCTTCCTGGAATGATTCAACAATACCAAGTTGCCTTTTGGTGTCCTCCATTATTAGACTAACCAAAGCTGCCACTGCTTTCAGCCTGTGCCAGATGCCTCCATCCAGAGTTCCTGCTCAGTGCTGTAGAGCTCTTCAGCACCAATACGGCTGACGTGTAAACATTCACCTTACTTCACAAGAATAGTACTTTTTTTTTTTTTTTTTTTTACACATTTACAATATGTGAGTACTTTAAGGTTGAACAGAGCAAACCTTAAACATTTTACTTGCAAAGCATTTCCTGCATAGCATCACAGGGAAAACCTAGGGCTTCCCGTACCTATGAGAATGGTGGAAATCCAGAATGAAATCCTGACCCAGTCAAAATCAGCAGCAAAACTCACTGATTTCAATGGAAGCAGAAATACCTGGACTGACTCTGGACAGCCTATGTAATGCAGGATAGAGTCCAACTTTAGTATACATTTTATACATTCTCCAAGCAGAAAATATCACTAAGTCCCAAAGCTTCATCTGTGGAGTTTAAGTTATTTAGCTGGGAGCTCAGGCTGAAGACCTGCATAGCAAAAATAATCTACAATAAGACAGCGGAAGGAGAGAGTTCTTTTGTGGACCACAAAAATACTTTAGAAACTGCTAGTGGCCTCCAGCCTACAAATTGGATCCATGATCTAATATAGTTTTGTTGTTTCATTTCAATTTAAACATGCAACTTGTATTATATCAGAAAGCCTAAGGAAAGTTTTAATGATCCTATGCAGCAACTTCCCCCCACCCCCGCAATCTCCTGGCCAGAGAGATAAGCAGAACTTTTAAGCAGGCATTAGTCATTGCCAGTGTTACAGAAGATCATATACAGGTCTGCCTACTTAGGAGGCTTTAAGACAAGAAATTAGTTCCGTTTCTCATGTATCCATCACACTGGATCTTGGTGATACAGTTCAGTAGACACTTTCTTAAAAAGAGCAAATCTCATTTGTATTCTGTTAATCTCTCCTAGAACCCTTCAGAAGAAATATTACTTTAATTTTATACTTTCCCCAATTCTTCAAAAGCCTGTGGTAGCTCATGGAGAGTGGATGAAACCTAATGCCCATTAGTGGCAAACTCCCATAGGGTAAGTTCTCCTTCAGGTTTCCTCGAGTAAGACTCTTGCAATGCAGCATGATTGTCCAATTACTATGAGAGCCCTATCGTTACTGCAAACAGAACAATGAGGTTTATTAATAGCCATTACTCATTTTCTACAGTGGTTGTGAGCAGGCAGAGTGCTGTTTGCCAAATGTGAGCAGCAGTAATAGTTTGTATCTATGCAGAGCTCATGTCAAATACTGTGAAGAATGGGCTTCACGGGTGATCAGCAGTAGGTGGGATTAGCTTGTTTGTTAAAAAAGCCCAGCAATTTCAAATTACAGTAACAAAGCAGTCACTACACAAATAAGTTTCCAGTAATTATGCAATTTAGACCCAAGAAGGATAAGAGTGCTTCATTATTGCCTCTTTTTACACTCCAAAGAGACAAATAATAGATTTTTTTCTTCTACTGAAGAGATTTAAGGAGCCTTTTAAAGTTTTAATACACCCAGCAAATTGAGCTGTACAGTAGATAAGAACTGTAGCATGCACTAATTTGGCTGATGTCAAAAGCAGTTAAATCTTTTGTCTCTATCAGTGAGAGAATGACTAACCAGTCCAGAACTAAAGCATCTTTCATATATTCAGGTGACACGTTAGCTAAAAATAATGTGTCACAGATAAACATTTGGCTTTAAGCATCACAACAGTTAATGAAAAATACAACAAGTAAATCAGGAAAAGTGTTATTTTTCAACTTAGAAACAAATTATTCCACTACTAAAAAACATGCACTAATTCTGCAATTAAATGCCCAACTTTTGGGCAAGCGGCTTCAGTATTCTGATATTGGCAAGCAGGTGTAACACTTAAAGGTTATGTATAACTCCATAGACTTTCTAAGGAGGGCTCTCCTCTTCAAAAGACCACCCTGACTCCAGCTGTTACTCTGCACAGTAGCTGTGTATGTCACACAGGAGCACACTGCTTAGAAGTACCACAGGGGTAGTAGGTAGCAAGGACGTACAGCGAGACCTGCCTTACTTTCAACCCTAGTCTTTATGTACCAACAGAAAGAAAAAAAAAAAAAAAGAGCCCTTTCCTTTCTGAGACTCTCACCTAGCATCTTCAGAGACCACATAAAAAGCTTTTCAAGAATGAAAACTAATATCCTTTAAGCTTTTTAAAGCACATCATCCACAAATACATGCAAACACAAGCTTGTCATGACAAAACTGTTCTTACAAATGTCATTTTTACTATTGATTTGGGATCCGATTCAGTGTACTTGTCCAGACAGAACACGAATCAGATCTTATGGCTTCAGGTGTTAAAAGTTTGCAAAAGAAGGCTTAACACGGCTTATAGGCATTGATGTATCTGGACTTCTGCATGCTTTGGCAATATTGATTTCTTCTATTTTAGTATTTCAATACAAGTTCCCCTTATTCATGAGCACTAGGCCATTTCAACACTGTGGGTATAATTCTGTTTAATCCAACTATGCTTTTAAATATTTTTTTCATATTTAAGACATCATCTCTAAAAATATAGAGTGGGGAAGAGGTGCCTTTTGATTTTTAAATAGAAATGCTGCAGCATTAACATTTAAGATTTAATGATCTAGCTTCTCACTGGTTTTAAAGACTCTTTTTCTGCCTGATACACTGTCTAAAACACACTGGACAACTTTTTCTTTGAAAATATCACAGGCTGGAAGTGACAGAAGTGACGCTGCTAATCTCCAGAGGAAAGGGAAGTACACATAAGCCTGTCCTTCCCTTTCTTGTCTCTCAGTTCCAGCTGCTGGGTAAGTCCCATCAGAGGCACAGAGAAGAGAGCTTTCAAAAACATAGCTGTCTAGAACTATAGGATAGATACAAAACAAGTCACCTCAAAATACCTGATCCTCTTGAAGCTGACTGCTAGGCCACTTATAGCACTTAAAATGAGATTCTCTGTTCATAGCACAAGTAGGCTTGGCCCAGCATCCCTGCTCTGATCCCCAGACAGCATCCCCTCCCCAGGCACAGAACCCCAGCAAAGGTCCTCCCGCAGCTTTGGGAAGCGGCTCTTGCTGCCACTGCAACCCCTCCCACAGCAAGGCAGGCAGCAGGTCTGAGCCACAGATCTAGATGTGCCATTCAGATTTCTACCAGGCTCTGGGTGATCCGCACCAAATCCCTTCTTCACACTCCCATGGAGATGTGGATGTGAAGTTCCTTTTCACTGCCTGCCTCTCCTTCCCTCATGCAAATTTTTCAAGGATTTGTAACATAACTGACTCCTGAGGACACCTGCCATGGGAAGCAGTTTACGACCCATCATTTAGCATCCTTCCTTTTTCCCCATACTTACCTCCAAATGACAGGTTGCACAACAGCAATTTGCTGTTATTACTAGCATATAATCAGAGCACTAAACTCATGGGAAGGAGAAATTTAGGGAGAAAATCTGCTATCTCAAATTTCAAACCATCCATCAACTTATCCAGAAACACCACAGCAAATGAGCACTACAATACTCAAACAGAAAGCAAAGAGCTTTGCACAGGAGTTTGTTAGAGTACAAGCCCCTAAACTTGTAAAGGCACCTTTTTCTGAGCCCAGAGGCAGGGACGTCCTCCTGACTACCCATGGCTGTAGCACAGTTACAGTTGGACAATCGTGTTTGTCTTAATTTGTGCCAGACATTGGCTATTTGGGAATTTAAGGAGGCAAGCTTCCCAAATCAAGCAGACAGAAACACCATTTCAGATCTTATTTAAATTTCCTTAATGATATCTTATAACATAAAGCCTCTCAGCAGCTTACTCGTCTTGATAGAAGTTAACTCCCAAAATAATTTATTCCAATATAAATATCAGAAGCCCGAAGAAGGGAAATACATGATAAACTGGGCTGAGACTATGAGAAGCACAGGTGAAAATGGATTTTAATTACTTTTTTCCCCCTACAGGTCAGAAAATCCATTTTCCTTGTTTAAAAATCTATTCCAGTCCTCACCACAAACTAAGAATAGGCAATTGGATGTAAATACTATCAAGTGTTTAAGCCAGAAATAAGAGATGGTACATTTTTGCCTGCTTTCATCATTCCAAAATTACTGCATGTGGTCACAGTGATCTCTTGTGCTCACACTCACACATAACATCAGTATCAGACTTGTCTTTTCCCAGAAAAGACTCTGAAAGGAAGGGAAAACTTCCTTTCTGATAGACATACACAAGGAACTGTTTCCAAAGGGGGAAAGGCTTCAAGAACAACGGTGGAGGTAGACAAAAAGTATCAGGACGAGGAAGAAACAGCTGCAGATGAGATTATATTTTCATTTATAGATCCATTTTCTACAGCATAGTTAGAGCAGAGAATGCAATTGGCCCACAGCAAAATTCTAATCCATAATTTGGAGCAATTTGCTGAGACCTTGCATGTAGACCTCATTTCTCATAAGGCAAGCAATGCTTTTGAGATAATAAGGCAGGTAAACCAGACTGAATTGCAGACAATTTCTCTCAAATCATAACCCAGACGCTATTTTTGGATGTGTTCATATAGAAGTGTGTATGTGTGTCTGTACACACAAAATACAGCCCTCCTAGTCCATCCATTAGCATGCAAGAAAATGGTGGGACTTGTGTCAGAAACCTGTCTGGTCAAGAATTGGGGTGTTAAATACACAGTGGACTCTAGAACTTACAGCATGGTAGTTGAAAGTGGCCAGATCTTTCTCCACTATTGCATTATTTTAATCTGGCAGCACTTCAACTCCATTTTCTTTATTCTGGATAAAATTCTTTTTCCTGTGAAATCTGCCTTTCAAATACAACTTCTTACTGCCTTCCTGAGGAACCTCTACCCTTGCTGAAGCTAACTTATATTAAACATGCATGAAGTTTTAGCACAATTTGGCCCCAACACACTTGTCTCCAAATTATTATTATTTTGGGATAAGATACTTGGGAATGTGCAAATTTTAAGGTGGAAAGGCACAGAAGAGTTGTGCTTCTGCATGTTTCATATCAGTCTATGACCAGAGATAACTGGTTTCTTATGCCATGCTGTTCCCATGGCACGTCAAAGCACATCCAATCAATGTGTCCAACATCTTTGCAGAAGAGCACGCACCATACTCAGTAGCAGAGTATGGAAACATAAAAATGGAAAAATGATTTTTTCCATGAACAGCATCTGTGCTAAACATTGTCCTAATTTACAAACTGACAAGTTTCTTCGCAGAATACATTGCCAAAATCAATTACCAACATGTCAAAATTTATTTAGGATTTAGTTACATGCTATTTATTGTTTCTGTAGTTTCCACAGTTTTATCCGAGTGGAGGAGCATTTTTCCATATTGAACTAATCCGCAAGATTCAGCAGTAGCACAACTTTTTCCAGTTGCACTACACAATTCACGCCCCCCGCCTGAGAAGTTGTATGGCACACATCAGCTTTGACCAATTCTTTAAAAGCACTTACAAGTTTCCAACAACACTGGTTGCACTCACACGATTCGTTACCTTGCTTTTAACCTTGGTAACAAAACCCAAGTTTTAATTCCTCATGACTTAAGATAAAGCAGACAAAAATCTCTAAGTTGGTGTGTCACTGAACTGCTGCCCTATCTGGAAATCAGGAGCTCAGAAACTCCTTTTCACAGCTATAATCAAGCATTTGAATAGTAATTTATCATGCATTTATTAGCTATGCAGCTGCATATTTAGCAAGATAATGATATCACAGTAAAATGAAACCACAGTAACACATTCAACACCTGTATTTGTCTTGAGACAGTAAACAAGATTGCTAATTTTTTGACCCAAGAGATTTTCTTGATTAAATAAAATGCAAATTAGGCAATCTACCATAAAGTTGATAAGTCCTTTTTAATTAAAGCCTTTTAATTTTAAGTTTGAATGGACGCAATTTGGTTTATTGTTTAGTACCATAAATAGGGAGGCAGAGTACCTAATTTGTTTTCCTAATACCTGCTTTGCTTTTCAGCTCTAGAGAAATTTCAAACATACTGTGCTACCTTTCTTACCTTCCTGATTGAAAGCTTTTCCACCTGCTGTATCACATAGTGAATTATGTCAGCAGGTACTGATTGTAAGTGACACTGGTCTGGATGTATCAGATCAAAAGCTCTGTTACACTCAAAGGACACCTCAGGCATAAAAATAGCAACACTGGGTCTTCCAAAAGCCTGGCTAGCATAATACCCTGTTTCTGAGAGTACCCTAAAGCAGACATCAGCAAGAAGGGTAAGAGCAAGCCAAGCATACACAAGGACATTTTTTCCGAGCAGCCTCCTCAGTGCCAGACAGCAGGTAACAGCGGTGCACTCCATGTCGTCTGGCTCATCCCACCCCACTCTGTTTCTCAACCTGGGCCTGGGAGCTTTAATAAGCTTTACCAGGCTACCATTTTATGAAAACAAGAGTCTGGTACAAATCTCCGCACTCTACCAGCTTAAAACCAGGCACCGTGTTATTAACGTTTAAATTTGACCCACTCTGATAAAGTTGTTAGGAACATTCACTTAAAAGTCCACATATTCACAAACTACGAAAAAATTTAGTACTTTAAGGAAACACAGTGTTACTGTTCATAAGGTTTCACAACACAAGCTATTTACTTTCATCATTTTTTGCTAGCTTGTATGCTAAACCCATCATTTCCATACTTCCCGTCCTGTTCAGACAGTCATACAGTTCAGAAACAAAGGCTATTCCCACTTCTAACAGTGGCATTCCTATATAACATACCAAAACACAAAAAGACTGCAAAGCCTCTGGGCAGTAGTGATTGAAGAGTTTAACTGTAAAGGCATGAGGGCATCATAATTCAGGGATTCAGAGGGCAAGCTACATGAGATTTCTTAGATAACTGAGAGTGACCCATAATTTGCTAGCAGCCATAGGAAACTCTACTATCCACATGGCTTTGAGAGCAAGAAATCAAGTCAGCTGTACATGAACTAATTTTTTCAACCTTCAAAGCAAACAGACAAATCCCATCTATGAGATAATTTTATTATTTCTGACAGTGAATGTTGAATACATATATGAATGAAATACTTGGACAAATGGTAAATATCAGTAGTTGACTTTTTTCCTTCTGTAAAAGAAATTAAACTTTCTGCTTAGATACTAGTTTTGATTTTCCTATAAGTGTTATGAGTATTTTTTTAAAGAATACCCAACATTTTTACTGTGATACACCACACATCTTTGCAGGCGCAGAGCACCTTTTCATAGTCTGTAACAACTACCTGACACCGCAGTGCCATTAGTATTTGTGCTGAAGTTCAGCTTCATTTGGCACGTCCAGAGCAATACACAGATTCCCAGGAATAATAACTGGGAGAGGAGGAAAAAAACGCTTCTGTTTGCAACTCTGCTTGCAAGGGTGAGCAGGCCAAGAGATGCTGCTCTCAGGAGAGTGCCTGGTAAAAACCACAGATTTCTATATTAACTTTGTAGGTCATAAGTTCAGTTCAAACTCTGAAAGAGAATTTAAACCAAGGCATTTGCTAGTAGCTAAAATATTTTTTTAGGAGTTCATCTGTTTTCTGTACTCTATTTCTGCTGCATTTCTTTGAATACTACATATCTACAGTTGCCAACTATTATAAACTATAAAGCCTTCTTGTTACAACTAGCTTCAAGCTGAAAACAAAATTAAAATCTCATCCAATAAAGCTCTGACAATAGCAGGCCCACTGTTTTTATGAGTAAAATGAAAAGGCTATATTCATATCACAAAGCAGTCAGAGACCAAACAGGGTAAGCACCATTATGCTAGGCTCTGCACTAATACAACACAAGAAGTCTCTGCACTAAAGAGCTGACAAGTCAAAATCATTTTAGGTAATGTTTCTAGAAGTCTGGGGCACAGAGTCCCAGAGACTGGAGGAACTAGAGATAGTGCAGAGGGAAACAAGGGAGAGAAGTCAAGTGAATCCACTGTTAACACACAGGCTAACAGCAAGCAGAATCCACCTGGGAGACAGTTTTCAGGGAAAATACTTCAGTGAACACTGATTTAAAGCTACCGTGAGATGCAAAACTAATACTTTTTTGTGAAATTTGTGCTGAAACTCTTTAAAAGCAAAGGGGATCCAGAAATTCATCCTACATTACAAACAATTACCATTTTTCATAGTATTTTTAACGCGTTGAAGACTTTCTCTACTGCATGACTCTACGTGTTAAAGTGTTATAACTACAGCTTTCCTCATAAGGTGATTAATCAAGCACTCCTTTTCCTTCTCTGGAAGAATATCTAGCTGAAATGTGGGGTTTAGACTAAGACTGAAAAATGAACCATTTAGTAGATATCTGGAAAAAATAACTGCAATGTTAGTGAAGCTGAGTAGGCTGAGTCTAGTTCTAATAATTAAGAGGATGAAAATGCTGAAAGGGATGCTTGCCCCTACCCTCTGCGGTGTAAAAAAGTAACTAAGTTGAAGTTCATTTAGAAAGTGCTAAAGATGAATCATGGGGATGAGAGAAAAAGCACAAGGACATGAAAGCAAACATGTACGTGACCATGAACACACACATGCATGTTCTTATACACTGCCATATATCAATGATAAACTGACTGAAAAGCAACAATGACTAACCTCCACATTTTAGTGAAACTGTGCATCAGGCTCACACAGCAAGGCAGAGCTGGAGGTTTGAGTCCATCCATTTGAAGGAGGAGGGCAGGAACACCATACAGAACCAGGTATTTCACATAAAAAAATAGTACTTGAGCTAAAGCCAGGCCACCTAAAAGAAAGAATAAAAATAAAAAAATCATACCTTTAACAAGTCCTGAAATACTTTTTAAACCTGGTAATACTAATTACTTCCGAACAGCCATTATTCAAAGAACTAAAGCAAGCATCAGTTGATGGGATATACAATACTTATTTTTGCAACAGCTATAGGACACAAGCACATATAATTATAACTTTAGGCGCACAGACACACACACAAAACAGTACCGTCGTTCCAATATGAAGGCATAAGTAAGCATCTGCAGTTCCACTTTCAAAAATCTTTGGACTGTGGGTATTGACTGCTATGAAAAACAAATACTGACTTACATTGAGCTAAAAATCAGAACATACTGATCTATGCAATGAGCATTCACCACAGGGACAATAAATATTATCTTTAAAAAAAACCCAAACACCAACTCTTCACTTGTTCCTCCAGAACAGATACAAACAATGGTTATCTCTGCAGCTTATCCTGACAGCTCCACAAACATCCCATGTACTGTCAGCCTGTGTCCCCCAAAACAACCCCTACGAGATCCCTCCTGCTGCAGCCAAGGCATAGAAGAGTGGAACTCCACTTGGCATAATGCTTAAGACATATTTCAATTTTTAAACCCACAGGACAAAGGACTCCTTAAGGTGCCTTGGCTACCTGATTTCCAAAGGAGAAATTCTGACAGTGTGTTTGCTCACAGCTTAACCCTGGGGTATGGCACAAAATGCAGCATCTTGCAGAGGTGTGAGATGAAAAATCATGCTGGCTGTTGTCAGAGTTACTACTCATGCAAGTAACAATCTTAGAACACATTATAAAGAAAGAAAGATGACTCATATTAATAGTCTAAGTGTTTTCTGCTGAATAAAATGGTATTTGACCAATAATCATTAGAAAAAATTTGGTAAAAAGCAGAGGCCAACACCTTTATATAAACTGGTGAGAGTTCACTCCAGAAGTTCCACTGACTTTGGTGAACTTTTCCATCTGACTGACAGTTGACTTGAGTAAAATCTAATCCCAAAGGAGGGAAAGTAAAATTATTACAATTTGGAAGAGAAAAAAAATTATAAAATGCAATTGTTACATCTCCTTCCTTTCCAGTGTTTTGCTTTCCCTCCCTGATATTAACTAACTTGTGATTTCACTGAAGTACTTTAGATATTTAATGTAATTTTAAAACCTTCCAGCAGGCTTTCCTTGGAGACAAGGTTTTCAATCTAACTCCAGCAGTACCAGTCCGTGAACATCTAAACAATCCGGGCAAAATCTCCCTTCTTCATTCTGCTGACTAATGAGTATACTATGGATGACAACCAAAAATTAAACATTAAAAAATTCATCCAATATATAACAACCTAGGGTGAAATTCTGGCACTAATAATGTAAATTGCAAAACTCCTGCTGGCCTACAAATGGCCAGCATTTTGCTGCTACAAGCCAACATTTTTAGTTTTAATATGATCCACATGCATGATATAAGAAACAGTTGTGCCATACAAGATAAAAATTGATGTTAGAACAAAACACCTAGACATGAAGCTTATGGTATTTTCCTTCAGGGAAGCAGTCATCTAGTATTCAATATCATTCTTCCCCAGAGGAAAACAAACAATCAGAAGCACAATTTGGATACTAGCCAATTAGCTACACATTAGATTACTGCTAAATCATCTATACAGCCAACTTTCTGCTTTAATTCCCATCTCATTCAGTTTCTCATTTCTTTTCTGACAAATTTCATTGGAGAGCTGAATGCTGACACCCACACAAACCAATTATGAAGATCACAGCTGTCTGTGCACTGGTAAAATTCAAAATCCTTTGGCTGTGCATGATGGAAAGAGATCTAGAGACACACACTACCACTCTCTTGAGACCTGAAAATCAATATACTTGATTTTAAATAAAATGATGAAAGATTGCAAGTTCTCAGACACAATGTTATAATACATCAGCTTCAGGAAAAAAAACACCAAAATATTTTCACCATCTCTAATAACATACATCTAAGTTGTCATTACTGTTAACTAGCAGACAGCTCAATAGCACTGGTATCTTAAATAAACGTCGACATGACATCACCAATCATTACCTGGCACACACTAGCTACTCTGCATGTGCCAATTCTAAGACTCACAATACCAGCAATGTGAAGGTCCCTATTAAAATATGTAGGTTAAGTTCTCAGTGGTCATCAACTCATCCCAGCTGTGTGTGTGTTCTGGCCACACATGGAAAACTAAGGCCAAGATTCACAGCCACACAACAGCTGGGCTGCCTTGGCAATAGGCACAGGCTTTAAACTTTCTCTCATACCTGAGACATTCCAGCTGCTTTGCATTTGCTCCATTACAGCACAAAGCAGCCAGAAGTACACCACTTCACCCAATTTAAAAACATAAAATAAAAAAAGAAATTTAAGATCAGTGCTAAATTTCTCAAATTCGTTAACAATATCACATAATTTGTTCTCTAGTGTTCAACTTGAAGCTTAATAACAACTCACACATGAGCATTACCTTAAATTGGGAACAAGCTATATCAAGTGTATATTAAAAACACACCTAAGGGAAAAAGTATTGCAAAAATGCTATCTTTTCCCCAGAACAAATTAATTCAAAGGAGTCAGAGACAAGGTTAATTTGTTTTAAAACTGAAATGTGTTAGGGGATAAAAAAATATCAAGTTAAAGTACCCATACAATTTTAAACCTGTGCACTTAAATAGTCAAGTTATTTGAAGTCCCAGATTAAATTAACTGACTTTACAGAAATTGATATTTTCAATTTATCATCTTGCAAGCCTTAAAACATTCTAAGTTTTCCTATGCTTTAAAAATGTACTTATAGACCTTCAAATATTTACCTTCCTTAAATCCATTGCAAAACTGCATTTCATAAGTTTCACAGAGCTTTGTTTCAAGGACAATTAGAATTTTGAATATTCATAGATATTTCAGTTTTTCTATTCTCAAAACTGACTGATATTTTTTGACAGAAGTTATCAAACAGAACATTTCCATAAGTAAGCAACAAAAGATTTGGGTCCAGGTATTAGAAACCACACTTGGCATTTTTCTGTCCATAAACCATTACCAAAACTCATAGTCAAGAACTGTACCTTCGCAGGCAATTTTATTATGAGCACAACACCACCAATTTACCCTTTTTGCAGTTACATTGACCCTATGGCATTAATGATTGTAGATGCTTGTTTCTGTCAAGTACCAGGGCAGGTGTAACTAGAAAACACATATTGGAGATAAATATGCAGTCATATTTCAAAAGCATTACTGACACATTGCACAAGTCTAATAGGAAACAGACATTTAAAACAGCTCAGAATTTGGGGCCATATCAAGTTCAAAATACCAGGCTTTAGGGGTTCATTTACCCTTTCTCTTATTTTTTACATGCCTCTCCTCCTACAGAAAAAAAAAATATTAAAGTTATATAGCAATTCCCCCAAAATCTCCATGAAAGAATATGGCTCTGCACTGGAGCAGATAGGCTACAGATGTATCTCAGCAATAATGCCAACAATCATAAGATGCATCAGGAGTTTCCAGCTCCATTAATCAATCAATAAGAGCACGATTATTGACAAGCTTCACACACTGGGCTACAGCATTTTCTTCATAGCAGGACATTCCTCCCTGACAAGAGCCCCAAGACCAGATCTACTATGACCTTCTTAGTCTGGTACTGACCACAGCAGGAGGCTACACCTCATGCTGGGGGAAGCTTTCACATGAACATACAACTACCACAGCACCAAGCCAGCTCCGCACAAGCTGCCAGGCAAGCAGTGCTCTGCAGCCATTGCCAGCAATCCCACATACATCACGCTGTGCCATCCTGTCCCCTGGACAGGGCTAACCATCCACTCGTACCTGCTACACTGACTTGAATTAATGCAAAAGTGACAACTCCATTCTGTTATTCCTGCCTCTAGCCATTGAAAAAGAACATCGTGGAAGAAACATGAAGCTCCCTAATTTCATTACTTGAACAGAAAACAATGCCATTAATAATTAGGCTCACATTGCTCAGCAACACTTTTCACTGCTGCTTGGCAATGCTTTGAAAGAGGTGCTGGCTCACAAAATCAAAAGGAATGATGAAAGAAAAAAGTACTGCGGGGACTCATGCAGCCTGGCTTCATATCCGAGCCTTCCAGTAGCACACAAGCAGCAAGAAAAATCCTAAAATGTATGGAGCAGTGGCAGGAAAGTACATACCACAGCGTTTGCCCTGGAGGCAAAGTGCTTCCTTTTATACAAAGCTGAATGGACATAAAGATCCTAAAGTGAAGTTACTCAAACAAGATTAAACAGAGCTGCCAAGGGACTCTTGGTCAAGGCACAGACAGGTCTTCCAGGTTAAAAAAAAAAACAACAGAAGTTTTTTCAAGGATACACATGCCTTAAAGCCACCTACCTTTAATACTCCCAAAACATCTACAATAGGTATTATGTTCATTAGTAAATATTTGCAAGAAAGAACTCTCTAAATAAATCAAGTTCTCACGTTGTGCTGGTTTTGGCTGTGGTAGAGTTAATTTTCTTCACAGTAGCTAGCATGGGGCTGTGTTTTGGATTTGTGCTGAAAACAGTGTTGCTAATGTAGGGATGTTTTCATTAGTGCTGAGCAGTGCTTACACAGAGTCAAGGCCTTTTCTGCTTCTCACCCCACCAGCGAGCAGGCTGGGGGTGCACAAGAAGCTGGGAGGGGACACAGCTCACAGCTGGCACAGCTGACCAAAGGGCTGCTCTACACCATATGATGTCATGCTCAGCATGTAAAGCTGGGGGAAGAAGGAAGGGGGGGGACATTCAGAGTGATGGCGTTTGTCTTCCCAAGTAACCATTACGCATGATGGAGCCCTGCTTTCCTGGAGATGGCTGAACACCTGCCTGCCAACAGGAAGCAGCAAGTGAATTCCTTGTTTTGCTTTGCTTGCACATGCAGCTTTTGCTTTACTTGTTAAACTGTCTTTGTCTCAACCCAGGAGTTCTCACTTTCACCCTTCCGATTCTCCCCCCCATCCTACTGGGAGGGAGAGAGTGAGCAGCTGTGTGGTGCTCAGTTGCCAGCTAGGGTTAAGCCACAACACACATGAGAAAAAAGTAGTCATAAAAGTAGGTTAATTGCTAATACTATCTGGAAGTTTAGCCTGCAGGAAAGCTTATAAAAAAATTTACCTTCCTCCCCACACACTTCCTTCTACAAAGCAGTGAACTACCCAATGTTTTAGAGAATAAAATCTTACTAAGCTTTCTGATTCATGTTTGTATTTCCAGTTTTCAAAACAGACATAAAGATGCCAAGTATTTTATCAGTCTCCTTATTATCTTGTAGGATGGAAAAATAATCTCAGATTACTCTTAGTATTTCATTACTATTTAGACAGATGCACAGACACCCTAATTTCAATGGCAAAACATTGCATGCTTCTTAAATTGAACTCAGAAATCCATTTCCTATCTATAGGCTTATTAGAAAAAGAACTGCAACACATCAAAACCAGCACCCTACATCCAACTTACACGGACTACTCTGTAGGTCAAAATTTCAAAGAGCAACTTATGTAACATTTCTTCTTTTAACAAATCAAAGGATGATATCACCAATTATAGATTAAACCAGGTGGCTCCACCTTTGAACAGATCATATTCTAGATTGATTTATATGCTGCTCATGTGAAAATAAATACCCTTTTGGAGTACTAGAGCCTAGTTAATAATTAAAACGATGATAGCTAATCAACACTAACTTGCACATGCTCATTAGAACAAGCAAATGGCACACGGTTAAGACCAATACATTCAACCCACAAAACACTCACAACATTGTATCATACACGTGTACATCTCAGATGTATGTCTCCACATCAGACACACACCTCTGACAAAGCACATATATAGAGATTCCTAGTCAATATATTTTCACAATTACAATATCTATTAGTATCCTGGATTAATCTGGTGCAACAGTTGTATTGGACAATACATTTTCATGCAGAATTCTGGCCTTCATCATTCCCTATACCTTGTGAGACTGACATGAAGCTCTGTTCAGATGAGCAGAGATGAGTGATGCTGAATCACCAGGCTAAATGTGAAGCCTCGTAAGGAAAATAGAGGCAGTGTTTTCTTCACCTCGTCATTTTCAGAATCGGACCTAACACACAAATGAATTAGCAACACTCAACATCTATTCCAGTTTCTATATAACACAATGTATCCCACCAGAGTGAATTTTACCATTGATATTCTATGTTGTCATAGTGAGGAAAAAAATACATCACTTATTTCAATTTAAGATCTTTCAACTGGTGCTGTTGAGCTCCTTGTTAGTATATAAGTGAGTAAGTTTGTCATTCAGCTACAGAAGCCTGAAAAAAACCATATGTTGAAAAGGATCACCAATCTACCTGCCCTTTATTTTTTATTTCTTTTCCCAGGCTTCATTACATACCATGTCCAAACATGACTCACTAGAGCAGATGACCCTCTGATCTGGCCCAGTGTGGCTATTCTTCTGGTATGCTACAGTTCACCAGGATACTGGATTACTGGAATCCAGAGTGGCTTTCATCATCTGTGCCTGCAAATCTTCATTTTACAGTGTAAAATGTAAAGGCAGCAAATTAATCCCAATTAACTTTAAAAACTAAGAATGAATTATCAGGGTTTCCATTACCATGGAATACGGGTCTTCCTGTTGTGTCATTAATTCTGAAAGCACGCAATTCTTTCAGACAATCTGACCAACGCTACCAGAATGAGATGCAGCACTGAAAAACATGGAATTGCTATAAACGCTGCCTTTGGTGCTCAGAGTTAAATAAGCACAAGTGTCCTGATATTGTTCAATATGCCAATAGCTAACTATTCATAGAGAAATATTTGTGAATATAGACACAATGATTTCTGAATTCTAGAAAATGTTCTCATTCTCCAAACAATGGCTTCCTGGGACCAAAAAATAACAGCACTGTGCTGCCCAGCTGACATCTTTAAATTAGTTCTGTGTTCAGACATTAACATCCCTCCCACAAACTGAAGGGCCATACATATATGACAAATGGGTACACACAGTTAAAACCAAACACTACGGATACAGTCCCATCATATTCTTCATTCTGTTCCTGATGTGGGACCTAATATTTGGCCACTGGAAAACCACATTGCTTGCTATCACCTGGCTTTTCATATAATTCCTACCACAGAAGATCAGCATTGCCAAGAAGGATTTGAAGCCAAGGTTTGCTGCGAGGACAGGCGTGTCGGGATAAGCAGTTCTGAGAAATGAGCCACTCGGAGGAGAGCAGCAAAGCCCAGCCCATAAGCAACCCTTAATACCATGCTGTCAGGTGCGCACCGTGCGCAATGGGTCTTGGAGAGCAGTCTTCTGCTGGGAGAGCAGGGTGCCACTGGAGGCTATCCCATGGAAGGACTACACAGGCCAGTACAAGAGTCACTGAAGAAACAAGTGTAAGATTTCACATGGATTTTGCGTTCTCTGTCTCATACTATCCGGATGGTACAGCCAAATGCCTTCCCCAACATCCAGACAGGGAGCAAGATTTCCACTGCACTGTACAGAAAAGAATAGTCTCTGTGGTGGCTAGAGCTATGGGCAATGACTGGAAAACACTAATACTTAAAGTTACCCAAAAGAGTTAATATTTGAATATCTAAAAGCACCTCTACCCAAAGCTAGCTCTCACCACCTCCTCTTCCTCCATACCAGAGACTGACATTACCTCTTGGAGGTTACTCTTGCTGCCAAACACAGGCCACTGAGGAAACAGAATACAACTGTGTACTCAGCATGAAATTACACTTTTGTCAGACCCATATGATGCAGCTTTTTGTTAACGCACATGGCATTTGGTCTCCAGTACCACAGCCACAGCTTGCTGCAATATAAGCATGCAAGTTTAAACAAGTATGTGCAGAATGCTAAAAAACAATTTTTATATGAGGAAGAATATGTGGCACATGGGGTCTGTAGTATTAAGCAGGGGAGGGGATACTCTGAAAACAGATTCATAATATTTTCCTATTGTATTTTGTCCATTGGAAGGTGTGGCTGCAACCAGCTTTCTCATATCATGGACAGAAATCCAGATAAAAATATTCAACATGGAAAAAATGGAATTAAACAACAGATTTTGTACTGTCTAGCTGAAGACCTTGAATAATGAATGTCTATTTTCTCTTTTAGTAGAGAAGTTCTTCTAAATAAAATGAAGAACAGTTCTAAGAAAGATGCTGTTCTTCAGAGGACCCTCCAGCTAGGATCCATACCATTTTTCATTTGAACCCCACAAAATCCAGGAGCCATAGTGCAACAAGACACATCCTTTCCTACTCATTAAAGGACTGATGCACAGAGGATGCAACCTGCTCTCTCTCAGAGCAGGCTGCTGACTGTGTACTTCCATAGCTCATTGATCCACAGGGCAGGCACATCAGCTGCCTTTACTGACAGCTGCCAGGCACAAGTTACAAAATGCAGATGAGTAATCCAGGAAAACAGGGGTGACCGGGAGAGAATTGAAGGTTCCACCTTTACACGAACTACATACACACTGTCTTTAGTCTTCTGCTCGCAATTCCCAAGACTTATCACCCAGTTAATGACCTTGAAACTTGCCAGTTACAAATACAACCTGCATATAACAGCAATTAAAGAGATTACACTGATACTTAAATTACAGCAGTTCTTCCATCCACAGTACAACAACAATGCAGGAAAGCATGTGCCACATCATTGTTTATTTGAGAGACAGGCTTCATCTACCCAGATTACATAGCAAATAGACAGACTGGAGGACATTCAAGAAGCAAAGGGTGAAGCAAGACTACAACACCCTCTGAGCCTTTAAGACACCGTGGTAACACATGCCACAAGAAACACACAGCTCAGCTGGGTTATCTGGGACAGAAGGTGGCTTCCTCTAGAAGGGGAGAAAATCTGCACTGACTTTGACATGGTCACATTTAGAAGAGTAGACGCACACACAGAACTAGGCATTTGCAAATGAATTGGGAGGAGTGAGGTAACATAACTTATAGGCCAAAAGTGCTGTTACAGTAATGCAGGTGCTAGCTTGTAAAGGGCACGGAGAAAAGAACCTGAACATTTGACCTAAGAGGATCTTTGGTTTAGCTGCAAAAGGACACAAGTTTAAAAAACAACCATACAATTCACAAAACGTACTAACAGTAGCTAATGCACACAAACAGTAATATTGAAGGCAGCTTGCACCTTTGTTACATTTAAATACACAGGCTCAAAACCATACATGTACCATTTTGTTTATTGCTGCTTCTAGGAACTCATTTGCCTAATTCCTTCCACACAAGAGAAGATCTTTCTCTAACTGCTGGGTAACACATTCTCCCAGGTACTATTTTTTTTCTTAAGTCTATACCTGTGCGCACTCAGTAATGTCACTTTAGTTAACTTTAGCATTTCTGCCATGGCTATAAATGCTAATGTTGTACACTGGCATTTTCAAACAAGTATTGCAACACAGTCAGGCTTTGTTCTGGTTTTGTGGGGTTTTTATTTCTTTGCTGTCTCATCTCACAGGAACACTACACAGTGATGCAGAACACAGTGTAGCTTCACACTTCTGAGGTGTAGACTGACCATCATCATTGCCCTTAAGATGCCAAGAGCAAAATCTCATGGCACTGTTGTCTCTACCTGCACTGCTGGCATTTATTCCCCACCATTCAAAGATATCCCAGAAGAAAAATGGAAGAGCAGTTATAATCTCCCTAATTAGAGCTGATTGCAAAACAGCCTCACAGCCATTCCCCTAAGTTTATCAGGCCATCACGGTAGCCAGGCATCATGATGTAAGTAGATGCTCTGTGCTGCTTTGAAGCTGCTGTAGTTAAATAGGAAATACAAAACGAACAAAACCCAGCAGTGCAGAAAGGCTAATATACCATGTGGTTAATCCTCCTGAGTCGACAACAAGTTGCTTCCTTTGTCTCAAGACTCAGTTATCTGATGTAATTGGTTTTAATAACACAGAATGAGGAATAAGAGGGAAGTGTTTGGTTCAGTACAAGAACAGGTGTAGAAGCATGGTAAGATCCATAAGGATCCAGTAAGGATCAACAGAAAAATATTACCAGTACCCTTACTCATATATTGGTGGCTCCCTAAAGCAAGTCGCAACAGTGGCCTGTCACTGGTTTGAGTCTAAGGAGACATGTATAATCATTGTGATAAAACCTGTGGAGAAAACATTAAGTGAAAAACTTCTGCCTCAAAATCTCATTTGTACTACAATATTTTAAACACCTGCTTTCATTACTACAAAGACAAAGCTCAACACCAGTAGAGTTATACTTTGAACACACCTCAAAAGCAGGGTCTCCACAGGGAACTTGTTTCAATTCAAATTATCATATTTTAATCAGGCAGCTTTACAGTCCAAACTTGCTTTAATACGGCTTTCATCACCTGTTGCTTTGATGCATTTTAGCTTTTTCTAATCATCTGTTCAAAATGCATGTTATTGTCTGGAAAGTAACTGTCTTCCCCTCTTTTAAAAGCATTGGTAATCTTGAAGTGACGGAGGAATCCACCAGTAACACCAAAGCTGGAATATTTCATCCCTAATTCTGTAGCCTTGCCTGCCTTATCCAGTGGCCAGCTTTTTGTCAGACATACTGACAACACCAGGAGCTAACGGATTTAATTCATCAATGAATTGACATTTAGAACAGCAGATGAAAACTCAGAATCCACTTTCTAAACAGTGAGGGGTGGTAGAATGAACCATGGAGGCAAACATCTCACTTTCTGCTCTCCATCTGCTCTTGTTCCTTTTTATATATAAAAATTAGATATTGAAATATATATTAAGTGTGTATACATGCACATATACACACAGACAGAGTGCACACATTGCCCCCTACTGACCAGAGTCCAATGCACAAGTGTCCTCCAACACACACACAGCTCATCACACATGTTCTCCCATGAATGCTTGACAGAACCATACCAGTGTGTGTATCTATTCCTGTTGCTCACTGGTACGGTAAGAGGCATCTCCTTCAATTCAGCAATCACCAAGGCGTTTTCAGAACCCAATTTTAAGGCCTGGGGTTTCTCTGCTTTTGTTCCTCCTACCTGGTGATACACATAGCAGGACAGTGAAAAAAAAAAAAAGAAAATCAAACCAACCACATATGCCAGTGGCTTATGGGTTAGCCTAACTCTACCTACATACCAGCACCCAAAGCTCTTGCCATTTTATGCTACATTTGTCAGCGCCCATTTTTTTCCCCACAGTTAGGCATTTTAATGAAAATACCACAGAGCTGGCTGGAAGGGGGCAGAAGAGGGGGGAAAGCAAGCAGAAAAACAGAGCTGAGAGGCAGTGACTGCTACTTTCAGGGCACCTTGTTTGCATTTCCTTCCCTGTGCTCTTTTCATAAAGTACTGTCATTTTACCTTTCAACATGAATACGAACTAGAAACATCAAACAGAAGGAGATCAATACAGGATGAGAAACACTAATTCTGAACATCTCCCCTCCTCCATCCCTACACTAAGCAAACTTTTTTTAAGTGTCCACTTCTATGATTGGGGGGGAAAAAACACTTTAGACCAAAGTTTAGATACACACTTCAGATTGGAAAAAATACAGAATATTTTTATATTTAGGAAGCAGTTCAGTAAGTGCAACTGTAAGCTTCTTAGAGGATATACATGTTATATTGAGCCACCTTTCTGACAGTCACTGGACATAATGTACTATTCATAAGTACCTATGGATGGACATAAAAGAGAAGTAGACTGGGGTTCTTGAAGTGGGGGAGAAGGAAGATTCCTGCTATTGTTTCTATACGCACCCAAGGCCCAGTATGATGCAGCTTCCAAAGGCAGAGCACTGCTGTAGAGAGCATGGATATACATGAGGTGAATCATCAGCTCAGCCAGGCACCACCAAAAGAAAATACGAATTATGCCCACGATTAAGATGCTGAGATTGGTCTTCAAACTGAAGGCTTCTTGTCTCCTCATCTAAAGAGGAAATACAAAGAAGTTATATGGCACATGACTGTTTTACTCAAATACTCATCCTGAGAACTAAGTTTCATTTGCTATTCCTTACTATTACTAAGGGGACCATTTGACTACACCATTTGGAAAATCCTGAGATACTCTTTTGAGGGAAACTGGTTTCTCCATTCTCAGTAAGCAGAGGCCAAACATGAATGTACACTGCACAAAACTGTTGTAGAAAAGGCAAAGTGCTGTTAACCTGAACAATTCAGACATGAGACACTAAATTTTTTTTATTTCCTGTAACTTGATCAACCTGTAGAGATAATAAAAACAGTTTAAAGAAACTACAGCTATGAAGGAAGTTTTCCAAGCAGCAGCCCTACCAAACACAGAAACAATGACTGCTTGCTCTTAAAATACCTCCAACTTCTACCAGCTGTATGGGATTGATTGATTACTTGAGGACAGTTCTTCATTTTTCTCCTGTAGCATTGCCAAGGTCAGCAAGACCTACGTGACATACTGAGCAAATTGCAGTTAAGTGCAAGTTAAATATCAGATAGGACAAGATATGCAGCTGACAGGCTTGAAGATGCCCTAAACTCCTATGCTGCTAACTATAAGTGAACACATTGGTATATTATTATTTTACCTTCTTTCTGCAATAAAAGAGAATATGATCAAATAATAGAAACATAGGATTGCCTAAAAATTTAGTCACATTTACATCTATCACTGTATGTGTGCGCAACATTCCCTCTTCCAGTCTCTAACTGGCCACCAAAAATGCACATACAAGATAAGCAACCAAACCATCTGCATGGACAAAACCCCCACATAATTGCAAGCACACAGTACAGCTAACATGCAGGTAGCTCTGCTCACTTACAAATGAAGCAGCACACTCATTTTGAAGGTTCATTTGTACCAGCTAGATGAAAGCTTGAAGAGTACCATTTAATCACAGCAATTTGCACAACAGGCCTTCAAACCCACAGGTAGAACTACTATGCCCTGCTTCAACCCAGAAATTCAACAAGGCCATCGATGAAGTGTCAGTCTCTCATTTTTGCCTGGCCATGGATGCCAATTGGTAGCATTGGTATTACACTCTTCGGGCCATGCAGCAGTTTCTCTGCCTCCATCTCCAGGACTTCTGCTTTCCAGTGTGCTGAGCAGGAGCCCTCATCTCACTCAGCCTCAGCTTCAGTTAAGGGGTTCTGCGGGTGGTCTTTTCTCATAGCAGCAATAAACATACCGTTTGTATTGTGCACTTTGAACCAACTGCTGGGCACTGCTAACTTCGAAACCCTTCTCAAGCCTCACCTGTCAAGGCAATATCCTCTGCTCAGGTAAGAGCTCTGACAATGCACTTCAGCAAACACCAACAAGAAACACATTAAAGGTTGTTCAGTTTGTTGCATCTTCTTTATGGCTTTAACCAAACAGGTCTGCGCATATTTAAATGAGAACTTACTGTAAATACAGGCATCCCATTCTCAATCTTCCTTTCTCCCCTCACACCAAGAATACACATGGTCTTTGTGCAGGTCTTTGCTGAGCCATATCAAGTGAGCTCAGTTTCAATGCAAGACCCCACACACAATTTTTCCTACCAGCTATCCCCAAGCTACTCAACTTGGAAACTCATGTGTCTTCCAAAACGTTCCTTGAAAAAAAAAATCCTCTCCCTATGCTAGGGGTACAGGAATATAGGTGGAATTAAGACATTTCAGAACCTACAAAACAGTAAAAAAAAAAAATTACCTCAGTTTCTATGCAAGTCTATGCAGACTTTTCCTACAACATCCAGCCCAGGATAACAACATTCAGCCTTGCATCTTCCAAAGCTACTGAAGACAAATGAGCATAGGACTTGTCACTCAGGGGTCCACCAGAATCTGTTTTCACTTTCATAAAGCCCAGTCTATTTGCTGTGGCTTCAACAGAAAATTTCCAAATATGAACAGAAGCAAGCAATGCCTAGGCTTCTATACACAAATTGAAACAGCAGTTTTATGGTTTGAAATGTCCACTCATCCGCTTTATCCCAATGACATTAGCTATAGACATCATGGGTGGTGATTTCACTTCTTACTCAAGTGTGCAAGAGAATAAAGAAAGCAATAAAGCACAGAGATCCAGGGCTTCCCCGTCATGTAGAAACAGGCTTGAAAAGCAGCCTGCAAGGCACTAGAAAAAACATGCAGTAAGACAGGTAAGTCTTTCACATTCAAGGATCAGCTCAGCTTGCTAAAGTCTGAAGAAAAGTGTTTTAAGTAAATCATCAGCTGTTTTCACACCAACATGAGTGGAAACTGGGATCTTCAGGAATTCCCAATACAAACCAGCAGCTTTCTGTGACTCTGAAACATGTTTCAGAGTTAATAGCCAGCTGCTGCTGAAAGCATTACTTTATTCCACCTGATGGAGCAAAGGAAAACAACAATCCAGTCCAGCAGCTACATGCTAAAATTATGAACACTCTCCAAACATAATGACATGTGTCATTGGCTCCCTAGTTGAAGGGATGAATCTGATGTCAGACACAAAAAACCACACCCTGTAAAGCAGAAGAACCTGGGGAGGAAGGTTTGTCTTAAAGCTGATATCCAGGACATGGTCAAATTCCCAATGCTATGCTCAAAATTGTCCGGTCTTCACATTCTAATAACATTATTTGATATTTTCAAAATTATGTGGAAGATGGCTTTAGACACCCAAGCAATTCTTAAACCTCCAAGGTCTAAGTAAAAATTGAAATCCTTCAAATCACTAGTAAGGAGGAAAAATATTATTATAGAATCTGTTATAGATGCTTTTACTGAAGTCAAAACATACATGAATGAAAACTCCTTTTCTGTAGGTTTATATTTATTTCAGAAGGAGAGATCAGTCTGATAGAGAGATTAAACATCCAGGCCTTCAAAAACTATTTGGCTTTCTTTCCACCTTCTCTAACATTGGAGTCTAATCAACCTCTCTCCACCCAAGCACTAGATATAAAGACTTATTTTCACAATATATTCTCAATGTTAGTTACCAGCCTTATGAGAGTTCAGTATTATGCCACGACTAGCATACAAGCATGAATACCTAAGACCAATTTCTACCTACAGCCTTCCCTTTTGCATGCAGCATACTTCAACACTTACAGAGAAAAGGACAATAGATATCGACCAACATTAGGAACACTTTCTGTTTGAAAGTCTCATCAGTATCAACTTTTGTCAAGTAGATAACTAGAAAATAAACAGAAACTCAGGCTTACCTGTAAACTATTTATGGAACACACCATTAAAAAAGCATCTCAAAGAAAACTGGATGAAATTGTCTACCTAACATCTTCTCATGATTGGTACTAAAATCTTTCAAGATGAGGAAAAAATAATCAACCTATCATACTTTAATCTGTTCCTCAAAGCACACGTTCTGTGTCTAGATTTGGCAGATGAAAAGAGATCACCATCCCCTTCAATAGCTCTTCACTCAATTTACCTGAGGCACAGATGCACTAAAAAATCTGTAGCTGCATGATCTTAAAAACACTGTTACCTGCTTACTGAATTCATCAAAGTTCATAAGGGGCCCATTGTGGAACATGGGGTAATAAAACACATATGCCAGCATCCACAGGAATGAGTGCGATGACTTCTGGGCAGGTCCATGCCAGCAGTACTCCAGGCTGAAGCTAGTGCAGAAGAGGCAGCGGACAGACACAGTGAAGAGCAGCAGATAATATTCATTTTCAGTGTCATACCACTTTCTCTGCAAGACAAAACAAACCCAGATCACAATGATGCAATGCTGTGTTTTCTACATGGTGGGACAGCAATGTCCATCTAGATCCTAACTTTCAGGGTCACTAGCAGCAGGAAGCAACTAAAGCAAATGGCAGCTGGAACCAGCATCTGAAGTGAATGGCACTACTTAATGCATGAACAACAAGCACTGGCTGTTGATGGAGAAAGGGCCTCCAGAGCTACTGCAACCAGCATAAAGAGACAACAGCTTGATTTCAGAAACCTATTACATTGTGAAGAACTATGACAGCAGGAGAGTTTTTCTTACAGGAATGCCATTATGTCTCTCAGGTTTGGTCCAGTAATACAATATCCAAACCAGCTGGCAACACTACTGACAGCTGAGGGACTGCTAGGGCTGAAGCCAAGGCTGCAGTTCAGACCTGAAGAGAATCAGTCAGTCCTGAGAAAGCCTGAGGCTGGAAAGATGCTACTGAGCCTTTACCAAGTTTGACACTCCCTGTCACACCCATTTCCAACAACAAAAACACATCATCACAAAACCTAGAAACATCAGCAAATATAGTTTGGCTGATTACATTTGTATTGCAGTGTGCCCTTTCCTCCTCTCAGCGAGACACAAACCTGTCTACACCACATGAAGAGACCCTACCCACTCATCTCCCCTCTGCCCTTCCCCTGAACATCAGGACAACAGGGCCAGTTTTTCCCCTTAGTCCAAGTAAATGCAACAAGGACATCTCCTCACAGCAGTTTTTCTAAAATCTGTACCACCCAGCAAAAGCCATTAGAGAAAGAGCAAAACTGAGCTTGCACCAGCTGTGAGCAAGCAGCTCATTTGGTACAAATCAAAGTGTTGGAGAAACAGTCTCCCTTTCCTTGCAGGAGCCTGCAGTCACCAATAAGGTACAGTCAGGCTTGACTAAGCAACCCCTGCATATGAACCCAAAACCCAGCACCTTAAATTGGTATGATTACATCTCCAAAGAACAAGAAATGTGTTTACTAGAGCACTACTAAAGTATTATCATACTCCAGCTCTACTGAACAGCACTTAAACATTAAGGCACATACTTTCATCTCAATGCACCAGCCAGCATGATTGAGAAATGTGACTTCTCTAACTAGAGAAGCTCCAGCATGAGTCACTGCAGCTCTACTGCCTAAGGTTTTTCAAGCCAATATCTGCTTACATCAACTGAAGGGACAGTACTCTGTCAAAAAGATGCTGCCATAATGACAAACACCACCATAATTAATTTGATGCTTAATTAGTCCTTCTCACATTACCTTGGCTTCTTCCACAGCTGGTATACGTAAAGTGGATAGCAGGATAAGGGAGCACAACCATGTCAGGAGCGACAGCTGAAACTGAGCCACAGCAAAGGAAATAGTTGCATGTAACAAAATGACAGCAAAGCCCTTGATTCCCAGTAATAACCAGCAGGCAGCCATTCCATAAACCATCAAGCACCATGGTTTATACTGTCAGAAAAAGAAAAATGAACACTTTTTAGTTTGATTATTTCTAAAGCAAAAAAAAGCACTCAATATCTGTATTATCCTATGCAGGTCTATAGTAGAAACAAAAAGAGTCAACAAGGTTAAGAACACATATGAAACAATACAAGGAAATCCAACTGTATCAATAAAGATGGAAGGGAGGGGGTTTCTATAGCAGTGTGGGTGAAATCCAGAGCCACTGTGATCTGGGGGAGAACATAACTTCCTCCTTTCCTTCCCCAAACTAGCAGGTGTGACACCAGATGCTGGTCATTTCCCACAATCACACAATCATTTAGCAATCATGCCAAAACCCAAGCAGTCATTACTTCAGTCTTGAAATGCAATAACTACACCCTTCTTTTGTGTACAGGTCAAACGACACTGGTTAATGGTTCACAACAAACCACAGGCTTTCAAGGGTTGGAGGCTGAAGTCTCCAAACACAGACCTAAGGCAACCTACCTACTCACTCTCACCTGTGCATAGTTACAGACACACTCACACAGTTCACCCACAGAATGGTATTTCCCACACTCAGTAGCCTCAATGCCAAGTTTCCCATGTCCAGAGTAAACCAAAACCCACAGAAACTCCTTGCTGTGAAGAAAATCTATATGTACCTTCTCCACCAACAGCCTGGACACTTGTGATACCAGCAGGTGACCAGCCAGAAGCCACAGTATACGTTCCCTTCCCCATTCAATCCAGTAGCTCCACTCAAAGTCCATGGGGTCCTGGGGAATCAAGGGAACTGGTGAGTATGTGTATCTGGCCATAAAAGCATGTTCTTACAAGACGAGGAAACATCTCACACACTAGCTCCATTACCCAACACCACAGAACTCAACATCTGGGGAATGTCTTGTTTCAGCAATGCAGTCTGCCACTTACAGTGGTGAGCTCCAACAGCTCTATTTTGATTTCCAATGGTGTGAAATTCAGAAAAAAGCTTTAGATGGTGTCATGACTTCTAGGACTCACCCTAAAAAACACCTTGCTGGAAGAGGAGTTTCACTCCCTGTTTCAACAAAGCCTAGGTGGGATCAGGTGAAGCCAGGTCAGCTGGAGATTCCTGTGACATAGGGTTTTATCTCAATTAGGTAAGAGGGATCAGCTGGTAGCCCCATGGCCCATATAGAGCACCACTAAAAGTTCACCTCCATAACTGCTTCATGGCTTTCTTGAAAGCAGATGTCCCTTACCAGCAATGATAGTGGGCCTAAACACCAAAATACTTCCACAGACACGCATTCCTGGTCTTGTGTAAATCATCCTCAATATTAGTTGCACTTCTTCAAAAGTATGTGATGTCAAAAGCAAGCAAGGCCAGGGGGAAGGGCTGTTTGTTTTTTTTATTTGGGGTGCACTAGTTTTCTTACTAGTTTCTTTAAGCCCTTATGCCTCAAATATCTGTTCTCCTCTATGCTGGACTACAGGCCAAGCAAGAGGAAAATGCATGTTCACTAACGTTAAGCACCATCCAAACCATGCAGTGACAGGAAAAAGGGGAAAAAGGCTGCAGGAAACATCAAGGGTGATCACAGCTTTTAAGGCCAAACAGCAAAACAGAAGGTTATTAAGTGATGTAGCAAAGGAGAAACACTTAGGCCAGGGATCAAGAGGAAAAACAAAACTTTGATTATAATTCCTAGATCTAGACACATCTGGCAAGTCCTTCTTCCTCATTAGAAAGAAGGAGACTAAAGTTAACTATGAATATCTAAATCTGCAAAGTTAGTACAAACCTCTGAAGATAAATCAGAAACTCAGGTCAGCAAAGAGCATGGAGACATTATTGTTAGCATTATTGCCACAAAATAAAATACGGTGCTAGTGGTCACCCATCCTACCTTTTTGAGGCCCTGAAAGAGAGTCCCTGGTTCCAGCCCAAACCTTCTGTCCATGGCAGCTTCATATTCTGCAGAGAAGAACAAACCTTTGCTAAGGACACAGCAGCCAGAGCAGGGAGAGCTGGGGATGCAGCCTCTGCTGCTCAAGAGCAACACATTCTCATATTGCCTCCGCTGATGGGGATATTCGGAGCCAGAAAAGGGCATGTCACCGCTCACTAGGCAAGCCACCCGACTAGGCCATGGCTCTGACCCGCAAAGGCAAAGCCACTGAATTGCCCAGCACCTACGCCTTTGATTCCCCCTCGCAGCGGGGCAGTAGCAGACAGCGACCAACGCTTCACCACTCAGGACATGCACTAATCCTCATTTCGTCTCTTTCAGGGCTGCCTGGTTACTCCCACCAGAGCAGAAGGGACACACAGACCTGACAGTAACCAGTACAGGCAGAGGAGGGCAAAGCCACTCAGAGAAGCCACCTCCAGAGCCTGTTCCCATGAGGCCTTTTGTCAGCTCCACAGAAAATGTGCTGTACACGTGGGTGCACAGCCCTGTACCCATTTACCTAGCACTTTCCTCACTGCCCTGCAAGTGCCTTTCTGGCACTCCTGTTCTTCTCTTAAGCACTTTTGAGAGCCAGCTAGGGTCATTAACGTAGAACCCCTCATTGATTAAAGCCTAACAAGATATGATACAGATTACCCTAACGAGCTTAACTAGTTATAGTTTTATTAAGTAATACCACTTTCATTTCCCTTAAAATACCAATGTGCTAGAACACAGCTTCTTTTCATCTACAAATTGTATTTAAATTGTTTAAAACCCCAGCCCTCCTCTGCAGTATGCAGCCCCACTAAACCAAAACCAAGCCACCATAGCAGCTACCAAGAGGTTACACAAGCACAGGCAGGCATTTGGAAACAAACTGACCCCAAAGCTGCACAGACAATGCAGCCATTGCTCCGAGCCCACAACCCAGCACAGAAGCCCCAGAGCTCCAGACAGGGCAGCACCCACCTGCCCTGGGGCCTCCCCAGGTTCAGTCCCCAGCAAGCACCATCAGGAGGCACAGCTGCTTCTGAATCACCCACCTCCAAGGGGCTGCAGGTGACAAGCCAGGAAAAACCCCAGTTCAGACCCAGCTTTCCTGAACTTCCCTCATCTGAGTTGCTGAGCTTCAGAGGTCTCCCTTGTCTCTTCCCTGACAGCCGAGTGCCAGGACACCATGGCCAAGGGCATGCCCAGCACTCAAGGCAGAACAGCCTTGGGACAATGTTCTCTGTCCAGCTGGCACCTGGCTACTACCCCCTCACACGGGGCTGGTTTGCAGCGAGGAAGAGCACAGGCACTCCTTGTAGAGAAGCCAAGTAGAAACCAAGCCAGAGAGAACAACTCAAGCCGAGCAGCCTCACCGGCCGCAGGCGGGAAGCGCTGCAGGAGCCAGCACACCCACGTTGCAGACTTACCTCGAGACACTTGGTGCGCTTCGTAGAAAGCATAGAGGTGAGAGCCCACGGCGAGAAGCCCATAGACACGCATTTCCCAGGCCGGCAGCAGCATCGGCCCGGGAGCTGCTCCCCCGCAGACCCCGCCGGCCGCCTCCCTGCGGGGAAAGAGAAGACGGAGAGGTTTCCCTGCGGAATACAGACGAGCACCGAGCAGCGGGACACGGAGCAGCAGGACACCCCGCACCAAGCAGCGCAGCTGTCGCACGCCGGGCCCTCGGCGCGGGACGGGCAGCGGCCACCAAGAGCACTTGAGGCCCCCGCGCCGCCGGGGCCCCGCGGCGGGGCGGGCTCGGGGCAAGGAGGCGGCCGGGCTCGGCCGGCAGCTGCCGGGAAAGCAGGCGAGCGCTGCCCGGCCGCGACGGCTGCGGAGGCCCCGGGGCCGAGGGCTCGGCACTGCCCGGGCCAAGCGGGGCCCCCGGGGCAGGAGTAGGGCCAGGGCCGGACCCCGGCTGCTCTCGCCGAGCCGGGACTGAGGGGAACCGGGGGGGCACCCCGCTCCCCCCTTACCTGAGGAGGGCTCCACCGCCGGGAGCGGGAGAAGCAGCAACGGCGGCGGCGGCGGCCCCGGGCAGGCCGAGCCGAGGCTCCAGCCCGGCAGCTGGGACCCCGGCGAGGGGCAGCTCCGCGCTAAGACGCCCCCGCCGCTCCGAGAACGCCCGGGCCCGGCCCCGCCCGCCCCGTTATGGGCTGCGGCCGCCCCCCGCGGCGGGAGGGCGGGAGCGGGGCGGAGCTCCCCGCCCCTGCGCGCCCTCTCCCCGCCGCCGGGCGGCGCCGCCGCCCTCCCGCCGCGGCGGAGCGAACCCCGCCGCCGCCGGCCCCGCCGCGCGTCCCGCTCCCGGGCTGCGGCCCCGCCGGCCCCTCCCCGGAGAGGGGGCTTGGGCAGGCCCCGCTCCCGCCTCCTCGCCGGCTGCGGCCCGGCCGACGCGTGCCCGGAGAGCGGCAGCAGAACTCGTTTACTGAGAAACACCGTTGCCTTCGGGCATGAAACGCACAACGCAGGCCCGCTTAGATCTGCCGAGAGCCTGCCCGTTGGCTGCTGCCAAAGGCGTGAGCCATCGGGGTAGGACGTTGCCGCTCGGGCCTGTGTTTCCGCAGCGTTTATCACGACCTGCCTGCGGGTGCGGGCATCCTGACAGCTGAGGGGTCGTAAGAGAGTATCGCTGGCATAAAGGTGTCCTGGGAAGGGACCGCCAGCTTCAGGGCTTTACGGGAGCGGGGACAAGCCGGGGGGATGGCACTGGGAGACAGCCAGGTGCTGCAAGGGAGGGTGAAAACACAGACGAAGGGTGAAGACACAGTTCTTCAACATACCGGCCCCTGAAAAGTTGTTCCAAGAGATGTCGTGTAAATTAACGATGAAGTAAAAATGAAGGGTTGTATTCAGACCAAAAGGGTGCCCATAACAGCCTCTCACAGACTTTCTCCCCCCCCCCCCACTGGAGTGCAAGGTGCGCTAATGCAGGGACACTGCTTTTACAGTCATCAGGACACAATCTGGGAAATTATCAGGTCTGAAGAGCCCCACTGAAGCAGGAAGGTGGGGCTGGAAGTGCTGGTGAACCTGCATTTTAGTGAGGGTTCCCTCCTCCTGGCACTTCAGACACGGCTAATGAACCTTGCTGCTCTTAGGGTTACAAACACATTGACTTCCCAGCCCAAAAGGTTTGGGCACTTTATGCTCAGCTGATCTTGCACCGTGTCACTTTTATCCCTCTCTGTTGTTCACCTCAGTGATGTCTTTTTTTAATTGGGGAAACATTTCATATCCTTTTGGATCTTGTCTTGCTGGCTCTTTAAGTTCCTCTTAAAAAATAGTATTTTAGTTCCCCGATCACCCTGAGGCCTTCTTTGCACATTCAAATTCCTCTTTCCTGATCTTTGAAAGCCAGGCTTGTGTCTGATACTCCAGGTGAAGCCTCATCAGTACAAGGGGTTGCCTTCCCTATCTGAACCCGACGTGCACCTCCAAGAATCACATCTGTCTGTCAGAGCCACGTGGTCGTCTTCAATCACTTTGCCTTTTGCCTCCAGTTTTTCTTTCCATCTCTCTTTGCCAGGGAATGACTCACCTTCAGTTTACAGTGTCAATTTTGATAGCCCCTAGGTGTCAGATACTGCATTTGCTCTGTGGAACGGCCGTAAAATCTCAAGGTCAGGTACATTCTCCTCTATGATACCCAGATCCTCTTCTCTCCTGACACTGCTTCCCCAATTTTTTCCCTCAGCAGGTTAGTCAGTACCTTCCCCCTCCCCAAAAATATGACAACACCTGCGTAACAGCACCAGAATGGCCGTCCTGAATCTGTACAAACATTCCCACAGCACTGCAGCCGGGTTATGGCCACTAAGGGTCAGCAGAGCTTGTGTTTTCCTGCAGTTTTGTGGTTTCTGGTCAACAGCCTGAAGTCGGTACAGGCAGCAGGCCCTCTAGATGGCTGCAGAGTACAAGCAGTATGCACGCAGGAGCGGTGCTGCAGCTTCAAAAAGGGAAGAGGTATAACAAGTTACAGCTTTCACATCAGGTTACACTGAAAAGGACATCTTTGTCATTGGTTACGTGGTGACATCCAGGAGCCCATGTCTGCTCTGTGGGCGAGCGAGCTACCCTTCCACAAAGGTCACTGCCAAGCCCATGAAGCAGGAACACTGACAAACTCTGACAATGGTCCCAGCTGGAAGATCTCACTGCCTGGACTTCTACATTAGATTATTTTTTTTTTCCACCCTTATTCAAAGGATTTTATGTAGTAAAAAGTGACAAGAATCTCAATGAATGACTTTGCAAGACTAGCTGTGAACTAAGCGGCTGAACATTGCTGGCACGAACACCTACGCATCGACACAGCCCTCGCCATTTTTGTGGCACAAATAGAAGGCAAGTTCTGCTGCTGCTATAGTCACTGACAGGCAGCAGAGGAACCTGAGAGCAAAAACCCTAGAAAAGCGGCAGCAGAAAGCCCCAATTCTCATTTGATCAGCAAGGAGGTAAAGTTTTTTAAACCTCTCTTGCCCTGTGTCCCAGCAGCTGCACAGGCCTGACAGCCTCTTCAAGGCGTCTGCCCCTTGGGAAGAAAGTGGTGTGATGCTGTGTACACATGCGGCAGGTTTCTCCCAGGCCAAAAAAAGCAATCCACCTTGGGCAGAATGATGATTTGTGATGGTAGACGAGGGGGCAAATTCGGAGCATCACTTCTGCTTGAAGGTTTACACGCTCTTACTCACTGCCAGAATGGCTATAGAGTGCAGAGGCAACAACCTGCCAAAGAGGTCCGTGTCCGTCTTCGCTACTGGGAGCCAGCAGGAAGGCATCCAGTCCCCACCACAGCCTTGATGAACAGTGGAGGGTGCAGTGCCAGCCTCTTGCAGATCAGTTCAAGCATCACTAGAAGAGAATCTGTCTCTAGCAGATGTTCATGTCCCCTTTTTTTTATTTTTATTGCTTCTGAAGCTGGTATAGCACCTGAGTTGGAAGTGTTGGGTTTTGACTGTAAATTTCAAAGGCCATTGGGTCTCCCTTTCTTATGTGATCAGCTATAGATGTGATCATCAGAAACTTAAGCAAACAATTCCAGAATCAAGGAGGACAGAGGTAGCAGGAGGCCTTTTAAAAGGGCTCTTACTATTGCCTTTCTGTGCAAGTTCTTCTGAGGTGAGCTCGTTACAGAACTCTTCATTTCTAGGGCCTCGTCACGGCCGTGGGTATATGGCAGGGTGGGGGTGTAAAAGGCAATGAGGTGGGCAACTGAGGCATTTTGCAGCTGGAAAAGTGAACCAAAGCTCCTGTTTTTGAGGAAACTCTTTTTTTCAACTTCTCATTTGTTTTGCATGCGGGTAAGAAGTCAAAATGAGTATTTATGAATCTAGCAGTAGAGTCCTCAGGCAGGCTAAAGCACAGGGCTTCTCACTGCTTTTCTGAATATGAAGTCCCCCTGGGAATTACAAGTGGTGCCCTAGAGCTTTCCTTCACAGGTTGGTATCTCACAGCATTGAACCAAGCCTCTTGTTTTCATTCACCCCCTGGAAATCACACAGTAATGCCTCCTGCGTGCAACTTCTGAATGATGGGACACAGTCAGCACCCACTGAGAGTCTGCAGATTAGAAGTTCAGCAGCAGACAGAAGGATGAACCATGTATATTTAGAAGAAATCACAAGTATGACAAGAAATCTCCACATAGCAAAACAGCAGCATTAAAATGGGGAGAGTCAGAAATATAAAAGGTGTGGTATTTACAAAGAGAGCCAAGTGAGTCTTCCAATAGCCAAGTTAAATATGACACAACTGATGTTAATGTGAACCCTCCCTCCGGAGATCTCAGGCACGGAGTTATGGACTCTAGGGAGACAACGTGCAAGTTTGCCTTTTTGTCTTGTTTGGCTTGGCTTAATGAAAAGCGAACGTTACACTAAGTTGGTCAGCACTGCAGATAGCCCCATCTTTACAGGTTCCTCTCTCCCCTGACCCCCAACCCTGAAACTGGCTCTTTGTGAAGTGCCAAGCATTTTTTTCCCCATCGCCTTTAGCCATATCCATGTAGACATTGTTTATAAAGAGATCCTTGCAATTGCAAAGTCAGTATTTCTGTGCATGCAGATATAATCATTTTCCTGGCTTCCATTTAATGAATCCCTTGCATCTTTGAGAACTTGTTTCATGCTCTGAGGCTGGAAAATTACCATCATGCTTCTGACTGGGGATTCATAAAATTACTTTTGGAAAAAATACAGTAAATTAATACAGTATTGTAACTAAGCAGCACACTGTTGGATTCACGCTGAACATCTTGGAGGCTTCCTCGTGAATACACTACCTGCTTTGCTTAACTAAAGCCCTGAAAACCATGGCTCCTGCTCAGAGCCTTTTAACGGATTTCTTTACTAATTACCCATTCTTCCCTCCAATGAAATCAGTATTGTAAGCGAAGTCATACAGCCTTGCTCTCACCATGGATGTAGAGTCCACTTGTGCGTGGTTACCATAGCTGAGGTGAGGTTCAACTGTGCTACCTTGATCATGTCTGTGTCTTAGTTAATCATGCTTGAGTCTTAGTTTCTAAGTAGTCAGCTATTAAACACAAAGGGTTTTTTTCTTTTTCCCACAATACTCCTTAGAAGTTGTCTAGCTTTAAGTGTGAAATGATGGGAGTTAAGGGGATGGTGAGTCAACTCCTACATACCTTAGCCATCATATTGAAACCTCCTGTGATTCTTAGTGAGGAAGTGGATAATTCACTACTGGAGTATTTAAACACCTCAGTATTTCAGTATCTCAGTCATCCTTGGGCAGAACGGATGGTCCAGTCCAAAGATGGGAGAAGGGATTCTTCAAAAAAATCCCTACTTCAGGTATTACTTTTCTTACCATTTTTAAGTAATAGTGGAATGAAATTCAGAAAAAAGGCCAGATTACAGCCAGTTTACTCAATTACAATTTACATTATCACAAGCAATGGCAAGACTCCCACCTGACCTCCAACGGGGCAAGTAGCTGACAAAGTATAAGTGATCCAAAAGGTGTTTTAAATGTAGTTATACTGAGGTTGTAAATCAGATGCAAATCTCATTGTATTATACCACATTATACACATCTTTTTCAGTGGCATAAGAAACTACTCCTATCTGTACACATCTATATTTAATCCATAGCTGTATTCCTGAAAACAATGCCTTTTTAATCAGTTCAATCAACGGAATAAATGTAGCAAAAAAATACGTCTCAGATTACTATATGATAATTGACAAAAAATATTCAGACAGAATGGCCTCTCTCACTGCCTACTGAGCAAATTTTCTAAGCTCCCCATCTCTTCACATCGCTTCGCTATATGAACAGCCAGTAAAGGATCATTTCAGCTACCACAACCACCTGTATTTTACTGATTTATCCCTTACTTCCTATTGTTTGCCATATCCTTGTGAAAGAGTGGGCATACATTCCATTATTTCTATTTGGCATAATATTTTTCTTTTGTCTTTTTAAGGTCTGTGGAACCAAGAGGACTCAGTGGAGCTGACTGTTCCCAACGTCACAACTGGAGCCAGTACAGCCCTGTCGAGTAGCCAGCGATTCAGACAGAACCAGAAGAGGACTCAGAAACTTCTCCCTCACAGCAATCAGGCAAAGATACAGACCTCAGTCTTTTATGTCAACTTTCTAGTAGAAATATTATTTCTTACAAACATTTCTAAGTGGATTGGATACATTCTGATATCTTTTATGAACGGATTTTGCCACATCTTAGTTTCATGAGCAATGCCAATATTTCCTTATTATTCAGGCTGCCTGCTCTTCAGGGACTGTCTTTTTGTTCCATGAGTGTGTGGGGCCTAGTCAATGATGCCTTAATTGCCAATTGTTCCTTCTAAGCTCTACCACAATACAGACATTAAAAATTCACTGAATACTCAAGTCAATGCAATTATACTCGTGGCCACATTCATGCATGCTCCTTGGCTACCTGGTGCATTTGTGGCCTTATGGCTGCAGGGTACCGTTGCCTTTACACATATGCACACTTAGATCAGTCTGCACCTGCCTCCACACTGTGTTGTAAATAAAAAGCTTATAGCTGGTTTCCTACCTGAGTACATAGATGACATCCTAAGAACTAAGGTAACATTATATTACTGGTCAGGAGGAGCCTTCCTCTAAGGATATTTCAGAAAACAAATGCTTTTGTATGTTTTATCTGAGAAGCTTTCTTGTTTTCTGCATTGACTTCCCCCCAATTTGTCTCCATTTTATGTTTCACCTTTCCATGAAGAGAGGTTAGTACTCCAGGATGGGATTCCAAGTCATAAAAACCCGAGTTTAGGATGCAGACATCTTCTATTTTGCTTCTGTGTTTACATAACAGGCCATAAATGTATATAAATGAACAGAAGTGCTCTGTCATACTTGAAGCATTTTTTAGATTGTTCTTGAGATTATGCCTTTCAAAAGGAAAAAGAATTCAAAAGCTCTCTTGGTGCCTGTGCAAAATGCCAGCAATATCTCACCCTTTGCAGATAATCTCTTCATATAGCGGTGCTAAAATATTAGCAAAAATTGCATTTAACTCATAAATATTTACAGCGATTTGAAATGCCAAAATTTTGCTCTGTGACTAGCACAAATCAACTGAGTAACATTGTGTACAATAAAAAAGTGGGTCATTGCCAGCTGTGGCTTATAACTGCAACATGATTTGCAAATACATGAAATTGCTGCCTCAGGACAAGGTGCTGCTTTCAGTGCACAATGTCTTCATTGACTACTGTAGATTTGGAATAGGTTTCAAACCTCACATCTACCATGAACTGCCACAATCTTCTTGCCTTATTTAGTCCAAGTTGATGGATTTTTACTGGAAAACGAGAAGAGGATTCAACTCTTTAAAACAGCACCTTGACAGGGAAAATGAACTCAGTAAGGACAAGCCCATCCAAACAATGCAAGCGCTACAAGACAGATCATCCTCTAGGCTGCCTGGAGGAGACAATTGAGAGTCATGATCTCTGGACAGTGGTTTACGCAGTTGAGTCAATGGAGATTTAGTGCAAAATACAAAAACAATTGTATGGAAGACCGAAAACCAGAAAAATCCTTTCCCTCATGAGTGTCCCAGATACTGGGTACAGCATCACACTTGAACTTTTTTCTCTTTTTGGCCCCAGGTGCCCTGCATTTTTTTTTTGTGCCAGGTGATAGCCCTTCCACGGAAAAGTGGAGAGCTCTCTTTCCCCACCACATTGTTTTTCATGAGCTCCCTTCTGTTATGGAGACAGGTGGAAACTCTGAGGTTGAAGAGAATACAAGATCTGTCACTCACACCCTGAGGCTGGCTCTGAGCTTTAGGTTTTGTCAAAGGGGCCTAACCACTTGTGTTTTAAATAGAAGGTGGTGATGGCTGCCTTGAGGGCGTGGAGAGTGGGACCTGCTGTGGCTGCCAGGGCAAGCATACTCCTAACAGACCTTGGGAAGCACAGGGGGACCATCACCGAACTCAGAGACGCCCTAGAAGTTTTCACAGCACTCCCTGGGACACAGGGAGTCTGCACAAGAAATAAAGCAGAGCTCCCGGTGCCTGAAGATATTTTGGGTCAAACAGGGAAATGTTAGAGCATTTCAGCGCCACTGGCATTAAGTGGTTTTAAGTGGCAGTGTTCAGTTAGGTACCTCCAGTTTACCCAATTTCTGTTCTAGATGCCGGTCCTTCTTTGAATTAGCCCATCGTTCACCTGGCTGTTCACAGCCTTTTCTCCAGAAGGGATTTTCTAGAGGAAGGGTCAGACAATAGACCTGGCTCAATTAGTCTCATCATTCAGAGTTGCAGCCCATACATAGAGAACAAGGCTAAAAAATAAAGGTCTTCCATTCCACTCATGGTGGAAACTGCTTTTTGTTTTAAAGTGTGGTCTTTGAGAAAACTCTGCCTTCTAATGCCATTTTTTGCTACTGGCATGGTCTGCTTTGTTCTGCTCCAGACTTGCTGCCACATCATCTACGGCTACTTTGCAACACAAAAGAAAGACATTTGAGCTGCAGGACTGCTGCTGACCTACACTCAGAGGCACCTGCATGCCCAGTACAACTCTCCACTGAGTTGCCAGTTTGTTTTCAGCTGAAACACTCTGTGGACATTTTGAGTAAAATATTCTGAACAATATCTCTCTTCATGATTTCTGTTGCAACATTCTTACCACAAGGAAACAGTGAGGAGCATTTTTGGTTTCCACTTTCTATAGCTTTTTCTAAGGAAATGCTATTGTGGATTGCTCTAAAAACACAGTTGTAGGTTCTGCGGTATGACTTAAGCATTTAATCTGTCCCGATTACTTTAAAACAGAGTGCAGAACACCATTCTTGTGAGCTGTTTGTATTAAATCTCATACTTAAAGTGCACTTCTTACCATGAAAGTGTTTTCCAAGCATTAATTTTCCGACATCTTGTAAAATTGCTCGGCAAAACAGAGCAATATTATCACCATTTTACAGATAAAGAAACTGAGGTGACGAGATCAAGTAATTTACCCAAAGCCTTGGAGAGAATCATAGTCAGAGCTGGGACTGGGAATTTCAGGTTTTGTCGTGTGTTCAGAACAATACTTCATGCTTCCCCTCTAAAGACTAACTATTGCCAGTAATAGTCGGACTTTATCATCCTTCAGGGCAGGCTGCAAGGCACATTTGCTTTCCCGAACCGAGAGAAGCTGGGAGAATGGCTCTGGTAAGGAAGCCAACAAGCCTTCAGCTACTGGGTTATTAATGCCTGTGCGATGCCTGCTCTTGGAGTAGTCTATTTGGATAATTGTGTTTTAAGAATGTGCTGCGAAGTGCTTTGAGAAAAGCGTTCCTTTTTAACTAATGAATGTTTACAAGGAATAAATATGTTAAAATAATGCATCAGTATTCTTCACATCAATAGCTACTCTCATTTATGTCCATTTTCTGAAACAAGGGGAATCAACAGAAAAGAGGCAGATGAAACAACTGTAAGTATGATATATACTTTCTTGAAGGGCATAAATGAAGAAATTGCTAAGTTATTATAGCTTGAAAGCACGTAAATTTTTTTTATTTTCTGAAAAGGGGAGAAAATAGGTAGAGAAGTATGATATTATGGTAAAAACCGCTTCATGAGGGTACTTATGTTCCCCTTCTGAGATGCCTGCTACCTGTGATTCCTCAAAACATTATTGTAAAGATGAAAAACATTCACTACAGCCTCAGATGAATTTAAAAATTTGCACAATGTTTCAAGAGAATAAATGTGACCTATTAGCAAAGAATACTTTTCAACAGTAATTTTCAACAAATTGGTTTGTTTTCCACTACTGTATAACATCAGCACCTTATCTTTTTCATTAGAACTAGTCAATTTTTGAGGCTCTGAGTGGGGAAAAAAAAAAAAAAGGAAAGAAGAACATAATTGTTAAAAGCAGCATAAGTGCACACAGCACAAATTTTGATCATTTTCTACTCTGTTACCATTTTTATTCTTGGTATTGCTCTTTCTGTGGAAGAAACCAGCAAAATCTTGTTTACTACTAATACCTTTTTCTAGTATCCTCTGTGAATCCCAGATGTTTAGTCACAAACTGTGCAGGAGCAAATGTTGTCCATTGCCAAATGACCTTTTTTGATTCCCATTCAAAAATCTGCAGTCACTTAAACCTTGCTTGCTTGACAGTGCACACACCCACACAAACAGGACATTGTTCTCTATTCATCATGCTTGAAAACCATGCCTGAACTTGTGAGTTAAAAAAAATATCATGTGGACTTAGCTGTGGGATACAGATTTGTTTGGTATGGCCCGCAGCATATTTTTTGTTAACAGCACACAGAATAGGTACAGTGTCGTTTTAAAAATTAGGACAGGATAATGCCACTTTCCCAGGGCAATGCAGTTCTTTTCTAACATTGTATTAGGAGTTGGCTGACGTTGGCCATCGTTGGCCATGTAGCAATTCAAGTATCTGAATCGGAGAATCTCAAAGTGCCAGTCTCTAATGCCTTACTCACACTCGATAGTAGCTGTATTAGAAAATTAGATTGAGAGTAAGTCAGCCTGAAAAAGGATGTAGATCAAAAGGAAAAGCAATTATTCCAGTTTTGATGGATAACACTAGCTGTAACACAAACAACTCACAGAGGACATGGCAGCAGTCCATGGATCCAGACCTGGTACCCACAGAGACAAACTCCGAGGCTGGGAGTAGAACGAGCTACTGAGAATTCCTGCAGCTGAGGGAGAGCAGATAGCCGGAGCCAGCAGCAGTGGGGCAGGGGAGCATGTTTAAAACATTGACATATTGTTCAGGGGACTTCAGTCAAACTGGTACAAGCACCACTTAGTCTTACAGCTGCCCTCATATAACTGGTATAAGCCTACAAGCACAGCACCACCAAAATTGGATAGGATCTTCTCTGGGACATTTTCTGACCCTCAGTAACACTTCGGCAGGCAAACAGACCTGGAGAAGTACATAACCATTCCCTGCTTCAGACTACACTTCTGCAGATTAATTACTTCTCAGCTAAGACAAGTTTTTCCTAGGTATGAGGAGAGGGAAATATTTTCACATGTTCAGGTAGGAACATCATACAGGTCCAAATTACACTGTTTCATATATATAAATAGATCTGCTAAGTGTGGAGCTGCTTTTCTTCATTTGGACAGACACTCCTTAACTAAGGAAAAGGTATTTCTTCACTTGGCAGCCAAGAGGTGTGTTTCATCAGGCACACTTATATGATGGGCTTCCAGGAATGATGAAATTACTCTTCGAGAGAAAACATCCAGGTTCACAGGAGCCTCGTTTGACCATGTCTACCTTCTTAAGGGAGTTCACTTTTGAATTGGCATAATACCAGAACAATTTGATTTTGAAGGTCCTTTTTAAACTGCTCTCTGTCATCTATAAGAGGTAACTCTCATTCACCCAGCAGTCCCTTCTCCCGTGAATATCAACACACCCTGCTCTCACAGGAAAATCAGAACTGTGTTTACACAGCTACCGAGCAGAGCATTCCCATTCGGTTTCACCCCAACACACACACCATACCCAAACCATCTGGTCCTACTGCAAAGAATGAAAGCAAAAGCCTTGTGTGGCTACTAGGGACCCTTTAGTCTCCAGGTCAGAAAATCATTCAAATTAATGGAACCTGAGAGCATGCTCAAGTAGTTTGCTGAATAGGACTGATTTGCTCAATTGAGACTTTGAGGAACAAGTCAATGCTACCAGCCCAGCTCTCCCAGGCAGCCTTACAATAACAAAACACAGAGTGTGTTCATTAAGTAAGAACATGAAAATACCACCAGGTGAGTAAGCAGATTGCAGTTTCAATAGTGTTTTCATCACTAAAAACATTGTGAATTTTTTTTAATTATTATGAAAAGCTCTTTGACAGTGTAATTTTAAGTAAATCATTCTCTACAAAGCTTTTTTATTTATTCTTTGCAATTTCCATCATCAGATATTAGCCTCTTCAAAGGAAGAGCAACTTGTCAGAAAAAAATGCCTGTTTCAGAATTTAATGAGAACATTTATTCTTTCTTTTCCCTGAAGAGGATTATAATGTGATGGGTGAAATATAGAGAATAATTAGTCCCACTGGAGAGTAAACTCCAAACAATATTTTCTCTTTTCACAATCTGAACTGGGTGATAAGGATTTGGTTTTGGTTCACCAACCAAGGAAATTATTAATTAACTCTAATTGCAAAATCTTTATCCTGGTAGATGTGCAAACCTTAAAACACCCAGCTTTGGCTTTCAGATCCTCTGATCTGCTTCTAAGAAATAGGTTATAAAAATCCTCCTTTTGCTATCAGGCTCTGGATATCATTGCTACTTTACAGCCAAAACATTCAGGGCTCAAACCAGTTGTACAGCTGGATAAGCAAGTTATCCCTTCTGTATGTGAAATGTCACTTGATTAGTCTGCAAAAGGGTTTTTAGCACACGCGAATTCAGATGCTCAGCTGGTATAAACCTGCACAGCACTACAGACATGAACTAGCTAACACTTTTGTCCTTTAATCTCAGAATCCCTAAGTTAGACATAACATGGCCAAGGGATCACAACAGACCAAGGATGAGAAAAGATGCAGTTACAATAATGAAAAAAGCAGAAGGGAGGCTCCTCACGCTGTTTGTTTCAGTATGGTTTCATTTTTCATTGACAGCAAATCCTTTAAAGTGCTGAGGGGATTTTTTCAGGGCACAATCTGTGGGAATGGGTGGAGCTGTTCAGGAGAAGGGACAGAGCGAAGACCAAGGCTAAGGCGGTCAAGCATCACTGGCACCATGGGCATGAGAGGAAGAAGACGCAGTTGGCATCAGTGTAAAACGAATTGGTGAGGGCTGGAAAACCAGCTGATCAGCTCTGCAGGGGAACGGATCTCCATGTCGGGGCTCTCACGTTATCTCGGCTTACAGCTACGTTTGGCCAAAGTTTATGCTGGTCTTCGAAGCCTCTGGTAAGTCATCTAGGTTAATCAAGTGGGATTTCAGATACATTCTCCCACTGTTCAGCATACTGATGAGGCTAACGTGACACAAGCAGCACACAGCCACCTGTGACACTATCCAGAGCCCTTCCACACAGGCCTTTGGGAAAGGGCTGGGGAAACTACAGAGGAATTTCTGAGTCTCCTTGTCCTGATTCACAGTCCAGGACTCAGTGCCAGACTTCCAAGCTTGTCTGGCTCCCAAAGAAGCCTCTGTCATCCTTGGTATATGTTGAAGTAATCTATAAGGAAATGCAGCAATGGATTTTTTTTTTTCAGAGTGGATATTAATGTGGAAAAATATCTGGGTAGGGCATTAGTCCCCTGGGAAATTATATTCCGGACATTATATTCCTGAGATGATCCCATTTCATTATCAGACTTTGGGCCCTTTGCCTTAAGCCTGTAAAGGCTGGTTACAATGTGAGAAAAGATGACTTACGTCTCACCCCGCCTCCCACCCCAAAAAATCAGAAAACAAACAACTTTCTACTCCCAGTTCTAAAGGACAGGGGGCTGGGAAAGTGAGTGAGTTTCAAGATAGCTGCTCATTTCCCTCTGTGACTGGAAACTAATTGCTGCAACCACAGAATACAAAATGAAAGGGAAGCAAGACATAAAAATGCAGGCAGTAACAGTCCTGGCTGCTAAATTAACAGAATTATATTATCTGTCTGCGAGACCATGATGAAAACTTGCTGTATTCCAAATCATCCTCTTTTTTATGATGGGTTGAGGCAGCATCTTGCTTTAGTTTTTCACCACAAACGTCAAAAAATAAATGATTTAAACCAGACATATGATATTTGTGCACATTTTAGGGCAGCTCCGATTTAGCAGATGCCTTGTATTAATAATATACAGTTGTGACAGGAAATGTGGTTTAGGTTCCTGGAAAAACATAAAAGTTAATTCCATTACTCCATTTCATGGTGCTTTTCCTGAAATGCTAAACTGGTTTTGATTATACTGAAACCTTACAGTGAGAAAACTTTGTCAAGAGTATTAACTTATCGGTGCTTATCCTCCTTCGTACACGTCTCCTCCTGCTGACCTACATTCTGGGCTACCTGTGAACAAGCCTAAAACACACGGACAAAACTGTCCTACAAGACCTGGTAATGTAGCAGAGTCCTTTTACTAAGGCTATTTCAATTATTACTTTTCCTTGGAGATACTGTGTTCTGCTTCCCATTCTCTTTTTATTCTGCCTGAATAAAAGCATTCAAGACTCTTTCAGTTTAACAAAACATTTCAACAACAACAACCACCCCCCAAAACCTCTTATCCATAGTAACTAGACACATCATGGTAATTGATCTCTAGAGGGAGTTTATTAAAAGCCTAAGCACAAACACTTTCCAGAACACTACTGTAACAAGCATGAACTCAAACAAATGCTCAGTTTGCTATCTGCACTTCGTCACTTGATACATTTTGAGCAACTGACTTGAAAAGGATTTTTTCCAGGAAAAGGGAAGCACATTCCGGTGCATTAAGAAATAATACTGAAGCGAATTCACTTCAACTAAGTTTGTCTTCAATGCCAGAAAACTTATACAGCTTATGGATCGTTGCATGTAAACAAAAGTTATAATAAGAACACGTTACTTCCAATGTATCTAAATACATACAGTTTTCACCACTAAACCTCAATTAAGTCCTGAATTCAAGAGCATTAGTCTGATGATTAGCAAGCTATTTTATAGCCAAAGAAGGATAAACTATTTAATTGATACCTGACAGTAAAAAAAAAAAAAAAAAAAAAAAAAAAAAAAAAAGATAATCCAGACAACAAGAAGCACAAGAAGCAATGAAACTACCCACACCACAAACACAGACAAACATCTACAGCTAATATTGTGTTTGGAGCAAAAGCAAATGTCTGGAGGTGAATTACAAAATTAGAAAAAGCTGAGTTTAATAAGAGCTTAACTGAGCTGCCCACAATGGAAAGAAAGTGCTTTGAGGTTTCACAGGGCTCAACCCCTCCCCTCCAAAAGTCTCTCCATCAGGGTATCAAATGACAGCACACTTAACCAATGAAAAAACTCATCAGAAGCATTACATCAAGCCTTCATTATTTCATCATGGTACAGCGACACAACACTGGGATCTTCTGAAAACGAGTGTGTAATTCCCACCCCCCACCGAGGTATCACATCCATGTGTGGATCTGTCCTTACCCCCTCAGCATCGCAGTGTTTGTCATGGCACAGCTGATTCCTGTCAGTCTGAGTGTTTGTTGTGGCTTGTGGGATCTTAAACGGTTCCAGTATTGTAGCCTTGGCTTTGACCTGCACCTTAGCCTAGGCGTGAGGCGAACAAATGTATGAGATGCCCTCAACACACCCAAGGCTAGCTTTAGAAATCTGGGGCTGAAGCTACTGTGCAGCCATGGTAGTCCTCACAACAGTAATATTTAGGAATATCATTTGAATCACATCAGGAATTATGTTTTCATACATTTTGGTTCAGGCAGATTAAAAAATGCTACAAAAAAGATCTCCCCTATGAACTGGTTGAACAAACAGGGAATGAAAAAATCTGTTTATCCTTCTAAAATGTTTTCTCTATTGTTACTTTTATTGCATACTGTTACTAATCTATAATAATCAATAATCAGTTTCTGAATCGTTCTGAAGATTTTCCTCTGCAAACCGCACTTCTTATTATCTATCTTGTAGCACCTGAAAGTGCAGCAGGTGATTTTATAAGTAAACAAGAGTCACACTCTCTGCTATGAAGGGTTTTCACTCTAAAAGGGAACATCAATAGCTGAGGAGTACAATTTAACCTTGCTCAGTCTGAGTAGTAGAAAATGAACTAAACTGATAATTTTTTCCGGAGTATATACCCTGAAGTCCCTGCTGAGGCCACAGCTGTTTAAAATACATATATATATATATATACATATTTACATATGCTTTTTCAAGAATTCTGCTCTACTGCTTCATACCAGAGCAGTAGACAGAAAAAATCTGTCTCAACTATCCTTCTGCAGGCCTGCATCAATACAGGCCGTAACAGAGCCTTGGATCCTGTACCCACCTTAAAATCATATGGTAAAAAAATTAAGATTCTTATAACAGGAAATTAATGGAATCAAATGTACTAAACAATGTCTTAATTCTGATCGTAAACATTGTAGAGGAAGATTCTATCAGATGCTGGAGAAACAAATGCACAAAAGTTGAAACTGGAAAAATTCAGGTAACGAACCGCAAATTAGCAGCTGTAAGGACAGTTATCTCTTGGGTCAACCCTCCACATTACTGGGGCATGCACTACCACCCAAAATCTTTAAAGCAAGACTGAATTGCTTCCTTCCAGTGTACACTGTCAGTTGACTGCAAGACAGCTTTCACCAGGAAATCCTGGTAAAGTTCTGTAGTCTGTGTAATGCAGATGATTAGACTAAATTATTGCATTGGTCAACTCTTGGTCTTAAACTACATGAAATACCAAAAATGATGGTATATAAGCATCAAGGGAAAAGCAAAGTATTTTGCATAAGAAAACAGAAAAAAACAGTGGAAAGGAAGGCGGTATTTCAGCAGAGCCATGCCTTTGTCTAGTCAAGTCTTGAAAAGTTTCAAGGAAGCAGATTGCAGCACCTCTCTGGGTAACCTATTCCAGAGATACAATACCCTCCTAATGGAGTTTTTCCTAACATCCCATCTGAAAAATGATATTCCAAATACCAACAGATTTAATTAAGTCACTAACCAAAGCCTCCAAGAAAGAAGCTAGGAAGGAAGGAAAATCTAAATGAGTGTTTCATAGTGTGTGAAGAGCATCTAGGGAGACTGAATGGCTCACAGGGCTGTACACTGTGCGTACACATTCACATGGTTGACTTGTGACAAGTTGCGGTGAGAAGTTTCTGAGGATTTTCTAACTTATATCACTTTTCAGAAGATGGTCTTCTGGGGAAAGAGATGTCAAATGGACTTCCACATTACCATTCTGAGCAATATATACATTACTGAGTACTTTTATACATATATACGCCTTCTCCAGCATGCACAGAGAGTAGCAAGAAAATGTCTGTCAAAGGACTGTAGTTCTGTGTTGATAATAGAAACAATTTAACAGAAATATTTTGAGTACTCTATATATTTTGGTAGCCCTTACTACACTACGTGTTTGTATAACTAGAATTAAATAAACCATTGTGGAAATACTAATTTGTATGTACTTTGAGTGCCTGGGCATATGGCTACAGCCAGTATTTTTAAATATGGAAAGGTATTCTTACAACTGCAGACAGTGTTACTAAGGGAAAAAATATCCTGAAGAGGCACCATAAGCAATTTGATAAGTGTTTATAATAAACATGTCAATGCAACTAAAGGTTTGAATACCTGTGTTTGGTGTGACATCAGATATTTTTCTCTGATTCCCACTCCATACTCCCTTTTATGTGGAAAGATACATGTCCACTGTAAGACTGAAATTGCATAGACAAAGACTTCCTAAGTGTTGTAGTCACGTTTCCATAGCTGCACTGCTCTAATAATATAGCTGGAGAAAACCAGACACCCTCCCGGGCCTGACTGCAGCTGCTTTTGGTATGACACTGAAAGCACGGAAGAAAGCAGAAAAGTATATAATGAAGACTCCACTCCTGTTTCCTTTGGTGCAAGATGCTCCCTCAGCAGGCTTACTGAATAAGCATATGAGCAAAGGATCGAACACCACTAAACCTCTAAGGTGCTCGTCTGCACTACAACTGTAGCGTAGTCCAGAGATGGCTAAGCTGGCTCTAAATGAGCTTGCTCAAATGCTGGACATACGTAGCCAAACTGCAGACTAGCCTGCCAAGAAGCGGGGTAAGCCCTCTGCTCATCTCCAGGCCACTGCAATTAAACTGATCCCGCTATCTGAGTCAGCTCAGGTATTTCCACAACACACTGCAGACTGAAGTGCAAACATGTCCTTTAAAGTGAAGAACCAGTCCAGGCTAAAAGAAGCTGAGAACCTCATCAGTGCAAATATGGAAAAGAGCTGACTTGACTAATTTATGTACAGTTGTACTAATGAAAGTCTAATTAAATCTAACACTTTGGAAAGGTCAATAAACACTGTTGCAGTTGGTGGATTTCCATCCATGACTACTGACATTTATTAAGAAGCTTAGTTTTTCCGAGAAAGGATTACCAAAGAGAGAATACTGCCAATTTTTTATGTTTTACAAAAATAGTGTGTCTAAATCATTAGATCATAGTATTACATTTCTTCTGAAAATTCTGCTTTTCTATAAAGGACCAAATTATATTTCAAACCTTAACAGAGCTTACGCTAATACAGAGGATGAGGATTTTCAATGGAATCTGATCACACAATCTGATTTGAAAGGAAATCTCGGAATTTGGCAAGAGTACAAGCACAGTGAGCTCCTGTACCGTAATAATGACAGTGTACAAGCGGTCCCCTAAGAGTCACCTGAAGAATTTATGAACTGGAAAAGACCCGTATCTGAGGGTGGCAGGGGAGGGGTTTGGGGCATAGGTAGGATTATCTGATTTTTTTTTTTCTGGGCACACGCAGAATCATGTATAACGTGCAGCCAAAAGGAAAGCTTGCATAATTAAGGAATATAAAATGTTGCTTCTCCTTGTATTTGGCTTGATGGAATTATTTGACTATTCCATCAAAATTGGTTAGAGTCCTTCCATTTAGAAAGGGTAAATGAACTAAGCAGATATACTTTGGTAAGAAGTCTTGTATGTGCATACCCAGTAGCCTGGATACTCCTACAAAGTGTTGTTTCCTTTGCAGATTTTTGCTTCCATTGAGTCCTTGGTCAGGAGAAGTACCAGAAGCTGCCATTTAGGAAGTGATGCAAAGTGCATTTCATCCTCATTTCATACCAATTACAGGCTTCGTATGCAGTCTTCAGAAGCTTTTCATTTTAATTTAGTTTCTGAAAAAAGTTTATGGTTAACAAGTGGAGGCTAATAGCTTCTGATGAAAAAACAGCATATGCTAAATCTAAAGGTTTTGCTGTGTGCACAGGCATTGCCTGTTAAACAATATACAATATACAAAAAGGCCCAGTTCTCTTCTTGCATCTGTAGGAGTCATGAAGAAGTGAGAGTCATGAGTAGCACCAAAGAAGTGAAACTCATTTCCACAACCCAGAGTTGGTAAGTACCAGCTCTTGGTGGACTGGTCATTTGTATTTCTACAGCCTTTTCGTGTCCCATCCTCAAAGGCAAAGACAGCTCTGTGAGTGAAGTGACTTTGAGCCCTGCAAAACTCCATGAAAAACTATTCAGCATGGAGATGTGGATACAATCTCTATCAGAAGAAACCCCTAGCTGCAGATTGCCAGAAACTGGAAGGGTACACTGAGAGAAACAAGACTGTATGCTTGTCTAGCATTTAAACTTTTTACCCAGGGCTCTGCTATTAGCCCGTGCTATGCACGAGACATTGGAACAGGCAAATCTCTGGTCTGACTCACTACAGCTGTTCTTAGGTTCCAAGGGGAGAGAACATGGCCCATCTTTTACTCAATTGGATTTGCAGCAAACATGAGAAATGTGCAATTGCCTTTCATTCCGATTCCATTCACCATTTCGATCCTTCCCTTTTCTGCCTGTGTGAAGCTTAATTAATTCTCTTATAGAGGCAAAGCGAACATGACATCAACACCACCGACCTCTAGCTCCTTGCTCCCCTGGACACGCACTCACTATTTAGCCTCCTAAATCTAAGTTTTTGGACAAAAGAGCAGTCACAGTCTGCCACAAGCATGCAGCTCTGAAATTAAAGTCACAACTTAGCAATAATGGCATTTTGTATTTTACTTCTGTATTGTTCATTTAGTTTAACTGTCCAGAGTTAAGCAATGGGATATAAAGGACTATTCTGCCTGGGGAGACAGAGATCAAAAAGGCGCAGGGGGCTCCTTGTACGGAGCTGATGGTGAAGATCTCACCATAAATCGTAGGCGGATTGGGTGGAAGACTGGGTGTTCTCTAGCCACATCTCCCTTCTGGATGATGGTGAATGGGTACCTCAGAGCACTATGCCACACAAATATAAACAGTCCGTGTTTTAATATGAGGCCTCATGGTATAGATACATCCCCAAACACAGCAGTATGAAGCTAGGAGCGGGTTCCTGCATACACATGCTGTGCCTCCCAGGTCTCTGCTCTCTCCACAGAGCCCTTCTCTGCTCCACAGTACAAAAAGAGTGTGCGTATAGTCCCCTTCATTTAGCCCCGTGCCTTACAGACACTGTCACTTTACAAGATTTGGCAGGCAACGTCCTACACCAGCTTCCAGCCTCTCATCTGAAATGGAGCAGGCAAACATCACTCAACCAGCTGACAATGGGGAGAAAAAGCTTTGATACACCGACTTAGTAAAAAACCAATGTCCTGGTTGCAAATCCACTGTAATCCCATGTTATCAGAAGGAATTCCCACTTGTTTGAGAATCAGGAAGCTTTCTGCTATGCTATTATCCTCGCTAACATGCATGCTTTCCCTGCTGCTTTGCTTTTCTTGTACAGTACTGCAGCACATGGAAAATCATGAAACTGAACTGCCGATAACATCACACCTTTAACAAACTTGCCGACTGATGGATTCTTACCAGAGACTGTGTTCACTGAGCAAGCTTTAAATTTGTAAAAGGCAAGCACGTAGCTTGACTGAAGGGAATGTCATCCAAGAACCGACGATATTGTTAGATAAATGCCTGAAAGGACCAGCTGTAGTAAAGAATAAGCTCTCAACATCTTTGCTAATGGAGTGTGGTTCTTTCTAAGAAAGAAAAAAAAAAAAAGAAGTGTTTTTATTATTCCAGTCTATTACCAGAACGTGCTATCATAGCATATCATCAGGATATGCATGAAGAAACAGGAAAAGCATATGCATAGCAGGATACACAGGATACACATATGCATGGCAGTGTCAATTTAAGATGCGGGGGGAAAATACTTCTAGGATTTCGAATGTGTCCATTAAGTTAAAGTATCATCTGATATTTGAATAAAACTCTGCTGGAGTGAAACTGTACAACTGCCATAGATCACAAACCCTAAATGCAGCATATAAGAATGGAAACTGTAACCCCCTTGGGAAAAACCACTGAACAAATGCACACCACCATAAATGTTTTTAGAGGGCTCTCTCCCTGCAAATATTGTCCAGTCTCTCGACCTCCAGAAAAATGGAAATGGCTCTTTCTTTACACAAGGCTCTTCAATGTTCTGGTCTGCAGAGAAAAAAGACCAGATCTCTGAGGAGGATCAAAGTTTGCCAGCCAGATCTCTGGTTTGGATTTACTCTCTCTCATCACACCCTTGTCCCAGCTGCTTATTCAGTAAAAGTGACTCCCTCCTCTCTTATTACACTACCCACTTTCACAGGAGACACTCTCTTAGCCTAGATTCTCTCCATTTTCCACCGAACATCTCTTTTTTCCTTCCTCTCTCATTTCTCCATTCCAGTCTTCAAACTGGACTCTCCCCCGGGGCATGGCATGGCCCCCTTGGGCAGCCTCGCTCTGCAGTGCTGCCATGGGGTCCCCTCGCTACACCGTCCCCTCTGAGTGCTGCCGAACGCAGCCCTGCTGTTTCATTCCTGCCACAGCCACTGGCAGCAATGCAAGAGGAAACCGTGCCCGAAAGGATGCCAGGTTCCCTTCCTCTCTCTCCCCTGCTAGCAACCATCCTGGCCAGGTGCTGGGCTGGCCGGGAGTAACGTCAAGCAGCCCAGTGTGCCCCCACCACCTCTGCCGCAGGCCTGCCTGCTGCGGGAGACGCCGTCCAGGCTCTACATACATGTTTCTGTGGGCCACCCCTTGCATCACATTGACCTGCAACTGTTGTGACTGAAATTTCATCTCAAAGCCCCATCTTTGTGGCCCTGGGGATGACTCTGCCGGGGGCTGCTGGGCACCCTCACCCTGGGCCGCCCCTCCAGAGTGGCTGTGTGGGGCAAGGGAGGCCACCTATTGCCCGGCTCGTCACCACCAACTACGCTACTCTCTCTCTCTCTCTCTCTCGACTTTCAATTTCTCTGGGAGATGTCTGGAAGTGTATTTGCACTTAGGGAAATTCCTGCTTTGCTAAGTGGCCCACAGTTTTATCATGCTTATTCTAAGAGGAATTAACACGAAATTCCCAAGCCCATTGTACTTCACATTGCCTGTGGAGAGAACCCCCAAACAAGCTTATTTGAAGCACTTGTTTTGTCTATTACTTATTTGGCTGCCAGTGACAGAGAGAAGTCTCCAGGGAGAATGGTATTTTGCAGGAACTTGAATTTTACTTTAGCCAGTTGTGACAAAATACCTGAGTGAATTTTAGCCTATTGAGAGTTTTGGGTCTCCCTTCCATATAAAAAGAAGTAAGCTTATTAAAAGAAAATAGTTTTAAAGTACAGTCACATAACAATCCATGTATAACGACCATATAAAAAAAAATTCCAGAGATCCTTTAGTTGTGGTGGTTTAATTTCTGGAAAAGTTTTTTTATTTTGAGTTTCCAGTTACAAGCCAAAAAGCCACATTTCCACACTCAGGATATAACAAAGGCCCCTGAAATTGAAACAAAGGGACAAAAGTGACTTTCTTTTTAAGGATCTGGTAGTTGATGGGAAACTACTATGGGAAACAGATGAGAAATACAGACTCCAACTGAGCTGTGTGAAACAGCCAGTCCCTGTTTGTTACTAGACAAAATGGCAGGCACGTAGAGCTTCTCTTTATTTTTGCTGCTTTTTCTGTTATGCTCTATTTTATGTTTCTGTTATGCTCTATTTTATGTTTCTGTTACGAATTGCAAGGTATTCTTTTCTCTGGGAGGGCTATCCTGCCCTTACCTACCCAAGGCCCGCACAGCCCTAGGAGAAGCACGGCTGGCCCCGCAGCCAGGCAGAGTTAATGGGCACTCAGCCCCGCGCCCAGCCCAAGCGCATGGGAGGGACGAAGCGCGCGGCTTGGCTGCAACCTGTGTGCAAGACAGCACAAGCACACCAGAGAGGACAGTTGAAATTATATGAAAAATGAGCTGGGCCGTGGAGAACTTAGAGTCACTGACAACCAGCTGGTCACTGCAAGCTGGGTGGGACCAGTTCCCACAGAGTTCCTGAACAGTTTTTTTAACAGGAAAGCAAAGTTAATATCTATTTTTGCCAAACAGTTTAATTGAAAAAGGAAGAAACATCAGTTTTACAGATTGTTCATCCAAATACGTTCTTCCCTGAAAAGCACGTATTATCTGCATGCTTTAAGATGAGTCACCAGTGTCCTGCTATGTCTGGGGAGCGAACAAATTGAAGAGCCAAACCTGTTTCAGAGCAGTGGGGAGCAGGCAGTTGCTAAAGAGAGAGCTTAGTACTGGCACAGGTTACCAAAGGAGTCTGTGCAATTCCCATCCTTGTAGATTTTTAGGAACAAATTAGACAAACAGCTGCCAGAAATGATAGGCAGGTGAGGTGTAAATCAGGAGGAGGGAAGGACCATATCTCACAATCTCTTATGGTTCTACATAGCTATGAAGAGACACTTCAGGAAGACACTTTGCATTTCATTATCAGCCGCAAGCGAAAGGAAAAAAAAAAACAAACCACTTTCTGTTAATTTACTATGAGTCAGAGCACACAGCAATAACTCTGACTTTGAGTAATGATTTCTGCTGTTACCCAGAAATTATGTTCATGGGACAAGTTTGCGTCCAGGATTTGCCTATATTAGAGTATGCTGCTAGCTGCCTGTGTAGTAACTCACTCCGATGGAGGAACATAACGTGTCTTAGCAGACCTGGCCTCCATCTAGTCTAGAGTTGAGCATTTGAGGGCTGTGGGCAATTACAGCAATTCAAATAGGAAAAAAAATTTGAATCCTTGAGAGCCTAATTGATAAGGGAGCCTTATTAGCTGGTATGAATAGGTACGAAGATTTACCTTCTGTACAGAAAAAGGTCCTTGGTTTTGTTACTTGGGTAATTAATAATGCAGCAAAGCCTTTGGACCTTGGCCTATTTATGTAGTAGCTGGACAGTTACAACACCAAGGATTTTGGCAAAATATTTGCAGGATCCCTTGACCCTACAGATGTTGTTGATATTTCAGTGCTGTAATTATAAACTAATTGACGTTTAAGCAATGGAATAAATTGCCCCCAGTGCATGTGGGATGTATGACCAGATATGATTTACAGTAACTATAAAGTAGCTTGAGTTATAAACGGCTTGTTTAAGGAATTGTTCTTTGGAACTTAACCCCAAATTATTTTTTCTTTGCATTTCTTGGTCACTTGTTTCTGCCAGGATAAGGAAATTATGCAAAAAAATGTGATGAGCTGCTAGAAAGGTGTTGCTTTGCATAAAGATTTTAGCAATAAAAGATTATTGATGCTGCACCCTGGCTTCTGCAGAAATAAACCAGTAGGGTTTTTCATCATAACTTCTGTAATAACTTAAATGTGAGTAGCAAGAGATGAAACTAGCAAAAAGTCACAAATATTATTTGGGTTTTATCTAGTCTCAGTCTAATCTGAGAGTCCACATGCTGGGTCAATGGCTTCTAACAGAGACCAACACTGCGTTCTTCATGAAGGAGTTGTAAAAACAAGTGATGTTCTGTTGTAGTTCGGAACTGGGTGGCAGATATACCTGGAAAGCATAGTTGGAGAAGCCTTCCTATGGACTTGGCTTGCTCTATTGACCTACTTACCAGCTTACTGTGGATGTACCGTGACTTGCTTCAGAATTTGTACCATGCTTACTTAATAAATTCACACTTTGCAATGCAGGAAATGCCCACGCAGTGTGATACAGCGTATAACAGGTAACTGATGAAATTTAACAGGAAGTCTACAGGAAGACCAGCACGCCAGATGGGAAGGAACAGAGACATCCAAGAATACAGCCAGATTGCTGAGGTAACTTAGCGGCACAAAAGAGTAACCTTAGTTCATTTCTTCCCTCATCTCCATGAGTCCTCACATCTGTTTGGCTTTGAGAAATCCTCATTCCCAGTCTTTGAACCTGTCCACAGTATGTGGCATATGGTTTTTATGCAGAGGCATATGATCTCTGTTATAAAATGCCCTAAGTTCCTTGTTATGGGAGGACTGGCAAGTTGGAGGTGCAGGGGACCGTACTCCCCCCAGGGTAAAGAAAAAAGCCAAAAGATCTCATCCATCCTACGGCTCCTGCCGTAGAAAATATCCTCTCATCTCAAGGGAGAAGCTGGGAGGCTGAAACAGTCCAACTAAACAAGGAATTGTATCATGAGTAAAAGCTAAAAGAGTGGGTGTGTTTGCCAGCCATTGCTGAACTAAAGATAGAAGGCTTTGCTTAAGCATTGACCCAGAAGATCTGAATACATGAAAAGAAGGCATTTTCCACTGTCTACAAATGGAGAAATTCTGGAAGAAGGGCTTGATGCCAAATATTTTTCTAAGCTTGGTGTGTCAGAAGGGCTCTGGCAAGTGCTTTTAGAAAAACAGCTCATGTTTGCACATATTCACCAACCTTTTTGGGAGACAGTTTCTTCAGACTGCCAGTTGGGTTGTGCTTGGCACCTGAGACGTTTTACTGGAAAATACAGCATGTTTTTGTTGCTGTAGAAGGTAGTAAGGTTTACAAAGATTACGTTTTGGTTTGAGGAAAAACAGTAGAAGTGCATGACTGGGGACTTCAAGTAGAAAGAGCTGACGTTTCTGGCGAAAGCTAAACAAGCAAAAGTATAAACTCTCTCTAATGAAAATAACATACCTGGGAGAAAAATTAACACAGCAAGGAATACAAGCGGACCACAGTACAGCTGAGGGCATCACAAACTTGCCTGGTCCAACTAACAAGGAAATTGAATAAAGATTTAATGGAATCATGAAATATGTAAGGATATTTGTGCATAATTTAGCTAAAAAAAAAAAATGGTTCTGATTCTCTCAGGAGTACATCTCTTGCAGCTTTGGTATCAAGATTTCAGTTAGCTATACAAGACTGGCCCACAGCCTATCACACATACAGCAATTTTTTAAAAGGTAGGGATGTTTGCCTGTGACTATGTGAATATTTCTCTACCAGGCTACAACTTTGCACTAGGAAAGGTTTTTTTTTTAGAAATGAGAAGCTGTAAAGCAGTACAAACACCAACCTGCTTTGACTGTAAGCAATGATTTCAAGTACGTCTTTCAGTAGCATGATGGCCCTAAGGTCATCACACAATGTCCTTCCTGGTCCTTGCAGCGTGCCCAGTTACCTCACATATCTCCAGGGTGGATCATGCCCTTGAGCTGTGACTTTCTCAGCTGTGCCAGTAGGCAAGTTGCAAGGGTTTACTAGTTGCTGTAATTTTTATGGTGGGATACTTAGATTTAAGGATTACACTAGCTGATAAAGCCTTGTTATGAACTGAGACCTTGTTATGAGACCTGCTTGGATTTGGACAATAAGAAGGCTCAGGGCTATTGCAGTACAAAGAACAGCAGAAGTACGAAAAGTCAATAGAAGGGAAAGTTTTCCTCTATTAAGATCACTATAAGTTCCTATTGTCATGTGAAACTCAGTTTAATCAAGTTGCAGATTTTTATACATAATGCGGCATCTGTCTTCACTGATCTCCTCATTTCCAATTTCACTTAAAAACACATGCCTAATCAGTTTGAATTCTCAGTTGCACAATCCCTGTGATCTGCCTGGCAGACTGCTCCTAAGAAAGCCAAAAGCCCAAATATCGCCTGTACGGCGCCTGCATGTTCCTCATGCGGTGCCCAAGGACAGTGCCATGGACAACGCCAAAGCAAATAGCTGTGGAAGGGCTTTGACATTCTTTGTATAGACCAGCAACAGATCTTTTGGTATAATTTGCTGCGGTCACAATTGCAACATTCTTTTTTTATGCAATTGTAACACAATTGATCTTTTGAGTTTCAGGCTGGTGAGGAGGGATCCCCTCACAAGCAATGGGGAAGAGAACTGTGCAAACATTGAATTGCAGAGAAATTAGTCAGTGGTGATTTTTCATGTAAACTAAGTAACAGTGAAAACTTGAACTGGACGTCTGATATCTGTTTTCTAAAATGGGTTCCTTTCCCTAAGGCGGGGGGGGGGGGGGGGGGTGGAACCCTAAATGGGAGGACCAAATCTTTCACAGTCATATGTTTAACAGCAGGAACCTAATTTACACACACGAGTATTTACATTGTGCATCAGTGATGCTTACTGCCTAATTCTCCAAGTTGAGCACACAAAACAATACCCAGTCATTAGATGGCTCAAGACCTGGGCTCCCATCCCCAAGACTAGATTAGAAATGTGCACTGTTGAATAAAAGACGTTTACATGTCCCATACACAAAAAAATGCTTTCCACTAAAAGAAGACCATATATAGGAGCAAGGCTACGGAACGGGGTGGAAACAGGCATAGACTGGGGATCAAGGTCCAGCAGCAGAAGGCTGCAGCTGTCTGCTGTAAGACTTTGTCTCCAGCAGTACTTACCCATCTGTAATGACTGGGAAGCTCCAGCGGTTTTCAGAGTTTCTCCAGTACATGATTTTCCTACATCATCGTCATCGTCATCATAAGCCCATCATCACAGATACTGTATTAACATCAAGTTCTTAATGAGGGAATCAGATGGTTTAAACCAACCAAACCCTAGGGACTTTGCCCACCCCCCAACCCTCCACCTCGTCTGTGAAAAGTCTTGCTTTTGCTTCCCAGCCTGCGCGACCACTGCCATCCCAGGTACACATGAGCAATTTGTACAACAGTTACACGAACAGGTCCTCACCATGCAACTGACTTCAAAGACCTTGTCACAATATTGGCCTGATATTAAAACCTCGCCACCAAAGGTAGGATTTCTGGCCTTCAGCTCACAGCTGAGAATAAGACTGTACTAACAGGATTCTCCTCGGGTTTTCCTTGCCAAAGCTGAGGTCAGCGTACAAGACCTGCCTCAACACCTGCTCTAACAAGTGCACCCGTGAGACTATCTAGCACCACTAAAACAGGCTCTTCAGTGGAGGCATGCCTGTTTGCCTGACACACAGCAAATACTCACAGAGCTTTCCTAACAAGTGACAGGACGAGAGGAAATGGCCTCAAGCTGCACCAGGGGAAGTTTAGGTTGGATATTAGGAAAAACTTCTTCACTGAAAGGGTAGTCAGGCACTGGAACAGGCTGCCCAGGGAAGTGGTTGAGTTTCCATCCCTGGAGGTATTTAAAAGACGGGTAGACGTGGTGCTTGAGGACACGGTTTAGTGGTGGACTTGGCAGTGCTAGGTTAACAGTTGGACTCGATGATCTTAAGGGTCTTTTCCAATCTTAACAATTCTATGATTCAAAATGTAACACACCGCTCATACTGAAGTGCCACATGTTCTATTTCTTTACATTTGGAGATCCTCCTGTGTTTTTTTCAAACATGGCTTTTGTTTGCTACACCTCAATATTAAAAATTTTGGAAGTGTTGCTACAACACAACAACATCCCCCAAATTGATATGCGTCTTCTTGTTCTCAGATTCTTCCTGTGCCCTGTAATCCTACTCTTAATCACATTTTTTCCTTTTTTTTTTTTTTCCTATATAAGGATCTTTAGACATTAATAGATACAGCATGCTTTGCCCATGAGTAATTTTGTCAGGCAGTTTGAAAATCTTGGGACAAACTATTCTCCGTTAGTAGATGTTACTATGACACATTCTTTATGACAGGTACATTTCCAGTGTCATGTCTTTCATCTTAGCAGGTTATCAGATCCTGTTTAAGGAATTATTCTGAAGAAAAGTGTATGTAGTTCAATCCTGCAGCTTTCTGCTCAAAGAAGTAGGTAAAATATATCACAGAGAGAGTAAATGGATAGTTTACTTTTTCATAATATTTTCCCTTATAACATAAGAACAAAAACTTCACACCATTTAGGTCAGCATTTCCCATAAGGCCAAAACACAATCCTGAAAATTCTGTGAATCGTTGAGGATATTAAACACTGAGGATAAGATTACAGAGAAACAATGCAGCCATTTTGAGCTGAGCTTTCCCACAGTGAAAGGTTCAGTGAGGCCCAGCTGGTTGTTTTGACTTCAGACACTGACTCAGGGATTGGAAAGTTGGACACCAAGGGTGGAGTAGAGAAATGACTTGGCAGGCAAAAGGAACAAATTAACCTTTTTCAGTCCACATGCTGCATACTGTACCTACCAGCCACTGCAGGGTCTAAAACCAGATTAGCTTCTGTATATATCTGGGTTTAATAGCATGCAAGTGATTATAATTCTTCATTTTTCTCCTCCTTCGTTTGTGTTCTGTCTTAAGCTGGAGGCCTGGAAGCAGCTTATGTACACTGCATATCTCAGAGGGACCCAATCCTGTCTAAATGTCTCAGTAGTGCCATGACACAAACAACTGCAAGTTATGACTACAGAATAAAATTGCAGAGAACCATCTGAGGTTCTAAAAATTAATCTTCAGTCTTCAGAAGCCTTTTCTTTATTTTCTTGCATTTGAAGTTTATTCTGAATGTTTCTTTTTTTCCTGTTTTTTCTTTTTTTCCTTTTTTTTTTCTTTTTTTTTTTTTTTTTGAAGAAAAGTGAACATGCTTTCTGCTGGTAGAACAGAATAACAGCTACTTTAATTGCTTTCTTCCTTACATGGTATAACATTTGCTCACTTCTGCTGCTTTCCTGAACAAAGCATGTTTGATAACATATGCAGAGACGCACTCAGAAACGCAGACACGCTCTTAGCAGATAATTTGAACGTTGCTTCTGACTTGCTCTGGGGCAAGAGATGGGGGCACAAAGGGAAGTGCCCCCACCGGGGAGGGCTGCGGCAGCAGGGCTGGCATGCAGCAGGCAGCCCTGGCAGCCGTCAGGAGAGTGGGGCGGCTGCTGGAGCCCGGCTGGGTCTGCCGGGGGGGAGACTTGAGCGTGGGCTGCTGCGAAGGCGAGCCAGCGAACTCCGCCGTGCCCTCTCGCTGGCTAGAGAGCAGCTGGGTTTTACAGCTGCATGCAGGGCTGCTGTTATATCCGCAGCACATACCAGTAAGCAGGAGGCGAGTAGACACCTTGTCGCTGATTTATAGGCATCGCTTTGTTGTGCATTCCTGGTGCCTGCAGGATTCTGCTGACTTTACGCTTGCTTAACTCCAGTAAGATCAGCGGCAACTTTGCCTTCCTTGAGATCATAACCCCAGAGCCTCCAAGAGGGAATATCAACAGAGAGTGCCAAACCACTTGGTATTCTGTGTTTAGAGGGCCGTGCAAGCTGGTGGATACAGCAGAGGAGAGTAATGCAGGCTGTATTTATTGCCGTAGCATGACTCTGACAGGACCATCTAACCTCCTAGTGCATTGGCTTGACCAGCTGGGGAACACAGGCTATGATGGGTGTGAATTCCCATTTGGAATGAGTGTTGAGATGCTTCAGAGAGGCAAACAATTGTTTCTACAGAGTTATTGTTCTCTGAAGAGAATTATTACTTTTACAACTGAGAACTATCAGCTTTAAATAGAGGTTTCTATCTTAGCCTCTCTCTTCTTGCAAGTGAAGTATTTTTTTATACTGAGGAAGCCTCAAAGGCATTATTAGTAACATGTTTTCTTTCCTCTTTCTAAAATCCCACTTTTCAGTTTTCTTTCACTATCCAGTCTCAGGTTAGTGAGTACTGACAAATACTATCAACACATCTCGACAAAGAATAAAGTTCTGTCTAGAGCCATTTCACTCCTTCAAACATGTTGAACTAAGAAAGCTAAAGAAGAAGCGGGGGTGGGGGAAGAAAGAGAGAAATGAGAAACATTTCCAAACATAACATAAAAGGTCTTGCCTTAAGACCATGGATTTCCTTTTTGGTACTTTCAAAGAATGTGTCTTTAGTTCTCTTTGGCTGTGTGACCAACAGTTGTGGGGTGTGTCTGTGGTTTTCTTCTCTTCACAGTAACTCTATTGTTCAGAAACTGCAGCCAATTTATGGAAAGAGGTGGAATGTTTATGTAACTTACTTTGCTTTAGACAAGAAATAAAAAAAAAAAAATAAAAAAGACTGGTGGAGGAAGGCCAGTCAAAACAGGATTTTTCTTCCTTTCTGGACACAGATGTTGGGAGAAAAAAAAGCCAACTCTGTCTTCGCGTTAAGCTAAACAGCATTTCCATTTTTAGACACTTTTTTAATTAAGTAGGTCAGAAAAACAAAATCAGCCATTAGATTAGTGCTATAATTTACTTGTTTCAAAATGTGCCATGTTTGAGAGCTGCTCTGTTGACATGCTTACAACACCGTAAACTGAGAAATAGATATATTAGGGTCAGATGATACCACTTTTGCCTGGACTGCTGTGTCCCAAACATACAGTTGGCAAGTGCTGCTAGACTGCAGATGGCGAGTGTCTCTTCATAACTAGACTGGAGTTTCCTGCCATTTCCAAATTAGCTGAGCTACAAATATGATTTGCAAATTGCAAACCAAAACAAGGTAGCCCAAAGAACAAACCTTCTTATTTATGTGTCCCCACTGTCTGTATTGCAGAAGCAGACACGTTAGGGTCACTGAATTTCTGCCTTATCTATCCAGTGCCCTAATGCCTTGTTTGAACTCTTCTTTAACTGCAGTACCTATCTAAAAACTTTAGGTCAAATTCAGCTTTTCTAATTGGACAAAACTTTGATTTACTGCAAAGTTTTTGATTAAATAAGAAGGATCCTTAAAGTTTAGGGTATCCTCAGGTGGGCTGTCATGAGCTTGCATTTGTTAGGTTGGACCTGACCTGAACTAGGCAGGTGCAACTCACCTGAAGCCAGCACATTTGCATCAAAAATATCTCAAAATGAGGTTTTGAATGTAAGAAACAATTTCCAGCCATCACTCAACACCATCACAAAACATATCCTCCTCATATCCTAGTGCCACCAGCTTGAAACCAGGTGGGCATGGAGCCAGGCTGCACAGACACCAGTACTGGCAAGACTGGGTTGCAGAGTCTAAATTCAAATTTTGGTCTTTGTTTCAGACATACACACAGAAGTCTCACAAAAAACAACATGGAAAATATTATAAATAGAAAACAGAATGGAGTTTGGTGGCTCAAAACCCCAAGTGAATGCAGTGTTCTCTTAAGCCACAAAAAATACAGAGCTTGAGAGACACTGAGGAAGCTGCCCCTGCCAAAATATTTCAGCCTTGACAGGGAGAACAGTTTCTGGAGGAAGATTCTGTTTCTATAATTATCTGGTCCTTTACCTCACTAAGACCACCACTTTATTGCATTGGGCCAATAAAGGCTTCTCAGGTGCCAGGAATATCCAAGAGTTTCCACCTTAGCCCAGCGCTCAGGTGGCAGAGAACTCTTAACCTATTTCTGAACCCATAAGCCTTTCAAGTGCTCTGAAAGGCAGGGCTGCACCAGCGTGAGTGAGGGCTGGAAATTGTTCCAGCAACTTTATTCAGCTTGAAACCCCTACTGAAGTGTGCAGAGAGTTTATTTGACCCAACGGGCCAGATCGAGCTGTGATTGCCTTACCTCCTCGCCAACTGCAACAGAATTGCACAAGCATGAGCAGAGTCTGGTCCAATAACAAGTAATTTGCCATATGGAAGCTACTGAGCAGACATCTGCAGGACACTGAAAGTGCTTTTCTATATACAGCGCTGAGTGCTACAGTTGTGCATTCCACAGAGACTCAGTTTGCAGAGGGATAGAAATGAAACATTATTTAGGGTTTTGGTTTCTTGGCCTTGAAAACTGAAATCTGAAAACAATTAAAGCCCAGTGCCATACCAAATCAGTTATGCAGTCATTCCTGGATTTTCCCATGGAATTTTTACATAAGAATTAGGCTGTATTTGGTGCAAACTAACACACGCACAAAGAATTGTGCTGGTCAGAGGCAGGCCAGCTTACAGATGAGTTTCAGGAGTTTTTGCAAATGCGGGTAAAAATCAGTCAGGAGGCGTACTGAAACACACTGGTAAAGATTACTAGAAATTTGATGGCAGCTCACCCATTAAAAGTTCTGTCATGCCTTACATCCTGTCCCTGAGAGATGGTTTTCTGCACCTTCCCAATTCAGGCGTTCCTTATCTTCTCTGTCACTGCACATTTCCCTCTCCAGCCCACCTCGTACACTCTGTCCCACAACTGGGACACTGGAAATACCCTTCCCATCTCTCTTTGGACACCTTTCGGCCGTGGTACTGCTGGGGGATGGGAGCGAGCCCTGTGCTTTTTCAAGGAATGAGCAACCTTTGATGGTAGGTTGGCCGCTGTCCAGGAACACACAACGAAGAGGCTCCCTGCAGCTTTCTCAGCTCTTTGTGTACCCGTGTAGCAGCTGGGCAAAATCTGGCCTCACAATGGTGTGTCTGTAATGACACAACCAAATCCAGTCCTAGCATGGAAGGGAAATACTGTCCAACTGGAGGTCAAGCTTTGAATTATAATGGTGCCCTCCAGACTCCAGACATCTGAATCAGCTGCTTCCCCCTTCACTCAGAGCACTGTATCTAATGTTTCTTTATCCCATTAAAAGTCCAATTGCCTTGAGAGGAGGGGATTTCTGCGATTCTTTCAGAAAAGTGAAATGTTTGCCCATGCAAAAGAATGAAAAAGACAGCATTCACCAGGCAGGAGAGTCAGGCAATCAAGTCTTTAGTTTTCCTTCATTGCAGGAGACCTGGTGCAAACTGCTAGCAAGCACAGCTGTGCAAGAGTAGGTCTCTGATTATTTTCTAGTACCCTGTTAGTGCATTTGATTCAATTCTCTTCTCTAGCCCATTCATGAGTACCAAAACCACTGCAAAACTCACTAGATTTACTGACAGGTGTTATGACTGACCTGTAGAGGAGTCCTGGAGGCAGCCTTACCCAGATCTGAGATGTGGACACAATGGCGTGGAGCACAGAGTCACCACGGTGGTCTGGAAAAAAAAAAAAAAAAAAAAAAAAAAAAAAAAAAGCTTTCCTTGAGTTTTGACCCATTTTGAGCCTTTTATGGTTATCTCAAAGCTTTTCTTCCATTGAGCCAAATGTTGTCATAATTTTCACTGCATTAATCTCTAGAGTTCAAATCCCTTTTTTAACATGACACTTTGGATGTGAGATGACAAGTGTTAATATTCATTATTCTACAAAGCTATAAATATCCTGACGTATAGCAACTCACTGGAAAGGACATTACCAAAATTATTTCCTCAGCCCTGTGCTTACATACAGATCTTCATCACAGATACTGTTTTTCACATACTGAAATGCTTTTGTTGCACTTATTTTGGCACTAAAATTCACTCATGTACTTTTATTTTAATGGATACTTGTAAAGTTAAATTAAAATATTCAGTCAAACTTTCCAGTTCACAGTAGGCAACTTGCACACACACATTCACGTTCAGCTTATACACCATTATCCTGTTGCAGTGCATGAAGAAAAGAAGTCATTTCAGAAGCTACTGGAGTTTCCCTCCTGAATTTTTCCTACAGATTCTTTTTCTAGCAAGATCTTACTTGCAAAGTGTTTTCCCATCAGAGGCTTGCCAGATTTTTGGGGCAACGCTGAACAAAGGTCTTACCACCTTTGTAACACTGAACAGCATTTAGTCTCTTTCATAAACTTGGTAGCCTGTAAATCTGAGATGATCCACACCCTCTGCATTCCTATGTCGCATACTAACAGCTTCTTCTTTAATTACAAGGTGTGGCATTTCTGGACAAGAGACAGCTAATCCTCCAGACGTGTGTGTGTGTGCGCGCGTGTGTGTGTTATTTACATTTACCCTAGAATTTTTCCTTTATGCAAAGCTTTGGCTCTGAAACTGCAACGGTTAAACCTCACCGACAAAATCTCTAGCTCATGGCCACACTTTGATGCCATTTAATATTCTGGTTTACTAATGATTAAGCAGAAGTGTTCTGAACATACAGTATTCAGATCTTAAAGCTGGGAGGTATTTGGATCTAGGACTTTGGTTCATTCTGGTATCTGTTACAAAATGCAACCATCTGCAAAACTAAAACTTCAACAGGAGCCCATATTAGCATGTTACTTTAAACCACGCTCAACTGCAGTTGTCTTGATGAGTTCTTGATTAGAAAGAAAAAGAGCTAAAGCTCTGGGTTTCTTACATAAAACACAGACAGAAGACATGCTGGCGAACAGTGATTTCAGCTCCTGCAGCTGGGAAAGCAGCACTGCCCGGGTGTGCACGCTAACCCTGGGCTGCGCAGCCCCCCTGGGACTCCCCAGCAGGAGGCTAGGAGCCCCCAGCTCTGCAGGCCAGGCTGCACTGGGCTGCAAACAGGGGACGGGAGACTGCCAGGGCCCTGCTGTGTGGGAATGACAGGACCGGCCCTGCAAAGCCATCAGAGCTTGGTGCTGGCTTTGCTGGATCTGGTAACTGAAGCACACCTCACCCGTGACTGCCCAGCGCAGGGGAGGACTGCTTCCCGCAGAAGGGCGGCCGACACGCCTCCTGGGCCGGTGCCCACTGCGTGCTGTGTCATGTCCTTACCTCCATCCAAGTCTCTCACCCACGATGCTTCCCACATCCCACAGCTTCAGGAAATCCAAAAAGCCTCAGCCCCAGCCTTCCTCCAGCCACACATGCCTCATCCCCGCCTTTCCCTGAAATACTTCTCCTGTTCAAGAGCTTCTCTCTTGCTGCCATCTTTTCAGGCCAGGGGGAAAAAAACACCCTCATCTCCTTCGTCTCAGCTCTGAAAAATCCCTTCTGAGTGTCACCTTTCATGGGGCACAACAGCATGGGCAACGCTTGATGAACAGCAAGTGCCAGAGAGGGACTTACTTGGTGGCAAGTTGTGACTTCTAAAGGAAGAAGACTTCTGACTGTGGCCATGCACACAAATGACAAAGGTCCCCAGTCTGTAATGAAGGCTTAATAGGCAAAAAAAAAATTCAGGACTGAAGCACTCTGAGGCCAAGGCAATGATTTTGCCGTGGCGTAGCACACGCTGTGCACTCATGCATCCACACCTCTCTGTGCTCCATGCTGCAGTGCCTGCGCCACAAGGGAGCTGCAGCCCCGGGATTCATGTTGCCAACGGCCCACCGCCGCCCTCCTCAAACACCCCTCTCCCTCCTCCAGAGACACCTTGTTACTGTACCTCCAAGCTGCCTCCACCACAAGCCCCGCTTGGCAGCGTCTGCTCTGGCGCATGCCTGCACGCCATGCTTGGTGTCTCCATCTGCAGCTCCCTCACTCAGCAGGACCTGCTGCAGGCAGCAGCAGACACTCCCAGGCACCCACAACACATCACCGCTGGGTTACAGAGAGCAAAAAACTTTACTTCAGCCCCTGGGAAGGGACTTTCTGACCATCTGAGTGACAGTTGTTGCACTGGGTGTTCATGCCCAGCTGCCGGCAGCAGAGGCTGCGGGCCGAGCTCTGTGGGGGGAGGCCAGGGCTGCCTCGCCCTGGTCACAGCCAGTTCTGGCCAGCTCCAGCGAACCCACTGCAGGCCATGGCTGAGCCCCTCAGCCAAGATGGTGGCACCTCAGGGAAAGCTGGTCTCAGAAAGGGTAAAACACCACACAGGTAGTGAGGAAACACGTGCAAAGGAGCCCTGCAGACACCCAGGTCAGTGAAGAAGGAGGGAGAGGAGGTGCTGCAGGTGCCAGAGCGGAGATTCCCCTGCAGCCCTTGGAGAGGACCATGGTGGAGCAGGTTGTCCCTCTGCAGCCTGCGGAGAGACCATGGTGGAGAAGGTTGTGAAGGACTGCCCATGGAGAGGACCCACGCTGGAGCAGGGGAACAGTGTGAGGAGGAAGCAGAGGCAGAGAGGACCCATTATGGACTGACCACGACTCCCATTCCCCATCCCCTGCACTGGTCAGGAGGAGCTGGGAATGAAGCCAACCTTGAAAAAAAAGGAGGGTGGGAAGGTGCTGTTTTGTCTTTTGGTTTCTCACTACCCAATCTATTTTAATCGCAATAAATTAATTTTTCCCAAGTCGTCTCTTTTGCCTGTAACAGTAATTGACAAGTGGTCTCCCTGTCTTTATCTTAATGCACGAACTTTTCTTCATATTATTTTCTCCCCTGACCTGTTGAGGAGGGGGACTGAGAGTGCGGCTGGCTGGGTGTCTGGCAGCTGGCCACGGTCAGCCCACCACAATCATAAATTGGACCAGCCACAGGAGAGAAAGAATAGAGAGAAGGACAAGAAGAGAGCAGAGTTACCCTGACACTGCGGTCCAGACCTGGTGCTCACGATGCTTCCTGATGAATCAGGCCATTATCTGAGGATTGCCCTGGACACAGAGCCCCGATTCAACACGCGCTGATCATGAGGCTGAATTTGTGGGTTTGGAACTTATGTGCAAAGGCAAGGCTACCCCTGCCTCCTGCCCAGAGACAGTGTTCTTAAATAGGACAGGACCTTTCCTGAAGCAGTCCAGGAAAAGTCCACTGGAGGGAAGGATCATGAAAGAAATGAGGAAAGGCACAGATCAGTAATCCAGAGAATAACTGGAAAGATGGTGAAAAGACATCCCTTTTTGGGGCCACAATATTTTATAGTACAAAATATTGGGGTGGGGTTTAGCTCATAACTTTTGCTAACCAGCGTATCTGTTGGCAGATGCAGCACTGCTATGCTAACGCACTCCTCTGCCCTTTCTACCTAGGACTCCTTTAGCCTGACTTCCAGCTCCACTGCTTAAGAATGCCAGGCGAGCACATAAACCGTCTCTGCTCTGTGGCTGAATGCAGTAGAAAATTTATTAACGGAAAAAGAAGAAATGCAAAAGGAAGATCATCTCTGGACATAGCCCAGGCAAAATGTAACTTGCCATAACACAGCCCTGAAAGGCACTACTAGCAAAATACCCTGGCATGTTACAGCATCCTCCCAGCTTGTACAAAAGCTGCTTTACTGCTGATCTCAATTTACTCTATACTCAGGCATAACTGAATTGTGGTTTTATTATGGGTCGTCTGGCCTCCCCAATAAGTGTTCTGGGCCATCATTAAGACTGGGTAAGGCAAAGCTCTTCCTTTTTTTTTTTTTTTCTTTTCTTTCTTCTTTTTTGCAGAGCTTCTTCCTAGCCTTTTATCAGCTGATCTGCAGAAGCTGCAGAATGATATGCAGTCCCTCTCTTGAAGCAGTTCCCAAATAACAAATTGCTGCTTCTTCCTCCTGGAGCCACCAGGAATGAGTCAGAGGCCGGAGAGGGTGGACAGCATCACGAGCATTGCACTGTCTCCCAAGACCCAACTGCCTCAGCTCCTCCAAGCCTCCCCTTTGCACCCCAAAAGCAACATTGGGAAGACAATGAACTCATATACAAAACCTGCGTGCAAACTTCACATCATGAAGAAGTCTCTGGGTGAAAAAAAGAAAAAAACCAAACATCCAAACTCAGAATGACAGTCTTTGTAAGCAAAACTGCTTCCTTCCAGTTCCTCCAGCTTCACCTGCTTCCCATGCTTGACACAGCGAAAAATCCCATAAGAAGCTCATCTATTCATACCCAGGAACTGCTCATGTTACTAATGTGCATAATCTGGATGCAAAAATCATCAAGACATTAGTGCATTCTTGAACCATATCCTGTCATATTCATTGCGGGAAGCACAGGAAAAAAGTATCAACTTTTATGCAAAAACCTGACTTCTTTTATCTGTGCTGCACGCAGTGAGCATGGAAAACTAAGTTTGCAAGGGAAGTCAGAGTTACCCAATTTGTTTGTCAGGACCTTCTGGTAATGTGGCAAGAAAAAGGGAATTATTAATAAAAACGTTCAGAAAGTTGTGGTTAAGGTAAGAACAGGGCAGGCCTCTCTGCTTCTGCGGCTGCATGACGACTAGTCCATATGTACAGAAAAGCACCATCAAGGAGAAGAGCAGCTTAAAGAAAACCAAAGGAAGATTGATGTGAAACTGGTGGTGAAATAAAGGAGGGAAATGGAAGCTCTAATGAGAAGCCACTTGTCCATAACTGGGGTCAGAGGAGGGAGGCAGCAAATTTCAGAGAAATATGTTTCGATTCATGACCCAGTTACAACACAGTGTCCTTCCAGTCCACTTTTGGTGGCCCTTTTGCCATCACCATGTTCTCCAGTTTACAGACAACATCCAGCAACAAGCCTTCGATGGGGGGAGGACACCAGTGCTACTTGCATTCCTTTGCACCTGCTCCACAACTGAGGAAGAGGAACAGGCCACAGCTCGTCTGACAGTTCATTGCTTGGGAACCCATCAGCCCAACACTCAGTATTATTTCTGAGATATTCTTAAAGTTTACAACCAGCAGGGTGATGTAGAAGCAATTGCAGAAGTAAGTGCTGTGCAAGCCTCCATAGTGCCAGGGAGGTGCTAACAGATCTATAACCACCTTTCAGAGTGACAGAAACTACTCTCTGGATCGCAGCTGCCCCTGCCACCTCGATGCTTTGCAGCTCACAAACTGGAGGAAGCACTTTCTGTAGCTCCAGGAAGGTGGCTTTGTCATGCAAATGGTCTGGACGCTTTTCTGGCCACGTCTGTCTTCATCACACCCAAGTCCCAGGCTCTGCGCATGTAAAGAAATGGTGAGGGGGGATGCAAGGGGAGAGTAGCATACAGAAAAAACAGCCTCTGTTCATGCCCTTACATTCAAGAGGTCCAAAGCTATTTGTAACTGCTAGTCACTGTCACTGCTCTGGAAAAGAACCTGTCCGTGATTCACTATCTCTATCTCTTGGCAGCAGCTTCTACAGCAGCACAAGGCAGAAACACAGAAGCTGCATTTCAGATCTGCCCATTGTAGAGATACAAAGTTTGGACTCCAGTCCAAATTTCTGCCTGCAAAATCATGGCTCCAAGCCCACTGGCTGGTGTAATTTTGGATTAAAACTCCTAGGTTTGCCCTCTTCTAGAAAATATAAAATTTCATTAGTTAGCTAGAGGCTTAACAAATGGTCTGAGCAGAGATTTCACAATGAATATATGATGATTAACTGCAGGATCACAGAGATTAAAGGTGGGAAAGAACTATTAGATCATTGCAGCCCTATGGCAGTTGCAGAGTTGTTCTCTGTAGCGTATCTCTCCCCGCACCTTGTTCAGGCTAGTTTTGAGTGGCTCAAGCAAAGGCTCTCCCAGTTTCTTTCTGGAGGCTGTTCCACACTCGAGCAGATCTTGCTGATATTTACTTGATATTTAATTTCACCTTGCTCCATTCTATAGCCATCTTAAAGAGACCTTTTTCCCACTGGTGTCTTTGTGTTGCTGTTTTCTGCCCTTATGTCAATTCGTAAATTCATATCTCTTTTTCTGTTTGCCGTCATCTCCCATGATCAAGATCAGCAGGGAGTAAACAGCATCCTTCCATATATGCTATGCCCTTTCCAACCTCCGTTAAGCCAACCTAGCCTTTCTTTGGACATACGACATTAAATTTCTGTAGTTTGACTCATCGTGTCATTTCCTGCTCCTGCTTTTAACTCTTCATGAGGTGCCAGCATGACAGAGAGCAGGACCCACCAATTAAGGAGATATAAAGATACAAGAAAGGCTTTCTGGAGAGAATTGGTTTTGACAGCTTAGTGTGACAGGAGATAGATACAGATTCAAACTGAGGCCCCATGGATGGCTTCAGGTCAGTTTCTGCTCTGACTTGGATCCATAGGGTTTTTTACTCTGCGTCATGGGTTTAGGCATAAAGCGCTGCAGCTGGTGCCGGTGCAAGGAAGTTTGGTTCGGTCATAATGCACAAAGCAGCACGCTGCAACTAACTTCACAGACTGAGGCCGGGAAAAATACGTTCCTCTCTTCCAGTCACGTTAATGGAACATTTTCTGCTGGATGAGGATCAGACATTGTAAGGTAGACGTTGTCTAATACAGAGAAGGATGTGGGATGAACAAATGCCAGAGCGAACAAGTCCTAATGACCCTTGCTATAAGGAGCCCAGAGACAAGACAGAACAAGGCCAGGGCTCCAGGAAACAGCCCAGCGAATGTGTGCGCACATGTGCGTGTCCTCCGAGAAGCTGCGCCCAGCCTCCCTCCGGCACGCCAAACAGAGCCTACCGCTGCCTGCAGGCAGCCGACTTCGGAGAGGTTTCAGGTTCCCGTTCAGAGAAAACGACAGCATAGCAGCTACGCACACAATTTTAACTCTGAGAGCTATCACGAATGCGAGTGCCTGGTGTTCATCCCAGCACTTCTAAATTTTCTGAATTCCCTGCTTACTGAAGGGTGAAATTAGACTCACGCTCACAACTTCTAGCTTGAGGAAAGCAGCTCAGAGCAGGTAGGGGAGGGTATGGTGCACAGAGGATAAAAAAAAAGATGATTGTGGGTGCAGAGAAATATATTCCAACAACACAGACTTTGTTGTAGCAAAGTTCAGACTGGGAATTTGCATATGGAAATTCTTTACGAAGGTACTCATATTAACAACCTGAATTGCACTCTGAAGAGATTACAGCAGTTAGGGAGAGGTAAATGAGCTCTGTCAAAACAGGAACAGCTCTAAGTGATTCCCCAAAGCAGGATCAGGGCATGCACCGTGGCAGACTTCCTCCATATTCTGGCACTGGCTACGGAAATTATGGAGGTGTTTCTCTTCTGCTTCAAAGCAGAGGGTCTGGCAGCGGTTCTTGTCCAACGATGTGGAGTTTGAAAGAATTTGAGTCAAAGCAGGGTTCATGCAAAGAAGAAGAAAAAAAGAAAAAAAAAAGAAAAAGAGAGAGTTGGGGCTGTAGTTCAGACACCACCGAGTAGCCTCCAGTTTCCCAGGTTCAAAAGCACGGGTGATGAAGTGATCACGTCCCTTCAACAGCCTCTAAGCATGAGGGAGAATTTAGGAGGAACAGAGCAGGGGCAGGAGGGTGGACCCATGGGGTCACCTACAGTGGAGGGCTGCGCCCAAGATGCATCTTCCTGTCAGAGCAGCTACCTTTGGGTGATGCGTAGCCACACTTCTCGGAGCCTCAGCAAGACTGCAGCACTTCTCCAGACAACCATACAAGAGCCATAAAGCAGCTGTTTCACCCCAATAAGTCTCACTCAAACAGGAGCGAATCTTTCAAGCAGAATGTGCATGTCCCAGGGGAGTCAGGACTCAGGACAAATACAAGGACAAATGGATGGTTGGAGAATACCATAGTCACATGCAGGGCTGGGGCATGAAGGTCCTTCATACTGTACAGATTTGGCTGTCACCAAACAGTTCCAAATATTTGCCGTTCCTCGTATACATCAGAAGCTGCATGCAGATATACCTACAGAAAGTCCACACACAGAGCTTTCTGATCTTTCTAATCTTCTCCTGTTTCTTGGGGATGGTTATGTCTTACAGACCTCTGCAGTATACTTTTGGCCTGAAGGAAGTACAGTGGGTCTGGCAAGCATCAAGGGTTTAAAGCACTACAGACAGCTGCTCTCCCTGAACCAAAAAAACTTCTCAATCCTGGTCGATTTCTGTTTCCTCAGTCCAGCTCCGCGAGGAGGAGGAAATAACGACTCTGTGGGTGTCCTGCTACGGTATGTGGCCCAGCAGATCTCCTCTGAGGAGCCTTGCCGTGGGGTCTGCCCCCGTGCCGGGTTACCAGTCTCACTGGAGGTGTACCAGAGCGGATTATCTGCCCATCCTCTGCTAAGCCTGGCATACTTTGCTTAAATTGACCACACTTCTTTTGAAAGAGTGAAATTAGGATGAGAGAAGTAGTAGAGCCTGTTTTTCCATTTAAGTAGTGTGAGCTGTAGAAAATGGACACTGGCAATGGATATGGTTGATGAAGCTATCTGGCTGTCATAGAAAGGAACAACCCATTTTCTGAAGCCATGGTAGAAACAGGCTCAGAGAGAACAGACCTGATGGTGACTCTGCAAGACCCAGAGTAAGCACCATTGCAGATCCTAACACCTGGGGCACACTGTGTTTATCACGGACAGAGGAGACCATCCCAGGGGCTGTGGCTGTGCACTGCGAGCACAGGATTAAAGCGCTGTGGGCTGGCACTGCCCCACGCTCCCAAGCCTGCAGGTAGCTTACCTGAGATTCTTGCTTCTTCAGCTCTTGCTTTTTAAAATTTCATCGGTGCTCTTGTGTGGTGTTTTATGCTCTCAGGCTGCAAAGCAGCATTCTCTGCTATAACAAGAAACAGTCTGTTTAAATCTTTTTTTTTTTTTTTCTTCCCCCTGAAATGAATGAATGTAAAGCATCACCCAGTGACACTCCCTACTGCTGAATCCATCGGCACCCTTTGTGTTTTCACGGACATATTTTCCTTATAAAAACCAGTTCCGTCTTCTCTGCTGCTATATGAAAGGCTCAAACAAATGTCAGAAAACTGACTGACAGACTGTACAGGCAAAGCGGAGAACCTGACTGTGTTCAGGGGCTGTCAAGTGCACAAAGTAAACAAAAGAATAGATCTATGTAATTTTTCCTCATGAATCTCTTTCAACTACAACTCTTATTTTAGATGTAACTTGCGAAGAAAAGCGCAACACAATGTCAGTGTGTTTTAAATGTAAAAAATCTCATTAGTTTTGACGAATATGTTTCTCTGAGAAATCTTATTATAACTATCAGAGGCATAAAGCCTAAACAATGTTGTGTTTAGCAACGTTTGAAAGTTACGGCTTCCTAAAACTACCATAACCATTTAAGAAGCATAAAGTGTTATTGTAATGCCCTGGTTTCGTCCTTCCTCAAAGCCTACCTCTGGCTCTTCCCCCAAGTTCTCTCTGTTAGAGGCTCAGCAGCCTTCCCATCCCGTGCACAACCAGGACGGAGCAGTAGGATCTTCCATGCTCTTTGCTCAACTTGCATCTCCCTGCTTGATGAGGTCGTGCTGAATACAAATATCTGGGTGAAGTATATTCAGGTTTTGCAGAAATCACCACCACCACGGATGACAGAGCTTACACAGCTCCCTGCTGCAATACAGACTGCCTGCAGGGCTGACAGAGCCACCCTCCTAAGCTGGGATTTACTCTCCTGCCCTGCCAGGGACTCTCAATCCAAGGGAGCAAGAGAAAGAGTTGCATATGCGAGTTAGATTTTAAATCCCTCTTTCTGACAGCACGATGCAGCTGCGTGCTGCAAGTGCGTCTGACAGACATTGGACCCAGGGGAGGATCAGCTTCGAAAAACCTTCCCTGGGATATTTTTGCTCCTTTTACTTCATTCTCTGCGTTTCTTCTAACTCCTGGGGTGGGCGATTTTCCTCAGCCAAAAACCAGACAAAAAGGGGGAAAAACAGGGAGGAGAGAGGTACGCTGCAGTGAGTGGGCAGCCAGACCGCAGGCGGGCACAGCGCACGTAAGAGGCACAAAGCAGCTTATTTCACATGAGCTGGGGAAGGGAGCACAGGTTTTGCAAACGCCACAGGCCGTAGCAGGCTCCGTGTGGCCTCTGCCGCGGGGCAGGAGCAGACGCATGGGGAAGCTTAGGCGGGAGAGGAGCACACCACGCCTGGGAGCGCCCAGGGGAAGGTACCCGGGCAGGGAGAGCAGCTTTCTGCGGGGTTCGTAACATCTTGTGCAACTAAACCGGTACAAATCACCAATGCCCCCACAGTGCAGCTTTGCTGTTTGCTAATGACGAAAACGGAGCAAAATATGAAGTGTTTGCACCCACAGCCTTCTCGTTGGTAACCCACTGCCCGTGCACAGCCCTTTCACCTCTGTGCTGAGAGGGGCAGAAAGCAGCTGCCGGGGAGGCTGGGGCCATCTGTCCCCTCTCCGCTGGCCCAAGCCCACGCGCCCCAGTCCATCAGTTCCCGCGCACCAGGGAGAATTCCCCCCGTGTCCCCCTCAGGCCCTCCTGCCAGCCGGGGAGAACCACGCTCCTTTGCCACACGTGCCGGGCAGCCATGCTGACAGCCACTGGTACCTGCCTTTAGATGAATGCACTTGCAGCATGGCTACACTCAAAACACTGAGGATTTCTATATTTGCAATTAAAGTATTCAAACTGTTTTCACTTTAAAGGTGGGGGGATCTATTTATTTGCTTTTTATTTTGTGTTTTTTCCAGTTCTACCTGGAATTCAGATTTATGTAACATGCAACCGAACGCATCAAGGTATCTGAAGGCTCAAAATGCACAATGCAATACTATAATATAGCTCTTTGTTATGCTAATTATTTCTTCCCAGCTGCTCCTGCAACAAGCGCCAGCCCGACCTATCAAAGGGGAGCAAAACCTCTAGGCGAGCTTTCTGCTGCAAGGTCCCTTACCTCCGCGCTCGAGGGGCTGGGGCTGCGTCTCTTCCAGCACCTGTAAAGCAAGCCGAGAGGTAAAACAAAACAATTTAATATTGCAGCTCCGCTGCCACTGGGAACATGAGCTAGGAATTAAAAAGTGATACCCTCTTGACAGTCAGGTTGCCATGATTTACATTTTTCTCTCGGGTCCCCTCCCCCTCCACATGCATCATCTCAGCACTTCTGAGCAAAGGGGAAAAATGAGGCAGTGTGGGAAAACATCCAGGCAAACCTCAGAGGCTCCACCGAGGTTCTGATTTTGGCACCCACCAGGGTAGCGCTATGTGATCATGAAGGATTTTTAGTGCACGGGTGTCAGATTCATGACACCCAGAAAATGCTGTGGTTGCATTATTTAAATTAAAATTAAGTTTCCAAACAATGATTAAAAAAAAAGTTTCATATATTCAAAATTAAAAGAATAAAATTATCAGCCTGGTTGCCCTTCTATTATTTATTTTGATATTCAGTTAAAAGAGAGTTTGTCTTGTCCCTGTGTTTCTAGAGCCTAGGAAGATATTTTATTGATAGCACATGGAAATATTCAAAGGGAAAAAGGAGCTTTGGCAGCTGGAAAGGGACTACTGGGGGCCACCGGCAGCTTGAGAGGCTCCGAAGACCACGGGGAATGTGGGGCAAGCTCGTTAGCCAAATGTCTTATTTATAATGGTCACTAGTGAAGTACCCCAAAAGCTGACATCTTTAAGGCTCAGAATTAGCAAACAGGCGCTTTCAACAGGTGGATAAATTCATACAATAAAAATCCTTGTCTCAGCCTGCATGCAGAATAAGGAAAATGATCTATCTGACAGTAGCTTATGCTCTACCCATATTTTAAGATTTTCTTCATGACTGTGATGACTACACAGGTTATTTTAAAGTTTCGGTATTGGAGCAATTCTTCAATGAAGATGCATTTCAGGACTGCGTTAACACTATGTACCCTACTTCTCATCGCAAACGCAAAATGAGCTTTGCCGCTATTACCCTAATTAGTCTGCCAGCTAACCAAAATCTTGTCAGGCAGAGAAAGGGGTCAAAGAAGGAATAATAAGTCTTCAGCCTCCACAGGTAAAATGTAGGCTGCTCAACATTTAAAAATTAGTCAAACTATATTTTCAGGATAATGATAATATTAATAGAAATTGAGAAATGGAGGTTGCTTTGGTCATACTTGTTGTGACTCACGGAAGATAAATTTGAGGAAAACATATTGAAAGTACATTACACTTACAGCATAACAACACTTAATGTACACGCATTATCTGATGATTTGCAATATAAAGGGCAATTGCGTTTTGAGCCAAACCCACACTACTTTTTTCAAAGGAATAAATGGTCCCGTAGCAGCTGTACGGCCAAGAGAATATGGCTAGCAAGTGGGGCCTACTCACAGAAATAAGTACAGAGGATTTCGCTGTGGAAGAGCAATGGATGGAGAAAAAAAAACAAAAAACAAAAAAACCCCAAAACAACCCAACCCTTACAAGGATTTTTAGGGTTGATGAAGGAATAGAGCACAGATTTTACACATATACCGAGAGACAGAAGTGACTTTGGAGTTGGGGAATAAAACTGGATTTGAAAATAATCTGTTGCTTGATTCCAGTTCCCAGTGGCAGAGGCTTTCCCTAACTAGAGCAGTAAATACAGAGTAGCTGGTCCCACACTATATGGGGTGGAGGAGGGGGTTTGCCATTTGAAACTTGTTCTGATTAAGAAAATGAGGGAGAGGGGAAAGACAAAACCAACGATAACCAAAGGCGCGGGTGGTCAGCTGATACGACCAGGCACAACTTGTCCAAAAATCAACGGCACGGCATCATCTCACACCAACGGAGGGTCTGATCACCCTGATGGCTGAAACATCAGCCAGCAAACTGCCAGAGAGCGTTTGACACCAGCCATAGTGTACGAGTGAAAATGCTATATTAGAAATACAAGGTGGTGAGGGGACAGTGGAAGTACCACCGGGAGGTCCCTCGGCACTTGCTGGAGATGTGCAGCTGCAACAACCTCGGGCCAGTTTCTCATGGAGGAGGCGCAGCCACCGACCACTGCCACCCCGTCACCCTTCTTTGCAATGGCCAGAGCCCTTAGTTTTTCCAGGAGGCAGACACAGCCCGCGGTATGGAAAGATGAGCCTGGTGGGGTATTCCGCGAGGCAAGTACCCCTGCAGGAGGAAGCACTGAAGAGATTGACCTTGAGCAGACAGACCATTCATCTCATTTTGGCAATCTCGGTATGACAGATTAGATGCTCTCTGGAGTAAATTGGAGAATGATGCTGTATTAATTGAGAAGAATTACCAGCCATGGAAGAGAAGTTATTTTTCAAATTCAGTATCTCACTGTTTTGGGGGTTTTGTTGGGTTTTGGGGTTTTTTTGCTCATCGTGCATACTTCTGAGTGTACACAGACCACCCATCTGCGACTCCTCCTCGCGCTCCCTGCATTCCTCAGAAGGCAACTTGAACACAGAGATTAAAACAAGTTAATGTACTTGCCTACCTGGCCTTTCAGCTGGATCTGGTGAGAAAGCTTTACGCACCTTGCAGCCTGCGCCACTTTTGCAAAGCTGAGGAGCTGAAACTCCACCTTCCCCAGGATGTACTCGCTTTCTTGCTATGACTTAAAGACTAGGGAGAGCAACAACAGGCCAACTACAGCCCCAAATGCAACCGTTTTCACTTGATTACTCCCCTGGAGTTTAATCTAACCTTCCACACCTGACCCCAGGCTCCCTGACATGGAAAGCCACTGCCCCTGAAGGGTAAATTCAGTCTGGTGTTACAGCCACAGCTGCTTTGCTTCATGCTCTCTGTGGCGAGCCAAGAGGAGTGAAGGTCTCATCCTGACACCCCTCAGCCCCAGGGCTGGGTTGTGCTCAGCTCCCCGGTGCAGGCCCGCCCGGCCGAGTACCCCTCGCCTTAGCAGCCTTAAGCTGAGCAGGATTAACTGCTGCAAAGGCACTCGGCACCCTGCCACGGCTGTGTTTACATTAGAGAAAATGGACCTCACAGAGACAGTTTGCAAACACCACAAGACGAACTTTTGTAAACTCCCTCCGTTTAGTCATCTTTCCCCATCTGTCAGAGAAGTTAAAGTGAGATTGAAAAAACACAGGAAATTACTGTGTATTCCAAGTAGTCGTGACTGAGCGGCTTGGCTGTTACATGGGATGCCTTGTGGAAGATTCACATCTCCTAACATTTCCAGCAAGATCCTTCGCAGCGCTTCCCTGGCTGCGATCTTTCAGCAGGCTCTGCACGCCCTGCCAGGAAAAGCCTCTGGGGTGCTTCGTGCGGCTGCGGAAAAACTTGTACCAGTACTGCGGAGCCCAAAAGGTTCCCTCCAGAAAGCGAGGGCAGCCCCTTTCTTTGAGGTTGCAGAGCAAGGGACAAGCAATGAAAAAGGTTATATCCCTTTGGGAGGCTTCCATGTGAGAGTTACATTCACTGAATAAAAAGCCAGATGAAGTCCTTTAACCCCACAGTGGTTTAAACCTTTCTCTGATGTGGCTGACCAGCTCTGTTTGTGATAAAACTTAAGAAACTTCTTTTATCAAGGTTCCTGCCATGAGTAAGCAGCAATTGCATTTGCTACACCTCTGGCTATCGCCTTTATCTCAAGAAGGCAATGAAAGGGCATGAGTCGAACGCAGACTAGAAATCACCTTCACATCTCTGCTTCGGCCACAGCCCTTGAATCACCAGATCCCTACCGCAGTGGCAATCCGAGCTACCAGCAGCTGGGAAGGCCGTTTAGCGGCTGGGTCGCAACTGCCATGGGGCTCCAGAAAGGCCCCAAAGCAGCGAGACACGCTGTAGCCTGGCGAGCTTGTTCAAACTCCCCTTTAGATCACCCTGCGCCTCTGACCCAGCTTTCTGCTTCCCCTGCGCCAACCCGAAGGGTGGTGGCAGCCAGCGTACCACCCCGGCGGCGTGCCGCGGCCTGCGGCGACAGGACAGTCGGTAGATGGGAGACGTAAGAGGAGGATGGAGGGCGCACAGGAAGATGAAATGTGAAAAACATCTCTTTGCCACAACTTTGCTTTGGGGCGTAACACTTTCGGGACTGAAAGAAGCACTTCATTTCTGCGGCTCAGCCTGCGTTTGTTTTCTCTGTGGAGCCAGCTGCTACGCTGGCATTGCAGCTCGGTGCCAGCTGAGGCTATTTGAGTGCTGGGGATGCTTTAGTAACCTTGTTAAGCTGTTTCAACAGTTTAGCTAATCCAGGAAAAATAGTAAAATTTTACCAAAAGTATTAAGTATATATAAAGCACAACGTTATTATGCTGCGTGTTTTGAAAAAGGAGCGTAGTTTTTTCAACTCAAATGAACTATGCATTTCCAAGGGAAACGTATTACCTGGTGGAAAGCGATCCTGAAGATAAAATGACGCTTCTGTTCTTAGTGACAGTAAAACAGACCTGACAACAGAAACATCTTTTTCTGTTGCTGTTTTCCATGTATTATTGAAGTACCATTATAAATAGGGATTAGCCTGCTGAAAGGCACAGTACTTTATAGTCTTTCTTACACTCTAGGAGCAACGTATCTTGTGATAGAGTAAAACAATCTTCCTAGAGAGAAGCTCTTCTGTCCAGTTCTTCCAGGCAACTAGGCCAGGACCAAGCTCAGGAGCATTCATTTAGCAGTTAGGCATGGGACATAACGGATGAAAGGCATTAGCATAATCTTGGAAAAGAACTATTTCTTGAAAATTTGTGATACTAGCAAAATGTCCTTAGGATTGGAGTGCGCAATGGGGAAAAGGCCTATCAGGTTTACACTCTTCACATGCCGTAAATCAAACCAAATTTAAACCATGAAATCCATTCAGCCTAGCCCAGGTTGGAAATCCTATCAAGGTCTATTGCATTTCTGGCAATTGGACAAGGCTGTTTCCAACTCCCTTTTCTGATGTGAAATACCCCTCTCTCTTCTGAAGCAAACAGGGTAACTCAGTGGACTCCGGAGTCCAATACATCTACTTTCAGTATTTGCTATTATTTTGTGAGGCAGGGTTCGGAGAAAGGCATAGAAGACCACTTATCCTTAGGCCAACCTTCATTAGATGACATTTCATCCCTTACAGACCCTGATGATACTCAGTAAGACTGCCCAGAGCTGTAACAGGTTAATTTCTAGGTGTCCCTGAAACTAAAGAGGCTGTCAGAGAGGCCAGAGTAGACAGAGAGTTCTGCTGACCCATCACTTCAGCTGGTGCAAATTCAACTCAGAAGACTCTGCAATGGGTTATGTGTGCAGGCTTGTTCTTGAAGACCAAGGAGCCTCTTAGGGTCAAAAAGCTTTCAGCCCCCCCAAAAGTGTTAGCTGATTTGCGGCTTGGGCAGCATTTGCCCAGGTGTTATCCTTGGCTGTACACGCAAATCCACAGAGAAGCCTGTTGCTTCTCAGTGCACCTTCAGGCTGTCCTAAAGGCTCCTGAAACCCCAAGGCGACTGAGCTCCGTCCCAGACTCAGCTTGAGGTGCACAGCCAACTGCAGCCTAACCTCTTCAGCAGGGAGCAGTTTGATTAAATGGCATTTCCTTGGGTGAGGGAGGGGAACATGGGGGAAAGGACCCAGTAGCCATTGGAGATGTAAAATTAAAATGAATTTTGGTCATTTTAATAAATATATATCAAGGAAATTTCACTTTACTACAACAACACATTAGTATACAAGCATCTAATATTTAAGCTTAAAACATCAAGTGTTTATCAAATATTGGAAAAAAGCAGACATTACTAGACTATCTGGGTATAACACAAGAAAAATCAGGTTTTTTAAAAAATTGGTCCTTGTGGACAAATGTCTAAATGATGATCCTACTCATACACTGTATGAATGAGATCTATATTTAATATTATTATTATTAATAATAAAAAAGCTTCTGTCTTGGAGAAATCAGGTGGGATTTATACTTTCTTTACTTGTTCTTCACAATGATAAACCCTTACAAATTTGTCAGTTCCAACTCACCTGACCACATAAAGGTTATCACTGATTTACACCCTAGATACTCTCTTTGTGGTCACTTTGGCTGCAGGGGCGGGGGGGGAAGCTTTTTCCTGCGACCACTGGGCTTAGTCATGAAAACTGTCCAGCTTGCAAACGTGACTGTGGGGCGTGCCCGCTACCCAAAATAACCATGGCCCAGGAGGACTCAGGCTGAACACGTGCAACCCAGAGCAGGAGGTCTCTGACCCAGAGACCCGGCTGAGTCCAGCACCAAGCCGGGGGCGGCCCGGGGCGCCGTCCCCCCGGGGCCCCTTGTGCACTGCGCCGAGCTGGCCGCTGCCCCAGCATGGAGGTGATGGTCACCCTTTGGACAAGACCCAAGCGGAGAAGATGTCGCCTGAGTGCACGATGCTGTGGGAACAGGCGGCTATTATGAGTCAGCCGTGGCTCGGATGTGGCTATTTTGCCAAGCGCATCCTGCCAGTTGTTACGGGGACTGTGGGAACTAATTAATTTGGTGGATCTAAGACTCGCAATATTCTCGGTCCAACCCCGACTAATGTCTTCTGGGCATTTTAAACAGCACACTTTTGCAACCGGTCTACCTAGGGATGACTGAATGTTGTCCTTAGCCACTGAAATCTCAGCTCATTTCTCCAAAATGTTCTTTTTTAAAATTAAACCCCTTACATTCATTCAGATAAAATCATGTTTATCGCCACATTATCGATTAACATTGTGCTTTTTGCCTTCTTTTCTTGTCTTTTTTAAATCAACGGCAAAAGTCGTAGAAAAATTCCCGCATGCTTTTGCAATCTAAAAGAGAGAAATTATGCGAAACAGAATAAAGTATAAAACATGCCACTGGTTCATGAACTTCATTATACGAAGAAGGAAAAAAAAGAGCCCCAGCAACAGACAGTTGCCATAGAAACACTCAAGCATCGAATGCTTGTTTACAAGAGACATCTCTCTATTGTTTCTTAAATCCCTTCCTAAGGATGGCAAATCAAAAAGCAATCGAGCATCAAAAAGGAAGAACAGAGATGTTTGAATAGGAAGTTGAACTCAGTACTTCAAAGGTTAAAGGTTTCTAATAATATTGATCCACCCTGTGGTTTTTTGTTTGTTTTTTTTTTCCTCTGTTTAGGTTAAATCCCTGCTGTATCACTGATTTATACTTAATTTTCACGCTGGCAAAAATTAAGACAAAAAGTAAGGCACCAAAAAAAAACCTGTCCTGTGTAACAACAAGCCTCATTAGTTACTACAGCCGAGGTGAAAACGTGCAAGTACTTGAGCTGCATGTTGTGTTTCTGATTAAGATCCCATAAACAGGTTATTTCTTTATGCTATGTCCTATTTTGTCAGTTGAACAAGACGCTGCTGAATCCAGGAATTCGTGAGTATCAGTACAAAACGTAAGGACGGTTTGTTCCCAGTCCCTGAAGACAGTCCTTTGTCAGAACAAATACTGAGTTGCAAGGAGCACACCACCCTTGCTGGTAGCATCAATTTGTTTACCAGACTTGTAATTCCTTGGTAAACATAATGGAGGTTTTTCTTAATTAATGGCAGACTTCGTGGGGGCGGGGATATATAAAACGATATGTTTTCCCCATCTGGCTGATTGGTATTTTCAGTAACGAAAGCTGCACCATAGCTGTACAGACTACAGTGCTAAGCAGTAACGCAACTGCGTTCTTTATGAAGTCTCCATATTTATAAATAGCCCGCTGATGCAGATCATAGAGGCGCTTTACGCAATCTGCTCTCCAGTCATTTAAAACGGCACATAATGTTTGTGGCATGATTGTATCATTTGTAGAAAACTATAAAAAATCCATTCAAAATAAAAATCTGATAGACAAACAAACATGCTGCGCATGCTTCAACAGAGCAAAAAAGATGCCTCATATTTTACTTCCTTTGCTGCAGCACATTTTATTACTTGGTAAAGATTCCTTTTTCCTTAAGGACTTTTTCCAAGATTCACTTATGTTGCTCCTGTCATTACATCCAGTCTCAAAATAGTCATAAAATTTGCCTTTACATTCGAGAGCACGGGTGCCTCTGACAGGTTCACAGTTTAGGGCGACGCTCTCTCGCTCGGGTTCATTACCTCCTTTCTCGTCATTAAATTTTGCCTTTTCCTGATTACTGTGAGACCTGGCATTAGTGACGAATATTTCATTAGCAGGTATCTGGTCATCACTCCTGTAAGAAGAGGCACTGCCAATGTCATAATCCACCTGCTGGGAACAGCTTGGCAAAGAAATGGGGGCGGGGGAGGAGGAGGAGGAGGAGGAGGAGGAGGAAGAGGAGGAAGTATTTTCTGTACTAGCATTAACAGAGTAGGGTAGATTTAAATAGTGACTGCCACACTCTTGATAGAAGCAGCACGTGTGGAGCTTCTCGTACTCCTCCTTTGCCATCCGAAGGCGTTTTCTGTAGGGACAGTCCTGAGGCACAAACCACTCTTGTGGCGAGGCGCCGCTGAAGGAGCAGGCGGAGAAGCACCAGTTGTTCTGCATGATGATTTCTCCGTGGATTCTCTTCATGAGGTTGTTGATGAGGACAGATCTCCGCAGGTAGACTTCAGGATCATCGATGAATTTCAGCTTTTCCAAAGACATGTAAAGAATATGGGCCCGCTCCTCAAACACGGAGATTGTCTGAAAAATGCAAAAGACACGGAACTGAAGGCAACCGGTTTTGCTCTAGGCAAGGAGAAAGAAAATGAAGCAAAGTATTCCCCCTGCGTCACTACTTTTCTCATTCTTTTTCTGAGGCGCCTAAAACTGGCTTTTCATTTTGCACGCTCACGTAGCTGGGGACCTGCTTTGTCTTGGCCACAGCATTCACCCAGGTCTAGGAGGAAAGCAGCCACGTGCTACACCGCAGAGGCAATTGCAGGGCACGAATCCAGGCTTGGAGAGCAAAATCCAGATGCACGCATCTGGCTTTTAATTTGCATTTGGGGTTAGAACATAAAATTGTTGTGCAGTTTTACTCCAGTGATGGCTGGGGGCTTTTTGATGTAAATGGACCCAATTCCATCATCCCCTGCCGGGCTTCTACAAAGCTCTGAAGCCAAGTGAAGGTCCCCTCCTGCAGCCTCAAGGTTTGCAAGACGCAGCCAGCCGCCATCGCCTCACGCGGCAAGTGTCGGAGCACTTCATCCACTGCCAGTGGAAGAGGCCCTCCGGCGAGGAGGTCTCCATTTGCCAAGCTCCCTTCTATTGCTCTTGTGTACAAAAGTGCATGCAGGGAGGGAGGCAGGGAGAAACCCATCTCAAAGCATCACAGCATCTGGAGAGCAGCTGTTGGCCTGCATACTACACGCTGCGCTCTACAGGACCGGTGGGAACGCAGATAGGCAGGGACGAGGTCAGGAAACGAAGAGAGGATAGGGATTTGCAGAAATCCTGGCTCGACGCCCACAGATTTGTTCTCCCTTCCACGGTCCTTCCAGGACTCCCTTTCTCAGCACTGGCAGCATGAGCAGGTTACTGCCCCCGGGAGGCCCCGGATTCTGCGCTGTAATCGCTACCCTGGGAATCAAAATAAGAGAGGGGGCAACGCATGCTACTGTAAAGCACTATTAACCAATTTTCGTTTTTAGTAAGAATTTGGTTTGCGTAGGAGGAGAGCAGCACAGCACAAAGAGAGACCGCTCTAAATCCCCCCCATCTGTGGCTTGATCATTCCTCCCTTTCCCACATGGTTACAGCATTTTTGCAGAGTGGAAGTCGTAGCTATGAGGACTGAAAGAGCTTAAAGCACAGCTGCTTTTCACATCCATTCAGCTCTCCTCAGCCCTCCAGCTCTTTCCACAGCCTGGTCCTGTCTGCAGGGCTTAGAAGAAGCACAGCACCTCGTAAAACCAGAAATTGGCTGCATTTTAATGTGAGTTCACAGCTGAAGCTCTTCTTTGTTAGAGAGAGTAATTTTCTATAATAAATGACTCATTTTAAATTATATTAAGCCTATAGGTTAATTTGCGTCCTTTATACCTGCTGCAGCAATAGTCAGTGAAGCCGTAAAAGCCTGGAGCAAACCAGTAAGCCTTGAGCTGTGATCCTCCTGGAGATACGTCCTGGAGGGCCACCAGTAGGAACAAGTTGTCAAAGGCTTTCTACTACAAATGTCTGCCAACAGCCCTGGAGAGGGGCTCTGGGCCCTGCCCTCATACCCGCTACGGGACAAGGAATCTCAGAACATAACTCTCTCCTTACTGGGCAGCAGAGGTAAGGAAACCCAGTGGGCACCTTCCCTTCCCCAGAGCTCAGTGTTGCAAAGTAGAAGTCACATTTGTGCCGAACAGAAGAAACTGGTGACCCAGGGCTTCTGGCACGATACACCTCTACAACAGCACAAAATGATGTCTGGGACAGGTCTACCTTACCAATACACCTACAACTGGTTTTTATGCTGTTAGAAAGGGATAAGTAACTATTCCTCCTCTTTGTGAGGAAAACAATCACTGATGATACAAAAATCCAACAATCTAGCCAAGAAAAAAACTGGCTGAAATCAGAGAGCGATGTGACATGTGGGAGACACGCTCGCTAACCAGAGCGCATTTTTCAACACCCTCGGTGCTCTTCATTCACGGCTCTGGCAGCAGACCGAACACCTTCTGGAATTAACGGCAGGGCAGTTTTTCACCTTCCCGATCAGGTACGTATTTCCAGCCAACGCTATCTGTAGCTGAAAATTCCTTCGGCTGCTCTAAGGTCCGTGGGAAGCGAGCTCGGTGTTACTGCTCGCTTCTCCTCTGCGGAAACCCCTCCAGGGAAAGCGGATCCCAGCGGGCAGACCTCCCCAGCCAGCGCCCGTGGCAGGGATGAGGCGCTCAGTCCTCCTCGCATCTCAGAGGGTTGCCTCTGCGACGCAGGTAAAGATAACGCATAAACTTGCTCCGCACCTTGATCTGTTTTAGCTTTCTGTCTCTGGGGCTCTGTGGTCCTATCGCCTCCCGCAAGCTCTGCTTTAATCAGATGATACTGTGTCCTCTCCGTCGCCGGTGGGTAGCACTGGACTGCCCTGGGCCAGGTACGACCCAGCGAGGTAAGGACGGTGTCTCAAGGCATCAGCTACCCTTAAGCACATCGCTCCAGGCATTCAGTTCCCTACAGGACTGAGCCCTTAATGAACGAGAGCATAAAATCTCTCATAAAAAAAAAAGTTAGATTTCAATTTATATATTCACTGGCCTGGGAAATGTTTGCTCTAATCCCTCCCCTGACAGCCTTCATTAAAAAAAAATATTCTTTCATTTACTAATCTGTTCTTTTGGAGTTATTAGCTTTTTAATAAACAGGATTAAATACTCAAGGAGCTTGTACTCGCTTTCCGAGTCACTCTGTTTTTCTAGAGGATCTGTAACCCCTTTGGGGTACGAGGAACCTGTTACTATTTTCTCCCCTGGAAAAAAGTTTTGAATGAGTGGGGAACCACGGGCCCTTTTTATTTACGTCCTTTGCTGTTCAAACGCTGTTACAGAGCTGTTTCTGTAAGCGTGATATAAACCATCTAAGAACAAAATAATCTGAAAAAAAAAGTTATTCTCAGCATTTCCATTTACAGTTGGTATAAATGAAGAAACGCCTTTGCCTCTTAAGCAATTCGATGACAATAAAACAATAAATGCGAACAAGTGACAACTATTTGTTTCTGAGCAAACAGCTGGATCATTCTCCTCATTTCAGCAGAGTATTTCAGCCTTCTGGAAAGGGGTCAATCGAGTGTTACTAAGCATCTGAAACTCGGAGTAAAAATAATGACTATTAGAAAACATACTTTATGTGTACAGCTGCTGAGCGGTGGATGAAAATCCTCTTCTTCCACATATTTCCTTTTAAAGTATGTGATCTTGGATGTTGTTACAGGATTTGAAATTCCCCTGTAATGCGATCCTGTGGGTAATAAATCAGATATGACAAATGACATGCGGTTTGCCGGAGGTTCTCCAAACAAAATACTTTTCATTTCCCTTCGCGCTCCAGGAGAACTCCACCGCATATTTTCACATACATTTGCGGCGACCCGAAACCAGCCCTCACCTGACGGACGCACCCCTCGCCGCCCGCACCGCACCGCACCGCACCGCACCGCACCGCCTCGGGCAGCCCGCGGCCGCGTTGCGGGGCGGCGCCGGGGGCCGCTGCCGCCCCCCGGGGCTCCCGCCTTCGGGAAAACCCTGGCTGCCGGCCGGGCCGGCGGGCGGCTGCCCGCAGCGGCGCACCCGGCGCCCCGCGGCCGCCGGCCGAGCCCCGCGCACCTGCGGCCCCGCGGCCGCGCCACGATCGCCCACGGCACGAAAGCCCCCGCTTTCGGCCCGGGCCCGGCCGCCCGCGCCGCGCCTTCCTCCGCGGACTGACAGACGCAGACAGACCGACCGGCCTCCCCCCCCCCCCCCCCCCCCACCCGCCGCGGCGGATCGGCGCGGCGCCGGCGGTGCCTACCTGCGGCGGGGGGCCCGGGGGCCGGCGGGGCCGGGGGCGGCGGGGCGGCGGGGCCGGGGCGGCCGCAGCAGGGCGGCTCCCAGAGGGCGCGGTAGGCGGCGAGGTCGGCGGCTCCCTCGGCGGCGATGGGGCGGCCCAGCCGCTGCATGGGCAGCACCAGGGTCATGGCGGGCGCCGGCACCTGGAAGCGAAGCAGCGCGGTGAGCGCCCGGCGCCCCTCACCTGGCACCCCCGCCCCCCGGCGCTCGCACCGCTGCGCGCACCGGGGAAAAAACACACGCGTGTCCCTCTTACACGGCCACGCGCGTTTTTTTCTTCTTCCTTCTTACGGCAGGAAAAAACCCGGAGCCCTTTCCCACAAAGGGCGCGGGGTCCCCCGCACCCGGAGTTTGCGCGGGCTCCCCCCACGCCGCCCCCCGGCCCCGCTCCCGCCCCGGCCCCGCTCGCAGCCCGGCACGGCGCCGCTCACACCCCGGCGGGGACCCGCTCGCAGCCCGGCACGGCCCCGCTCACACACCGGCACGGATCCGCTCACTCGCTTCCCATTTTCTGCCGGCGGTGTTGGCACGGCGCGCCCGGCACCGACGGGTGTGCGAGTCTGTGTGCGTGTGTCTGTGTCTGCCGTGGGGTGTGCGTGTGTGCGCCGTGGGGTGTGTGTCTCCGTGTGTGTCTGTGTGTGTGCCGTGGGGTGTGCGTGTGTGCGAGAGAGAGCGCGCCCAGCAGTTAGGGATCGCGTTTCTTTCTTCTTTCTTCCCTCCCAAACGAAACAGACAGCAGAGACTTAGGTAGTTGTTTCCACTAGCCCCGATCGGACTGAACTGGATCTGCCTCCAGTCAAAACACTGCGAGACTAAGACAGAAAATTGGCTCCGGTTTCAAGCCGTGAGTTGCAGTCCCACCGGAGCCAAGCACAACATCGGCGGAGCAGGCGGAATATTAAGCAGGAGCGGGGACTCCAGGGCCAGCGCCAGGCTGCGAGCTGCCTCCTGCCGCGGCAGCAGGCGGGAGGGGAGGGGAGGGGAGGGGAGGGAGGGGAGGGAGAGGAGGGGAGGAGGGGAGGGCGGCAGCAAACTTTCTGCGAGGGGCGAGGGGTGAGTTCATAGTCACCTACTTCTTGGCAGAGGAGCGCCGAACAATGCGCCCAGGCGCCGCCCGGCCCCTCCCTCTCCTTCCTCCTCCTCCTCCTCCTCCTCCTCTCTCGAAGAAAGCGGGACGTCGATTCCCCTGGGCGCAGCCCTCCCGGAGGAAGACGAGGGCCCGAGCAGGCGGCGCGAAGGAGGGGCCGCAGGTGGGCAGGTGGAATTTCAGCAATTGTTTGTGTTAGCAGCGGAGCGCTGGCTAACAAGAGGAAAAAATAAACCGCAGCAGAAGAGGGAGGAAAAATAAATCATCCACATCTGCCAGTTGTTTTCTTAAATCCTGGAAGAATGCGCGAGGCTGCTACTTTATTAAGAAACGGGCTTCCAGCATGCGTAGCGCTCTGTTCCCTAGATGCGCGCGTGGGTCTGCCCGACGCTCCTCAACGGGGCAGAGAATGGGAGGCGAAGGGGACATCCCCGAGCAGTTGGCCCTGCTAAAGGCCACCAGACCTCGCCGCAGTCATACCGAAGGGTGCCTAAACCCCTTCCTCAGAGCCAATTTACCACTCACGCGCTGCATGTGGCGCTCAGTTATTCTCTGGCGGTAGCCCATTAATGCCGTCTTGCATTTCCCGGGCAAAGAGACGACGACACGGGGAATGGCGAGCCGCTAGGCTGGGCCACTGGAAGCTATCCGTGACACAGACAATATATGTTATTTATTCCCCGCACCTTTTGTTACCAGCCGAGTACCGACACATGGAAAGACTGCTCAAAACAAGAAGTGGGTCAGTCTGCTGACCTAAGAGCAGGGCCAAAAAGTGCCCCAAGAACCAGCTAAAAAGTCATGTATTTGGGGGCTGAAAAGATTACGCTGTCATTAGAAAGCACCCATGGACTCTTCTCATTAATCTGCACCGAGGAATCACTCACAGGGAGACATCAATCTTCTCGTGTTGGCATGATGTCAACACCCAGTGTTTGTCCTCGGAGAACAAGGGTTGGAAGAAACTCGCTGCTGCTTTGGGAAAGTCAGGATTTCTTTGCTCGTAATGAATTCGGCATCTCTTTACGGAATTTTTTTAATGAGAATCGGAGATTTCAACTGCATTTCTTTCTATCATATTTCATCACAAATAGGTGTTTCTATGCTGAAGCAGAAACACACAGGAAGGAAGGAAGGAAGCGTTGGGGTGCCTTCTGCACAGTGCTGCTGATTTATCTTGAAAAACTGAGTTCTCTGGACAGCCGGTAAAGTAAATTAACTGCTTCTGCTATTTACAACATGCAAAATTAATCGAGGCAGGCCAGTTAACTTCTATAAACAGCTACTGTCCATGCACATTCTCCATGTTTCCAAACTGTATAAAAACAAGGCATAAAAAATAGACCTTCCCTAGGAAAAAAAAAAATCAAACAACAGCCAGAAGACCAAAGCCCCAGACCAAGCTTGTAGGTCTCAGCATGCATTACAAAGCTGTCTGGGTGGCACTCAGCTACAAAATAAGCCCCATTTTGTAGCAAAGGAATTGCTTCAGCACACAGAAGCTGAGAACCAGGCGTTTAAAAGGGCTTGTGACTCTGGGCATGCGATCTGCTCCCGTTTCATTTGCAGAAGCACTGATTTCCAGCTGCTGCAAATGAGTGGGAAGGGAGCTGCAGGCACTCAGCACATGGGAAAAGTCAGCCTCCTTGAAGGTAAAGTTGGACACGGCAAAACTGGAAGCCTGAAGTAGGAGGTGATCTTTACTGAAAAAGCGCTACTGGACCCAGCTCCATAAGCGGGACCTCTGGCCTTGCTCCCAAAGAGCCAACCTACTGTTTCTCCCCATTAAGGGTGGCAAAATCCACTCCCCAGTATCTTGCCAGAAGTCACGCAGCAAGTCAGTGTCAGCGCCAGAAATAGAACCAGATCTCATCGTCCTCCAGCCGTAAGCCCCACCCATTTATATCACATTATCCTATGCAATGGAGGGATTTCATCCAAAATCCTGTTCGTTTCAATGAGACTTTGCAGAACAGCGCACGCATTGTTACGTTTCCATTAACGCCACTGGAAATAAAGGATGAAAGATGCACATGTGAGCAGACAATACATTTACTATACAAAATTACAGCAAAAGGTTGACACTTAGGGCTGGATTCAATTTTGAAAAACCCATTTGGGAGCCTTGTGTGGGCTTCAGTGGCATGGAAGCCAGGCACAGTTTTTTATTGAACCCAGCCCTGCATCCTTAGGCTACCGCATTTTTTCCATTTTGTCAGCCAAATGCATGCAGCGCGAGGACACCCCGAGGCATCTGCAGCAGCCTGAAGGTTAAAATGTCAAACTTCTTCCGTATGCAGTTTTACACAGTAAGACTACTATACATTGCTACGCTACTCCATTTGCTGGGGTTTTCACTCACTATTCCTCCAGAGCCATTATGATGTTAATGAGAGAACTGTAATGATGCCATTCACATTATAACAAGCCTGATGCCATGTCAGTGAAAAGGGCTCTTTATACAGTTCCAGAATGCCTCTAAAAACCCAAACTTAAATATCAAATGCCTGTGACAATAATGCTGCAGGTCTCACCACGATCAATAAAGACAAGGGGATAGACTGAAGACGGCTATTCCTGTCTTAACTCCTGGGTTTGTACCCAAGTACTGCAGCGGTTTCAGTCTTTATCATATATTCTGGAGCGTTTCCACTGCATAATAACCTGACTTGAGGAGAGAATAGCGTTTCTTAACCGTACTATACCATTGTTAACATCTGGATTACAGTGCTTCGAAAACAAAATTGCCATCATTCTGGTAGCTGTTCTCTTTCTGGCATTATAGAAAATTTACACTGCAGAAGCAGTCAGAAACCCCGCTGCAGGAGCACTGCACGCCGGCTGTGCAGAGCCACAGTCTAAGAAAGCAAGTGACAGCCGGAGAGAGGAAGGGGAAAGGCACAATCACGTACCCAGACTGGTGTACCTACATTAAAAACAACAAACCCCACCTATATCACACTTAAACAATGCCGGGATAGCCTTATGGTTAACTATCTATCTACTCTTTATGGTTGCTGCAACGAAGTTCGGTCTCGCCGACTCAGCTGAGGGAGGCAGGGCATCCTCTGGGCAAGAGCGTCGTGGAAGCGGGCATAAAGGCTCCCCTGGGAGCAGCGGCTAAATGCACGAGGACGCCAGCATTGCTGGCAAAGAGAGCAGAGCCGTACAGTAGAGACAATGATGGAGCGATGACAGCTAAGGCGGAGCTGCGACAACCTAGCACGTGAAAATAAAAGACTAAGATACAGGCACATAAAGAGGAAAGGCGGGTGGCGGCTTGGCTCTGAGCGCAGCGGTGGACAGGGAAGAGGATGTTGGGAGCTTGTGTTTGAATAGATCAAACTGGCTGATATGTCACGAGTTCAAGGAGGAGGAAGTTACAAAGAGAGATGGGAGATAACGAGGGCCTCGATGAAAATGTTTATTGTCTGGATAGATAGGCATGGAGTTATAGTAACGTTATGAATGAAGCAGTGGAAACACTGGGGACACTGAACCGCAGCACGCTGCAGCAGCCCAGGCACAGTAAATGAAAGCAAAGAGTCAAAGACGATCCCTGCGCTCAGGGCTCTGGAGGCAAGGCGAGCAGCAAGGCTGCAAGAAGCGGGAAAGCATGTAGAATTGGCCATGCTCGATTTAAACTGAAAACTGGACTTCCAAGAGACAAGCCATGGGTTGGGAGCGGACAGAGAGAGAGATCTCCTCCTCCTCTCGTGGATACAAAATAGCTGAGAACTGCAGTATCTCATGGCACCAGTGCAGAGCGGTCCCTGGCCTGCGGTGAGGGAGATGCTGAGCAACAAGCCGGAGGCTGCAGGGGGGAGGCAGAGGGAAAAGGGGAATGAGGACAGGTGGCAGCGAGACGGTGCGGGCCCTGGGCAATGATTTTTTGTTCCTTCAGAAACGCCCCCGTATCAGAAACACATATAACACCATCTAACATAAGCGTGAGACAAGGGCGAAATGAAAGGGTTAAGGCTGGCTGAAATAACTAGACTGGTAGAACAACAGGTCTGTGTGCCAATGGGGTCAATTCAGCTCTTCATCCTTCGGAGGTATAGATAAACTACAGATCTGCCAAGTCTAGTGTTTTTCCCTGTATTTCTTGGCCCTCACTTCAGGCGATTTGAAGGAATCCACTGTTTTTTTCTTTTTGCTTTCTTTTTTTTTTCTTCTTTTTCTAGAGCTGGACTTACTGTCTGGTGGAAAAGGAATTAACTTGAATTCAGAAACTGATTTCTGTGTCAAGACACAGCCTTCCATGAAAGTGTTTCAAAGGTATCTTCACTTAACTTCTGTCCTAATTTAGATTATACAACTCCAGATGCTCAAGTGTCTCTTTCTCAAGACAGAATTCCAAGCAAATATTTCTCTGACTTTCCTAATTCCAACGTACATTTTTTTTCTTTTCATTCTTTTCAGTTGAATTCTTCCCATGGAGACTTTTCAGAGTTACGCTGTCCCAGTGTCGTGGTTTAACCCCAGCCAGCAACTGAGCACCACACCGCCGCTCGCTCACTCCCCCCCGGGGGGACGGGGGAGAGAATCAGAAGAGTAAAAGTGAGAAAACTCCTGGGTTGAGATAAAGACAGTTTAATAGGTAAAGCACAAGCAAAGCAAACCAAGGAGTTCACTCACTACTTGCCGTCGGCAGGCAGGTGATCGGCCATCTCCAGGGAAGCAGGGCTCCATCACGCGTAATGGTCACTTGGGAAGACAAACGCCATCACTCCGAATGTCCCCCCCCTTTCTTCTTCTTCCCCCAGCTTTACATGCTGAGCATGACATCATATGGTGTGGAACAGCCCTTTGGTCAGCTGGGGTCAGCTGTCCTGGCTGTGCTCCCTCCCAACTTCTTGTGCACCCCCAGCCTGCTCGCTGGTGGGGTGAGAAGCAGAAAAGGCCTTGACTCTGTGTAAGCACTGCTCAGCACTAAGGAAAACATCCCTGCATTAGCAACTTTCAGCACAAATCCAAAACACAGCCCTGTGAAGAAAGTTAACTCTATCCCAGCCAAGACCAGCACACCCAGTTTGTCAGGGTCTCCTGATTTTCTTAGCAAGCATTTTTTTTTTCAGAGAAAATAAATGAAAAAATAAAGTGTGCTTTTGAATTCTTAACAGTTGTGCTTTCTCCTGCTTCTGGCCTCTGTGAAGCAGAACTAGAGGAGGTTTCTATACCGACAGAAAAGAGGTTTCCTCTTTTATTTCTTTGTAGGTGTACGTCACCTATCAGTACTCTTGGTAGCCTCTATGCAATGAACTCTAAATGGTGGTTCTAACAGTTATAGGTTCCCCCAGAATTTATGCAAATGTATGAAAATACAAGCAAATTTGCAATCTATTTTTTTGCCACGGGGCTCCGGCAGATATAAGAAAAGGTGACATCAAGTGTACTGCAGCCGTCTCCTGAAGGCTGCTTCGCCCGCCTTCTCTAGGAGAACAATAAAGCCCCATGGTATTTATTTCAGTAAGCATAAATATTTTTTCCAGTGTTCTTAGCCAAAATGTCTCATATGCTCTCTGCCTCCACCCCGCTGGTGGCTGCCTGGTCCTGCTAGACGTATAAAGCTCGGGCCAGGATCCGCTCAGCTCAGTGGGAGTTTAGTTTGCAAAACACTTCGGTATCCTGAGGGTAAAAGGTGCTCCTATTGCTGCAAACTGTACCTGACAGCATGGCTGACTAGTTAACCTTTGCAACGCGTTTTGACACCGAAGAGGTGCTAGATGCTGTTGTTGGGACTGAAGTCAGAGAGAAAAAGGGGTCCCAGCAGCCAGGCAGGGCTGAGAAAGCAAAGCCCTTCTCTTCCAGAAGGAGGCTTCCCGAATCACAAGGCGGTTCTCCTCACTTGTTCTTTACAAGAGGTACCAGTTAAAACTGCTTTCCTGCTTAACTTTCACTCCAGTGCAGCAGCGCACGCATGTCACTGGCACCGTAAATGGGGTGGTTTACGGGGTTAATTATATTGCCTTCTTCACTTTTTGTCTGCTGCAGAAAGTAAACAAAACAAACAAAAAAGTGTGTTGGAACAAAGGGCGAGTTGTCTCCCACTTTGCTGTGTGCTACTTTCCACGAAGAATGAGAGCTATTATTATTCTTTTACAAGTTTCCTTCTAAGGGAAATAAACACCAAAGGTAGGATTCCAAGGAAGTGACTCACAAATATTGGCAACAGGCTCTGAAAATTGGATCCAGTCTTTGCAAAAGCCTTTAGCAGAATACTAACCCCTCTTATTGCAAAATAAACTTTTCCAAGACGAGCTGCACATCAGCTCTGCGTGCGCGTTAGGAAGCGGAGACGGGAACAGAACCCATTTCTCACGTCTCCCCCTCTTCCCTCCGGGGCACCGCTTCTGATGCCATTTTTAGCTGGAAATTTTTAATAACCAACTGAGTCATCCTCGGGTGAGGGAGGGAAAGGGATGCGCCTCACCTTGCCGCGCAGCGTGCTGCCCGCCGGCTGTCCCCGCCGCAGAGACCCCCAGGAGAGCCGGGCTGGGCAGCCGATTTACTGCAAGCCGATCTACAAGAGCTGGCGGGAACTTTATCCCACAGCTGTAAAAATGAGGGGTAGAGAGGGGAAGGGATTTCTTTTTTTTTTTTTCAATCCCCTGACATTGCGTTGAATTCGGCAGGGCGGGATCAGCCTCTAATAATCTGTTTTCAGTCACTGAGTTACCCTTTCAGATGTGCAGAAGGTAACCGTGCACCGTGCCTCATATTTTATTTCTTAATCAGGAATCCCAGGAACCAGGAATGCAGACACTGAAAAATCAGACAGCTGAGCAAAATCAGTGTGGCAGGATTACCATCTGCAAACAGAACAATCTACTTTGCATATTTATTTTTCAGCTGTTTAAAATTTTGAATCATAAATGCATATTCTGTAGCGCTTGTAATGCACACGTTCTAAAACGCTCATGCTCTCTCATGTTGGTTTGGGGGGTTTGTTTGTTTGTTTTGTTTTTGACGATGTAAATCTGGTTAGACAAGAGCAACAAAACCTGCAAACCTTACACTGACTTCCTTTGTTGCTTGGTTCTTAGGCAAGCCTTTTAAATGAAAGAAGCTGGTCCCCTTATTCATTTCCTTTGCAAATTCCTATTTAACCACTCCAAATCGAGATGAAACAAACGGGGATGCTGGTCCAGAGTCAGATTTTTTTTAGAAAGTCCCTTTACAGCGTGCCTAAAACTGATTGGCAGCCAAGTACCTACTTAAGACGCTAAAGGCTGCATTAGTGGAAGTTTTGCGTCTGGTTCAAGGTCTCCGGCATTGCCAGGTAGTTTCTTAAGCCTATAATTCACTAAGTGCCCAACAGACACTTCTTCCAACAGGACCTCTAAGTAGGAACGATGTTTACATAGACTGTCTGAGACATCTGAATTGTGCTGAACTCCAGCCATCGCTCAACCAGTTATAACCAGCTGTCAGGGTTGGGAAGAAAACCAGGATAAACCAGTGTGGTGTTGCCTTCCCGAATCTGCTGGCAGGGCGGCACAGCAAGCTGGGAGGTAGGAGCTCCTCAGCCCCCACCTCACTGCAGTGTTAATGGGTGAACTTTAATATTCATAATTGCACAGCCGGTCATTTTAGTGACAAGAAGAAGGGATCAGCTGGGAAGTGGCGGCTGCTGCAGGGAAGGAGATGGAGAGGGATGAACACCAAGCCAAGGAGGGGGAGAAACAGGAACAAGAGTGGAAAGAGGGAAGAAAGGCAAAAGGTAGCAGAGTCTTGTTACTCCTCAGGTTTTTCATCCTGTAGTCTATGGACTTCATAAAGGAGAAGAAATGACCCATCACTAGGAATAAATTCATTATGTATGATAGAAAACGTGTTGGTTATCCACAAGTCAAAAATCACAGTAATCAACTGGCTTACACCCATTCTCAGCTTCTTGTGGTGCTCAGCTTTTCCCGTTTTCTGGAAGCCCCCCCGCAGCGGGCAGAGCAGCCGCAGCCACGTGAGGCCAACCAGGACCTGATCCCAGCCGGGCACTGCCACTTCTCCACCTCGCCGCTCTGCAGAGACCGAACGAGGGGAAACAGCGCTGACCCCGCTGCCTGGGTGGAGGCGCTGGCAGGAAGCACCTTCCCAGGGACAGATACTGGGAATCACTCTCCTGTACTTTGTAAAGGTTAGGAAGAATGAGTTTAGTGACAGGATAAAGGTCTCCCAGCCACAACAGCACGGCGCGTCTGCGGTGAGGAGCTGGGAAGGAAACAGATGGGAGAGAGCCCACTGTTGCATGGGATATAAGGGGTTGATTTAAAAACATAATTTAAAATGCTTTCTTTCCGTAAGAAACGTTTGCAACGCATATAAAATAAATGAGAAAAAGAGAAATGTCTAGATAATGAAAAGATTGTAAGATCATGATACCAGTCCTGTTGAGTATCCATTTTTTATGCATGACAGAGCTCATGAGGCAACTGGGCAGCACGCATGACCTGTGATCGGTAAGAGACACTTTTGGCAGGAATGGATTAGTCATTCGCCTCTGTGCGCTGGGGACAGCTTCCCAAAATCAGGCTTTCTGGGGTAACAGCACAAATACAGTGTTAAGATGAAATATTATATTTTGCTGCAGAACTTTGTATTTGACTGAAATTTTTTTCTTTTTTGAGATTTATAGCATTCAGATTGACTCTTACCAACATGACTTTGTCCATTCATTTCTCAGTGTCCTTGTCTGTGTCCCTGTTTTCAGACTTCAACATTTTCCATCTATAAAAGCAAGCAAACAGAAAAAGATCAATTTTATAAAAATTTAAAAGGCTTTATTTATGTTTCAATTTACAATGCAGACCCCAAAAGACTAAGTTTTTAAAAAATAAAACATTTTAAGTTCAGTTTTCATTTTAAGTCCGACCTATTGATTTAATAGCTAAGCAAAAGTAATCTCTTAGAACCAGGGAAAAATAACATAAAATTCTTCTATCATATGAAATAATTACATAACCAAGGAAAGCGAGAAAAAAAAGAAATCTTGTACAGACAAAACTGAGGTGACAAAAGCAGCTGAGGTAATGAGAGAGTTAATATGAGAAGATCACAGACATTTATAAGAAAAGCATTCCTCTGCACAATTTGTCATTGCAAAAGCGGAGACGTAGATTTTGACTGTCCTTGGACTGATCATATTCTGCTAAGATCTGCATTCAATTATTTAGCTGGTGCTACAGAAAGTGATTATTCCTTTTACTTGAACAGTAGCATAAAAAACTTGACGTTATTCTGAGAATTAATTTTCATTTAGAGAACTGTTTTGAGGCGTATGTCCTCATCAAGGCTGGGACTCGTAGCTCTCTGATCCACACAAGTGGTTCTTCATCTAGTACTGGAAGTTGGTCTTTATTGGCACTTCATTTTTCAGGAGTACTTTTATTGCCATGAGTGGGGACTATTTATAAGGATAGCGCAGTCCAACGCGGATGGTGTTCCCAGGGACCAGGAAGGACCACGTGTCCTGGCGGAGTCTCCTGCGCGTGCTCCTGGCAGAAGGAGCAGGTAAGGGTCTGGAGAAGGGGAAGACGCGGGGGTATTCAAGCTAGAGCAACCCAACCCTCCGCAGGGAAGTACCCCCTCCTCTATACTGAGGCATCTTCAGGCAAAAAGAGCCCAGATAACCAAATGCCAGGCCCAGCACTGAGGAAGAGGATTTACTTTCTTCTGTCACAGACCTGGGTAGTGTCTAATGTCCAGAAAAGAGGACAGTGTTGATGTGTGGGAGGGCCGGCATTTTAAGAGCAGGATCTGGTGCAATGGCAATTACTGAAAGGCATTCCTGCTTGCCTGCTCCAAAACCCCCATCTCGCTACTGCACAGCTGTGTCAACCCTCTTGTTTATCCATACGGCGTGTGCTGGACTACATCTAAGCTCCAGGGACTGGGGAGATGCCCAAGCTAAGTCCTATGAAGTTTTCTAAGTGGTATGAGTAACGGCTGAGGATGTGCAATTGCTTCAGTTTAAACAAACGTGTGAAGCAATACTCATGATTTCACTGGAATACGCTATTCCCCAGATTTCAAAAAACAGAAAGAGGAAGCTGTGGGGAAGCACTCCTTTGTATTTTCATTGTGTTCACAGTATATTGATACTCACTCCAGTGCCCATATCCACTTTCATCTTCATCTCCAGCAGCAATAGCAAAGACACTGTACATCCAATCCTTCTCAAGCATGCACGCTGGAGCTCAACAGTGACTTTTTTTTTGTTAAAAGGAGAGAGATTTTTAAACGTCACCATCAAACCACCAAGAAAAACTGAATAATGGTCAGCTTCAGTGCCATTATTCAGTTGATTCATTTTTGTCATTGCAATGAAATTGCAATATGAACTCTAAAATAAAATTCAGATCTCATGTTAAATCTCTGAAGTATTTTTTAGCTCTGGCTTAGCTGCTGTTCCATGAGAATGAATTAAAGATTCATTTCCTTCCCACGTCTACTTCTGCCCGACGCATTCCTGTTCGCCGTCCCTCTGTTACACATGCTCTCTGCTTTTCACAAAAGGAGGAAAAGACTTTCCTCTCCCCGCTTCCAAGGACCAGACAGTGCCAGCCCAGCTCCCGTTCAACAGCTCCTCAAGCTCACCTCACTCCATGAATAGTTTTGCTCAGCGCAGCAGGACTACTCGGCCTGAATAAAGCTGGCAGATCCTGGCCCCGAGAAGAAAGATCCAATCAGTCCAAAGACAAAAACAAGCTCGCAGCAACGTCGCGGGGTGCAGCTCCGAGAGGCTCCAGCCCAACGTGAGGATAGCCAGAAGCAAGGTGCCAAGTTTCTGTTGCAGCTTGGGAGAAGTTTGCGCAAGGTTACCGGAGGATTACGCAGAACTGGAAGGGTGATTCGCTGGCGATAGTCTGCTCGAGCAATTTATTATTATGAGCTAGGGAATTACACCCCAGTTGTCTTTAATAGGAGTACATCGCAACCTCTGAAGGCTATATCATCTTAAAAAAGAAATCCCAACAGCTAAAAATCTGGATGCTGAGAAATGTACCATTCAATTACAAAGTAAATTATATGAGCCTCCGGTGTGTGGTTGTGCTCTCAAAAAGCATTAGCAGCTTCCTACTACTTTACAGCAATGAGAGCAATTTCTTTACTTAGAGAAGCACACTAAATCAGAAATAAAAGGTCCTCAAGAAAAATATCTCGGCAGCAATTCCTAGTCTGAGGGGCACAAAAGGAGTTAACAAACAGCAGAGCATAGCCAACGATTGAGAAATAGACTGGTAGGAGAAATTATTCTGGGAGCCAGAGTGGGTCACAGTAAGTTAAACGTAGACCGTGTTTGTTGTCTGAAATTATTCCAAAAGCAAAATTATTCCAAGAGAGAAGGATAAATATCCCTGAATAATCCAAACCAAAAAAATCAAATATAAAAGCAAGGATATTATTTAGTTGGATTCCAAGTCCATGTCATCTTGAAGGAATTAACCGCTCGCCCAGGTTTTGCTCTCTATTTGTTTCTAAGTATGGAGGCTGGAGAGGAAAGCATTAGGGGAATGCAGGGAATCTCAGGCAGGGCACTAAAATTAAGTTTCTTATTCAGTTTACATACTGCGTATGTTTTTAAATAGAGTTGATTTTGCCTCCCAAAATCTGATCCGGGTAATAGGGCGCACATACTGTGTTTCAAAGTATGCTTGTACAAAGGAAGCGATCACTTCAATAAAAGCCCAAACTTAAAGATATAAATTTGAATGCAGATTTTAGAATTGGGGTTCACTCTCAGGGCCACTATACTCTGCAGCAGGGTACTGGTTAGCCTCAGTCCGATTCACCTGGTACCACTTTAGCAATTCCACACACAGCTATAAACTTTAAGGCTTTTAATAATTCCAAACTACGTAACGATACTTGGTATGTCAGGCCCTTCTGTGTCTGCGTGCTAGGAACAACACACTCACGATGAGGTTAAACCTAAAAGTAAATTCATAGTTAAAGAAGGAACAAACAAACCGTTATCTCTGCTAGTTTAGCAAGAATTTAGCTTTCACAGATAGCGTTACAAAATCTAAATTAATGGATTTGCCTTTTTTGCATTCTCATCAATGAAAGCTACCAAGTTAGTTACCTATCGCAGCTGCTCTGGGGCCGTCCCGGTGCAAGGCAGCATAATGCATCAGCGTTTCAAATTCCATATTGAAAGATTTAAGCACTTATATATTTGACTAGTATTTTTTTTTTTAACCTCTGAAGTAAATCCCTTCATATGCATTTTAGAGGCTGTTGCTTTTAAAGGGACTTGAATTGCAGCTGATAAAGTACCAGGCGCTAAAGGTTGTTTAAAATAACAAAATGTAATTCCCTCTGTTCATACAGTAACTTACATTTTGGGCTTTAGCAGGCTGACACAATTCTTTTCACCCAGAGAGCTTCAAAGGCAAACAATTTTAGTATCTGTAAAGCATCAATTTTCCTTCATTTTTATGTTGCCAAGGGCTCTTCCAGTCACACGTCTTTTCCCCAACCATTAGCTATATTCAGAAAGAAATATATAAGAAATCCAAAAGAACTGATAGATATGGAAATATTTATCTATGGAAAGTGGCAAGTCTGGAGACCTTCCTCTTGTCCAGCCTATCTGAAGAGCTTAATAAACTTGTCTGAAATTATTCTGCAAAACAGCAGGATTTTTGAGACAAAAAAGGAGAAAACCCCCCAACTTAGTTGAATTCAATTTAGTTCAGGATTTCTTTACTTGCTTAGTGGCTATTTCTCAGCAGTGGTGTGAGAGTTGTTACTAAAATACATGAGCCAGCTACTCCTCCTACAGGTCAACGCATTGAGATTTTCATTGATCAGAAAACAGTTCTGGTGTTTCAGAAGGCGGCATATATTTTTCAATGCCCCAGCCCGATTACAGGCAGCATAGTATTTCTGGGGGGAAACGGGCATTTTCTGCTAGCCCTTGCAGAAGAGATGAAACTGTGATCTCAATTGTTTGCATTCATTAAAGATCCTCTAATACATTTCATAAGAGTAGGTTCTTTAACCTCAAGGCTTTGGCCAAATTCCAACTCAATTACTGTCTACCTGAAAATTCTCCCATTAAATTAGGATTGATGTATTTGTCTCCTCCCTTAAACTGGTGTGCAGCAGTGGCTTGAACCGCTAAGAGCTTTCTAGGCTGTATCTTCAACCTGGCTCGTTTCAGGGTTAGGTTAAGAATAACAATACACTCAGTTGACACAGGAGTATATACTGCGATTAGTATTTGTTAAATGTTTCAATATCCACTTACCAAAGGAAGTATTAAAGTGAAAAGCATAACTCCACATTGCATCCCTAAAAGGAACAGATAAGGTTATACACAATAATTTGCTGAGAAATCCACTGACAAATAGTGTCAGTGGATACAAGTGAAGGCTGAAGGTCTAACTACAGACCACCATCACGCATTAACATTTTTTTCAAATCCACCCCTCGCATAAACTACGTTTCTACTTTTCGTATAAGGCAGAAACGTTTGTCATCCAGTGGTTACATGGACTGTAAATTCATTGAATAGTTTTACAGCTTTTGTTCTTTTGATTGCAGCATTTACTGGGGATGCTTAATTTGGATTGCCCAGAATGACAGTGAGCAGTTTAAGTGTATTCTGTATTTCAGGCTGTTGACGTAATAGGACTTATGCCGCACATCTACCTTTTGAGAAAGCTTTCAGTGAAACATTATGCATAATTAGAGAGGGTGGGATATGCACTCAGAGAAGAACAATTCCTTGAAATACTTCTGGCAGTGAAATGCTTACCTAAGGGCGGATCACCTCGTTCCGCAGAAAAACCAAGAAGGAAGCGGAGGAGCAAATCTGCGTGTGAGATGTGCGGTGGCTTGGGTACCAGCACCCTTGGATCTTTCCAGATTGTCTGGAAACATCTGCTTTCAGATTACCTTCAGCCATTGTGCTCTCTCAGCTTCCTAGTGGTGCCGGTGCTCCCACATCGGTCAGGCACCACCGCCCGCCCTCTCCAAGGGCTCCAAGCACGACAGGGGCAGTCCTTCTACAGTGACTCTTGTCTCACATAACGCCTCAGGGCAAACTATGTCCTTGAAGTGGGTCCTGCTGTGGGACAAGTGTTCTGGGGGTGGAAGAAGGGTAAAAAAAAAAAAAAAGAGGGAGTGGTGGTGGTGGTTTAGGAGAACGCCCAAGATAACATCAACTGTATTAAACGTACAGAATTTTAAATGATGACATTGCTATAAATTTTCTAATTGATTTTTTTAAAGGATGCATTATACCAGAACCAAGTAGCAATTTCTGTCCCATCAAAATGACTCTCTGGTGTTTCAAAAGTATTTAGAATCGTTTCTGCCTGCCCCTATGGATTTCACTTCTAACAATTTTTACAAGAGGTTCAAAATAAGATGAGAAGTGGTCAGATAGATTCCTCACAAGCAACAGTCGGCAATGTGAAACGCCTCCATCTTCATACCAGTTTCTCAGGTAGTGGTTTCAGCATCGTATTTAGCTGAGCTAAGTGTGGATTGCCAGGGAAAGGACAGCTCAGCTCCAGCTCTGCACTTCCACTCCCCTCCTTGTGCTGGCACCGGCACTCGGTTAGGCTCTAATTCAGGCACATTGGGGAACTGATCCCACTGAAAACTTTTAAAAAAAATCTTCTTAGGCTTTATCCGGATCCGTCAGTGACTCTTGTTGATAGCAAGAATCACAAAAAGACGGCATTACTGAGGTATTCAGCATACATATTTGGCATGTTTAAGCATAAGCAGAAAAGCGTTCTCCTGACTATATAATACCACATGGAGCAATTTCTATATAGTAATGCTTTAGAGAGAGTATTTCATACTATCAACAGAAGACAAGACATGCATCAGTTTTACTGATTAATTTAATACTACGACAGGTCATTTAGTGCCTGAATATATCAATGACATGGAAGAAAATGGGAATTTTGGCAATGAGAATATGGGCCAAGTAAATCAGCTAAGGCTACAAGGCCAGTCTGTGTCAAACGTGGAATTAAAGAGTATTCCTGATTTCCAGTCCCATGCTTAGACCAACAAATACCACCACACCCTTGCCCTGCTTTATTAACAGGTATGCTCAAGAGTCTGGAAACAGCCCCGTTGCCATTTCCCAATCATCAACACTACTACTTTACAAGACATACCGGTGCTGTCGATGACAGTGGTTTGTATTCGCTGGCAAGCCTTCTGTGAAGAAGTTCAGTTAAAAACCCATGTGCTTGGAAATAAGGAAACGTACAGAATGACGCCATCCCTCTTGTCAGCCTGGCTGTATGCATAACAGATGGGGAAGGCTGCACGGTCAATGCTATTACGTAGCCTCTTGGCCTGGTTTGTGTGCTCCGAAGCGTCCTATACTGTCTCAGAAAACTGCAACAAGCTTGTGCGATGATTTGCCACTGAGGCTTACTTAGGTCTAGCTACATTTTCATGACCTTTAGCCTAGCTGACTGATACGGATATTTTTAAAATAGCTGATTAAATGGCTTTTCTTTTTCCTGCTTTTTAATAAAAATATATATAAATATGAATGATCTCTACGTTCTCTATCTCCTTGATTTCCTAAGAATGCCAGACATTTTCTGGTGAAGGCATTAATTAGCAAAGGCTTGTGTGACAGACATTTTAGTCTATTGGTACTTTAGGTCTCTGCGTAGGCAGATGAAAATGCTGCGATATCGTGGAAAATGGGTACTTAACTCTAATAATAAACAAATGGGGTACAAATCTGGTCTCCCTTGACATGTTTGAGCCTGCTCCCTTTCTGAACTATTGAACCACTGCAACAAGAACTGATACGACAGGATATAACTTAAGCTTTGATTACTGACTGATTATTATCTTTTCTACTCGTATTCGTTACATTTATAAAGCTGAGTTGGCCTGGTATTTTGAATTTCTGTTTACAGTTAACCTTTAATTGTAAGCAGTGGGCTACAGAGATTGAACTATCTTCATTGCAGGTCTTGAAACCAGGACTTTCTCAACCAGGAATGAAAGATGTTTTCCAGTTTTCTTATTCCACACTAACAAAATTAAAAGCAGAATGTCATTTTTTTTTTTTTTTGCATAATGCAATGAAATAATACAAAAGGCCATGAGGGGAGATTTTATTCTGCCTCTAAAATATACGTATTAGTTCAACATGATCTTACACAATTTGACAAGAGGATTTTCATTATTAATAAGATGAAATGTAAGGCTTCTAATTAAGTGGAAAACAAACCAGTGTAAACTACACTCAGAACACACAAACCTATTAGGTTTTGAATTTAATAATAAATCATTTATCTGAAGCCCAGCTGATTTGTTGCATGATCTTACTTGCTGAGAGTTTATTTTATTTCTGCATTTTTTGCTTCCTTCCATCCTTACTATTCTTAATGCTGATACGTCAGCAAATTTGTTTTTTTGAATCCCTATGCTGAAATGTAGCTGCTCTCAAAATGACTAGCAAGTAACAGAATGCCTTAGTAATGGTCCCACTAATTTTGGGGGAGTAATTTACGAGTAAAATGAAATGTCTAATATGAATCCAACACTAAATTAGAACTGCACTGCTGGACTGTAAAAACAAAAATAATAGAGAAAGAAAATGCATGCTACAAATTTCAGCGGGAAAAATGCTGAACAGCCCTTACCCACAGGAGTTTTTGGAAACAAGTAACTAGTGACTTCAAAGCGATTTTAAATACTATCTAATGTGGAATTTGCCATGTGAAGACAACTATTCAGAGTAAAGCTTTGACAGGTAAAGTCGCATCTGCATAGAAGTGACGTAACTTGGCTCTACCTGTCTGAAGCAGTTACTGTTGCACAACGAACTATTTAACAACTATGCACATTACAGGTAATTCTGCTCAGCTACATGCATGAAACATGGGTGACTGAAGGGTGCCACACATGCAGCTGAAAGCTGGATTTTATTCACAGGTGTATTAACTCTTCTTTTTCTGTGATCTTCAAGTAGAAAATGGCCGTTCAATAAACGGTGAACAACTATCACCATACAGATAACATATCTATTTCACTTACTCTGCCATGTTTTCACAGCTACATAAATCCTCGCTTTTTAAACAAATACCTGATAGCTCATATTATCACCTTTTAACAGATCTCTCATAATCTGGAGAAAAACATCTGTGTTTTTTTTTATCTGATAGACAAGGGTACCAAATGTCTTGCGACATCTAAAGAATACGGACACATCGTAAGTGCTCCTCTCAAAGTTTCTCAAGTACCAAATACGTACCAGTCCCCACATGGAATGACAAGGTTTTTTTAAGTGTATAGCCTTTTGAAAATGCCAGCCTTAACAGCAGCAAGTACCATGTTATCTTATTTGCAGAAGTCCTAGGATTTGCACAGACGATGAGGATGGGTCCAGATGATCAGGATCTTATAGCAAAGAAATGCACCCCCTCTCTCCACTTTCATCTGGTAAAGTCACTGGGCTATGCTCCTTTCGTCTGCAGAAATGGGAAGAAATGACAGAATCTTTTTACACTAAGTCTTCCTACCTTTAGGACGGGAAAAATGCTTTAGTTGTTGTAACAATTCTTTTTTTAATGTATGCTAACATGTATTAAAATGTACATATATTCAGGCACATCCTAAAGCAGAGCTGCCATGAAAGCCCAGAAAGCTTTTTTTCTAATACGTACCACAAAAATCATTAGAGGGTAGTATAGAAGATCTAAGCTGGGTCATTGTTACTTATGGATAGTGTTCTTTCATGTTTAAATCAAACCTCAATTATTTCAGCCTACTTATTCCTTAGAAAGTGGAAGTTAAGCATAAATACGTTAGATGAGATCTTTTCTGAGAAATATATGTGGGACAAAGAAGTAGAGGGAATCGCAGATGAACCCAGAAGAAAACTGTATAAAGTCAATCAGAATGATCACCTGAGTGTGTCTTTATTTGCCAGTACACACATCATATTTGTCAGAACGTTATCACACTGGCTAATTTCAAATTCTCTAAGTAGAAGATTCATGACATCAACAAAGACTGTGAGGAACAGAAAGGGAATTGGGGAAACTTAGGAAATTTGGAAACGGAGCCAAAAAGTGTGTAAGGGCAAGGATTAGTTAGCTTGCCAAAATTAAAAAAGTTTTTCTTCTCTTTAATGCAGACAGCAGTTCAAATGGTTGCCCAAGCGTTACTATCTTCTGAACAGTGAAGTCTATTACAGTTGTTTATGATCTAATGAATTCCAAAGGAAAGTGACAACAACTGGTTTTAAAAGTGATTTTTCCTTTTTTTTTTTTTGCAAATACTTTCCAGCAATTAAGTTCACATGCAAAAAGCTGATTCCATGTACAGAAAATACTTTGAAATAACCAAAGGATACCCATTCCAGCCCTCAAAAGGACAAAAATACATTTCACAGAGGTATTCAATACAAATAGAGAGAGCAAACAAAATACAAATGCACAGCCGCGAAGCTTCAGATACGCGAAATGACTATTTTAATGTTGTGACAGATCCATAGCTTGAAAATATACTATAGCATGTTTTAATCAAACTAACGTGGGATTACAGTTACCTGTGCTGTACAGGTAAATGTAACTAAAAACAGCTGGTGGCATTCTGCCTCTCCCCAAGAGCCTAACGGTAATGGGATGTGTACGCTGAAAGTCCAGCTTTTCTTACAAAAAGAGAACTGACAACATTAAACTAATCTTGCACACTGGAAACCCTCAAGATTATTATACAGTAGCACAAAAATGATAAAAGTAGTTTTTTGCTGGGTAATAATATAGAAAACAAAACAACAGATATCTGACAACACACAACTGGAGATACTGTAGATACGATGTGACACTTAATTATAAATCCCTCTGGGGATTTACAATCTGACACCCAATATGCAGATCTGCACATTCATCGCCAGAACTCCTGTTTTCACCTGCTGTGGACCAAAATGCCTTGAAACGTATGTCTTCATCTGGATTATAATGACAGTTTCAAACAAAATCCTAAGACTTTAATAAGCTGCATGAACCGTTGCAAACAGTAATTTGCTCTATGTTACTGTCAAAATGTAAAAAAAAAATTTTTTTAGAGAATTTTAGTTACTGCTTATTCAACTTAAAAACATAGCAGAAAAGAAAAGAGGCTCAAGGAATTCTGCAAAGAGGGGTGAATTCAGCCACAGACATTAGTTAGGGGCTCCAAGGTTCTGTACAGAAATGAAAGTATGAAAACAAAATAAGCAAATTCAGGAAAGGAAATGAGCACTGATATTTCACCTCTAAAAACTTCAGCAAAAATGCTTTTCTTTAAATGCGTATAATTAGGAGCATGGTTGATAACATGACTGCAATATACTAATTTTCTACAATCTTTGATTGATATATAAAAATAATTCTCCGATTTCTGTGCCAAACAGGACTTGCAAATATAACCTATTCCCATTAAAACTGTGCTTGGTGTCTTAAATGTTTAAGGCTATACATGCACTGAAATTTAAGGAATTTCAAGTTGAAACAGTACTTGAAAACTGTGTTATATTACATAAATTACACAATGAAGGGATACTGGTAGGAAACGTACATACAATGCAGCATGAGTCTGTTTCTGTAAGACCAGCATAGACTAGACAGTTAGATAATATCAGAACTTCAGACACAGAAAAGCTGAATCTGTTCTCAAAGTTGCACGCTTCAGATATAGGTTTTATACCTATGGGTAAAACAAGCTAATTTGACAGCACTGACTTACTTATATTTCTGCTTGTGATGGGATTTTGATTAAAATGCACAAAGAAATACAACTCAAACACTTTGCTACTGATACGATAATGCACAACCAGTCAGAAAAGAGGTATCTTGCATTCTCAGCTGTGAGTCACATTTGCAGAAGCCTATTTTATATTTGTTCAAAGAGATCCATTATATCATTTCTGTCTTTAAGTAATAGCAAGTCCAAACATTATTTGTCCAAAGAATTAGAAACAGACTTGGTTCTTTGGTTAACACCATGTGACTTACATCAGACACAGGAATCGACTAAGAAAGAACAGTCGTATGAGGAGGTTTCTTGGAAAGGGGGGCAAGGAAGGAAAGAGGAAAACTTCCAATTTAAAGAAATGCATTGCGTTCAACTGAACTGCCACTGGAAACCTCCTGTACTAGGAATAACCAGGTTAAGACATTTCTTCAGTTGCAGTGACATTGCTTACACACCATAACTTTAGTTTCTCTACGTATTAGTTTTATACAAAAGAAAGAAGGCACCGAGTGCATCGGTGGCGTATAGGCAGTATAAAAGTATGCAAGAAAATGCTACATACTGTATATTTCATACACTTTTAAAAAATGCAGCGAATGCGTGCTATCTCTATGCAATATGATGCTTCACAAATCCAATTCCTTATATCCCAATGAAAGAATGAATTAAAATGCGAAACACGTTTTAATAATCTTGCTGATAACAGCACGATTCAATATTTGTATTCACTAAGATCAGTTATTAGCTTATAGCCACCAGAAAACAAGTTCAAAATTACTGAAGATCAAGGGAACTAAAATCTATAACTATACTTTTGGGACAGAGCCAGCAGCCTTTACTCATGACAGATGTCCTACTAAGAATGGAGAGGAGGCTCAGTTTTACCACTGTTATTCATGTTAATAGTGCCTTTCTCGGAGTCATCCCGGAAAAACAGATGGAACTGCTTATGGGGAAAGGTACTACACAACATGAAAGACGTGTGGTTAAACCAGGACCTGAGTAAAAGGCAGTAGGTTCAGGCCCTCAGTCGTTATATTAGCACTTTAGATTGTGTAACAGTGATATACCTTGCTCATAGAGCATTTAATTTTACATTGTTGAATCATCTTATATAAAAATAGGTAAGAAAGCTCTGTAAGAAAGTATATATACTATATAAGGAGAAATCTCTCCTTAAAAAAAGCAAAGAAAGGGAAAAATTGAATAAAAGGTTTCACTAATTACACTTTGTCATGAAAATCACATTAAAAACAGTTATCGTAAACGAAACAGTACTGAGCACTAATGAACCTTGTGGTTTACCGGAAAGGACAGCAAACTAGCTGTAGAGTAAGAAAAGATCATTGCTCTATCTCCTTTTTTGTAAATATTCCTTAATACATTCAACTGCTTAGAAATTTTCTTAAAATGTCATAATAAGCCATTTGCAAAATTTACTATCAAAACTTGTTCAAAGCCCTGCTCCTTGCTTGCGCTATGGCCTAGAGCCTACATCTCAAAGCGATGATAATGCTTCTATAGTTAATTCTGTAAATTCATTCAAACTCACGCTTTGGAAATGAACCAACAATTATAAAGCAATCGACTTTAGACCCTCGGCATGCAGTGAACGTCCACAAGATTTGCAAAACACCACAAAAAAATTAACTTGATACAATGGGCAAGACTCCTGTCTTCAGATGTAAGTGAAAAAAGGATGGCATTAGTTACATCCCTGAATGTCCATGAGGTATTCCTTCAGTGGTATGGAGTTACTGCTTCTGCTCTCCTGAGTAGGGTCCTCAAAGACAGGCAGCTTTTGGAGGCTTTATACCAGCCCTACCGGTAGATGCTTCCAAGGAAGTGAATGAGTTGTTCATCCTATTAGGCTAGCCTTGCCCATTTTCTGGGCATAGCTGTTTCCTGGTCTTCATTCCTATGGGAGCAAGACTACCCACTTCCCTGACTCCTGGCACGTTCCTCTGCATAAAGATCTTACTTCTGTATTATACCAGCATAAGCCTGCACAGAAAAACCTCATCCAGCATGTATCGGACCAATTTATCAATTCAGTCACACCATGTTACGTATGAACTAAGCTTGCTAGCATTAATGTAATTGTGCCGTATTCAGGTAGGCATAATACAAGCAGATACACTGGGTGCATAAGATTTCTGCATAGCCTGCAGAAAGGAAGAAACCCTGCTTGAACTTAAGGAGGGGCAGTGATAAGTTTTTAAGGCTAAACTAATCCATGTCACTGTAGGCCAGTTGGTACCCTAGGCAAATAAACACCATCTACCCTGCTTACATCTGAAAAATACACTAGGTTAGACGCCATGGAGTGCCCACACAGGCCTCTGCCGCTTTGAACGTATAAACTCCCACAGTTCACGTGACACGGTTCCTCTGAGTAGGGCCTTTGGAGGGCCACAAGGCTCCAAGACTGGAATTTGAGTCACTGTCGCTGCCACTGTATGAAGCCGTCTCTTACTGTAATGCTCTCGCTCTCAGATGACATCTCTTCATCAGGCGTTGATTCACCGGCAAGCAAATGCTCCTGTGACGTTCCCATCAAAAACTACCATCAGAACAAAGTAGTCTGAAATCCAGCTGTGATGCACTACAAAATCCGGCAGTTGAGTTAAATAGACCAAAATATAGAACATTCCCGCTGGCCTGTTCTAACAATAAACTTTGCTGAATGTTCCAGTTAAAATGATCAAGATGTTTGGGGATTGCTGTAACATTTTTAATATTAAAATTTTAAAAATATTTCAGAAGCTGAGGAACAGAAGAAACAAAAACAAGAGAAAATGATTAAATAACAAGTTCGTGACAGTATCCGGGTATTTGCTTTTTTACTTCCATTCACAACTGAAATCACATTTGATTGTGTTGCGGGTGCCATACTGTATCACCGCTCTAACCTACTGATCCTGTTGCACTTCACGCTTCCAGGGTCAGGTCTGCTCTCCTGTGGATGCCCATGGGCTCCTCTCATTCACATTAGTGGCAAGTAGGCATGCACATCAGTGGGAGAATTAAATGAATGTTTAGCTGTTACTGAGAATTCAGCTTCAGGAGGAAGTCAGTCTGCCTTGCAAGTGACAAGCCGTAATTTTAAAGACTGCTTTAAACAGGACAGCTTTTTTTCCTCCAGAGAAGTGTGATGAATAAGTAAAGGGTTCAATACAACTCTCAGTTAAATGAAAGGGCATTCTGCTATTAGTTTCAAGTTGGAACAGCTCAGGCCAAAAGGCTTCCCCTCAAACCTCATTCTCTGATTTTACCGCAGATTTTTTGTTAGAACTTGTACGTGTAAGAGTGATCTGTATTCAATTCCTACATTAAAACGTCTCCTTCAAAGAAAAAAAGTTTTCTTCTTCTCGTTCACTATATTAAGTTGAGCTGGTCACAGAAATTTTGCACCAGTACCGTATTGTAAGAGGTGCAGAGTGCCCTTGACTTCTAAGGTCCAGTGACTGCCACAGACAGCGTCTCAGGGTGCTGGGGAGCTTGCAGGACCAAGTCATTAGGCAGAAAAGAGAATACATCAGTAACACAAACACAAATTTTAGACAACAAAAAAGATTTCTCCAAAGGTGTGAAAAATAGGAAGGTACTGATGCTGGCACTGCATCTGCCATCAGGAATGGTTGCAGAAATTTACAGGTGAAAATATCTCCTACAGTAAATGCCATAAAATCTGTTTTCAGCTGAAGTATTCTCTTAATTGATAAACAATGTTCAGCTCCAGTAAGAACACATACATTCATTTCAAGGGCTCACCATATTTCAAAATCTAATTATTAATGAGGTTAGAGGATTTTAATTGGATTTAGAAATTACATCATGTTTCTCCAGTAGCAGAACTTACACCTTGCCTAACTTCTGCCTTTGCAGTCAGACCTCGCAGTGTGGTTACAACGTGGATGTCTTAAGTCCTGAGCGTGAGGCAGGACCATGGGGACCAAGCTTTGAATCTTACCAGTACTATCCTCCTTCCCTGTGCCGCCTGGCTGAACAGGGAACAGAAGCATGGCTCTGCCGACTCCTTGCCTCCACCTGTGTGGGAGACAGCGATGTCCTGCAGACGCTGTACAGCCTCTCATCCTTCTGCACAGTGATTTCATGCTTGCCTGTACTGCCCTGCACAATCTTGCCCTTACTACAGAAAGGAACTAACCAACTCTTTCCTATTTATAATACTTTAAGAAGACCTATGTGAAATGTTCTAAACATTAAACGGAATAGATCATATGCAGAAAGGATGCAATATTTTCAAGAATAGAATCTGTAAGAACGTCACTGTTCTATAATTATTTAAGGCTACACTGACAGGAAACAGATTCCATTCAAGAGCTGTAATCTCTACATAGTATACTGGCACACAGAAAAGTAATTAATTTGATAAAGTCTTCCAAGTACTTACTATACTTTTTGAACAAAGGTAAACAACAAAAAGCTATGTAAAAAAAGCACAGACAACTCTGAGGAAAACACAAATGCCTCTAATTTGTTTTCGATACTTTGTTCTTTAGAAATTCTGTTGCATGCTTAAGACCTAACTGAATGCGCAAAAACACGCTGTATGTATAAGCCCTTACGTAGGGTTTAAAAAAAACAACATCTAAAGGCAGATTTCAAATACAAAAGTATAGGTTTGCATAAAGCAATAAGAAAACCAAAATTACAAACAAATCATAAGAACGGGATCTAGGAAGAAAAAACAACACGTCAGCTATCAATACTATAACTAACTCATAAAAATCCCAGGGCGAATCCCGTTATTGTTGTGACTGGCTTTGCATGGCAAATCCATATTCTACTGCCTCAAAATTGAACGTTCATTTCCATTCTTTATACATTCAGTTCCCAACCTCTGTACAGTATAAATCCAAGTAAGCCAAACCTCCTTTTGTGAAGCACAGACTGGACATGGATACCTTGGGAAAAGTCACATGATCTAGAAAGAGATTCCTCTTCCCAAATGTGCCCAAGACAGACTACTATAAATCTCTGCTGTGTCTAAATTAAGATTTCAGTGTCTTAGAAATCTAAATGGTTAGATATAAAACTGAAGCAATGCAACCCACAAACAGAAACCCAAGTCATGACACAGTTTAGTTTAGTTTGGTTCTGTAAGAGGTTATTTGCTGCACCTTCCAAACTGACTTCTTCATTTGTTCAATGGTGATGTTAAGTATATTCTCCACTGGAACTGATTTGCTCAGTTCTTCCTGTTAAATACTGTACATTATTTTAGAAAGCAACACCTGTACAAAGAGACAACCATCAAGAGACAACTTTCAGCTTTAGAAAAGAGCATCCAAATATCCACAAACAGAATGCGTAAAAACACTTTCACATCCATTGAAAAATTGCTTTTAAACAGCTTCTAAGGTAGTGTTTCTATTATATGGAAAGCTGAAAGGATTGGGAAAATCTGAGCATTTTCCTTATGCATATAAAATTAATGTTGATTTTTTATTAAATTCTACGCTCAACATTACATTTCACAAACTAAGCAACAACGAGGACTGAAAGAGGCAACTTGCATTGTATTACTGCAAGACCATTCCTGTTCAGAGAAAGTTTTTGCATTATTTGTACTTAATAAATAAAGCTTCTGTAAATGAAGCAGCAGCGCAATACCGGGGGGGGGGGGGGGGGGCGGGGGGAAGGCCTGTAATAATGTTTTATATCTTTAAATCAATAAAAAGTGAAAGCCTGGCTCTGCAAATAAACCCCTCAAAAGGCACCAAATAAACCAAGAAGTGGAATTACAGTATCCTTTAAAAAGGACTTAATGACATTGTTAAGTAGTGTGAGAATTTGAGAACCATGTGAAATATCTTTATTATAGCATACTCACTGTCTCCAATCTCACTGTATTTGACTGTCTGTATACCCTAAAGCCAGGATTGTTCAAAGGTATTACAAAGAAATCCAAGAGAAAAGCATTTGTCCTAATGAGAACGCTCTAGGCTGCCACTAATTCTCTCAACGAAATCAAAAACTTCACTCTTCTACCCACCAAGCGCTACAACAGTCAGTGAGGTCCCATATTAGTAAGACATCACCATCATTTATAAGAAAAAAAATTGCTTGCTTTCCATACAGCAACAATTAAAAGTAAATGAAACTTATAATTACAGGCAAAAAGAATATTTGAATTGGGAAGCTTTTTAAAAATATGTTTACTCAAGAATCCACAATTTCAGTAATATGAGTTAGATTCATCAGTCAGTAAATCAGTACGATTCCAATTGAAGTATTTGGGACAAATAGGAATCTCTGAAGCACTGATATTTCCCTAATTTCAGCAGAAGCTGTGAGTGTTTATCTGATGGCAAACTTTCTTGTGATACTGCGGCTTCTCAATTGTGTCATTAGAAAGTTCTGTTTCCCAACCTGAACATAAGCAAAGCAAACTTCTATTTCGGGTGTGAACATGCATTCAATTGCTGGCAAATCACTAGAAAAATAACTTACTAATGTTCTCTTCTCCAAGAAGAAAGGTAAAAACTCCTGGTCTGCTCTCTGCTTCCCACAAACAGCATATGGTAATCCCTAAAACAGCTCAGAAGAGACTCAAACGGATACTTATTTCAACCAAAGCCACAGTATTTCACCTTCATTCAGAATAGTTCAACTGCTGCCGCTTCCTTCATAGTCTTTCAACCTAACTTCTAACTGCTGACATTTTAAAGAAATCCGTATCAATTTGTTTAACGAAAATATATTTTAGTAAAGTCGTGCTCTGTGAGCTTCCTACATTGGAATACATGAATACAGGAAGTGCTTTCAACAGAAAGTTACATAGTTTTACAGTACAACCTGTCTAAGGAGATTTGGAAGGGACCAAACTAATGATCTGGTCTCTTTCGATTAGGCAGAAGTACAGGCAAGAGGGAAAAACCCAATTTATGCCATATATAGAGCTCGTTCCTGTCACAGATTGAAGAAACATTAGTTTGATGTCAAAGTTCACCTGATGCCCAAATGCTAGTATTTTTCAAACCAATTGCATATCAAACAATGAAAACTTACTTGTACTAAGCTCCTGGAAAGAAACTCAGTGTAAAACAACAGTATATTCATATTTGCTATAGTACTAAGTGTTCTCCACCGGTGTAGTTTGGTTTTTTTTTTTCCCTTTTGCTCTACAGATTATTAACTTTTTCTCAAAGTGCAAATTATTGACCTTTAATCTGAATGCAGGCAGGTCAGAAGCTACAGTTTTAGAGCAATACAAAAAGTACACAAGGAGGAGCTTACATTAATTTGGAGAACCTTACATAAAATGTTTCTGAATTGAAAACCACAAAACAAACCCAAACAAATACAGCATCAGGTGGATGGGGGAGGGACCGCTAACTTATCTGTGTACAGCAAGGTTTCTCTGACACCAAGGAAGTGTCTGACACTAAGTGAAGATTATATATTAAATCCCATCATTTTGCATGGTGTGCATTCTTTACGATGGAATGTTGACCTCAATGTTCATTTTTTACTTCCACAACAAATCTGTTGATTGTGGCTGGGGATGATCATCTTCTTGAGAGACCAAACTCCCTTAAAACCATGACTGCACTTCATACCATCCATTACGATTCTAGTAAAGTATGCCATCTACATACTTGCTGTCCTTTAGATTCTTTCATTTCAGTCCAGTGATTGAGTTCATCTTCTCCTGAGCTGTTGAGACCTAAGGAAATCCACCCTATCATCTCTTTTCGTTTCATGCTGCGCTTATTATATACAGACAGTATGAGCGTCACATCTGAAAGCTGAAACAGTGCCACTTGGAAAACGAAGGTTTCTTTGTATACTGGATTCGGCTGTCCTCGGCGGATTGAAGTTTTGCATTTGGACATCTCTTGCCCCATTGAGTTCAGCAGTGTTAACTTAACATATGTATCTACAAAAATAAATCATATATTGGAATGTCAGATATCTTAGAGCAGAAGTTCTTGAGAATGAGAGATTTACAAGACACAAGGATATGGTGTATACCAGGTTGACTGAACACAGCTTAGTTAAGACACATGAAAAGATGACAAGTAAGCAAAATATTACAAACACAATAACAAATTAACTAGCTTCAGTACTATGTAAATGGGTTAAGTTAAGGGTATACCTCATAATCCTCTTCCCGTTGACCCCCCTTATTTGTTCTAAACAGACTTAAATTGCATTAACATTTAGCAAGCTCCAACTAGCCACAACACTGTAAAGCATACCACTGAATTTTCAGAGAATAAGAATAAACAAAGTAGAATGGAGGCAACTAATGAAGTGAAAAAAAAAAAAACAAAAAAACCAACATTGATATGCAGTGACGATATCAAAACAGCCAGAATAAAATGCTTAAGAATAATCTCTGCATGGATGTGGTTCTCACTTTGGGCTTTTCAGTTTTACTCATTTTAAAGACCAAAATGTAGCAAAGTGCATTCAAAGGTAGAAGCTTACACAATACAAAAAAGCTCTTAATTCCTAGATTAATGAAGGAATACATTTAATACAGTTTTAAAGAGAAATAAGTTTCTGCATTATTCAATATGATTGTTTAAAACATAGCTTGTACAGTGCTCTTATGAAATACATTTAAGAAGCTGATGCAAGTAAATGTGGTTAGCACACATTGGGTGTTAATATTTGGGTATAAATCTTTATTTTTAAAGCTCTGTTTTCATTTGACTAGAAGCACCAAGCCATGCTCCTGCAGAACAATGCGCATTTCATGAAGTTATAACTGATTTTAAGAAATATAAAACTGTATAAAACAATCTGTTTTTTCATTCTTTATTCCTGTCACATTCGTGTTAATCAATAATATTGTTAAAAGATTGGAGGTTACGTAAAAAGAAACACATTGAATATTTTCACTTTGCAGGTACATTGAAATCCCAACATCCATAATCAGAGATAAATGCAATTTTTGCATTAGAGTGCGCCACAAATAATAAAGGTATACTTTCATAAACCAATATGGTAGGCAGCCGTGGATAGCTTTACTGCTGGCAGGTTTTCTTTTGCATGAAAAAGACAACATCCAATTAGTTTCTATAGGAACTCACCTCGGATTATATAAACCTGTCCACCTATCAAGTGTTTTAGACAACAGAACAGTCCGTCTGACAACAGGGGGTGGAAAGCAGTAAAAGAAATAATGACCAGATGTCAATAGTTGGGTGAGAGAGGATCAAAGGTTAAAGTTTAAGAGGAAACACTATTCGCTGGAGTGGAAGAACACAAAACCTTAGCATCATAGCTCGGAAAAAGGATTGAACAAAAGGATTGTTGGGTAAAATTTAATGAAATGAAAATTTTGTGCAGTTTTTGTGTAATCTTTAACAAAAATTACACTGCTTACATAATGGGTTATCTTAGCACTAATAGCTACTGGGTTCTAAAGCACACTGAACATAGAAAGAATCATGCAAATGATCAGGTTATAGAAGACCAGGTAAAAATCACTGTATCCTTTTTATCAAACCTTATGCTTTTTCATGCAAACTCCAGCATATTAAGAAAAACTGCACACAGTAATTATACTTCATATATTAAAAGCATTAAAATGAAAAATCACTGAACTAAGCTGGTTTTGCCCTTAGATTTTATAGTTACAGATATTGAATTGTAATACTTTAGTTCTTGAGTAGTGATGGACTTGGGCACGAGAATGACTCTGATCTAATCTCTAAAAATAGCTGAGGGATGCTTACACCTGAAATTCAACTATAGGTCTCTTTAAAATGTAAAGATCGCACTTGTTAAAAATCCATATATTTATGGATTTAACGTGTGTTTGCGTGCACACACACATATGCATTTAATATGCAGAAGCTCATACCCCGTTTCAACAAATTTTAAAGGATACTAAGAAGCATCTTTTTCTCAGACAAAATATTAACTGTCACACAGAGAAACAAAGACACATTCTAACCTCAAATGTTACTGCCGGCAGGATTTGGCTTATTATCCTGTACTTAGTTGCTAAATGAGTTACAATATAACATGTAAATATCAGCAGAGTATATACTACCAAGAAGCAGAAATGAGGACTCAATCCGTATTTGCTGCAGAAGCAGTTCACAAGAATTGCATCGGTTCACAACGCCTAGACTACAGAAAGGATCGCATGTGGGAAAGAATAATTGCTTCCCTTTCTATCATAGTTTCTCAAGACCTGAATGAAAACTGACCTATGCGTGTACTTTGCAGCCCTTGTCAGGATTTTGGACCACGGATGGTCCAAACCACAAATTTGATGAGAGTATTTCAGCATTAACCCTGTGGGCCTTAGTGTTCATTTTGTGGGAATGGCTGGTATGTGCCCACGATGCAGCTGACAGGGAGTTAGGAAATGGCAGCGGTATGCACCTGGGGCCAGGAGTTTACAAGAAAGTGCTACCACTGTTGGGGAGGAGCGGAGAGGGACGGCACAAAACAGCCCACAGGAGAAATTTGGATTCCATGATATTCTGTGCATGGTCTTACCAGACCCAGAAAGGGCATTCGTTTCCAGCTTTTTAGAAACAACAGAACTCCACACCCACATTTGCCTAAACAGAACTGGACTACTATTATTATGAAAACAAAACTTCCCCCTGTCCTTCACAGGGGATGACAAAAGGTAACACACAAGATCTTCCCTCCAAAGAGGTTAGACAGAACGTGGTATTACAGGGCTATGTGCCATGTTCTGTGTTGCTTTCTTGCAATCTGAAACAGATTTTCACCCCAGTGACACACACAACTGTTAGCTAGACAGCATGGACCCACGGAACGCATTTTGGGAATTAACGTATCAGTGAATGAACATATCTGTCTTCAAAACAAGTACTGAACCCCCATCTAACTGGCATATTCTAAATATTAAGAAAAACTTGGCTTTCTCTAGAGATGCCAGAAAGATAAGCATAAGCCACCTACTGTTTTTCGCTTTAAGGGAGCACATGGTCCCTTCTCTGCAGGTCGTCTCTCCCATTCATTCCTTCCCCCATCCCAGTATCCTTGGGCTTTCTTGGCTTTCCCCATCTACTTCTAGGCTTTGTCTCCAAATAGGAGGCTCTGGGGCAGCTACCTAATTATATAAAAGTATTCGAGATTCTTCTTTCACTTTCCTTCTCTGGTCACGTTAACAAAGTCTGGCTCCATCAGTGTGAAAAGGATAGAAAAACCAAAGCAGAGTAAGGCTGAGCCAAATGTAATTAACAAATGGAATAAAACATGGGTCAAGAAAGAAAGAGGAGAGCATCAGTCTCAAGTTGTTTGGCTTACTTCCTAAACTCTGAAGACAAAGTGAGATGTGCAAACCACTTAGAAAATGTTGGCAGCCTGCTACATAATCTACTAGTGTCAGATAATATGCTAGTGCCATAGAAATTTGGGGATTATGGAACAGAAAGAGGGGCTAAAACCTAAGCCTCCAGACAAAATCAAGAGGAACAGGTAGATATGTCTGGCTACAACTTATGTAAATCAGACTCATCATCTAAAAAACAAGAAAAAATATTTTTTAAGAATGTTCATTACTGAACTTTCTCAAGCTATATCAAAGAACTAGAGACAGTAAAAACATTCTGTGTGTGTGACATTCCATCTGGCTCCACTTTAAAAGTGTATAAAGTTCACAGATATTTCAGACAAATGTATTTTTGAACAAATGCTTGAACAAACAGTTCAAGTCCCTTCCGATGACAAACATTCCTTCTGCACAGTATATATGCCAAAGGTCTCAATTTGTTTCTCCGTTGTCTTCACTGACATTCCCAAGTTACATATATTACCACCACATCTACACGGGCACAAAAGCAATTAAAGACTGCAGTATCAACCTCTCTAGGAACAGCAATAACTGTTCAGACTGTTTATATTAATATTAGCTGGCACGTACTTTCTCTTTAAACACCAGCTTTTCATTCTTAGCCTGTGATGTGAGGCATTAGTAATTTAGCAATTAATCATTATGATAAAGGTAATTTATTAATTACTTATGAAAAATTAAACCAGTCTTGTCAACTTACAATTAATATTTTGAATTTCAGATTTTTGCTATTTCCCAACTGACTAGAAATATAAAACATGAAACAGATTAGTTGACGATTGCTCTATTTCATTTTGTTTCGGTAAGACTAAATGATAGGATTGAAGTCCTTGTTACCGAGAGCCCCACCAGTACAGAAGCATTAGGATGAAAAAAGATTTTCACTCACTGGGTGGTCTGTTTGCTGCCAAGTTTTTGAAGTGGCTGCCTTTTATCACTTCTGCTGATAATCTTCCAGTTGTAGCGTTATAAAGGAGGCCGATGAGGATTTCTGGAGCTGAGCCATGTACCAGAGACTGACAAGAGGAGGTACTTTCACTGCAGGACACTTCTGACATGCTCATTTGAGAGTCACAACCCTATAAAACAGATTAAAAGTTGTAGGTATTTTATGCGATGATGTTACTGGGAAGTCAATTTTTAGAATAATGCATAGAAAATTAGGAAAGCAATGTACTGACAGTAACAGAAGTTCCATTCAATCACCCAATAAGAAATGTACATCCTTAATATATACTCAGTTTGCACATGTTAGAGGTAACAAAGACTAAAGCGGTCTGGAATTAAAATAATTCTTAAATTTTGTGTTTCCGTTGCTTCATAATTCAGGAGGAATAAGAGCAGAAGATGAAGAGCAGCCATTATGGTCCCTATTTACTTCAGTTGCTAAGATAAGACCTGTAACACAATTTGTCCGCATCCTGGAGAACATTAAACCTTGGATCTTTTACTTTCCGAAAATGGAAAACACTAGTGGAACTTTGAAGATAATAAAATGCAGGAAATTCTTATTCATCCTTGGTAAAGGTTATTCTCTAGACTGAGAATTTATGAGTAGTAAAATAACAGAACACATGCAAATAGAAAAATGCACTCTGTCTAGAATAAATTAGCTTACAAGAAATTTAATTGATCTAGGGATACAGAATTGCAATAGACCCTTTGTCTTGGGTGGGAAAGGAAGAATGCCACCCTAAGGCTCAGCAGGTGATGCTTTAATTTCCCCCCTGCAAGCTTCCAAAAAAATTCAGATCTCTCATGCATTCCCACCATGTCACATCTTTGACGGGAGCTTCTAATATTCATTTTTATCATTTTAACGCCTCATTACTGGCCTTAAAAAAAGAAAAAAATTAGACTAATGCTAATCATACCATAGTTGTTCCTACTTTCATTTCTTGATTTAATACGCTGGCACATAGAGTTGCACCACTGAAAACAAGAAACTGGACAGAATCTAGGTAATGGCAGGGCTATTTGCTTTGTAGCCAGGAAGAGACTTTTGAATTATCAGTATGTCCCTTTATGATTCTCTCAGAAAAAACATAAATTGGATCCACAGATTTTTCAAATATGGCTTGACTCATTTGGGAATCTGGCAGCACTCCTTCAAGGAGTCATGATGATTTTATGAAGCTGATTCTTCCAGATTCCAAATGTCTCTACCATTTCCAGCAACAGCTGACATGGGTGCAAGATCAGACCTAAAACCTAAATAGCACAAATCCTCATCAAGATAAATGTTAACTTTAAAAGCAAGTCACTTAATCTGACATATAAAGCCCAAATGCATTACAGAATCTCAAATTATAGAAGACGATACCTACAAGAAGAAATTATGAACCTACATAATATCTTTCATACTGACATTGTAACTAGTTCTTAATAGAACATTTCCAAGAAGTCTGGCCAAAGTTTTAAGTAGCAATCCAGTTCCTCATTAATAAACATTCACTGTTGTTAGCAAATGTATTCTTACTACTAAAGAAGGACCTCAACAAAATTCTCTGACTTCCATCCCCCAAGCTGCTAATTCTGAATTTTAAATCTTTGGTTATTTCTCCGAAAGTTCTTTATTCAATTCCAAGAATAAATTTCAAATGGGTTGCAAATTGTAAATTGCTGAAAATGAATTACAAGTACGCATTCATTCTCTGGTTCTTGGCACTCACAAAACAGGAAACTTTTGATTCCTAACTTGAACAGTAGAATACAAAATGGAAAGTTTAAAAGAAAGATGGCTTGATTCAGCAGTCACAGTACATATTGCACACTTGAAAGCCTCAGCCTGTCACAACTGCAGCTATTACTTATGTCTTCCGGTCTTTTAAAATTATAACAGATTACCCCTATGGTGCTTATTCATCTTATTATTTTGTTGGGCCAGGAATTTAACCACAGTCAACCTGATACTGTTCAAAGCTTAGGTCTCAAATTTGATTGTGCTCATGCTGCAAGTCCACAAAACAGACATAACACAAAGCGAGGAGCTTGGGTACCACTCCCTCACAAACCATCAACAAAGGGCTTTGACACCTGTACTGAGAGAAGGTGACGACAGCACTTTTTCCTAATTGTGACTTATTTATACAGGTTATTGATGTTCTCATAGGGACTCAGTCTAAATCAGTTTATGACAGAGTTAAACTGATTACAGTGGGTATCAGAATAAGGTTTAGAATGCTAGAAATAGTAAATAGTAAATGAGTGATGACTGAGAGGGAATGAGTCCTGAAGTACCTTGAAAGGGAAGACAAGTAGCTTCTGTGTGATACAATAGAGAAGGGGGAAAATAACTGAGAAATGAAGCAAGTGTGATATTACAAAGTTACATAAGGATGGGTTAGAAATATCATTCCTTTAAAGCAAAATCCTGAGTGGACCTGAGAAGGACAAGACTGCCATTTGTCAAAGCCAGAGAAAGGATCTTGCCAGCTGACAGGTGGGATGAGAGGACCTAGGTGATGCTTCAGATCTATAAATGGATGGAAATGCAACTAAGTGGCTGTACCTTAGAACTGTTGCACAGAAAGAATTAGTAGATGTAGCCTTGATGAAAATCTGGAGAGAGGATTTAACTTAAATGTTTTGCTACAATATTTTCTAAAACAAAATATTTTGCCTTTTGAGACAGGTGGCAGGTTTGAAACAAACAAAAGCATGTTGTTTAATCCTTAGTGTATAATAAACTTATGAATCTCCTTCCTACAAAATGTTGTGGTGACAGAAGTTCAAAGACATTAAAATAAAGCAACCAAATTCACTGAAGAAACAATCTAACCAGTATTTTGTTTTCCATTTCACATTAAAAAAAAAGACTCCAACCCATTTTGTTTCATGCTGACCCAAACATATTTTAAAAAGTACTCTGCTTTTCAGTTATGAACTGGAAAATCTTAATATAAAAGAAAGTGAGACGTTAAGAAAAATGAAGCAGTGAGGTGTGAAGCAGATTAGAAGACAGACTGATGTTACTGGGTAAAAACAGGGTTAAACCACATAAACCAAAGTACAATTTCTGTGTCTATGATAAGGGAGAAAACAGAGAATTTGGGGGCAAGTAGGTAAAAAGATATGAGAAAAAGGGGAAGGTGAGGTTGTATTGTGTCAGTTTTCTTTTGGAAGAAAACAGAAAGAGCCACTGAGGAAGACAAGAAGAAACAGCAATCAGGGGAGCTAAAGAGACAGCCGAGATCAACAGGGCTCAGATCAACAACTGAAGACTCTTCATTGCAGGACAAAGTTAAAATCGGGGATACTGACTATTATTAGATGTCTTCTCAAAAGTATTTTCTCCAGCACACAGTTTATTGTTCACATTGTGGAAATCCATTCATTGTTTTAAGTAAGGTATTCTGTGATAATCATGTCTGTTGGCAAGTAACCTGACTTTGTCTTAAGTCCGTAAGCTGCACTAGAATTGAAAAGAACAGGTTTTTAAGTCTCTGTTTAGAGTTTTTTTCTGTTTACATAGTCAACATTCAAGAAGAGTCCTAACAAACTCATCAAGAAAAACTCAGCAAGACAAGAAGTTAGATTTTTACCTGCTCAAAATATAAGCTTCATGATCACATGCCAAATTATAAAACATTAACACTGAAATTGCTAATTGGTACAACATGAATATAAAGTTAGCTGCAACGAAGCTTTCATCTCAGGACAACATTATAGTGCTACCAGATGCTTTTCATCTCCATACAGATTTGCATTTAGTCTATCTGTAAATCTATCTGTAGGTCACTTTGATACTGTAGCTTCATTGCGGGAAATGTAATATTTAGACCAAAAGTTACTATCTGTTTGAAATAATCTGTCTACGTAAGTTTATTTTTATAACTCTTCCCACTCTTCCTCTATAAACACTGTGTGTATTTTAATAAGCAGGGTAAAAAAGAACTAAGCTTCCATAATAGCAGAAGCCTTCCAAGGTCAGTGAAGCACCAGAATAGCCTAGTAAGAACTGTCGTAAAATCTTAAATGCAGATTTTTAAGAACTTGGATGAACTGTCAAGGTATTGATGATCTAGCCACAGTGCAAGGAGCTGTCTCTTGAGGTTGTCTCCAGGATATTAATGCGAAATCACTAACCTGTTTTTGTCAATTTAGCTATAAAAAAAATATATTATTAACAGTAAACACAGGCAAAAAAACATTAGGTAAAGTCTATTCCAAATATTTGGTTCAAAGGTCTGTCTTACTACAGTAAATTACAAATTTGCAGCTTTTCAATTTTATAACACAGAGCTTTGCGCAAAGGACCTAAACCTTTCCCATATACGCCACAGGATAGTACTTTATTACAAAGTTAGGTGGATTTTATTTGATCAACACTTACAAGAATTGCTGCTTTTCACTGGATTATAAGAGTAATATGTGGCATATTCTACAAAAACTTTATTACTAATTCTCCAAACTGTTGTCCTTGATGACTTCTTTCCATATACTATCTAGGGAAGAAACATCACTTTTTAATAAATGTATAATAAAAAAATTCCCTTTAAGCAGTATTTGTATTTCATATGTTCCTGTTGTACAAAAGTTGGCAATCAAAAAAAGAACACTCTTTTTTCCCTGAAAAGAATGGAAGCAAACACATACAATGCACGATGTCACACCTGAATGCCTAAGAAGTATTTTCAATAATCTTTTTCTCTGCTCCCTGACAACATAGAGAATCCTCTATTTGCAACAATGATAATATATGTAAAATGTATTTATTTGTCTTCCTTCACCATAATGCCATGGAAACCGGATATTGGTTACTTACATATTCATCTCCTACTGTTATTTTTCTATACCCTGAAGTTCTGCTTAGAAATTCTGCTCTTAAGCCAACTGGAGTTAATCACAGGGAATAACGCGGCCATGCTCTGAGGGCAGTTAAAAGTTCATTTTCCTCATTGCACAGGTTAAAATCATGCCTCTGTAGGCTTACAGAACAAGAACATCTGATTCTCTTGGCTTTTCAAAATATACACAAGAAAGATGAAACCTTGCTGACAATCCTTCAGCAACAAAAATCTGATTCACAGCATGTTACTTGTCAAAATGTCTCTCTCAAATTTTAAATGTTAATGTTATACCACTAATCTCTTAAAGAACTTTTTTGCACATTACTTTCTTCTATATCAATACAACTGAGAGGTTAGGAAGGGAATTTGAATCCTAGTAGGCAAAAGAGGGAACTGAATCCAGGTCTCCAACATTTTAGATAAAAGTATTCATCTCTCTTCATCATCAGCCCAGTGCTGAACCCCAAAGCTACTGCTCCACTTGGAGGCAAAAGCTTGCTGAGGTGATGAGAGCACTCAGGCACCACACAGGCTCCAGATCAGCTTTTAGCCTGGAGCCCATCCCCTACTTCTGCTCTGAGAGCCAGAGAAGAGGAGAAAACTGAACCTAGAGGCTCCACATCCCTCATTAGTGGCTTAAGCCCTAGATACTTTATAAAAACATGTTTCAAAGCTAAAATACTTTTGAAAAAATATCAAGATCATTTCTAGGAAAGAGAACTTAAACCACCTGAAGAACTCAGCCCTGAAAACAGAGGGATGTAAAACAATTACAGATGTCAAAGAATGGAGCTTTATAATTTTGAATTCTGGCATCTAAATCCCACTTACATGCTATACTGAACACTTTGATGCTTTTGCAGAGATGTTTGCCTCAAGTCCTCTTCTGCTTGTTTCCCTTAACTCATGGAAGAACTGTGAGGATCGATATACTTGAAAAAAGGAAGTCCTTAAAACTATGATATTCATAACAAAACAGTTCCTTCAACTAAACAATTGATGCTCTTTCTGTATACTAATACCTGGAGGAAGTATCAACTTTTTGTTTCTAAAGGTAGAACTCAAGTGTTACATGATGCTCAAAACAATAGTAAATGTTCGAAATAATAAGATTATTATTAAGTTTAATAATAACAAAATTTAGCAAAGATATTGCAAAATAAGAATTAAATGAAGAAGGAAGTGCCAAAAAAGGTTGGTTTGTTTTTTTAAAAGGTTTCTTTCTGTACTGTATACCATTTTCATTTTGAGGCTTTGGCGATTTAAAAAAATACCTGATTTTAAATAGTGTCAATCTAGATGTTCTAGCTGGGGTTTTTGTTTGGTGGTGGTTTTTTTTTTTAAACAAACAAACAACACAATATTTTTGAAATCGTATAAAGCTACCTATCTTCACAACATGTTAGGGAGGAAATTCCAATACCTATTGTAGCTAGCTGTCCTGTATAGTAAAATTAAGAGAACATACAGAATCATAGAATCGTTTAGGTTGGAAAACACCTTTAAGATCATCAAGTCCAACCATTAACCTAGCACTGCCAAGTCCACCACTAAACCATGTCCCTAAGTGCCACATCTACATGGCTTTTAAATACCTCCAGGGATGGGGACTCAACCACTTCCATGGTCAGTCTGTTCCAGTGCCTGACGACCCTTTCAGTGACGAAACTTGAGGCTGTTTCCTCTAGTTGTTATCAGTATATATATATATATATATAATAGTATATATAATAGTTATTAGTATTTTGCTTTAAACTAATAAGCTGAACATGCAAACATTGAAACATATAGTTTTAGGCATCTCACAAAGATTCAAGTTCAGGAAAGCATCATTATTTATGACAGGTAATTATTCATTTTTTTCTGCTTAATAGCTTCCTTGAAGCATGTTCCAATTAAGTATAATGCGCATTTTAATTCATGTACTTAACACTTTACAATAATAATATCCAAGTCAACTTAAATCATAAACATGAAAGGAAATCTTCTAGTAATATTTCCATTATGCAATTTGATATTAGGAAGCAAAACATATTTATTTTGGGTAGAATGGCATGCTTTAAAAATTACCAGGACTTCCTATTCAAAAATTCCAATTTAAAAATTTTCAGCAAATAAATACATTCAACATTGATGGTATTCACATCAAATACGGAATTGTTTTGATTATTAAACTACTATTAATGTAGTAAAAAATCAGATTATCTGAAGTGAAAAAATTCACATTCCTCATCGAAAGCTTCTGCTCTACCTTGTTTTTTTACTCTCAAGAAGAAAAAAACTTCTGGATGCAGAATTTTACAAAACACATTGTTTTCTCACAGATGAAACATTGGAAAATGGAGATCAAATGAAAAAATAATAATTCTTTCATTCACTACAGTCAAGGGACTAAAACCTTAAAAATTCTATGCACAGCTTTCATTTACCACACATGCTATGATGTACATAGCTATAATACCTCCTTAGATACATGACGATACTACCCAAATTTCAATTTCAAAGTAATTTAAAATTAATTAATTTTAACAAAAATTAAAACCATCATGGGCTTTATAATAAGAAGAATACAGTGTTATTAAATTAGCGTTTGTTTTCAAACTTTAGGATACCATAATTTAGTCATAAAATGAAAACGACAAAATAAAATGTGTACATTCTTAATAATGGCAAAACAACATTCCACTTTTCTGAAAGATTTTGAACAAGTTCACGGTGAGATTTCTGTGTTGATTTTCATATTTCATGAGGATTTGCTATTAGTACTTTCTGTCTAAAAGTTTTTAAAATTATCAGCTCTGCAGAACAAAACATTAATTCTCTACAGAAAGGGAAACATTTTAAGTTTTCTATAACTTCTATTTATCTGCATTTAAATTACACCTTTGGCTTCCTGGCCACATTATGAAAGGTCACCTAGTTGTTCCACAGACTTAATGGGCCTGAAATTTGCACAGCAAACCCAAGCAGCAGTGGAGGCAATTGGAAATGAATGTACGATGGAATTTACAGCATTTACAAAAGTGCTCTGTTTTCACATTGCAAAAGTCTACCAGCTTTTTATACAGCCATGGGTGAGGGGAGGAAAAGAGGCGAGAGGCCTTTTATTATTGAATTCTGTTTTCGGAGATAAGACATGTAGTAAAAAGAAACACTCAAGCACTAAAAGCTGTTAGATGTTTGTGCTAGCAATTTAGTTAAGAACATCTGACACAAAATGCAGACATTTTACCTGCACTCCCAATGAAGCTATGCTAACAGCTCCTACACAGACTCACTCACACCTCCCCCTCTCTTTACTCCCTGTCAAACTTGTAAGACCACGGAGATGTTACTGTGGGACAGCTTCCAAGACCACAGACTTCTTTAAATGACAATGCTCTGTCCAGATGGAGCTACTCTCTATGCTCATTGGGGACATCAATGGCAAATAATTTCATTTTTCTCTTTTCTCTCTTGATTACAGTCTTTCAAACTGGGAAAAGAGAAGAAGATTCAGTGATCAAACAGTAAGCATAATTTATGAGTAGTCAATCTATGGAATAGTATTTGATTGCATAAACATTCATGCAATTATTTTTCACAATGAACAAATCCATAACATTAAAGGTATGTTTATAACGCATTTGTCAGTTAAACTATTTGCGATTAACAGTTCACCCAGCTCTAATTTAATCTGCTGGTGGTACCACTTTTGATGTGTTCCGGTCATGTTTAATCTCATGATCTGAGGATCAGCAGGTGTTGGCAGTTGCAAGGGAACTGCTTCAGTTCTAGAGCTATCATAGACACCACAAAGAAGGGCAAGAGGTGGAGATAAGCTGGATTCTCCTGGGGCCAGCTGACAGCTGATTAAGCTCAACAGAAAGACAGGAGCTGTGAGAGATGCAGCTCAAGGTCAGACAATATCCTCAAGCCTGACAAGAGGCAAACACACTAAGACTAAAAGGATCCCTTGCTAAAGGCACCCTATGAACAGAAATGTTTATCTGATACCAAACACAGGCTGCTTGAATATACAAAAGAAGTGATTACCTGGAGACCCTCAAGTCTGAAATGAAGTACACTTACATTATACTGCAAAGCCCAGGAGAAGAATAATCACCCAGTAAGTAAACCAAAAATTAAAATTAAAGTTCCACAAACATGTAAGTTATAAATTTGCAGACTAGGTAACTTCACCTGTTTGTGCTACGTCTCTGATTAGGATTTCCCCCATTGGAAATAAATTGGAGGAAAACACTGCACATGCTTTTGCTGAAGTGTGCTCAAACCTGCAAACAGAACTGTTTCTGTGTTTTTCCTTTTTCTTGTTTCCTTGAAAGACAGTAAGAAAAATGAGAAGATGTTTGTATGTACACATACGTGCAAACAAGAAAGAATTCAAATTATAAGAAAATAAGATAGTTGGGAAACACGGTATCTCTAAGGGAAACGGAAATTTCACTTGGATTCATAGGTTAAAGAACATATCTCCACTGAAAATGTTGCTTGAAGAAGATTTAAGCAGCAGCCTGTAGTCTTCAAAAGTGGAAATTTCATGCTAGTGACAACCTTGATAGTCTTTATTTGTAACTCCTACAAAGCCACTTCTGGGAAATTTACAGTATGTTTTTATAGTATGATTACTTTCCTTACTGCTCTTTGAAATTGCAATCCAGGTTGGGAAATCATACTCATGCCACAGAGAATGATAGTCTGAGAATCTCACAGATAACCTCATGAAATTCTCATTTTTCTAGCTTCATGTATTGATGAGTTTTTTTTTTTTTCCATTTTATTTTTTTTAAAGATGATCAAAACTAGACATACAATTCTAGACAATATGTTTGTCACTGATGGACTGGCTTTCTGAGGAAATAAGAGTATTGCTCAAGAGGATTACTTTGATATAATCTAGAACAGTCATTCACAGCCTGTCATTTGACTGGGGGCATTTTAGAGACTGAAAAACATCATCACACACTCAAAATAGTAATACCATGTCTGAAACATAGTTTCCATTATTTGCTGACCCAAATATCAAAGATTGTGGGGATCAAACTGAGTAAATAACTTTCTTCAAAAACTCATTGATTAAAGGAGAAAGATACCAGTTTTTAATTGTTACTTTACTCAGTGCACAGATATTAAGATAGAGAGACAACAAACAATCTTTATTCTGGCTATGTGACCAACTGAGGATTTTGACAAATAGATTAAATTTTTACATTGCTGTCTTCAAAGAATTCTCCCAGTATCCTACATTCAGGGTCATGGTAATAGATCTAGTTACCAAAGTAGGAACTTGCCTCCCATCTGGATATCAGCAAGGTAGTTGAAAGTTCATGTTAAATTCAAATTCTGTTTTTGCTAATGTGTTGAAGAAAGCCCTGGTGTTATTCTGGCATTTTTTTTTTTCAACCTCTAAAAACCTTAAGACCAGGTGGACCTTGTTAACTCTGCCATGGCAGTGGCATGTACATTCAGAATGCTTTGACTGTCCACATTGGTCAGCATATCCCAGAAATGGTATGTAAGTACCACTTTGATACAACTTTTATTAGCTTTGTTATCCATGACTGGATAACCCAATAACTGGAATCAAATTATTCTTCATGTATCTTAGAAAAAAGTCCAGCTTACTGCTGGCTAGAAATGCAAATTAACTGAGAAATGTGGTGGATGGACAAGATTCAACTAAAGGTTCTCAGAACCTCATAAGAAGTCAGAAGCTTGTTTCCTGAGAATTAGGATTTTTTATTTGGAAAAGGTTTATACTCCTTGAATTACTGAGAGAACAGGAATCACAATCCTAGCTAGCCCAGACACGGCAGAGTGACAGACCTTGATTGTTACTTTGTGGAAAGCTTCCCGAACTGATCCTGGACTTGATTTTCAATGGACAAATAGCAGCAATATGGCCCATGCCTATGATGGTATAAGGCAGAGCATTCTGATGACAAAGATCCCTCTCTTGATCACAGTGGAGATAGCAAATACCCCATGAAAGCACTGACGTACTGAGTTTAGTTATAGAGTTTAAAGCAACTTGCAAGGACTATTGCCTCTATATGAATTTCTGTACAGGTTGAGGAAACATTCTAGCATTTCTGGACAGCTTGCTTGAGAGGCTTGTTCAGTCTGTGACAGAAATAACCATATCACCCTCCACAACAGTAATCAATTATCAAAACCAAGCAGAATATGTTGAAACTGGTCAACCATTTTGCTCCCGAAATGACAGAATGGCTGCAGTCACCTGAGACAAGTTGTGACTGTAAAAAAAAAAAAAAAACAAAAAAAAAAAAAACAAAAAACTTGAAAACTATGTAAAAGTGTTCTACAAAGTACCAAGGTTATTCTATATGGGACTGAAACAGTCTCAGAGTCTCACTGCCTAGTCCAGTGCTTCTTGGATGAATAGACTAAGTATATGCCAAAATTGGCCATGAATGATTAGACATTTACATAAGAAAAAAACAGGAGCAAACAGCACTGATTTGGAAAGCCAATTAATTTTTAACTGTGACGACTGAACTTATCTAGTGGGAGGTCCTTATCATCTGGTCAGACTCTATTTGAGTTCTTGAAACTTGCATCTGTCAGAACAGTGCAGACACACCATTGGTTTTAGAGCACAGCAGCCACAGTTGCCTTTGGATTCTCCCTGCCTCACGTATCCTCATGAAGACCTGAGCAGAGAGAGCTGTGGGTTAGCACTTATCTTCTCAGCTGCCAGGAGCCATGCTCAGGGAACAACACACAAAGGCACACAAGTTTAGGCAGCCATGACACTGAGAAGACAACGGCTGGTGCTTGCCAATACTGCTGTGAGATCCTGCGCAACCAGCCAAACACAGGGAGCCTGCTTCATTTCCCAAGTACTGTCAAGTTCTCCTGCAGCCTCAGTAACATGATCACCATTTTCCAATCACCTAATAATTTTCTTCAAAGAAATCACAAGAGTCATCTTTCTTATTGTGTCAAAGAACGAATTCTCATCTTCCATGTTTTACACCACTAACTCAAATGAATTCAGCAAGCTATTACTGAGATAAGAATGTGCTCAGCGTTTAAAGATAATTGCCCCTTACTTTGATGGACATAATTTTTACACGCTAACTGAAAGCATTTATGCACCATCACATAGGAACTGATCCTTTTAGGTAGAACTCTAGTTAAATAAAATACTATGAGCAAAATCTTTTGAGTCTTTTTTTTTTCCCCCTCTAGACAAGTCTTAGTCATTTTTTTCTTTAGCTGTTTTAAAGTATTGTACTGGTAGCTACTATTTAGTAAAGATATGTTTATACATATGAATTTTAGTATTTAGCCTTCAAATACAATCCTGAATAGACCATGCCATAAGAACACAGCAGTAAAGTCACCAATAGGCCTAAAATATTAGGATTTGCACAAAACCTGGCAGCTCAACTCTATAATGGCCAAGAATTCACAAGAAAGAAATGCCACGCTGAAAGCTTTTTTCCCGAGTTTATAAACTGATAAACACCCATTAGAAAGAATACTGAAGATATGCCACACAAAAGCAACATGGAACAAATGCCTTAAGCGCAATGTATAAAACAATGTATACTAGAAGATTAACCATCGTCCTCAAAGAGGAGAGAGCACGCAAGTGCGTGTGCAAGAGCATATTTATACAATGCATGCATAAACGCCTTCACTCAAAAAAATTATAATTAAAATAATTCTCAGACACCCTGGCTATTTATAGTAAACATACATAGACTACTCAGAGGGTGGTGAGGCACTGGAACAGGTTGCCCAGAGAGGCTGTGGACACCCCGTCCCTGGCAGTGTTCAAGGCCAGGTTGGACGGGGGCCTGAGCAACCTGGTCTAGTGGGTGGTGTCCCGGCCCATGGCAGGGGGGTTGGAGTCAGATGATCTTTAAGATCCCTTCCAGCCCAGCCATTCTATGATTCTATGATAAAATAACCACGTATGAATGTCTACACCATCTGTTCTTTGTTATAGGAATCACATCTGGGAGTTCAATATGTTAGAAATGAAGAATGTTACAGAAAGAAAGAAAAATAAATTTAATTCTCCACAGCAAATATCTTGTTATTGACAATACATATTGAATGATTACTAGATTTGCTTAGCATGAAGAGCTGTGTTTTGGTCGTTGAAACTGTACTTCCAAAATCAATCAAAAAAATCTAAAACATGATTGTTGTTATTCTACACCAAAAAGCAACCTATGAGATGGTGAAGAGGATTACACTTGGTTTTTTTGATCTTTTCCAAACAGATTTCACTCAATAAACTGCTTATATGTTTTTATAATCACATCATACTGGAGGCGGCTGTTCACCGTCAGGAAAATTTCTTTGCTTTAGAAGAACAAAGAGCAACTAAAAACAGGTCCACAGGGATTTCTTGAAGAAAAATAAAGAACTTCACAATGGATTCTAAACTCCAAGACGGGTGAACAAAAATTTGTCTACCATTGTAGACTAAAAGGAAAATTTCTCTAAGAGGATCAGCAAACGTCTTCCTAAGCAAACTATACTCAGACAAAACCACGATGTACAGCCCTGCTATTAACTTTTGATGAAATGGCCACTTTCTATCAAATCTGAAAGGGACAGTCTCAGATCACAGTGACAACCACACTCTAGCTAGCCCATATCGGTTCTGTTGCTTCTTCCTCACTCAAACATACACTGAACTTGGAAGGAAGGGTGGGATAAATAAGAGGGCTGATGATACTGTGTGAGGAGGAATTCCCTGTTACACGGGAGAACTGTAGCAACGCAGGACTGTTAAAGACAAACGGCAATAGGACTGTGGATAATAGCTGCTAATGCGAGACGTTACAGGCAATGTAGGAAGGTGAGGAGCTGGGTGAAATCTTGGGTGAGGAAGATCGTTTGTTAATACATTTGTAAATTCGAAGCCATGTGTAGTTTTGAAACCCATTTAAGGAACATACTAGTATCATGTACTCACCACGACACATACTTATTCACATTTTAGGAATAACCAGAGAGCTGCAGGCCTGCTCATGTGAGCATGCCGCTATGTTTCAAAGGCACTGAACTTGCTGGTCTACCTTTAACCAGATTTCCTTGTGAATAGCTTTAAGGTATGCCTGAAAAAATACTAAACTTCACAGGATATGAACTGTTCTTATACAATCAGAAGGCAGATGATTAGCTAATAAAATACATAAATATAATACCAGGTGCAGACAGAAGCAAATAAAATACGTTTCTGCAGAAGAGATTAGCATAGATGTTTCAATGGGTTAGGAAGTTTCAGTGACAGAAAGTATATTTAATATATAAAATCCATATAATGAGAAGCAGTGGAAAAAAAATAGGGCAACTGTCATGTGTCCAAGAAATATTTTCTAAAAAAGCTGTCAAATATAAACACTTCACAGCAACAAAACACTCTGCAACTGAACAAGGCAAATTTAATTCAGAATTTACAATGTACCTCATCATGGATTTTATAATTACAAAAAACACTGAACAGCTACATCTCTCCAAACTGAAACAACACTTACCTTCTCCATTACATAACTCCTGCCTGCCATTTATGATTAGTTGGACATAAAGATTGTTGTTGGTTTATTTTAGCAAAAGGACAGTTGAGAAGGAATACAACCAATGTGTATAAATAGACCCAGAGGAAAACACCTGAGAAGGGTCAGAACTAATTAAGCTCAAGGACCATGCTGGCATAAGAACAAATGGTTATAAATTGGTCATGAAGAAATTCAGGTTGGAAATGAAACAACCTGATGTTTTCAGATGAAAATTCACAAATTTGTGATCAGGATGACCTGGCTGTCTGCAATAACAAGGGCTTGAACTCAAGTGACCCAGGATGCCACCCCCTTCCAGTCATACATCCTAAAAACACAATAAATTTTAACACTCTTGCAGAATAACTATATGTTAAATCCAGTAATAGATCTAGTCACTGAAAAAATGTTATAGGCTATAAATAATAATAGAAAAAATACCTATAAACTCAGATGTGAATGAATTTCCAAAGGTTTAAAAACTGATTTGTGTAGTTCCAAAAAACCATGGATCCTCATTCAAGCTATCAAGACTATGAAGTTTGCCTTCCAGCAATAGGTAGGGCTAAGATAAATCTGCCTAAACCCCATTACAGCAACAAACTTTGACTTTCATTTCCTACCAATATTCCTTGTTCTTGTTCCTTCCCCCCAAAAAATAAGGAGGAGAGTAAAACGCAAATACGGCATCCCTTACCATCACAGAAAATAAATAACAATCTTATCTTTGATGCCTTCTGGAATTTTTTACTCTCCCTGCCACAAAAGCTCAAGAAAATAATACAGAAGAATAACCAATGCACATATGGGATATACCAATCAATCAAAAGGCCCATTCACTGGCCTTTTTCACCAACTTTGGTAAATGTGATACCAGAACCTATTGAAAACACCCTGTTGTTTCATGGGGTGCTTTTTTCCTAGCTGTGAAACAAGTAAATTCTGCATTAGGAAAGTTCACACTAGGTAAGTGAACCGCTTCATCCTTGGAATACGGAATCTTAAAAAAAGCTGTTCTATTGTCAGTTGATCCTCCATCCATCAGATCCAAGTTTTAGTCTCGGCTTTTAATAATGCTAACTAAAATATTTTTAGTCATTAAATACAATGGCATTTTATTTTGAGTGTCTTTTGTAATACTCATGTTCAACAGAAATGCCATTTCAATTGATCCATACTTTTTTTGAAAATGCAGAACAAATTAACTGCATTGTTTTACCTGAAAAAAATCTTTTCCTTTTTTTCCCCTTCTCATCCTCTTTTTCTTTTCTTGACGGTTTTTAAAAAAAACACAAAACACATACAATGTCCAAATAAGGATGCTTTTGCTAAATCGCCTTCTCTTTCCCCCAAAAGTCCATTATTTAGCACATATGCAGCTCTTAAGCAATGAACGTTAAAGCAATCCTAGCCTAGGAAGCCCTGACCACATCATCACAAACATTCCCCTTCTGGACAAAAGCATACTTAAATACTTACAAAAAAGAAAAAGGAGATAATGATCACTGCCCATACAGTGATCTGTGTTTTTTGATAGTGATACCTAAGTTTACCCTTAATTACTGTTGCTTTGTTTTATTAAAAATATTAAAGTTAAATTATTTTGGGGGACAAAAAATTTTGTTCGTCAGATAGGTAGGGTTTTTTTTCAGCAAACGAAAATCCTTTTCAGTTTGAGCTACTTTTCACACTATTTTTCACTTCAGACTGAACCAGAAATCAATTATTCATGAGGTTCTAAGCTGAAGTTATTAAAAATGGCTTTGTGCTCTCAAAATTCCTCTTTCCTACCCTTCTTTCTTGAAAGGAAAATACCTATTGCAACCAAGAATGAATTGCAACAGATAGAGGGCACTTGCTAGTATAGCTCCCCCCTCCCCCTTTTTTTTTTAAATGCTGTGGGTAGCAGAGTAAAGATTATACTATTAAACACATATATATGTATTTTCATGTATATATATATATACACACACATGTATTTACCAACTACATCCCTATTTATAGACTGGAAAATTCTCAGTAATTAAAAGGAAAAATATGGGCAGCTTCTGCAGGTGGAAAGTGAATGCACTTACACAAGCTCTAAGGAAATTATCGTTGTGCTAATATAGTGCTATGACTGTTGAAAAAAATCGAGTGGATGTGATGACTCTATAAATATACACACTATTCTTACAAAATTGAGGACACTGTATATCACTGCATTCTTATTCTGCCTCATTTAATACTCACAGACAGATTGTAAGAAGGTTCCAGTATCACTGGCACTGACATCTTCCCTTGAAGATTCAATTTTGTTAAGTAAAAAATCTTTTCTCCCACAATCCTCTCTTTTTTCATGCGACGTACGCTGTACAGTCTAAAGCGAACTGCATAATTCCCAATCATCTCAGACTCAACGTGATTAAATTTGAATGTCTCTGTGAAGACAGGGCACGGTCCCCGCTGGATGCTGGTTTTTGCTCTCTGCTTCTTTATAGGGAGAAGAACTAGGTGTACTTGCCACGAGCTTCCACCTGTCCTGCTGTATGTGGGAATGTCTGTGACAGCTGTCACTGTCACCAAAAGCTTCTGTTCCTGTGAGTCATAGTCAAAAGTCACATCCAGTGTGCCATATTTAGCTACTGGCTCAGGATCAAAAGGTTTAGGAAGCTGTGAAGATGATCCTCGAGCTGACATATCCTGAAGAAGAAGGAAAAAAAAGCTTTTTATTTATTTATTTATTGTATTCTATTATTAAATCTATCGTGGAAATATATGGCTTTCTCTACGCAATAAGAAGTGACTATGATCTTTTTGTTCATTTCATAAACAAGGTAATTAAACACTGAAAGCCTGAGGAGATGGCTGACTAGCAGCCAAGAAGAAATCAAAAGACTTTACCTGGCCAATACTGCCAAAAGCCAACTCCAATCAGACCGAGCTCAGATTAAATAAGGCTGTATATATGATCTCTTCTTCCATGCCCCACGTTAAAATCCATACACATTTGTTATGAGATAGAACTACGTTATTTCTGTGCGAGTATACACAAATTTTTAAGTTAATGTATTATAGTTCTTTAAGAGCTGACTGCTGATTGAGAGCACAGTGAGATGCCAGCGAAGAACACAGGAATTACAACACCTACTTGCACATGCAGCTCTTGTTGCAGTCCACAAGTGTTCTATAAATGTGCCAAAAATGATCATGGCTTTATTAATGTAATTGTACTGGAACTGTGTAAGATGCATCTATTTTGAACACGCTTTCTGAACTTTCTGTAAGTGGCATCAGTCCCAAAACTGTATTTTAAACCTAATTTTAAAATTGTTTATCATTAAAATTTTGAACAAAATATTAATCGCCTACATTGTTACAACAGCTAGTTTGATAGTGATACTGAAACACAAACTATTTACAAGTACAGGTCAACCTACTGTTCCTATAATAAGTTATTCCAAGTAGGTAAAACAGATGTATTTCCTGTATATTTTCATATTATCAAAGATACGCTTGTTCACGTAAATGAATAGATGCCACAATATAGCCATTTGGATTAAAAAATGTTATGTTCTTGTTTTAAACCGGTTGCTACATAGCTACGGGAATTCATTCCTCTGAACGCTTCATTCTTCAAGTTGTTGAGTGGCTATAAAAAAAGTTGGCAGCATTCTCACTTCTTATTGGGTGTGCTTACATTAATGACTGGTGTGACACAAAGGGGGAAGGACTAGGATTAGATTTGCTGCAATCCGTTCAGGTTCAAGGACCATATGTACACACTATGTCTTTACCAGAAATGAAGTTCATACAGATTGTGGTCCTAGCTGATCATCAGCTACTACTAGACAGCTAGCTACTGGAGAACCTTGCATTCACATAGCAGGTAGGTCTTCCAGATGTTGCACCAACACTCCAGGTATGCAGCATCAACTTACCAAAAGGTCTACTAAGACAGAAACAGCTGTTGCCACATCAGGAGTGCTCCCTAATATGCACTTCAAAACTTCAGGTAGAGACAAAAGACAAATTTGTACCAAAAAGAGCCTCTTTGCACATGACATCACTAATGTAGACTTACCCATAAATGTCAGTGCAGCAACTGGTTGCTAAAGACATTTCAAGGAAATACACGTCAGAAAAGATTATTTCTTCATAGTAAAAATAAATAGATACCATTACATTTTACAGCAGAAAAAAAGGAAAAATAAATGGAACAAATCTCTATACTACCATCAACAATTGAAAAAAATTCTTTGTAATACTTTTTTTTCCATAACAGTTGTTTTACATTATGGGGTGTTCAGTTTGAAAAGTGTAAACAGGTTTTTTAATTTTTTTAAATTTGAGTTGTTTGAAAAATTACGTGGAAGAAAAAGAATTTTGACTGCAGTCCTCATGGGTGATGAAGTTTTCTGAGTTGTTTAAAAAACATTCACTCTTACTAGGAGCTTGTTTGAAAGTTATGATGCCATAAAGATAACTATAAAGAACAACCGTAAAAGCTATTGTAATATTTTCTGACAACCTAACTTTTTTAAAAGAATGAGCTGCAATATTAGTGTTCATGTATCTGTACATCGATCTTTAGGGAGGGGAGGGAAAAAAAAAAAAATCTCTCAAAAGGTTGCACTGCATGACACTTCAGAACACTCAACTGGTTTCATTTACCTCCGGACTAAGGACAGCTGTGCTATCACTTGGGACATCCTCTTCGTATCCTTTGTTATGAAAGCTTTCTATTTCGTGTCCCGTGCTTCCCTCACTTGGGCACTTATATGAACATCTTGGACTGTTGCTACACTGGGAAAATTCACATTTACTGTCTCCAACTTCAGAAGGCGTACATGAAAGATGAGGAGAACCACTATCATCCTGGTATGGAGGCGGCTGCAGTTCATCTAGCGGAGGTGTTCTTCTCATCCTCTGAATGCAGTTCGCTGAGAATAAGCGAAAATTCTTTACTTACTTTCTGATTATTTACTATTGAAACAGTTCTGTGGAAAATGATAATTCCAAATATCTGGACAGAGTATTTAAAATCTATAAATATCTTTTTTTACTTTACATTTTAAATTAGATACCAAATACTACCAAAAAATATTTGTTTAAAAATGGAAACAAATGATCTCTCAGATGAAAGAGATGTGGGAAAAAGCAAAGTATTAAATATATAGTCACAATGGGCTGTGTAAACCATATATAAATAAATATAGCACAAATATGACATGACAAAAATTCTAGGCTTGAATTTCAGGGTTGCTTACCTTGCAAAAACCTCTGGATAGCTTAAGTCAGATTCTGTGCAGGTGGAATGCAGACCAATTAAGGAAACAAAATGCACTCCCTAAAGCCATGATATCAAACTTCTGATTACCTCCCATGCTGTTGCTCACCCAGGTAGATATTAAATTAAACTCTGAAGACAAATAAGGTACTAATAAAGGCAGACACAAGCGCTTTCACACAAGCGAACTCTGATCACCAGTGAATTTAACAAGGGAAGCAGTGTCTCAGATTCTTTATTACTTGTTAAGGACAGCTAAAGGGTACGTACCCAGTGTCTAGAAGTTAGACACTAGGTCCAGTCACTAAAGACAGTGGCAAAAGGACCATGAGCAATCTTGTGCTTGGGATGAATACTTGATGCTGACCATCTCTGCTTCTCACTTACACTAGCTAGCTAGCTAGAAATGTGGTTATACATCTCCTCAGAAAATAAACCCAGGATGCATGGCTATGGATACAGAAAGTTAATTCAAAATAATTACATCTCAATTTTTGATCCCATATTTTACTATGCAGCATTACACAGTTGACTGGAGTTTGGACAAGCAAGACAGCAAGGTGTGCAGTAGCTGATATGAAAGGAATACCAAGGATAGGTAAAACCTGTATCACATTTTGTTTACATCTTCATTAAAACCTCTACAGAAGATTTCGATGCCCCTCACATGTAGAATTAACTTATACACAAAAATTTCAAAGCAACAATGTTTTCTGGTGTCAGACATACCACCTTCACTCACAGAAAAAATCTACCAAACAAGGAAGTTAACGGAAGTATTAACATTAGAACAATATAAGCTTTAATTTCAGATTCATCTAAGAAAGAAACTGATCTTTCCCACGTAACAAAGGTGGTACATTTTAGCTTCATCATCAATTTTTTGTGTATAGGATTGCCCTGCCTGTGTCCTAAAGTCTCACAAAGCACATCAACCTTTTAACTGCTTCAGAGGTAATTACCAGTTGTTCAACATATCACATAAACAGAGTATGCTAAGAGTTACCCTTTATGGAACAAGGCTGAAAACACAGTAATGTGGCTCTCTTGGGAAACAAACAGTCTTTGCGAAAGGCTCCCCTTTGTTCTCCTTTCCTTTGGAAGTCTGGGCTGTTTCTGATTGTGGCATGCAGGAACATTTCACAGTTTCTGGCATTTGATGTAAACCCAAACCACCGTGGTTTCGGTGCACACCGTCCACGGGAAAGCAAACCCAGACACATTGACTAGAAGGGAGCCCATATGCATTGCAGATCCCCGAAGCTGGACAACTGAGGGACAGGACAGCTTATTATGGAGCACATCTACTGCACAGATAGGCAGAAGCCTCAAAGATAACGAGGGAATGCAGGGCTCTTGTCTACTTCACTGGGCTCCTAATGGAACTCCTCTTAGCTTTAGCTAAGGCAAATGAGTAATTAAAACACCACCAAGCACTCCTACCAGATGATACCACTGTCAGGAATCCTCTCTTCTCTGATAAACCCATCAGAGCCAGCCCACCACTCAGAGCGATTCCAAGTTACTCTTACAGCACTCATGCAAAGGTCTTCTGCTGTTAGTTAGCCCAGTGCCACTAACTCTTGAAACTCCAGCCCCACAGAGCTGGAAAGGGAAACGGAGCAGGCAGGGAATCCTATACTCGAGATGTAGTCATACACATAAAAGCTTACATATGAAACAGAGTGAAGTGGGATAGTCAGAATCTTTAAATTGCCATGCAGAAGTAGTGAGTAAGCTTTATCTGCAAAACATGGAGAGATCTGGGAATGCACTTTTTTTTTTTATATTAGATAACTTGTGTCCATGAAACTAGACAGACATAATTTTAGAATCTAAACTGATACTTTAATCATAACAAAATAATAACAAATATCCTTTGACTCTCTATACTGTGAAAACAGGACTTCCTTTTCATAATTTATATAATTAAATATTCTAGCAAATTTAAAGCAACAACATTTCTGCTCACTGTTGCTAAAAGGCAACGAACAGCATTAAATGAGACAGTAACCACCATGTAGCTATGACTTAATTGCTTTCTTTTCACATGTAGTCTAGTCTGCAAAGACTTTAACTCCCAGCTTTTCCACAAGCTAGAGAAATGAAAGCGTGTCTGGGTAACTATCAACATCATTATTGTCTTACATGAGTAAATAAATGACTGTGTGACTCACTTTTTTCACTTTGATGAACTCCACTATATGTCCCTATGGGAAAACTGCACAGGCTGTGTGACAGAAAAGGTACTTTTAATGTAGGCGGTAAAGAAGTGAAGAAAAGAAAATTCTTATTAACCAGCTGTGATTCAAAAATCTCAGAAAAAAACTGAAACATTAGGGCAGGTTTTAACTATGTATTTTTGAAAGTTTAGTCTACCAAACAGAAACAGAATGTAAATTCTTAAAACAAATATCCAGGTTTAAAAAATCTAAGGACACCTATGTCTAAACAGGCATAAGCTGTTTTTGAACAAAAGGTTTCTCTACATAAAGAGATATCAAAGTTTTCAAATGAATTTTTGAAGTGAAAATGTCTCATTTTAAATTAATCTCCCCCTCCCTGCAGTAAATGATGCAATAAAATCATGATTTCATGTTACATCTCTCTGAACAAATGCTGCAAATTTGAGTTACATGAAAACATTCTAATGACCGACGATATCAAAGACAAATGATATCACAGACAAAAGTGAATACAGCAACACTGAATATCTGATACTGGGTATTTTCCTTAAAAATTACACAGAAGTACCAACAAACTTCAACAATCAGTCAAGAGCATTTTGCGTATGTAGCAAAGTTTCAAATAAAAAAACCATTGCTAAGGCATGCTGGCCTATCACTGATTGTATTGGAAAAAAACATTTGGAGCTGAAAGGAAAGCATGTTCTGAAGTGTTTGCATATTTACCTATAGAACCACCGTCTATAACATACCTTGTACCTTTCATTTAAGGTGTAAACTTAGACACTGTTACACTTGTGCATACTTGTATACTGTGACAAAGCCAAAGAATACCTTCCACAGACCACTGAATGTGGATAATAACATCTGCTAGAGAGTTACTCTTAACAAGCAAATGGTTACAGTGAAATCTAAAATTAATTGTTGCATCGTTTCTATGCAAGTTTGCCAAGAAACTTTCTGCTCTCAAACCAGATAGAAAGTAAATTTTGCCAATTTCCCCCAATGAAATTAATCATATTAAATTACTATACAATTTTGGACTAGACAGCGTGAAAAACAAGCCAACATATATCCCAAACCTGGAAGAAGGGAATAATCACAGAGAAACCAAATCGGGTTCCTACCAGCCAGAAAATGCCAGAACAGAGGAAAGACAAAAAGAAAGTTATAATAGGATGAAGATCCCAGATCCAGTTTTCCACCCAAAATATGTGAAATAACTGCATTCTCATAACATAAGTGAAACTAAGCTGTTTAGTAATAAGTATTTAGTAAACTCTAAATTGAGAATACACTGTATTGCTGTGAATAGGTGGATTTGAATAATCACTCTTTTAAGGGTTAACTATTTTAATTAAAATTTTCATCCTTCTATAGTGGGCTGGGAAAACACTCTCATAGTGGTAACAGCAAAGTCCTTGCTTAACAGCTGAAGAAACCAGAACTATAAGCGAAATACCTGACAAACACAAGCAGATTAGCATTTTGCTGGTACACTCAGAAATTACAGCGTGCAAACTGTCATTAGCACATTTAAGTCAGAAGTAAATAAATACCTTCTTTTTAGTACTGTTTGTTAAACAATGAAGGTTAATCTGTTTTCGTAAATCCCTGTAGAGGGGACTGATTGAAAGGCAAGGGGCGATTATACCTATTCTTGCCATCAACCTCAAGGGACTGGTCAGTATAACCAGACACAGCAACCACGGCCAAAATGAGTATTCCTGGAACATACAATTGATAACTGTGAGAAAACACACAAACTTTTCCAGTCATTTTTCTGAGTGGAATCACAGCTTAAAGACACACGAACTTACTACAAGAAATGTTTTTTCTTTAGGTTTTCAGTTACTATTTGAACTTTCTGCTCCCAAAGCTCCTCATTTCTCCTCTCTGTCCTGGTCCCTTGTGGACCACGCTAGGCTGTACAACATTTCACCATGAAGCTGGTGATGTTCCTTTCCATGTTTACAACATTTAGACTTTGCTATCTTAATTAATTTTCCCAAAGGTTGCCAGCAGCAGCACAAACCTAGCTTTCTTTAGACCATATTTCCTAATTCCAAGAACATGCATCTCTTAACATATGGAAAAAGAAACTATCTTTGTGGTTTTAATTCCCCTGTCTCCTAAGCAGTAATTAACTACACTTCCGCAACATGGAGTTTCTCATATACATTACTTCTTTAAATATTCATACTATTGTGGGACGCAGCATTACCGCAAAACTTCTTTGGGAATCTGGTTTCCAGTTCCTTTAAAACAAATAATCGCTACATAGACTAATAATTTTTGCAAGTCATATTTTGTAATTATCAGAATATCTTCATACTCAAACAGTACCTTTTCTTCCTCTAATATATGTCCACATACACTATGCTTCATAATTAATTTTTTTTAATCTAACCTAAATTTCAAGTTTTCAAGCCTTCAAGGGGTTCTATGTAAATGTTAAGACACTTTAAATAAAACATAAAATGAAATACATGTTTAAAAATTAAAGAAACCTTTCTTATTCTGAATGATTAAATACCCTTAGAGATTTCTGATATGCAGCACAGACAGTCCAAATGGAATTTTCATGTTTGAACTTTTCTACCATCCAAAATACTATATTGACTGAATCACCCCACATTACGAGGAGTATAAAATATAAGCATTAAATATTGAATGAAACCTTGGGGCTCTCTTTCCTTTAAAATGAAAAGCTTACATGCATCTTTGTGAGGAAAAAAACCATATTATTTCACAATAAAACAAATTATCTTGGCATTATTCTATTTCTTTTCCAAAAGAGTTATGGCACGAGTCTTGCTTAATGAACAAAGGGGGAATATAGGAGTGGTATAGGGTCATTATGGACAACAGAAAATAATTCTTTTATCAGCTTTCTCTTTGGATTTGTCACATTTTAGACTTTTATTGACAGTTTAATTATCTTCTATGCTAAGCAATTCAGCAGTAAACAAGAAAAGTAATCACATCTGTTTGGTTGGGTTTTTTTTCCCCCTCAGTAAAAAATAGTTCTCCTCTGTTTCCTAATATTTAGAAAAATTCCATACGCTATGAGCTTAATCCCAGACCTGTGGAAATCAAAACAGCGTTGCTGCCATTTACATCTGATGTCACATGAAGTTCTTAGCACTGCATTTTCCTCATCTTCTAAGGCTAATTCTACCGGTCATTCATGTAATAAAAAGGTTCTCTTTTGTTTTTTAATAAAACTAATCAAAAATTATTGAACTATCTTTATGTCCAGTCCTTAAAGCTTCAGTTTTCTTCCTCAGGAAAGGTCTAAGACCAACTGAAGTTACTGATACTCGCACAGTAATTTCCTTTTTTATTTGTCTGTTTACATCATGAGCCTGCAGAAGTACAGCTTGGTTTTATTTGCTGACAAAAGAAATTTGCTCTTTTCTGCACTTATTAGAGCACTTCTGATTTGTAAGAATTTATCGTTCTGTTTTACAGAGCAATACAGAAAAGCACTGCCTGCTGAAAAATTCCAAGCTTTCTCTTCCCAAAATTAGCCCAAATTAGAACATTTAAACTACAAATACATTATTAAAGCATTATAGTGAACTAACTGTCAAAGACATTCTTTTGTTTCCTTCCCAAATATTTTGGTCGTCTTTCAATGAAAATTATACATTAGCATCTCTTGAATTCATTTTCTTTCAATTTAAGTATCATTCTCTGATTCCTTATACAGTATTTCTATTAATTTGAATAGGAAGGAGTTCTGCTACCTGGTTCTGTAATTTATACTTTCCAGCTGTCCAAAATACATCTAAATACTGCTTAAACCTACTGGTTCAATATTTTAATCTCTTACTGATGCAAATATCAATAAATCAAGCTTTCCAGAATTTTTTTTTTTTTTTTTTTTACTTTCAAAAGGAGACTTCAAAAGCTCTTCGCTCTTTCAGCTCTGAAGCTTTTTGGAAGCAGTGATCTTTAAGAAGTTAAATTGTAAAATTGTTTGCCTTCCCTTCCATAATTATATTTCCTTAGGTAAAGCATTTGTATTAAGTATGTTCATTCAACTTCTTAGGTAGAAAAACTTATTTTCTGTTCCATTTAGATGCTGGTTTCACTGTTACTGGTTTTATAAGCTGCTAACTTTCCTTTATACTACTTTTCAGATCAGTATGTTGGTTAACTTCATAAATGAACAGGTATTCCTTTGCACCTCTGTTCACTGTTAATTTTTTCCAAGTTATCAAAATTGTTAGAAGAATACCACTTCCAAAAAGATAACAAGTTAAATGAATTCATAGAACCTTCCTTTTTTTTTTTTTTTTTTTTTTTTAGTCTTTTAAAATACACTAGAAGTCCTGCTTGCTGAAGGTGATTGACAACCGGCTTTGAAATCTTAAGAGTGTCTTGGTGACAAGGAAATGCCTTTTATCATCTCTCTCACCAGCATTTACGGATGCTTAACAGAAATTCAGAGCTTAACAGCTAAAAGCTTTGAAAACTCCACCCACTGTAAACCATTTCAGGCCCCTGAGAATCCCCATTTCTGACCAGTGTGTGCATACTAGCATCTCTTCATACCTCTGGACCACAGCGGCTGGATGTGGGCTTAGAAAATATTTTCCTGTTGTTGCTATACTTCATTTGAGTACAATTTTCACTTTAAATTATAGTTCAAATTCCAGTCCAGTTTAATACTACTACAGCACTACAGCTGCAGCATTAAGCACAGGAGTTGAGCAGCAGGATAAAGTGCTGAAAAGGTGAAAAAGATTCTACAGAGGTCTAAAATCAATTCCCAGTAAAGTATTGTAACACACAGCTAATATTACTGTAATGTTCCTGCTCTCATTCTATTTGGTCTCAAATGAGGAAAGAAAGCATGATTAGAAAGCAAGATTAATGTGTTATGTGTATCATTTTCTTCACCATTTTAATATTTTTGCGGCTCATTTCAGGCATGTTCATTTTTATTTCACAAAAAAAAAAAAAAACCACAAAGTTTTCTAAGCAATAGAGAACCCCCCTCTAAAAGATCTCAATAATTATTCATTTGATGATATAAACAAGATCCATTCAGCAGTATACACTGCACTTAAATGTGTTCCTTAATTATCCGAATTCCATCATTCTTTTTTCCATATTTTTATTTTAAATAAGATACAACTGCTTCCTTTAGTGAGAACTCTTTCTGCAACTTAATATGCAATAACTTCACGGTTTCTTAAAAACAGCTTCACCTTGGTAGCTGCATTTTGCAATTTTTTTCAAAAAATTGTGTAAAGTTCCCTAGTATTTTAGCTCTCTATTTATTACTACCCTAACTGGTGAAAACGAACCAGGAAAGATGTTTTCCATCAAGAACTGCTTCCAGAATAGGAATACAAAGCTTGCTTTGATTCCTCTGCCTTATTTTCACAGCAATTTTGAGCGCACTCTGTTGGAGTGAGTCACTAACACAGAGCAGCACTACAATGATTCTGCATGAACCATTTCAGTAGGGCATGAGTTAAATTTTCTGCCCATCTACTGAAGATATCTATATGATCCCAATTTGGGTATCTTGTAGCTGTTAATATATATAAGTGAAATATATATTACGGTGAATAGTAGTACTACTATAATAGTAGAAGTTAACGTGTTTGGCATTTTACAGATGGAGAACTAAAGTACAGGTTTAAATAAGAGGTAATAAAGACTGCTGTGAATCTAGCTCAAAAGTGCTCATAATCACAGAAAGCTTCCAATGAAGTGTGGAACTGAAACCAAGTCTTTTAAGACTAGTACCCTAGCTGTTTCTTCCAGGTATTATTTTTTTTATTTTTACTTCAAGCCTTGTAGTAATTATTATTAGTCTAAAATTCACCTGAATTGTGTACCACCACCAACATGGAAACCTCCAAGCCACTAGCTTCTTAAGAGATATACCCCCACAGAATTTTCCATTATCATCAGCTCTGCAGTGGAAGAGAAGGAAGAGAAAACAAAAAATACAATATTAGGGTGGGGAAAAAAGTAAAGAGAAGAAGGAGGGGGGAGAGGCAAAATAAAAAGGTAGAAGGAGAAAGTAGGTGCAATGATTCAGAAAAAAGTGATAGGTTGTTGGGAAATGAACAAAGGAAAGAAATAAAGGGAGAGAAGTTTAGTAGATCTGTATAGAAAATGAGAAAAAGAGCAAAGAGAGGAATAAAGAACAGACAAGATGCAAACAGGAATGAAAAAGTACAAACAGCTAAAATAACAAACCAAAAACGACAGAGGAAGAAAGGTGAAGGAATGGGGAAATAAAACAACACATGACATGCAAAAAAGTGGTTCAGATCTGAGAAAAAAGCAATGTCAACAGAGCAAAGAGATAAAAGAGATGTCTGATGGGTGGGAATATCCATATTTGTAGATGAAAATCTGCACAACCTAGAGAATACAGCTAGTTACATTCCAGGAGAGGCAAGACATTTCCCAGAATAAGCATTTATTTTTATATTTATATTTTATATTTATTATCATTTTTCCTTTTGAGCAGGGAGATGGTGGCAATTATTTATTCAGATCCTGAGATTCCAAAGGACCTTGATTTGTCTTATCTATTGAGGCACTTTTTCCCCTTCTTTCCTTGACACACTGGCTCAGTGACTTGCTTTAGTAAAACGGACTGTATTTCCTGCAATATATTAGAGTATTCCTGTAAAAAGGATTCTAGAAAATTCAGATTTTTTTGCTTTTGAAACACCTCTCATAACTTTACCAAATAAAAAGCAGCTAGAGCCCAGAAAAATCAAGGATGATCTCAGTTTACAGGAGAACCTAGCAGGTCAACAACAAAAGAAAATTGTCCATATATACTCAAGAACTCCTCTAAAACCTTTTAGATATTAGTGCCTGCAGAAAGTATACTTAGGAATAATGGCACTAGTACCACTTTTGGGGCCAACTGTCTGCAAAAAGGAAGGCAAAACAGACACTGTGAAATCATAGGAAATGGATATGCTTCAAAACCAAGGTATCTTTCCTTCACACACCCAGTAAGAGGGCTACGAATTCACAGAAAAGGCACGGATTAAGCAGCAGGGAGCATGTCAGTCTGTTCCACTCACTCCAGCAAGGCCTCAAACAAGGTTCTTCAGGCATAAAGAAACACATTTACTCAAAACTAAATTTCTTGCACTTCTTTGTGGCGCTTCTGAGACCTCCCACTGTCACAAATGAGCTGCTTTACTAGGCTTATATGTAATATATGATGTAGTTGTTGCTATGTTTCCATAGTTGTCATGTAATTCACAAAACGGGTAATTTTCTGCATTTTGACTGGACTAGATGAATATGAGTCTGCCTGGTGAAGATGTTCTCATTCAGCCATAGCACCAGTCATAAGAGCTATGCAAGAACTTATGAGGATCAGAGAACAGCGGCCAAGCTGCATATTCCATACGGAGGGCTTATAAGGTCTACAGAATGATGCTTCAGCCCTCAACAAACAGTCGGAGAGGAACTGTTCTTCCCTGCAATCCACCCAAAGAAAGAGTAGCACTGAACAATCACGGGTCAGAGTGCAGCATATCATTCTCAACCCACTTAACTTCCCAAAACACTAACTGGTAAATTGTGCTGTCATGAACATGGTGTTATACCTACAATATTCAACTTACTAGCCTTTGTGACAGAGTAAAAACATGCATATCCATCAAAATATGTTTCTCACGGACCTTTCTTATACTAGCAAAAATTTATATACCTAATTTGAAATTACTGTTTGATGCTGCTTGTTGAATAAGAGACTTAAAGGTGGTGCACAGCAGTTAATTAGTAATCAAAGCCTGACAGCCACAGCTGCAAAATGTTTGTATGATAATTTCAAAATTGAAAATTATTTATTTCACTCTACAAGAAATTAGTGTACACTCATTAGAAAGTCAGTGATTATCTTGAAAATAATACTACTGGAACATTTCAGTAGCTTTGCTACAACATCACAAAGTATACAACATATGTCTCCAGACCTATTACCATCCCATTCTTTCTCATAATTTGGTGTCAGCAAAGTTTTTAGATCTTAGCATTACAACTGAAAACATATGCAGCAGAATGATGTTTAATACGGTTCATAACCAGAATGCTGATTTTTTCAAATCTCAGCATTAAGAGTTTAAGCTACTTTATTAATAAACTACTTTATTAAGCTATATATAAACCCGACATATAACTGATATGCGTGCTCGTTGCAACAAAGGAAATTCTGATTAAATATAAGGAAAAAACTTTGAAATCAGAGTGGCTACAGACTGGAAGAAGTTACTCAGAGAGGCTGTGTAATTGACAGCCTTGAAGGTTTTAAAAGTTCTCCTGGCTAGAGCCCTGAGCAACCTGGTCTAACTTTGAAGTTAGCTCTCTTTCAGGAGATCAGACTAGATGACCTCCACAGGTCCTTTTCAACCTATTATTCACTGATTCTACAATACACATTGAAAAACTCAATTCTATACTATAACAATCAAGGATGGGGATCATCTTAAATACAGGTATCTCAAATATCTATAAAGCTCCTTCTATAATACAGCAGTTTAACAATTCACAGGCAGGTATAACTCCTCTACATATGCTAGTTACATTGCTGCATCCTGCATTGAACACATACACCTACCAGCATAGTACTGTCATTGCTAAAAATCAACAAACAACTCCAACCAAAAAAACCTCAAAACCACCACCACAAAAAACCAACCCCCAAACCCAACCCCAAAGAAACAAATACAAGGAGCAAAAGAGATTCAGAATACTTTGTTAACTGGTGACGTTGTATTGCAGTATACTTTGTGGCTGACTAGTTTTAGACAATGTAGTATCACTGAAATTTTTACTTTGATAAAATGAACATGCCAAGATACACACTTTTTAATTAAAAACATCCAGCAATAGTTTACACAGACACACATAAACACATATATACATACACACACCCCATGGCCATGTATCAGTAACAGGAACAATTTAAGGTTTATGAAATATTAAATATAATTAAGATTACACTGAGGAAGTAATATCCATTACAAAATGCTGATGTTAGACAGCAAATATTGAACTTTATAATTTATCAAGTTAAAAAGCCTTAATTTGCTTTTTATTCAAACTTTAACAATAAGTATGATAGCTTAGATGGCAGAAAGAAAAAAAAAAAAAGAAAACAGCATTTGCTATCACTTTGCATTAACATTTTGACCAGTCAACAATTCGGCAGTGATGAAATGTGCAGTTTGATTCAAAGTAAAACAAGGCTATTTAAATAACTCAAAATAAGAAATGGGTATTGAAACATGAGAATTTTGATAAGCGATCACAGCTGCACTAGAATTAGTTTCTATAGCAACAGAGGAAATAATGTGGAGAATTGCACTGCAATACAAGATGGATTCCTTACAAACACTGCTGTTCAAATAGAAAACTTTAAAATTATTCACCGTATTAAAATATTTCTATTAAAATGGTTATTCAAATATCCTATACCTTGTACTTCACACATTGTTCTATTTTCGTTCTCCAGGATTCAATTCTAGTCCATCCATTCAAGTTTCATATTACATTTTTCACACTTTCCCCCATTGCTTACCTTCTTATTTTAAAATTAATTAAAGTGACTTATTCTGAAAAATACTGTATCTTCAATCTCAAACTAATCTGCATTTTCAATCATCTTTTTATTATCCCTACATAGGAGCACCCATTACATTTATTTTTCCAGCAGTGCACTTGCAAAACATAAGAGAATGCTTTGCACACGCTATTCATAAGAAGCTGCATCACAGCCATGAGAATTAACATCACTATGGAACTTCTGAAACTTGTAGTCATATGAGACTTGCACTAGCTTTTATCAGTGTGCCCTCTCATGTCCTAAGCATGATTAAGAAACCATAGCAAATCTCTTAGTATTCATGGACCAAATACCCACAAGAAGGTAAGAGAACAGCCTTTCAGTTGAGCACGTCTTTAGATTTCAAATGTTGCTCATTTCTAACACTAAGAATTATTGTTTCATTGCATCGTCTCTGATTCTAGCTATTTTTTGGCAACTAATTAAAAGCATATGCCTGAACCTTTTATGTATTTTGCCCTTATAATGAGACCTATTACTCTGGCTTATTCTATCCTTTTGAGTTCCAAAGTATCTTTCGAGTTACCATGGATACAAGTGATATGCTTTCTCCCACAACTGCTTTGTGTGCCTTATCAAACACTAGAAAACTGGCACAGTAGGAATCTGAGCCATCTATGCAGGATGAATACCTAACCCCTTGGAAGTCTTCCCCCCCCCAAAAAAAACCCTGAGGTATACCATATACTAACATTTGTAAAGAAATAAACAAGCAAGTTCTTTTCTATCTGAAATCTCGTACTTTTGCTCAAGGAAAACAAAATGAAAAAGGTGCAGACATAAAACAATTTAATCTGATCAACCCTGAAACAGTGTTAAAATTAAAATTCCAAGTTTGCCATTTATTACGAGTTGACAGAGTTTAAGTGTTTCTATATCAATATACCCACTGAAGATGTGAAACGCAGCAAATTTTGAGCAAGCATTTCAGAAAGGAGCTGCAGAAACATTATATGCAACTCTGAGATTATGCATAAACTATAGTAAATAAAACTCCTTTAAACAGAAATTGTTAGGCCTCTTTATAGCAATTTATTATGGGCATTTTCAAATGCAAATTGCATTCCAACAAGCTGGGAATAATTTGTACTAATCAGTGAAGAAGAGGGCAGTTAGTAAACTGATTTTTCCATTATGTTTCTGTATTCTGACCTCTTCTTAAAAACAAAAGACTCTCTCCCACTCAGACAGCAAAATTTACACAGGATTCAAAACCCAAGTGCTGATACTAACATAATCTGAATTAATGTATGAGAAGTAAAGGGGAATAACCAGAATGAAAAATAAATTATTGTAATATGAACTCAATATAGACTCATTCAGAACCATCTCCCAACTTTCAATGCATTAAATCATTGGAAAGACACCAGCTACATAAATGAGTGCCACAAAGGCTACTAAGAGCTAGAGAGCCAGGGAAGAATGGGTAGGCAAATGCTGCTCTTACCCCTTTTCCTCAGTTATCTAAACTTCTCTAAGTATTACAGCAAAACTCTCGACAAAAAACTTAACCTGACTTGTTCATATCCACAAGCTCAGCTTTGCTTTAAAATAGAGATTTTGAAGCATAATATCTGAGCCAGAGACACTGAAGCATAAAAACCAGACTCTTACCATTGTTTGTATTAACATTATGAAATAACTGTATCATTCTGATAAGTTTTCCACAAGCACATATGAACTAAAGACATATTAAATATTTTCATTTTTCTAACAGTATCACTGTAGGTTAGACTTACATTTGCACGGATTTCATAAAAAGTATTTATTTTAACTTTTAAATTTAACTTTGAACTGTCTCAGGTTATGATACTTTATTTTGGGGACAAAAAACATCCACATAATGTTTTTACTGTGAACACTCAACTGGAATTAAATCTCACTCCCCCCCTCCCCCAAAAATTTCTTTTCAAAAGTAACTGAAAGCTAGAGAACAATGAAAAGGAACTCAAAATTGACTGCTACATTGTGGTATTTATGGTAAGTCATCTGTATTATCAAAATATTACTAGTTCTGTAGTTTAATGTTGGAACCACTCACAAAAAAATGAGCATCTGGAACGGTGGAGATATTTACACAATGGCTCTGTACTCCTGCCATTACATTCACCGTTACACATGCCATCATTTCTTCTCTGTATAATATTCTCCTGGATTATCTGCACTGTGCACAAAAGCACACAAGAGATCCCCCATTCCCCTCTGAGCAGAACTAGAGTGAAAACTAGTATTTTTTAAGAAATAACTACCATTTTTACCATCCTTCATAAAAAGGGCTCTTAAGTTCTTCCTTCGCAGAATCTCAAAGTTGTCTGGAAATTGCCACTGTTCCCTACACCTCTGAGGCCAACAGATTGCCTTTAACACTAATGACAATTACTGTTTTTCTTTCCAAAGATTTTCTTCTTTTAAAGCCCCTTCTTATTAGCAGGAAGGAAATGGCACCAGGAAAAGCAGATGATTGAAAGCAGTGCTTCTCATTGCCAGTGAAAGGAATTTTGTTCTGAAAGCAGGCAAAGATAACAGTCGTTATCAAACAGGATGATGAGTTCCTCTGGAGGACATTAGACACCAGTCTCTTAAGAGATTAATTATTCCTCAGTTAGAAGGGAAAATGACCATCAACTCAAAACACCTTTTCAAATTTTACCAGATCTATTCAGGATTTATCTATTGGCCAAATTTTGTGTGGACGTACAATTCACGATCCAAGATTTGACAGGAAAAGAAAAAAAGATATCAGAGCACTATACAATCACCTTCATCTTCAAGAAGAGCTTTTAAGTCATACGTTTACTTGCAATTTTTCATGTGATTATTTCTACACTAAAATATAAGCAAATAAACACTGTAAAGTCCAGGGAAAATAGATCATTATTCTCTCTTGTTATTCTCATAATCTAAAAGTAGTTCCATTCTGGCATTACGTACAGAATTTAACATAATCAAATACGAAGCACTCCAAGCAAAATAATTTTGAGAAGGCAGTTACAAATTAATGCAAAATTAGACTAGTTTTCTGGTTTGAACCCATCACATCTTGAAAACAAGTGCAATAGATTTTTTTTTTATTTTCACGCAACTCATCAAATTGCCATAGATGCTACATATGCAACAGAAACACTTCGAAGTATAATAAATCTTAATAGAATGTAACATAGACAGCATTGTATTTTTCATTTCAGAGTTGTCTTTTTTTCTATTAAAATTCACAGGAACTTGGACAAAATTCTAAAAAGATACTATCTGTTTTAAATCTTATTAACACAGTGGTTTTAGTGCTGAGGATTTAAAACCAAAGTTTTGGAAGTCATTACACGTACTACCAAACTACAGACTGCTAAAATACAGGGATGACCAAACAGATCGGCTATAACAAAATCAGGAACTGAGAGATACTGGAAGCCACAGAAAGTTTGAGAAAAATCAAGCAACATTCTAAACAAGATTCCTTGAAGACATGACGAAAGAGTCTAATCACTAGTGTTAATCTTGATCAACTTAAACAATAACAGACCCTGCCCCGCTTTTTTGCCAAAAGATGCAGAGTTGGCCCTGACCTTTTGGTTATGAGTGTGGTTTCTGGTACAGATGTCAACTCTTCGCAGTAAAACAACAGCAATCGTGTCACCTGCTCAAGTCATATACATAAGCTGTATTTGTTTGGGCTGAGCATTTTCAAAGAAAAGAAAATCACACCTGAAGTCAGCCTCTTGAAGAGATGAACCTTTTGTAGTTTCGTTCTCCAAGATTTGGATTTTTCAGATACACATGCTCTTATCAGCTCTATTTTTAACCTGCTGCTCATATAGGATACTTAAAATTCTGAACATGTTTACATTATCCATCCAGCAGGCTAATGGAACTGCACACCAGACAGTCATGCATAATTCAAATCAATATCCTCAGGCTTGCAACTCTAAGTCAAAGCTGCCTTTAAATAAGCTGGGTGTGACTTTAACATGAATAAAATGTATCTAATTTTTAACCTTTATCTGACAAATTGATATATTTGCAAAGGAATGTCATAAATCTTCTTTAAAAATTAAAACAAATAGAAAACGACAGTAACTGAAAATCTTTTAAAAAACACTTCTAAGGACAAAATTTAGAATGGTTCAACAAGACTGAGCGCAAAGGTTTCAAAAAGAGAGCTGGGTAATTTTTCTGGTTTTTTTTTAAGGAAAATGTACAAATATATACATAAAAAGACATGCTGGCAGAACATTAAGTGGTGCGGAAGGTGAATGTAGCAGGATTTCCTATTTACAAATTTAAAAGATCAAGCTTTAATTGAATTGGGCATAGGTGACTCCACACAGAAAATCTTATACCAGTTAAGCATGTCTGCTGGCTTTTCTCTAAGGAACAGAATAAGAATTTCCATAATAAAATAATTTTCCCTTTGAGTTTTCCTACATGCTTTCATAAGACCATAATTCCATCACAGTAGATAATCTTCAGCCACACTGAAATGACCAGAAGCATTGCAATTACACCAGCTAAGGATCAATTGCCAGCTTACTTGTAAATACAGTGGAGGAAAAGTAATTGCAAACAAACAAACAAATAAAAAACCCCAAAACCCTCCCCCCAAAACCCTCATCCCAAACCAAAAGAACAGAAAACAAAAAAAAAGGACTTCAAGTTGTACAATATAACATATCACGCTTTCCCTCTCCCTCATGGAAAATATTCCAATAATTCCTAAAAGGTAGGATAACTTCATGACACAAAAGTGTTGTAAGTAGCACGTAAGAGCCTATTTTAAGAAGAAAAAAAAAAAAAACAATTTCATGTTGTTTACTCAGATACCATACAGTCCCAATAAATAATATACACAATTAAAGTAGCTATGAAAATAGTCATCCTACCAATGAAATACGTGCTATTAGATAAAAATGGTAACATCATTCATCTTGTACGAGGACAAAATATTCATTGAATAATTCCAAGAGAATACTTATGATATAGTTATAGCATGTCTATGAAATTGATACATATGCATAAGGAAAATAATCTACACTGACTAGGTAACAAAGAGTTCAGTTACAAAAATAACACGTTGTTCTTCTTTTACCAGAGAGACAGTTGAAATATAACATGATCAGATGATAAAGAACAGTCCTAATGGTAACTGGTCTTTAACCTAGGATAAAAAAGCACAACTGGGAGGCAAACATTAGTCTCAGACTAGAGTTAAAAATCTTTTGATTTTAACCTTTAAAGGTAAGAAGAATGATCCATTTATCCACAGGTGCTATGGAGAAATAACTGAAAAACTGTTCTTTTGTAATATTCTTACGTAAAGTTGTAATAACGTTTTTAGTTCTCGTATTTATGTAAGAAGTACTGCTCCATTCTGCTGGCCAAGTAGCATGACTATTCTCAGCAAATAAGTAGAGTACTGGGTGTATGCAGGGTAAAATTCCTTTTTCCAATGCACCTAAAAAAATGTCTACACAGAGATTTCCAGTCTACTGTTTGATCCTGTTTCTTACTCACTCATTCCATGCTAGAGCCATGGGGTCTCTGCAATTATGGTTACGATTAATGAAAACTGTACCTACTGTTCTGTGGAAGTCTTTCAGAACAAGACATGTCTCATGGTATACATGCATAAAGATCAAAGAAACTGGTCCCCTATATCACTAGATATTACAGTAATACCAAGAAAAAAGAATGCCCATACTCAATAGCTTTTAGATGATAATAGTAAAAGAAATATCCAGTTTCCAATGTGAACTCTCAGAATCAGCAAAAGCACTAGGTTCATCAAGGAAGTGATCTTTTTTGCTGATATAGGACTACCCCTTGTATTTATATCACAAATCAGTTCTACATTTTATTAATGTGGAACATCTATATCAAATACAATGCCACGAGGAACTACTTCAGCCACAAATATATACGTGAGCTTTTCCAGTTAATGACAGATCTTGATCCTTTCATAAATTCCAGGTTCAAATAGATGAGAAACTTATTAAAATAATAAGTTTACAATAAAATGGAAACTTTCCTGTAATTATTAATGTATGGTTTACATCATTTCAGATACATCACATTGCTAAGGGTGACTTTCTTCAAAGCCTTCACATCAATGCAAAGGGTATTTCTTCAAAGACTTCAAAACACTGGCAGGAGGAACCTAATTTGCCCTTTCCGATTGGAGGACAGTTTTTCCTCCTCTTTGGAGTTGGTCTAGCTGGAAAAGGAATTTTCCTGTTGAAAATCTTATCATCATCACTGACTTTGAGTTTTGTTAGTACTTTTCTCCTCTTCCAGCACCTCTGCTGCTAATCACAGGGTAAATCCATGATTTCAGAATTATTGAAATTCATTCTATCAAGCACTTTCTTGCGTTTCCTTTGGTTGACAAGATACTTATTGTGCACAACTTTGATATCACCTATGTGGCTTTTCAACTCAAAAGTTCTCAATGTAACTCCATTCTCTTCCAAACTATGTGAACTCAGACACAGATCTCCTTTGCATTTAAATCCAATGTTTATGTCTTGCCACCTCTGTAACATTCCTCAGGAAAATTACAAGAATAATACTGAATTACGCATGTACTTTCTACCCCATCTGTGAATTCTGTCCATTCCATGTCTGCAGACTCTGTAAACGCTATGCTTGTCTGCCATTCATGCAGGGAAAGAACCATAACCACAACATGATCGTAGCCTAATACATGAATTACTTACATGAAAAGTTCCTTGCAATCAGGAACTTTTCAGAAGACAAAGGGTAACACTTTCTTGGGAAGTAAAAAAGATCTGAATTATGTAAAACTGAATAAAAGACAGAGCAAAAGTTAATCTTCAAATCACCTTAGTCTCTGCAATACTCAGTTGACTATGTTTTTGGGAAACACACATCATAATTTCAAATACTTAACAGAACTGACTGTCTTCCACTATTATAGAAGAATAACAGAGAACCGCCATAATGCACTAGGAAGCTACTTCGAAACTCTTGTGGGGTGGGGGGAAACAAACACAGCATCAGAAAAATTAAGTAGAAAGCAACGCAAATCATGTCAGCGCTGGCCAGTATTCTGCAGATCCTTGAATTACTAATGTATCTTTTGTACTACACAAAACTATCCCTAATACATTCCCTTGATATAGCTATGGATTGAACTGCCACACTCCCCAGAGCCTTCAAAACCACAAGAAATTATCTTTCTCCATTTTTTAAGGGCTTGGAGCCAACGAAGACTCACTCCAATTTACCAATACACAGGAGGCAGACACACATAATCAGGGATCAGAACTTTGTATCATTAGTATTACATCATTGCATTTTCTCCTGTACTACATGAAGATTTTAAATTGCTCTTGAAATAAAGAGCGTCAAGGGTAGCTGCCTACATAACAGAAAAAAAAGCGTAAGTAAGCTAGATCAACTAAAGAAATAATGTCATTTAAAAAATCCCCTTTTTCTCTCCCAAGAATCTCTGAAAAGTGCATCAAGAATGATATCAATTGATAGTACACATGTACTATCAGCTGAGGTACATGAGTATGAATATTTGGAATATCTCATAGCTGTAGCATGACTCAGCCTTCAAAATACACTCTCAAACATTCGGGAAATACTGCTCTGAAGATTACTTAGGACTTTTCTTAAGTGTCTTTACTGAAGACCCTTTTGAAGTATCTGATGAACGTACTATTTGAAGCCCTAGATCTATTCAAAGCTGCCAGCCAAAAAGAGTATTTTCTTCCAGTAGGTATTATACCAGAAAAATCTCACAGGTAACCTGATAAAGACACACCAGAGAAAAATGAGTGGCCACCTTCTTCCTAAACACTCTTTCCATTGTATTTCTAATTTATTTCTTTAAAGCACATTAGAGGAAAAAGAAGAGAAACAACTGTTTAAGTTATGATCTAGTATTCAACTGATCTTTCAGTCTTCCAGTCTGAATACTAGTTCATAGTTCTTATTCCATGTAAGCCATCTTCTTTTGTCTGTAATTCTTAGCATCTGAAATGTACAGAGAGACTAATTTTGAGAGAACTTTGTGGCCTTATTTTGCTGAACATGATACAACCATACTGAGGGCCTCACTCCATAATTTTGAAACAGTAAGTCTTCATTCACATTTGGCTTGAAAATAGATCTGCTTATATGCAAGGAATGATGACAGAAACTGAACTGGAAAACATATGATTATCATGGGATTCCCTGAGGGATCCATTCTTCCTCTCTCAGCCTACCCTGTGGCTTTCACCTTAGCTTGGCAAGTCTGAAGAAGCAGGATCCTGCTTTACAGAAGGTATTTCCTGCAGAAAACTCCCCCGGGTTGCTTTAACAAACTGGGGAGATTCACCTGTATACCAGTTTTGAGGTGCTTATGAAAGGGCTTTTGGCATTTAGGTTGGGAAGATACTGAAAGAAAATCTCTCTATATACTTCGAGTAGTTCAGTGAAGAGACTTTTCCCGAGACATGAAAACTAACAAGAGAGAAAGAAAAGGCAAAAAACTGCATAAAGAATCAGATCCAAGAGATTCCAGAAGAACAGTCGCCTTCACGTGCAAAGATTGACACTGAGGAGCAAGGCGAACATATGTCCAACAGACACATCAACATAAAGTGCCGAAAGCCTTGAGAAGAATAAAAGTGGAGAAGATAAACTACAAAAATAACATCATACTCTACCTTCACAATATGGAAAAGATGGATAAAATCCAGTAGCATATGCCTGCTAGAGCAGCAGATTCTCATTTAAAAGAACTTATGTTTTCTCACTGCAGTCTTTTAGTGCTTCCATATGTTTCCAAAAAACCTTGTGAAATGTAAGGCACTTGGGCCAATCTCAGAAATAGAGTCTCCGAACAAACATGTCTTCAGCCGTGGGGCTTTATCAATTGAGAAGTTAGAAAAAGACTGTAAAATAGGCTGGAGATGGAACCTGTGGTTATACTGAGCTGCTAAACTATAGCTAAATAAAGTACATCTAAGTATGCTACGCAAGCCAGTGAGCTTACTACTTTTTCCATCATGATGTCACTTACTTTGCCTCAGAATAGGGATCAATTCCCCTTGCTTGCTCGCTAATCTGGAATTTTGCACAACTGTTAAAGAGGTGATTTGGGCAAGACATGCTTTAAGAACATCACAAATTAACTATAAAAAAAGAGAATGTTTTTTCCCCTCTTCTACCTTTCTCATCTTAAGGGATTCAGAGAATCTTGATTTCAAAAGCAAAGAAGAACCTACAGCTTTTTTGACATCTGCCTGCAAAACTCTAATTTCAATATATTTACCCCAAAATTTCTAAGTTTAAAAACTTCCATTTTTAGGAATTTAAGGGACTGCTTCCTTAAAGAAAATATATTGTACTTGCATATGACGCTTATAGAAATAAAAAAGACACAACAACTTGCTTGTATAATGCTTGAGTTTTTAGAGTTCAGAAAATAGCCACTACTGGAGACAAAGAGGCTAGTTTAATATCATATTGTAAGTTTTTTTGAAATTGAAGTTATTAAGAAATGGTCCATTGAAGATCACGACCGATATAGATGCTAAAAAATAATTCCAAAGTACAAAGAATAATGCCAATTTTAAATGTAAAGTTTGTACACTTCCTTATTTAGATCACTATTTCAATTCATAATCTCCTTTTTAGCAGAAATATCTTCTGGTGTTATTTTTGTTTTTTTGTGGTTTTTTTTTCCTTACTTTTGTTCTTTATTTTCTGAAGCAGATGTATATCACAGCCTATATTAATCCCCTCTTCCAAAATATTACAAATAATTGGAGCACATAAAGGCAATACTACATATTCAACAGGATAATAAGAGCATTTGAAATGGTAGGGAATAATACAAGAAGTAGGATGCACATTATAAAAAATGAAAAGGAATCGACATCAGGATATGTATCAGGGAAAAAGAAAAAGGTCACGTCAGTAGTATCCACACTTTACTGGATCACATGAGAAAGAACACAAAGAATATTACTGGAAAAAATAAGATTTAAAACTTTGAGTTGACTCTAGAACTGTGGGCCTTAGCACAGAGACTGGGTTAAGTCCACACATAGCTATCAAGAAATACTGTAGTTATAATCTTTTCTGTGATTAACAGTTTTGAGTCATTTGTGCAGAGTTGGAAATTTCAGATGTAAACCTATCTTCTGTACCATTTTATTTTGCCATCTGTACCATTTACTTTGCCATTCTGCACCATTTTACTTTTGATGACGACATTTGTCATCATCTTGATTTTCTAATGAACTAGATTTTCCTTTAGAGATACTCTGATATTAAGCCTGTCCATGAGGAGCTCACTGCAAAAGTTATATATTTACAATAGCTCGGAGTCTGTAGGAATACTTGCATCTAAGCAGAATTTTTTTTCCATTTAAAATATATATTATAACTTATCAAAATCTAAGTGCATCGAATGTGCTATATGAATATATGAAGTGGATCAGACACTGGTCATAAGCAGGTATTTGTGAACCAAAGTTTAAAAAATCTAAATTTCATAGAATGAACTCAAGCACTACTGGAACATTCCATCATCAAAACACACCAACAAAACCCCAAAAATATATTACTTTCTTCATTTAACTATTAAAAACATTATACAAAATGCCATGTCAGTTCTATATAAATATGCTGAAAAGGAAGATTAGTATGGCCATCTAGAGGAGAAAAGAATGATGTGAAAACATGCCACACACATTTTCAGGCTTTAGAATGAAACATTTTGAGAGGCATGCAGCCAGAAAATAGATGTAATAAACTAATTATGTAATTGATAATAAGCGAACCTTATAATAATATGATCAGAAATTTTGTAATGCAAACACATTAATATTACACATGATTTTAGCAATGCAAGCAAAGCTTACAGGGTGTATTAATAAAGGCAAGATTATATTTTTGTCTCATTGTGAAATTTTGCATGTGCATTGTTAAGTGCAGACATGCCTAAACAAATTTTAAAAGTGAAGATTAAAGTGCAGAGCAAACAGTTATTAGTAAAACTGTTTATTGACTCCTTTGAAAACACAGAGCACACTGTTGCAAGATACAATGTGACAGAGATTAACTGCTGAAGACAAAATAACACAGAATTTTCCTAAAATGAAATATCATTTTCATTGCTCATATTACTTTACCTCTGATGGAATTTTTAATGATATCATCAGAGTCTGATTTACTAGCGATGAGCAGGGGGAAAAGAGAGATGAGAAAAAAAAGAATTCTCTCCTCTCATCACTTCACTGTAACACTATCAAGCCCTGCTCAACATATGGACTGCGTGGTGCCTTAAGCTGGAAGTACGGCTGAAATATTTAAGTCTTAGAAGAAGAAATGATAAAGTACATATGAGCAAACAGAAGCACACAAAAGTCAAATATATTGACAATTCTTTCTCGTATGAAATAACGTACATAGGAACACACTGCTTGCTCCCCCTCTGCTACAAAGAATCAAGAAATGGTTCTATCATTTGTCTTTACACTTCTTATAAAAATAATTCAAGTCATAAAAACTAACTATTTAATAAAAATTTCAGGATTTCTACAGCATCAAGTCTTCTACAGATTTATTTTGCAAGTTTAAGGAACAGTAAAGCTTTGCATTTTTAAAAATTACACTGAAACATCTAGAATGTTGATACTCTCCATTTGGAATCAGAGATTTTTAACCTCCTCTGTTCAGTGAACTGAACACATATGAACTGTTTGGTAGCGATAGCCAGTCTATCATTTATTTTTGACTTCAGGCTTTCTTCATGAGGTTTCCACCTCCTCTTTTCATCAAAGTTCTAGGTTGGGCAGCTCTGTAATGATCATAACATAACAAGGCATATTCTGTATTTTCCTCTATTCAAACACATTTTTATCATTGTGCAAAGATTCTTTCTTTTATGTTTGAAATAATTTAGGAAGAACATAAAAAGTACTAACACTAATTATTCTAGTGTGCCACCTTTAGGTCACTGAAAAGTGAAAAATACTGATTGTTAATTTGTTGCCACGTCCAATACCACAAAACTCTTTAATACTACTGAACATAATTTTGTTGAGATTAATGGATTACAAAAATTAGACAAAATCATCACTCTAGTTTGCAAGCATTTTGCAGAAAACTGTAGAATGATTGCAGGCTATCAAATAAATAACATTGCTGATTCTCTACTCCTGGTAAAACGTGGGAGGAGAATGCTCTCACAAGCAGCAGCAAAAGCAAAATACTGACAGTATTCAAGCTTTTTTGCAAGTAAAACTATGGGGTTAAAAATTTACAGTTTTCTAAGTTAGAAAGTTTTGACAGTTTTTGCTTTAAAAGTTTTTTTCCAAACCCTGAATGTTCTTTCATTATAAAAAATTCAATTTGCATAGTAATTTTAGAGTGAATATGTGTGTGCATATATGTACATGGGTTTTACATCCAGCCAGCTTCCTGAATGGAAAGAGCATTGAGAAGGGGTAGCAGCTGGTGACAGATATCTTTAGCAATAGAAGAAAAAAATGAAACAGGAGGAGGGCAAAACAATTATAACTTTCCTGATGCAATACTTGGACTTGCCAACAGGGTTCTTTTGTCTTAGATTCTAACCATGATATAGATTTCCAGACTGGAGTTCTCATTCCCCAGAAGAGGATAAAAGTCAGTGACTATAAATTTTTATGATCTGAGAGGATGATAAGGAAGACAATTATTAAAAAAACAAACAAAAAAACCCCAGATACAGGCTAGTACAACGCCTTTGGAGCTTAAGTCTTATAGACCCAAAGTAAAAAGCTCAGATGAACTGAGACCTTTTCACTGAGAAGGAAGATAACTAGGCAGGATAAAAAAATCTGAACTGTGAAATAGAGAGAGACACGTCACATGTTCCCTCCCATAGGAACTATTCTATGATTATTTCAACAAGCAGCCTCAATAGTTTGAGAAGAGACAAATACATCATTCTCGGTATCTGAAAGTAGTCATCTTGTAAGATTTGTATCTGGTATTATTTGCTAATAAATACAACTGAGTTTTCCATCTTCTGTTAATATAAATCACCATTCTTTCCCAATAGTGACATGAGCCATACAAAAAATTAGCATCTTATCTTTTATATTCCCATCAACGCTGTTGATAGATCTCAGTAGATATAAAAAACAAACATGATACTTTCACTATCCCTCTTCCTTGTAGTCCTTCTCCATCACAGTGTCCAAGGATCTGTTCTTACCACCTGACCTCCCCTCTGCATCTCCTTCCCTAGCCTCCCTACAATTTAACAGCAAAGGAAAGAACCAAAATTTCTGATGATCAGAAAATAATCCTCTTTCTTACTCTGCAACTTACTTCAATTATGGCTTTCATGTCCTTTGTGTCTTAACTTGGAATCATGAATGAGCATGCACTGTTTAAAATTTCAGTGGCAAACACTTTTATATAATTGAAGTACATAATATAGTAGAAAATATAAATTTTTTCAAGCATTTCTGGACTGTACAGAACTTTTAATTACATGTATCTACTTTTTATTATGAAAATATTAATCTCCAAAAAACCTTTTCATTTTAACATGTTAAGGGAGACCAACAAATATCTTACTATAGCACAGCATCTATATTAGAATCTGACTTTTATGTAACTTCAACCAAAGCTCACTTTTCATGCTAGAAAATGACTACAGACACAGTTCTCACATACTATTTTCAAGCACAAAAAGTATATTGATAAAATATTGACAGCAGAATTCTCAGCCTCTATGTCAGGTTGTCACCCTAACTTAACAAATATATACCACAAAAGAAAACATCCATTGTTTACATCCAACTTTTAACTCCATAGAAAAAATTATATTAATCTAATCTTTGTAGTAATTTCTTTCTGTGATTTCAAGAGAAGAAAAGATACAGAACATTCCAGTAATGCACACTGCAATGACCATATGCACCATAAGCAATAACCAATTCCATTTACTTTGCTGTTATGTCAGCTTATCAATAGAGGAATAACAGGTCTTTGTATTTACAATACCACAGAATTCATCAAGAGTTGCCATGTTTCCTTCCTAAATAAAAACAGTTTAAATTCCCCCCAAAATAAAATGACTAATGATAAAATTGTATGAAACTTAACATAACAAGATACTATATCATTTGTAGTATTTCCGGAAGAATGCGCAGAAGTCTGTGCCTTTTTTTGAGCATGCACAAATATAAAAGGTATCTGGATATTTCTTGTAGACATTGACTATTTGCAAGTCAAGCTGTCCTCATCTAGGACTTACTTATCCAGAACATAATTCTGAAATTTGTAATAAAAGGAATGCTTTTAAATCACTCTTACCTTCATCTATTGAGGCTTCACTACTGTATCCATCATATTCTGCAGACAGGGGACTATATTTTTGTCTGGTTTCCCATACATAGTTTTTTTGTTGTCTGCCATCCACCACTGGCAGCCTGGAACTCTGGGTTCTAGACAAGGCCTCATGATATTTACCCAGTGCTTCATCTTCACTCTCAGATGATGAACCATGCTGGTCTTTACTCATATAAGAGTTGTCTGTTTGAATAAAATAAAGCAAATCGACTACAGCTCAAAATAGAATACAAGAAAATAACCATAAGAGGTTATCATTGAAGATATTTAAGCTATTTCAATTAAAATTTCTGTATAAAAATATCATCTTGTTGTAATTATAAGTATTATGTGATTTTGTAATTGGTGAGAGCTATTTTTATTTTCTAGAAAAACTGAAAGATCATTAAGCCCCCAAAAAACATTCTAAAACTTATTCAACAGAAAATGGATCCATTTATGTAAGGCAGCACACACTGAAGTTCTTGAAACCCTTCATTAAGTAAGAAAACGCTCAAAATAATTTATGTAAAGTAAATTCAACACTGCTGCAATATTACATTTGGATACCTAACATATCAAAAAAGCAGCTCCTGATCCTCCATTCCCAGCTGATTTTTGCTCTGAGCATGCAGTATAATGTTGAAATGAAACTGATTTACAAAGAGAAGCCTACAACAAAATCGTCTTAGGATATTTATGTCAGTAGTGCTTAAATTCACAATAAGAAATGGGAAAATGTTAGTGAAAGATGTTTGCATGCACAATTTTATTTAACTTGTAATAAACAGTCCCTTGTTCAATAACTGAAATTAATGCAGATGCTCATTGCAGACATCTGGCAACAGCAAAAATTGCACAGAAGAAACTATCTAGTTAATTCTTTTATACCAGTTCCTCTATAATGCCCACTCCTGTGGCCAACTTTTTCCAACTACATCTCAAGTATGACTTCCTCCCACAAATCAAAGCTTCAGCTGCATTTTTATTTCTGTAAAAGGAAAGCTTCCCCCTCCCTTTTCCAAACCTCAAATGGATTCTGTCCAAACTTAACATGCCCTGCAGAGGTTCTGTAGATCTCAAACTCTAACAGGCATTAAAAGAGTCCATGTAAACTCAATAAAGGTCAGCGTTACCACTACTCTGTGAGGAAGCCTATGGTATATGATTTGCCAATGGATTTCCATTACCGGCAGAGCTCTGAGATGCCCATAATGCTGTTTTTCGCTCCTGATTCTGCAAGGGAATATTGTCTAACATGCTATCCAGCCATGCTCAACTGCTTCTCCCCTCCCTGCTTTTATGCCCTCCTCCCAATCCCTGTCCTAGCTCTAGTTCTGCATTTCCGCTCGATTAGTCTCTGTCTTCATGCCCAGCCAGTCTCACTCCTCTGCCTGGGTATTTCAACTACAGGAGGGATTCAGCTTACCCAAAATTCAGCCATTTAAAATTAAAGTAACTCAACCTATGCCAGCTATTAGGCCTCTTTTACAGTCAAGTGTTTGCCTCTTCCTACTACACAGGTCCTTCCTTCCCACTTTTAGTTAAGCCTCTAGAGTAGACGAGTAAAATCACTTCCCATAGAAGCGATTCCCTGGTACTCATACAGAGAAGTCTATGCTGCAAGTTTAGACATCTTTTGCAAAGTTACATTTATATGAGTAGAATCTTATCCTAAGTTTCTGTCTCCTGGCCCCATACTCCAGGTTCCTGCTCCAAGCACCCAGTTTTGGTCTCTTATGGGGATTTCCTCTTTATTCTCTTTGGCTATTTAATCCCAAATTCTCCTTACTTGCACCTAACCAACTACATGTAACGTTAGTCTTTCACCCTTAGGTCTCTCCACCTTCCTATAATATTATCAGTTGTCACCCATCCTACTTCAAATCCCAGTCTACCACTTCCATCGTGTCACGTTTGTTCAGGAAGTTTCTGTCCTCACATAAATCATGTTTATTCTCAATTCTTCTGTTCAAACTTCCAGTGTCCTTCAGTAACCGTAAGTATCAAAAGCAGGATAAGACCTGCTTTGTTCTTCAACCCCTACAATGAAGCATATGAGTACAAATGGGATGGTCAGTGAATTTAACAAGCAACTTATAAGTGTTTACTATGCTTTTTCCAAAGGCAAAGGTTCTAAAGATTTGCAATTTGGTCAAACGTATGTGTTTTTTTGTAGAAGGATATGGGCATCTCTGTCACGGGAAAAGTGCTCTCCCACATTTCGAGTACATACTCCAATATACAAAGGTGACAAAGCATCTTAGTGAAGCAGATGTGAAACATACTTATTTTTTGCACAGATAACCAGCATGTTTTTTCCATACTCTATTCCCGGAAACAGCTAAAGATTTTAAACTATAGCGTAAAAAAAAAAAAAAAAAAAAAAAAAAAAAAAAAAAAAAAAAAGAGGTCAGACAGAAAGCATGCCAAATTTCATCCCAAATATTTCAAATTTGGCACACAGTTATAAGCAACTGAAAATAAGGTCTTGAAATGGAAAATGTCGGGAAACCTTAACTGCAGATGGTGCTACCAGCTCTACATGCAATGTGTATGTAATCTTAATTCAGTATTTATAGGAAAACAGGTGCCATAGAAGACTGTTAATGAGCTACTAGATCTTTCAACTCCAGGCTATCAATTTTAATTCAAGTCTGACTTCTTCCCATTGTATGGATGGCTATAAAGCAAGTTCAGTTTCACTGATCGCTTATTGAGAATATCACAGCAAGCAAGGTATGTTCTGGCTAGCAGATTCACTGCAAGAGGCTGCCCAGAAAAAGGAGCCTCCTTTGCTGGTACACAGAGTAAAATTTTGTATCTCACATGGCCCTCAACAGGTTGAAACCTGCCACCTAGGAAACTTCTACAGATTTCCACAACTGTAATTAAAGCAGGACATACCAGGACTAACATATAATGCCAGACTTCAGTATTAGATGCATCATTTATCATTACAAGAAATGTATTCACAAATATGAAATTAGGTTCGTTAATCAGCCTGCATAAAGAATGGAATAGTATAAAACATGGTAGCAACACATTTAAAAGAAATGATGAAAGTTATGCCTCTAATCATACACTGACATTTGTAAGCACCCAGAAGTTCTCACTGATACCAGATATTTTTTCTCCAGTTCCTAGCATAAAAGAAATAGAATGAGGATGTATACTGTTATTACAAGTCAGGAAACAAGACTTCTTCAGAGGACTTAAAAACCTAATTAAAGTTAAACCACAAGCTAACCAGGCAAACATTTTTTAAATGAACAATACAAATCTGTTTCAGTTTCTTGGGAAAAAATACCTTCCTGCACATTAAAAAAAATCATCAGGGTTTTATGCCTCTCCTTGCCACTTCTCTTTTGATTTTTATATGTTAGTTGGAAACTTGCCTAAGAGAATTCATGTTCTTATTAAAAACTTTCCTTTATTTGGCTAACACAGGTCATATTGAAAGCTATTCATTTGTTTATTATGGGACCTAAAATGCCATTTTTGATAGAGAATATACTTTACATATATTGTATTACATGAAGAAATAACAGATAAGAACATAGTTTATCATACAAACATGGAAACCACCTCCAAAATGAAATTAAAAACAAACAAACAACTCAAAACCCAACAAAATTAATAACTGAAATTTTCAGATAAGGGAAAACACACACACTGGAAAAAACAACAACAACAACTGATTTCTATTATGAAATCATTCGTTTCTCTACAGAAACAGCCTCTCCAGAAAAGCCTGTGTTGCTTTCTAAAAATTCACTACAGAGTCTGCAAAACAATTGTGTAAAATGCAAGGTTTTAATTCTTACTCACAAACTATCATTGCAATCCCATTTTCATACTGTTTAAGATTGGATGTTGAAGACGGCACACACAGCATCCGTATCAACAACACATAGGTTTTCTTTCTAAGACTACAATTTTAAGAAAACCCTCATTCAATTCCTTCTGTACTTAAAATCACTTAATTGCCACTTGTCATTGAGTTTTGCATCTTGAAATTACTCTTACGTATTGCAGAAATACATTCTGAAGACCTACTATAATGTAAATGTAACATAAGGGTTTTTTTCTTTATCACCTTATCATATTTTATGCAGTATTTTTTAAAATACACAAAATAAAAACCACCTTTCACAGAACAAGTGTTAATTTCCAGTATTAATTAATTCATCGTTTTCAACAGAAACCACACAAAGCACTGCAGAAAAGGTAAGAAAAACTGTATATAGGAAAAGAAAAGTTAGAACGTAGGAAAGGCATTTATTAATCGGTTCCTTTCAGTAATACTTTAAAAAGTAATTAACTTCAAAGAAATATCAACATAGAGAATGAAGCACTGACAACACAGACCTACTTTCATCCACAGGAAACACTATTACTAAATGTGTAAATTAGGTGAAAAAAGTAGGAAGTATCATAAGTTTCAGGAAAGGCTGAAGAACGCAGTTTGCTGACAGACTCCTCACCTTTTCCTGCTGTTTTCTTATTACATAGCTCTCTTGAATTCTTTTCTGATTTCTTTGAGTTTTTCTTTTTACCCACTTTTGCAATTGTAGTTGACACATTGTCTTCATCCTTTGATACAGATTTTCCTTTTCTGTCAAAAAAGGCTTCAGATTTCTTTTCTTTGATTTCATTAATGCAATTGGGACGGTTATTGTGTGTCTTCTTCAAGCTGGAGTCTGATAATTTTTTCTTCTGTGCTTCAAAAAGTTTTGTTTCTGCATCTTGGGGAACCTTCATACTATGCACTTCTTCAGAATCCTTAAAATCAACTCCAGGTGACAGTGGTTTGATTTTTCTATGCAAGTGATTCTTAGAATTATCTGATACTGCATGTAGGCAATTATCTTGTTCCTCAACAGATTGCTCCATTGTAAATTTATTACTTTTCAGGTTACTATCCTTCAAGAACTTATCATTTACAAAACACTCATTTCCTCCTACTGCTTCCCTTTTAAAAGGTCCTCCTACATTCTTCAAATCCTGAGGTACTTCTGTATCACTTAAATGATTATTACTATCTCTGCCTTTTAACTGGCACTGTTTTTTGTCCATGACATGGTCAGATAATCCATCTTGACTTGTATCTTTTTTTACAAAATCTAATGAATTAGAATAATGAGTCTCTTTCTGTTCTGCAATACCTCTCTTCGCTTTCATATTAATTTCCTGAAAATGAGTTAATGACTGTGCATGTTCCTCTCTCCCTTGCACAGGTTTATCATTCTGTATTTTGGAGCTTTCGTCTTCGGCTCGAAGGCCATTTATCATGCTTGTTACTTGTTCTGTTACTGAATCAGCTACACTGTAGCCAACTTCACCAACAACACTGGTCAGGTCATCCACAGCACTGCTAAGTGTGTCAACCAGAGAAGACACAGAGGGAAGGCTCAGATTTTGGTGGAGGTTTCTGAAAAATGCCATTTGTCCAACCTATTCAGCAACAACATTTAATACAGAAAGGTCCTCCGTTTCACAAACGGACCAACTCCATTTCTCCAAGTTCAGAGCTATTTGCTTTTTTTATCTCAAACTCAATACATTTACCAAGGGAAGTTGCAGCTTTGCTCTTTCCATTCAATATGCATTGAAAATAATAAGAAAGCAGCTAAGTAAATATCTTGAAATGAAGCCACAATCAACCAGCAAAACCATAGTCTTTCATCAACTGCAGCATCAGCTAGCCATAATAAAATTCAATATTTTCAAAAATAAGACAACTGTGTGAGGTGGAAATATGTTTGTTTTTTTTTAATTCTAACCTGCAAAGAAGAAGTTGTGAGACATTTAAATTACATCCTTTCATCAATGTCGCACTAAAACAAGCTTTTAACATAATAACTGCACATAAAAACACGTATCACGGAGACTTCTTCACCCCAAAATATTTGTTGTCTTTTACATAAGGCAAGATATTTCAGAACTGCAGACTTGTTTTGTAGCAAAAAGAAAGTTGACAGACTTAATTTCTAGGGGTGAGAACTTCTTCTGTCTCCAAGAAAATTGAAATAAAAATTTAGCTGCATCTTTTTAAGGGGAAGAAGGGAAGAAAACCTCTCAAATTTCCCATTCTGTTCTCTGGTGCCTCTCTCTTCCTCTCAAGTCAGCTAACAAAGCCCATTCAATTTCCACAGCCCAAAAGCAGAAAGGGGTTATTTTACCAACCCTCAATATCTTTTTTGAGGTCTAATTTTCTTCATTTCACATTATCCTTAAAGACCTTATTCTATTAAAGAAGTATAGAAATAATTTGTTAGTCAGAGATAAGATGTCTTTAGTTTCTAAAGTTTTCCTTCTTTAAAATTATTTTACAGTTGAGTAAATGCAAGACCTTCTCCAAAAGGTTGGTGAAGGATTTTAATAGGCTGAGTGAAAACCCAATGATCCCATTCACAAGTTTACTTGAGAAGATTTAATTATACACAACTATGGAACGTTTAAGATATGGTCAAGAGTATTCTCATAGTGCAAGAGAAATATCTTCCCATAAGTAAATGTCAATTCTTTGGTTACATAGCTGTTGAATTTCTGTGGCTTGTGAATACAAAGGTTTCTTTGTTTCCACATACTGCACAGTCAAGGGAAAAGTCAACATTATGTGTTTTCATCACTTGAGTCAAGTGATTATTTCTGTATTTCTACACATCCTTGTAAAAATGTGCATTCTTATAATTAGGTTTAGTACACTGTATTTCAGATACTTACAAAGTTTATCTTGTGAATTCTTTCTTGTAGTGTATCCTGAATCAAGATCTGGGAAACCACTAACATTTTCAAAACACATCTTCTTATTAATATATAGGAAAAGCAGCAACATGAGAATAATGAACACCCCAACAGCAGACAGGAATCCAATTGCTTCAGGAGATACTAAAAGAAACAGAAAGAACACATTTTAATAACTCTTGTAAAAGTTTAACTTGTAAAAGTTATATTTATCAGGATTGATCATTAATAAATACTACTAAAGTTCAAAATATATATGCAAGATATAACTGAAAAACCACCATTTAAATTTGAGTTAATGTTCAATACTGTTAAATTTCATCAGTTTTTTCTCTTCCAATCATCTTTTCAAAGAACAAAAAAGTATCTGGTCCTAACCTAAGGGAGGACTGACACTGTGAGCAAGAGGTTCTGCCGGAGTACTGGACCCCATAACAAGACAGGATCTCTGCGGAAAATGGGGAGATTATCAGCAGATGCCAAGGCTGATGATTTTTGATGGAACATCAGAGAGAGAGAGAGTGTACTGGAAGGGAGCTAAGAGCATCTCCCCTTCCTGGAAGGGGCTGGAGGTTTGGCTACCTGGACTCAGGGCCAACTCTGAGACAGTATTACTGGGGAGGGACTGAGCCCTTGCTGGTGAGGCCATTGCCTCTGTCAGCCTTGCTATGTGCAGCTCCTGGCTCCTCTTCCCCTAGGGACCAGCTGGCCCTCACTGCTCCCTGACAAGCAGTATACTGTGCGAGCAAAAAAACAGAATGAGAAAAAGCACATAACGCTATGTTCTTTGCTCTGGTACATGTGCCACTTGTGTATAAACCAAGAAAGAGCTAAGTAGAATAGAGATAAAGCATACTTAATCAAAACCAGGTAGAGGAAAAAAGGCTGAAGTAGACTGACATGTCTTAGAAAGCACATAAAATAAAGAATATGTAATTGCTATTAAGCAGACAACTGAAAGGGAGTATCAGGCATCTTCTGCAGGGGTAGAATCTTGCAAGTCCATCAGTACCTAAAAAACAACATCAGGAATACCATTTAAGGCCAAGATTACCTAGGGCATGCTTTTAGAAATAAGAAATCTGGGAATGGATGTAGCAAATTGGACCAATTGGGAAAGAGTAATTAAGGGGCAGCTTGTTTATTTGAAAGGAGACTGAGTAGAGAAAGGGATATAGAAGGGTGGCAAAAGAGAGGGTCTAGAAATGTAAGAAATAATGAACAAGTTATAAAAGCAGTTCAAGAACAAAAGAGGTCAGATCTTTTGACAGAAGGAATGCAGATGCCCACGGACTATAATGAAGCTGACCTGCTTCGTTAATCAAGGCTGCCAGGATGTCAGAGGGAAGCCCTTTGGGCAACCCACTGGACTCTCCACTGGGTCTACATCTGAAAGACTTGATGTGAGAAGTTAAAGAGTGACAGAACTGCAAATTTGTTAATAAGTAGTGTGGGAGGTCAAAGTGAAGGGTTATAGAACTGTAATTCAATAACATTTGGGTGCAATTTGTAAGAATAAAGTGATAGAACTCAATAACTGCATGCAATTAACAATAGTGTAAAGCATTATGGAACTGTAAGTGATTCATAGTGGTATGTTTATTAGTTAATTAATCTGTTAATTGGTTTATTAGTAGTGTGCTGATCAATTAATAAACATTATAGACTCTTATATCAGTTATGTCTCAAACCTGCATTCTAAAGAGGGAGAGTGAGACCTTGAGGTAACAGACACCTTAACACTCAGAGTGTTTTTAGTGGCCTCAACACACAGAGGGGCATCTTTCAGGATTGAACATGGCTGCATTCATCTGGATGAAAGCTAGGATTTCGCATATCCCTTTCTTCCTGCTGTTTTTGCTAGACTAGGTGTCCCTGTACTCACTACCATAAATACCATTCTTGGGGGTTGAATTTTTTCTGTTTATGTAAGATCTATGAAGATTTATCAGATTTATGAATTTTGGTTGCCAAGATCTTGGCACTTCACTTTAGGAGTACAATGCTGCATGGCAACATCTTTCACTATGTAAAAAGGAGTGGGATTAAAGAAAAATTGGCAACATACTCTGCATTCTCAGATACGCAATACAAAAGGACAAGAGGCAATAGCCCGAAGCAAGAACAAGGAAAATTCTAGTTGGAGGTGAGGGGAAAAAATTCCAGAATAAGAGGGGTTAATCACTGGAACAGATTGCCTAGACTAGTTACAGAATCCAGCTTCAGCGTCAGCCCTGCTTTGAGCAGGGGGCTGAACTGTGAATTACTTTCCCAGGAGCCTTCCAAATTAAATTATTCTCTGAGTCTACATATGCCCTTTGTAAATCTGGGCTCATACATCTATGTAAAAGTGCTGACTGAGAAACACACACAGTTCCACAACCTCCTCAGTTTGTCTTGCGGGATGACAGGGAACATTTGTGTTTGTGGTGCTGTTCTTAAATAATTACACAGGTGTGTTTTAAAAACCAGAAAAGAAAGATCAAAAGAAATGCACCTTCCACCATCTAAAAGGAATTGGTCAGATTTGCACTTTTATTTTGAGCTGGACATCCACACCTATCTGAAACTATGAAAATTATTTTTGCTTCACTTTTTACTTCTGACCAGAAGAGACCACGTAACATTGTGCCTAGAAGTCTGAAAATTTTCACATGAAAAAGAACCTGCCAATAACTTTGAACCACCCATCCTGACAAAATTACTAAAGAAATACCAGAATGGCAACCAAAGAAGTCCCAAAAGGATGGAAGGGAACACGCAATTAGACTAGAACCTCTACTTAGTCAATATCAAACCTGAGTAAAATTTTTTCTTGTTTTATTAGATCATACCAGAAAAGTTAGGAAAAACACGAGCAACTCTCAACTGTTGGGAACATTGTCTTCTGAAGAAATGAAGGCAAAGCTAGAAATAATTGGAAACCTTCAAAATCTGACCTTCACTTTCCAACCCACTGAAGTCCAAGAAAGAACAAGAAATATAAGAACACAGTGTAACTGCTAATAGGGCCAGAATAAAACAGACAGTGCAACAGGGAGGAGCAGGCATATGGTATTTTCAATTTCAGACAGTACAACAGAAATACAAAGATGCACAGAGTTACAGAGTTCCCCATCAGTCCCTCAGGATGACATGTCCTGCTGCATCAAGCAGAGCAACAAGGTGAGAAAAGTGGAATTATATTCTGGATCAGAGAGGAAAGGAAGCTGAAACTTTTTAAACATTTTCATTACCATGAGCAAATAGGAAAAAAAAAATCCCTTTGTTCACAAAAGATCTTGGTTGCACATCATACGAAGATGACCTGATATTCCTTTCAGAAGTCTGTTTGGAGTTGTTCATAATTTAATTAAAATCACTAGTTATAGCTGAAGTTTATGGCAACTCTGCCTCACACTGAAGGGTTTTTGTTTGTTTTTAAGTTCCAAAAAAAATAGTTAAGCTGTGAGCAAGAATGAGCTGAAGAGAAAAAACTATCACTGTAGTGGTGACTAATTTTTTTTTTTTTTTTAAAGTCCTGGTGTTCCCTGATTTAGAGCAAGGAAAATTTGGCATTTGTCAGGCGTCCATTTATCATTTGTCAGGTGTCCATTTACCATTTTCATGGAATCTTCCTAAATATGGGAAAGCTCTGAGATTTGCAAAAGCCTCAGTTTGTGCATATTCATTTCTGACCTCAAAGTTTAACAGACGAAATTTCCAAGGTTCTGCTGGCAGTAGGCATGCTCCCTCCCCTCCCAAGACTGCATATGGATAGCTGAGAATGTCTGGGGCTATTGGAACAATATCCAGTTTTATTTGAATTATTGATCCTGACCCAAACGAGACTAGAGACTGGGACAAGAGCAGAAAATCAAAAATTCTTCAATAACTTCCAGTTTTAACACCTATCAAACACAGAGGCAGTGGGAGAAATGGCAGGAAGAAGAAACCGCGATTCACCAGGACACAGGGACCAACAGAAGTGAGAGTGAAATGAAAGGTGGCAATTAGGCACAAGTTAATGATGTCCAGTGAGGAAATGGGAAGCATGAATTACGAACAAGGTGTAACATTGGGATGGAGTACACAGAACAAGTTGGTAAGTGAAAAGAAGGCAGAAAAAGAAGACAGATTAGGAAGACTAGACAGACAAAGATAATGGGACTACAGAAATTTATCGATGAGGATAACTGCTTTATTATTGGAGCAGGCTGTCCTAAGCAACTTTGCCTGACTTCAGTGTCAACACTGCTTCGAGCAGGAGATTGAACTGAATTCCAATCATTCCATGATTCACAATAAAGGACAGTGAATGTTTTCTTTTAATAGGATAGATTAACTGTACAACATCTTCAGAGAAAAGTGCACTTTCAAGTATTTCACATTTGATCTTTTAAAACCATGGGTTTAAATTTTTTACTTATGCTTATGTTGTTCGGCAATCAAAGCTGCTTTGATTCATCAAAATATGTGGTTAAGGAAGTTAACCACAACCTAAAAGTAACTTGAAAAACACAATACTTTGGGGTTTTTCTCACGTACTTCCTGGATACTAATTAGTTAAAAAAGGCACTATATGCAACTGTATAGTTCTCTATGGAAACACAGTATCTGATGACATCTTTCTGGAGTGAAAGAAAACATTGGCTGATACCTTACAAAAAGAATGAAACTTTAGCTGCAGCAGGACTAATTAATTATTTATGTAATTCAGTGTGAACACAGGACTTGAAAATTATATTTCCGTATCAATTTGCAACCATGTAAAGAATCTTAGAATGCTTGTTCACAGATTAAGTATATTATCAAGTTAAAATCCTTTAATGTATTACCATTATAAAGCCAGAAAAAAAACCCAAATAAAACTGTAGTTCAATTTTCCACATGTAAATGTCTGCAGATTCCCATCTATGAATAAAGGTTTTATACATCACATTAATCCTTCAATTAGTTTCCCAGAGTTGAAGTGTCAAGCAGTTATACTTTGTAGACAGGAGAAAAAAAAAAAAAAAAAAAAAAAAGATATTTTTTTGCATATAAAATATATCTGTGCCACATTCAGCACCAGATTTATTTTGATTTAAAACACATTGTCATAAATTCTGATTGGCTTGGGCATTAATTGTACCACGAAAAGCATTTTAAAAACTCTCAGATGTTCCCAGTGCTTTCTTCTACAATCACAAACCAGCAGAAAGGCAATACTTTCTCATAGTCATATTTCAAATTCAAATGCCCTGTTTTTATAAACTTCATAATTATCCTCAGTTCTTAAGGAAAACAACAATGGATACTTGAAATTCATAATATAACAGTTATAAAAATACTAAAAGAACAAACGTTTTACTACAAAGTTAAGACTAATTGAATTGCTGGCTATGGAAACGGCATAGAAAGTTATACTCATTACAGAAGTACTACATTAACATCACTTTAATTCACTTGTATTGTCATCATCACTAGAATTATTAGAACACAGAAACTTACCATCTCTTCATCTTAAGTATCAAATCAGCATCTCTTGCTCAAATAACAACTTCCCTGTTAGTAAACAATTTTTCTTTTCCAAAAGATGTTTCAAACTCTCCACAAAATAATGGCATCTTTAAGCATCACCAAACCAACAAAAATCCTCAGACATATTAAAAAGCATTTAATGTTTTTAATATTAAATTTAAAAGCATTTTATGTTTTTAATATGTATCTACTCTCCCCCCTAATTATATTTAATATCCGGTCAATTATTTTTGGAGCTCTCATACTCCACATCAGACCGCTCACTTAGCTAGTAAGGTACATAGCCACATGGTTATCTTAGTGATGTTTTAATTATTCATTTACAAATGCAATACTATCCCTTCTGTGCACAAATTAAGTAACTAGGGGTTTGATCCAAAGAAACTCAATTAGCTTTAAGATCCTAACACGAAAGCATTTGAAACGAAAAATGTAAGCTTGTTTTTAGTTTATAACCTGTTCTATTTGTCTTATTTTTTTTACAACTTGATCTAAGATATTTTAGCCTTTCAAATTCTTTTAAAGAAACAGGACTGTTGTTTTGTATTTTACACCATTACATCTTGACATTACATGAAAATAACCTGCGCTGTCCAGCTCAAAAATATTTTCCTTCAAATGCTATTCACTGCTCCTTGTCACTTCATACCAACTTTCTGACTTGCATGAGACATTAACATATTTTCAGAAAGCTGAACAGGTTACTGAACCACAAAATAAGATTCATGCCTTGATTGCCTTTTCTCCATGCTTGAATTATTTATCTCCAAACAGCACATATTTATTTCTCACAGACAACTCATGTCATAATGGAAAAAAACAAACTAACAAAACCCTCTACACCTCAGAGTCAGCTCGGAAGTCAAATACTTTGGTCTGACTGATTACTCCACAGGAATAAGAACTGTACTTTTGTATGTGTCCGTTTACGTGTAAATATTTTTTTTCTTTTATGACTAATTACATAGGATGGTCTCTTCTCTAGAACTGAACTCAAAGGCTACCTAAAATTTTGTGCTCTTTTCTAAACAGCTTTTATTTGACAAAGTAAACTCAATACACAAAGCTTCACAAGAATTATTATCTTCCCGTTTGCTGGGGTAGTTGAAGAAGCAATTGCAAGTGAATAGAACCTAGTTAACCTAGACAAAATGCTACACCTACTGGGGGCAGTATTTTATCCAGTGTTGTGTTAGGTGACTTAAAAAATTAAATTCTTGACTACCTGCACTGTTTCACAAACAAGATAAACTCAATGTGGCAGCTGACATTACTGTCAGAATACTTTCCCGTATAAAAAATGGAAGCAACTTCACCACAAAAATTGACTAGCTGAAGCTTCTGCTAAAAATCAATGACAGACAATGAACTCAGAATTCCCTCTAAACATTTTATTAAATGTCTCAAAAGACAAAATTCCAAACATATTTCCTATGCTTCCTGGTTTATTTTGTATTCATCTTTCTTCCTTCTCTCAAATAAAACATTGGAACTATGTAATTCCTTTCTACAGATTTGCCCATTTCTTTTATGTTTTGCCAAAACAAGCATCAGGAAAAGTATTTTAGCTCAACTTAAAGCATGCAATTAAATCTCATCTATTAATGTTTTTCATTTTTTAGCTACATTTAGGTAACATTAAAAATGAAACTTTTCTGTATAAAGATGCTGCCCCCTTCAATTCAAACTTGCATTTTGCCTTTCTTCTGCAGAAGTTTTGAAAGACTGACAGAATGAAATCAGGATAAAAGTGCTTATTTAACTTTCTATTTGGAATAACAATGCCCTTTAAAAATTCTATTTATAAACCTTTCCAAGTAATACTGGGGAAAACAGAAAACTTACATTACCTGAAGTGATACATGATGCGATTTAAAGGTTAATTTATAAAAAATGTCATACACTTAGCATTAAGTAAAAAGTAAATGTGCCTGTTTACACGAAAAGGTTTACTGGAATTACTGTATCACAACAGCTACACTGGTCTAACTCCAGCAGCACTTTTATTCCAGTGGAAAGTTATAAGGAATAATAGTGACTTTTTTCATCATTGGGTTTATGTCACTTCACACTGGCTGAGGGATAATCTGCACTGCTACAGAGGTAAATCAGGACTTCCTTTCCCCCTTGTTTTCTGAACATCTAATTACAAGGACTAATAAGAAAAAATAGATTTTAACATCTAGGTTCCAGGACTTCCTTCACACAGGAAGAAAGTCTAGAATGTATTTTAATTTTAAAAAATCGATTTATTTAATTTTATTATGAGCAATTAAATTACTTGACTAAATATTTACATCAAATAGAGTTTAATATACATCATAAATTATAGTTTGTATTGAAAAGGTCTTGGTTCAGCGAGTTAACTAATCACATACATAACTGCACAAAAATACTTGTATCAACTCTAGTACTGCCTCTGCAGTTTGTCATTTACAGTATTCCTTTCCCTTTCTTTTAAAATACCATGCTGAAACTGTCTTTTGGTGATAAATTTAATTATAGGAGAAAGAGGACACTGGCTCCAAAACATCGCTGATCTAAGAAAGAATTTGGGAATAACAGAAGCCATACTCTGAGACAGAGATTTAAATTTTTGACAAAAATCTTTTAATTCCTAAATCCTTATAGGCTGAAGAAGTTGTCAGCCTGCCACCCCTGCTGATTTACCAGTCCCTCAACGTCTTTTCTCTCTAATATGGAATTAATCTCCTATTAAGTAGTATCTCACAACAGAAATCTCTGAAAAGAAACAGCAAAGGAAACATCACATTGCTACTTGGAATAGACATAGATCATGGAATCATCTTGATTATCTCCAAATCCCAATAATCTGTTGCAATTAGATAGCATATTACACTACTGTATTCTTCACACAGTGGGTAAGAGAACAGCAGTGATTATAGATTTTTAATGGCACTCCCAAATAATACTCCCGGTGCAAAAGTATTAAAGACCTGCAGGGGTCTAGAGGCTTGTGGTTTAAAAGTTCACAGCTACTACAAAGTAGCTCTGCATTACTGGGAAAAAAATCTATGTAATAAAAATCTTTTAAAACCACATTTTTCCTATCAGCCACTACAATTAACAACAAAGCGTGAGACAATCCAGGATCTAGATTTCTGAATAGCACGGTGATTAACTAGGATACATAGCAAAGTACTATGCAGTAAAAATGATTATATGAACATTTTAAGTGAAGAAATGCCAGGGTTTGGATATAGCAAAGTTCTTACACGCAAAACTTGCTACGTAAGAAAAGGTAGTGTCATAGTTGGAGTTAAGTGACCCCAGTAGATGCTGCTTTCCAGAAGACTCCAAACAGAGGAGAACACACAGAAACATAACTTGGCTTCCTGTGTGGGCATCAATAACTTCAAAGAAAAATATTTACTTCATATTAAATTTTCTCTAGTGCAAAATGTATAAATACAGATTAGCTTTCCAATACAGTACAAAATTTAGCATATATTCTGGTGTTGTTAATTCTAACATTATTACTTTTGTTTTTTTAATATGTAGCCATACTTTTATAATATCTCCCAGATCTATTAAGTTTACTATTCATGGGATGAAGGACGTGAAACTTCTAGCCTGGAAAAAAATATGTATTTTTCTATTTAAAATTAACTAGTGTACAATTATGAACAGATTAATTACTATTTTTTGCATATATTATAAAAGTAGCTTTAATTGTATATACTATAAAAGTAGCTTTAATTGTATATACTTTTTAAAGAAGAGTTTTTATTCCTATCTCTGTAAGAAGAGAAAACGCACTTTACTTTGTACTGTCCACATCTGAACCCTTAAATGAGTAGAAACAACATATGTTTATAACGTTTTACATTAATATGAGGTTACCTAATATTAAGACATTCGCTACCATCTGTGGTATCACCTTTCTCTTGATGAAGAACAAGAAGTTCTACCAACTGGATGACAGCAGAGGGAAAGGGGAAAGATTATTTTGTTTCTTTTTCAGAGGCACTTACTTAGTGTAGACTATCATAAAAACTGTAATATAACTTGAATATCAGACGCAGCTGACTTTCAATAAAACAATGTTTCTACTTGTAAAATGAAACTCATGAATAAATATGACATTTTTCCATTTGAATTAAATGCAGTTGGCAACTTAACATTCACATACATGCAAATGGATAAGGAAAGTTGACCAGAACATTAAAGAGGACATAGTTCTAATTAAAATATACTTCTGACAAAACAAAAATTCATACCTTCTTATCTTTCCAAAATTATTATTAAAAATGACATTTTTCATTGTCAGCCAAAGACACTGTCTTTTTGCAACTTCTTTCTTTTGCATATTAAAGAGTACTTCTGTTCCATTATTAGTCACAAAGGTGTTTTTGTTTTTGAGACTGCCACAACAACAGAAAGAAAAAAACATCTTGCAAAAGAAAAAAGGGCTTAAAAATAATTTCTAAAAATCTGCACAACTCAGACCTTACTCAGATACTCAATCTACATTTCCATGAATTAAATACAAAATACATTGCTGAGTTAGAAGTATCACTTTGCATTACTTCAAAAATACACAAATGAACAATGAAAGGTGAAAGAGACCTAAAAATAATATGGCCATGCATTTTCTCTTTTTAATGTCATTTTCGTGTCGTACAGTGAGTATTATACATATCAGAATACATTAACGAGGGCTTTTCTTCAGTTACAGCTCAATATCGTAAACACTCATCACAAGTCTGTCTCGTCTGTACAAACAGAACCTGAAAACAGCCTTAATTAAAATATAAGTACATCTAACAGCAGTCAATTCCAAGTTAGACTAGCAGCCTCGCTACAGTGCACTACACAGCCAAAGAAAGATAAATCTTTCTGGTCTGACCTTAAGTTCCCTAAATTCTTTTATGTCCATAGCAAATAACCAAGGGAACAACTTATGACTCTCATGACTCTCTCAAAAACATCTCTGTGTTAGGAGAATAGCCAGCAAAAAGGCAAACCTTTAACTGCTTAATTTCAGAAAAACCCTGTCACCTCCTTCTGCTGTCAAGATCCCTAAGTGACTGAATGAAATGACTCAGGCACTACTAACTAAACTAAGCAGGACTCTTTCCTTAGCCAAGTCTTCAATTAGTATTGTCAGACAAGAAGTAAGAATTTGAATGTGTGTGTGTGCATAAAATAAGCTGGCACTAAATAACAGAAGTAAACAAGAAGTTCATTTATAATAAAAGCTAAAATATCTTTTTCCTTTTTCCAATTTCCAGAGTTCAACAATGTGTAAATACAAAACGCCACAAACAGTTCAACGACTTAGCTATGTTAAACACAGGAGTCACAAATGTCAGTGCTGTATTACCAAACTTCTGTAATAACTGATCATACTTCTCAAAAGTTCTTCTCTATAGCTGGAAATTGACTTGTTCTGTATTTTGCAGCTATTAGATGTTACATAACAGCCACAAAATAGGCACATTTTCAGGACACTCCTCCCATATTTACACATTTAGAAGAAGCCTCTATTTAAAAATACATACAAATTAGATTTTAAGGCTTTCCAGAAAAACCCTATCAGTCTTCTTACTCCTGATCAGCTCTTTGCAGATTCTTCTCAAAAACGTATGAATCTGCTAAAAGGAAACTGAACAAGCAAAACACGATAAAAGCACTGTAATCCTTCTGGTGCAGACTAGAAATAGACCCACCACAGTCTACCTCGGGCAACTATGAAGCTGTAACAACATTATGTGACATGGGAGCAGGCCCTGTGCTAGATAACTGCTACACCTTTGGTTAGCAAATCTGAGTTCTGTACTGATACTGTATTGGTATCATATCTACACTAGAATTCAGATAATCTCAGATATTCAATAAACATTACAACTGGTACTTGCAGATCTTTGAGCCTTAGAAAGCTAAGAATAAATCTACAAACCAAAGTAGCTTTATTTATTTCAGTGGAAGCATTGTTAACATCAAAGATGCTTTAATGATGCTTTTGAATAAAAATGCAACGGTTTTAAATGAAAACGCAACTGTTTGCAGTCCCAGTACTGAAGCCTAGAGTACCTAAGAAATTGAAGATAATGAATGTAAAAAAAAACCCTCCACGGCTTTGGCTAATTTGAGAAATGCAAAACTTAAAAAAAAAAAGTGATGTTTCAAATTATTTTCATTGTAACAGCTGAATATTCTTAGAGCAGACATTTCCTTCTTAAGCTTTGGGTTTTGTTTTTACAGTTATGCCTTCATGTATAGATAAGAAGTTTTCATTAAATAATTTGAGCTAAATGGTGTGGTCACACATAGCCTTGCAGACCTTTCTGGTCCCTTTCCACACTTCATCATCTGATACCCCAAGGTTCCTATTTTTCTAGCAAAAATGAATGGGCAGGCAAAAAATAGACAATTTAGGAATATGTTACTTTGCTAACCAGAAAGAAAAATTAATCACCAGCAACAGGCGTTCTTCAAGTCTTATAATCCCCATATAAATTCTAATTACACTCCATCACTTGAAACTGGAAAGTTTTCCTTTGCATTATTCATAGAAGACACATGCTCGCTTGCCTGCTTACTTGCTTTTCCCTTCTCCCTGTTCAGTACAGGACAAATAAGATGGAACATCGCTGTTTATCATATTAGTTGCTTCTCAACAGCAATGTACTTGGAAGGACTATGAGAAAGATGGACAGACAAGCAAAGCACAAAATATACACTGGACATCTTTAAGAACTCTAGCTACTTACGCTGGCTATTTACTACTAATCTTTCTTTCAGAGGTTCCACGGGGGCACTCTAACCACAGTCACCTGGCAGTTGCAGTTACCTGGCAGAAAGCATCGGAGGCTTTCAGGCAAAGAGCAAATGCAGAACCATCCTGTCAAACACTGCACCAACTCTCAAAGCCTCATACATAGCATTCAATGAAAATGAGTGAATGAATGCTAGGGGTGCCAGGGTGTACTCTTCTGGTGCCACAGTCACACAGACATCCATGAAAAAGGAGAGGCGGACAGTGCAAACTTACCTAGCACCAGACAAGGCTACAGAGAATTATCTATGTGTCAATGTGAATACTTAATTTGTCCATCAAACTTCCACAGTGCGCTCACGGACCAAAAAAGGCTTGGCTTGCACGGCACAGCCAAGAGACGGTGAAGGGGAAGACCTCTATGCCACAAAACTTCTCAACTCGATCCTGTATAAGGTTGAAATGAGCCCCCAGTAACATTTAGGACAGAGCTGGAAGGTCTGATTTGACCAGCTCCAGACTGCTGGCAGCCAGGAATTCTCAACTTGGAAAGGCCTTCCTGTTCTAAGGAGGTGAATATGGATCTTGAGCATGCGCTCTGATCCTGGCAAAGAAGCAGGCTTGGACAACTAGCAAATAAAATAATCCTTAAGAGCCTGGCCATTAGTCAGGCAATAAAAACATCTTGAATGCATATCAGATGATGTAAAGTCTTAGATAAAGTAACCAAAACACTACATGACTGGAAGATTTGCAGTACAATGGCAAGCACCTTCTGCTTTTTATGTACACCTCAAGCAAGGAGAGAGGACAGACAAGAACGCACCTGCTCCACACACTACAAGGAGAAATTTGTCAGTAACATGGCTGGGCATAGGGGTACACAAGGTTAGAATACACATGGAAACTCATATGAAGAAAAAAGGAACCCAACACATTGCAGGAATAAATGGCACTAAGAGGATACTTCTCTTTTAATCACACTTATCCCTAGGCTAATTTATAAGCGCCAATGCTAAAACACAGGTTCCATGAAACTGTTATTAAAAAAAAATGTTTATAATATCATATTAGTGACAAATGGAGCTTAGAATCTAATGTTCAAACATAACATAAAACCTTAAAAAAAGCACGTATTTTCAATTTAGCTTCGCAGCAACAACATTAAAAACCATACAGCACTGCCTCCAAGAACGCAGAAAAATTTTCTTAAAATCACTACAGTACCCTGAAATAAACAGGGATTAGCAAGATTAATAGATTTTGAAACTTTATCAGTAGGCTTCCTGAACTTCCAATGAGTTTCATAATTCAGAAAGAAAAACAGAGCCTATTACAGAAGCAATACAGAGCACTGTGTGTGCCAACTTACCCATCAATGGAAAAACAGAGAAAGCAATATAGAAGATTTTTAAAAAACAAAGCTAAACAAAAGAAAAACCAAAACATAAAAAGGAAGAAGTAACCTCCACCCCAAAATGAGAAAGAAGTAACAAAAAAAAGCAAGAATGAAATGTTTCACTGTTTAAAAAAGCAGAACATTTTTTTTAATTACAATACTGTCAAACCACACACAACACTCAATTATTCTTTTAATAGATATTTGGAAAAGATGACTTGTCACCATAAAGCTATTTTTCACCTTAACCAGTAGACTTAATTCTGAGGAGATACTAAGTAAATGTTCCCCAAACCCCCCTGATTTTACTAAAACCTGTATTTGAAGGCAGTGGAAACTAAGCTCTATTCAGAGTCCAAACAAAATTTCTTCCTACCAAGTGTGATCTGGTTTGATAATACCATTGAACCAGTCTAAAACTTAGTTGCTGTCAAGAGTCTTGCAGCCCGCCTCCTCTCCCACCACACCTTCTTACTCCTTTCTTTTTGAAAGCACTGAGACTCTTCTGATCTGATGGTGAGTCAATTCAAGGAACTAATTCTTGAAGAAACTTTTTTTTTCTTTGGTTAAGGTTAGTTTAGTCCTTAGTTCTTAAGATCAGAACACACAGATTCAACAGCAATGCCGCATAAAGGAGCAGAGGGCTGGCAAAAGGGACAGAAACCAGAACTGTATCTAGCTGTTACATCAGCTGAGCTGTACTGTCAAACTCCAACTTCAGTCATTGTAACTCAGCTTTAAACCTAGAAAAGTCCTCTCTTGAGTCCTCTCTCTGTTTCAGGCTCTGTCAATTACTGGTTTCATTGCTGATACAGTTGTTGTCAAAGAAGTTTGAGTCATTAGTATCTCAACTGAAAACACAGGCAGAGATTGCCAAGTCCATTACATCAGTTGTTTAAAATATCCTCACAACATTCTATTACTACTAAAAATCAAATCATCCTACAAATATCTGGACAAGGCAAAGATCAAAGTTTTTGTGGTCTCCTATCACAGTTGAACACCAGTAACAATTTCCGTGTAACTCTGAATGTTGGAAGAGTACATTTTTCCTTCTGTGAAAAATCAAATTTTATTTTGGAATTTCACATTTCATTTCATTATTTTTTTCTTTTTTTCATTGACAGTGTCAGCACCAAAAGATTTTGCGACACAAAGATGCAACACTAAGATCCAGAAAACGTAAGATCGTAACATTAGGTAGCAGATTTCTCACCAGTACTATTCACAAGCTAAGAAGTTCACTTTCACAAATCACTGCTTACCTTTTCTAATGCAGATTAGCTCATGTACACCGCAAGTTCGTTCTCCACCTATGTGGAAAAAAATACATTAGAAAATATTAACAAATAAAATGTATTTGGCTTCTTAATAAGGCTTATAAACAGTGTAAAAGAAAAAGCTGTAAAATCATGTCATTTAATAAAAATGCAAAAGATTGACTTAACAAGTTTTCAATTTATACAATATATCCTTTGGAGAAAACAATAAACGTACCTTTGGCTTAATATTGCTAATGACGGTGCAGTTTGAAGACTTTCACATAGAATTTATACAGATAAAATTACAAACAGAAGCAAATTAAAACTGAAGCCACACTAATATTTCCCAGGTATAAAACATAATTTCCTGTTCTGAGGAAACTACCATCTACAGAAGAATTCTCAAAACATCAAAAATATTTGGATCATAATAGAATGCCAAAATAATGTTATGATTATCTTCCACGGTCAAAAAAGAGAAAGCCTGTTACTAAGGGCTGGGTTTACCTGGAATTTCTCCTTAAGAAGTTTTTTAATTAAAAAAACAGCTGTAGAGAATTTGAGACACTTATATGAGAATAACAAAACTGTTGCTAGAAATACTAAGCTTTAGTTTACATGTTAATAAAAAACATTTTAATGTTAGAATTACATCTAGTGAACAAAACACCAACACATAATATACCTAGTGAGGACAATGAAGGAATCCACAAAGGAAGGAGAATACATTCAGCCAACCATGTTGAAAGAGGAAGGTGTTATACAGGGATGGGACATGAAAGAAGCTAGTGCTAAGCCTTGTAGAAGGCGGAACGGACAGTTACAAACTGTTGAAGAGATTCTTTTAACGGTATCTAGAAATTATTAGAAGAGTTGATTTTTTATTATGATTACTTTATATTGAATACATTTACGGTATTCATGATCCTCTTATCTTTTAAATTAATACATTTTGGAATGATATGCCCCACGGTCAAACCTCAAAATTCCAAGCTACACCAAGCTATGGCCTATCTTAACCATACCCTAATGCTCACTAAGCCTTTTTCCACTGACAACAAAAGACTGCATGTATATGAACACAGAACTGAAGGGAACTCCCTAGGTTTTCATGCCCTGCATGAGTTCTCTGCAATCTCATGAAAATACAAAAGAGACAGCTCCAAAACCTCACAAAACATCTATTCCATACGCATTAATCACTACTGGGCTCCAAACGCTTCACAACACACTAAAACAAGCTTTAGAAAACAAAATTTTTTCAATCTCAAATATGTGAAAATACATTATATAGCACTCATCGCTCTCCTTCATTCCATAATAAAGGAATTATGTCATATAATACAGGGTATTATGATATAATATAAATTAATATTTAAAACTCATAATTGATAACACTAACAGATGGTGTTGTAAAAGTTTCAAGAAGATACCTGTATTTGTAGTTAAACTTACATTTTAAAGAAATAACTGTAGGAAATGCATATATTAGAGGAAAAAAAGGACAAAAGGGATCAAATAAATGGAGTAAAACATAACTCTTCTAAAATAAAATGGTCTGAGGTATGAAATTAAAAAGAATCCTCATTTTATGTCAACATACCTTTTTTCAAATTCAGTAATACGAAATACAAGCCTTAGACACTCTTGAATGGGAAATCAAGGACCAATGAGTCTGAGGATCCCATGAGTTTTGTATAGTCATCACCATTTACAAAACCCACTTAAAACAGCAATATAACAACTCCCTCTTTTCAGGGCATTCTAGAAGCTGGACAATGTCATTTTCATTCAGAAAACATTTTGGAAGGAAAACATAACAAAAACTAAGTAAAGAAAACTAATCTGGTTTTATGACAACAAGGCATTTTAAAAAAGCAAACAAACTTTGGGAGAAGATTACATTAAAGTCATTGCAATCATCTTCAGGCTAAAAAAGAGAAACTAAAAGAGTGACTGAAACTATTCTCCCTAGATTTTCTTCCCCCCAATAGACTTAAATTCAGCAGTGAAGAACAAATAAAAATTACTGAAAAAAAACCCAATTTTTCATTACACAGATGCTAGACAGTTAGTTAAAAATAAAGATTCACCTAGAAATGACTGAGAGAAGAACAGTGAGCAGCATTAGATTTTAATTATATACTGCCCTCAGTGAAATCAACCAGCTTGAAATCTCATCATAAAATACTAATTTTAGGTTTGGATTTTGCATTGGTACCTATTGTTTTCTAAAGAAAGATACCTTTTTTCAATTGTTTAGATGCCAAAATACGATGGTGTTCCACTAAATAAAGCCTTTACATTAATCCTCATGTTATTTTTTATTGACCACAAGGCTACATAATAAATATATACAATTCAACATGCATTCATTCAGGATTTTAATTTTTTCCTTTCTATTTTGTTAGAAAATGCTGAATGATATTTCTTATTTAACAGGTGATTAATCTATTACTCTTTTTCCAAACTGCTTTTGGATGGAAATCAACTGTTAAATAAAAACACATCAAGTGACCTACATGTTTTGAAAATAAAGTTGAAGAAAGCATCTTTTATATTTTAAATTAACCAATTTATTAAACACATGAAATATTATCCTCAAGGGACCTGGGCAGATTCTTCTTTTCCCTAGTGCTCCTCAAAACTGTGGAACTAATACACTACTGACATCTTCCTTTTACCCACAGATTAACAAACGAACACAAGATTTTCTGTCTTTCCAACTCCCAAGAAGTCTCTCAGCTTTGAATAACCAATTCATTGAAGGAAAATAAACTGATAATACGAAAACATTTTGCATGACAGCAAGATGTCAACTGCTAATTTAGCATTTCAGTCTGAAAAGACTAGTTTTGTGTTGGTTAGCCCACAAATCCCAAAGGTTCAGTGGCATAACCCTCTTAAATTTTACAGTCTTTAAACGTTACTTTAAAGTATTTGATTTTAATATAGTGTTAGGTCACCACACTTTTATAGTTAATTAAAATTTAAGTTTGATTTAGATACAAATTATTATTAATTCTATTTCATCTTGACTATGAACATGAACTCCTATTTAACAGTTTAAAGTGAGTTTGCACATAAAACTACATAATACTTTGTCCAAAATGCAATCTGAGAATACAAAAAAAACATCTGGGGACACAGAGCTTTTCATAATTTCAGACAACTGAAATAAAATGAGAAATAACGAAAGACGAAGTAATTTTAGAATTGCACAAACATTTGAATTTTCTTGAGCAAGAAGGACCACCTAGTGGCCTTACAATCTAAATCATTCAAACATTTAGCACAAACAGAATGGCCAGATGTTTTACAGAGGCAGCTGAAACACCTGACGAAGTTTAATTTTCTCAATTAAAGAGTTCCTCAGGGCCTCAACCAACCAAGTTCTGCAGGGACTGAGATGCCATGACCTCTCCAGGCACTACCAGTTCCTATGGGAAGGTGGGGAAGGTATCACCCCTCTCACTCTAAGTACTTCTTGCTTGTCAGGACTTCCCTCGATGTAGCTCACACCCATTGCCTCATGTGCTTTCACTGTGCACCTGAAGAACCCATCTCCATTTCTTAGACCCCCTTATATAGTGAAAGGCTGCAATAAGAGTCCCCTTCAGGTTTCCCCAGACTACACAAACATATTTCCTAAGTCTCTCCTCATGCGCCGTGTACTCCAGTCCCCCACCAGCTTAGTGGCACTCTGCTGGAGTCTCTCCAGTTTGTCAGTCTCTCTCATACTGGGTTAACACAGCTGGATATGGAGTCAGTCTACATTGCTGCAGAGGCACATGGCTGATCCATGTTCAACTTGCTGTTCACCAGGATCCTCATGTTCTTTTGTGCAGGGTTGCTCCTGGCCAGTCTGTCCCCAACTTGTGGTGCTGCATGGGCTTGGACTTTTCATTTGTCCTTGTCAAAGTTTATGCAGTTCCCTTCAGCCCATTCTTGCTGAGCTGAAAGATAGCAGCCCTGCTCTCCAGCATATTGACTGCTCCCCTGTCTGGCGTCACCCACAAACTCTGTGAGGGTGCGTTCCATCCCTTCAACAAACATGTCACACAGTCTCAGTTCCGGCATCAATACTGTGGTGCAACTTAGGGTACTCTGTATAAAATACATTATTCTTCAGTTCAGCAACAAATCCATGTTAGTAGCTGCAGCAGAACTAATTTACACCATATCATAGAGATCTCTGTCATCAGGTGTAACTTTGGGGACATACTTTTTTTTACTTACTTTCCTGCTGAGGATTGTATTTTAATTAGCATTTTCATAAGTTTGGACTACATTCAACAAACATTCACTTAACATTTTATTCAACATTAGACAACTATTTTTTCCCTTGACAAATCCGTGAAATTCCAGTGCAGAATGACAATACCACACAGGTTGAGTAGCACGGATAGGGTGAGGGGCACAGTGTTCATTACGGCCCTTGAGAGTCCACCTTGTCAAGTTACAGAGGAGTAGCTGCTGCTCAAGCACAGCAATGACAAGGGACATGCATTTCAGCAGAGCTCCTCCACGTCAGACACAGCAGACTTTCACAGAACAGCAACTCTACAGCTGGCATCAGTGTGGGATTTTTCCTAAAAAGGTTACGTATACTCACTAGCCCATCCTGACCCATAGTGTAACATCACCTCTCCATTCCTTCAGTACCCTTTTTACAATTTTAGTCTACAAATAACACTGCATATGTAAAATATGAAATGTTTAAAGCTGAATCATTGGTAGCAGTCAAAAGGAAACTAAAAAGCAAACAATGTTTGAATTTATTAGGAAAGAAACAGCAAGTTAAAAAAAAATCAAATTTGCTATTTTATATAGTTGTTACATGCCCACATCTTGTATATTTTGTGCAGTTTTGGTCTCCTCTCTGTCCCACCACCTCAAAGAATAAAATAGAACCACAGAAGTCACAGAAAAAGGCAAAAAAAAACCTCAATAAAATGGTTAAAACACAAACATTTTCCATATGAGGAATGATTTAATAGGCTAAGACTCTTAGACCTGGAAAAAAGACACAATAGATGGTGGATGTAAGCAGGTGAATAAAGAGCAATTATTCACTGTCTAACCCACTAATAAGAGAAGTAAGTATCAGATTCAATTAGCAGCAGACATGTTCAAGACCAGAAGTTTTCAAGCGTAAAAGTTAGAAATCAACATTCCGGTTTTATAATACAAACTCCTACTATAAACACTGTCTTCTCTGCTAGAACGATTTAAAATGATTGCTATCTATTAATTTCTTAGCCTAAGGATAAGGTCATCTACCTGTCCTGACTTAAGAATATTTTGCTTGTTGTTATCTAACCATAAAAGTAGTGACAAACAATAACACTTTTTTCACATGGAAAATATTTAAATTTTGATTACGTTTGTAATCAACAGAACCAACAACACTGATCAATGAATTAGCAATCAATGACAGCTAATCAAGAATAGCACAGCAATTTCTTTTTCTCTAAAAAATTTTGCATCTGGTCCTTCCCACACTTAAATAAAAGGAAGCACCTCCATGGACTTACAGAAGCCAAAAAGAAATAGAGATAGCACAGATTTTCTAAGCTATGTCATAAAGTAGAGAGGTTCTCGGGGACCTTCTCCCCCCCATCATGAAAATATTCTCTCAGCTTCCTTTCTACCCAGAATGACCGGACACTTCTCTTTCCCCACTCTTCTGACAACTGAAATATAATTAGCACTAAATAAAAGATTAACAAGTTCTTTATTTTACCTTGTCCTCAGTCAAATACTTCTTCAGATAAGTCTTACTAGTGGTAATTAAGAGATACAGTAAATATACCTAGCAACAGAAACATTCAGTATAAATGGTTCAAATCTGACCTGATATAAAACCTGTGGGTATTTTTTTAAATAAGAATAGAAAGAGAACCAGCAGTTACAAGAAGAATTGTTACTTCACTGCAAATGACAAGAAGCTTAAATAGACATTGCCAAGCAATGTACATTGCTATCAAATGTTCTGGAAATAAGAAGGAAGATGTCAACAACAAAAGTTGATCGCAAAAGAGAAATTAAAAATTAGTATGACTTTTAGCTAATTCCTACGGTTTTTAGTTAACGCCACTGAATCACCACTCTAGAGCAAAGTTTCACAACAGAAAGTAAGCTGAGAAAGATTTCTTTTTTTAATGATTAATGATCTACGGACTTGTGTGTATAATTTATTTTAAAAGTGCACATTTTAATAATTTTAGTTACTCAAAGAAATGGTGAGAAAAATATACTCACAGAAATGGTAACTGCATTTCTTGTATTTCAGACAAAACAGTTAAGTTTGTGATGCAAGGGGAAATTAATACCAAGAATTTATACTTCCAAAGATCCCAGTTGATAGGAAAACTGCTTATTTTAGACTACATAACAAAAATACCTGTAAGATGTATGTCAATCATACTGAACCTACCACTTTTCACATTGAAGAAAATGTTCCTCTGTAGAATGTGACCTATTAATTCACAAACTCAACACTCATTTGCTGTCTTACAACTAACGTTCAAAACCATTCGAAAGTTTCTCCATCTCATTCTAGAGACAGATTTACACAGAAATCAGAAAACATCTCCTACCTCCAAGAGTTAAACACTCAAAAATTAGGAAGTTCAAGGATTAAATGCTGACTTGAAATCCTCACTTCGATTCCCATGTGCACATTTAGTTTTATATACAACATAGGATCTTTGCCTTATGCAGTCCAAAACCTGATAATATTCAGGAAAAAGCCTGAGATTATGAGCTGTGGATCCCTCGCATCATTCATTGCAAAAGCTGGAAGAAGTATAATTGAATCAGGCTGGGAATAAGGTGAAGAGAAAATATGACCTAATGGTTAAAGCAGTTGAAAGTTCTCCAGAAGAAAGCAAGACTCTTTTGTCTCTTATAGATCCCCTGTATTTTGATGGGCAGTAATATAAGCCAACATTTTTTAATCGGGTAGCAACTGTGTGTTTGCTTTCCTGCATGCCCATCTTGAACGCCAAGAGTTCCAATTTGCAAAAGTGCTAAGCATTAAAAATGAACAGAATTCAAGAATTTCACTCTGCAACATATCAACTGTTCTTATATCAAGTATGATAGTTTCATCTCAGCCTATGAGGAGCTTGTCAAAAAAAAGTCTGTAGAGCATTAGAGGTTAGATTTTTTTTTTTTTAAAGGTAGCCCACTCTATTACCTAAAAGGCAATAGAGACCTAACAGCTTGCTTTATTTCAACAGACCCATAACACTACAGTGATGATGGTGTAACACAAATCCAACTACGAAATCGGTAATTTTGCATATGGCACAAGGTTTTACTGTCATCAGCAAATAATGTAGGGAATCATCCTTACAATGACATTAAAAAAATTAATACCAGGTAACACCCACTGAATAGTTTCCACTACAGACAGTGAATGAGCATAAGACAGCATTAAACAGGTTCTGTGTGGCTGATCAAACCTGATACCCTGACATTTGATCCACCCCACATTTAACAAGCGTGTCTAAAAGTGGGCCTAAGTACAAAATACGGCTTCTTACCTTTAGGCTTTATTTAATACTGCTGCTGCTGCTCAAGCTGCTCAACCCCTGCCCTGGCTGCACCACCTTGAATTCAGAAGCACTACTGCCAATTCAGGTCAGCGCTAACTTGAGGATCTCTGTGTCATCTTACACCCTTCTAGTACACATTGCAGTGACACCTGAATATCCCAGGTAACTTGGAAGTCAGGATAAAACCGTTCCCTCGGCCAGATTCAACCTATGAGCCACACATATGATACTCCTACCTAAGCACTGTACACAGCTCATTGCTCTCTTGTTTCCTTTTCTGGATTCTGGAAATTTGCAACTAGGCATAGTTTTCATGTAACGTATATGAAGCAGTGTTCTAAATCCTCTCCCTTCTTATATCATAAACAAAAAGTAGGTTCATTCAGTAATTTTTGTCTTTGTTTCCCAAGGAAATGAGGGTTATATAATTAAACAGTTTATTTCCCACCCCATCCTTCTATTGCTTACAAATTCACTGGCTAATTTAAGCCAAAATTGACAGAAAGTTTTAAGAACTCAATACTTTCGGATTCTATGTTTCATAAAACATCAGCAGTCAAATACAGCACAACCACAGACACCACCAAACACATGGACAGCCAACCAGCCGATAAATCCATGCACGGCACACACAGCTGCAGCTGCCTGCTCCCAACCAAACAGCTGGCAGATGAGGAAAGAGAGGGAGGGAGAATCTTGTCAGAAACATCGGAGAGCTCAGGACACTTCAGAGACACTCGGGAGATGCAGGAACAAAATGAAAGGTATTCAAAACCCTAGATACACGATGAGGACCTTGGCATATTACATCAGGAAGGGCAAGTGTTACACTGGTAGGATCACAGGGGAAAATATGGAAGCCATGTTCATTAGTCTCATTACTCTAGTAATAACTTACTAGATGACAGCACCACCCTGTAATTCTTTCTTCTCTACTAGATTCCTTTTATCTGTATGGCTCATTATTCTCTTTAATACTACTTCTCAGTTCTTAACGCTGAACTCCTCACAATGGAAACCACAGGAAAGAGTTTAAATTCAAAAAGGATTAACTCAGTCTGAAAAGGTTCATCTCTAAATGTACTCCCCGTCTTGAGAAATGTACACTTTTGTACAGCCTACACCACGTTACAGCATGTTCAAGTGCAGCCCAAAAACCTGGTAAAAGTAGATTCATGAGGATATGCAAGGTTCGCAATTCTGCTCCCACTGCGACCTTTACATTTCTTTTCCCTCCTCCATGCAACTGCAATACGATTTCCATCGCTAGCTCCTCACCCAGACCTCAATTCAACAGAACTTTTAAGGTCGGTGGCAAAGTTTTGCCATTGGTCAAAAGAGGAAAAGCAGCATAAAGAAATCAGACTAATGCTGCCATGAGCAACATTACCACGGTGATGCTGAAGGAGTCTCAGAAGTGACTCCGCAACTCTCTCTCTTCCTAATCCCAGCAAACTGCCACAAAACCCCAGGCCTGGGAAGCTGCAGGTGAGAGGATCTTAATCTCAGACTGCCTCCCATTCTGGTCTTACTACTGCTTTCAGTCTGGCCTTCCTCTCTTACCATATTTGCCATCTTCCCTGTTCTGATACTCTCCGTATTAGATTAATTTAACCTTTCCCTATGAAAAAGTGGCAATATTAAGCAATAAATAATCTTGCATCTTAAAATAGAGCTCCTACTTAATACTAACCCTAATTTTGTTTTGGAAGAGAAATATACAGAAATAAGAACTGTAAATACAATTCTTTTAATCTCATTTGAGCCAAAGCTTTTCCAACTGGGTTGCCCTCTGCTGTTTCTCGCAAATCTGAGATTGCCTGACCTATGCAAACTATATACCTGATGTCTTTATAAAGAAATAAAAAAGAACATGTTTTAACATAACATTAACTTTCTAAAGAAAAAGATGCAATTGTTCCCGCAATCACTAAATTAGGGCTTTGCACTTGGTCACATGAAGAATACTTGTCTTTTAAAAGTCAGACAGCGATCATAACGCAAAAAAGTAACAAAGCATTGTCACTGAGCAAAATGACAATGGGCATTGGCCATGGCCAATGGCTCCCTGGTTCTCTACACTACTTGATACAAAAAGCCTCACTTTTACAAAAACTTTGGGTTTTAGTGTTAGAACCAACATAAACTGGTAGGCTGACAAAGTGACACTGGAAAAAAATACTTAATGATTTTTAAGAACAGCCAAAAGCACTTAATTTCTTGCAGCTAACAAATCCTGTTCTAATTTGAGCTCTCTTAATTTCGTGCACTCTTCACATATAACTGTATATGTCCTGCTTTGAAGAAGTTTTGAAATATTTTATATTTATTCTTCAATGAGAAGTTTTCAATCTTGCTTATTTCCCATGCCTTTACCAAAAAAAACCCAAAAAACAAAAAAACAAACAAAACAAAACAAACCTGGACACCTGCAGTGTCTTTAAAATGGAACAAAGTATTTTCTCTGTTTACTTAATTAAATACATTTACAAATTTACTCAGACACAATGTAAATTCTGTATTTTGACACTTTAGACTCTAAATCCTATGGTTTGATCCTGACTTCAAGAGCTAGTATTCAGCCAAATCAAACTCATATTTTTAAACACCACTGGCCAGGAAACAGTACTGCTAAACTGTGCAGTCAAGGCAAGGTACTGTTGCACAAACAGGAGGAAGAGAACACCAAGATGAGGAATAACAATTATAACACCTACTAACAAATCTACAGCAATTGGCTATTCGGTTGAAAAGAGAGAGGATGCTGCATACCTGCTACAGACTACAGCAGAAAAATACATTGCATTTTCTGTCTTCAGGAAGAGTACTAAATCAAAACCTGGCAGATCACTTTCATGATTGGATTTTTTTTTATCCCACCTCACATTTAACTGTAAACTATGCACCCAATTTTCTCAAGAGCTTAAGTCCCATTTTGGCTATTTCACACAAGTGTCTACAAGACAGTTGGGCTGTTTCTGAAGTCTGGCCCGAATGAGAAGTGTTGCATTCTTTTCAAAGGCTAGATTGCTTAATTCATTCAGGAGTATTTGCTTTAACTTTTAAGAAGTAATACCCTAAATCCTCTGAAAATATCAAACATGAATTTCACATTTGGTGAGTATTTTCAGATCTAACAAATTCTTGCAGATTTCTGGTATAATGCAGCCTAAAATGAAAACAGAGACAGATTTTGAAGGACTGATAATTTTTTTTTCCTGAGCTTGAGTTATGTAAAAAGTCCAGACCCTGCAGAAATTTTTGCTATATTCTTGATAATATTAAAGCGGGCTTTTCAGCAGAAAAGAACCTAGCCAACTTAAAGCCGGCCAACTTAGGCTCCTGGTGTGCACAGCTTCCAAGACAGGGTGAACACGCAGCTTTGCTTGCGCAGTGCAACTTCTCCTTACAGAGGCCTGAATTACTAATTCAAGGAAATTGACAGCACAGAAGCATCCCACAAGCAAAACAAACAAAACCAGTTTGTTTTTCCCCCCCCCCACTGTTTTCCTAGATTCTTTAAGTTGTAACAACAGATGCTTTCAGAAAGAAACACCACGGTGGAGGAAGCAGCATACCTTAAGACCTTCTTTTGCTGGAAATAAAGTTCTGGGGTTTATTTTTTTTAAGGATTTTTTTTTTTTTTAACGAGGTGTAAAATTACTCTCAGAATCGAGAGGAAAGGTTTCGAAACAAAGCTCAGAAGCCCTGCCTTTGAAGATGACCACCTCCAAAGAAACCCAACAAGTGTCTAGTCCACCTCACTCCTTTGCTGTTGTTGTTAAGTGATGACTAGAAAGATCTGCGGACACAAGCTTCGCCACAGCCCGCCAGCTCTCAGCAGCTGGGCAACCGGCAGAGAGCAGGGAACCTCCCTCGCCTGGGGAATCCGTTTTCAGAGACTTCAGGGCCAGGAGGCAGGATGAGTTTGAAAGCAGTTGGCGAAGTCTCTCCGGGGAGGGCGGGTAAGACAGCGCACCTTCGGCAACTGACATTTACAGGGCTGTTCCGAGTCACCCCCTCGCTCCAGCGCTCTCGGACCCGGCGGCGGGCAGAGGCGGCAGAGCCCCGGCCCCACGGCCGGCCCCGGGGGGGGGGGCCGCCCGCCCCCGCCTCCCCCTCAGAGCAAGGGCGGCTCACGGCACGGGGAGGACGGCTGCCGCCTCCCCGGGTCCCCTCCGCGGCGCCCACAGGCGCACGCCCGGCATCCCTGGGGCAGGCGGCGGCGGCGGCGGAGGAGGAGGGAGAGGAAGGATGCCGGCCACCCTGCCAGGGATTATTTACCCCTTCCCGGCTCTCCGGCACGGAGAGGGGAGGAGGGGGCAGCGCCACGCACCTCTCCCCCACGCACCAAACAGCCCCTCCGCTGCAGCCCCCGGCGCCGGGCCGGGGCGGGCAGAGAGAGGAGAGGAGGCGCCCCCCTACCGCCCTCCTCAGCCCAGCCGCGGGCACCGCCGGGCGGGGGGTGCAGCCCGGCTTCGCCGCGCCCCCACCTCACGCCGGGGTGGGGAGCCCTCCCCCCGCGGAGCCGCCCCCCTCCCCGTGCCCGGGGGAGGAGAGGGAGAGGAGGGAGCCGGGGGAGGGGGAGCGATTCGGGGCGAGAGGAGCCGGTTATTGGCCTACTTACCGTCAATCGCCATGATCCCCGGGCTGGGCCGTACCAAGTGGAGCGCAGGCAGGAGAGGCGCTGGCAGGCGCCGCGGCCGCGAGACGGGAGCGCCGCGCGGGGCCGGGCGGGGGCGGCGGGGCGGGGCGGGGCGGAGCGGGGCGGGACAGCGGAGCGTGCCGGGGCGCGTGACTCCTCCCCCCGCCGCCGCCGCCGCCGCCGCCGCCACCGCCCTGCGCGCGCGCGCGCCCGCCCGCGCTCGAGCGGCGGCCGTTGGAGCGGCGAAGCGCCCGCCCGCCCACAGCGGGCCGGAGACCCCCCCACCGCCCCGCCCCGCCTCGCCCCTCAGCGGCCGGGGCGCGGGGAGCCCTGGGCACCGCCCGCGTTTGGGGAGAAAATGTTGGTTTTCGTCAAGGGGAGGTCGCATCGCTTTCCGTGGTTCTGTTCCGTGGGGGTTTCTCCCCAAAGCTGTCGGTTGAAGCAGAAAGCAAAGCTATTACACCACTCGTTTCAGTCAGGCCGCGGTTCCATAAACACCTCCAGAACTTCGCACACCCAGCACCAGCAGTCAAGCGTGTGGAGCTTCCCTGTGTTCACACAGGTGCGGCCACGCTGAGTGCCTGTACAGCCTCATAAAAATGCTGAAAAAAGTCTTACTTTTACTAAGTAAAGCTGCTGAAAGACGGGAAATGTCAGAATTAAAATTACCCAAGCGGTCTTGGCTTGCTCCACAGCGCAGGTGATACATCGCAACAGAGTGCCCCTGCACGATCACAGACTTTTTTTCCTCCCATCGTACCTCTGCCTGACTTGGTGCAGAAGACAGATGGCATCTGAGAGTGAATCAGGATCCTGTGGTGAATAAAGGTACCATAAATCTCAGGTTTGGTAGCTTCCATTTCTAACCATAACGTTCTGTAATTGTAGTGTCCGATTTCCCATGGTTTTGGGGGTGTAATACTGAAATAACATTCTGTCACGTGGAGCCACATTCACAAGCACGCTATGCTTCAGAGGAGCTTGATGCCTTCGAATTTATAGCAACCTTCGACAAATGCTTAAGGTGAATTTAATGCTAAGAGGGATTCAAAGAAATGAGAAGGCATTAATGGATCTGCAGTACTTTACACAGGGATTTTTTTTTGGGGGGGGGGATGTTTTCTCATTGAAACTTGGCTATGGCAGGCACTTTCCTGTGGCTACACCCTCCGTTCACTCCTCCTTTCCACCCCTCAGGTCCTGCTCAGGTTGCTACTCTTTCCTCTCTCCCACCTGGCCACAGGTCCTTCCTCTCCTTTCCATGCCTTTTCCTCAGCTCCCTCGCGCTTGGACCAGCCTGTCTTCCCCCGGGAGTCTGCAGTTGTTGTCCCACCCAGGACATCCCTCTTCTGCGCTTTCCTCCTTGCCTCCCAGAAGCTCCATGCAAAAGGAGCAGCACAGTGAGCAAAGGGGGCAGGGTCTCACCAGGCCCCCGCGGCACTTACCACAAGGATCCTCACAGCCAGAAGGACATCTGAGCCACGCCATGCATGGCCTCTGCGACTGACAGAGAAACCAGCCAAGTGGACTGGTTGTGTTACGGATTTTATATTGTGAAAGGTGACAATACGTACATAAAACTCTGTTGCTGTGTAGCAAAGTCCCGCCAGTATTTGGAGCTATAAGGAAACAGAACATGTTAGTACATGCAAATGAGTTTTTCAGACATGTATGGACTGGCCAAACATAGGAAAATTTTCACAAGATTGTCATGAGGAATATCTTTGGTACCAATGTATTCTTTCTGCCAAATATTAAGTCACTGTTCAAATCCTGGAAGCGTTAATCTCTTCCAGCCTAGCAGCCTTCAGAAATGTTTTGTCATATGGAAAAATCAGTGTGTTTTCTCAATTTCATTCTTCACCTCAGTTAGAAAAAGCAACTTAAAAGTGAGGAGTTTAAAAGCAAAGTCAGCTTGAGCAAAATGGCCATCTTGGAAAACACGAGTTCCAAATGACAGACATTTGTCCAGACAAGAAGCAACTGTAAAAAGGATCTTAAAAGAGAAATGTCAGCAGAGCTTAAAGGCAAATACATTTCTCTGTACCAGCACTGGCATTTACCTCAGACACCCCGATGATTTTCTGTTCGTTCCTAGAAAGTGTTCCAGCACTGAAGTTTTCTGTACAATTTGTCTTGATAGCCATCTTTCTGACAGTATTACTGTATTGAGCACAGGAACGCAAACTCCTGTGGGATCAACTACATAGTTAGAGTTACTATTTTTCTCTACTTTTATTTTCTTTCTCCCCCTGTTTTTGGAAGCATCACAGCCACTGATGTCAGGAAAACTTCCCAGGGCCCAGATGTCCACCCATACAGAATCCGGGATTCAGTTTGCGAGATGTTTAAAAAGTCATCTAACATTTTTTGAGTGCCTCACATGTCATCACATTTCTGTGATTCATGTATGCAATTAACATAGTGGGATGCAGAAGTTTGTATCATTGGACAAACTCTTTTTGGGGGTGAGAAATGAATGTATGTTTGTAAATTAGTAACATTATGATTGGAACCCTTAGTCCAAGCTTTTGGTTTTCAAAACGTGAAAGAAACATGCAATTTCTACCAAAGTAGTGATTTGCTCAGTTTGGAAAAACAGTTTCAGGACAAGAGTAACAAACATCACATCACCAAAGAGATGGTATGAAAAGCAAGCGTGAAGAACCAAAACGTGACTTTTCAGAGCAATGCTGAATCAAATCATCTCTATTTGTGCTTTACTTTCACAAGCCCATGTTTAAAATTTCTAAGCTTTATTCAAACGTTGGATACTCCTGCCCACCACCATAAGAGTCTCATTTTTCCACGTTACCAGGAGGGACAAATCTTCCAAAATTCAGCTATTTTGGGTTTGTTCCCATGGTATAACTGTGACAGTATAAGCTACAGCTCCATCCATTCCCTGCATGAAAGGAGCACAGCTGATCAGTTCTGGCTGTGTCAGAGGCTTTCTACTAAATCCAGTGGGCAATTCATTCTGCTGGAAGCATGTACACGTGATCCTACGAGTCTGCCATTTTCAGAAAAGGACAGCTGCACACAAACGTGACTACAGCTCAACACGAGACCTTAAGTAATGGTGACAAATCAGTGGTGTACAAACAATTCACAGGTTATCAAGAGTTTCCTATCGAAGGGAAGAAGTAGCACCTGTTGTGACAACAAATTTGCCGACAGCAAGTTTGCCTCGCTAATACAACTAACTAACACATACAGGATAAATTTTATCCCGTAAACCCTAAAGCTTTCAGCAAACCACCTACACAGGAGAAACTTCTCCCACTGCGCTGATGTGAAGCCACTTTGGCGACTAAAATTGAAAGCTGCTGGAAACGTTGGCATGAGGACCATAGGACGATAAATACATTAAAGATCATGAAGGTCTCAGTTACTGGGAAAACAGATACAATAATAGAATATTATATAAGTATGTGTATGAGATGATAGAGTATATTTTTATACATATATGGCATGGGCACATAATTCTATTTTAAGACCAAGCCCGTTTAATATATCTCAGTGCCATTGTTTATATACATTTTTTGTCTGTGTTCGTTATACAAAAATATTTGCTTTTTCTGAGCAGAACTCTGCACTGATTTTTCTCAAAACCAGAAAATATTTTATGGGAGATTGCCTCATAATTCTAAGTTATCTGATCCTTGGAAGAAAGCTTCAAACAGCTGGATGTAAATCGATTCTTTCACATTTAAGGCATGATCCACGCCAAACATATTTGGATTTTCTCTTCCACCTTAGCCATAATCTTAGTATTAAAGCAGATATGATTAAAGAGTCTATGCTTAATGAAGTTATAGAATATATGAAAACCATAGCATATATGAATGAAAAGACTAACTGGAGGGTTGGAAAACACAGGCTATCAGTAACCAGAAAGGCTGAAGTCCTAGATTAGTAATCTGCTAATTAAGATGCCAGACAGATAAGCTATCTGTAATTGTCATGATGTGAACAAAACGAGTTCACAATTAAACAAACAGTGGAAGAAAGCTTCAAACAGCTGGATGTCAATTTTCCAGTGGAATGTTGCCATTTCATTCAGATGTAGGTACTTTGCAGAAACATAATGGTTTCACTGAAATGCCATTGGAGAGGGAGGCAAAATTAAGAGCACATGCAAGGTCTTTCATTTCAGAAAAAACTTTTAGTCTCAACCCTTTTTACTTCATATTATATATTAATATTTTAACATAATATTGACATTTAAATGAACCGTCTTGATTTTATCAATATAAAATCTTTCAGTTAGAAAACTCAACCCTTTGTTAAAATTTCACTTAATGGAGTGTTCCAAGAGTGTGTGTGCGCACGCGCACACACACATCTGTGTGCATATGTGTGCCTTTTCTCAGGTTGTATTTCAATCTGGAATGAAAACAGATTTTGAAAGCATAGATCAAAACTCCCACAAAACTGAAATTCTGTTTATTTAACCAGGAGCCTTACAAAAGTCCCAGCAAGAAGCAGAATGATGTGCAGTTCTACAGTATTCTACCCTTGCGGATTATTTATAGGAATGCAAAAAAATCTGCGGCAGCAATGTTGAAACAAAGAGACAAATGGACAAACTCAAAAGCTCTAGCCCATAATATTGAAGTTAAAACGTGACCTCTGAGATGTCTTCAAGAGATAGCTCCCAAAGATATTAGCTCCAGCAGATTAAAAGATAGCTAAGAATTATAATAAATAGTGCTGTGCCCTAATTGATTTGATATCAGTTTACAACTTTCCCTAAGAATCTTTGGCAGCAATTTTGTGAACTCTGCCAATCAGATTTGCAACTTAATGTCCATCCAGATTAGTTTCTCACACAAAGTGTTCTTTATTAGGACATTAAATTCCTGACCTTTCAATATTAAGATTTGCATTATCAGGTTGTTGGCACCAAGTAAATAATCTGTGACTCTTAGTCTTCATTCCTCATCATTTTTGAAAGCTAGAAAAGACAGCCTGAGCCCTCTGACAGAAATTGCATAGCTACATCTGGTAAGAGTGATCTACCAGATACCCTCAAGTCTGCAATTGTTGGAAAAGGATCATAAACCTGACTCATGAAGCAAGTTATTTGGCCAAACACCACTCAGTGTTTAACTTCATGAATAAATGATTGAGAAACTGGAGAAGAATATTTCCAGCAGCACCTTCCTTCTGCCAAATTTGGGACTCCACAAGGTCAGATTTCCAGCTAGGATACAGTTGGAAAAGGTCGTATGAGCTAAGGCAAAGAGCAGAGATTTTTGTTCAGTTTCACATTGTTAATCTATAGGCAATGCATCTGCTACAGAAATAAAAACTGAAAACATAAATAAAACCATGACTTTTGGTGCCTAATTATTCTAGCTGATGTTCAGTTAGCCACAAGTCACATGCAGGCTTCAGAGCTGGATAAATTAGATGACGACTCTTACTGGTACACTCATAAAGAACTTAACTGGCTCAAGTTACTGAAGTTAACATTATTCCACTGTGTTGCCTTGCACTGTTCCAAAACAAAAGCATCATGAAGATACAGCTAGGATTGTTAATTGCAATTCCAAAGAAATGTGCCTATCAATGAGCATACTTGCTCATACAAACCACAGAAATTGTAAACCACAACTGTGCCAAAAAAATCCTGTGCCAAATTAATCCAAAATCCATGCGGACATGCCAGTTTTTCCAAGAGAAGCTGAACTAATGAAGCAAGTTTCCTGCAGATGTAGTTCTTTATCGCTTATCTCCATCCCTCCTCAGTGGGATGTCCCTAGCTCACCCCCATGACATCCTCTGTTATACCCCCAGCAAAACCAGCACATGTTGCAATTATTCCAGAGCTTTGCACAAGCTGTTTGAACAGTCAAGAAGCTGCCAAACAAAAACTAAGTGATGAATTGTCATGATTGATGAATTCCCCTGGTCTTTTCTTCAATGGGGGCACTAATTTCATTCTCTCTTTCCTCTACATGGAAGTTAGTTTCCATGAAACTAGAAGGAACCTATTTTTTTTTCTGAGATCTTGATGAATTTGACCAACCGTTTCAAAGCTGAGGCTTCCCTCAGCTTTGACAGGCAGAAGCATTTGGCAAAGAGAGCATGTTCACATCAGCCTCATTTGCCTGGGAAATCAGGCTAAAAATCTCGAAGCCCAGCAAATGGCCTACAGAACTCCAGCAAAATATGAAAAATGAGCCATTCAGCTACACTTGCAAAATAATACGTACAATTTAATACAAATGAACAACGACAAAGAAACCTTGATTTTTCAAAGACGGGTATCACATATGAATCTCTCAATATACGGTTGGCATTATGGTACTTTCTTACAGAACAGTTCTATGGACTTCTAATTAGAGAAACCATAGCACACAATCATGATATGAAAACAGGCAGATACGTAGTATGAACAAACAGCCATTCAGAAAGTCATGTCTATTTTTTTTTATGGAATAAATCATCTTCATCAAAAAGCCATCAAAAGCAATACCATGGAACAAAATCAAATTCAATTTCCGTTATTCCTACTTAGAATATTAAAAGGGGATGGGAAGATACAATCCAGCTCTCCCAGAGGGCTATTTTTAGAAAGAACAAGATCTTGGATGCTAACAGAGCCTACTGGTCTGGTTCACACCAGCACAAAATGAATGACCTTGCTCTCACGACCTGATCTGATAGAGGTGAGAGGCTGCAAAGGCTTTGCATGGAGACTGAGCTGCACCAAGCTGTAAAACTGTAGCATACACAGAGGCAGAGCTAAAGTTGTCACAGCGTTGGTTACTGAAACATTTTCATCTCAAAGTGCATGAACAGTGCAAAGGTTTTTCTGTCAGGGTGTTCTTAAAGGTGATTGCTCACCAGCTGGTGCTGAAGACTATGAGAGTGGGAGAGATTCACCTCCCTGTGGCCCAGGTAGCTCGTAAAAGTGGAGCAAGCATAGGAAGTGGTGGCAACACAGGGAGTTAATTGTCCTCCCAAGGAAGGGGAAATGATAACAGATTCACAAAGTGGTTTACAGTGTTAGTTACTTACAGCATGGATGCCAGTCCTGTTTTATTGACTAGCCCTGGCCAAATCTACCCACGGTTGCTGTTCTTGGCTAACCTTGACGAAGTCATTCCCGTTGCCATGAAACAGCTTCCTTCGCTCTCACTCTTCATCTCCCTCTAATTGCCTTTAGTGCACTCTGATCTTCTGCTTTGTTTCTCTGCCCTCCCACCTGTAACCTGGTTAGCTCAAAGCCGCCACTTCTGGATTGCATGGAGTACTTTTATGTAGCTGCTCGGCATGTAAAGGAGGAGAAACTGGTCTCTGCAGAGAAGGATGACAGTATCTATTAACAAAAGAAAGTGCTTGACAAACACTGTCCCCTTAGCAACCAGATAAGGCTGTAGCCGCAGCCAGACCTCTTAGGGTCTCTCTGGAACAAACTGGTATCCTTAACCGTTCCTACCGGGAGGCTTGTGCACAGTATATAATCTGCATTTAATTTCTTTCTAATTGCAGTGACTTATTTTGTGTATGCTCCTGCACAGCTGAGAGCTCAAGCCTGTGGAGTACTCAGTACTTTCCTTTCCCATTGGACTTAGCCCCTAGGAGCAGTATTGTAAAGGCGATTTTAAAAGTAATAAGGGTTCAAAAGGCTGCATCCATCTAATTTCATGCCTCTTTTTACTGATAAAAGCTTTAGCGTGCCTTTTAATTATTTCAAATATTCGAAAGGTATACAGCAACATATGAGCTACTCTGATTCTTGGACTTAGCAGAGCTGTTCTTAATGCTGTTTCTGAACATATGTTCTGTTCTTACTTTTAAAATAACTACCAGAATATGTCATTCATTCTGATGGCACCACAAGTATTCCATTGATGCATTAATGACACTACTGAATCTAAAGAAACATTTTTACTAAAAATATATGCAACCTGCAGAATTGTTAAAATCACTGTTAAATGCGGGAACCTATTTAAATACAGTTTTTGATTAACATTTCTATTGCCTTATTAAAAGAGTTCCTTCTGTGAAAAAAACACATTATATGTAAACTGAAAGTATAGTCCTGGTTCTTTTAAAGATTACTCTTTTGTACAATTACAGCAAGATTAAGAATTCTGCAGGAAAGCTGTAGAACCACAAATTTAAGTATTATTTGTATGAAGTACTCAGGCTTTATCTACATCTTTTAAGGTAATTAATAAAAAGCTACTGAATTAGTTCATTAAAACCATTTTATATTTGCTAGCTTAAGCATGTGATTTTGAAAATTGCCCAACTTCCAGTCTGGCTGTTGTTTAGCAGAAACTTTCACAAAGATTTCTGAAATGCAAATACTCATCAATGGCGAACTTCACAGAGGCAGAAATGATACAAAAAGAAACTCAGTAACAAATTAATCTGCGGTTAGTTTGCAACTGAAGTACGTAAAACAAGCTGTTTAAAAGCCAATCGACTAACCTGCTTTCTCCTTCCCCAAGACCCAGCTTCTTCCATTAGAAACAAAGTGATATATATTCTAGTCTGACCTCCTTAATTCCCTTCCAGCCTGAGTTATCCTCTGATCCTACCGATACCCCATGGTAATAAAGAATTCAAATACTGCACACTTGCACTTAACTGAGGATGTTGTCTACGGAGAAATAGCTCCAACCCTAGAACAACAGATAAGTAAATGTGATTCCCCCAGAGAAGCTGGCACTAGGCAGAGCTGCCAGGGCATGATGGCACTAGAGCAGGGTTGGTTTGGTAGGGGAATGGATGAGGTGTGTTTGTAATGTATGGAAACATACGACGGGGGCAGTAATGCATTAGCCATATAGCTTTAAAAGCTTTATTTCTGCTTGATGTGAGTTTGACTTTGGCATAAATTTACTTTAGCCATCTAAATGTTTTTCACAAAAAGATGTATCTTAATTCCTCTGCTTTACAAAAAGCTTAAGGTAGACATATTGAAATAAAACAGTGTTTAATTTCAGATTTATTAAATGTCCATCTAGTACTCACATCTTTTCTAAGAGTGGTAGATACACAAGTACCTTTGGGAAAAAATGTAATGGAAAATTCAAAGGAAATGTGAAAAAATATTCACAAATCCACTACGAAACTTAAAAAATTATCCTAAAAACCAAGTTACTGTGCTGGGGTTTTTTTATTACAATATTATTAAAACTGTGAGGCAACAGCTGTCTCGAATGGTGCTTTCTGCCTTTCTGCCTTCTTTGTCCCTTTCTAATATTAAACTTATTTTTCGTTCTTTCCAACTACATGTTACCCGGCATCTGGAACCTCTCCACTTCTGATCTCAATCTACACAATTACTTTGCCTTGGCAGTTCTTGTTGGCTCCCCAAATTGTTTTCAGTCCAAGAGGTGGTCCAAGTGAAAGCTGTATTCTCCACCACCATTTTCTTTGCCAATTCTCCCAAAGTCATTGGTTCTTGTTGCTGGTTATCATCTGTGTGCTTCGTTCCCTCTCCTCTACACACACTTAGCGTCCTTGGTAGGTCATTCTTTGGCTCTGCATTTCATCTGAACCCACTCCCAAGCCTCACCTTTGATATTCTTCCAACTGCAGCCTGTGTGACTCTCCAAAAGAGAAAAGTACTTCACTGGAATTATATCACTATAGTTTAGGACAAGATCTGGCCCTCCTTTAAATTATTTAATGAGATTAATCATTTGTTGCATAATAGAATATTTTAGTCGAAGAGAAATCAAGTGCCTTTAGTTACATCTTCATTGTATTCATCCCCACAACACTATTGCAGGGAAAGGAAAATTCCTTTATTTTACAGATAAATAACAGTGATATAGAAGCTGTAACCACATTGCTCAATAAAACAGGACCAGGGACCATCCTGCGGCTCTGGGGTCAGTTGGCACAGCTTGGATGTCTCCACACTGTGCATGGCCCTGGGTTCTTTTTTGGTCTCATGAAGTGCCTCTGTGGTCCTAAGACATATTATTATTGTATACATGACTTTTTTTCTACTCAAAATGTCTCTAATGTAAGAGCTACATGCAGTCCATCAGAGCGTATATTCATGGCATTTAGTGATATGTGGGTAGGTGTTGCACACCACTGGGCATGTTATGATGGTACAAAGAGGTAGTTAAGGGTGAAAAGTCTGCTGGGAATGTGTTGGAGAACTATGCAGGGTACAGGGACCTCATACAGGTTTTTCTGTACCACCCAGTGGCAAGAATTTTGATATGACAAATGGCTTACAAGCTTTTTATGAGGCTAAGGAGTGGTCTTCCCTGAAGCAGGACTCTGTATCCCTTAAAATAAACTTACTGGCTAGTCTAGATGTACTATGGTCACTTTGCCCAGCCATGAAAATCCAATGGAGTAGATTTTTCTTACACTAATTAAATGCAAGGCACATCTCTGGGATGTAAACTTACACATTCCAAGTTGTATTTCAGGGTATGGATAACACAATGACACCAATACCAGGCAATTCATAATGGAAGATGACGCCATTGTAATACAATTTGGCTTTGTTCATTCTCTCTATGGAAAAGTTTCTTCCATAAGCCATTAGGGAATTTATTTTCAAACAGATTTCATCTTCGGCAATGTTTCTCTGGTGGCTGAGTTCCTTGGGTTAGTATTTTTTTATGAAATGTGCATTAGTATTTCTATTACATGCCTCTAGCCTAAAATATAGCTTGAAACAGAAACAAGTACTTACTCATTTAGCTATTAAAGTAAGTTGATAAGATTCACAATTCATGAACTGTGAATTAATATACAAACTGAATTAATGAACTTACACAAATTCATAGACTTATGTTAAATGAATTAATAGACAAACTGTAAGAGGAGATAACATATGGGGCCTGATGGTGCATGGAAACACTCTGCCACTCAACTGTATCTTAACATTGCTATCAGAAACAGACAAACAGAAATCCAGCATATTCAATCTAGCAGACCAGTGCCATCATTTAATCCATCCAAATGACTAGTACTAGACCTTTCCTTAGCACAGAGTACGATTCTTTTAGTTAAGGCAAATCTGCCTAAGTCTAGACAGCAAGCATTCAAGTGGAAGCTTTTTGCTTCCATGATAGCACAGCAAACAGAGGTTAGAGCTTACATTCTGATGTCGTGATGGGTTATAGACCACAAAAAAATTCTTGCTTGATGAAAAAAACAGTATGTACCTAGGGTACCTGGTGATTATTGGAGCATAAGCAGTGGGGGATTTTTGTCTTCTCATCCTTCCTCAGTTATAAAACATGCCCATTAGGATTATTTCTTCCCATTGGTGACCAGCTTTATAAAACTACCCTGCTTCATTTTATTAGCATACTAAAACTACAGCTCACTGAAGTCAATGCTGTTGCACCAAACGAGAACTAGGAAACTAATTGCCTTTCACAATAGTGACACAATAGAGGACAACTGGTCACAACAAAATGACGACATACCCTCCTGCCACTCATCATTAACTTTTCCTTGGAATGAGAGGAACATGCTGTCCTGTTGCAAAATTAACAGTGTGCTTGGTTGTGAGCCAGAGTCAGTGATAAATACATTTCTGATTACAGCCAGCAACTTAATTTGCAAGCATCTGATTAAAAAACAAAACAAAACAAAACAAACAAAAAAAAGCCAAAACAACAAAAAAACAAAAACCCAACCTTTCAGAAAATACAGCGATATAAACAAGACAATTGTGATCTAATGTACTGAGCACAAGATTGGAGTCATAAGACTTGGTATTCCCACTGCTGCCACTAACCTGCTGTAGGACCATGAGCAAGTCATCGGATGTCTCTATCCCAGTTCCTTTGAGTTGGTAATTAGTTACCTTTGGAGACAGGTTAGAGAGCTAGGCTTCAACTGTCATCTCTGGATAAAGTGTCCTGTTTATATAGAAAAAGTTTCCATCATTTTCAGGAGAGATTTGCAGTTTCAACAGTTGAAACCCTTGAACTGATCTATACCTTGTCTGCAGGTATTTATACTGGGGAATTTTAGCAGAATTATGTGCCCACGTGATAAGGCCAAAGGAGTAAAGATAATCCAGCTTTATGCAAAATAAGATCCACGCAGTACAAGTCCCACTCACAGGTTTTGCCTCAAAATATACTGGTCTTCTAAAAGTCTTCATTTGCATCAAGCCAGCATATTACAATTGTATCAGACCAGTCAGACCAACAAAACGGATATCATTTATCTTCTGAGTTAATGATCAGACATTTATTTTAAAGATCATATACTGCTCTGTGTCCTAAATGAACCAGCAATACGTGATTGAATAGAAAGTATGCAATTCTGTGCTGATGTCCAGTAGGCAGACAACAGTCCTGAGTGACTCCAGCAATAAATGTATCGTTGTATAAAAAAAATGCACTGAGCCATAACATCAAAGTTAAATGCCAACCCTCTAAAACTTTCTGCTTCTGGAAAGGAAATAAGCAAACATTTGCCATCAGTGCCTGCGAATGACCATACTGCCTTTTTACTAGTTAACTCTAATGGGGTGAGCCTTTTAGCATGCCGTTATTTCGGTTGTCCAACTTTCCCTATAATATCTTGTTTTCAATTGCTCATAGAGTTGGCAAATTTAAAACATTTGCCCAACAATTTCTATTGTTAGTCTCAGCTTTAAGAGTAACATTTTGGAAAGTTGAGACAAACTTTTTGCTGTTTGTGAGAGCATGCTTAGGGGAAAAGATTGTTTCAGTAACATTAACCTATTGACGCTTATCTTGCCCTCTCTATTGGCTCTATGACTTTTCCCTGGTTCGGTACAGGAATTTGTAACAAGTCAAAGTCTAAATCCAACATATCTTTTGTGGTTCCCTGTGGAAGCCACAGTAAACTACCATTTCCACAGATGCAGCAGAAGCTGGAAGTTTGCTCTGAAAATGTCAGTGCATTTCATTAAATGTGCTCACATTGTTCTGAAGTAACCAAAGACACCAAAACACATGGGGAATGGATCTTTGCTTTCCGGGTGCATGCTTGTTTTCGTTGGAGGCTTCTCTGATTCAGAGCACAGACTGAACAGAGCTCTTGGATCAGAATCACTCTTATTTTGTTAAGGAAAGTCTTCTCTATACAACTCATATCCTTTATTTTAGAAACTGTAAGATGTGCACTGTAATAGATGAGGAGCTGTAGGGAAAGGAAGAATAGTTTTCTCAATAAAGAACTGGGCAGGCATTGGAGAGCTGTGTTTTATTGCCAGCTCTACCACACGCTGCTCATGCTATGCTAGACAAATCAATATTTTTTAGGCAGTTATTCCTTATACAGCTGATAAGGGAAAGAAAAAAATAAAGCTCATGGTTTGTTTTTAAATTGTTTGTCAGAATAGTTTTTCATGGGTTATCTTTCCAAATCCTCTCAATTTCAAAAACATTTTTTAAAACATTATTGGAAAAGATTGAGTCTTTTTTTTATGCTTTGGATTGGAAAGAGACAAGGAAAGAGAGAAAAAAGCCATGTTTCACTTTCATATGTGCATAATTTAAGATCATAAAGCAAAGAAATTCAAAAGATCTGACTTTCAAGCTTTCAAACGCATTATCCCATCTGGCTTACATTTTGCCCAAAGAAATAGACTCTGCTGTCTGGGGACAGGGAGAGAACAACACTTAGGAAGCGTGTTCAGCAGAGCCTAGCAAGGCTTTGACCTACGCTGATCCATGGTGGCACTACAAAAGAGTGCGTAGGAAGCGAGAGGAGGCGTGCGGTTGATGAATCCATGCCAGTGTCATTCCACTGGCAAAATCCCCTCTGGGGAAAGGGAAGCTGATGCAGGAGCTCCTGCACACTGAAGGCTGCAGCTGTGTGCATGGAGTACTTATGCTAATTTTGCCCAACCTGGGAAAGGATTGGGGGCGTCTTTATCACCAACACAGTACACTTCTGCTAAACACCCTCCTTTTCGCTTGGGGCAGTGAACAGAATTAAGCTCTGAGAACAGAATCTATTAATATGAATGGAGAGAAATAATCAGTTTATTTGGAGATGTCAGAGTTTTTCCACTGCATTTTAAGGTCCTGTGGCCATAGTAGGCATAGAAGTTCAGAACAGTGAACTGCTGTTCATGAAGGAACTGGCTCTGAGGAGTTACAGAACAGCGGTTCAAAAAAGGACACAAAGGCAATTACAGAAACTGCAGGGAAATGAAATATTTTTTCTTTTATCACAATGCTTGCAGCTTCTATTTTGACACTGGTGGCACAGAATAAATGCCAAGAAAAGAAATTCAATCTGCATTCAAAGAAATGTGATTTAAAAAAGACAGATCAAACCATATTCTCAATACATGGTGACAGTGTTCTTGAAATCAAGGACTGCCTCATGTAAAAATAGTCATGGATTAGACCTACCTCCTGAATTTTATCCTAGGATCAATATTTTATAGAACTACTAAAACTGGTGTATTTCATCTAAAAAAAAAAAAATATTATGGGTTATGTTTACCTGATACGCGGTTCTTGTTGGAGGTAATTAATGCACATAACAAGACACCATGTCTTTAGATACTGCTTTCTTTTGAATCATCTGTTACACAGCTTTATAGAGTTAATTTCAATGCCTGGCAAGCCGAGAGAAACTGCTATTATGGGACCCTTTTACAGCTTGGGAAGACAAAGTTAACAAACTTATAACTTCCAAGTACTTACACAGGGAGTCCATTTGCAAAAGAATTACATAATGCTACATTTGGCTGCAGTTATTCTTCATAACATGTGTTTTTAGGCAACCGTGCGCTTCTAGAGCCTGGGCCAAAAGATCTTGTTCATCCAATGCTCATTAAAATTTTGAATCTTTAACAGAAGCAGGATGGGATCATTACTATAAAACTACATAGAAATGTACAGAGCTTTGATTCTGGATATATTCAATTTTGCATCACTGAAGGTAAATCTGTTTTGCAAATGCAGAATGAATACATCTTTATATTTCTGCCCACACCCAGCTTAGTTTACTGCTGCTAACAGAGAGGCTATCACAAATGCTGTGGTTTGTAATATAAGAACAAAAACCTCCTGGGTCTCTGGGGTGGGAAACTACAGCAACAATTACCAGCTTCCAATCTTTGTTCTCGTGAATTGATGCGGTGACACATATTTGCATTTCTCTGATAGCAAATGATAGGGCATGCTAATAGCTATTTAATAGTTGAACAATTATTTAAATTCAGGTTATCCCTAATTACATTTTCTATTAAATCCAGTGAGCTATTTCCCCACCTCCAATGGAAAGAACCACGTGGTGAGACTTACATGCAAAGAAGGGTCTCTAAAGCTTTTCTCATACCGGTTCCCGGGGGCAGTCCTGTGGAAGGTGTTGCTTTTGACTTCTTGCTTCTTTCCCCCATCCTAGGAAACTGAAGTATCAGAAAGGATCAGGACAGGAACTATCCTAAAGCAATAATATTTAGGTTTGCTGATCCTCTTTGGCCTGATAGCCCACTGGACATATCCACCCGACCCAACCGATAAAAATAACCCGGCGCCCAAACTCTGCCATAAAAGCTGGATGCAGGGGCAAGTAGAGGGCGGCAGTTCTGTTTCACACCACTGTCTTTTTTGTGGAAACTCCAATATGACCCTTCAGCGGAGGGCTGCCCGGGCAACACCACATCCCCAGGTGCAGAAGACACCTCTGGAAGTGTTACCTCCTAAATGGCATGAGGAAGACAGCAGACCCAGAGGACCTCTTTTGCCGAGCAGAGCTGAGGGGGATTTGATCTTCAGATGCCCTTGCTCATTTTTGTTCAGCAAAGAAGAAACAAAGTAAAAACAAATTCCCTCTGCATCCCCTAAAAAAGACTAAATGATTCCCTCACATCTTCTGGAATGTCAGCCCAGGTTCTTCTTTACCCTCTAGTTAGTTTATTACTGATGGATAGTTATTGAAACACACACATGGTCCATCTCTATTATGTAAGTGAAGGTTTTAGTTGGGAAACCTTGAGATGAGGTAATCAGAAATGCAGCCATTGTTCATTCTCACTGTTGACTAATTTAATTTAGCTTTAAACATGTGATTAATTTTAATACTATGGGAAATTAATTAAGTTTGTGTTCTAATGATCAGTATTAACCTAATTAGTGACCATAAAAATTCCCAAGCACAGCACTTTTAATCATATTAGAATTAAGATTGTAAATATTTTCCTAATGGAAAACTTGCAGTAAAACACTAACGCGCTCAACAGCTACAACCACAAGAAAACAAGCAGCATTTGTAAAATTACTTCCATAATGAGTTTCTGATTGCTAACTCTGCTACACAAGGTAACAGCGTTTTTAATATGATGTTAGAAACATATCCATACATCACAAGTAAGCTATGCAATACTTGAATCAATGCTTTTAAGCTTCAGTTCGCCGCATATAGCAGAAATCCTTTTCAAGAATCTCTTTCTCTAATTCCCAGACAGAAGTGGTACCCTGTCCCTATCCCCAGGACCACTGAAAACTGTTTTGAAGGAACAAATCCTTCCCTCAACCTACTTGTCCTTCATGTGCAATCATCTTCCTGCTGGTAGCCCCTGGGTGCCCACCTCCTGCCTCCCTCCCAGTCACTCCTCTGTTTTCCACTCTTCATATCTTCTGTAGCGCTGTAATGCATGGCAAGTAACTCAGAAAGGAGCTGCTGCACCCTGGAAAACACGGGCCGGAGATGCGTATTAGATGGGTAGAATAGAGAATGCCACTGCCAAATCACAAGACAACTGTTTTTGCAAATAAAAGGACAATCTCCAAAAAAAGCAGCATTATCTTCTGTCTTCCAGGAGACATATGGCCTTCCTAACCTAAGCACAAGTCTATTGTAAAGAGCTTGCGTATACAGTGCCCACAGAAAACATCTTAAGTCCACTTTTTTTGTTTAAAAAGTTACGCTCTGCTGTGTTAATCTACACAGCCCTTCTTGTAATTAAATAACACCAAATAACTGAAAGAATCATTACAGTTCCCCTGGGATAATATAGTTATTCATACCTGAATCTGACACTCCTTTCATTTGCTTTGGTATAAAAAGCTTGCTTTTACATTACTTGCAGAAAGCACTGTCCCAGATTTAAGCAACTTTGTAATACAGGGAGCATATTTCTCACTATGCTCCCCACAGGCTACCTAACATTCCCAGGTACTGGGATGATTGCAATTAAAGTATTTATTTAAGATAAAAACTCTGTATTAAATTAGAAATTGATCTTCCACTTGACCAGATAGTGTTGTTTTATGTATTCATATACAGGTCTCTTCAATGCTCTTGCATCTGTATGCTGCTTGGAGTGAGTGAGTGAGTCTTCCCCAGACATGGAGAAATAATACTTGGAAATATAATTCCCAGCTTTTGTGGGGCTCAGGATGAATGGGGCAGGCACTAATTCTCTTGTCACCTCCCAGCCCTTGGTTAAACTAGCTATCTCAGCTACCAACTGTACTCAAAGAGTGCCAGAAATGTATCAAGTCAGTATTACATCTTATCAATTATGTATTGTCTCCAAACACAATACAGTTCATGGAGTCTAAAACACAAACCAGAAAAACAGAGAATATGTTCCTCCAGAGCTGCATAATTTATGCACAAGATAAAGATTTTCACTCTGAAGTGAATTCCTCTCTTTCCTTGCAGCTTCTTCCTTTTTTATCTTACCCTGTAGTTTCTAATCTAATTTACATATTTAAAACACAGAGACAACTAATCTATTAAAGAATTAGTGGAGGTAAGGTCCTGAGGAGAAGCTGGCTCCAGTAAACTATTGGTTTACCCTGTGAAAGAATTTGTAAGAAAGATTTTTAGTTTCCTGTTTCTTTACATTTACATTAACGGTGCTACATATGCATTTGTGCCTGAGCTCCCCTTTCCTGGGTAATAAACACACCTGCATCTCCCACTGTTATTGAGGGCGTTTATATACGTGGATTCATTAATGGGTGGCTGTGCTCCAGCGTATGCCACGGGCTGTTTACTCTTTTGTCTTTTGCTCTACTAGCTTCAGTACCTTGTGACAGCATGTCATGGATGGTAACATTAATGATAGAGCTCTCCCAAGATCTCTAGGAAATGCTTTATGGAGAGCAAGAAATAAAAATAATATTCCAGTATTGATTTGGGGGGGGGGGGGGGTGATGTCTTAAAAATCTATATCAGTTTTCAATATCCCAAAGTATCCTGCAAAATATATCTGTTTCCAGAGACTTGTATCACAATAATCTCTACATACATGGAGGCTTTTTTCAGTCATCTTTAGGTACTAATGGTTGAAATTGATGCCTTGGAAATCAATTTACCCTGACATGGAAAGCCTGGGTTTATTTTTTTCCAACGTGCATAACACAAAACGCTACAGATATTGTGTAGGTAATTCATTCATGCAATAAATGTGTTTGCTGTCCTGGCTTTTTGAAAATCAAACATGTTAGGTCATTAATCATTTTTAAAACTCATAATCATGATAAGAAATAAAGCAAAGCCAACTTTTTTGATTGATGGAGATTTATTAATGGAAAGCTTTTATTGCTATATACTTAATTTTGAAGCTACTGACATGAAATGTTAGAAGTACAATATATGACTGAATTAAAATTTCATTTTAGATAGTGCCAATCCCTAAAACCTTGGTCTGTCTCCTTCAATCACACTCTACAAGTTCAAACATCGGTTTGGCACCAGCATAGCATTTGTATCAAGCTCACATGCACAGGTCTAAAAAAAAATCCTCTAAACTCATGTAAGAAAATGGCTTCAAGCTTGCAGATGCTAAACTTACTTACACAATTGATTAAGATTGAATTGACGACATTGGTAATAAACTCATAATTACATCTTGGAAAAGTAACAATAGCTTATCAATTTTGGTATTATTTCTCATTATGAAACACCTCTCACTTAATTTTCCACAACCACAAACCTCATAAAATTTTTAGGCTTTAACATTTTTAATTCAACTTACATGTCTGAAAATGGATGAATACCACATGAATAATTAAATGCACAAAACAGGTGGGCTAAAGGCATTATAGAGCAATGCAAACATAAAGGACAACTATGATGTGGGACCTGGCCTACCATCGTTGTTCAAGCAAGTTTTCCAGAGGGAAACAGGGTTAATACAATAAATGCAGTGCAGCCTCAAAGGAGTGTATCCTTCCTCTGGACATAAGTGTAGCTACTCTAGTATGCTAAAATAAACTGCAGCTTGCTACTGAACACAAAATGGAGCCCAAACATGCAAAGCAAGCCTTGTGTTACCCGCTTCTTGCTAGCAGAGGGGGAATGAATGGACACATGTTCAGGGACACAGCAAGGATATTTTTGGACCCCACCAGCCCAACTGCTTGTTTTCCTTTTGAAGGCCATTTGCAATGAGTGTAACTTAAAACATCTCTAAATTATTCAGGGAGACTAGACCTGCACGCAGCTGACAAACAACTGGGGAGCATGAAGTTTACCTTTGGAGGCTTTCCATAGCTATCCGGTGGGGTCTCTAGCAGGACTGGATCATCAGGACCATCAAGCTGCTGCTCTTCTCGTGAAGTCCGTGGCAAATTCGGACAGGAAGAGGAATACTTTCCTGCATAGCAAGATTTTTAAAAATAGTTTTGTATTGCACAAATTAAAGCAGCAGAAAGTTTTATATTTCTAACTGGAAAAAACTAGTATTTGCCAATGCCAAAGAAAGGCAACAAGTTGAAGATATTTTTGAATGTTTTTGTTCTTCCATCCAGATAGAAAGAGCAGCCTTTAAAATTCATTCCACCATTATTTGGAACAAACCCAAACAAATATAATGGTATATATAAATTCACCTTTGAGTCAGCATCTCGTGTTTCAGCACTTCTAGTCACAGCATCTTTCAGAACAGTACATCATCCATATGCTTCATACACATCTTTTACCTTCTCAGTAAATCAGAAGATGGATGCTAAAATCCAGAATGCAACCTTAAGAATTCCTTTGGTTTTTTAGCAGGTATATTGATACTGGCATATTTTGTAGTGGGAGATGGCAACCTCTCCTTTATAATTCAGACAAACAATTAACTGGAAATAAGAAAGAGCTTATCCAGCAAGGAACATTTGTGGTAGCTAAACAGGAATATTCTAAACTAATGGAGAAAAACAGAATATATGCAGATACAATAAAGAAGAATAAACTCCTCTTCACTGTAATTTGGATGCAGTATGAGAGAGGTATAAAAGCATCACGTGGGTCCCAGTCCCACAGGAGCTTCAAAATGGTGCTTTTGTTTATAAGGAAAATGGATGGGGTTGGGATTTTTATAATAAACAAAACAAAACGAAACAAACCCAAAACCAAACACAAAACCTCAAACGTCTGTTTGGTCAGGATTTTTGACACTGGGAAATAATCTCAAGATCACGTTCCCAACAAAACAGATTTACTTAAAACACATTTGGTCAGTAGCTAGAAGAAAATGAAGACTGGCCAGGACTCATGTACACTGTAACTGGTGTCTTTGTGAGCTTTTTATTCAATCTCATCCTTGGAACTTTTCTTCAGATTAATTTCTTCAGATTGAAGGAGGATAACTGATAAAGTTTGCTAAATTTCATATGGTGCATGATCAAGCTCCTTTACTTATATAACACTCAAATAGCAAACATTTATGTTTTTTTAAGGCTTGCTGCTGCCACTTTACCCGTGTGGACTATGACTGCATTATTGCGTGTCTCAGGGGTCCCTCAAACCAAGTAATGACATTCAATCGTAAACTACCCTCACATCCCATTACTATGATGCCCCCTCACATTTATTATAAGAACATAGTTAATCGATAAAGCAAAATTATGACAATGAGAGCACAGAGTCATTTACATCTGGAGCTTCATAAGAACATTGTGTTAGGTAATTCTGTATCCCTGTTTTGGGCTTTGTTACAAGATTGAGATGAGCATCACCAGCCAAGCGTGCTAATCATGCCACTGCTCCCACTGACTTCCAATTGAATTTAGGTATCCACAGCCCTCCCAGACCTTCAGAATCACAGCTTAATGCCATAAACATACTTTTCCAACTGTATTCTTACTCAAAAAATCATCTGCTTTGTACTCACAGCTCGTCCCCTTCACTATCGGCATCTAAGTACCCTGGTATAAACCTGACCGTTAATGTTTTATAGAGAGCGAATGCTTTATACATGGCATTTTCAAGCCTTCCAGAGGTCAAGAAGGAAGGAGGATTTGCTGTATTTCCAAACAATCCCTCTGATGACAGTTGGAGATGTTAATAACTAGATGAAAAGTTATACCTGTTCTTGCTGAGGATTCTGGATGTAATCGAATTTCTTCCTTCCGTTAGGTTAGGGAGAAAATTAATCCTATAACTCATCTGGTGAATATGAACTTTAGAAGCACTGTCAATTTGCAGCTTGTGACTGAGCTAAAGGGATGCCAGTTTTGAATTGTTTGTTCTCATCCATTCCAGTCCTCTTTATTTGACTTTGAGCTTTTATATTAAGCAAACATGTTTTTCAAGGTGCATTTTATAAATGAAACAAGTAAATGAATCTGAGGTATGTGATCTAAGTCAATTTATCTTACATTTTGAAATGCAGCTGTGGGTCTCAGTACTCAAGTAGGACAGTATCTTCATCATGTCATTCCTTCAGTTCAAGAGCAGGGAGGGCATAAATTGGCAACGATTCCAACCTCCTGGCCTGGTCGTATTAATAAGCTACTTAAAAAATAATAATAGCAGTAATTACCCAGAGATCCTAAAATTAGGCATTTATTAAGCTATGTAATATTTTGTAAGATAAACAGGAGTAGATTGGAATAATTTCTCCCAGCAGTGGAATTTAATCACTTACAAGAACAAAGCAACTGCTTAGAACAAGAGGCAAGTATTATACTAACAGCTCAGGACAGGAATTGAAGGACGTAATTTCCAAATAAAGGTTCACCCAGAAACCTGGCAGGCAGCAGGTATCTTCAGGAGCAGCACCTGGTCTTTACACCACACACCTGAGAAGCGAAAGGTTTTGCAGACTTCAGGAGGAGGCAAATCAGGCTTGAGCTGAGCTGTGAGTTGCATAGTAGAAGGCTCCGTCAATCCTTTTGCATTAAAAGCAGCCGTTTCCTCCTTCTCCATACGTATTTGCAAGCACATGATTTTTTTTTTATGTTACTTCTCGTTGACACTCTACTTCCACACAATACAGATATTTTCTGTTTGTTCATAGAAATAAAAATAGTTAACAATAGAATTTGTATTTTCTATTTCTATAAAGTACATTTCAGAGAATTTAATATGAATTTATTGGATTCTTCTAATATCACTTTTGAACATTTGTTCTCCAGAATAGCAAAAGAACCTCAAGAAATTTGATTTCCAAGTGCAATCCCTGAGGGGACCCATTGTACTTCTTGTACAGTTAGGTTTTGCAGCACTTTGACACAGAAATATTCAAGTTTTTTCTTCAGATAGGTACTGGAGTGAGAATGTACATCCTCTCGAGCTGCTCCAGGAGCACTACTGCTCTTCCTTCACAGTGTCAGCCCACCTTAGCAGAGGTCACGCACTGCCTCCTCCGGTCAAGTTTACCATGACTGTTCTCAAACGTAGAGTTTGAATCCTCGCCTTCAGGACTGGCATCAGCAAGAAAAACATTCATTTCAGAGCAAAACAAGAAAATGAGATGTTATAAGGTACTAGAGCTGCAGTACTGGGGACATCCAGAAGACTACTCTAAGGACAGCACTAACACTTACAGGGTAGTAGAGAATGTCTTTAATTTCTGTTGACAGCGGAGGTACCGCACCATCCAAAGTCTCAGACACCCGACCCTGCGAGGTACGACGGCAACTTCTCCCCTACGCCCTGGCCGGTGATTACATGGCAACTAAAGATACTGCTCTCTTTTTAGTCAGCACTAATGTTTTACAGGATAGTGATTTCTTAGTGGGACAACTTCTTTTGTTTTTATTCACAGAAAGTCTCCAAAAACCAAAAACCCAGAATAGATGACAGGACTTAGGGAGGAGGATGAGTAATTCAGTGGGTTGTATTTAGTTAGTGAATAATGATATCCTTGCTGAGAGAAGCATGTTTTCCATGTTTATTCCTCGGATGACAGCAAACTGCCTGTAATTATTGTTATTGTACAATTACAGAGTGGGGGGACAGGAAGGGGTAGAGTTGATAAGATTAACTAATCAGACTTCTGGTGGACATGCAAACAAACCGTGAAGGGAAAGAGCTATTCAGACAGCCCTGGTGACTGAAAACCAGCCTTCAGCCCTCCCGCTAGTCCTCATTGCCCTGGCTTCCTGAGATCATCCGTTTCGGTCTAAACACTGATCTGTGCCACCTATTAAGCTGTTTGTTGAGAATAATGCTTGCGCAGATCCCACACTGGGTATGACGGGTTGCCTGGCAACTTAAATTCATTTAGCAAAATTTAATTTCCTTTATATTGTTACTTTTATTCTATAACATGCAGGGCCGAGTAACAAAAATTCCTACATTTTGCTACCAAGAAAGGATTTAATTTCTGTTAAAACTTTCCTTTGGAGTGAACATAAAAGCAACCAGAAGAAAGAAAGGAGGGAGGGAGGGAGGTGCAATATAGACCAATGTTTTGACCCAGCTTTAAGTTACAGCGAAGCAATAGAATGTCACAGTATGCTAATTATTTAATCAACCCACATCTTCTCTGCTGTTCATGTATTATTCTGACTATCAATTGAACACCATCTGCCCTCACAGAAAAATGTTCCTGCAACGTACAGAATATTTAGCTGGCAAGCAACTACCACCATGTTCATGGAATCATGTTCGCACTAGAAAGTCATGAACCCGGGAAGCTTTGGGACACTCAGAACAGCTCCAGCTCTCTCTTGGCCTTCCTTCTCTGGAGGAGAAGGACAAATAAATGACTTCCATTTAAATTTCAAGCAATTGAACAGTTTCATTAATGGCTTTGAATGCAAATAGGAAGCCGAGGTTTGGAATCCAGCATTCTTTTTAATGAAAAATTTCTGTCAGTTGGAGAAGCGTGGGAAGCAGCAGCGAGGAGAGGGAGAGGGAGAAGCAAAGGGAGAGGCGGCGGCTCCGGCTTCTCTTGCCGGAGAGGCGCTTGCCCCGGGGCTCCCGCCCGACCCGGCTGGGCTCAGGCTGGCCCCGAGCTGGGCTCAGGCTGGCCCCCGGCTGGGCTCAGGCTGCCACCTAGCGCTGTCCTCCCCGGCCCCCCGGGGGGACCTGCCCCCAAATACCCTGGGAGAAGGAGCCTGTCGCTGTGTCTCCCTTACCTGGACGGCAAATGCTGGCAGGGTATGCATTTTATAAGGTAAAGAGGTAATTCCTGTCTCAAACAGGAGAACAACTGGCTTTGTCAATGACATCCTGGTAAAATACCCTAGGGAAAGGATTTTGGAAATGTTGTTTAGTAAACATGGATTATAAGGGGATGTTTACCTCAAATAGATAAAATGAAGTATAAAACCTTGCTAAGTGCAATGAATAGCATAAAACCTATGCCAAAGGAGGATAATATTACTTAGTTGTATTTTTTTTTAAACTACTAAAATAGATAAACAATTGTGAAGCTTCATCCTAAATCGCTCGAGTTGGAAGTGCAGCACAGTTGGCCTCTTCATCATTTTTCAATCAAGCGCCGCCTGTTGAGGCACCCCAACCAGCTCTCCAAATAAACAGGTACAAGGATTGCACGTGCTATAAGGAACACCAAGTGCAGAGGCAGCCAAAATGTCTTTGGGCACTATTTAGAAACAGTTTTTGGAAAAAAGCCACCGTCTTCAGTTAACAGATCAATTAGTAGGCTAGTTACTAGATGTTGAGTCATTCCCTCACCCCCTTCTGTCTCGAAGCCTGGCATGGAGCACCTAAGTCCACACCTTACCTGCCAGAACAGCCAACAGCTTTAGAGCAATGATGTCCCCTAGACTGGTGAAGAGCTGTCGATAAGGCAGGGATGGATCCACCTACCAGAATAAAAACACTGGGCCCCGATGTCTCTGTTGTCCTTATCCTGGATTCCTTGGAGAGAGGGACCAGGGATTTCCAGTGGGACTGGAATTTGGCCCAGTGTGCCACAATCCCATAAAACACAACTGTCTGTTGGTTAAACAATGCCAAGTGTGTCTCAGCCAGATGCCTGTTTACTGACTACTGAGAGAGAAAAAAAGCTCTCAGATGCTATTGCTTGGGTTTGCAGAACGTAGGACATATTAATTATGAACAAATGAAATGATCACAAAACAGAGATGAGCCATGTAACTTGGTTTGGCTGCAATTCTTGGTATATGAGGAAAACGACAGCACAGGGCTGGATGAACATAAATTCTGCATTAAAAATAAATTATTTTGTTATCTAGTATCTATTTGCTTAAGATAGTAGTTCATTTTCTTCTGCTATATGGGACAACGGACCATAAAATTGGTTAAATTATTGTCCATTTAGCACAGTAAAGGAAGAACCCTGGTTCATCTGGTCAACAAAAAGCTGTTCTGCTAAAAACGCCTGTTCTTTCCTAGGTACAGAGAACTCCAACCGTGTGTGGCGGCGTTCACTTGGGAAACGTTGCTGAGGCAATCGTGGCAGGACGGTGGGTAGGTGAGCACTTTAAAGAGGGGCCTTTCCTGGGACTTCACCCACGTGACTCAATTCAAAGCCCAAATCCAAGCTCTTCAGGTGCCTCTGGATGAACCATGGAGCAAATCCAGCTCTGCCAGGCTGCGCCACACCAGGGCAGCCCGGGACCTCAGGCGCCAGGGTCCATCCCTCCCCTGGGGCCTTTCCAGCCCTGGGGCACCCATGGAGGAGAGCAGCAGGATGGGGAGCCAAACCCTGGGGTGGGGCAGAGGTGGTAAAGCCTGCTGGTGCCCTCAGGGCCCTGACCACTCTCCCATTTCAAAACACAAACAAACACACACACCCCTTCCCATTTCTCCCACCCCCTGGCACAGATATGCAGTTTTTCTTCCCGTGGCAATGCACACAGCAGCAGTTTTGTTTCCATTTATGCCAAGAAGGCAGCAATGTTCACACAGACCCCACCTCCCTGAGCAATCAGTTCCTGTGCCTTTGAACCATCTCCATTAAAATGTTTCTCCTAATTTGGAACCTCAATTTTCCTTGTTGTTTATCCTATGCACCATAAAGAGCAGATGTGCCTGCCCTCTGCAATAGGATTTTATGCATTTGAGGACCTAAGCGTTTCACCTTTCAGTCACCTCTTTTGTTTTCCAGTCTTCCCTGGACTAATTGGCCACACCTGCTCTGAATGAAGTGTCCCAAGTTAGATGGATACTCCAGGCCAGACAAAGTCTGATACTTTTGAGTAGAAGGAATGGATTACTTCAAAGTCCTAAAGATTATACTCCTATAAAGGTAAACAACTCTGAATTATATTTATTTTTTCTCGGTGTCATCATACTGTGGACTCCTGTTCAATCGGTGGTCCACAATACCACCTTGTTGTGTTTTTGCAGATCTTTTTGTTAAGCAGCGTATTTTGTTACCTTGTATTATGCATTTGATTATTCCAGCCTAAGACCATGATATTGATCTTATCTTGGTTGAATTTCTTTCTTTTTTTCTTTCCCAGGCCATTTTTTCTATTTGTTGATAACATCTTGAATTCAAATCCTGCTCATTAAAGACCTTCAAGCTCCTTATCATTTTTATTAATGTAATAAGCATAGGCCTTTGTCCAGCAGCGGCTATTAACAAACCCATTGAAAGGCTTGCTCCAGAACAGACTATAATGGCAAGCTTGTGATGTAACGTCTGCTGCCACCGCTGCCCTTCAGGGATGCTACCCCTCCAGCCAGGCATCAAACCTCTCCCTCAGGCCTGTCAGTGTTTTCCTAGCTGTTCTAACGGGAACATTGTGCCACGCTGCCATAGCCTTGCAAATCAAGATAGAGAGCATCTGTGGCTTCTTCTCTGGCCACTCTTTCCTAGAAGGAAATGAGCTTGGTGTGATGTAGTTTCTTTTTTTTTTTTTTTTAATCAGTCACTTCTCTCATAGGTGCTTTTAAACTGTTTTGGGAATTTGTCCTAAAAGTTTTGAGCTGATGCAAACTCCTTTATAATTCCCTAACTTTGCTCTACCTGCCCCCAGATACACCTCTCAAAGACAGGCACCATCTTAGCTTTTCCCAATCTGCTGGTATCTTGCCTGTCCACAAGTTTTCAGAAATCCTGCATCACATCTCTGTGTATTCAGGGACGCAGTTCACCAGGCCTGGTCAATCTTAAAACATTCTGCTTAAGTCTTCTCTTAAGTCTTCCCTGCCTTAGGCTCAGCTTATCCCTTTGCCTCTAGCATTAGCTGCACTGGCCGTCTCTTCCATCGTTTCTGTTCCTGCGCAGCTTCTTCATTGAGAAACAGGCCAAACCTTTTCCTGCTCTTCCTACTGCTACTGAGATAATGACTTTTTCTTGTAGCAGGTATCCTTTAATAATTGCAGAGGATGAAACACGACCTCCAAAAGACCTTTTGAAAACCCTCCTGAGAGCTGGTTTCAAGGGAGACTATTTCTTGAAGCCCTCAGCTCAAGAAAGCAGCCTACAGAGATGAACAGAGCAAGGGAAGAGCAAAAGAATCGTGTAAAACTCGGACCCCATTGATCACCTCCCTCTCTCACTGAAAGCATGCAAGAGGTGAGAGAAGAAGGTGCTCAGTGTAGCCATTTCCCTGCTCCCAAGACCCTGACTAGAGGCCAGAAGAGTCTCCAGGGCACATAGCCTGAGCCACAAGAAAAGATGAAAGAGTTTGTTTAAAGATAGTAGAAGGGGAAGGAAAAAAAAAAAAAACCAAACCACCAGCCCCTTTCTTGAACTTCCTTTAATGACAGTGAGATGTTTCTTTCCCAGCAAAAGCTAACTGCTACTCTTGACACGCCTGATGTCAGCTGGAGGAACAGATGGCTCAATGGTTCATTTCAAACTGTTCACTCAGCCAAACAGCACAAATTGCATTAATTGCCTCACAGTATGAGCAGAGAACGGAGCGCTTCGTGTGTCCTAGCCGTGAATCACTGAGACTTCTCATCATTATTCGCATTTGACAGGTCAGTCAGGAACTTATCTGCATGCTGGGAGGGGAGGGGGTAGAGGGAGCACAGCACAAGAGAATGCCTGAGCCAAGCACTCTGCAGGTACCAGAAGATCCCCAAGAGCTGGTTTGGCCTTCGACTTTTGCTTTGGTGTTAAAATGGTTTCCTCAGCACAGTGCCACTTTCTGAAGTATAATTTCTTAACACGAGGATGGACGCAATAACACACCTACTGACCAGCTCCAGGGAGCAGGAGGAACAGAATCTAATTACTGACCTTCTTCTCCGTGTCCACACTATAGTCTATAGCCTACCCCTTGCTTTTCCCGTCCTGTGGCAAAGGTAGCTTACACACCATTGGAGGTCTTGGTAGGCCACCGAAGAGAAAGCAGGTGTCCCAGAACCTCCCAGCCAGAGGACCTGGGGAAGCAAACCACGAGAAGAGACTCCCCATGCCTGCCTTCAACGAGCCCCTATATCCAAGAACTCAAAAAACTAATGGAGCCAAAGAGTTTGAAACAAGTTACCCCAAATACCTCATTTTTTCATTTCTATAAGCTGGGAGCCTTGTATATATTTAATTTACTATTACACATGAGCATGAGCATCTGAAAAGTTCATGCAGAAGGCAAGTCCAGGCAAAGAGTTCTTCTTTAGGTTTGACTGCTCTAAACCCTGCCTAATAAAGTGATTTATTAGATGCTCCACATCCTGTTGAAAAGTCCTGACACCTTGCTCATCACTTGCAAATGGAAGGTGTTAGCATTTTGCCCACGGAAGACATTACATTTCTTTTGACCAAGGAAAAAAAATTGGCAAATTACCACATAAGGCCAGAAGTTTAAGGATACAGCTATCTAGCTAATATGATCAATGATGCTTCTGTTACCTATTTTATATATTTTCTTTATTTCAGCAACATTAATAAAATACCATACCAGGGAAAAGACTAACCTTGGTCTCCCACAGACTGTTGAGATTCCTGCTGCAAAACTTACGGGCAAGTCCTGCTGCTCTTTCCTCCCCTCTGCTTTAGAGGGAGCAGAATCATCGTGGTTTTACCACCAGGGGCAAAATTTCTGTAGCACACCTCTGTGCATTGCCAAATTCTGCTTCAGCCCCTCCTGCAGAAAATGAAAAGAAGAAGAAATACCCACAGAAAACCAGCCCACCCCGCCCCCCCGCTGTGCTGTAGCCCCTCCTAAATCACAAAGTGGCCTTAGATCTAGTTCTTGTAAATGGGTGACAGCTGCGGGGTGGTTCGTTTGCTCCACCCCGGCTTGGTGGAGGTTCTGTCTGCACCCTCCTTCATAGCTCCCTCTGTGCTAGCCTCGAATCTCACACGTTTCTAGAGGAGAGGACCTTTGCTGCTTCCCTCTCTCAAGCACAAGTCAACAGAAGGGAAAGGATACCTAGTTGCATCTGACTGAGGAAAAAACAGCAGTATTTCAGGTCTCTGCTCTGTGAAAGTTCCGTTATACCATTAGTCACTTTGCATCCCGCTGAGTTTGGGGAAAAAAACCTGGATCTAAGTTTGTTCCACTCTCTGTCTTTTCTGTACCTCTAAAAGAGCTGCAGCAAAGTTCCTAGAGTCAAGCCTTCTCACGCTGGGAAGCTTTGCTCTTGGTGGTCTGTACCTTGCTGCTTCGGTCACACCGTCTTGCTCGCTCTTTTTGTACCCTGATGGCTGTTCCTGCACCGCCAGAATCACCCCATCCCCTGGCCCTCACAGAAATACTGTGGGACCTCTTGTAGCGTGGGACCACCCCACACTGCAGGACCTCTTTCAGTAACTAACAGAGACTTTCCCTGGCATATTTCCCCCCCTCAGAAGTAGCTTGTGTGGTGCACTTAGGCGCTCAGATTTTGAGCGCTATCATTTGGACTCCCTTCTTTGGAAGCAGGACCTTACTGTGCTGCCGACATCTGCTTCAGTTCTTCTCTCCCGTGAGGACAAGGTGGCCTCCTTTGTGCCTAGGGGCTCCTGGTCTCCCATGGACTAATCCCACCAAACATACCCATGCCCGTATTTCAGGTGAGCTGTTTCACAAAGCTCGCAAGCACTCCAAGAGCTTCTGCACCGCAACACAATCTCTGAATGATCCCTCCTTCCTTTGGACTCAAGCAAGCAGCCTCTGAAGTTACTGGAAAGCTTCCAGCTTGCAGCGGGAATTAATTCAGACACTAATTTATTCCTCTGGGGCTTCTTCCTGGTTTAGCTGCATTTTACCAGCATTTAACTGCATTCCACCCTACTCCGCTCACAATACCGATGGGGGAGAAGGGGAGCAAGAACTGAAGTACAAAGCAGCCTGACAGATCTGGAATGGCAGAAGGAGGTGGTGTTCCTTACCACCGGCTCTTCCCCTGCTCTGGGAGAGGATAACAGGCAGCAGAGCAGCAGTAAGGCAAGCTACAGACCTGCAACCTCAGCTGTTGGTTTTTTTGGTTAATTTAATCATGTCCTTTAATGTAACAGGGAAAGAGTGAGACCATGCTTAGGAGCAGAGTGATGTCTGAGAAACATGAATTGCCGGAAAATCTGGCTTATTCTCCAGCTACTCAAGTTTTCTGTCAGCACTGGCTGTGCCAGAGGAACCCACGAGGTCTCTTTTAAAAAAAGCACCCCTTGATTGATCATCCGTTGCTTGATGCTCCTATGGTCTTTTCTGGACAGGCCTACCATGTTGACCCCAGCCCCAAACAGCTGCAAGGCCAGGTAAGCTCCCCTCCCTCCAACTTCTTTCCCAGGCTAAAGGAGCGTTGATGATGTGCTTAAGCTGATGAATAGGGGGAAGTGCCCAGACCAATACACAGAATAATGTTGGAGAGGGAAATTTAGTAGTTCACGCTACAGAGATGGCACTGAAGTAACTTAGAGCCTTTTGCTGTGATGAGCTGCAAACACTTACTTTCTTTAGAAGCTCCCAGTGAAGGAACTTCTCAAAGACCTTGTAAAAGTCCAAATACATTGTATTAACTGGTTCCCATTTATCCATTTTATGTTTATGCTCATGACTCAGTACAAAACCGATTCAGCTTTTCCTGCTTTGATTAAAAAAGATATGCATTATTAAAGCTAAATATTCATTCTTTTTTAACGTACTAATTCAATGGCAGTGAGGGCTTTTGAAACCTGACACCCAGGGCAAGTAAACAACATGGAGCTTGCTGCTTCTTACCCAGTGACAGCAAGGTACCGGCAATGGTTTTTCAGTTACAGCCCCTGCTACCAAATTGCCCTTTTGTAAGAGTGTAAAGGAGGGGTGACTAAGCATCCTGATAAACCTCTGTTTTAGCAGTTCTGGCAACATCTCTTTACATTTGTGCCAGTATCAGTGGTAAGAGGAAATGTAATGTCATGGGCAGCATGTAAGGCTTTAGAGGGATTTTGCTGTTTTGTCTGAAAGACTAAGGCCAAATTTCTGCGTTCAGTTGCAGTGACATAATTACGTTGTCAACTGCTCCAAGGTTACCGTCCTATTTTTGTCCTCTGTCTTGTTGTTTCTCTGTTCCTTACCTTGATCTCTCTCATGTCCTTTGCTGAAGATTCCTGCATCTCTCTGACATAATAAAATATTTATTTCTCAAGTACCAGTCAATGTTATGACCATGTCAACATCTCCATTTCAGGTTAACTAATTCAGAGTACCAGCTCTTAGCTGTTTATCCGTCCAAGAGCTGGTGGTCTCAACCCAACTCACAGTCCACCTGGTAAAACAAGCAACCCCCAAGCACAGCTGAAACTAATGGTTAATTACAATGTAACCAGCCCTGTGCTAATTAATTACCCTTTACTGTAGCTTAGCACAGAGGATGGGATCTAAAGCCACAGGGACTGCACTGACTTGGATCTAGCGTGGGCAAAAAGCATCCTGTTGACTTGGCTACGGTAATACACATATATCACAAACCCTGTGCAGTGCCTTTGAGGCACAGCGCCTTTGAGGCACAGTATATAGTGTGTCCTGCAGTCGGGCTTCGTGCCCTCCTACTCCTGGGCTGTTGCATGGCACAACTCAGCCCGCGTCGGTGCCTGCCGGCGTAGCAGCAGCACCTCCACCCTCTCTATGGGATTAAGGGTCTCCTGGCATCTCTGGGAAGGGGGAAAAGATGAAGCCTCATCCCAGTTACCTTCCCTGGGGCACCTGCTTCCTTCCCGGTGCAGGGCCTGCAGGAGGTCTCTGAACAGGCCAATACGATGAGGAGAGGAGCCCTCGGCCAGGCAGGACAGCGGTGGGGTGGCCAGGCAGGCTCTGTGCTGGGAGGGACTGCCGTCCTCCACTTGCTCTCACCCCTCTCCCTCTTTGCACAGCCCCCTCGTACATCCACATAGGCTTTTGTGGACAGGCTTTCTGAAACCCCCCTGCAAAGCAAACTGTTTCATGAGACACGCGTGGCTACCAAGTCCAAAACAACCCCAGACCCTGGAGAGGAGCTCCTGGGGCTGAGGCCACGGGAGCGTGACTAATGTGGAGCTGAGAAATCCTGGCAGCCTGTGACAGCACAACTGTAAAGTAATTGTTAATTCTGCTGTTGTTAACAAGAATGCTCCAGTTTCTCGCTCACGTGATTCGTCCGGTGTCTCCCAATGACTGCTGCAAAACTAACAACCTGCCTCCTTATGGGAGGCAGCTCCCCAGCGCCGGAGACAGACTGTCCCCAAGTCACCTTTCCCTCCCTCCTCCACGTTAATACAGTCACCAGCAGAAGGCTGGCTCCTATCCTGCAAACACATTTTCGGGGAAAAAAAAATACATTGCCTGTTTGTCATCTTTGAAAGGAGCAACAAACCATAACAAACCTATTATCCTGATTAGGTTTTACTAGGGAAAAAAGGAGCCATTACTACATCAGCTCATTAGCTGGAAGAACAGTCTTCCTATAGAGACGGGTATGTCTTTCTCTTCATCGTCAATTACTAGGATTTCCTGAGAGATGGCAGATGCTGAAAAGGAATTCTTGTTTAACATCTTAATCCCAGTTTATTTTTACCCTCGGGTTTGAATTCCCAAAAGCTAGCTGCTACTGCTGCAGCACTACCGCCCGTTAGCAGCCGCTGCCTGGAAAGCCGCCTGCCTGATGCCAGGCAGTCAACTCATACGCGGCGTTACAATGCCTTTCGCAAATAAAAAGAATACAGGATTCATTTTCAGTACTCAGAGACTCTCTTGAAACGTCGACAAAAAAGGATTCTTAAGAAACATCACCACCCCCTTAAAGGCGTGGTGCTGACACCAAAATGAACAGGATTTTATTTCAAATTTGTTTCCTCAAGACGAGTACTCATTCATCATTCTCGTGAAAAAGTTGCAAAAAACTTGCCATGCCCAGATTGCATGCTGTCAAGTAAAAAAAGGTAAAATATTATATTTACTAACATCCCTTATTCCATTTGTGTCAGAATTTGAACTTTTTAGAAGTGTTGAACAATTAAGAAAAAACAAAACAAAACCCCAGATGTACATATTCCATTTCTAAAACTGACTAAGAGTACCCAAAAGAATGCATGAGGTTCGGCCACCTCTCTGAAAGCCACGTGATCATCAGGAAAATGCTGTATAAGACGGGTTCCTAAGTAACTCATTTGGAGCCAGCAGTTGCCCCAGCAAGCGAAGCATTGGTATCTGTGAACACGCGTCCAGGATGGGCCAAACTCTGACCTCAGCGCTCGCCATCTCCCGGTAACTCCCTGTCTTTGGAGCCACTCTAGGACAAATCACTTTGCAGAGCCCTGCCGTGAACTGCGCCAGGGAATTGGTTAAAATAAGATAAAAACGGGGCAAAGGAGAAGTTTTAAACAAGACCAAATCCTCTCCCCGGTTCACCGCAATTCCACTAACAAGTGCGCCAGCACCTGAGGCGCGGGAACAACGCATGAGCTCTCTAAGGGCAATCACACATCAGCTTTGTGCCTGTATCTCAGAGCACTAACTGAAGGCAGCAAAGAGGCATTTGTACACTGCTTTGGAAAACAGCGTGTTACAATTACTAATCAACATTGAAAACGTAACACTGGTATACACATTTCAAATTTCAAAGTATGCTTGTCTTAGGAACAAACCCAGATAGCTGATATAAAAACGATGAGGGTCTGACTACAATTTGGCCCTACTCCCATGGAGGCACTTTGCTATTAACTTCAACAGGGGCAGAAGAATCCTTGCACAGTTACGGCTCTAGCACAAAACTCTTGCTGCTTCTTTAAACAGCAGCTGCGCTGCATCGTGTTCTCTCCCTAAGTCGCTATCCCACTTGAGCTTCCTCAGAGGTCAGCTATTCACCTCTGCTAAGTGCATCCGGTGTCCAAAGAAAATTCCTTAATCCTCTTCTGTGTGCTTGTTTTCATACGCACAGCCACAATTCTCCCACATCGAGCCCAGGCCATACAAGAAAAATCCTCGTTTTCCAATACTGCCGTCTCTGCTGCACAGCAGACAGATGTTCACAAGGGGAACTTGGCTGTGGCTGGCTCTTAATCCTTGTGTGCTATGGCAGAGGTACGTAAAATTAACAGAAATCATTACTTAAAATGCAAGGCAAGAAACTGCCTGGATTTGCATGTCTACTAAATGATTTCAGGACTTCAATTACGACCTGAGCTCACAGCCTCTGAGAAATACAGGAATGAATAATATGATAAAGAATTGGCTAAGATTATGTGCCTATGCATTTACTCAAGGAGTTTATTTCACTTCGGTATATTTACTTAAGCCTCCCAGACAAGAATTCCCTCAAAGCTTATCACAGGATGGATGCAAAAAAAGCAAACCCATAGCTCCTACCCCAGCACATTCACGGATTCTCACAACTGGTGAGTTGAAGCAAGTTCAACTCCCATTCAGCAACGCACTTCTCTTGAAGAGGCTTCGCCTGCACCTCCCTTACATAGCCTTGGCAGATGGTGACGGCATTAAATACTTGGGCACGTTTCTTCCCCTAGATTAAAGGAAAAAGGTGCCTTTGATAAAAGAAGGTGAGTTTGCTATGCCTGAAAACGAAGTGAAGCAATCCAATCAAAAGGTATTTATCACAGCATCAATCTTTACTGACCACGAGTTTTTTCAATATACAAGAAGAATAGTTTTAGATTGATTTTATTTCTGTACAGAAGAAACATCCAACCCTGCTTTCCTGAATGACATCCTTTCTTGTTGGACAGAGTACTGAAATATAAATTTTAATACTATATGAACAATTTCAACGGAATATTTAGTAAAAGGGAGTAAAAAGTTTAATACTTTTTTAAAAAGCAATATTAAAAAGTGCATTAGGAGTAAAAACCAGGTCCTTCCAGTCATCTAGTCTACAATATCACTTATTCATTTTCTCCTGTAACAAAGAGGTGCACGTTTTTCTTGGACTGTAGCATTTGAGCTGTGCGATCTATGCCAACCACCGCAGCCAATTTCTGAGCATCATACTTGGAGTACAGCACAGTACAGGTCCAAGTAGCATCCACTCCGTTGCCCGTGGCCTTCATCATATTACAAATCTCACTGTAGAAGTGGGCGTAGGTTGGTAACTCATAAAAAATGAGGTTCCTAATGCCTTTTATCGTATACCTGTAGTAGGAAAAAAAGAAAAAAGTAACTTTTTTGCCAGTTTTTACGAAGCGTGAATGGTAAAACATCAATCCTATCTCAGTTCTTCCAATTTCCATCAACTTCAGTGCACATTGGTTGTAGCTCAACTCCTCAAACCCTGTGTCACGAAGGCTAAACTTAACACAGATGTGGAATTAGGGGCAGGGGGAGGGCAGGTCTAACGCTGCCAGGCACTGTGACTTCCTCTAAAGCACAGACCACCACATTCTGCAGTATTCAGCCTCTTTGGCTTGGGTGTTAAGACAGTGAAGCTTGATCAGACTGAGCCTCATGAAATTTTTCATATTTGCCAAAACATCTTCTGCTAATAGAAAAAACTGTGGCATTAGGAACTTCTAAACAGCTCCAGTCAGGATGTAGCAAATTTTCCAGGTGGCCTCAGCTTGCTGTATTGCATTATTGAACCAATTACCTACCCTGTTCCAGAATTTTATGTAATTACTGTGGCACAGATGAACACAAATAAAAGGCACAACAAATCCAGTTTTGCAGGCTATATCATCCTGTCCTGACATCAGTGGAAACTGGCACCACTTACCTTCCTGAATAAAGCCCCGCACATACCAAAGTACTGGAGTCTCTGCGAGGGGCTGCTGACAACGTGCAAAAATTTTAAAGCAAACTGAAAAGCTCTTACTGCAAGTCAAAGAAGTCCTCGGGGAGATCCAACAGATTCAGCAAGCAATATAGCCCTTCTACGATTAAGGTCAGACTCTACTTCCAAAACAGCACACATGCAACTCCAAGGAAAACTCGGTTCACAATTCACCTTTTGTAAAAGTGGAAGCGCTCAGTGAACAATAAAAACTGCTTCTCTCCCTTGAGAAAGAACCGTCTTGCTCTGCAGACGCCAGCCTTTTTAGTGTATTCACAAATGTGAGTAAAATTCAGGTCCTCCTTCTTGAAGTAATTTCGAAGACGCACGTAGTCAAAATAGGATGGAACATAAATGAGCGTGTGTGACATGATGGCATCGCGGTACTCGGGCAAAACTTTGTCGATGAAAAACTGAAACCTGAGTTAAGAAAATAAATACGTTTTAACCAGAGTTAACATTTAGCTTTCCAATACTGATATGACCTCAAACAGGAATATCATCAGACAGAAGAGACTACAGAGGATTTTGACTACATTTTTCCTTCTTTAATTTCATAGGATTTCTACACGTGTACAAGACAAAAGGCAAAGGCTTTATCAGTACTACGCAGTTATGGTAGAGACTGGTATTCCTTTCCCAGACTTTATTCTCCAGTGCCTTTGGCAAGAAGTTGTTCAGTATTCCCCTCCACCTGTGCAGAGCCTAGCCTGCATCGGAAGACCAATGAAGGCGTACTTCTGTGAGGAAATCACATTGTGCTCTGCAGGAAATGGTATGCTCAACTAAATCCGAAATTGCAGTCATTAGGGCACAGCAAAATAGCCTGGAACACGGAGTACCTTGTATCGATTACAGAAGTTACATTTTCAGCGTCTAGCCTCCGAAAAACATGAGGAAGCTGGACCACAACGTGGCTAATGGAGCCACTGAGCGGTACGTTGCGGACGGCCACCTGCGAGAAGAAAAAGTAGGACGTTAGGGAAGCAGCATTTCAAAGGCAGCCACACTCCAGACAGCTTTCTGCTGATAACTCACATCTGCAAGCAGCGTACAAGCCTGTTTTTAAGAAAGCTCTAATACAAAACTACCTTCACGTATACATACAGCAGATCTGTTAAATATGCATGACCACTGCTTATGCTCTGACTTCCATAGATTTGAGATGAACAACTAAGGCTTTTACTTTTCCTGTTTCTTTCAAAGTAATAGCAGTTTGTGTTTCTTATACAGTAGGAGGGGAAAAAAAAAAAAAAAGGAAGCAGGCAAACCCTCCATTTAACAAGAAAATAAATAAAACAAGATAACTTGTGTGTGTCAAATTAAGAAAAAACAAAGTCTGATTTCTGACATGAAACAGCTACCCATGAAAGGAAAGGATCAAATATATCATCGCAAGAAGAGTAGTTCTTCACGCCTCTGGCACAGCATTAGAAATTGTCATGCAGCGTCACAAAGACTCAGACCGAAATACTTGGGTAGTGGAAATGACTGGCGTACAGACAGTCTTTCTACAACTGAGTTATGGAATTTTTCCACGTGTTGGGTTTTCTCTTCCTCTCCCCCTCCCTTGAGCCAGCATTTAAAAGAAGGCTTTCGGCTCCTCTGTGAACTCACCTGCCCCGTGTAATTGAAGCAGTGTTTGTTGAAGACAAAGTTAATCTGGGGATCCTGAAGAGCGCTGAACAGCAGCGTCTGGCGGTAGTACTTGGACCAGTTATTGAGATTCAGCATCCGCACTCGGGAAAAGTCTACCCCGTGGGAATCCAGGGGCAGCAGGTTAATGTGCTTCATCAGGTGCTACACAGAGAGATGGAAACACATCGCTACTGACTGACACCCCTGCACCCAGGCTGCACGAGCCTTAACCGCAGCGAGAAAGTGGGCAGGGACAAGCAAGACGGCACAGAATATAAAACAGCAGTGATCTCCCAAGGCACAACTGTCTGGAATTTATTGACCATAGCAAGAGTAATTTACTTGATTTCATGCCACAGAACTGAAAGCTACCATCAGTAACAATAACCTTTGCTTCCAATCTTCTCCCATGAGGCAAGTCTAATGGAGTTGTTTGTTTGTATTAACGTCAATGGGCCCAAGGTTTCTGAGCTAAAAGAAGCCCAAGCGCAGTTCCCATCGCGTTCAGGCAGAGTCCGGGTGCAAGTGAAGAAATTCACTTCATTTTGGCCTCACTGAATGATGCCTAGGACTGGCATCGCTGCCGCTGCACGGCAGGCAGTCGCACCCAAAGGAAAAACCAGGAAACGGCCCCCAGGACTGATTCTTTGGATAGCGTGTAGGCGGACGTGCCTTTCCTGGGACTCCCCAGGAAACAAGACACAGTCTGAGCTCATTCAAAATGTACAGTAACGTCATGCTGTCAAAATGCACGGCCCAGGTACCTCAAAGGTGTTTCTATGTGGGGAAAAAAATCCAACCTTTCAACCTTGAAAACGTCTATTAACCAAAAGCCGAAAAGCATGGGTACTACTGCATACAAGCCACAATCCCAGAGCAGTATTTTCATTACACATACAGGAAAATCTTCATACTGCTTAACTTTGGACATGACTAATGCTTGGTATCCCTCCAGTCAGTGGAGACAAGCACCAGCTCCTACTGCTTTCTGGAGGAACCTGATTTAGGTTGTATGGATTCCTCACACGGCTGCAGTCTGAGACACTGGGCAGTCAGACAGCAGGCATATTTTCTCCCAGATGTGATTAAAGGCATCATCGTTATCTCATCCTGCAAGATAATTAAAACTGTCCAAAAAACTGTCTGATGAAATACGCCACTAAAGCACCAAACACTAAGACTTATAGAGAAGAGGTGCTGAATACTACCAAAATCTGTAGAAAGAATATTCTTAGTATAAGGAAAATATCAGGGTGGGGGGAGAAAAAGGAACAAGCATACACATCTGGAATCAAGTCAGTAAAAAACAGCAACACTGCTCACTGCCAAAACTAAGTTATATCAGCCTAACGAGACACAGTACAACACAAAAATGAATACATACGGAAAACGCACCAGAACGTGTTCCCAATTCTGCATCAGGTAAATATCTGCTTGATCAATTATGAGAATTTCTATTGATGATAGAAAATCAAAATCTCTCTTCTTCTCCCCCTCTGCGCCAATAATAGTCCTCATACCCAGGGGAGAGGCAATGATGATATCTGATGAGTAAAACGGTGCATAGAGTCTCATACTCTTCTGAAGAATCGCAACCCCTGTTCGACAACAACCAACAGCAATTTCTTAGTGAAGGTCAATTATCAACCACTTTCCTCCAGCAGGCTCTGCAATAGCACTTCCTACATTTCCTCTCCCTTAACACATAATAATGATTATAGCTGGACAAAACCAATCTGCCTCAAACTCTTCTTTCCCTGAAAAGTGCTTACCCACCCCGCTCCCATTTGACAAGCATTTGGCAGATTTTCATGAAGTTTGGCAAACTCTTTCAGTAGTACTTTTTTCCAGCTTTTTCAGAGCCTAGACAACATTTTTTAACTGAAACACATTTTTTGTGATTTTCTGCTAAAAAAGGGGGATGAGGGGGCTGAAGAACTTAAGGAAAAAAAAAAAAGAAGCAGAAACGATTAACTACTTTCTCCCTAAATCCTAGACTTTGGTCTCCACCATTAGGTAGTATAGTAACTTTTACCTTAATCTGTTGTAAAAGATTCAGTGTGGACCTCTTGACTACAAACTGCCTTTATTCACAGGGCCACAAGAGCTGCTACTAAAACGCAGATGAAAAGGTTCTTCGTGTTACATGGCTGAAAGCGTCGCCAGTCTTGCACCTTCCCTGGCACTGCTTCTCGCACCGCGTGTTGCGGTGTACGTGCCGACCTAGCTTATGCATCACCCCTCATGTTAAAGAAAGGAAAAGGAAGGAATCAAAGGAGTTTGTTACCTGTGTCGTAACTACATGGCAACATTGCTAGGACCCACAGTTTTCGGATCTTAAAAATCCGGGTAGTCCGGACCATACTCAAACCACCCGCTACGGTCTGCCCAACAAAGGTGTCTCTGCAACTTCTCTCCCTCTCTGTGTGAAGCCAGCTATCCCGGGCACAGCTGAAGGCACGCGCAAGAATTTCACACAGCCTGCAACAGGGACCCCTCCCGCTATCTACTTTAACCCAGTGATAAAAATGGAAAAAAAAAACAGAAAGGCACAATTGGTTGAATTTCCAGGAAGAAGATACCACTTGTCACAGCATATACACAGTTTAACAACATCATGTCTTTTTTCTGTTTAAAAATGTATACGGGTGGTTTTAGTAAGGCATAACCAATGTGCTTTAAATTACATCTTTGTGCAGAAGTAACGGGTTGTGAGGCACAGTAAGAAAGAATAATTATTCTGCTTCTGTGATTTGCTTCTGCAAGTAACAGCACTGAAAGTTTCTTCAAGCATTTCTTCCCACTTAGTAAGTAGATCAAGCAGACTGTGGTATGGGAGAGGACTGAAAGGAAAATTATTATGCTACTGAAAGCAAGATGCTCTCAGCCAGAGAGATATTCACTGGGGAAGGAGGAAAGACTGAGTGGGACCTGCTTGCATCTTCCACTGTATCATTAAATCTCTCGGGATGCCAATTTATCTTGCAAGGGGCAATAATTTCAAAAGCCTCTGATCTGTCAAGTTAAGTTAGAAAAACTGCCTACTCATCATGGCAGCTCCAGGAACCATGCCACTAGCTAATTCTCCTCATACTGAGTTACTGAAACAGCATGAGATTACAATATTATGAAACAGTCTCAGATTTGCTGCTTGTCCAACAGTCCCATTTGCTGGCTACCCCTCTGCTTCCATGAAAGCCATGGGTGGCACAGCAGAAAACTGCTTCGCTCAGCACTGAGCTTTAATTTTGTTCCAACCGTTACTGATTACAAGAGACATTGTGAATAGGCTGATTAAAGCCCCAAATTTTTTTTTTAATAACATGAAAGACTTTGCTGCATAATCAAGGCTATCCTCTTTAAAATGAGGTGTGGGCAGTCCTGCTACAATAAAGCAATCATTGCATTTTAAGTGATTCTGAACCTGATGTGAAAATCACTACTTTTGTATTTTCTCTTCCTTTTTAAGTTCTGGCAAGGCAAGAAAGATTTTCAGAAAAATCCGGGTTGCCAGTGCAAAACCAGCATGAATACCAGAGCCCAGAGTCTCACCAGAACTTCCAGCCCTGATAGCTCCTAGACATTTAGGAAGAACTTGTTACTTCTTAGTTCTTTACAAGCTAAAAATCATCTGTTCAGTAGGTCATTACCAATTCTGAAGTGGTCATCAATGTTGCCAGCAAAGACGGCTTCATAATCTTCAGGTCTTTTCAGGTTGGGGGGCTTCTCTTCTGGGTCAGAGCCAAACTCCCCTTTGAAGCGCTTTTTATTACTTACATCTATTTTTCTTTTGTCATTCACTTCAAGAAGACTGATGAAAATATGCACAATTCGCAAAGCACATTCCCTGAAGGGCACTATCATCAGTACCTGCGTAGTTACAACAGAATAACCCATAAACCATGAACATTCACAGTTAACTGTAAGGGTTTTTTTGACTTAGATCTGCCGTCACGGGCCATCCCGGCAATCAAAACAATTCTGACACGTATCAAGGAGGGAGGATGCACTGGGACACAGTCTGCTCATGAACAGGTACTGGCCCAGTTTGGTTCCCCTGAGTTCAGTGTGCTTATGAACAGGTACCGGCTCAGCTTGGTTCCCCACCTCACACCCAGGGTGCCACTGCAGGGGAACTGAAAACTAAGCACATTCTCCTGTTCTCCCTACCCCCCAAGCAGGCAAGAACTCCCACTACACCCAGACAGGGTCAATGGCTGGCTCCTGCATGGCTGGCAATAGCCTCTGCACAGCACTCAAACATAAATACCTAACTGGGGAGTCCACACAGCAACCAAAGGCTTTTGCCAGCTGTGCAGCAAACACTGAAACCAAACTTTGAAACTGTGCAACGGGTAACTGGCACCACCAGTGACAGGCTAGCCCTAGCTGAATCCACCTGGCTATCAACTAGAAGATGCTGTGAATCCAGGGAGCCTTGGTTTGAAGCCTGCTCCACCAACTATGACAGGTGGCCTTGATGACGGGACTGGCATTCTCTGAGGTCTCCCAGGTACAGAAAGACCCTTCCATGCAGGCAAGTCCTTACAAGTGCCTAAGGACAAAAAAATTTTCAGGGACATCCCACACTGGGTGACAGCCTACGCTACCTGCACTAACACTGAAAATCAATGCGGAGGCACCTTTCTGTACTGGTGGATTTAGAAATGGAAGCAGGAAAAGGTGACGTGTCAGTCTGTAGTGACAGGGGGACAAAGACAAAGAGAAGTCAAACCCATGGCTCAGCACAGAAACAGGCTGATCGACAACCCCATGCTCCCTGCGTCTCGCAGGGTATTTGCCCTGACTGCGGCAGACAACTTCCGGACATGATAAAGGGATGTGGAAAGGCACAGGCCCAGGAACGTGTCACCTGAGAGAGCAGCAACAGAAACACTTCTGGATAATCTGCCAGGATGTTTACGCAGCCTGACCAGACAGCCCGGGTGGGGATGGGGGAATCACACGAACGAAGCTCTCTTACCTTAGGTCGAGTGAGCCCCTGATCCCTGTAGTCATCATTGTCAGTCCCTGGCTTCTGGTCTCTTCGTTTGGCATTGTTACTCAGCACCTGGGCATTTGCCTTCAGAATATGGTTCAAAGCATGCAAGCAGTAAGCATGTCGGATTTCTTCTCCATTTGTTAAGGCGTTTCTTTCCGGATAGAACAAGTCCCGGTACGTATTCATGACACAGAAGAGCTCTCTTTGTAACGGGGTAAAAAAGGGATCGCTTGGTTTGTTCACTGAGGACAGAAATTGTTTATTCACTTTTGGCCAAGTGGATTCTAAAGGCTTGTGAAGATAAAGCTGTTTCACATCAACTTCTTTGTCTGCTTTCAAAGTTTTATGTTTCTCCAAAGTGGAAGAAAAAGTTAGTTGGCCCAGCCTTGGCCACTGAAAACAAACAAACAAAGAGGAGTCATATGTACCAAACTTAGTACACTTAAAAGCACATCACCACAGTTGGCAGTTTAATCAAGTTCATGAAATGTGAGAAATATCTTTTCACAATACAAAGTCAAAACCTTTTTCTCAATGCACAATCTCTTCCTTAGAGTCTACCAGGGTAAATAATAACAAACTTGAGCTCAGTAGATCTGAATGTATTTTGCAGTGATGTGTCTACAACTGTCCTCATTTTACAGAGGAGAACACCGAGGAAGATGAAGGATATCGTTTCTGCGTAACCCACCCAGCAAATCAGTGGCACAAACCAGGGACAAGATGAGGACCCTGGAGTCCGACTACGCTTATAGATCAGCCGCACTGAGGTACGTACTTTGTTTAAAGATGAAAACAAAACCCCGTTAGGGACTAAACCCAGACGTTGGGAGTCAGTTTGATTTTGAGGGCAAAAGCTATCAGTGCTGTAGGGGAAAACTCTAAGCCTTCTGCAAGTTGTCCCTATCAATCTCTGTAAAGTAGCTACACCAAGTTAAGCAAAGATATATCATGCATTGCTTCAGGTGGCACTGGTATTTTTGGCTACCATATTCCAAAAAAGAAAAAAATAAAATAAAATTTAAAAATCGCAGCTTGCTTTCTGACTGACTAACCATTGGATATCTTCCAATGAATGTCACCCAGCATATGGCTGACCAGAATGCAAGGCAACCCTCCAAAACAAAATCAGATGCGAAAAAGTTAGGAAGCAAAGGTTTGTCTAAAAATGAGTATTTTGAAAACCAGTAGTCTCGCTCAAGCAATGAGGTGGTTTTCTGATACTGTAATTCACCTATCATTTCCAATATTAAGTATTAAATTCCCCTTTACTGGCTTGTAAATGTGTACAGAGACACAGCCATCTTGAAGCAAGAACGTGAAAGTGCATCACAAATACTTTTAAGACTGGTCACGGTCACCTCGCCGGTTCAGTTGCAGAGCACATTGTGCTGTTACCACTTGGAAACCAGTCCTGTTTCTACCCAGTGCCAAGAGTACTAAACCTGTGGGTTTGGGACTACAGATCAAACTCTGAAGCTATGTTTTTCAGATGTGTCGCCATATGCCTATTTAACAGCAGACTTTAGATTTCAACTCTCGCTCGGCACTAAGTGAAGAAGAAAACACTTCAGCAACAACACAGTGACAAAACCTTGATAATTCCAGTGCCAACAGCTAATAATAACAATTATGAATCTACTTCACCCGTATTAAAAAAGTGTTATTTTAATCCAGGCCTCTTTAGGAACTCTGTATGGCTACAGAACACTGTTACCTTGCTTTGACTTGAAGTTTTAGGAAGCGTAGACATTTTTTCTACTTCTTTTTCTTCAAGTTCTTTGTCCATGTGCTGTTTAAATGGATCTATTTATAACAACAACGAAAAATATCCTGAGAAGTGTTGTAGCTAATACTGGAATAAAGTTTCAGAATGGATTTTCAAATGACACCAACAGTTTCCATGCTGGCCAACACCACAGTTAAAACTAGTTATTTCAAAGCACTTGGAGATGAGAGAAAAGATGTCAAATTCTCTCTACAAGAACAGAGAGAACAGATTTGACAGATTGCTTTAAAAAAAAAAAAAAGAAGCAGCACTTATGGAAGTACTAGAACTTTCAATCACAAAACAACTGTTGGACAGGAAAGCAATATGTAGTAGAAAACATGGTGGCAATTTTTTGCCTTGGGCTCTGACACATCCAGCCCTTGCAGGTGAAACAGGCTGTCTGTAGTAAAGACCCCAGTGAACTTACTGCCCTTCTTAATTTAGAAACAGTTCTCCCCAGAGTTTTGCATCTTTGGCCACTGGTATGAATACAGTTTGTGATAAAGCAGGGGTTTTGGGGAAGGGAGGCAAAAATTGCCTGAAGTGAGCAAAAGTGTGATTTATCTAATCAGCATTTCGTCTTGGAAAGGAAAGGAGAGGCAAGGAACTGTAAAATCGTATTATATTCAAAGACACTGGCACGCACAAGTCACATGCAAAGCTTATTTTGAAAACCAAGCTCTGTACACTGCTTGCAGCACAGCAGCACTCACCGCATAAAGAAAGCTAATTAGAGAACACCAGTGCTTGCCAAAGGATATCTAGCCCACATACAAGTTATCCAGGCAAAAGTCAAGACATTTGCTAATTATGAAACTGTTGAGAATATCTTCGCAGCAACGCAAATGAACAGGATATCATTTAACTGTAATACAGGTTCTCTCTTCAGTTGAGTTTTACCGATTCCAGTGTTTGTCAGATAAAGTAGAGGGAATAATGTGAAGTATTTGCAGGAATTCTAGTGACCCCAGGACCAGAGTAGAAATCCATTCCCCTTCTGCTATCTTAGATGACTCATTTTCTGTAACAGATTATAAAGCCACTTCCAAGCTACAGGAACCCACTGAAAAGTAGTGCATCATTTATACGTTGAACAAAGCTGTTAAGATACTTAGCCTGCAGTTGGAGAGCTACAGTTCTCATTAAAATGCAACGCCAGCAGCCTAAGTAATATTCTCATGGTAACAAGAACGAGCTGTTTTTTCTATCACATGGCCCTTTGATGCTTCCACACATTTCATGTATCAACCAGGCTGCCTCCCAGATCTAATGTCAGCTGCTGCTCCACGATGACAAGCCAGCATCACTAGGGATGCTACAAACATATTTCACTCTCTCAAACTATGCCATCTGATATTAAACCCACAGAGCATGAAATACGAATAGAAGCTCTGCAAGTGCCAACGCGTGGCGTACCACTGAACGATCGCACGCCCGTGCGCGCAGTTATTTGTATTACACGTGATGGGACGACTCCAACGCTGAAGCTCAGGTTGCACCCATCAGCGCACCGTGGCGCCGAGATCCTGGGCTACACCCTTAAAAGATACCACAAAGATGCTCCGCTGACACCTCGTGCCATCCTGATCCTGGCGCGGTCAGATTCCTCGGCATAACCTTCAAAATTCAGAGAGCCCTGAGCATTTGTATAAATTACCGTGGCTGCCCCAAGCTTCCCAGGATCTCACCTCTAACTCCACCGAGTCGTGAAGAATGCCCTCACAGGTCAGCTTTGTGATTGTCTCCTGTCCTGTCTGTGCCAAGAACATCTTCCAGTCACGTGCAGGCTTGCAGGGCCCTTCATATGACACTAGCTTTTTAAACTACTATTAAAGCAACGGAACAAGATAACTCCCTCCACGCACATTTTTAGTTCCTGATATTTCAAGCTTTATCGGTCGTAACAGAAACTACGCACAAATCCCAGCCCACAGGGGCTACAGAAAACAAACGGTTCAGCTACACGTCTGCATCCCTTACGTAACCAGTTCACGTGTGGGCAATACAGTGAATAATGTAGCAGAAGAAGGCAGAAGCTATACAGCGTATCATTAGGGCGTCTGATAATTCACACATCTTTATGGATACTCCTCTAGAGGCAGATCACTAAACACAAACATGCTGCGGTTTACCTTCTGAAAAGGCTGGTGAAGAATTGCTCTCTCTCTTATCTGCATTGCAATCTCCACTCTCCTCTTCCATGAAATTGGTTTCCAAGCTAAATTCAGATTCATGTTTCACATCAGTAAACTCCTCAATTACTCCATGACTTGGGTCACAAGGGGTATCCGCGCCATCAGCCTGCTCCTGGCCCAGCATCTGCTCTGCTGCGTCCGTAGCTGTAGCTTGTTAGAGAGAGAAACGGGTTATATTCTCCTGGGAAAGTTGCTGTCTATAGCTACCTCTTGCTGGCTAGGTTGTTCCCTTTGAGTTACCAGTTCTTTTTCTTTCAATACTCTATCCAAAAAGATAAAAGCAGGCTTTGTATTCTACAGTAAAGACGACTTTTGGCTAGCATGCCAAGTGTTACATAACATACAATGTATGTTTCCCCAGAGAAAATTAAAGAAATAACCTATCCAGGGAATGTAAGTTTTAGTTTCTAAAGACCCCAAATAACGGAAAATAATAAAAAGTTGACTCCTCTCTCCCAGAATTTCTTTACAGACTTCATGAATGAGGATGCCTCGTCATAAGGGAGAGGAGGTTTCCTTCCAATTTACATATTCTTTCCTCTGCTACGAGGCAAACCTTTCCCTCCTCTCGGTGGCAGCAGCCAAGCCAGATGCTGTGTGAGAGAACAGCTTGTGTCTCCCATGAGTGGGTGAGAACCCCTGGTATGCTGCTCCATGTGGATTTCCTCTGTGCTGCCGCACAAACAACATCTGAGGAAGCAGCAGCGGGCTGTCTGCCGGAAAATGAGCACAGCTACCCTCTCCCCTGCTAAATCCTTCAGCAGCTGCTGCTCCCACCCACACAGAGGCAACGGAGCAACAGAGTCCCCAAGCCAGAAGAGCACCCAGCCAACACGCCAGTCTACACCAGGATCCTGGCTAAAAACATACATTATTCAAACTTTCTAATTGAGACAACGTTTACCAAAGCACGGGAAAAGACAAACTACCTTCTTCCTGGTCTGGTACGTCATTCTTGTCTTCTTCACCTCCATCTGCTTCTCCGGTCTCCTGGGACCCTTCGCTGTCCATTTCTGTCTCACTTTCCCCAGCTTCTTCTGACTCACTTTCATCTTCCTCTTCCTCACTCTCAGACTCAGGAGAGGTCTTCAGGGTAGCCAGGAGCTTATGATATACAGAGACCTGTTCCTCTTCAGTCTCCGAATCGCTTTCTGCACTTGATTTATCAGAAGTCTCAGACTGGAAGGGAAAACACGAGTGTAAGAGCAACAACGGTAACACTCTATTAGGCAGCAGGCAAATACCCTCACCTCTAGTTCCCATGTTCTGTTCTCCCTCCCCCATCCTACCCTTATGCAGATGCAACGGGAGTTTTTCAGAAATCGCCATTTTATGCAAATCGTTATGCAGGACACCTCCATTTAGATTTTGAAAGCATCTTGGTAGACTTAGGCTGAAGTGCCTCATTCTGCACTGATTTGACTTAGAGCATCACAAAATGTGGTTCTTTCAGTCTCAGCTGAGTGAGGACATTTGATCTCCACAGACAAGGCGTTCACCGAACCGGCACCGGATTTTCTTAAGAAAACCACGCATAGAGCAAAAATTGTAGAAGGGCACACACGCAAGGGACAGAGCACACTGAAAATGCTCCTGGCTTTCAAGAAGGTAAGTAAAATAGCTGTCAGTTGACAGCAGTCCGTTTGTCTCAGCTGTAAAACTCTAAGCTTCAAACAAGCCAGATGCGGAGCCAGTTCTGTCCTGGGCTCGCACAACCCAATGCCAGTGTGCCAGGTTACAGCCAAAATTATAGTGAAACCAGGAGTATAAGCACAGCACCATCTACTTCTTTTTTAGCTCCTTTCAGCCCAAAGAGGAAATATCAGTAAATATGATATTAGTGCACAAATGCTAAAAGAAACAAATGAACCAGAATAATTACTTTTTCCACACTGAAACTTTGAAGGCTTTCATTAATCTGATGATAAAGGAGGTTAACAAATCCTGACTGAAGGAAAAGTAAAGCACTGGCAATCTGAGGAAGAGGAATGAGCATCAACATACTACTTCATTCAACAGAGAACGAAACATCTCCTAACTCGTGCCACGCTAAGTTTATTAACATTATTAAAACAAGTTAAAGCATGATTTACTTTTCACCGTGACTAAGTAATATGCAAAAAAACCCAAGAAGAGCTATGTTATTTCCTGCTGCTTCTGCCCTCTCATGGTATTACAGTTTTGAGTTAGACACTGTAGAGAACACTACAAAGCCACACAAAAATCGCATTCGTTTTTTTCTCCTAAACACAGGTTTTCTAAAGGGAACAACTTCATCAGCCTGAATAACTTGGTAACATGCAATGCTACGTGTTTCACTTCACTGAACTACTCCAAAATGACAGTAAGGAAAAAACAAAAATATATTACCAGTTCACAGATTTGAGTTGCTTCTGGTCTTCCAGAAACCCTGAAAAGAAAGCACTGAAATATCTTACTCTGTCAATGATGTTATACACAGGATGAAAGAGATGAAGGGGAGAAGGAACTGATGAGTCACACAAGACTTAGACAAGTTAGAAGAAAGCTTAAAACCAAAGCATCACACAATTCTCCCTAAGAAAACGGACTTGGCACTTATCCCGAGAGGTTACCCTCTCAGGTGATGCTACGCTCCGTATGTGAAGCCCAAGCGCCCAAGCATCGTAACTGATCAAGAAGCAAAACGTTTTAAAGCAGAATCTGGCTTTAATCAGAAGATCAGGTGTTAAAAGGAATCTAACTACAAGGGTAGCTTGTACAACAAAGTTAACCAGAGCCAGAGCCTACCTCTAGCACTAAATATTGATCTGTGAAGTGGGGAACAGACACATCTGCTACAGGAAAAACGGCATTAATTAACCAGTGTTGGGACTGCAGTTCTGCAAACAAGGCACCGTACAAGCTGGGCTTAAACTAACCTCAACTCTTTCAAAACCACGCGGAGCCCTGAGCGGGACGGAGCGTCGCTGGCCAGGGCGAGGCGCAGGGCAGCGCTCCCCGGCCGGCCAGGGCTCTGCCTCCCGTCCCAGGCGCCACAGCCGGGAGGGCCCCGGGGTGCCCGCACAAACCAGCCCCGAGCACCATCTGCCTGCTGCTAAAGGCACGTCGCGGTGAACTGAAGAGGCGACCCGACGCTGTCTTCCTCGCAGGCTTCTAAGACCTTACAGCAGCAGCGAGGCACACAGCGCTTGGGCTGGGCGCTCGTCCCTCGCCCCTCCACGCGGGGCTCCCGCAGCAGGGCACCCTTCTGAGAGACCGGCACCCTGCGCGGGAAGCGGCGGCTCCTGTCACACCAGGCCCTCACTGCCGCACCGCCGCGGCCTCGGCCAGCCCAGAGAGGGGCGTGGAAGGAGCCGTGGGCAAGCTGGAGCCCCACAAGCCAAGGGACTACCGAGTGTCCGAGCAGGAGCCGAGCCCACGCTCCTCCGCCCTCCCCCTGCTCGGGGCAGCCCCGGGCCGCGCAGCACGGCGGTGCGGCATTTGCCGCAAGCAAATCCGAGCCTTTCCTTCGGCTTTCGAGCTCTCCAGCCCGCGGGCGGCAGTGCAAGCTGCAGCTGCAGCTCCCGCCCTGCCCCGGGGAGCCCAGGGAGGCGCGGGAGGGAGCAGCCGCTGCCCAGGCCGGCTGGGGCCGAGCGGGGCCATGCGGGCCTGGAGCCCCGGGGCAGCCGGTCCCGCGGGAGAGGAGCGGCCCGGCCCGGCCCGGCACTCACTTGTCGTAGAAGGGGTGCTCCTCCCCGAACTCCCTCAGGTGCCGCTTCTGCTTCTTGCTCAGGCTGCGCACCAGCTCCCGCCCGCCCCGCCGCTTCCCCATGCCGCCACCGGCGCCCAGCCGCGTGGGGCGCTCCACCGCGCTTTACGGCACGCTCGTAACGCGCCGCCGTCGCGCTGCCGTACGGCGGGGCCGGACCGGACCGGGCCGGGCCGGGCGGGGCTCCGCAGGCCGGCGGCTCCCGGTGATGGCGGGGAGGTGGCTCGGGCCGCCTCTGGGGAAGGTCTGGCCGTGGGGCGCCTGGAAGGGGAGGCCGCGGGCGGGGGCGAGTTCCCGGGCACGGGCCGGGCCTCGGCCCGCCTCTGGCGGAGGCGGCGGAGGCGTTCCCTGCGGGGAGCCGCCGTCCCCCTTCCCCGGGCTCCCAGCGCCGGGCTTCCCCTGCGAGGCCCGGGCGCGGCCCCAGCCGCGGCTCGTGCTCCCGCGGGCGCCCTGCGAATCCCGGCGAGCCGGGAGCGGCGGGCGGGGCGGCAGGAGAGGAGGCGGCGCCGCCGCGCGCTGCTGGCGCTGCTGGCACCGCTGGCACCGCGTGTTCCCCGCGCGCGCCCGGGGCTGCGACCGGGCAGGCGCGGGGCACCTGCACGAGCCAGGGCTCCGCCCAGCCCCTGCGCTGGAAGCGGTCAGCGGGAGGAGGCGCCGGGCTTCCCTCGCGCCAAGAAACCCGGCCTTAATTCGGAGGGCGTTACGGGTTAACGCAGCGCCGCTTCCGACGCCTGCTTAGCCACGGAAGCGGCAGTAACCGCACTGCGCCCCAGCCTGCCCCGGCGCCTGGTCCTCCCCGTACGGCCGGGAGCGCCCAAACCGAGCCGCGAGCCGCGGCGCTTTGCTACCAGCTACACGTTTTCTGGAAAAACCTCTACAATAAGGCCAGAGGGGGAGGAGGAAGAGGCCCGACAGAAGTGCTTCACGTTCAGACTGCTTTAGTCTAAAAGGTAAAAATCAAAAGCTCCAAATGAAATCACGCCACATTCTGGATCTTCTAACGTCCGACTGCTGAACCATACCAAACGCTGCTCTAAACGTGCAGTTTAATGCTTTAGCGCGCACAGAGATACACAGCGCCCCAGAAACCACCTTACGTTGTGTCAAATAAGAAACTAAACGCAAACTCAGCTCTTTGGAGTTCTTCCTGTTCCGTATATCCCCGCGTTTCTGCACAAGCTCGCAGGAACTCCCCTGACCCTCAGCCGGGAGGGGCCACACGGGGTGACGACGCAGGACTCCGCAGCCCGCCGACGCCTTCCCTCCTGTAAAACGTGCGCAATAGATCCCAGTTGGTCTCCTGGAGAAGAGAGTACCAGAACTAAGCGAAAGCAAGGTAACTCCAGATGGGATGGAGGCAGGGAATAACGTTTTAGCGGCTGGTGATGCAGCTTCCAGGCAGCCCACCTCGACTTGAGGGCGCCCATGGATTTGGCTGGAGCAAGCCAGCACCTTAACCGCGCTTCAGGTCCAGAGAAGCCCCCGGGAGTTCCTCCTGCGTGGTGTCAACACCCCCGCCTGCCTGTTGGGTAAAACCGGTGCAGCTGGCCGCCTTTACGGATAAACCCTTCCGCTGCGGGGGAAGGTGTCTTAATCCAGAGGACTGCTGGCGCGGTTTTCCGAGCAGCCCCCAGCAGACACGCGCCAGCGGCAGTCAGCTGCGGCCCAGCAGCAGACGTTCCCTTAGCAGGCTCTGCCGAAGCCAGCGCGTTCCGTAACAACACCGACTAAAACAAACTCTTTCCGACTACCAGGGTTTTTTTTGCGGAGTTGGCAGCCATGCTCTGTAAGAGGGAAAATATTGCCAGTCAATCCTACCTCTGTCGGAAGCGTGGAAAAGGAGGTTTATTTGTACGCTGCAATAATCGTGGCATATTGACTTCTATAGTTCAGCACTGGGAGACGGCAGGAAGAGCAGGAGTCTTTGTTCGGAGCTGAACCCTGAGGGCTCAGGAGCTTTTGGGGGGGCTGAATTTGGGCACAGCTGCCAAGGCAGTGAACAGTTGGGCATTCACGTATGTGTTAAAATAAAAACAAAAAGGGGAAATTCCAGGAACTTGGTGGTAGCGGTAGTAAGGATACAGCTTGGATTTCAGTGTTGTTTGTACACTCTTTTAAAAATTCTGGCTACAGCCATATTTCACGCTACTTAGTCGAGTGTCGTTCTGCTTTTTAATGGTGCCTTATGAATTAAAAAATGCATTAATCTTGTTCTTTTGTGATGCTCTGAATGCCAGCACTTGCTTCTGTCATTTATTCACACTTCTTTGGACAATAACGGGGGAGTTTTTCTACCAGTTTACAAGATTTAGGCCTGTAGCTTAACATCTAGCGTCACCCCACGTCCCTTCAGCCTGACTTCAATTCCGCCCCTGAAACCGACTCTACTCCTGGGACTGCTGCCCCCTTTCTGCTCGACTCCTTCCTCCCCCCTCCCCACACCTGGTGTGAGAAGGACCCTGCTTGGGTAGCATTTGGTGTTTAGGATTAAACTGTTTAACTACTTAAAACATCGTGCTGCCATTCACAAACGTGTCTTAGAAGACGCGCTCCCCAGGAGATGAAGACCTCGGCCTCGCTGTGGCGAGGCACAGGCAGTAGAGCAGCACCGACCTTGATATCCCGTGGGAGCGGAAAGCACATAGCCACCCGGTGCGGTATGTTAATCCTTTGCTTAAATTAGAGCTCTCTTCCTCAGAGAACATGTAGCAACAACAACAAAATATTTTTTTAATGTTTCCAACTTACAGGCCGGATGCAACACGTTTTTCCCAAGGCCGTCAAGAGGAGGAGGATGTAATGGAAGTCCTTTCTGTTTGGTTTCAGGGGCCCAACGAGTAACAGCTACAGGTTAACCTCTGCAACCCGTGTTGAAGCCTTTCTTCCACGAGACAACGGCAGGCACGCTAACGTAGGGGCTCGGTAGGCTTGGGCAGCGCTTAGTGCCGTGACACGGGCTTGCACAGATGGGCCCGTGTTAAGGCACTGTTTTCCCCGGAGAGGGAAGCAGGCTATCTGCAGCGCACCGGCACCACCAAGCCCATAGCCGTGACCCGGGTCCCTCTCGTCAGCAGCGAGAGCTCCACGCTAGGCTAGCTGCCGCCCGGGCAGGCGGCTCAGCCGCTGGGTGCTGCCACCCCTTCTGGGCCGCTTCTGAGGGGGGCGGCGGGTGCGCGCGCGCAGAGCCCGCCTGGTGCTCTTGAAGTTGTCCCCGCAGGTGGGAGCAGCGGGGCAGCAGGCAGCGGGGCAGCAGGCGGAGGGGCCCTCGCCTCCGGCGGCACGGGGCTTTACAGCCTGAGCAAGCCGCGGGGAAAGGGAAACGCAGCAGGGAGCGCCGAACCTGGTTCCCCGGGGGCTCTCTCCACTGTTCTAAATGAAACACAATTGCTAATCACCCCCTTGAATTACAGATTTTAAACCAAGTTGCTAGCTGAACTTGCATTTCTGAAGTGAAATCACATAACTTACGCTAGAGCCTCTACTTGCTAGCATGATAACCTATCACCAGCAATGCTCTTTTTACAGATTTCCTATGCACTAGCGTCTTTGATTTGGGCAATAATATTGGAAAGAAAACTAAGGCAAAAAGCTTGAATTATTCGTAATCCGTTCTGCTGACCTAATTCTGTCAGCAGCCACGATTAAACCCTGTCAGCAGAAGTCTGCTGCTGCTACCTGTGTATCTTCAGCACTTTTATCTGCATGACATGTTCCAGAGACACAGGGTTTATAAAAGCCGCTTCCTTTATTTTAGAGAACTCTGCTAATCTAAACATAATGGATTCTGCGTTGCTAGCTTACTGCCTTCATTCATGCTTTCCTTCATCCCCGCTTTTCTATTTCTACTTTTGCCTCTTCCCTTGTGAGATGCCATTTTTTTCATTTTAGAATATATTTTTAATTGGAATAAATGTATTGATCACACTCTTTTCCCATCCAGATGCACAAATGGAGAGTTAAACTTGAAATCATTTTGCCGTAAGTTACTTAGGCAGTGGCAGTTACACCATGGTCTGTAGCATATATAGCTTATAAAGGTGAATGCTGACTTACTTACTATACAGTGTTTTGTGGCATATAATAAAGATGCATAACTCTTAAGATAGTGGCTTGAAGCAATGTGAAGGGTAAGAGAGGAGTTCATTTCTTCCTTCATCTCAATCTATCCTTGCTTAATCTTCTGTTTCCCGTTTCTATACATCGCTCCTTTCCTGGTAACAGCTGGCACCTACACGAAGTACCCCGCTGGTGCCTCGATGTGCTATTCGCATAAAGGTAGAGAATAACAAGAAAATAAATACCAGTGAAAATCCAAAAGCAGAGCCATGACCAAATACAGTGTTTGGCGGCTGCTGACTTAAAATCTAAAATGAAATTTTTATCACAGAAAAACCCCAAACTTTCTACTTAACGAAATTAAAAGTTCTCTGCACAAGAACACGAGTACCTCTGGAGTCGGCTATTTCAGCCGGCCAGTTCAGCTGCAGGACTTTCAGGATGTGGCATGATATTTTTGGTGAAAGAATCATGCGATTATCTTCTAAAGGGTAACACAGTCACCCTTTGAAGCTAACTGGAGGTGGTATGCTGACCTATTGAAAGAGCAGAGCATGGCCATATCTAAGATGACAGATTTTTAAAACTTCTTTATCCTTCTTTCTCTAGCATGAACGATCAACAAAGAGTTATTCAGGCAAATATTTTTTACTTATATATGCAAGTGGCTTGTTTGTTTATTCTTAAGCAAAACTAATTTAGCCAAGAACAAAACTGCTGGGTGCTTTTGTGTTAAATGTCTGTTCCCAAATAGCCATATCTAGGCCAATATTCTTATTTGCTGATGGAAACTAAGTTTAGAAACTGCTTTGCCACTGCTTTTTTTTTTTTTTTCTTTTCACCAGTGTGAGCTGTATTTCAAGTGGTGGTGTTGAAAATCAAGCCGCAATTCTTTTGGCAAGAAAATGGCCGAAACGTTTACTGACACTGTAATTCCTTACACTGTGGTTACTATAATGTATTGTTAATGTAAAAAATACAATGAACTTAGTATTCCTTAAAGAAGTACCAAGCTTACACGCTGAAAAAATACAGAATAAGGAGAATAAGATTGCATCTCTTAAAATTTTAGTTGGGGGGTGGGGGGGGAGCGTTTTAGAAAGATGCGAAGTACTCTAACCACATAAGCTGCCTGAATCTATGTGCTGTCTGTAGCAACATTAGCTTAAAAGCCCCAAACCCACCAACATTTACGTAGAAGCATATATAACACAGTAGATAGCTTAGCTGACAATCTGGTAGACACGTGCATTTCAGCTTATATGCCAGAAATGGGAAACCGAATGTGAAAGAAGGGGATGAAGACATAGCCCTAAACCTTCTGTGGACACCCAGAAAAATGGATACGTTCTTTCCCGTGTTTCAAGCTAGTTCTGCAGTACATCCACGCCCAGTTTGTTGCAAATGGTTTGGAGGGAGCATATAAGGCCAGGTTTTCCAACCCTTGATACCCTGCACTGGGACACGTTATTAAACGTTTGAAAGCGAAGTAGAGCTACAGATTTGAATGCGATGCTAGAGAAAAGAGGAAAGAAATCAGCATTATGACTTTCTCTGCTTTTGAGTGGGTGCCGATGTTAGGGAAGAACTGGTCAGATGAACGTTGATCCTGTTTAAAATACTAGAATTCATTTTTCTGCCAACTAGTTACTGAACTAATCTACGTATAGAAACATTGGTTTTATTTTTTATGTTCCCTCTTGGATAATACAGAATGATTGTCTTGGTCTGAAAGTTTCATCACTGCATTTGATGTTTGATGGCAAACTAAACCTTCTGCTCTTTAATTTCTTAGCAACATGACTGCCACAGGCCTAAAGGGGCTCTAATCAGTTCTAGGTATCTGACATTGCTGTACGTTTGGTGTCTTGTTGACATTACTCAGTTATGACATCACCATGTCTTCATAACGTAGATATTTTAACTTTCACTGAGCAAAAGGCGAAACTTTTGTACTCCAATGGCTTAGGGAAAAAACCCTACGAATATTTTCAGTAACTAACATAAAACCTATTATCTTGAACAGGGAACTTACATTCTAATACTGAAGCAAAGAAGAGTTAATGTTTACATGGCAGGAGGGAATGAAAGATGAGTGATAATAATGTGCTGATGTACGAAAGACCTTGCGTCAGCAGATGCGATACGCTGATTGCATGCTTTTTGATACTATCAAGTGGCATTTTATTTAAGTAGAAAGAAGAAAACGTGTACTTTTTATCAATCAGGTTTCTTGTAATTCAATAAATAGCATTTCCAAAGAAAGGTACTTCTTGTTAAGAGAACTAGGAACTTCGGACTGAACAGTGAGACAGCAACTTCTTTTTCAGAGGGAAGCAAAACCCTAAATCCCATAATGCTGTCCCCTTACCGTACAAAAGTATGTAGAAAAACATTACAGAAGAGAAACGTTACGTGTGCTGTGTGCACCGACCTGAACAAATAAATTGCTTGCATTAGAATTTTTTTTTTTAATATTCTTACTGTAAATTAAATACCTCTCCAATTCCTCTAGCTTGAAAAAACTGGGTTAACTGAGGTACTGAGTGTATATGGGCATACAGTGGTACGCCCATTCCCTGGTGCACTGATACGCTGTCATACACTCAGATCCTCTGAGGGCCTTAGTGATTTATCATGGTTGGCTTATGAACGACTGTCAGAAGTGCAGCTTCCACTTTTTACCACACAAATGGACACGAGTGAATACTGTTTTTTGTGCAGAAAACCCCCTGAACTCGAGAAGACCACAGCCAACTCGTCAAAGGGAAACCTGAGGGTGAACTGTTTAAATAGGAGCAAGAAATCCCCCCAACTTTTATGATAGGAAAGTTATTTTTGAAAGGCAGTTGTGCTACTTTTGTGGCTGCGGAAGCATGGAAACCAGAGGAAGGGTGGCATTTCCTAATGGCGCTTGCTAAGAAAAGCCCTGATCAGCATGTGAGGTTCTATTCCCAAATTTCTAATTTGAAGGGACAAATACTAGACTCTGCCTGTTTTAGTGCAGTTTGATGTAAGGCAGTGGCAGGCTTGAAGCTGTTTTAACTACAGCTTTATATTACACAAAGAGCAAAACTTTCTCATGTCACGACTTCCTGGGTAAATGTCTTTCCCTTGGACTTGCTTTATTTCCAGTGCTCCCTGGAATAACAGACAGACAGTAATTAATTTCCTGGCACATGAAATGCAGAGGCTGGCCGGAAAGGCTTCTACAGCAAGAAGCTTGCTGTGTAGTCATATTAAAGCTAAAATGACAATTAAGTTGTGGTGGTGGTATGATTAAGACTAACTGTAGAAACCAAAATTGAAGTAACATTCCAGGCATGACCGATGACCCCTGACACGTATAAGAAAGGGAAATACATGCTCTAGAGCACTTCGATGAAATGCTGAGAATAAATTCTGACTGCATCTTTAAATACCTTACTAAATGCTACAGAAATTACTGTTCACAATTTTTTTTTTGTACTGAAAGATACAGTCACATGGCAAATGAACCCTGGGTATCTTGGAAATGCTGGGTAGTTTAGACTGTTTTTAAAATATCTTTAATCCATAAGTAATAGGATTCTGCCACAACTGCCTTTGAGCAGAGCCTTCCTGACAATTTTTGAACGGTTTTAAATTTTCAAATGGCTCAAAGAAACATAACGTAAGTGAATGCTCTGGATTTAGGTTTAGATCATTCTACAAACCTGAAAATTTTAAACAGCTGTTACATATTATTTACATAATATATTGGTCTGTATATTTTCTGACACCTAAAGTAGGCTGGCAGCTGTTAGTCACAAAGTATTTGCAGAAGGAAATCCACCTCCAGCTTACTGGCAGTCACCAAGGATTTTGAAGACTGAATAGACTCAAAAACTTGTCTATCTTCAGTGCCAGTATTTAGCACAGCTCCTACTTAGCTTGAGACAGTCTAACCACCAATGGAATGAAGAAGTTCACTGTCTCATCTGGCAACTGCTTTCATGATACTTTTCTTAGTATTTGCTACCACTCTGTGGGTTTCTGTAACAGCTTTACATTGGCATCTATCTTCTGTGACTCTTGGGAAAGTATTTTCTCATACTGACAGACATCTACCCATACAAGCTTGAGGATGGTCATAAAGCAGTCTTCTAACAGCGAGGAATTGTACTCAGAAAAGCACCATTTTCTTTCTGTTAATGCAAATAGTTTGGGTTGTCTGCCTTAGCTTACAAATAAGGGAAAACTTTATCAAATATTTGCTCGTGGGTCTGTTCTTGAGTATTTTCAGTTCTTTTCTATTAAAGATGTTCCAAAGTGCCCCGTGAGAGTACACCAGCAGGCTAGAACTGAACACAGCTATGTGCAAAGGGGTAGAAGGAACCTGATTAGGTTTCAGGATAGCAGTGTCTATCCTTGAATGCCACACACAGATTACAGGGAAACCTGAACTGGGGGGAGGGAAAGCAAAGGTAATTACCTCTTGGTTTATTTTTCAACATAAGGTTGAAGGTTTATTGGCGTCTAAGTTCCTATATAGTAAAACTCCATCTAGAAAGACAGAGTATTAGCTTAACCAAACATTTTAAAATGTCCTCTGAATGACTGACTTGGGTTAAACTTGTTTGCTAGGCGGGACTACTGAAGTATGAGCCGGGGCGAGAGTAGCAGGATTAAGAATCTGTGTCCCGATTATAGGCTAAGACTGCAGGCTACTGGATATTGAAGTCAAGCTTTGCTACTGCATGCTGTCAAGTCTTTTCATCCATCTTTCCTTTATAAAAAAGGCAGCGATATTGAACCGATCCTAAGGATTTAGTTCAGTTCCACATCTGAAAACCTCTCCCTCTCTCCTTAAGGGGGAAGTGCTAGTTTACACATACAGTGATACTGACAGTGGTTTGACTCTTTCAGATTCAAACTGGAGTTCTAGGAAGGTAGGAATGCTTTCCTGTGACGCAGGGAACATCCTGAGTGGCATACGTTGCCTTTATTTCAGGGCATGAAATTGGCGATTCTGGCCAATTTTGCTGTATGAATGCAAAAATGGGCCCTTCAGACAGGTATCATTTAAGCTTTGGATGTCTTACTACTCATAGGAACACAATACAGCATGCTCAAATACTGATATTTATAAGTGGTATGAAGCACGGCATTTTTATTAACTTCCTCTAAAATTCGACTAAAAATGTTCTGATTGAAAACGAAACGAGATGGTCAGTAGGTAGACAGATGACTTGAGACAAGACCTAAAGCAATGACTGGAGTATTGCTGTTGGCACTTGCTAAGAAAGGTGGCAGAAAGCCAAACTGGAGAAACATGTGGTAAAAGAATGGGAAAAGAAGTAAAGCTGGAAATAGTTTATCCAACAAAATAGTTTATCTGAAGTTTTATAAGTGAGGATCAGGAACATGCTGTCAAAGTCAGAAGCCACATTACTGGATGGAAAAAGATGATCAGAGCGTATCGCACAGTCAGGGTGTTATGCAAATGCATAACTAGAGACAATGATATTATGCCTTAGGAAACCCTTAAACGTGAAGGGGAGGACAGAGGAAGCAGGAAAGAATCAAGTCTTAAAAGGGAAGAAGTTTCATACAGGGAAAAATAAGGATGAGAAGCGTGGCCTACTAAGGTTAGTAGACGGCAGCGCTAGTAAATACTGGTCTGTAACAGTCAGACTCTGCATAGGTCATTCTGCTTTTTCAGGGTGGAGATGATCTGTGATGGCAGTTAGCTACGGCTCTGTCAACACAGTTAAGGTCCAGAAACCACTTTACATGTACAGGGGCTTTCCCCAACATACGATGATGCTGGAAGCAAGAAATTCTCTAATAATATACCTTTCCCAAGATCAAGTATCCCTTCCGCCAGGGGGTTGCCTACATGGGGTAATACTTTCTGCAGCTGCCTCCTAAGTCTGTTCCTATTTAGGTCTGATAACTAAAACTCGGAGCCAACTGAAAAGCCATGCTGACTGGCCATTTATCCAAAAACTGCAGGCTGAGAGTAGAACACCAAAGACAATAAAAGACAACCCTGTAATCTTACCATGCATCAACCCAAGATGTGGAAAGACTTAGTATTGAGCACAGTCGCATTTCAATACTATATACAGCTTGAACTTGGCAGGTGGCTTACGCAAACCTAAAGCACAGAAGCATGGCAAATTTGAAGAAAATTTAATACAGACTTGAAAGAGGCTGTTCCTCTGAAGCACCACCTTTACTTATCTAGGTCAGCTCACAGTTTCTTCCTTCACGTTATATAGCGTCTGACATGACTTTAAGAAATGCTATTATGACGGAATACTAGGAATGAGAGAAAGGAAGAATAGCTTGAAATTGAGGAAAGCAAACACCTTGAAGGGAGAACTAAGCAGTGTATCTTCCCATAAGGGCTTTGATTATCTTCCCTTTTTTTTTTTTTTTTTTTCTTGTTCGGAGGCACATGGTAGAAAGCGCACGGGCAGCTTCCTTTCTATCACGAGTGATGCCAGCTATATTGACTGTCTTGAAATACCCCTCCTAAAACAGCTTCGGGCATCTCTACAGCTACAAGATGTAGACAATCTTCAAACACAAACTTGCTTTCTTGTCTGTCAGCTATTTCCCATTAAGATTGTCCATTTCTGTCTGATAACAACACTGGGCTTCTTTTCTTTTGTGACTGCATAAAGCTTTGAGTGCTCTTGGTAAGTATGATCCAGCCTCTCTGGTTGTCTTGTCCTGTGACCCAGCTGGCTATTCCTTCTGTAAATTCTTTTGATAGCCGTCAAATCAAAGCCACTCCCTTAATACTGAAGCAGATTCTTGCAGCTGTATCCTTCCTGCTAGCCTAGTAAAGGTAGAAGTGCTTAATACAATCTGAAGGTAAAGGCAATGATGGCTTTGCACTTAGTATTATCTCCTTTGATTCACAGAGAACTAACCTTCAAAGCAGTTGTGCACTCTTTTGCCATTGGTACTTTTTCCCCTCTGAGCATAAGTAGTGTCCAGCTAGACTGGGTTTACACAGTAACCAACCCAGCCAGTTTAGAAAAAGGCCATGCCTTTCCCTGTAGTGAACTAAAACACTTAATGCACTGTTTGTCCTACCACAATGACACTTTGTAGTATCCATTTGCTTTGCAACACGGTTCTACAAGCACTTCATTTTAAGTTAGAGACGTAAGCCTGTGGAAGTCTCAGCTCTGTACTGGGATCACTGTTCTTCTGTTAGCAAGCAGTTACTAAGACTGGAAATGAGGCTATTGGAACTGTAGGAGCCTAGAAAAGTCTCAATATGCCTCAGTGTCCTCTAAGATTGTGGTTTTTGACTTACTACAAGTTAATATGCAAGCTGTATGTACACCTGGGATTCAGTTACTGCAGAAGAGCTATAGCAAAAAATGTGTAACAATCTGGCATCCATAACATTAAACATTACACAAACATGAAATGGATTTTGCAAGTATTTCAGAATTCGGAAGCCATTTAGTGTCAAAAAGAGATTTATATATATATTTATATATATGTATATACACACACACATATATATAAAAATAAATTTTACCTTTCTACAAACATATTATAGACAACCATAGTTCTTGATCACAGACTACAGTCAAACTTCTTCACTTTATAGCTGTTCAGTCTACATGTGCTGGAGTTATAGAATCATAGAATCGTTAAGGTTGGAAAAGACCCTTAAGATCATCAAGTCCAACCGTTAACCTACCACTGCCAAGTCCACCACTACACCATGTCCTCAAGCACCACATCTACCCGTCTTTTAAATACCTCCAGGGATGGGGACTCAACCACTTCCCTGGGCAGCCTGGTCCAGTGCCTGACTACCCTTTCGGTGAAGAAGTTTTTCCTCATATCCAACCTAAACTTCCCCTGGCGCAGCTTGAGGCCGTTTCCTCTCATCCTATCGCTTGTTACTAGGGAGACGAGACCGACCCCCACCTCGCTACAACCTCCTTTCAGGCAGTTGTAGAGAGCAATAAGGTCTCCCCTCAGCCTCCTCTTCTCCAGACCTTCCAGATCTTCTTATGATCAAGAATAACTTGATGAAACAAGAGCTTATATAATTACTTTGTAAGAGAACTTTTATTTAACAGTAGACTGTCTCAGTAAATTAGGTTGATAGGAGCAACTAATATCAGCACTAATGGAGCCAAGTACCTGGTGAGTTCACGATTTGACTTCAGTTTCTTCTATTTGAGGTAGCGTATCCCAAACTGGTTCCTGAATGTGTTCAGGTATTTTCTCTATCTTAGTCTAAAAGGAAAGCAAAGCAATCATTTATTATACCAACTAGCTAACATCTAACTGCTTTGCTTTATTTAGTCTGGTTTGAGGTATCCGTCAGTTTAAAAATGCCACCTAGTGGCGTTTTCAAGACAATGCAGCCTCTTTACCATTTAGTACTTTGGAAAACGTTCCTTCCAAACTACACACGTTTCCTCTGCTGACTTTCCAAAGACTTCAGTAGTTGTTGGTACTTGCATCAGGACTTAGTCTCATAACAGTTAATAATGTGAGATGGAAACTTACCTTTTTTACTTCCATGGCAACCCCTTCAGGTAAGTTTCGTTGAACATACTCCAAGTAAACTGCAGCAGTACTGCTTGTTAGGTGTTTCAACTAAAAGTAAAGTAGTGTTTTTTTAATGAACTGCTATTATTAATACTTCAAACAGAATACACAGAGTTTGTCCTAGCTTCTCTAGTTCTTGCTATGGGACAAAACATCTTACAGGAAGGCAGCTTCCACAACACTGAACAGAGGCAGTTGAACTGTACGCAACCCTCATGCAAGCATAAAGTAGTTCTTTCGCTCCATAGAACCGCACACACTGCCCGTGATCACATGCATTGATTATGATGGAAGTGGTGGATCTTAACACTGCAGGTTATCAGATGAAGTTAACTACAGGTTACGCAAGAATTACCAGCTTTTGTATATTCTCAAAGTTCAAGCTTGTTATAAATCCAGCAACTCCAGAATTCCATTGAATTATTGATTTTCTAGTTTATCCTGGATGGCAAAAATAGTGCTTATGGTCTGTGGGCAGCCATTTGTACTGCACTAACGTCTGGGGACTTCAAGCAAAGTCCCATTTTGCTAAGCACTGTGCAAATATACAGTAAGACACCCAGGAGCCGCAAAATGCTGGCAGTAAACCTTTCTTCTAAGAAAGTCAACCACAGCTGCATTCTAAACCATACAGAAGTCTGTGTCATCAGCCACAAAGCTAGTGGTTTGTATACGCTTCCTTTCTTGTATTCCCCCCACGCTGTTTTAGTTTGCCACATGATGTTGCGTAGGGCAAAAGTATGCGTGTTCAAACACATCAGACAACCTCGCAAAGAACAGAACCCTTAAGTGACTGGTAATGACAACGATTTAGCTGCATCTTCTTCCCTTCCTGAGAAAGCTCCTATCCCACTGATTCTTGGAAACCAAGAGCATAATATAAAGATAACTCAATTCTACCTTATTTTTTAATCATTCTTTCAGCTGTTAAGATGATGGTCAAAATCAACCTTTTAACACAAAAATTAGGTAGGCTGTACACTCAGAATAACGTGTTACATTTGAAGTACCTAGGTCAGCTGTTTTCTGCTGCTCCCTGCACCCTCCTCCCCAACCCAAGTAAACAGGAAGTTTACGTTCTCTCCTGAACTAACATCTATTAACATCTTTGAATTGTGCACCTAGAACATCCTTTTTTTTTTTTTTTTAACATCCTTCTTACCTCCAAACACATGTAATGTGTTCTCATTTCATACTGAACTCTGTGCTTCTTGTAAATGTGTACAGATTTTAGAAGTGTCAATCGTTCTATCTTCTTTGGAGGTTTATGTCTGAACAAAGCACAAAAAGAAAATTTCGTTTTATATAAAGGATGCTAATGCAAATTATCTGAAAGATTATGCTGAAATCCCTGTTCTGATTTGACATTAGAAGATCTACAAGGAAGTATTAAACACTGGTACAGTTTATTAGTAACCCACATAGGCACGGTTAATACTTAGGTATTAACCAGCATTAGTTCAGGGAAGCTAGAGCACTGACGACTGTACTTAAGAGTACTGTCAATATCCTTCATGTAGTTAAAATGCACTTCTACTACGGCAGTGCTGAGTATAGAACTGCTGCTGCTTTCTCATCACTGTGCCGCCATCTAAGAAGCGTTAGATTTATAATCTGAGAAAAATACTTCTAAGCACAGAACCTGAATTACAGTAGGTGACATAAGAAGCATCTGACACCACATCACTCTATAGATCAGTTACTTACACTTTTTCAACAGAGATGCCAAGTTCTTTAGCTGCAAGCACTGCAAAATATTCATAGCTGTCCAACACAGCTTTATCGTGGCCTTTAACTAAAAGGGACAATCTCTTGTACAGTGTTTCTGGCTCGTCTGAAATAGATACCTGCATTTTTAAAGAAAGGACAAGAGTTACCACTCCATGTTCTCCTTAATTAACGCATGCACTGCATATTTTCTTAGCCTGTGCGCCCCATTTGTAAAAGAGGAAAAAAACCCACACACTGTTACCTGCTTATTTTAATTTACCTGCAAGAGGCTGACAGTATTACCTTGATTGGCAGTTCTCACTCTTATCAGGGAAGGCAAAAGTGTGAAGAGATACCTAACTTCTGAACATTTAGGTAAAATTTCTTGATCAGAAAAGGAAAGGGAGTGCCAGATAAATATAAGGAGGACAACACTAGCAAAGGCAAGAATGAAACTTGTTGTTAAAGCAAGTCTGGAGCAGCAATACTTGTATTTTAAATAGCGGTGTGAGAATACCATTATACAGATTGAGCACGTTTCTGAAGTCCTAGTCAAAATCAGGGCATTTAGATGCTAAAAGCAAGATATGCACCACATGCCTTCATGAACTTCCCACCTCATCAGCCCTGGGCTCCCAGCTTCCCAGCCAGAGACAAAGGCCTTAGGCTGGCTAAGCTGCTGCAGGCACTGAACTGAATGTGGCCAAAAAAAGCTGATATTTCATAGAGTTGTAGCTGCATAGAGAAGAAGGAAAGTGACTAAGAGGCAAATGTAACCTATAGAAATCTTGCTGGGAAAAAAAAAAAAATCTCAAATACCAATAACCTGAATTGTTTCTTTCTCTATGGCAAATTTAACACCATTAACACAGAACTTAAAAAAATGCAATACAGGAATTCAAGTTTTTCTGTACACCCTCTTTGTTACTAAGGCAATATACAAAATACATCCTAAGAAACACTTACCAAAGGATTAGTCTTAGGCTCCTGTGTATGAACATGGGATCCAGCCAGCTGTACTCCCATCAAGTTGGAGTGTCTACAAATGTGGTAATGGGGAAAGCATAAAATAAGTTGTTAAAGTTGGATTTTTTTAGGGAGTGTAGAGAAGTGGAAAGGAGGAGGGCCTTTTATACTCACGGAAGAAAACACTGCTTTTGCATAATTCTGCTTGCATAATTGACAGGAAAAGCTGATCCCTGTGTAAAGAAATAGGTTACATGTTGGTTATTTTTCCCAAACCGGGAAGTAGCCAGTTAATACAGGTTTATTAAAGGCTACGTTTTTGCACACCAGAGCATAACACATTCCTAGGCACTGATTTGCCAAACTAGAAAGTTTGCTCTATCAGAGAACACAGGAAAACAGGAGCGCGGAAATGTATTTTAGTATACAATAGCACCGAAAAAAAGGGAACCCATTATTAACCAGGTACCTGAATAGCAATCACAAAGCACTTTTTTTAGCAGAAAGATGTATTTTGCATGGCATCAGATATTATTTCTATATATGATAATATTTTCTCTTCAGTTTTACTTTCATAGTACAATATCTATTAGTTTCATCAAGAGACAAGCCTAAGCAGGACTTGCTGTTGTAAAAGCAATTGAGAACAGTATCCTATAAATGCAAAAATTCAACCTCTGAATTTAAATTGAAATTTCCCATTTTTTCAGCAAAAAGTTCCTTGTGATTTTGAACACTTGTTCTTTTGAAGATAACATTTAAATAGAAATACTTCTAACAAGTAGATGAACCATATTTAAAAGATAACCTGATTTTTTCTGTGTTAAAAAGGGAACACAACTGTTAATCAAGATGTAACATTACTGTCTTTCATACCAGAAAAATCACTCCCTTCTGAACATTATGTGGCTTCTAGCTTCCTTCTACTAACTCTCAATTTGGCAAAGTTATAGACTACTTGGGGGGCGGGGGGGGAAAGGAACCAGAAATCTCACTTGCTTAAGAGAAACTCGGGGCTGCAGCAGAATGCTTAAGCAAAATTAGCTACTTATCCAGCCCCTGGATACTCTCATTTAACAGGTGCTAGAGTCATAGCTTTGAGAGAGATGACAGATACCCCACACATCGGTTATGTAGGTGAGTGTATAATCAAAACATCAGAAAATAGCCAGAATTTATACTTTTCTAAGTCATCTTAATGTAGTCGCTCACGGATATGCATAACTAACTATATGATGCTATTAGGTCCCTAACCTTTTCCAGTATGCATTAGGTATTAATTATAGACCAGCAGTGAATAAAGCTATTTTCTGAAGTAATTCCACCTCATTCGCTATTTATCCTACAAATTCTGCATCCAATAAGGAAGATGACTGCAGGAAGATGCAGGAGAGTTTCCTGTTTACAAAGCTGACTGTTGTTTGGAGAGCACAGCTGAAAGTCTCTCCTTAGGCAAGCCTTTCAAATCCAGGTGTTCAGAGACCAGCACTGGTGTTACATTCTTCAGTGCGTGACACAGTCGGCACCTTTAGGAGCACTGAATGTTTGCCACTGTAGTTGATGACCATTCAGAACGTTTCAAAGTTCATGTTGGGAACTACTTGAGCCTTAATACCTAAAATGAAAGGAATACATCTGATAAAATTATCTTGATCTTTGCACCTCAATTCTCTATCTCTGAAGTCAGAATACTGCCTCCCTTTCATTCAACATGAATACGAAGTACACTAACATCATCACCTGCCACCACTTCAGGGAACAGACAGGCCCACGAGCATAAATGACTGTATTCAGTGCAGGGCTTTAACGGTGTGTGCAAGTATACGGCACAGAACCTGACCCCAGATAACAAATATAAGACTACTGACTGGAACTGTAACCAAAAGTTGTATCTGGTTTTGGGTTTTTGTGTGTATGCAGTCACTGCTATGTATTATTTTACTTCTAACTGCTTAACCTTGTGATATGGAATTATTATTTGCATGCAAAGACAAGTACAGTCATAGCATATTATGTTATGTGGTTTTGGATATAAAAATTTCAGCCTGTGTAACAAAGATGAACAAAACATGATGAAACAGTAGAGTTCTATCCCACATACTAAGCTCTGCAGCCTTTACAATATTCTATGATTGTGTGTATTATTCCCACTGCATACCATCTCCTTTTGTTACTACTTACGCAGGTATGCATCAAGTCGAAAATTTTTGTAAAATAAAATTAAAAGTGCTTTGTACAAATTTTGACAAAATGATACGTTGAGTACCCCAGGTAGCAAAGATGGCATTCAGCAGGCAGTAAAGTATATTTTAACAGCTTCCTTCATTCTCTGATTTAAAGATACTTGATGCACTCTTGCTAATGGCCATCATAGAAGGTGGAAAAGACACCTGGACTGCAACGTAACAGAATTCAATTTCCTGAGTGAACCAAGGCCTTACACAAAACAAAATTACTCCTCTCCTAATGCAAAATAGCTTTCATTTTGTTTGGCTGAGCCATTCTGAAGTACTCAGAAAACAGATGCCTGGAATGTCCAGAACACAGCACATACAGACAAGAAGGGTTTAGGACTTCAGAAAATGAATAGGAAACCCCCAACATCATATTTTCTCAACTTGAGAGAAAGCACTCCCTCTTTATAAGTCAAAACCAGCAGAAAACATATGTAGTGTAAAAAGTTTTCCTATTTTTTTTTTACGTTTTAACTTAAAGATTTGAAACTTTAAGACTAGAAACCGGCTTGGCACATGACCTCCAAATCCAAGTCATTCACTCTTCATCACCCCTTACACCCAGAGTAACCACCACGAACACAGGGCTGCAGGAAAGAGTTTTGAGGACCCGCTATGCCGACGACGGCGGGCAGAGACACAGCCCCACGCTGTAAAACCCCAACCCTTCCCAGCCCACGGGAGCCCAGCGAGGAGGGAAGGCCGGCTGCGATACACCTCGTACCGGGGACGCGATGCCGGGGTTTGCACAGCGCCCAGCACAGGCCCTCAGCCGTGCTCCCTCTCCCCTCAGGCGTGAAGATGCCGAAGGAAAAGAAGAGGAGGAGGAGGAGGAGAACGACGCTCACCCGTCCCCTCTCCCGCCACACACCCCACCTGACAGAGCCGCCGCCACAGGCACCCCGCCGCCATCTTCTCTCCGCCCCCAACCCGCCGAGCATAGCGCGGCGCCCGGAAGGAGAAGAGCGGCCTCATCCGCCACCTCCCCAAAGGTCCCAGGCGATCGAAGAGCGCCCTCGCCGCCATGGCGGAGCAAGCACCCCCGCTGAGGCGGAGGCACTGCGGAACCGTCGGGCAGGCCAGCGCTGGGGGGTGGGGAGACGAGTTGGGAGCTCGTATGGCGCCGTCCGGCGCCATACGAGCTCCCAACTCGTCTCCCCACCCCCGTCCCCGCCTCCCCCGAGCGTTGCCTCAGGGAAGGAGCCGCGCTGTAACGGCTCTCCTCACCCCCGCGCCCGCCCAAACCGTTTCCCGCCCAACGGTCACCTCTCCTCCCCGTTCCCCTCACACACGCTCTCCCGTCCCGTTTATCCAGGGAGAAAAACGTTTCTCTCCTCCACTGACGGAGGGAAGAAAGCGGGAATTGCTCATTTCTCCGACACCGAGGCAGGGCAGGTGATGATTTTTTTTTTTTTTTCGCTGAGGGTGAGAGGAGGCTTCTTCAGCTTTATTCCCCTTTCTGAGAACACTTTTTACCACAACTCGTTCTTACCAAGAATACTGATGTCCACCACTGTGTAGAGGTGAATGCATGATTTTTTTTTTTTTTTCTTCCCCTGGAACGATTCAGGAATCCTTTGAAAAGCAATTACACACGAACTTAGTTTTCAAACTTCTCCCCCCCCCCCTAAAAATACTTCAAAAAAAAAAGTGTACAGCCTGTTAGCAAAACCCAGCCAACTATATTTTACCAAAGTATAAAAATGACTGGAAATGTCATATAAACCCCTTTCTTTTTACACATATAAATAGCAGTTAATATTATAACACAGGTTCTGATCAGTACCAAATATTTAAGGGGGAGGGGGGAAACAAACAAGTACTAATTCATGCTGCTAAGCCATCCTAATACACACATCCAGGTAGGCAGTAACCTGAAATTAAGCCGTGTGCAAGTCAAATGCTAACAGCAGGAACCTGAAACCAGCATAGATCACAAATGTATATTTTTTTATTTTGTTACTTCCTCTGCCACCTAAAATTACAGTCTGCTTTTTACACTAAAGCACCTAAAATATTTACAACCATCTTCTAACAAAATAACAGTTAAATACTGAAAATAAGATTTTTCTCATAAAATATGCTTTCTGTATGTACAGGTTTTATCAAAGAGGACTAAGTTCAATAGTGAACAGTTTTCCATCATCAACCATCAGCAAGAAAACAACTTTTCTGACATAAAACTATGTCCGACTTATGTACAAATAGGCAGAACAGCATCTGTTTAACATCAGCCAATGCAACACTTAATGAAGTCAATGTTTGAGACCTATATTGTGTACTGCTTAAGAGATGTGCACTTCTTTGTTCCTTTATGAATAACTTCTTTGGTTATCATTGTTCTATTATCTTCTTGGCTGTACAATAAAACAGCACCCAATTAACGTTACAGAACCAGGCATATATATGTGTATATATATTTATATATACTAGGTTTAGCACAGGTACCTGTCCCATTGTTGCTAGAAAAGTTCCACTGCAGATTCTTTAATATAGGGCTGCTCTTCAGAATCAAGCCCACAAGTTTCTACTGTATGTCACTCTATCCTTCGAGCAGAACTCTCACTGGCTTAAATTATCATTTTGCTTAAACACTCTCATTTTTTCCCACCATTAACAGGGGAATCTGAAAACATGTTTCCATTTTCCAGTGTAGCAGCCTTTCTCACAAAGGTCCTTAAAAGTTCAAAATGATACAAGTTTGGAAGAGAAAGAGGAGACTGCCGGGTTTTTCTAACATGGGCTCCTAAAAGCCAACTCAAGTTACTGCTCACAAAAGCCTCCACTTTGCAAACCACTAAGGCTTGCACAATCTCCCAAATTTATTACCAGTGGATCTAGCTGGCAGCATACAGCTGAACAACCTGGGCTGCACGGCCCCTGTAAAAGTAACACGTCACAGCACGGACAGGAACTGCTGGGGAAAGGCGGCTGCTGCCTGATCTCCTGAAACTCACACAGGTAAAGTAATTGAGAACATCATCCCTTATGCAGCAGAGGGAGTGAAATTCCACCCGCTGGTCAAAACCAACTAAAAAAAAAAAAAAACAACCAAAAAACCCTGGAACAACCCCAAAAAACACTGAAACAAACCACGTACACAGGAACTTCACTAACCTGAAACTGAGAAGTGATTTCCATTCTCCTGAAGGGTTGTTCTTTAGTATCAGAACATTCGACCCTAAGTAGAGCAACTGCAGGTCATTTGGCTTCACGTATTTGGGTTTGACAGAGAAGGCACCTCTCTGCCAATGAGTCCCACTGGTTTTGAACTCATGTGGTCCGGTACTCCTATACAAAAGTGCCATGGTTTACCCTCATTTTGCATAGTTATACAAGGAAGAAAGACAGTAGAAAATAAGATCCACCATCTCTCAGATTCTGCTTAAGATGTTAGGAATGTGGCAAAAAACCCCCCAAAACCAAAGTGTAACCCATAAAAAAAAAAACCCAAACAACCCTGAAATCTGGAAGATCTGAAATCAGTCTTATAAAATATTTTATAGAGTTAGCAATACTCTTCTACTGTGCAAAATTCACAAGAAAAATCAGTGCTGCTACCTGTGAAAGCTCTAAAATCAGTATTCGTATTCTACAATTAAAGGTCCACTCAACCTAACTCTGATTCTTCCTTAATTCTTTAATTCTGCAAGGTACAATTCTTTTGAGATCCTGTTTACTTCGAGAACCAAATCTAGACGTATATAAATGGTGTTAAGACATCCAGCATGTAGATCTGAACCTAAGGGAGGAGAAATGGTAATTAAACAGCAGTGTCAACTCACCTTTGGAGTATGTTTTACTAAATAAACAACATTTGAATTTGATGTAATGAGGAGGACTGAAAATGGCACAAGAATAACATTTCACGCCTACGAGGAGTAACTAACGTGCTGAAGGCATATACTCCATCAATCTCTGTTCCACGGGCAAGAATGTCTCCCTGTATTTGCCTGGTGAGAGAGCAAGCTCCTGTATTGCTTGAGCATCCACTCTCCTAAAACCAGAGATGGCTATTCAACAGTGTGATTTATTGTCACAGCAAAATATATTTCCAGTGCAATCTGATTACCAAGGCGGTGTTCCTGATTCAGTGTTCCCATCAGATGATGCGAACCACAGTACAATCACCTTCTTTCTTCAACCCTTGAATTAGGTAATTTTAAAATCAGCAGATCAAAACCTTGCTAAAATGGAAGCTCGAAAATGTACAGTGTAACCAATGCTTTTACAAACTGCCTAACACGTATGCATTAAGGCAAGACAGAACTGAGAAAGTACTGCGATACTACAGATGATACAGTCACTCCTGTAATTATTTCACAGTTAAATCAGATTTTTTTTTTCCCTCCACCTCCCTTAAAATGACAGCACAAAGACAAAGAATGTAATCATCTCCTTAACAGAGATGACATTTAGTCTCTAGAAGATGCTGGAAGTGATCCAGTACAGGCAAAAAAAAAAAAATGTTCCATCAGAAGTTTGTGAAGATCGTTCTTGTAATTGGGCTAAAATGAAACTTGGAAGAGTTAAAGACTAAAGATCCTACTGGGATCGTCTGGAGAGAAGTGAGAGCAGAACCATGAACTTCTGTAATTAGTGGCCTTGGAAGTTATCAGCAAAATGAGCTCAGATAAAAACACCTTATAAGAATATTTGTACCAATTATTTATTTTTTTCCCCCCAAAAACACAAATTAATTAAAAAAAGGGAAAAAAGCAGATTTCTTTTTTTTTCTAGACCTGGATATAAGAATTATAATTTTCAACAGGTAGTTTACAGTCAGTGGGGAAAAAACGAGCAGTCCAGGTTTCCTGATTGATCCATTCAGGGTGTGCTCAGTAGCTGTCCATCAAACAGCTTTATTTACAACTCAGCATCATCCTGCAGTAGATCTGCATCTTCATCATCCAATAAAAGGTCAGCATCCATGACTTCATTCTCTTCCATGACATCACCCAGCTCCTGAACAACATCATCGTCAATGTCACCAACATTTTCAACGTGTTTAACCAAACTCATGTGATCCAGAGGGATCAAACTATGCCCAACTGGCCCAGTAGTTCTCGCAATAGCGGCTGCCATTTCTGCTGCCACAGCAGCTTTCTGAGCCTTCTGCCTTTGCTGTTCTTCTTGTTGTCTGTGAGTCTTCATATGAGCATTGCGGCTTTTGATTTTGAAAAAGACCCTAAATTTTAAAGGGGGAAAAAAAAAATCAGATAAAAACGCATTGCTTTCGATGAAGCGAGCCAAAAAAGACTCAACAACCTATCAGTACATTTGCTTCCTCGTCCTGAAATAGAAGTCAGCGAAGTCTGCAATGCCATGGTGAGAATTTCAGGGACAGACTACCAGATTTATACATCCTGCCAGTATCAAAATGGCCCACTCCGACTCTGCCGGAGGTATTTTGTAGCTCCCACAGTTGCTTCAGTATCTATGCACATCCTAATTCTTCCTGTACTTAGTTTCACAACGATCTTGCACAACAGGGAAAAACTGAAGGAATCCCACATTAGGATGTACGAACTCAAGCACTGAAACACAGAGAAAGTTGCCCACTGTCACGTGCAAGTCTGTGATGAAGCAGGAAGCTGGACTGCCAGATGTAGAAATTCTAGCAGGTAAATGGATTCAGGAAAATTGGAGTAAATACTGCAGAGGAAGCATCCGAAACGTCGTGCAAACCAACCCCTGAAGGTTTTGGTAAGAGGACATGTCATCTAAGGGGGAACTGTTCTTTTGAGACCATCAGAGCAAAATAAAGAGTTTGTCACAACACTATTCATCTAGAATATAAATAGGCAAACGTGATGCGATACTGCAGACAGTCATATGCACTTACTTGCCACACTCCTTGCAAGGGAAAATTGTCGTTGGGTCGGTCTCACCGCTTGTGGTGCTGTGAGCAGGTGAACTCTTGATGGAGCAGTATCCGCTCTGCGTACCAGATTTCTGCTTAGTGCCTGGAATGGTGCATCGTGGTTTTGTCACCTGATTCGTACCTCCATGAATGCGAGCATGGCCGTTTAGCGCTTGTCGGGAACTGAACACCTGACGGGGAGTAGGGCAGAGGGAAGAAAAAAAATAAAAACCAAAAAAAATACTGCATTGGAACAGGAACTGCAGAGAGAAGTATGCTGAATGCATATTACAATAGAACAACTGTACACGTCTAATACACTCAATCTACTTGGTCAAATGCTGCTTGCTCTCAGCTATATCCCACTAGAGTTAAAGAAACTTAGTCATAATAAAACAAACCAGTGAGCTTTCCTATCGTTGCAGTTGTATAACGAAAAGGTAGTCAGAGCTGTTACTGTATAGTATCTCTAATTGATACAACATCTCAGGATTCAATTTTATGTACAGATCAGCATATTGCCTATATTTTGTGAGGTGGGAATTAAAAGCAGGCAAAATGGTTTGCCCAGAGATATTCAGGAGAGACCACTGGCCAGGAATAGCCTAAAAACACGATTTCCAAAAATCACAATTCACTAGCATACAACCCTCCCTGCTGTTAAAGATACCAAACACACGTACAGCGCCACAGTTTGGCATTTCACAGATGAAGGAGGATGAAGAAAGTGAAAGACTCTGAAGGGCAGGCAGATCTATAGATCCAACAAGCGGGATAGCTGGTGGGTCAGGAGACTTCTGCATTTCCCTTTCTTCCTTTCTGTCTTCTTCAATGTCCTCATCTTCCTCTAATACTTCCTCTTCTCCACTTGTCTGAAATAGACAGTGCATTTAAGAAATACTAGAAATACGGTCAAAGACAGACAGTACTGGATAGCAGGACATAGACAGTACTGGAACAGCAGATGCTGCTTAGTCAAGTCTGCTTCCAGGTTTCAGTATTTTTTCCCATCCTGAATGAACTTCTGGTCTTGCTGGAACTACCGCCCCTTAACGGACAAGCTACAGCTCATGAAGCTTCACTACAGTGCTCAAAACACCCTCCATCTGCATTACACAGCTGTGGCTCCAAGAATCTACCGATGCCAAGGTGCAATACTCTCCCCTAGCTGTTAGAATGGCAATGTACTCTATATTCATAGTCAAGTTAAAGGACTTATTTAAAAAAACCAAAACAAAACAAAACACAAAAACAAAAAAACACTAAAACCGAACAAAAAACCCCACACATCTCTTAAGACTACTCAGACTACTGGTAATACAGACTCACACACAAAGAATTGCATTGCCAGTCTGCGTAAGCAGTATTTGTACTAGAATATTAGAGCAGCCTTTAGGAGTATGCACAGGCACAGGAATAATTTACAGAGGTTCACCTGTTTCATCAGCAGCAAAAGCCGTAATTGCTGACTACAGTTAGCTAATGCACTAGTCAAAACTCTTTTACCCCATTACAGTCCAGGAATACAAAATCTTGCTGTAGCTGAGGTCACAGAATACTTGTACAGAACATAACGTAGAATTACGGAATAATTTCAGTTGGAAGAGACCTATGTCATCTAGTTCAACCTCCTCCTCAAAACAGGACAAACAAAAATTATCAAGTGTTAAAAACTTTCTCATATTCTTTTACAGACTTACCAGGCATTCCTCTCTTTTTTTCTCTAAACGTGTTCTATGTTTCCGTCCCAAACGCAAGATTTTCTTCCAGGTATAGTAGTATTCCACACATTGTGCAACCGTCTTAGACTTAACCTGTAGTTAAGTAAGTGCAGAAATAGTCCAATCTCAATTTTTTGCTTTCATTAAACACAATTTTAATATATTCCAAGAGGCAGGCTTTATTTCTCAAACATTCAAATGGAGAAAAGACAGACAGTTTGACTACAACAGGAATACTCTTACAGAATAATTTTTTTTTTAGTTATTGTTTTTCAGTCAAATTTGTGTTGATTATTTCAGCTTCAGTACATTTCTCTGGGATTCTCTAGACTCTAGTCAGAAAATGACTGAGAATATGCTTTTGTAGCTCAAGTGTACAACACTCCTGAGAAATCTAGCAATTAAGACTTGGTTCCTATAAACCCAAATGTGTTTTCAACATCTGAGCTAACAAGTAAGGTATTCTGCCCTGAGATGCGTACATACACCTTGTCTTTTCTGCTTTGTGGCAGAACACGAAAATTAAGCCCAAACATGTCCAAGCACGTTCTCTCTTTATTAACAGTTTTTTTCAGCCCTTTCTGGGGCAAGGCTCCATGCCAGTGACTCAGGTACCTTTTAACGAACTGCCAGAGAACACCAAGATGACAGCAGAGCACCATACCTGTCCCACACATGGAATGCCGTGACTTGGATTCCAGGTGTGGAAACTTCTACGTATAACAACAAAAGGAACAGATTTTATTCATTTGTTTTTAACTGTTTTTTACTGGTGCTGCAGTTGCATGCATAGGTACACCAAACGGAATATACCACTCCTATGCGTTCTTGTAACCACTGCTGGCTCTATGCCTGCAATAAGCTTGTCTGGCACTGGAGGGAAAACGAAGGGGAACAGAATGCAGCAAGTGGAAAAAACAATTGACAGAACAGAAATAACCTTACCATTTTCTGTACAAATATGAAATCTTTGCTGTAGGTGGACAATGCCTCTTTGAACAGCCTCCTTTCTTGATGCGTCCATTTGTCAGAGCCTTAAAAAAAAAAAAAAAAGAGTGAATTCATTATAAATGACAAAAACCCGCCGCCTTTATATTGATGTAGTAGCTGAAACAAAAACTGGGAAACCTCAAGCACATGCTAGCAATTGCTGCTACCCAAATACAAGTATGGCTGTATTGACTCAGACCTCGAGTCCACCTAACCCGGATTCGGTTTCCAGCAGCGGTCACAGCCAGTTGCCTAGGAAACAGTAAGATCACGGCAAGCAAATACAATGCCTCTCCCTAATTTTTCTTAACCTCTGACCGCTTTCGGCACAGGGGATTTCCTGAGTCTGTTGCAATTTGCTTATTTAGTAACTATCCTTGTAAGTGCTGACCCACTCTTCCTTTCAACCAATTAAAACTTCTTGCACCCAAAACATCCTTTGCCAAGGAGTTTCACGATCAGTAGACCCTCCACATGAAGAACCACCTCCTTTTCTTTGCTTCCTGGCTCCCCATAGCTTCGCTGGATGACCCTTCGCTCTTAAATCTCGACCGTTATCTCCACGCTATTCAGGACTGCATGTCCTTTCTGTCACTCCCACACCTTTGGTCATTACTGCTGTCCCTCTCTGAACCTTTTCCAGTACTAAAACATTCCTTTAGAGATGAAGGGACCAGAAAGGCATATAACAGTCAACATATAAGCAATCCACAGACCTGCACAGTGACATCGCCATGTTATCTATACTCTTAAAGTTTGACTTGGGGCTTTTTTAGCTGCTGTAAAATACAGAGCTGATGCTTTCATAGAACTAGCATTATAATCCCAAGGTCTCACTTTAATTGAGAAGCATCATCACAGAGCTCATAATTTTATACATAAAGCTTGTATTGCTTATTCCCCTATATGCCACTTTACATTCAGCTACACAGAAGTTCATCTATCATTTTTGTTCTCCAGACAGTAACTCTTACAAGGTCCTTTTGCAGCTCTTCACTTGCATGGCTTGAGGTAAGACACTCAAATGCTCTGTGATAGAGTTCACAAGTAGATAGAGATTGTAGCCCTGTGCAATACACGCAAAGTGCTTTCTGATCATTTAATGGAAGCTGTACATAAAACTTTCAAATACTGTTATTCTGCATTTGCTTCACCAGTCTAACTGCCCATGAAAATGTGAAATCAACATTTAAATTGAAATGAATTTGTGCTCCCTCAGTATGAGTCAAACAGAAGGAACACGAGATTGCTCTACTGCATCAAAGCAGTGTCCTGTTTGTGAGAGTGGGCAGCATTACATACACCAAAGGAAGGATATGCAAGAAGCCATAAAGTGGATGCCTTTGAAATGACTTACGCTATAAAGATTCTACTTCAGTCTGAGTGTCTGAAACATCTGAAACTTTTATCAAAAGAAATCCCTAATATTCCTGTCAATGTTACCATTCTCCATAGAAATGCTTGCCTCTGCACTGAATTCAATTAACTTGTGTTTGGCACCATGCATGATATTGAACTCTACAGGTTGCTTATGTCTATAAAAATATATATATAGATTTTTTAATTAACTGCAAACGTTTTGCTTTTCAGTTTCAACTCCCAGGCTCACAAGCTTAGAGCAGGTATCTCACCTGCTCCGTCATATGCTGAAAACTACAAAATGAACTTTTCTGCAACCTGTTTTCTGCAGGCTTTTCCAGTACTGGATATAAGCATGCATTAGTTATTTCCACAGAGATTTACACCAAAGCTCTCTTCAGCATCAGAGAAAGGCACTGGCTTCAAGCCACGAGTTTTATTTATTCCGTTATCACCCAAAGATCTTTTTGCTGACACACTGCCTTGCCAACTTTCCCACCCTGAACCAGCACCATTCCCTTCTTACACAACGTGCCAGTCATTTGCATTTACCCTCCCTTTGGGCAGGGGTAAATGCCCTGATTCAGTCCAGGAGCCTGCTCTACTATGCCGAAGTATAACTTTAAAAATCATGGCACCACCAAAGGAGAGATTTTCGTTTTCAGCAAACCTCTCTAGTCATGCTCTCCTGCCTCTAACCCACCCTTCTGGGGGAAAGAAAAAAAAAAAAAAAAAATCACTCCCATGAACTAATTTTATTGCACACCTATGGAGGATTCAGGCCTTACAGAGTTTCCCCAATAGCTGTGGTATTAGCAGAGACCCTTATAAGATTATGCAGGTTAATTGGAAGTAACCTAATTAATAGAATAAATCCTGTGTAGGAAAAGAAACAGAAGAAAAGCTGTTTTTAACTCTGGTTGCTGGGAAACCGCTTTTGCTCTTGTTAGCTTGAGGGAGATATAGAGAACGTGCATAGAGAGATATCTGCAATGCAGCAAGAAAGAATTTTGGACTTTGGAATACAGATCAAATTTTAAAGCTAATCTTTATGTTTAAACATTTAGCCTACATTTTGTTTTATCTGCCATATTGGTTTTGCACTGATTAACTGACAATAAATATCATCTACAAATTTGGGGACTTTGGGCCCAATCTGTGGGTTTCAAGGGGGCTACACCTACGCCCAGGGAGCCCCCCTGAGAGGTGGCTCAAATCCATTACCTGCAGCATATGCTGGGTCCGATCCATACCCTATCACAGTATGTTACAAGAAGTTTTCAGACTGTCTGAAGCACGTTACTACAGAGATCATCTCTCCTGCAATTCTCACTGCAGGAGAACTTCAGACCTGAGAAATTCCACTGTTCAAATGAAAACAATTCAAGTGTCTGCAACAGCGCTCCTCTTGTATTAGATACGCATTCCCTCCCTCTTCCCTAAAACACCATCCTGACAGATGGCAAAGCATCCGGACAGAGAGATTAGGGTGTTCTTCCAAGCAGCCCTGGGTCAGCATGCCCAGCTCTTCTGGCTCACAACAGAAAAGCCTCAAGTTTTACAACTTCCCTCCCTCACGAGCCAACAGGTTTCAGAGGTGAGCTATTTGCTTGTACCCTCATTCGAGGGCAATGCTAAGGATGAGTTTTGATATTTATTGTTTGTGGTATCAGTTAATTCTCACGAGCCAGTGCCATGCCCTGTTTTGGTCTGTTCTACCCTTAAATGTGGCGGTGCCTGAGCGCTGTGATTTCTGAGTACGGAGCAGAAAGCCCAAAGAGTTAACCCAAACAAATGCCACTTGAAGTTATATTAAGCTATTCATGCACTAGATTGTGAGAAATTCCCATATGCCTTGAGTGGCTGATTATCAACTACAAGTAAACTATTATTCAAGAGCTGCTGCACGGTGCTAGAACGTGGCTATCAATATAAGTTGCAATCACGCGGTGCATTCAAGAGCATTAGTAAGTAATGCTTTGTCTTGTTATTTTATGGTACTTAAATCCAGACTGGTGAGATTTTGTTTCATGTTGCGTTAAGCAGAATCAAACTTCCTTTCCTGCTTAAGAAATAGGGATACGCCGATGTCCATACGTCTCAGTGCTAGTTAACAAGGATCAGTGTCATCTCACGTGAAAGATTAAACGAAACAGTCTCTCCTGGTTCTTCCCTGCATCACAATAAAATGCTTTCCGAAACTACTGTGAAGTTGCTTCAGTAAAGACTGCTCCACCTCCTGTACCACACAGGCAGAAATTTCTTATCTGCTCTGCTAATTAGATGGCTCGCTGAGGATGAGGCTGCTGGGATATGTGCTCATCCTCCTGCTCTCATGCCCTGGACTGTCTCACACATATGATTTGGTGTCATCTCTTCAGACAAAAGACTCTGGTCAAAGTTCCTGGCTGACGTCCTCCTTCTCCATCCACCCCCTTTCCACCCTTTGGACTGCAACAGAGCTGTTACCAAAGGCACCAGGCATCTCTCCCAGCCAAGACTGAAAACCTGATCTTCACATTTATTCACTCTCATTATCAGCTGCCATCAAACATGTTTCTGTTCTCGTTCGCAGGCCAAGGGGTTAAGGAGTTGTTTTACAAAAGAGTCCTTGTTACTTGGGAATCTTTCCAGTGAGCCGCTACAGCCAGGAAGTAGCTTGCTTCTATCCTTATGTGGCACAACGGCTGTAACTGGAAATGAGTATATGACCCTGGACATTGTGATGGACTGACCACCAGAAGATTCTTGGCTTCTTTCCTATTGAGCCTAAACTGGAGATAAACTCTTAAATCTCTTATGTAAAACCCTATTCTGTGTGCTCAAGCAGTTGTCAGCCACTCTGAAGCATTAAGTAATAACATGGAGGGCTGCAGAGGAGAGACATTTGCCACCTATGCTTAGGTGACATAATTTAAGTCCAATGGCTTAACACCACCTTGTGTATTTCACAGGGCACTTCTGCTTCATCACCAAAATGCAGTTCTTGCTGTGTTTGTTAAAGAAGTCACCACCCCAGACCCGTTTTTTTTTCAGCTAGATCCATGCAGAGAGGCTTGGTATTCAGTACTAAGACACCAGTGAGAGTTACAGTATTGCCTCTTTGGAAGGATGCCCATGATTATTGTATTCATTTATCATGCACCATCACCTCAGAAAAGGAAGGCATGATGACAGACATTTACATACCAGAAAATGAAGACCTTACTGCTAGTAAATCAGAATCTACGAATAGCAGCAATTTTAAAAGGAGATCAACAAATTAAAGTTTAGTTTAAAAGAGGAAAAAAAATTACTTGAGACAGTTTTAAATCTGCAGAACCCTACACAGCAACGGGGACGCAAACTTTCTGTACATCATCAGTCAGGTGAAAAACTGCCAAACTTGTAACAGAAGGCTCCCGAAGCACGATCCCGCACTGTCCACATCACCGCTCTATTAGAGGCTGCCATCCCTGCAGCAGACGGCAGAGAGTGCAGCGTGATCCCATGCTCCAGCCTGGGATGCCAGCCTTGGACTCCACAAACCAGCGGATACAGAGATCGCAAGGAAACCTACCGGCGTAGTGGTAATTGGCCAAAGGATGACACTTCAATCTCACTGGCTTTCTCAACAGCAGCTTCTCGAGAGCAACCTAAATGAAAAAGCAGGGGAAAACAGAATTAGCAAATGCAGTCAGCTGCTGCATACAACTGCATTTAGAAGACTATTTGGTACAAGGATATGAATTAGTTTGCCCTCTTTTTTCTTTTCTGTCGTACAAAATCACACCAAATTACTCCAAGGCCCATTAACACTGTACCTCACAGAAGAGCACCTAATGCACACCTGTCCTGCCTTAATTAGCCCAAATGCAGCTATTACTTAGCACCTTCCAGCTCTTCCCTCCCTTCTGCTTGCCACATACAAATATGTTTATAGTGCTTTATTTGATAGCGTTAATTAATACTAATATTTAATGGTTGGTTTGATAGCATTAATATTTATAGCATGAAATCTTTCAGAATATCTGTTTGGGTCAACATCTGTCAGGCATGACAGCAAGTACAGTTAATCCTCCTTTGGATCAGGGAGACAGATGATTTGTGGATCCCTAAAATTCTTCCCGTGACAATGCAGACCCCCCTGTATAGCAAATTTCACATCCTGACAGTAAGTTCAGTCACCTGTCTCAGACCCCTCAGATACAGCTAACAGAGCCTAAGGAAACTGGGACGCGAGCTGAAAAACAGTGTATTAGACAATCCTGTGAAATTCATTCCAGCCCTGTCTTCCGTTACGTTTTGTTTTAAATTGGCTTTCCAGGAATTGGTGCAGGGCCTTGTCTTTTCCCTAACACTGGGCAAAATGGATGTTTTGCCCTAGTTAATAACATTCCCATCACTAAACTAATGCAAATATTTGAAATGCATTATTTATATGAGAACCGTGTGCAATTACCTCACAGTTCTGAACAAATAAGTAGATGTGATTGCTGCTACAAAAAAGGGTTTTTATAAGGGCTAGAAGAGGACTAAGCTCTCTGTGACCAAATGTAAAGCTTGTGAAATATCAGGGCTGGAGCAAGCACTGGGAGACATTCAAAGCCCCAAGGCTATAAACTAAGTAATCTTATCTATATGAAATATACAGTAAGCCTTCAGAGAGGCACTGCTTTGAAATTTAAATTTATTAAAGAATGAAAAGGAAAAGTCATTCCCCAAAAATGTTACAGGATGTTTAAAGCATCACTGCTAATCAATCAGAAATGTCTTTTTTATATAACCATATCTAAATCCATTTAATAAAGCATGCTAATTCATCTGCAGAAGAGGATCATATCTCCCCTTTCAGCTTCTTATCTTACCATAATATCTCCTTTCGCCTCAAAGAGAGAGTGCAAAGCGTATTCTGAGTTAGTTCCTCCACCAGGTAACACACTGGAACAGCTCATATTTAAAAGGTCTTCCACTGTCAGAAACAAGTCAACATTTTACTGCTAATACAGTAGCCTGTCAGTCAAACATCCAGAGCCAAGGATTCTCTAATGCCACTCAAAGACAATGCAGCTCAGGGCAAGAGCTTTCATACTCTCTCCCCCCAGCACCTCATCTCCTGGTTTTAGGATCACTCACTGAGGAGGGGATGTGACGGGATCTGCAGGATGCACCCTTGGGGTGGGACAGGCTACTGCAGAGCCAGAGGCAGAGATCTGGCTGTGAGGTAGTGGCTTGCACAGGCCAGTGACGTTGCTGTGCCAAGAAGGCTCCAGCCAGAGTAGAGAAACAGAAATGAATCGTGCTGGAAGCAGGAACAAACTCTGCTCAGGAGTGGTAGAAGCCACTGAGCCCATCACATTTCCTCTCAGTTTTGGTCACAGGACAGGCCCAGGAGCCACCAGCTGCCTCTCATCTGTCATCTCTGCCCTTACCAGGCAGTGCAGCACCCAAAAAACCACCTCCCAGCAATGATCTTTCCCCCTTGGCTATCAGGAAACAGTTCATCCAGACTTCACTTGAAGTACCGCTATATAATGTTGTTACTCTGAATCTGTAACATGCAGTTCTGGTCTCTTGCTCTGCATTCTCAGTCATTCATACTCTCTTGAACATTTTGTACAGTATACACATGAGAAATCAATGTGAATTTCTTCAACAGGCACAGGGTGACATATGGACTTCTAAAACGGCAAATCATCGTACCTCTTTGTTGGAAGACTTTGTTTTCTAGTTCTGGCCACGGTTTCCAAACCAAAGTAGCCTTGTGCACATCTTTCTCCATTAGCAATCTGTCCTGCAGCTCAGGAATATCAGCCTGGAACCTGGACCCGATATTGATACGTCTATAAAGGCAAATAAAGAAATAAGTATGCAACTACACAACGTGCAGAAAAAAAAACGGAACTCACATTAGTATTCATTTTGTTTCTAACAAAACTTTTATTACACTGGAGTGGCAGGAAGTTGTGTCAGATTGCTTTACGCAATGCTTTACTCTCAGTGGGATAAGGACTTTGAATATTAGAGAGAGCTGATCTATCTCTTGGGGGGACCCAAAATTTCAATACACGATTCAAACTATACTGAGACATCACACCTTACGGACAACCCAAGCTAGCCTATATGCGTGCTGACTAGCAAAGAGGCTAGATGCTGGAAACAATAACTTTCTGTTCCACAGAGAAGGGCACTCTTCAGTAGAGAGCAGAAAGAGACGTTACTGCTGCGGGATAATCCTATCTGCAGTCTGCCCCGTGGAACCTACCAGGTAACACCTCTCCAAAGCTTCACAGTTAATACATATAAAAGCCAGAGTACTGGATCAGCGTATGTTCTCCCCACGGCCCTCTTCCCAGCCATCACTAACCCTTTTTTCACCTTCAGTGGCTCCCACCAAGCCTCCCCTAGCATTTTTGAGCCACAACACCTACATCTCCCACAGCCACTTTGCTCCCAATGTCCTCAGCCACCATCCAGAGCAACCTTAAATGCATCCAGCCCAACATAATTTCAGGTAGTTGAACACTACCTGCCCAGTTCAACAGACTTAAGGCCACACCGGCTGGAGCCAGTCTATAAAAGCAGTGACAAAACCAATATTGTTTTTCTTACGGTTCAACAGTCTGTTCTCCAGGCCCAGGCGTCACCGGAATGACACTTCCATCAATACTATCTGAAACAGAGATTGGAGTTTGAGTTTAAAAGGGTATTTTGGTAACAACTGTATCACTGCTGACGCTCCACCTCCCGGGATGCATTGCCACCTGCCTATTAAACATCAATGTTACTCCAGTCTGTTAAGTAAACATTAGCCTTTATCAATATTTAGACAGTCTAAATTGTTATAGGTAACAAATGTCCTAACTCACAGAGGTTTCTACTGCCCTGATCATGTATGATCAGACACTTCTTCTTGTGAAGCACTGAACAACAAATACTTAAAAGGAACGCCACATCTCAAACCAGGTCTTTTCCCTCCACTTCAGAAGGCCCAGGTGTAACGAGAGGCACGGTGGCCCTTTCTTGAGGCGGACCACACTGAAAGATCACAGCCTTACTCACTGGTTAGGCTCCTCTATTCACTTCATGCTTTAACACCCCCTCTACAAAATCCAAGGCAAAAAGCCTGATAAGGATGGACTTTTCCTGTGAAGTAGCAGAACCAGCCATGCATGTGTAAAAATCGTCAACGTGGTAGCACCAGAAGAGAGGACAGTGGTATTTACTACATACTGCCACTCTGTAAATATAACACTTACTAGACCGACACAGGAGCACCCGTGGAGTAGGTGTCAGCGGAGTAAGTGGCAGCTGAGTATGCGAGGTGCTATGAGATGACGTGATAACACTGCTGAAGAGACCAGACCCTTGCCGAACTGGACTAAGCATCGGTGGCGGAGTGTAGGGAGGGAGCTCGTGCGTCCGGTCTAGCAGGTGATCTCCGAGGACACGGGGAGAGCGAAGCTGACTCTGGTACAGGGTGGCACCGGAGTGGGACATGCTGAAGTTGAAGGAAGGAGGAGGTATGAAGAGAGGTTCGGGTCTGTGCCGATACTTCTTCTTGTCCTGCAATGGTTTGAAGTTTTCTTCCAATTTTACAGCACTTTGATGAGATTTTTTGCTAATTTCCTGAATGAAAACACGCAGAACTTTAGTCTTTAGGCATGCTTAAGTGTGGTTTGCACACAATCCCCTACAGGTTAGGGCAACAGCCACAGAAAAGCTGTTACCACCAGGCAGTGATTCAGGTACCACCGTAATAAGCCTGGTCAGTACAGTACCTGGTGCTACACAGAAACCTCAGGGGAGTGAGAACAATCAGGACAAATTGCCCTCACCTCCCTCAGCAAGCCCTCTGGGTCAAGGTAGGGCTGAGCCACAGGCACAGACATGGAGAGGCTGCTGCCAGCTTTGGAAGGTGCAGGGAACGGCCCTCCCAGGCCATGAGTCTCCCACACCCTTCTTCAGCTCCACCCGAACACCCTGGGCACTTCTATTTGCACTGAACACACACAGGGAGTTACTTCATTACCCAGTCACAGTTTATTAGAAACTTTATTGGAGATGTTTTCCAATGCATTTATTTTGTTTGACTAGGAAGGACACATGAGCTCAGTGAAATTACTGCAGTACTCAGCAGCAGGAAAGGAAGAAAAATGTAATAAATTCAAATTCTTTGCCTCTTATCACTACATTCCCATCAGCTTGAGTACAGCCCAGCTGCAACAAATCTTGAACTTAACTCTCTCCTCCTTCCTTGGAGGAAAAAGGGTAGTAGATGACCATCTGTGAAATTCACACACCGTAACATGCCTAGAATTCTGGAATTTGAATGTTAAAAATCATTTAATAATAAATCCCTGAGTCCACAGAAGCAGAAGGCACAGAATTTATGCAAACCTGGAATCTGGATTTCTGGGGGGTGGGGGTGAGGTGGGAAGAAACAGGTTCTCAGGCTGTGCTTTAAGAACACAGAGACGCTAGTAGATGAACACAGTATTAAATATTCTGCTTTCAGGTGTTCAGATTGTAGATCTTCTTTAGGATAAACTTGGAAAGCGGAAGAAAATTTTTGACAGATAGGGTTACTCCAGAATGTCTGCATCATCTGCTAAATGCTACTACTACATAAAGTAAATTACTACAATGTATGTTTAGACAACATACATCTTTACACCATGGGTGGTTCTTGAGAATCACATTCACCCAATAAAAATCATGTTAAAGGAGCATTAGCACTGTCACCCTTTATCCCTTATGTTAATATGTTCCAGCTTGTGGAAATGTTTTTGATTACAGAGGTCCTGTCCTCTCTGTTAGATCATGGCTGTATCCTCTCCAACAGCTGTTGACATTTTTTCTCTCAAAAAAAAAAAAATTAAGTTTTGGAAAAGTTTTCCTTTTGCAGGAAAACATGCAGCTTTACAGAGAATTTTGTTCATAATGGACATTCAGAACAGTGAAAGGGTGAGGGTTACCCGTAACCACAGACATAGTCCATCACAATGGTGAACATTTAATGTTCAAAAAGGAGAAAGGGGAAAAAAACCCTAAACTCAAGGAAAAAAACAAACAAACAAAAACCTAAAAAAAAAAAAAAACCCAAAACCCTGAAGGCCAGATCCAAGTCTTTGATTAAGGGCTCATTTTGTTCTGCTCTTTAAATGTGACAGAGCTGGTGCTCCTTTCTCACTAGCAAACTAACCAAGACAACAGTATAGAAGTCCTATACACCTCCATCTCCTGTGCTGCTTCACCTACAGTATACCTTAGCCTCAGTGTGGTTATGCCGATGCTACTTTAAAAAACAAAAAATCACAGGGAGTATTAAAGGAGATAGCAATGCCCATGGGCTCTCAATGCAGAACCACCCCAATACTATTCTGAAGCTCCAGGAACTGATTCCCATTATCCAAGACCGAATGCATCCTTGTGGGCCCTGCTGCTGCACCTTGATAGATCCGCTCTGGGTAGATCCTGATAAACCTCGCTCGACTGCTAGCTTCAGCTCACCGTCCTGGAGCCTTGCTGAATATTTAGTTTCCTTCTGCTGTTTGATTTCACTGATTCCATGAGCTTTGTGGGAGCTTTTCTGGACAGCTCAAAGCACAGTACAAATAAATGCAACCCAGCTCCAGTTCTTTGCTATTAAAAAAAGACTCTCCAATGGCACAATCTCTTTACAGAAGAAGAGGGAACTGTAGATTTTTGGATGTTTGAATGTTTCCAATGCTACTGCTTATATAAAAGATAGGATCCAGAGAGGAAACTGAGCGAGTTTAGTTTGCTTGGGCAATAACAAAGACTGCAAGCCTAATTTTGAGTGAATGAATGCGCATTTAGCCAAACACTGGCAGATTTAATCGCAGTCACTTTACATACGTTGCAGAAACACACAAGCCCAAGCCACCTACTCTGATGTCTCTAGAGAAGATCTCCCACTCAGAGCTCAAGGATTCAGAAAAGACTGTCCCTTTTCTCTCCAGAAACTAGAAATAGAAAAGAAAAATTGTACTGCTGAGTTACAAGCTAAGTATTGTGAGATACTGGCTTCCAGAGTAAAGTGGAAGTTTATGTGTAAAACCTCTGTCTGAAAGGAAGGTAAAAGATTTTATATACATTTAAAATTAGTGCATATGTCTGAGTTGAAGGGTCAGGAAAGGGGTGATAAATACACAAATATTATAAGGAATCACCCACGATGGTATATGCTGTCCCCTCGTTTGGCCATCAGCCTCATGAGGAGAAGGAAAAAAAAAAATCACAAGGGTATTTCTCTGCATTATACAGATAACACCATACAGTACTTATACTCCCCAGTAATCTCTTATCATGGCGTAGTCTGCAAGCATGGATTTGAAGGAACGAGCAAAATCTATTCCTACACTGAAACGCAGAATAAATACTGCTTGCTCCAGGACTCTTTCAGGAAAACAATAAAGAGAATTCTCACATCTCATTCAAGTACTCATCAATTCCTCGTGCTGCCTGACAATTACAGTTTTATGAGCGAAATGAAAGCACTAAGCATAGCTATTTTTCCTATATCAGAATTCCCAGTGATTAACCCTTAGATCTGATGCATGCTGAGAGAAAGGGAAAAATGACTTCATTGCAAAACTCTGAGTCGGCAAGCTTCATACTGGCTTAGAGCACACACTGTAAGTACTGCACAGTGCCCTCCTATCTTCGGCTGAAATGAGAAGCACATATATCGGACTTTAAAAAACAGGAAGAAATAAAACTGCTGAATTTAAGCAATAACATAGAAACAAAGCAGCCTGAAAAGGAAAAAACAAAAACAGTAAAAAGATACTAAATCCCTTTGTTCTAGTGGGATAAAAGAATTTCACATTCCAATTTCAAATGATTTATTTTCAACTGAGGTCTCGATTCCCCAGCAAAGGGAAAAATTAGTATTTTCAAATGACTGAGGAAGAAATGCTATGATGCTTTTTTGTTTATTAGGCATCATTAAGATTCCAGAAAATATTCTAAAATATGGACATTTTAGAAAGTAGCAGCACTATAAGCAAAGGGATTTGACAAGCACAGCACAGTTAGTGGCAAGAAACACAGCACTCACAGAGGATGAGCAGGGGTTGGCCACTTTTGGACTGCACGGTGGAGAGTAAGTCATCTTCACGAGAACGGGCATCTCATCATCTGACACAGAGTTGGCAGGCTTGTCTTTGACTGTGGCAGTGCTGGCAGAGGGCTGCGTGCTGGGCTCAGGTGACAGAAGCTTTACAGGGACAGACACTGGCATGACGATGGGCGCGAGGCTATCCACCTCTTTAGGCAGCGGCTGCTGTGGTGGTTTCTCTCCTTCATCCTGTACAGACAATTAAAGGCTTTCAGCCCGAGTGAGGGAGAGCTACTCTTGGATCGATACACTACGCAACGTATGCACCGTGGCTGAAAAGAAGTGGCCAGGGTTACAAAACACACAACAGCGTTGCTTCTTGGACTCTCTTATTTGCCTTGAACGAAGCTGGCAGATTACTTATGACTCCTACATAGGATTCAGCCTCGGTGATAAATAACCACATTAAGCATCTTTACAAGGTAACTTGCAGGAGGGGAGATAAACACGTGCTCTTTTTATCACCATAAAGACAGACTTCTCCATCACCCACCTAAAAACAAAAGACACAGATGGTGTAACTCTGGTAGCTCTTTGCCTTCCTGTGGTATTCCCCGTTAGGACAGAATTTCTAAAATACCAGGATGGAGAAAGACTGACTGACAGGGCAAGTTATTTTTATGCAGAACAATTCAAACCCACATTTTTGGTTTGGTATTTGTTGATACCTATAGAACTAAAACACTTGGGAAGAAAGCTGTCAAAGATTCAACAATCCTGCTCCTTCGATTAAAGCCTGGGAAGGCTTCCAATAAACATCCCTTAGTCATCCAAGTAGTCCAAATGAAAATAAGGAAGACTTGATGTTCCTGATATTTCTAATACAATAAACAAACACAAGGGGAAAAAAATTTACATGCTCCTGGCACAACTTTGTAGGGTGTTTTCGTAATGTGCAGAGAAACAGAAGGACAAACGCTGTTCTGTCCTCCACCACTGCCTCTGACTTTCAAGCACGACTTCTGGCCTACAAACTAGCAGAATTATGTGCATTTCTACTTACACAGGGTATGACATAACAAAACAGCGCCGAGAAGAACAAGTTTTGACAGCAAAGCAAAGCACGGCAAAGCAAGCAAACATCAACACAGAAAGGAGAGCACCAAATACTGAAGTAAAACAAACTGCTACCTGTTTGAAGTTAGGAGATGCTCTTACTCCTCCGTGTGACCTCATGTGACCATTTAGAGCAGGCAAACTCTTAAACTCCTTCAAGCATATTGAACACATTAGCTTGTTCTTTGCATCAGCTCTCTCAGGAAGTGTTTCTCTGTTCTGGCCACTGGTGTTATTTTCATTTTTTTAGCATGGAACAGAAGAAGAGACATTAGTTTGGCATGTTCCCTTTGTTGCAGAGGAAGCTTTTTAGTCAAGGAAGTCAATAAAATTTTACAGCTAGATGGTTATAAAGCCACAACTAAGCACAGGGTGAGTGCTGTGGAATACACAGGCAATAACCTAGAACAGCTGCTCCCAAGATGGGGAGAAGGGAAGTTTTGAGTAGGACACGCTCATCAAAACTTGGCCCTTGGCATGGAAGAGTCTGAGAACCCACAAGCTCTGTCATGACAGACTTACATTTCCCCACTCATGACAGCAGTTAACAAGTACTTGGACACAATGCCCCTACTTAGGGTAGACAACCATGGTGGAGGACACCTCAGCCCTTCAGAGATGAGACTAAGAAAAACAGAATATCCCTGCTGCCAAAGATACAAATCCAAACCACACATCACCTCTTCTCTTACAAATGCAACACAGAGATAACTGCTCCCCTGCTTTTGCTTTTTCTTTGGTTCCTTTTTTTTTTTTCCCTTTCTTTTTTTTGAAAGACAAAGCATTTATTTGATTTTATTGCTGGGAGGTAGGGTGGAAATCACACAAACTTAAATTCACAAAGCACAAAACTAAAGATGTTTCTAGAAGGGCAACAACTATAACCTACCCAGAGTGCGTTCCCCTCCCTCTAAACAGCAGCACTCCTTTGTATTTTTCATATTTAAATTAAAAAGACAAAAAAAAAAAATCTTTAAAAAAATACCTTTGTTCTGGGGACAGCGGCTGCAGTCTGCCATCTGACAGTTGCACCTGCTATCAAAGGAGGAGAGGGGAAAAGAGGGGGGGAAAAAGAGAAAAGAATTTTTCAGGAAATATTAATGCATAAATGAAGGTCCTCACAGCATTATGTTTGCATTTTCCATATGATTTTATTAATATTAAAAGCCTCTGAGTTGAGAACCTTACACATCTCTACCAAATCAGTGCCTCTGTGAGCATGGCTAGTGCAAGTTTTCTTACACTCACCTGCTGCTTGAAGCCTGTGCTCTGACCCAGAAGTATTACTTGTGGAAACAGGGAGTTGACTAACTCTTCCTGAACAATTGAGCCCTCAGGTGTTGAAAAATTAGCAGGAGTGCTTTGTTGTAGCTGGGTCCCTCCTCCCCAGAAACCGAGGCAGAACTTCCCAAAGCCTCTTGCAAGGGAAGCAGCAGCCCTGCAGCAGCAGCAGCTCTGTGCTGCTGCCAGCCTGGCCCAAAGCCAAGCCAAGCGATGTAGACAGGAGGTCTGTTAACAAAGTTCCCCAAAACATCCCACCGATGCCCACCGCTCGCAGCCTAACCTTCCGGCTCTCCTGCAACCGTTTGGTTTCCACACCTTGCTACTCTTCTGCAAAACAAATTTGGCTGAGCATGGATCTAAAATATTACCTACCTGAGGCCACACAGCGCTGGGAGAGTCTTGCTGAGAGCTTTTGTTGTTCAGATGAACTCCTGAGGGTGGCAAAAGAGTTCGGTGAGGGACAGCATTACCTACAGAATTAATCTCCTGCCGTGCGGGATCCTCCGTAGTCTCTGGTGGAGTGAGGCCAACATGGGAGTTCAGAGACAGTGCTCTGCTCTCACTCAGATATTGCTTCTGCTGATCTTGCTGCTGCTGCTGCTGCTGCAGTAAACTCTGTGGGTACAAGTGCCTGTACTGTTCGTGTGGATCCTGGTAGCAATACTGAGGCACTGCTCCCAACTGGATAAGCTGCACAGGATGACTTGGATCCTGAGGGTACTGGTGTGGTTCATGCATAGTCTTTGGATCGGGTTCCCTGTGATACGGAGGAAGCGGCAATTGCATCTGTTGCTGCTGTTGCTGTAACTGCTGCATGACAGGTTGCGTTTGGTAATACTGAGCTATTTGCATCGGACACTGCCGCTGCTGCTGCTGCCGAGTTGGCTGTTGCTGCTGCTGCTGGATCTCCTGTATTGAGAGCCGCTGATGCCCCTGCTGCGGCTGAGCGTAGTATTGAGTCTGCTGCAAGTGCTGCATCTGTTGCGGTAAGAGCTGCTGGGACTGCATTTGTTGAACATGCGTCTGTCCTTGCTGAAACGCAGAATGCATCTGCATTTGCGATAAATACTGCTGGTAGTCATAGTACAACTGTTGGGGCTGCATGACTTGCATTTGTTGCTTTTGCTGTGTGCTTGCAAAATTCTGGTGCGTTTGCTGTGGCACTGGTTGATATCTTTGTACACTGGAAGTTACAGGCTGTTGCTCAACCGCTGGCTTCTGGGACAGCAGCTGCCTGAGCGCACTGTCACCAGAATTATCCACCATTGAAGACTCCGTGTGCAAAACCTGAGCCATGTTGTTGACTTGAATTCTCAGATTTTGGTTAGCAAATACTTGTGTAAAGGAGTCCAATTTATGCAGGACCCCACTGGTAATTTTTTGCGATCGATTTTCACTGGGTTGAGAGTAAGAATATTGGTATCCGTCATGGGACTCCCCCTGCCCAAGGGGGCTCCACATTGCGCTTTGATTGTTCAAGCTGTTCCTCGCTGGGACATGGTTTCCTGAGCCAGAATGTGTCCAACTGGTTTGTCTAGATGTATCCATTGACCCAAGACTTTTTGAACCTACAGGCAAAGCTATACTGTCTCTTGAATCTTGGGGAAACTGTGGGGAGAGAGGGGACGCCTGGGGAGCATCCATAACAGATGTCCCATAGCTATGATTTAGAGATGGAAGGGAGTTCATTTGGTGCTGTTGGTAGTACAAGTTCTCGTTGCTGTTGGCAGTATGGTTAGTTTTATACAATTGCTGGTCCCCCATTTTTGGTCACTTCTGTTCCAAACTTACAGGCACACGAACCATTGAAATCTCTATGAACCCTGAGATAGCTGAGTGAGGGGAAGGAAGGGGAGGGGAAAAGAAGCTAGAATTACTTATAATTCAGCATGTCCACGTGCATCACAAGGACTAAGATTTTCTCCAGTCTGTCAGTAATTCCAATCTCACACTTGACGTTGCTTCACATCTTCAATAAATGGACCACAGCACAAATCCTCCACAGATCAATAGGTTCAGCGTGCCAGGCACCTGCGGAGTAAGAGAAAGACAAGGTAAGTGCTGGCTCTTTGCATAAACTGTTATTGTTATTCCCTCAAAGTAAACTGTAAAATCTCCTAGTTTGAAATGCATAATCAGATACAAAATTGTAGCAGCTGGGCTATTCCAGAGCAGTTAAGATTACTTCATCTCATCCCATTATCCTGCCTCTTCTCTAGTGCTCTGATAAAATCAGTCTGCCAAACCAATAAAGGCGTATTCTTCAAAACTGTTTTTTCCCCTAAAGTATATGAACATTCAAGCAGTTTTAGCTGGCCACGTACTGCTCTCTCACAATTAGTTTTAGCCAGACAGTTGACTACCAATCCAAGTCACCTTCCTAGTGTTACAGCTTTCTTGTCAAGAGCAACATGCTCATTTTATAACACAAAATCAAGTACTGCGGACACCACAGGTGCCTCCACAAAGGCCTGAAAAGGCAGGTGAAAGAAAACCATAGCTTTGAACAAAGCTGACCGTACTCAGATATCAGCATGTAAAAGGACATACAGAAAAGTCAATTGCAATCCAGGATTTGCACAGAGCCTTCCACAGCTTCTCACAACTTCCAGGATATCTACAGGTGGTATCCACTGGCAGTATGAAAATAAAGTGTCACTGAAGAATAAGATGCAACACTAATGCTCATTGCTGTGACCATAAAAAAAAAATCCCGAGCATACTTACCCAACTGCATCTGTGCACGTAGCTTTGTTTGCTACGTCTGTGTGGAATCTGATTAATGCTAAGACCAAACCAGTCCATGGAAATCTTCTCATCACTCGCCTTACATCAGGAGTGCTCAACTCCAACTTCCATTCTACCCTCTCACCCTTTCTTCTTCGCTTTGCATTATTTTAACAGACTAATTTATACCCAACGCAACCTTTTATCATTTTTACTGTATAAACTGTAATTCAGATTAACACTTTACAGATGTCTGTACTGGTTTTGATGAACAAAACAAAATACATAGGCGCATTATAGGGTTGTTTTACTGTTCCACAGTATGAAGCGATCACTGTGTCTACAATCACAGACATGCACAGAGGTACAAAATGCCTATGCACACATAAATACATTTAACATAGAAGCTGATTCCGAACTTTAACAAGAGCACAACCTTCACTCTACCTCCTTCACATCTGCCTTTCTAAACGTAATGCTTTCCACCAAAGACTCCTGCCTACTAATGCCCTTACCTTTTTAAACTTAGGAGAATCCTTGATCTAGATGGATAAATGTGAAGTCACTGACGGAGAAAATGTTAACCATTGCCAGATGCATATTAACGAGGTCTGTGCTAGCAACAGCAAATAAGGGTAATACGTAGCTGCAGGCAGAAAAAAACCTTTTCCGTTCTAGCATAATGTATGACAGAAAACCATAGCGCCCAATGAAGAGGGCTTTCAGTGTGCACAGTTTTTGTGTAAACCATCTGCAGCCATTAGCATGGAACATTTTCACGTGACAAATAATGGCTGAGAATAATTGCAAGTTTATTTCCCCTTTCCAGAAATATACATTGCTTCATAGTTTCTCCGAACACACTCCCTTCCAGATTTTTATAGATGCACAATTAAAAAAAAAGATAGGAGTCAACAATGAATGGTCAGGCTGCCAACAAGATTTTTCAGCCACAACCCAACTTCAAAGGCTTCCTATTAAAAATTATGAAGGGAAACTAAACAAAGCCTCCATGAAACATTCAAAGGGCATAAAAATAAACACTGTGTGATATTTCACACTGAAAGGCCATCAACTTTTAGAGGAAGAGAGGGATCCTACACAGGAATATGCATCTCCTCTTATGCCTGCCAAGTTAAGAAAGCTCAGCCGAGATGCTCTGAACACATCTTCCCATGAAAACAGGGCACTATTGGATCTGTCGATACACCTTTTGTATAGGAGGTATGTCGCATTTCACCTATTAACAGTGTTGTAATTTACACCAAGTTCCTTGGTTTTGGTCCTTCTTTTTAAAGCTTGAAGTGACAAGTATTAGTCAAAGGACAAGAAATAAGTGATACAAACCACTGAGCGAGAATAAATGTCTCCAGGAGACAATTAAAAGACTGCGAGAATTTCAGGAGTAAGGACAGTAAGAGCACTTGTTCTTAAGGCAGCAAACAACATGATTTTGGTATAAAAATGAATCAAGTGGCCACCCAGGCCCCTGACCCCCTACTCTTCCCACAGGCAGGAGCACTACAGTGGCAGATGCTACTGCCTGTACCAGCAGCCACAGCTACTTTTGTGGTCACCAGAGAAAACGTCAACCCTTGGGCATGCACCAAATTCCGCTTACTACACCCTTTCACCTGGGGGTTACCTGTCACAGTTCTCAGGGTCCTGGAAAACAGTCAAGAAGGTTTTATATCTGAGTTATTAGCAGAAACCTCTCTCTCCCCCTCTCAGCACAAAAAAACCCAACCCAAACCAAAACAAAAACACTCATAAAAATTTCCTCTCCAGCAGCTCCAGTATCCTCAACTCGCCTCCAGTTTGGGAGGTGGGACATACTTCTGTCTGTTAGGTAGATTACAGAGTTATCATCACAGTTACACAGAAACATTTGTAAAACTCTGAAAAAATTATAATGGAATGTTATATTAAAATACCAATCAAGTCACAAAAGAACTGGAAAGTTCAGTCACTATGAGAATCCCATTTGAAAAAAATGTGTATTGTTTTCAAACACCACCCCCCCCTTTCCCTCCCCAGAAAACCACCACCCAAAAGAAAAAAAGAAAGATGAAAATATGCCTTTCAAAAGCATCACTGATCTGGAGGGAAAAAAGTGCAAATGTTTAAAAAGCATTGTTATTCTACCTTCAGGTAACATAGAAAAAAAATAGATAGGCACATTGATAAAAGCATAATCAGTAATAAACCAGCCCCTTAGATACCAGATTTTTTTTCAGCACTTGAGCAGGCTTAAATTCAAGGGCGTGATGCTGTAGATACCGAGCATTTGCGATCAGCTTTAACAAAATGCTAACAGTGTACATTTCTTGTCGGATTAAAATCTAACAAGAGTATTTCAGTGCTGTACACAACATCATTAAGGCTTTAGGGGCACCAAAGTGAGTCTCTGGCCATCTGAAAAGCCACTGGCAATGTACTGAATGATTTCTATTTCTTTCAACGACAGGAAGAAAATGGTGCTTTTTCTCCTTTTTGTTTAGCACTGTGCCTAAACCCCCCTCACTGCAATTTATCACAACAACAACTCTAACTACTAAATGGTTAAATCAAGCAACTAAAAGCAGCAGGAGTTTTAAAGCAACAATGGTTCTGCAGTTCTGTGTTTCATCTCTTCCCAACAGTCATTTATGCTACTTAACCTATTACATTTCTGACATTACAGATATATCCCAATTACGCAATCATTACAAAGAAACATGAAAACAAATGCAAAAGGACAGAAACATTTCTGCAGACTGCCTAGAAAGAGAAATACCCTACTTAAGTTTACAGATGGAATCTGGACTCAAACTAATGGGAGTTCAATTGATTTCAACAGAGACAAGGTTTCGCTCCAACTCTTTTCTCATCATTTCAGCGTGGTCCCCTGCAACTTGCACAGCTCCATTCTCCAGACCGAAAGCCAAGGACGTGCCAAGCTGGCTGAAATGCCTTTACACACTCCAACTGCCTCCCTCTTCAAACACAAGCAACTGTAAAGCAATACAAGTAGTAGTCTCTCCTGGAAGCATGCCATAACTTAATTCTGCTAAACATGAAATGGAAGAATATTCCAACATTATCAGTCTTCAATAAAGGAAATCTGATTGTCCTCCTTCATAAACTGTATCACTGGAGAGTCAGAACTTCGAGAAGACAACAGGCAGTGAAATATCAAGGAGATGGTAGTTATAACATATAAAAAAAACCACTCCTAGCTCCATCACATACCACAGAAGCTGAAACCTGCAGAATTTTTCAACTCTAGTAAACAACAGATCAAGCCACAGTCACACTATCGAACGGCCTGAATCCACATGAATTTCAGAGCAAGACATCCACTCCACGGAAGTCGGTGCATGAAAGTTGGGCTGGGTGTGGGCTGCAAGCCCAGGACTGAATGCCAGCTAGTGCCAGTTTCAGAACTGAGTTAATGGAGAGGGATGACAAAAGACTGTAGGAGAGCAGATGCTGAAGGAAGCAGACCCATTAAAAAGCCATAAAATTATTACAGCAGTGACCTAAGCTGATTCAGTAGGTTGCATGGCTGTGTATCAAAAGGGAATTGGATCCTATGGTTTGTCCAACTTATTTCAAGTTTTTCAGCTGTCACTTTAAGCAAAAATCTACATGCTTTTATAGATTAATTACTAGTTAGCCTGAAAAAAAGACGACTGGATAAGATGGCAGATGCAAAAAAGACCTCCATGTTCAACCAGGTTCTGCAGGACAGAGCACCTGCAGCTACTCACAAGCAACCATATCAGCAGATGCTCATTTGCTGGGGCACCATCCCTCCTCATGTCCCTCCCTCCGGGATGGTAACATGTCAGTTAAAGCAAGTTTAACCACCGCTCTTAGCAATCTAAACTGTTTTTTATAACACTTAAGGCATGCCTGCTTACAGAAATGTGTCATTGCTATGTGTTTTCCCAACACTGCAGACATATTTTAATTATACCTTACCGCCCTTCAGTCACACAGGCTGAGACAGGGCTTTCTCAAGTGGCTGTCTTTTTGCTATTAGAATATAAGCTTCATTTTTAACTGTGGATAAGGTGAAATCCAAACCCAGAAGTTCTCTGTTCCCTTCCTTCCTTTCAATTCCCGCCCCCCCCTTAGCTTCAATAGAAACAAAACAGGATTTATCTAGCCAATTTTTAGCCTTTTTTATGAGAATGTTTTTATTGGCCTTTTTTGTTATTCAGAACTGTGAGATCTTCTGCTAAGCTATTCCTAAATCAAGACAGCCACCATTCACACCATCTTGCTCTCTGATTTCCTTTAGGACAGTCACAGGAATATACAGCAGTTCCTTCCCCGATAGCCTCCATTCTGCCAACATTGATGCTACCAGCAGCCCCTGCCACACGGGCTGACTATAACCCAGCCTTTAAGCAACAGCACAGACAGGCACAATTTTCCACTGGGCACTACCAATGTACGACCACCACTAAGAACCCACCAACAAGAGCGGCTTTAAAAAACAAGAGAGCGCTACCTAAGAACAGATGCACCTGCATTACTCAAACCCAGCTCTCAGGAGCGAAGCTGGCACTACCCCTACATCTTCAGATATGGTGGCTGCGGTAAAGCTGGATGGCTGAGAAGCACAGAATTGGGAGAGGAAGAGTGGCATATTTCAGACCCCTGCGCTCTTGCAGGCTGTTTAGATACCAGGTTTGCCTCCATAACTCTTTGCGTAGCCACAGTTCAAGCCCCAGCTCCAGGTTTTTTTTGGGCACAGGAAATAAGTACGTGAAAAAAGCAGCACAGTACTGAAACAGAATGAATAATTTCTAACGCCAACCAAGGTGGTTGGGTGAACTAGCAGAGAGAAAAGGGGAAAGAGAGGTGACAAGATAACAACTCAAAGATCTACTTTTTTTTTTTTTTAAAAAGTATCTACAGAAACCCTGAAGACATCTGATATAGCAATAGAGGCAGATACTGAAAACAAGGGTCAAAAGGTATCAGAATCATGGCTATTTTGGTTAGAACAAACACCGAAATAGCAATAGGGATTTCAAGGACCAACAATAATTTTCTATAGCTATCTCAAGGACAAATGCTTATAGGGCTGAAAAGTTTTTCATCCCAATCCTAGATACAACTGCTTCTATGTTTTCTACTGCACTTCAATTTTGGCTTTCTTTGAATGGCAGATCTCTCAAATCCACACCCATACCTGCATACAAACACCAAGGTTGGCGTTGTTAGGCAAAACAAACAACAAACCCACTTCAGTATATGAGAACATAAGCAAATAAAATAATTGCAAAAGTGAAAAGAGAATGGAAAGGAAGCAAAATATTTAGTACACTGATTTTATAGCAAGCATAGTAAGAAAGCTATACACTCTTAAAATGGAAGGGGAAAAACAGATTAGCTGCTTTTTAATATTAATGCTGGTAATTCTTCAACAGTTGCACAAATCCTTCAAAAATTATCATTCCCTTTGCAGCTGAGCTCCTTCTGCAGTGCAGTTGGAAAGGCTGCTGAGTCTCATGTGGCTGCTCATTTAAGCTGTTCCCATTTCCACTCAAACTGAATTAGGACATTCTAGTCTCTCTTAATAAAGAACACATTGGACTTGGGGGAGGGGAGAGCAACGACAGCATTGGGAGGGGAACCGAGCAATTTCTCTACTTCAATGAAGTTTAAAAAAGACGCAACAAAAAAACCCAACAGCAAAACCAACAGTTGATCATCTCAGGAAAGCCTCTAGAAAAGGGGGAGGAGAAAGGAAGACAAGCAAGCAGAAACATTTTCCTCTCCTTTTGATCTAAGTTACAAGAAGAAAACGCATTCTGAAGCACTGGTAATTTAATGAAAACTTTTTTTTCCCCAAACTAACAGAATTCTGGTTATTCAAGAAGAGGAGGCTGATTTCTAAATAAAGCCATTAACTCAATTTAGTCTAAGGGAGATACAGTTCCATGAGTCCCAAAGAAACGAAGGTTGCTTCAACAAATCTGATTATCTTTGCTGTCAGTGAATTGGCGTTACGGTTTCAAGGTACTTTGAAGGGTTTGGAGAACTGCGACTGAAGCAGGTATCACATTACTTCATAAAAATGACAAATATAAAATGATGTGATCTCACAATACTGATTAAAAATAAAATACAAACCTTGACTAAGGCCAGAAGGGCACTTGAATTGCATATTCCATGACAAAGTGACTAAAAAGTGTACAGAAGACAGCATTAATTAAAGGGGCTGATCACCTGTGATAAAAACAATGATTTTTTGATTATTCACCAATACATTACTGCGTATTTGATCAAGGCTGAAGCTATCTATGAAACTCTATTTGAAATCTCTTCAGCCAATTTGGGTTTACTGACTGCTTAGATGAAATAAATTGCAGTACCTTCTGCTGAGTCTTACATCAAGGGCAATACTCTCAAATGCTCCCTGGAAAATAAACATGCCCTATTATCAAAATTGCCCTCAATTTCATATTTTAGTTTACTACTATACTGAACTGAGTGACTTGTTTTTCCCCAGCAAGATCCTAGTTCTGCAGACATGACAAGACTCTGCCGTGAAGACCTTAGGACAGAGAGGTTAGACCTTGCCCACTTATCATATGTGGCTACGTTACAACCTCTGGTCACTGCTGTTGATCTGGGGGAGAAGTGGAAATTTTTATGCCTTTCCACTCAAACATCAATCCATTGGCTATTGTTGTGACCACAGCCATAAGCATACAATTTTAGTATAAGGTGAGCATCCTTATAATGCACTTAACCAGTTTCTTCCTGACCTCTACAGTGTTTACACTGTGAAGCTTGTAATGTGATTGCCTTTTTCTGTAACTGTAAATGCTGTGAAACAGTCAGAAAACATATGCTAGGATTTGCAAAAACAGGCAAGAAGGAAACATCCTGAGACAGATAAACAATTTAAAAAAACAGGCAGAAGTAGTAGTATGTGGAAAATAGCATATGGCTAAGCTTTCAGTAAAGAAGGAACAGCTATTTTGAGCCCAGTGTCTCCCTCAAAGGAGACAGTTTTCAGAAATGCAGCTGCAGGACCCTTGGAAAAGTCAATCCCTCTAAAATACATCATGTTGGTACCTAGCAATGGAGCCAAGTAAAATCCGATGGCTATGCAGAACCGACCACCGTGGTCGCTTTTTTTTTTTTTTCTTTCTTATTAAGGTAATACCTATTTTGCTTGTATGAGACAATACAGTCAAGGTAGTCCTTTAAGAAAGATTTAAACGTATGGGCATCTCCTGCATCATACCTATTGTGGTACATAAAATAATGTTTTACAGAACACAAAGCCAACACACAACTAGTCATATTTGAGAAGTCCATCAATAAAGCCACAGAGACTCAGAAGCCCAGACTTTGGAAAACAGTCAAAAAGCATTGAGCCTTATTAAACAAGCCAGCCTCATAGAAAGTGGACATATGATGCTGCAACATTACCTGATTTTTGAGGGTTTGTGAGACTCCTGTATCTTGCTGTGCTGTCCTTGCCATAACATTTCATGCTGCTTTCATTCTGTGATCTCAAAGTGATGTATCTAAACATAAAGCAAAAGAATGGAAATTAGTTTTTCCCCCCACGATTATCTTATAAAATATCACCAACCTGCCCCAAACCATGAGCAGACTTGCAAGAATGAGCTTCCTATTGCAACACAACTAAATACTAACTTCTATTCAATATAGTATCTCCATGCTACTCTGTTCTTCAAGTCACTACTGCAGAGGACATCTATCAGCACTGTAACTCCCTTAAAGAACAACCAAGAACCTCTTGCCCATATCAATAGCAAGAGACTGGTTCATTGTCAAATCTCTGGGATTGATACATCCACAATCCTTCAAATTACAGACTGAAATACGAGTAAATTCATCCCTTCTTCTTACTCAGCTTGGCGCCTACTGCAAAATGAGGAATGGGTTGCGTTGATGCAATAAATAAAACAAGATTGTGCCTCTACTGCAGACACCGTAAAGATTTCACAGCATCTTACACTGCTTTGACAAAACCCGAAGACAGGCTGAATGCTCTCACGGAGAGGAGATTTACTGGCCCAGAGCTTGCAACCTACATGACGAGCATCACACAAACAAGAGAAGGTATAGCAATCAGGAAGGGAGGGATTAATGAAAGTCAAAGGTGCGGGAGATACAATCAGGTTGTCACCCAGTGCAGAACAGATATCTAGACAAGGCATCTTAAATTATTTACATGAAAACAAGACATTTGTTTTTGTAGGTGCTGCTGCCAAAACAGCTTTTAGGGAAGGCCCTGAACACCCGAGGGTGTTAAGAGAGCTGGCTGATGTCACTGCAAGGCTGCTCTCTATAATCTTTGAGAAGTCGTGGAGATCAGGAGACATCCCAGAAGACTGGAAGAAGGCTAATGTCACCCCCCTCTACAAGAAAGTCTTAAAGGAGGACCCAGGAAATTATAGGCCCATCAGTCTTACTTCAGTCCCTGGGGAAGTTATGGAACAAATCCTCCTGGGGGCTACCACAAGTCAAATGAGGCACGTGATTGGGAAAAGCCAGTATGGATTCACCAAGGGCAAATCATGCTTGACAAACCTGATCGCCTTCTACGACAAAGTAACCTGCTCGGTTCATGTGGGGCGAGCAGCAGACATTGTCTACCTGGATTTCTCCAAGGCTGTCGATATGGTTTCCCACATCCTCCTCCTAGAGAAACTGATGCGGTACGGTGTAGACAAATGGTCTGTGCGGTGGGTGGGGAACTGGCTGACAGGCCGCACCCAGAGGGTGCTGGTAAACAGCTCCTTTTCAAACTGGCAACCCGTCACAAATGGGGTCCCCCAGGGATGTACCCTGATGAAGTTTGCTGGTGATACCAAAGTGAGTGGGGAAGCGGACACTTCGGAAGGGAGAGCCACCCTGCAGGAAGACCTGGGAAGGCTGGAAGAGTGGGCTAACAAGAACCTTATGAAGTTGAACACAGACAAATGTAAGGTCTTGCACCTGGGAAAACATGATCCAGGAGTGCAGCACAGGCTGGGATCTACCCAGCTGGGGAGCAGCTCTGTGGAAAGGGACCCGGGGGTCCCAGGGGACAACAAGCTCAATATGAGTGAGCAGTGTGCCGCTGCAGCCAAGAAGGCCAATAGGATGCTGGGTTGCATCAATGAGGGCATCACCAGCAGAGATAAAGTCGTCATTATCCTGCTCTACTCAGTGCTTGTCAGGCCACACCTGGAATACTGTGTACAGTTTTGGCCCCTGCTATACAAAAAAGAAGTGGACAGGCTGAGGAGGGTCCAGAGAAGGGCCACAAAGATGATCAAAGGACTGGGAAGCCTGCCGTATGACGAAAGGCTGAGAGAAATGGGTTTGTTCGGCCTTGAGAAAAGGCGGCTTAAGGGAGACCTTATCACCATGTTCCAGTATTTAAAGGGTGGCTACAAAGATGGAGACTCCCTTTTTACAAGGAGTCACATGGAAGAGATGAGGGGTAATGGGTACAAGTTACTCCTGGGGAGATTCTGATTGGACACAAGAGGAAAATTTTTCACAATAAGAACAGCCAGCCATTGGAATAGTCTCCCCAGGGAAGTGGTGGATTCCCCAACACTGGACGCTTTTAAGATTCGGCTGGACAGGGTACTGGACCATCTTGTCTAGACTATGCTTTTGCCAAGAAAAGTTGGACCAGATGATCCTCGAGGTCCCTTCCAACCTGGTATTCTATGATTCTACGAAACAAGCCTGGAAGCTTAAGGTGCAATTCACAGCTCACTGATATCAATAGGAAACTCTTCATTTGCATCAAGCCCTGACAGGTTTTGGAAAGTTGTTCCAGGCTTAAGACAAAACTGTATAAGTGACTGCTTGTGGGAAAAGAGCACAGATAACCTCAGTGACCTCCATCAGCATTTTCCTCCTCTCACCTTCACGCTAGATTCACTTGTTTAACTTGTTCTTTAAAAAAATCTCTGACAACAGGTCCCAAGCACTGTGACACTACCACATACAGCACGAAGCTGCCCCCCCCCCCCCCAAGTCCAGCAGTTCCTTGTGCAGAACAAGGGCCCTCCTTTAACCCACCAGCAAGGTGGGGGAGACGAACCCAAGCAGCTCCCTTGCCCTGCCCAACGCCAGCCTCTGCCTCCCCCTTCGCCTTCCCCCAGGGCCACAGGAAACAGACAGGTGCACAGCACAATCCAGACACCAACTCGCTCCATCAGAACAGGCGCCACGGGAGACAGCGGAGCTCCTTACAAAGTCTGACCTGCCCAAAACGTCTTTCTTTGACGGAACACCTCAGCTGATGGTAAATGCTGGTAGCATCGCACAGGGACACATGGATTTTCTCGGATCCAAGTGCGTTTTTGCTTACAACATTGTTGTGTTGAGTCCCAGTACCTAACACCTGTGCACATCCACGTCTTGCTACAAATGTCAGCTGAAATGCTACAAACGTCCCGGAAAGCAAACTGTTCGTTACCTGCTTGCATCCTATCTGCTGACGGCTTTTCTCAACAAACCCCATGAATTTGCCTCTCTGATGAAATAAGGCAGGTTTTAATAAGCCCACATGTACTTAATCTTTATCTAACTTGTTTTTTAAACTGGTATTTAACACCTTTAGGTCTGTAACAGGCATATTGAATCTTCCAGATGACTGACAGGTGTATACCATCACTTTGTGTTTGTCACAGGAAATATTCAGAGACACAATGAAAAGCCAAGGTTAACGCCAGTGGAACCAAAAAAGAAAACTTCCCCCCCCCCCAAGTTTAATACAGCTATTTAGAACCTGCCAAGATGTTTAAATTTCATTTTAAAAAACCCTGCTACATCACGACCAGTGACCAAAGTCACAGTGTATAGTTTTGCTTTCTTTTTCATTTATCTGCTCTGGAACAATGAACGCTAGTATTAAACCTAAAATTGCCAAAGTATTCTGCAGGCAAACCATCCCTGGCAGCTTCCTACAGAGGCCAGGCCGATGGACACTGGGAAAAGCAACAACAGGAATGCCCTGGAAAACCCTTGCCTCTTTTTCTTACTTGTTTTGGCTGCTTTTCCCACTGTACCACCTTCATCATCAGAGCTACAATACCACTCATATGCAGTCGTATGTAAACTAGCAGGTAAGTGCAAAGCTCTCATATGTAATACCATAGTTAAAGAATAAAACTTTGGGTATTTTAGAGCCAGAGGTAGTGAACTGATGGCTGATAAATACTGAAAACAGTCCCAATGTAACTAACACAGGACCAAACACTGCAAAAGTTCAGAAAATTCACAAATGAAATTTTAATTCCTTTCATTAAATTTTAATCAGCATCTCATTTTTTGAGGTTTAGATTAAAAAGCAATCTAACTGTATATTCCTTTGCCATATTCTTCAGTTTTGTTCCCATTCCAGCCCCTAGATTTTGCATATAACCAAAGAACAGTAAGGAGAAGCTGAGAAGTGAAGCCTACAGCAACATTTACAAATTAAGAGCTAAGTCAGAGATCGGCGATCCCATACACACAATATAAATTTTTGTTCTTCTCTCTTCATTAGGATTGATGACACTACTGGAAAATAAGGAGCACATAATACCTTTCATGGGAACATAAAGGACAGATGAATTAGCAGAGAGAGAATGCAGCTAAATCAATTTCTCATCTCAAGATAGTAATGGGAGGCAATTTCTTGAACTTTACTACGCTTGTAACGTATTGATTAGCAAAGCTTCACACTGAAAGTTAAACAAGGTATTTTTCCAGGGATAAAATGGAGGATGGCAGAAAACTCGAGGCAACACACCAAAGAACGGGGATTTTCTCCAGCCACCTTACAGTTCAGAAACTCAAAGTTTCCACCTACCTGCAAGTTACTGCAACACACGAGAGGAAGATTTCTAGATGAAGGCTGCATTAGTCCTGCAGGAACCTTCATAGAGCAGATTTAAGGAGAAGCAGAAAGACACAGTGCTGCTCTAGGAGCGATGGCACAAACACCATTACCGGTTACGCTACCTGCGGCATGAGGCTGCGGCAGCAGCTTGGGGGAAGCATTTTTGTTGCAACACTTCAGCTCCCCTTGGCTGCAGGTTGCCATAAAAAGCCACTTCCCAGAGGTCTTTGTCTCCACTGTGACTACATCATGCTCCGAGATACTGATCCCCTTCCCAAACTTCTGGTACTGCTCTGAGCCCTAACAGCAGGTTAGGACGAGAAGAACCTTTGGCTGGCTGATAAAGATGCCCCACTCAACAACCATGAAAAGCCGTGCAGTGAGACCAAGGAAAGCCATGCACGTGCTCCATGGGCTGGTCAAGCGTGCCTGGCACAGGCCACGTGCTTCCAAGGACAACGCTACAGCTGCACGACAGATTTTAGATATTAAAAGAACAATACAGATCAAAGACAGGGATACACATATCCTCTACCAAAGTAAAGTGAAATGTTAGACATATACCCTTCTAGAATAGCTATGTTTACTTTAATGGGATGGACTTTTGTACCATTTGACATTAAGAACTTAACTGAAGTGTTAAAATTGGGAACTCAGACTTCCTATAGATCATCATCAGAGCATCCAAAATGTCATTCTGAGAGATTACAAAAAAAAAAAAAAAAAAAAAGGGTCATTTGGGATTTCTCTTCTCCTGCCCAGTGGCCGCCTGTCTACCTAACCATACACAAACACCAGCTGATAACCTTCGCATGAAATGAATAAGCCTTACCTGCTTTAAATCAGTGAAACTCAAGAGTTTTCTCTACTGTATTTGTCATTATTTCTACTACAAGGGTGACCGAGAGCAGCCTGTTATCTAAATTGGCTGGTCATAATTAAACAGTATTTAGTTATTTTTGGAGCAGAAAAGGGGAAAGTAAGCCACCTAGGATAAGAAACATAACAACAGAGTACATGTATTAAACAAGCAACACCAACAAAGACTGTAATATCAACTGGCAAAACCAGCAACAAAAAAAAGTTGAAAGTAACAGAACTATCACCATCAATCATGTGCCGTTAATTTAGTTCACTTAACACAACTATATCAGAGCACAGTCTCTCCCCACATGCTGGAAGTCCTCTCTTAACCATCAACTTCATGATTTTGTTACCCTTCTCTGGTCCATGTTCAGCTTTCTGGTTGCACCGTATTTCTTAAAGAAACTCTAGAAATTCAAACTCTCTTCTTAGGACAAGATTCTTCATGCATGCAAGATTATTTTTATATGCTCATTTCTACATCTTTGAAACGCTTCAGGAATATTGCATTACATTTATTTCCACAGCAAATCTCTTGGACAAATGACACCTTACAGATGAGATGCTATGGCACAGACAGATGACAAATTCAAAAAAATCTATTAGTTTTTCACATGTAGGGTCCAGCACTTCAGATAACAGATACTGTACAATGCTAGATTATGTTTAAAGCAGTCTTGACTTGAGCTACTGGTCAGATGCCTATGAGTCACACAAAGGAAACGGGTGATCACACTAGAAGAGGCTACCATAGGCATAACTGGTGACTACCCAGGAGATGGCTGCCTCAAGTAACTGCATCAGGTGGCTGCTCTGTGGCGCTGGCCAGAATATAATCCAGTTTCCTCAGGCAGGGCTCAGCTTGTCCCATCCAGGAGAAAATCCTATTTCTTGCAATTCCTTCCATCTTTCATCACATAACTTCAAACAACCGCAGCAAATTAATTGGGGATCCAACACAGCCTCCCCTCTACAGCAGTTTAATTTATCTTCAGAGCAAATCCATCATCTGTACTAAGCTGGACAGGAGGTTTTTTGGATGGGGAACAAAAAATAAATACAGTTCACAGTTCTCTCATGAAGTGCAATTATGTAAAACCAGGCTAAAATGAAGTTATAAAAGCATACTTTCATTCTGGTGTTTAATCTGAAAGAGGTTGGCTTAATATCTTATCTGTGTGGTGTCATTTAAAAAGGATATGCCATTACACGGTATTGTCTAAAAGTTGGAATAGTTCTTCTGTCAGTCTAATACGGCCTCTATGCAGACCAGTCAAGTTGAATGAAGTAAAATTACGGCAGTGACAGGCTGTCACCCGGCAGGGGAAGGCATGCTAGCAAAACGCTCATCTGAGTTGGAGAGGTATTTGCCAACAGTAGAACCTCAGATTCACTCCGACAATCCTGTCTCCATCCCCAAGCGTGTTTGGGCAGGCAGAGGTTTGCCTGCCCATTCCTGCAACTCCTGCGCTCGTCTGCTTCTTTCCTTTCTCTTCTTTCCCTAAGTCAGTCCTTTCTCCAAAACTGAGTCCCTTTCCAAGATGCATTTTCTTCTCCTCTGTCATGCCAGGCGTCACCCCTCAGGTACCCAGCCATTCTTGTCTCCTCTCCTCTGCCTCTACTCAGCTCTCTTCCCTCAGGTCCATGACCTATACCTCCTGCCACACAACCATTTCTTGTCCTCTCCTTATTGAATTCGGATAGCATCCTGGCCGGCAGTACAAGCCTGACAGCCCCAGAGCTGCCTGAGGAACCATCATCTTCCCCTTCACAGCTCTCACATGCTTGCTTCACACTCATCTCCTGGGAAGGACAGTGGACTCTCACTCCCCATCCCCTTCTTCACAACATTCATAATTTTTGCGGGTCTCTTCCATATCGGGTGCCTTCCAGACTGAGGACTCTTGGTGGCTCTTTATCACCCCATACTTTGGATTTTTCTTCTTCTTTACAACATTTTGTGGACTGAGGGGAGGCGAGATAGAAGACATGGAGGACCAGAGCTCCACAGGGTATTGAAGACAGGGGAGCACCACACATTTACGCAGCAGCACATTTATGCTTTCTGTTTTGTTTTCTGTTCCTTCGCTACCGAGTACTGACACTCGTTTTACCGATTGTTACGCTGCCATTTTTACAGGACAACCACAAAGGCTCCTTCCAGAGCAGTAACACCTGGTGCAGCAGTCATCACAGCATACACTGCGTTGTGACCCTCCTCCTCTTCCCACACACATTGCTTTCGTTTATCTACAAGCAATTTCCTCTGGCACTTTATCATCCAATCATTCAGTACAAGGAGTTCTCCTGCAACACATTTCAGCCATCCCTTCTTTTCATTATTCTTAATACCGTAAGCCTACACTCTTGCAAAACGTCAGTGCCTTAAACTATAAGGTGACTGAAACTGTTCAAACAAAATCATCGCCAAAAATGACGTCAATAAACAACCCTGCTTCCTTGAAAAACCCTCAAACTATTCTTTGCCTTCACAAAATTACTGGAAAACAGCCACTCTCCTAAATGAAATTCCCCAATAACTCAAAAAAAAATCTTCAAGCAGGCACTCCCCATAACGAGCTTTAGCCCTAATTGTTCTCAACTCTGCCAAACTGGAACACTTCACAGCAAGATCTGTCAAGATCCCGACAACCTAACGCTTGGACCTCTCGTGCCATGCTAATGTGTCATCCCTGCCCCGAGAAGATGGAGCAGGAGCTCCACAGCTAAGGAAACAGCACCGCCAGGCCAAAAAAAAAACCCTACCCCAAACAAACAAGCAGACAAACCTAAAAGTCTAACAGCTACTGCTTGGTTCCAGATCCTCCGCGCAGAAGGTAGGAGGAAGAAAAAAAAAAAAAGCCATCCCACCTCTCTGCAGACAGACTCCTATGCAGTGCCAAGAATATTTTGAAAGACACAAGATGTATAATAACTTTTCAACTGAATATTCATTTCTGAATTGAAGGGAAACATCTTAAGGGCAAGTGGGCGTAAGGAACGATTCCTCCTCGGCACCGCCGCGCTATTTACTGAAGGCTGTGAATACCCACAAGAATTCAGCTTTGGCCTTCACACTGTACACTAACAAGCTTAGTTTACTGACATTCACAGAGCTTATGGAGCTCTGCTTCAAATGATCCCTCTGAAAGGGACAATTAAATCAGACAACTGGAGATTGAATGACCAACAGAGCTAATTAAATTCTTAGAGTCCTGTTTGTATGTTTATACAAATCTTTCTCACCATTCTTGCTGAGAAGGGAAACGGGCTGGCCTGGGAGGTCGAGGGAACAGAAGTATGCCTTTTTTCCCCCCCTCCCTCCCCTCCATAGTTACAGATCTGTTTGGAACAAAACTTGAGACACGAAATCAATGCAGCCAGTGGTGGAATTCATCTTATTGTGACAGAAATATTCCATTTTCCCTAGCTTATATTTTAAATTGCTTTTTGATATACCAGGTTATTATTTTTTTAGCCCCTTTGGTTCCTTACATAATTGAATGCCACGCCATTCAGCTTTTACAATTACTTTTACCATTTTCAGAGGAACATTGACACTCAGCAGCTTTCTCAGCTTTCTGTGAAGAATTTATTCCCCACAAGTATTAGCTCCACTGAGTATTTTCTTCTTCATTACATTCAAAGCTCTTAGCCATCCCTATAGAAATCTTTTCCCTTGTACAGACTTCCCTGTAGAGTAGGTAGTATTTGCCGATCCTCGGTTTCCTTTCCTAGTATTCCACGTAACCAGAAGTAGCACAGAAACGGGGAAAGGACTATGCTTTTTAATACCATGGTGCCTTCAGCTTGCAGGCAAGGGAGAATGGCTAAGCACAACTTACGGATGCATTTTTGTAACAAATTCGGATTTTGCATTTAATACTTGCAAAAATAACAATGCTCCCCAAAGGTCTCCTAGCTAAGCTATGAACATTTTTCCTAATTACCCTACAGGTATAGATACACAGCCTCTGAAGCTTTGAGAACTGGCTTTTACGATTTCTCTTAGAAGGCCAGCTAAATTTTGGAGCATGGATGCTCCCAGCCCCTCTAACTTTGCTTTCAAGGGATTGTCCACATTAAACACAGGTCCAGCAGCACAACATTCTCTCCAATTTTGCCCACTTGTGACAAAGCACACGGGACACCTGACAGAAGTACTTCATTGATACAGAAGTGGCAAAGTAAATGCATATCATTCTGCAAGGAGCAAGTTCATCCTCCTTAACACTTACCTGAGAGAAATATCAACAGAGAAACACAGATCAGGGTAATGTTTCCCTTCCCAGGTAGGCTAAGGAGAATTATTTGGCCAGTGGTTTTCTAGGGTGGGAGTGGTTTGGTTTTGTTTTTTTAATTTTGTGGACGACTGAGGGGGAAAAAAAAAAAGAAAAGAGCACCTTAAGGAAAGGGCCTTTTAAATAAATCAACGGCTAAAGCTTTATTTCTGACAAAATTGCCAGCTTGTTCCTTAGCAGAAAAATAGAAAGGAGTTTCCAGAGAGTGCCTAACAAGCACCAGGGAGAAAGCCTTCTCTATAGCAGGCATAGTACAGCACCATAGGATCTTCTCCTGGGAATGAACTGTAAGTAGGAAACACTTTGAAGAAGGCGATAAGCTTACTTGTCATCTATGGCTCTACCTTACAGACCAGTTGACCAAGTCATCCTTCAGAATTACTGGAATGTTACCAAGCATCACACTTCCAACTGAAAGCAATGTACGCCTGACCATTTCATACCATTTTCAGCTGTCACAGACAGAGCTTGAATTATTGTCACAGACAATTCAAGAACCAAAAGGCTCTGCCTGCATTTCCCCTGACCCAACTGGCGTCCTGGCATGGTGCTTTCCATGAAGGTGAAGGAACTGGGGGCTCTGCAACAGGAAGCCCAAGGATCACCTCTCGTTTCAAGTCCCAGTTTTGTCTGAGGTCACAGTGACCTGAGTCTAGCATGAATTATGCATAATTGCCCTCCAAGCAAGTGGATGTGTGCCAACTGAACCTCATAAAAGTTTTGGTTGCTAGGAAGTAGCACTGGACATATTCTAAAGTCCTGTTTACTGGAGCCATGGAGGTTCCCCTCTGGAATAATCTTCCACAGTCTGCTCACTGGTTTCTCGAGATGTCGGACTTCTGCTAAAATCTGTGATTTCCCTTTTTCTGTCGTCTAGAGAAGCCTCTATGAATTATCTCTCCGAACAGTCTGCAAAAGACATCCAACATCTTCAGACCAAGCTCATATCTTTAAACAAACTAGATCACATGCCTGGCATAAGTTCTGCTCAGATAAAAGTCTTGCATTCAGACACGGTGTTGTTCAGATGCCCACGTATCTGGAGTTCTGAGTCTCAAACTCCACAAGCCAGCACAGCAGACAGAACCTCAGTACCACTTTATAGAGCTTGTCTTAGCTTTTCAGCCTACTCTCTCCCTCTAGAAGACTGTTGTCTCAAGTGGATACATGATATTTTTACATCAACATTTTTCATCAATTGTTTTATGTGGATATTCAGTTTCAGAGTGTGCTATCTGGAAATCTAGGCTGCTCCAGATCATGCTTTTAAAGACTTACTCTATAATTCTCCTAGCAGTTTGTAGGAGATGCATTTTTATCCTCTGATTTAGAAACACATAAAGGATTCTCCATGGTTATCTTAGCTAAGGTTGGACTTATCAGAGTATTTATTTATTGCATTGTTTACATGTACTGTGAGCCACCCAATGAGGAAATGGAGAAATAAAAACAGCCTCCTCCTGTAGACCACATCATTTCTGACACCATTTCTACTTAGAGATCAGCTCAGTTTTGTTTGTTTTATGGAGGAAGAGAGTAAGCAAACACAGACTTCGGTTTTTCATCATTTACTGAACCTATGGCATACAAGGCTCATTTATCATCAAGCACTAGACTCAAGCTGAAATGCTAATTACAGACACAAAGAAAAGGTAATGTGATTTCAATAATTAGTAAGCAAGCAATTCTCAGAACAGTGTTATCTGTTTTATCACAAGATTCTGGAAAGAAGATGGTGGTGCTGACACACCGTGGTTTCCCTTCTGTTCACTTTTCACTTACAGCAGATTGAAGCCTCTCTGGAGTATCCACCCGAGAATCTGACTGGAAAAGTAATTTGTAGCTCGAAGCAGGATGGATGCTAACCTCCCCACTGATGCATCCTTGGGAACTGCCCAAGGAACAGTGGCTACAAGCAACGTAACCAGAGGACTGAAAAGTGATGATGCCACGAACCTCAGGTATTTTTAGTTCTGTCTGTGGACTTCTTCAAGCCTGAAATATGCAACCGATAACGCCATTTCTAACAGTCCTCATCACCGCAAATACCAGCAAACACGGGGCTGTAGAAGGGGAGTGCGGAGAGATTCTGAGTTGATTTGAAAAACACAATTAAAACGTGAGGTAAAACCAACTGCGACAGAAGTGAAAGGTGAGAGACATTGCAAACACACTGAGAAAGCCAGAAGCAAAAGCAGCTCATGCAGTACCAGCCAAACCTGAGCAAGCAGTGGTTCAGCCTCTTACCCAGAGTCAGCAGCTAAAGATCTCCCCAAAGCTTCAACATAGCCAGACACAAGGGAAGGTGGAGTGTGCAGCCTAGCAGGGGCACAAGTCTCTAAAAGCCCCTCCCATGATGAAAAATATTCCCACTCAGAAAGCATAGTGGCACACTTGTAAGAGAAGGCTGGTGTCACTACTGCGTGGCCTGAAGAGATGCTAAGCCTTGCCCTTATTTCCCTGCACTTAGCTCCCATGGCACAACACTAGCATTTATGTGAAGGAAACGCCGTTACTCCTCTTGGTCAAACCTCATGGTCCTTAACTTAGGTGCAGGCTGCAAAACTTTCTCTTTAGAGTGGTGCGGTTGGGGGTGAAGGGGCTATATCTTGTTTGTTTGTGGTTTGGTTGAGGGCTTTTTTAGCATTGATGCAAGTCACAAAAGAAAGGCACCTTCTTAGAAATTATTTGAATAACGAGTTGGATAGTTGTATGAAAATGGATACAATGTTACCGAAACACAAAATAAAAGATAGAAAGAATTCTCTTTAAAAAAGTATGCAGGTGGCATGCACTGCACTGTGCTATCTGGGAGTCAGGACTCGCCCTTACCAACAGCAAGGCTGACAGTAGGCATATGGTGACCGAACCCAGCAGAGCACTGGGGCGTTCCAAAACAGCCTTCCCCCGAGACTACACCCAAAAGGAGGAAAGCATCAACCTGCGTGACCATAAGGTAAGTAAGTGTTCAAGCAGCAGCCTCATCTGACAAAGATCTCAAGCAGAGACCTCATGGGGAGGGCTACAATATTACTGAAGGATTTTCTCCAATGTATGTACAACCTTACATTTGTTCCTTTATCTTGCAATGGAGAATTCTAATTAGCATGCTTCAGTTCAAAGACTATAAGAAGGATGGATAATATATAATGAAGGTACTGCATATATGATTTAAAGTTGCCTCCAAGTATCTAAGGTACAAACATTTGTTTCCCTTCAGATGCCAAGAATCGGGCCAGAACAACAGTAATGTGATTTTGGCTTGTGCAAAACACTGCTTTCTTTTTTAATAAGCAATGGACCTACCTAAAAAAAAAAATTTTTTTTTTTTTTTTTGAAATCAAATTGTCCTTATGGAAGATTTGGAGACAAGCCTTCTGGATGAGAAGTAACTGCATAAGACAAAAGATAATCGAAAGAGTACTGTTTTCTGCCATGTTCTTAGCATTCCTGGACTGCAAATGCAAGCTACAGAAAAAAGTCTGTGTATCAGATGCTGTACCAGATAATATAACAACATGAATGTCTAAAGATTATCTTTGAAAAGTGAAGAGTTGCAGTAAGCTTAATTTTTTTTATTTTATTTTTTAAATATTGAGGTCCCTGCTATAGATCTGATTTTTATTTTAGCTTTCCTACAGAGCATTGGCCTAGAGGAAGCTCATCTTACAGAAAAACCTTAAGGCATTCTTTTCCTCACCTTCCCCTGCATTAATGCCTCTGGTAATGCAGGACTCGGATAAGTCTATGTGATCCCATACTGTCCTGCTGGTATTTTTTCCAGTAATCCCTAGCTATCTCAAAAGCTGCATCTCTCTTTTCATCTTCTGCATACGAGTTTTACCCAGGTCTAGATTCAATAGTGGACTGAAATTCCTTTGTGCACTGAAAGTTTTAGCTGTAACCTCATTAACTCCAGGCACCGAGTTCTGCAAGGCTGAAGTGGTCTGAATTGACCATCCATAATGCCCTGTTCCTTTAAGATCGCCTGCGCTTGCCAGAAAGAGGAATGGTATAAAGTTGTCTTCCATCACAGGGAGACCTATGATTGAATTATCAAAAACTTTTTGACACTTTCTGAAGTCCTGCAAGTCTGAGCCATCATTCCTGAGAGACCTTCTCTTCAGCCAGCCCAGTGACACACAGATAACAGTCTTTTCTCAGATACTATTACAGTGGTTTTGCAAAATGCAAACAACTGTTGAAAACGGAGGAGTGCCAGTCTGGTGTGCCTTACTTCTAGCCAGCTCCAGCCTTCTCTTTTTGTTCCTGGTGAAGCCACCAGCAGAAGCCACAACCCAGAGGCTGCTCTTCCATTCAGATGCCTTTTGGAGTGCTCTCCTTCCAGACGTGACCTATTGCAGGCCACAAATGCATCAGGAGCTGATGATGAATTGAGTCAATCTTTCTGTGTTTATATAAGAGGAAAAACATCTCTCTTGTACTCTTTGTGCACAACTAAATGCAGGCAGCACTGAGGCAGCTGGTGATGCCTCTCTATGTTCACCAGCAAACCAGGGTACAATTACAAACCATGGTCCTGGAGATCCATCTGATAAACGATTACATCCTTATTTCCAATAGATATGCCCCTTCCTGTCAGGAGAACTTGAAGATCAGATTATGATTATTTATTCACTAGTCTGAACTATGAAGTCCTGAACTGAAAAAATATTTCTTACAGTAATTTTTCTCTGCACAACACAGGACTACTTAAGACATTAAATCCTGAGATGGATAGACCTTAGACCTCTCTAGTTTGAGGCTTCTGATGAGTTTGTTGAGGAAGATGAGACTTAGGAATGCTCCTAGTTCTTCGTCCTTTTCAAAGCGCAAAGAACAGCAAGTGCAGTCTGTGCAACTTCTCCACTGGTAACAGACAGCTTCACTGTACAACCTGTGATTGATCACTATTTTTACTTCTTTAGGGGGTAACACAGTCCATTTAACCTAGGGAAAACATGGTAGCGTAACTCTGTGGACATGACTTTACTGGTCTGCTGTCCAAGTTATAGATCTTTCACACAAGCAAGAGACTGGCACATTTTTTATGCCCCCAAGCGTAGGACACTGAGTCAGAGAGAGGCTTCTGGTTCATGTTACCTGAACATTTTCAGATACTTTAAATCACCATCACCTACTTCTTCCAGATCTCACTTCTATTTCTCAGCTTCTTATAGGCTCTTAACAAGATGATGCTTAATAAAAATAAAATCTTTAGCAAGACAGTAGGCTCATTTCTATTTTCATTTTAGCCATATCCTCAAATGGACAAACTGTCTCCTGAGTATCGGGCTAGTATCAGAAGGAACTTGCTCTGGACTTGAGAATGTCACAATTTCCTGTGGGTTCATGTCTTTTGGAAAGTCCTAAACTGAAAGACTTTAGGTAAGATGGAAAATCCTGACACAATTCAGGCTTTTGACTCCATTCCCATGCCTAAAGGGCCACCATAGATGGCCAGTTCTGGCCTCACAGGGCTGTTAGCATCTGATTTGTTTCTAACAAGCAGGGAGAAGGAAAGATCCTCATAGCTCCTACTCCTAAGTTTGGTGAAGTAGTCAGGAAAGAGTTCTCTCCCTCCCCGCCGGGTGCTTTAAAAAAAAAGAAAAAAGAAAAAAGAAAAATCATCCATGTGAATCAAATAACTTGCTGAATGATTCATGACTGTCATATCTGAACAAAAAAGTATCACATCAATAAACAGAATCAGAAAATTAAAAGTTATAACTGCAGGTGATTAGAGCAAAATGCATGGGTATTATGAATTCTGAACCTTAAGAATGGGTGACATACTTGCTGCATCTCTTTAACACTGGGATGAAAAAAAAATTAAATCTATTTAGTGGCATAGCACCAGCCTTTGCAACAAGGGTAAAAATAACATTCATCACAAGAGGCAGGAATCTAACACATTAGACAGTCTGTGATGAGAACTCTATGAATAAATCAAATAATATCGAATTAGTTAACCAAAAAACCAACAAAACGGGTGTTTACAGATAAAAAGAATACTTCCCTGTGTGTTTCCAAATTAACAACCAACTGGAACTACACGTATTTGATGTTTTAAAATAAGCAAAGAACCAGATACACAAAAAGATCTGGATTTACCCACCCTCTAAGACACATTGGGTTTTAACATTTACGGCGTACTGAAGAAAACACCCCACCTCTTTTCTCTTGATTTAATGTTACATTTGGCACAAAACTTTCATGTTCAGAAAGTGATTTGGCTAGACAGCAGATGGAGCATTCCATTAAAACACGAGTGGCAAAATGTGCCCACCCTCCCAGTCAAAAACAGCAAACCACTTCTCAGTAACATCTGCCTGCAGATCACAAGATGCTCACACAGATGCTTTCCCACAAAATACCTTTTCCTTACTCCTATCTAAAAGCGTTCTTATCCGTAAGTGAATTCTGTAATTAAAAAAAAGGGGCAAAAAAGCAGCCTCAGGTATTCTTCCTAGCACCGTTCACTTACCCAGAAAAGCATACAGAAACACTAACAGCATCAGAGGTAGGCACACCTGCAGAAGGCTATAAATGTCAGAGGTCTGGAGTACTCGGTTCAGTAAGAAGTGACTATTTCAAGTTAAGCGTAACTAGGAGGAAGAGAAACTTGGTTTACTTTATAAAAAAAAGAAGATATGTGGTAATATTAAAAAAAAAAAGAAAGAGAGAGAGAGAAAGAAAAACCAGAGGGTATATTAATTATAATGGTTCTGTGGTTCTCCTTATTTCAATCAGAAACCACTTTATTTACAGCTCTTGGCTCAGCAGCAGGCAACCCAATGAGAACGTTTTTCATGGTGCAATTTCTAATGCAAATAAAAGTAAAGGTAACCCTAGAGTGGTTTGCTAACTTATATAATGAGACAGGAAACAAATGGTACAAGTGAATAACGATCATGTCAGATACATTCAGAAAGACCACATGAGTCAAACTCTTTGACAAGTACATTTACCTCAAAGAACTATCTAAAATAGCTCTTTTTTCCATAAATATATAAACACTTAGGTTCCTAAGATATCATTTTAATAGTAATTTAAATATACATTCCATCAAAATATAAAGTTAAACCCATTCTCTCCACCCTCAAAACCAAGAAGTGACCACTGGAGACAGAAATCTATCTTTTCTGCTGAGCGAGTCCACATTTACTGATTTCAGACAGAGTGAAGAAGAGCCCTAAGAGGCAAGGCTGGGGTCTGCCCAGGCAGCCCCCTTTGCACTGCTTGCAGCTGGAGCAGCACACAGGAGGTGACCGGGAGGAGTAGAGGAGACAAGTGGAAAACCGCATCTGTGGGAGAAACTAGCGTACACAAGCAGGCAACGTGCAATTAAGGTCTCCCAACGATGGCTGAAACGTCTCCCTAAAACTAGGGCAGGTTCACCAAGGACTGGCCTTGCACGTTTGAGCAGCAAACCCCTCAAATTTGCCACCAAATTCAGTTTGGTGATGGGGTTAAGGCGTAGACCCCGCAGACGGCACCATACACTCCTCAGATGACAACAGCGGAGGTTGAAGTTACACCACCCGCATCCTCCTCCCCCTCGGTTTATAGTTTACAGCTATAAACAACCAACTCCAGCAATAAAGAGCAGACCTGCTTTTTCCGTAAAAGGGGTCACACAGACTCGCACCACATTATTTCTCCTAACCTTTCCCTACAAGGACGGCCTCGTACAGACTAAGCTTTCACCAGCCAGCTACCAGCCCTGTCCAAGTTGTTACGCTTTTAATCAAAAATGTAACATCATAGGGGAAAAAACTCCTACAGCAATTTTTCATTTCATTTTTAAAATGGAAACAAAATAAATTGTCTGGTTTAACAGCACTTTTCCAAATCGTGCCAGATACAAAATTTTCCATCTTTTCAAATTCACGAGGTTGGGTCAAACACTCGCATGCTCTCTCAAATGCTCTTCTCCTCTCTGGCTTGTCAGTTCACTTAGGAAAGAAATACCTACAAGAACAACATTGTGGGCTTCCATTCGGCAGAATGTTTTGAAGCAGTTTCTAATATCATAGAAAATGCCTATCAACAGCTGTTAGGGGCACGGGAGGGATCTGCCTGTATACAGATGCTCACGTGCTAGCAAGCACTTCACTGAAAGGAACAGAGCGACGCGTGTTACTTTCTGCAACCCATTTGACTACAGGTAGTTTCAACTTGTCTTTTGCTCTCAACAGTGAGGAGATTTAGGAGCTGATCTTGTATCTCTATCAATTCACAAAGGCCTACTGCATTTAGAAAAGCAAGAAAAGCAGGTATATATATTTCTTTAAGATGTAAGCGTTCCTTCAAGGCTGTACAAAGTATTTTGCACTGGGCAAACCAATTAAACAGGATTTCAGACCAGTGCCTTTGTTATCGCCCTCCAAAGATGTCCTACTTGACAACTGTGGGTGCAGCTGTGCAACTGATACCACCGCCAACTTGGTTGGCTCATCTCTGCAGGTCTCCCATAAAACCAATAAAAGAAGAGGCGAAAGAAAAAAAGAAAGTTTCCAGAAAAGGTAAGCCAGAGCACCAAAATTCAGTTCCTGCTGAGCTGCCCTAAAGAAAAGACTCTCCGTCTCTACTGATCACAAAGGGGCCTAATGAAGTCACGAGCCTAATGAAATTAGCTGATCAGGTCAGGAGCCTAAACTTAGGACAGCCCATTATTGATACTGCTGTGTTCTGCAGTTTATAAGATAAACTGCAACAGCAATAAGTTCAGTTAAACCTTTTTCATAACTAACCAGTATCAGCTTTTTAGGGACCAGACGTCATTTGGTTTGTAGATAGGTTACAACGCATTGCTAACAAAGACAAGGTTACAAGAAAGCACGCTGCAACGAGGCAGGTGCAATGGTACAAAACACAGAGGAGGGGAAACTTTCTGCAAGGCAAACATCGAAGATCCAATACTTTTCTGCTGTTATGCTGCTGAACCACAAGAGACACACCTCTGGAATTGTATTTAACCCTAAAACACACCAAACCCACCCAACCAGCTGAAAACCCCCCAAACACATAGAGCTGCCCACCCACACCAAACCACCTAAATTAGAACGACTGCTGAACGTACCAAAGTGCCGCGCGTGCTATTAGACCACCGTGGTAGCAAAAGCTGAACGGCACGTAGCAAATGCCCGAGCTGCACCTCCCGCACCACATACAAGCCACCGAGCAGCCGGCCTTTTCCACTGGACGGCACCGTAAGGAAGAAATTTTGCAAGAATCTCAGCAGCCCTTAGAGCTGCTGTCGTGTGTCTGAAAAAAAAATAAAAAAAATCCTAACACACAGTACCACTCCCACAAAAAAGGGATAGAGCTTGTTCTTATATAAGTATGTATATTATTTAACACTCAAAAACAACAGTTCCATCACATCTATGCAAAATCAGAAGTGGTGAGGAGCTGAGAGAAGGGGAGAAAAAAAAAAAAAGAATTTCTACTCTATTGTTTCTATCCGTTTATTTGCCTCACGGCAAGTCAAGGGCCTTCACCACACTGCAGAACAAGGACCACTATCCATTTTCTTTCTCTTCCTTTGTTGTAGCACAAGGTGACTGATGCGAGTATAACTCACACAGTATTTGCATCTTATCTCCTAGGAAATTATCTTTCAGATCTGGGAAAAAGTGATTACAAAACACCTTAAAGGTGATATAAACAAATGCATGCCATCATCTTCTCAGCCTAACAATTGTTCCTGCTTTTGCAGTCATCTGAACGAGTTTTACTCTTCCTTAGATTAAACAAACACACGGCGCCCGAGATGCACGCATTGTTTCTGAGGTAGATGTGAAGGAGAAGGCCTAGGTGACAAAAATAACTTTCAAATAGATGTTAGTATATTCACATTGCAAAGAACATAAAAGGAGGCAGGAAGCAGGGGAGGGAAGTGTCTCTCTCTCATATCATATTTAAGTGACAGTACAAGTAGCAGTGACTTTTTTTTCCCTGAACTGCTCACAGATATGGGACCATTGCATAATCTTGCAATAATCTTGTAAATTCTATTCACATTTTTTCTGAACATTACAGGAATTCACAGAATTAAGAGCAAAAATCATGTTTTTTTTTTTTTTTTCCACTCATCACTCTACAGAAACAGATGCAAAATAGAGCAAGTTTTCCTGTAAAAACAGCTTCGTCCTACTTTATGAACTAGTTATTCCTAACTGTAACCACCTCCCCTTGCACAGACTATTATGTAGTGCTAAGAAGCTCCTCCAGTCTCTACAAACCAGCCATGATAAACAAGTTGGTTTGTGGCAAACAGAAATCCATACACACACACAGGAGTGTAACAGCTGGCTGATGGAAGCAGATGTGCCTGTGTATCCCAAGCCTAAACTCATATGAGCAAGGAGCACTAGGAAAAAGCACGCAAGGGAAGGGAGAAGAGGCACAACTTGGTGTAGAACTGGAAAAAAGAGGATGAAGGAAATGAATGCATGCATTTTTGATATTTTGCCCTGGTAAAGTCTTGGACTGAGATAAATTTCACTGACATTTCTGCAGATACAGGGATAAAAACCTCAAGAGATTCAATGTGAAAAGTTATTTAAAACATGCACAAATTTAATTTGATAGTCAGCCTTTCAGTCAACCTATTTTCTACACTTCAGTGAGGGCAATGGGGAAAAAAAAGATTTAAATCTTATAAAATAATACGGAGAAATGCATCTTCCATTTCAGAATGTATTGTTTTTAGGACCACATGGAAAACGTCCTTCAAGGATACCATTCCTTGGTGGCATTTTAGATAGCCTGCAAGACAAGCATGTATCCCATAAGCAGGTAACTCGGTGTCAACAATATAAAGACAAAAGCAAGTCAAATTCAATTTTACTTGAAGATGTGGCTTTCTAAAATACCACATAGGAACAAAGGCATTTCTGCAGTAAAAAGACAGCTGGGGCTTTGCATGGCTTACTTCAAGAGCAGCAACATACAGCTTTTGTTATATTGAAAACCAAAAGCATTTTGCTTGAACCTTTTCCAGACCATCCTTGTTCTCTGACAGTTTTTCTCTACCTGATGTCTTTTCTAGTTTTTCATTCACATTCCTGATAGTTCTTGACAGTTTCACAACACCATCCTGAAGGACTTTTTAAAAATAAACCCAGAATTCAAATCAACGTACTCTGTAGTCCATCTCCAGGTCCCTTTGCTATTTGTCATACCGGTACTGCCTTGTCCCAAGCAATCCCTGCAGCACACGCAACCTGGTTCTCCATCCAGCTGCATTACTCAGTTTGCACTCCTGTAAGGGTCCACTCAAGAGAAATAATGATTTCCACTTTAATTTAACTTCCTCTGAAGTGCCTAACGTGTCTTTCATAATCAGTTTTCCTTACCTGGCCTATGCTAATCTACTATAATCTACTGCACAAATTTCTGAACCTACCTTTAAGAAATCTGCAAGGCCATTAAACGCACCGATCGCAGCGATACGTTTTCCCGATTCAAAAAAACATACAGGAACAAAATGGCAAGAACTGCTCTAGTTAACCATTCTGTGGAGTTTGGAAGAAACTTTCTTGTAATTTTGTAGAAAAGCATGCTGTGTCTTTCCTGTGTGAGAGATCTGTAATTTAGAAATAATACGCACTGGAAAATATCTTTTCATGTGTCTGAGCACACTGTTGAACGCACAAAATAAGTACATTACAAAAGCACAGCACTTCGTGACTTCTGAAGTTAAATACACAGTCTTAGTCTCCAAACAGACCAGCGTGGTGTCTCACCTCCACCTCCTTACCCCCTCACCACCCCAGGCTTTCAAAGTCGAACTCAGTGCCGTTTGGTTGTGTGTGCACACGTGTGTGCGCATCCCTGCATGTCTGTGTAGCATCATCTTCAAAGTGCCTCTGAGGAGGCATATTTGCTTTTTCTCAGGGAAAGCTATGGACTGGAAAGAATAAGCTCTTGCAATATTAAGTTATTTAATACTTCAATACTGCAACAGATTAAAAAACAAACAAAAAGCAAACCTTGTACAAAGACCTCTTCCCACAGTGGTTTTAAGGCAGAACCAAAATTGGTTTACATCAACGAAGCCCTCTAAATAACTGGGCCAGAAATTGCAGCTTGGGAAGAAAAGTTGCTATTACTTAACTCCTGAGCTAAGAAAGTTTCTTTGTAATGTTTCCTTCAACAGATCTCAAGTCACCCTCAGATATTGCCGTCTTATACTAACACAAGCAGACGGGATGCTACAAAAGGGAACCAAACCCCTCTTAACAACCACAGATGTTGGGAGATCACTGATGCGAGCTACAAAGGCTCCCTACCACTTGCCTTTGTAGTATTTACTTGAAAAAGATAAACTGGAATTACTCAGTAAACTTAGTTCTAGTCAAAGGCCTGGTAAACCCCTCTTTACAGGCAGGAGAGAAACATTTACAAGCTAGGGCAAAACAGCATCTATGTTAAATACCAGAAGGGTTGAAGTCTCTATCTTGACAACAGAGTAACAGCACTCAGCGGGCTGACAGCAAGATGGAAGAAGTATGACATTTCTTCTAGGGCTCCAGTATTTTTATAAGCAGTCTAAAAACACATATAGATGTCCTGGCTTCAAGTGACGTGTACGGAAAAGGAACTTTCTCAGCAGACGGCAGGGGTGGAAAAGCGGAGGGACCTGCCACGAGAACCAAAACCCCCTCAATAAACCCAAAGCACCTCCTTCAGGTAGACGAGTAATAAGGCAGGACAGTTACTGTCACTGGAAATCGTTTGAAAAAACACAGTTCTCCGCATTCCAAATGGACTGATCCTAAATGAAGGATTAAGATGTAACAACGAGCAATGCAAACAAAGGCTGGAGCAACAGTGTCCTGAAGGTAGAAGAGATATAGACTTGATGCACGTAATTCAAGTATTTCTGACAGGCTATAATTTTCCAAGGTTAGCTTCTCCAACAGACACACGCTTCCATACTTTTCTCTTTGCTGTTCATGAGTATTTTTGGCTTGTCAACATAAGTATGTATTTAAAAAGGCTGGGAATTGGACTTGCAAACAATATTTGACAAAATCCTTTTACGCTACTAAGAAAATTGAGGTTTATTAGGGAAAGCATTTATGCAGATTAGAAAGCAGCAGAGAGACATAGAAAATACATGAGAACAAAAGAAACAGCTTTCAATAAGGCAAAAAAAGCTCAAGGGAGAGATGCCCTCAGCTCTATAATGGGGATAACAATGTTTCATGTATTCTTGAATGAACTGGAAAGACATGAAGGCAACGCCACCTCTCCCCTCCCCCCAAAAACCTGAACAGCTAAAATCCACAGATGACAAAATTATTTACAGTTGGTCAAAACCAGAGAAGACTGGAAAGAATTCCAGATGAACCACACAAGGCCAGGCCAAGGGGCAAATTAAATCCACTGTAGATCAATAAAAAGCAAAGTGCATTTAAATGAAAAACGCGAAGCACTCAAAACTCATTGTTGGGTTTAGCAGTTCTGGAGTAACTCAATATTTGAATCAAGTCTTCAGCAAATAAATGAAAAACACTGCTAGATATGCAAAGATACAACTTAGTATTTTTTTTTTTTCTCCATTTTAAAGACGAAAGCATTCACATGATTATCTAAAGGATAAGACCAACAACGCTGTTGTGCCACAGCATAAATCAGAAGCGTGCTCTCCATCAGAGTGCTGTGTTCAGCTCTTATCATCTGATCTCTTCTGGAGATAACAGATATAGTAAAAGGTTCAGAAAACGGGGACGAGAATAACTCAGGACAAAGACAGATTTCTGTACAGAAAGAGATGGAGAAGTTTGAAGCAACCACGCTAACGGGAGATGGATAAATTATCAAGGATATAAAAAAAGAATTGTGAAAGACTGCAGTACTCCTAATAAACTCTCCTCGTGCAGAAGCAAGGCCATCTTTGAAACAGCAATATACTTAAAGCTGCTAAAAGGAAATGTGTGTTTGTTTAGTTGGTTTGGTTCTGTGGTGGTGCTCTGTTGTTCTTTTTTTATTTTATTTTTATTCAGTGCTCAGGTTGCACAATATTTTCTTACAAGCTATGACAAAGACCTCGGAAAGATTCAGAGAGAGACTACAGTTTTATATAGCTCATGACAATAAATAAGTTACTTTAGGTAGGGGAAAGATCAGAAACACCCGCCTGTCCTCTCTGTATTTGCAGGATGTAAGATTTTCATGGTGCAGAACCAAACAACTAACAGAAAAGGCTCAGAATTTCCCCTTTGGGACTTCAACATAACTGTCCACCTTAGGACGAAGGCCACGTGTACCAGGTACTGCCCTCGCAAACGGTAGGCAAACGACACACGCACACACACACTGCAGAACTGGTCCATTAAGATACCTAATCCTCCGCAGAAGTGCAGAGCGGTATGTCCACACAGTAAGGCAGAGGAAGCCAGGAACAAGGGAACATACAAAGCTTTGTTATGAGGCTTCAGACTAAGGATGCTAGATGCGCTCTCTGTTCAGAAGTGGTCTTTGCAATGTTTGGAACAAGAAACTGCACTGATTTCTCATGAGAGGACTGACAGCAAAGAAGCTGCTGGGCTGCATCAGGGCAGTGCCATCGCAGTGGTCCAGCACAAACCACCTCCTCCAGACACCATCCCTTTGCAGTGTTCACAAAAGTGCTTGTACGCAAGGTATTTACAACATGAGCAAGGTATTTTTGCCATTAGTACTACAGTGTACACTCTTCACCAACTTATTCCTGAGTGTACGAGCCCCATGTTATGCATGACAGCCTGAGAGATTTTTGTATCTAGAAACCACCCCAGAACTAGGTTAGCCTGGCAGGCTTGCAGCACTTCATTTACATATGAGTCAATCCTTCTGCAATACAAACATTAGTGATGCATTCCCCACTGTCCTTCTATTTATACTCACTATTTAACCTGCAGGCAGCCCGAGTTAATTAAACAAATCAATCCCATTGAGATAATTGTGTCTCAAGCAAATTAACACAATTAGCCTTTTAAAAAGAAAATCCAAGCACTACCTGCTGTATTTCTTCATATAAATCATGTGCTCGTTCCTCCAACTCTAGATTCATGGCTGTCTAGGAACCTGCCTTAAAATGAAAAGTACAATGACACATGAAACCAGCTGACATTTGACTGTTAGAGCCAGCAGCTTCTCTGTTTGCATCGCTGACTTCCACTGAAGTCAGAGGCGCCTGTCAGAAATAAACATCCTTAGAGGAGAAGGATGCAAGGAAGGATCCCGCTACACTGGACACTTCACAGCTGTATCACTTTGATGATAGTCCCTGCTCCAAAACAGTACATTACACTGGCACTTAAAACCGTGGTGAGATAAGCAATGAGTTAGTTAATTGGATATACCAGGAGTTAGAGGCATTCTTCATCCTTCCTTCTCCAGCTCAAATTTACAGAAAACCCTCTGGAACAAAGCTGAAGATCTACAAATGACATGTTGGTACCCATCCTCTTTTGGAGACCCACGCCTCTATCCCCCACGTGCAACAAAGCTGCTCTAGCAGTTTAACAGATACCATCACCCTTGGCCACCCTCTGTTTTCTCAGGGTGTTTTTGTTCCCTGGGGCAGCCTCAAAGCAACCCAACACACCTCAGCCTCCCGTGGTTGCAGCCCACCCTCCACCCAACATCTCAACCACCCTGCACCAGTGTGGCAAAGGCAGAGGCATGTATCTTTTTCTACCAGTCCTGGTAAAGGAAGGGGCCACAACTTTTGGCTGAAAGGAAGGAATCCTTCCTACCGCAGGAAGATTGAGCAGAGCTACTCCACCAGAGCCTGTGAGGAAAAGCAGTGAGAAGCACCTAGCACCCTGCAACTAAAAACGGAAAAAACTTAAATAAGAGGCCAATGCGCAAAACCACGACCTCGTCAGCTGAAGGTCTAACCAATCCCACTCTTTTAAGAGATGGTAAAATATCTATGCAGTACATTTGTGACGGTGGGGACCGAGACCTCACAGTTGCCTGCGATGGTTACTGCGTTATTTTGTGTGAGCAGCAAGGGTTGCTTGAATGTAGGAGACTCCATTTCACAGCTCGTGAGAAACTGCAGAGCAGAGGCAAGTGTGTGTGTGTGCATGCAGGAGAGACAGAAAAAAAAAAAAAAGATGTTAACGAACCTAACCAGTAATAACTGTCTTCTCGTTTCTCTCGGCAGATGATTCAAGGAGGGACGAGCCGCTCCTCCCGGTGCCTCCCACCGGCTGCTAGGCAACTGCAGCAGCCGTGCAGGGGCAGGCGGGCATCCAGCATTAACTTCTTTCTCTTTCTGAAGGAATTAAAAAGGCTTAGTCGTACATTAGCTGCAAAACTGAGTGACTGACAACTGGTAACTGGTACTAAGTTCCTGCAAGTAATTACGGGGGGGGGGGGGGGGGGGGAAAGGGGGAAGAGAAGTGATGGGTGGGAGAGAGGAGAGCAGGGCACCAGACTGGCACGCTGCTGCCTGGGCACCACGTACCGAGGGAGGTGTGCAGGAGGTGATTTAATGGAAGACTCCCCCATACTCTGCAAAAGAGAAATAGAGCACTTTTTTTTTTTTTTAGTATACAAGAACTAAAGCATTTTTCCCTCTCAGCACATTTCTCATCCACATGGCACCATAACCAATGTACTGCATCGACTCCGCAAACATGGCTAAGATGGTAACAGCGCTGCTCCCTCCACAGTCACTCCAAACATACCTGCGGACCATGCTGGCCAGCATCCAGGCCAGCCAGCCTCCTCCCTCACCAAAGCTCTGCTGCTGATCTGCCCCACAGAGCTCCCAGCCTTGACCCCAGCCAGCTTGTCCCCTCACCTATCAAGCAGGATCCAGCCATGGACCACGCAGAAAAACAGGTCACTGAAATAGGCTGGGTGACAAACTAGCCTTTTCCTCCTGGAAAATTATTTTTCCAGCTTGGATCCTTTCAGCAACTTGGTTCACCAGACAGCCGCGGAAGCGGGTCGGTCAGCACAGGCAAGGGTGGCCCCTTCAGCCACCCACTGGTGGGCCACGAAGCCGCGGTCCCCCAAGGTGGCAGCTTCTCCTGCGCCACAGAAACGCTCCCCGTGCTCACATGGGAGATCGCAGGCAGGAGCGGGTAAAGCAGCCTCTTCCACAGCCCTGTGGCAAGAAGTAACTAGGGATGCTTAAAGGGCAGCATTAACATTTTGCAGAGGGTAGGCAGTTTACATTCAGTGTTGCCACTCAGAGAGCCAGAGAAGTTTTGCTAGGGTCCTGCACTGTAGGAGGCTCCTACACAAACCAAGCCTTCAAGTGAGTCCTACTCAAACTGCACAGACAAGCAAGGGAAGAGGTTAGTCCCAAAGTCACGTACTGGGCCAAACAGGGAATCATCCCCCATTTCTTGTATGGCCATTCTGAATTGCACACTGCACTTAGCATTTTCATTACCTCCACAAACCAGTGGCATAACCAGAAACTAGTTCTTATTACTTAAAAAAAAACAAAAAAACAGAAAACCAAACAACAAAAAAAACCAAAAAACCAACCCTACCATCTTACAAAAATATGTATTCAGGAAAGTCACAAGAAGCAAACTTAATTTATATGGCACATAAATCTTCCACTAACCTGATTTTACACAGTGCAAAAATCAGAATGCTTATATATAAAGTTGCCTACTTCTTATAAAATGAACTTAACACAGTATCAACTCAGAACAAACAGCACAAGCTTTTACATGCGTATCTATCTATATATCATTTACGAGTCAGAGTCAAAATGATAACAGATATAGCAGGAATATAAAAGTACTTTATTACAGGGCAGCCTGGGAAAAGGGCTTATCATAAAGTGTATTTAGAAAACCAGTTCTGTGACACAGGATCCGCAGACACAGATGTCCTGTCATAAAGAATTCATTATTTACAAATATACTACAGAACACTCCATTTGCAATGAAGTACCATAAATAATTCAGGCTCAATACGTGTCAGAAGCGAAGGCAGTGGCATTTTCTCCGCCATCCTCGCAGAGCTCCCCATACTCAGTGAAACAGAGCTCTGCTGTAACATCGCAAACGCAACAAGTACACTGAATTTTCATTAAAACACAACACTTCGTTCTCCACAAAAGGTCTCCCCGCCAACACAATTTATATAGAGACTTGTCCCCACAGTGGCAATGCTTGTGTAGAAGTGCAATTCATTTCTTTTTAAATTGCACATATGTATTTTATTTTCACCCCTGTAAATAATATCAAATTGCCAACTTGGGTCCACTGCCCAGGTGCAGCAGTGTTGCACAGCTCTACCTTGTGTCCTCTGCTCCGACCCAAAGAGGCAAATCCAGAGGCAGGCAGAAACTCCACTAATGTGACCTCCGCCTCTCTGTGGAAACACAGCACAACGCATATTGCAAAAAGTGTGCCAGAAGTTTGACATGGTGATGGAAACATGCCTCTATTTGAAATTAGATTAAGACAAACTTTATTTTATATGGGTAAACAAACAGTCACCAGACAAAAAAAAAAATCCATTTGCTACTGATATGGAATGAATCTGGAAAACATACCTAACAGTGGAGGGTCCCTAGTGCATTAGCTTTTCATTCTCCATGACCCATACAAATTCACCTATTTCCTCAAAAGACCAAGCAAAAATTGCATAAAACCCTCGATCATAAATTCATCTTCCTCTCTATTCTACTTGTACTGTTCTTTACTCCAGCAGGATACCTGCATGGATGCAAAACTTCATTTGTCTGACTCTTTTCATCTTCCTAAAAAAAAAAAAAAAAAAAGAAAGAAAAGAACAAAACACAACCAACCCCCAACTACTGAAAAAAACCCAAACAAAAGCCCCTCAGAACTCTCCCTGCTCTAACTACAGATGCCCCCCTCCACACGGATGGGTAGGCAGGACTTAAATTCTGTTTTCTCCCTTTTGAGTCATGAATCAAAACGCAGCAGATTTGTCAAAGAGAGGAAAGAAACAACAAAACAGAAAACCTCACCAGCCTACTAGAGATGGTACTGAGAATCAATACGAGCACAAACGCCAGACTTAGCTGGTACATCATTTCACAGCATCAGGTGGTCTCTATCCACCTCTGAGTCCCAGAAAGCAGAACAGATCATTGTGATCACCTGCCTGTGGTGTGCCACAGACCTACGTGCAGATATAGTACCTGTGAAAGTCCAGAACATATACATATCAGCAATAGTCTCCCTTGCTAAAAACATATAGTTCTAACTCACAAGCAAGTGATCAAGAATCCATCACATCCAAAGGAAGTCACTTCAGTGAGTCATTTATCCTATTTAATAACTTGTGTGTTACAACTAGCCTAGATTCATCTGGTTTCACCTTTCAGCCATTCAATTTCATTACACCTCCTCCTCCTAAACTGAAGAGCTTTGTATTTTCTTTCCTCCATTGATATTTGCAAAATACAACTCAGCCACTTCACTTAAAGTAAGCATGCTAGGCTTTTTATTTAAATAAATAAATAAATAAGTAAAATCTAATGGTAAAACAGGTTTTCCAACTGTAACTGATCTCTCAGCTCTCTAAAGCCTTTTTTTCCTTTTTAAAGCATTTTTTTCCTAAAGCAGGCACGTAAGAACTGGACTCCGTACTCCAGTAATGATCCTGTGCCATCACACACTGATTAAAATACTATATACGTCCACAGGACATGTTTGGCTTTTGCATCCAAAGACCGTATCCATTCTTTTAGCAGCGGTGCAAGGACTCTGTATTTTGTTAGCTTTTTACCATCACCCCAGGTCCCTTCGAATGTAAACTGCTCTCCAGGATGTAGCAAGCCCTGCCCTCTGCATAACATACAGCGATGGACTGGTCTGGGCTAACATTCATACAACTCAAGCAAGTCCATACCAAAAGGAAATTAATCCCCTGTGTGACAAAGGACATGTCATTATTTGCCATACTCCTGATTTTTGGTGGCACTTTCAAATTTAAGAAGAAATAACTTTGTCAGTATAGTTATCAGTGATCTTGAAATAAAGTTCTCTCAGTTCTACCAACTAAAGGCTTATAGTTACTTCTCCCTTTCCTTTCCAAATAATCACATTGCCTCATCACCCATTTATACTCACTGCCATCATTTCTCTATTTGTTTCATACACGTAGACATATATAAATGCGACAGAAGTTCCAGTATAAAATGTGTTCCTCTTTGCAGAAAAGTGCTGAAGAGCACTGGGTGTATATTTAATGCCCTCACAAGCAACGGGTGTATATTTAATGCCCTCACAAGCAATGGTATGGCATACCGTTGTATACTGGTCCATTTTGAGCACTGGATACAGTATTTTTAAATGTAACTTTCCCCTCACAGAAAAGCTTCATGAGTTAAAACATATCCTGGTTAAGTGAACGCAGGATTGCAGTTTGTTGTTTTCTTTTTTTTTTTTTTTAATGTAGTATCTAATAAAGCATCAGCAACATTAACATTACGGTTATTAGTTTACTTAATATGATGATGTTCCATTAGACAAAAGATAATACAATTGTAGGCTGGAAATTAATTATGGAAACATGTTGATATGGTTATATGGAGTCATGAAACTTTTTCAAATGCAGGAGCACTGTGTCTACAATACAGTTTAAACAAGTTAACTTATTTCAACTGCATATGCATAATAAACTTTTGCTCTGTGCTGTCATATCAGATACTCATTCTTCCAATACAAAAATGTTTTTGTTTTTTATATGCAATAAAGCATTTAATGACTATTAAAAAAAAACTATGGTCGAAGTTGAGTCAGAACAACTTGTCAGAACATAGTGCTTCTTGTGCTTTCAGCTCAAAAGGAGAATTCCTATCATTATTAAACAGCAGTAATATTTATAGACAAAAGTACCAATTTAGTTGTATTACTTTACTTTGCTAGAGTAAGAGAACTTTATCTTTTAGGCAAATGGCACCAGCACTGCAATGGCATGCTGGAAAAGTAGCACGCGTAAGGAGGAGCAGGGGCAGAAGAGTCCGAACCCATCGTCGCAACAGAGCTGGATGTCAGCAGATGCCACAGTCTGTATGAGAGGATTCCCTTAAAAAGCAGGGGTCGGACGCCAGACCCAAGTAGCCAGTGGTGCTTTGCCGATGTGGATTTATTTAGGGGACGGAAACACCATAATGTAGACCTAAAGGTGTTCTTTTCCTAGGCTAAAGTTTAATAGAGCTTTAACTTTTTAACAAAGGTCAAAAAAAGTTTCAACACATCTCCTCAGGTTAGCATTGCTTAAGTAAAGCCAGTGCAGCCATTTGTGGAACCCTAGTTCAACAGCAGAATTAATTACCAGAATTAATTACTAGCCACAAAGCCTTCCCTAGAATATTTAACTGATTTAGTTAAGAACATATCTACCAGAGCTCATTTAAAAATAAAATGTTTCACTGGTCAGAACTAGCAAAGGACAGACAACTTGACCACCAGAAGAACACCCCGATCATCCTGTAGCCATTCCTAAATAGCCGAGCTGAGGACTCGCTTCTCTGAATAAGAGAGGTTTGGAGTCTTTTTTGGGTGTTTTGACCTCCATCACAAAATTAAAGGGTAGCAGTTTCCTCATTTCTGAGCGTGCTAGTATCCCAGGCAAGGGAGAGGCAGGGCTTTCACTTCTCACCTGCCCACAGGAAGTTCACACCTCACTGTTACCAACTAAAATAACTGAAATACAGCAAGAAGCTCCAGCCATCCGAGACGATGTGAACCTTTCCCATCCTCTGTGAGCTGGCTTCAAGCGAACCAAGCGATTTTTGCACGCCCACATCAAGCCTGTGGCAGAGGAGAAGCGGAGCTTGGGCAAGGGAGACAGAGACACTCCGAAGCTGGGGACAGCTCAGACAGGACAGCAAAGATTCCCCCCCAACTATGAAGAGCGCCTGCGTCTCAGTGACACCGAGCAGAGAAGATAAAGGCATCACTTGAAAAGGACAACCCTACCGTGGGCACGCAGCTTAAAATGCCACTCATTGTTATTCTGCTGGCAGGTTGCACATTGGCCTTTGTTTCAGCTTTTGAAGTATGATCCAAACGGCAAAGTAGGCCGAGAGACCGTTTCTTGTAACTTCAGATTTCTAATATAGGTTCCAGCCAGTCACTTAGCTCTGCGCTTGTCTTTTGTGGTTGCATGTATTTCCTATTTAAGAAAAGGACTATAGCAGTTCCTGGTTTGTCACATTTTCTTCAACTGAAGAGTCTGAGCAGCAGCTTCCTCTGCCGTGCATTGCTCTGCATTGGTGAACACTCTTCCCTCTCACCCTGCTCAGAAACGCTCAGCCACCTACAAAGCTGATTTACAGACACGAGGCAACAAGATGAAGGATTTCAAAACCACATCCATGATGACAGTCTATGGGATTTTTTCCTCCATACCTACATTTCAATCCTCCCTTCTCCATCGGCACTTTCCAGCTCTTTCAAAATAACGAGCAAAAGCTTCTCCAGCTTCACAAATCTCGCACATTGCATTTTCCTTGTCATTTAAGAGATACTATTAATACCAAATAGTTTGTGTGGAAGAACACTGTGCACTTTGTAAAGCTTTATTCAAAGCATCCTGTGATCTTCCACTGAAAGCATTAATTTAGCACCTTCACAGTACTTCAGAGGCACAGATTATAATTCATCTCACACAGGTGGAAACTCAGAGGCACGCTCAGGCTAAAGTAACTTGCTGTTGGGCTAACCACCAGAAGAACTCATGTCCCGCCTCCCCAAATTCATTCTGTATTTCAGCATTTCTGGCCAACGCTTGCTCCAGCACTTCCTGCCCCGCATCTAACTTCACAAGAAGTCATCCCTTCCCTCCCCTATTACCACACCTATGTAAGTCTCTGGCAGAACTTCCCAGACACCTTTTTTCCCCCCCAAGGATTTCCTGAGATTAAGTAATTAAATCATTACGGAAGAAGTTCATCACCTGCTAGGGAAACTACTTACACAAACAACATTCCCACCAACAGCAACCTGTATGGCTGCGCTTCTGTGTCCCAGACACCAGCCACACTGGCTGAACGTGAAAAGCTGACATTAACCCCTTCCAAATGAAAAGAATACTCTCAGGGTCTGGTCTTTAAGACTAATTTCCCTGGATAAATAAGAGACTGCTAGTAAAATATCGCATAAGGCTCAATTTGTTTTAAACAGGAGAAAAAGAACAAAGAAGGTCAGTCTCTCTCTCTCTCTTTCAACTATTCTTCAGATACAATTTTATGTAATTGTGTAATAGCATTTCTTTAATAAGAAGTAAATATAAACATATACGAAACAGAAAAAGCAACCAGAAAAGGATTAACACTTTAATATTACAACAACACCTGAAAATATAAGGGAATAATAATCTCAAATTTAATCAGCAGTGAAAACCAAAATCATGTATGAAAAGAAGGCAGGCTAAGCAAATGTGAACTTGTCTTGCATGACAGATAGCATGGGAGCTCCTAACTGTATGCAACTCACTAGTGCTTAAAGAGCATTACTTGTTTTGATTCTTGCACCAGGATCCATCAACATGACATCTGGACACACAGCCCTCTTTTTGTTTTAATGAAGGTACTTTAATAATGCAAGAGAATACCTTGTCATTAACCACTGTCAGCTATGGTTTTGCTAAACAGTGGCCATTGCTACTTTTACTCAAACCTCATGCAATAACAGGTCTCACCAGAAACCACTGAACAAACTTCAGATTATCCTACAGATGACCGTTAAGGACCTGCTGAAATCTAAATTAAACAACAGTTTTTACCTCCTTTCGTGTCTCAAGTAGTCAGAGCCACAAAGCATCTCAAGACTCCGCTAGGGTATTCAGAACATGCCATCTCATCCCTTTCGTTCCCTCACACCATGTCTGGAAACTGGAGAAATAAGAACACACCCTCATCTGGCTCCGACCAGAACTGAGGAACAACAGCTGGTCTCTCCAAGTGAGTGACACATGGAGCACGCATTTATCAATTGCTAGAGAGATAATGCAGGCACCCCTCGATGGCTGGCCAACAGCCTCTCTTGGTAGAAATAGGAAGTTTTCTAGGCAGCATGGTCCCTTCAAAAGATCAAAGAAAAAAGTTACACAGCAAGCTGCACAGGTACATCCCAAGCACATTTTTCATGTTTTTCAATCAGTAAAAGCTTGTTGGATATCCTCCTAGCACTGTGTCAAAAAGCTCTGCTTCAATGGAGTTTTGTTAGTGGGACTGATGGTGTAACTAGTTCAACTTCAGAGAACACTTCTAGAGGAGACTTGGTCATCACCCCCTCTTAAGGCTACAAAAGGTGATGATATTTTAAGCTGAAAGCCAGCAGAAGAAAGCAGAGAGGAAAAGGATAGGAGATAATTTTTTCTTCCAAGTTGTCTATTCAAGAAATCCAGAGGAAGTTTAAGTGGGACGCAGTCAAATCTACTCATTTGCCTCTGTTTTTAATAGCACAGACTAGGAGAAGGGCCAGAGAGCGTACGCTTTTCCTTTGTTTAAGAAAAAGCATACAATTGTTCGAAAAACACTCAAGTTTTCAAACTAGCAATGCACAGGATCAGAGTGACACCACTACTATTTATTAGAGTTAAAATTCATCTGAACTTACGACAGACCAAACGTAGAGTATTCCCTGACCATCTGAAGATGGCTTTGGTGGGAGGGTACCATTACTCCAGTTCCCACAGGCTTCCCACACTGCCCTAACAGATTACTCGAGTCACTTCAGAAATGGGCAGAGTGAGATGCATAAAATGCGGCTGTGTACAACACATCTACGGAAGTAAAGGTCTTGACCTTTTTAATCTCCAAGAGGTGTGTTCGAATACTATACTCACAGGCAACTGCTATAATAAATCATCAAAGCAGCATACTGTTAAGGCTCAGCATCTGAAAGCAAAAGGCTAATGAAGTACTAAAGCAACAAGCTTTTTTCCCTCCTGATAAAATGGAGGAGGAAAAACAGACCCAACCCTGTTGGCACACTTTGTGGACAAATTCCTTTTGACAATTTATGAACTTTCTTTCCTCCTCCTGTTTAACAAAATTACTTCAACAGTATAAAAGTTGGCAACATAGCTATCTCGGAATAGGAAAGTCGCTGTATTCCTTATTGGTAAGCAGTGCACACACGCAAAAAAACCCACCCACAGGAAATCGAGAACTATTCGTTTAGTTTTAGCCAAGTCTTTGCAAGACTGTACCTTTTGACTATTAGTTGATGGTAAATGTGCTACTGTCTGGTACTTAATCTCATATAAGAACTAGACCAAAAAAAGTATCAACATTAAATTTTACCTTCAAAAAAGAACACAAGTGGTATGAATACAATTCTCTAGAAAAATGCTACTTAGCAAAAACAAAACAACTACTCCCCCACATACATTCAATACTTAAAAGAAAGAATTCAAAGCTGTAATTATGTTCACACAAACCCAAATTGCAAAGTACAAGAAGTTCAACTTAGGGATTCAAAATCCTGTGTTATCTCTAATGACACCATGTACCCCACTTCCTCTCATATTTTTTTCTTTGGTATTTTGGGGGCCTGATGGGATGCTGTCCATTGCCATTACCAGGGATTTGAAAGAAAATATGAAATCGCTTCTTGTCATCTGCACAGAACATGAAACCTGGAGCAACGGTAAGCAAAAACCGAATCAGGTTACTTTCTGGTAAAGTATATTTTTTGCTAGGTATAGTTTATCTGCACAACAGCTGGTTTTAATACAGCAATAACACAAAGTTACAAACTCCTAGGAATAAAAAAAGAACCGCGAGAGTTACCCTTGGGGAATTGCATTCGGGAAGGCAATGATCCTGTAAAAAAGACTGGGGGTCACGGCAGACACAATCTAGACGCTAAACTTCCTGCACAAATCTGCAGCTAAGCAAGGAAACATAGCCTCTGGACGGATAAGAACATTATTTTGTATCTAAAGAACAATAACGGCAAGGCCAACATGCTTTTCTGGTCTATTCACTTCAGAAAAGAAAATACCACAAGAACAACTAAAGATTCAGAAAAATAGATCTTATATTGAGAGTTTTAGAAGTCTGCATATTTGGCTTATCAAAGAGGATAATGGTTATCAGTGACTTACCGACAAAACAGCTAAACGTCTCTACCAAGATAAAGAATCCATTAGCCAAAACTAGGCCCCAAAAAGATGCTGCCAGGCAGAGGAAAAAGTTTTGAAGAGTTCAGTATTAATCTCCTCTGCCTGACTATACCTAATTACAGTTGATTGATATGATGTGTAGTACGCTCAGAAACTCATCGACAGCACGCTTGCAAAATGCAGTATCCACAAGAACCACTTTCTGTCTTACCCAGCTGACTAAAACCCTGTACAATTCCTCTGGCGTTCACCTCTCCCCCACTGTGCAGCAATGCTATCCATTCAGAAATACAGACCTCTGCATTTAGGTAACCCCAACCAGTATGGCTCTTGGATCACATCTCTTCAGAAGCACCAGCTGCTCCCTATGCACCCTCAGAATATTAAAATCAAAGTTCATTTGTCTTCAAAGTGCTCCACAGCCTCAGTTCAGGGTATTCAAGGCTATTCCCAGAGTTCCAGGGCAGATTGCGATGCACCGTTCTGCTGCTCTAGCTACTGTTAATTGGTGCTGGAGACACAAATTTTTGTGTGGCTAAATGAGGAACGTGAAGTGACTTCCAAGTAGAATCACTCATGGCAGATCTGAGGACCAAAGCTTATGATATCCAGATCTTCCTCTCTCCACTTTTAAACTCATAGCAACTTGTATTAAACAAAAACACCCGGGCAATGCACTACATTACATCCTGCCATGGATAAGGAGAAACAAAAAAGTTTTCCATACTACTAGTGCAACTGTGAACAAAACACATAAGAATTTCTATAGTAGAGAAAAGAATTGACTAAAATTCTTCCGGAGGAAAATTATTGTAATTTACAACTGGGACATGTCTCCTTCTGTCATTTACAGCCAGGAGTGGGCTCTCTGTAAAGTAACAACAGAAGTTATGGACTCACTGTAGAAATTACCAAGTGAGAGTTCATGACCTGCGCTAGTGAGACAGGATGAACAGATACCGGAGGCTCATTCTGGGGACAGAAGTCTATGAATGTATTTCAAAGAATACGTTTTCTAATACTAAAGCCCATTCCTTGGAGTTTATGAAGTCCACAAGTCATGAGTAGCCCCTGTAATTTCAAGGCACACTGGCTGAGCATCAAGAGGACAACCAGAGAGTGAACAAGAGTCACAGTTGACTTTGCTGCTTGGGCTGCAGATGGGCACCCACCCAGCAGGAACGCTGACAGCTGCCTGCCCCATACAACCCCACCACCCAAACGGATGGACTAGGGAGAGCCCTCAGCTCCTTAACACATCAGCTCTTTCAACAGGAGGAGGACATTACCACCCACAAGCTGGGGGTCAATCATGAACCCAGAGAGCACATTTTTTAAGGGAGATGAACAGCAAACAAGCTTCTGCTGTTCTCAGAGCTCTGCCTGGGTACCTTAACTAATATCTGCCTCTGATTTAAATCATCTGGGGGGTTTTAAGTTTAATCTCATATGTGAATTTTGCGACTTTTCACTCACTGGGCTCCCCCTGACATTATTTTTAGACTACTTTTTTAAAAAACAAAACAAAAACAGCAAGTTACTGGCATGTCTCAGGTTGGCAACCAAGCCACAGCCTGGAAACTGTACAGCCTCCATGCGGAATGGGTTTCAGAGAAAAAAGCAGAACATTTCTCTATCTCGCTACACCAGCAGCAAACCATTAGCCTCACTGCTAGGATTTCACCTACAGCCTCAACTAAAATTTCCCTTTTAACTCTATCTGGCACCCTGTCTTTAATTCATTTAGGAAAGGTTTGATATGAAGAGTGGACAGTCAAGAAGGGAGTTGCAGAGAGGAAAGAAAAGGGGAGGAGAGGGGGGCAAGACTCAAATGGTTGGTAGTGGTGGTTAGCACTTTGGTACCGAGAGTCAATCTGATCTGTTTCATAAGTTAACAGGAAAAAAAACAAAACAGCCCCCACAACCTGTGTTCTTGGAGCCAGGGTTTCTCAACAAAAGCTGAGAGGCCTCTCCATACCAATGGTAACAATACATGGCAGGACCTTGACATCTGAAGCACAATAATTAATCATTTCAACAGTAAGTTACCAAGGAGCATCATCCCCTTTTTACTGACAGGGGAGCTGACTCAAAGGCGACCAAGGGAGTTGCCCAAAACCACAACACTAGTCATTAGCAGAGCTGCAGTTAGAAGTTCCTGGCTGCCAGCGCTATTTTCAAGCACTGAAATGGGCGGCCGCCCCGCAGCCACAGAGCTGGTACCCTGCACACTCACCAGGTAGAGAGTCACCCGCTCCCCACACCATGCCTCCGAGCTCCAGTCATACCACCAACATCAGAGAAGGAAGAAAGAAGGGTGCGTCCAGCCAGGGCGGTAGGCTCAGTGATGAGCAGCAGCCATGCCCATATCTCCCTGCTGACCTGCTCTACCAGGCGCCCACCCCAAAGGGGCAGCTGCAACCCCCAGGGTCTGCCCTGACACCCCCCTTGCGCCTGTGTGTCCATTGGAGCCCAGAGAACTTGGGTCAGAAAAATAAACCTAAGGTGAAGTCAGAGCTAGTAGTTTTGCTGGGTTTAGTACCCTGCATTGGCTCACTGACTGGGGTGGGTTGAAAGATGGGCAACATGCACCCCAGAGACTGCAGTGCTAAACTACACCCCATCTTGTTGTTTGTGCTTTACATACTCCGAGGGGAACTTCAGATCAGTTCACTTCTCAAGCAAAAGCTGAAATGGCTCTTTCCATCTTAGCTGTATGGCTTTAATGTACATTTTACAGTACCGATTTCAGTTTCTCTTAATTGCTTTGTCAAGAGTGCAAAGTTACATACATCTTACAGAACCAGCCAGCTCACTATGAGGATATTCCACAGAAAAAGGTGGCCTTTTTTCGTAAGGGTAGTTTGAAAATTATTAAATAGGTTAAATTTTCCATCTCAATTTTTATATAAGCAGCACTTACAACAAGCACCTTGGGAAACCCAGTGTGACAGAGATGGGGAGAGGGAAGTGAGTATTCCACCTTTACATTAAAAGCAGAACCACAGAAATTCACTTTTTGTAACACGATTAGTCTTAATTTATATATAAACTTACACCTAAGCCTCTGTTGTATTAGTTGAATGTATTCATTCCCCTGCTTTCTATATTCCACCTGGTATCTGCCTATACCGAGTTCTCCAGACATTCCTTCCAACTCACTTGATCCTTTGAAGCTGACAGTTATCTACACATTCAGGCACTGAAGTAATTTATTCTTTTAGAAGAATTAAGCATTTACAACTTGCAACATCAGATTGTGCAAATATTCAATTCAAATTTTCTGGAAGAAAAAAGAAAAGGAAGAAGCATTTACCTTGATGTCTACATTTACGTAGATATTTTCTCCCCCCCCCCCCCCCCCCCCCCCCCCTTGTTGTCTAGAGGCTTTTCCTTATGCATGAGAGATTTCCCATTTTTCTCCCTGTGTGTTCCAGGTACTTTCCACATATTGTGACAAAACAGCTAAACAGCACAAGAAAAGGAACTCAAATTACCTGTTACTGTTTTATTCAAATTAGCTTTCTTATTTTGAAAGATTTTCTAAGATGGCTTCTGTGGAGACAAAAATATTCACAGGCAATGTCAAAGGAAGTTATTAAAACTCATCTAGCAGTGATGCAAGAATTTTGCACTGATGTGCACTAACACAAGAAGAAACCACAATGCACCAGTTTAGCCAGACATCATTCTCTGACTTTGTCTCAATTTGGTCCCCAAATCAAGTGTTATTCCCAGTAAAAAAACAACAAAAACACACCCAAAATGCAAAAAACCACAAATACTTGAATGAGTTACCGTAGTTCTGCATGTGTTAAACTGGGGTTTTCACTGCCAAGACTCATTAAAAAAGAACAACCAGAAAGTGTTTGCAAAACAGATTGCTATTATAAAGTGCATTAACAGCTATTAATAATAGAATATACATCAACCTACTGTTTTTCAGATAATCAATATTAATTGGCAACCTAGTTTGGAACTGTTAAGGCAAGTGACCTTGGAGCTGAAATTTGTCAGGTCTAAGCTAACAGTGGGTGAAAAAAGGCCTGATAACAGTTACTTCCTTGTCATTTCCTTCCAAAAATGACACAAGTGATCAAAGTAATTTTTATCTCATAAACATACCTCTGAAAATAGATTAGGCCTCATAGAACAATTTTATATTTATGATCTGAGCTATCGGGCAGACCTCATGTAGAACTCGACTTGCAGTTCACAAGGGCCCCAGATTCCTTGGAAGGAAGCAAGATAAACGCAGAGGGAAATATGGGGGAAGGAAAAGAAAATATTGGGCGAGAGGTCTGGCACCTATCAACATCGCTGCAAGCTCGCCAAGTCTCATAATTTCATCATTAGGCTTCAGGCATATTAAAAGAGCTATTATTCATTTTTTTTTATTTGACCCCATCACATAATCAATAGGATGGATGCCAAAAGCCAGCCATTACAAGGAAGTCACCATGGCTAGGATTAAACCAAGACTACTCCCTGCAGAGACTGGACCATCTCTCATTGCTTTAAATGGGACTACATGATAACAACCCCTTTAATTGCAACAGCAGCAAGAAACATGCGAGTGCTTCAGAAGTACTCCCCAAGAAGAAGAAACAGCAGGGAATGGGTCAGGAACTATCCATGAAAACCATAAGCAACCAAGGGAAAAACCTGGACAGGAGGCACAGACAGGACCTTAGGGCATGCTTGGAGCAGGATCGAAGATGCCTGTCTTGGAAGGATGGAAACCCAGGTGTAAATGGGGAGAGAGAAGGCAGAAAGGGAGCAGAAGGTTAAAAATAAATAAATAAAATAATACTGATGCCAAGACAGTAAGGCCTAGTTGTAAGAACAAGGGACACCTGAAAACTGTGGCCTTGAGAAGGAGCATGACCAGAACAGCCGTTTCTTCCAACGCAGGAGGACAAGGAGTGAGACAGTGGCACTTCTCCAGCCCAGGCTGCTGGGGAAGGGACAAACGAAGCCCTCTCAGAGAAAGGAGAGCAATACACACATTCATAGCTCAGGATTAATTTCAACCCTGAGAAGGCATCACACAAAACGAGGGCAGAATATTTTCTTCTAAAGGTGAACGACGAGAACCAGTGGAAAGTGCTACTTCTTCCTCCCAGTATCTCATTTTAAAGCCAGTCCTGTGATTGCTGGGGATCTGGCGCACGATTTGTACGTGCCTGGGGCTGGCAATAAAGCTGTGGCGAGAGAAGGCGTCGTGGCCTCAAGCTGCAGAACTTGCTAGAGACAGAGGCTGCTTGGTGGTTGTTTTATGAGGAAAGGTGAGAGCGAGCTTGCCCTAGGAGAGATGGTACAACAGCAGCCAGCTGCTGTGCCACAAGAGCTGCCCATGTTACAGTACACAGGTATATCAATATCCACTTTGCAGAAAAGAACAGTACTTAAAATTAAACTATATAATATATATACACTATATAATACATGAGGAGTAACATCTTAGGAAAACACTAGCAGTTCAGCGAGTATGACTAAGGTGCTGTTCCATGGGCATGCCAAAGAAGTCCCAAGCATTGCACTGACACCAGACAAATAAACTTCTTCTCAGTTGACTGAATCCGCTACACCAAACCAGCCTGAACACCAGCATTTCTACCTATTCCATCCTGGCCATGCTGCTTTTTGATGAGAGCATATGCATGCCAGCGGTGATGCCGTGGCGGGCACCGCACGGCCTCCAGCCACAGCAATGCCAGTGGCGGGCACATGATGGGATGGCAGCCGAACCGCCTGCGCACGGAGGGGCGCCGGCACAGGTCGGGCTGCACACACTCTAAGAAGTCCTGAAAGCAGTTTTAATTACCCGTTCTTGGAGCATAGGTAGACCGGTTTGAACACGTGCAAGTGAAGAAGTTCGTTTACATAACAAGCGAGGTATGCATGTGAGGTGCTTTGTGTAATAGTGATGCACACTGCAAGACCTTTCACCTGAAGAGCTGGTTTTTACCAACTATACACATACAAGACCACCTTTGGGTAGAGAGTAAGCCATTAAATAAAATATTCATAACACAATTCAACAGTGGCATGAAAGAGGGTAGTCTGAATGGACAAAATGCCTAACACTTGCAAAAAAACCTAAGCAGCAAGCAAGTCTTTGATTCTTGCCTACTCCACACAGTGCCAAGAGCCATTCAAAGTTTTTGGTTCTTGCTTGGGCAGCCACCGTCCAAAGGGTAACTCTACTTAGCAAACAAAACTGAAATGGAAAAAAAAACAAAACAAAACCAAAACCTCAAGAGTGTCTACAAGAGCTAAATCTCTGAATCCAAGTAAAAAGTCATTTAGTCCTGGTCCTCATGCAATGACATCATTTATCTGTTTCCACTACATTTTCCAACCAACAGCCAAAAAGAACAATAGGGATTTTTGAGGCCTGTGAACAGGACAGAACTCAGGAAGACAGAGGAGACAAAATGAAACACATAAGTGATAGAGCTAGATAGATGCAGGGTGGATCATAAGTTGAAAGACAGTGACAATCCCTATGTAATACTACTACTGTGTTTGGCTGTTTGTTGTTTGAATATGGTTATCCTAACACCTAAAAGTTTTAAAAGACATCTACTCCCCTCTGCCAGTGGAAGCCTCTGAACCAGAAACAGAATGAAAAAAGTATCTATCTAAACACTGTCTTAAAAATGCTGCTACTGAAAAAAAAAAACAAAAACAAAAAAACAAAAAACCAAACATCAGCAAACCTACGGCTTCCTTCAGCACATGAGTGACAGCAAATACTCATTTCAAACTCAAACCTAGAGGTTTTCTACTCATATACGCTTTGTCCTAATAAAAACAGCCCAAATTCAAAAATACTGCAACACGAAAAACAAGTTTTAAAGAGTAGAAGTTAAAACAGCTCAAAGATCTTTTTACCTTTCAAATGTCCAGGGCGGGGGGGAGGCAATCTCTCAAAACTGAACAAAACCTCTTCTACCTCACCTGTTACTTTATAAAAAGCACTAAAATAGTAGGATAAGTATGACCTATCTTGCTAACCCCCATGCCTGGAAAGGCACACAATTTTTGTCTTCTGGACTTTGTACATAGTTCACCAGGAGAAAGGACTAGGACAGAAGCTGCACAGAACAGAGATGGTCTCTGCTCAGAGGGTCAGAAGCAGATGTAACTTAAAAATAAATACATCAGTTATTTGCAGGGTTCTATCAGGGAAAGAAACAGTTGACTTCAACCCGAACAAGCAACCAGTGAGACTGTTTTGTGTAGGAGCATATTTATCTTACCCTCTCTCTTACCTTATCAGACACATCTCCTCGTCCTATTCAGAATCCAGCAAGTCATAAAATTCCATCTGTAACAAAAGGAAAAGTCCATTAATACCTCCTGATAACCTGACAACAAAAGGCTAATAAGCAGTTCAAGGGGGGAAAAAAAAAAAAAGTTAAACTTCTGCTGCCATTCCAGTATAATCTACACCCCAGGCAAGTCGCCCTCCCATCTGCAGCAATCTGGGAAACCTGAATATAAAGGTATTAAAGATGTTGTAACATGTTCTGTAAGAAACACGCTCTTCCTCCTTCGGCAAGGATAGAGGTGGCCAAAGCATACAGGTTGCCCTGCCGAGTCATAAATAAGTCTGCAGCATCCTCTCATTAAATTAAATGAGCATCAAATTACATAATGTGAATGGTTGTAAAATGAGACCAGTGGTAATGGCTAGAAATAATCACAGCGGTGTTATACATTGTGGAGACAATTTTCCATCAGTGTATCAAACCTGGGTATGCAGCACCTTTTTTCTCCAGGCCAAGAAACTGTCAGCCTTTCTTAAATATAGTGAAGCATGCAAGAAATGGATGGAACAAAGCTCTCATGCACGAGTTCAAATGACACCTACCCTGAACAAGTACATTTAATTTCTTAACACCTTTACAAACCAACCTTTCAGTGCAACAAAGATGTTTTTATAATATAGGTAAACATGACGCAGTCTGGCATACCTGGGATCAGAGGAAGGAGTACCGTGCACCTAACCAGCAAAGCTGCAACCTTGGAATGGTCAATAAAATTTACAGTCACGATAGACTCGGGCTTGAACAAACACTTTTCTGTGGCACTGTTAAGAAAAGGAGACATGACCTGCAATCCAGCCAGTCTGCGAGTCACTAGGGCAGAAGAGAGACCTCCCGTCTGGCAACTGTGAAAAGCCTAAGAGTCTGCCTAGAGTGAAAAATGTGAAACAAGGATCTAGAAAACCAAACAAACCAACCCCTCCACACACCCTTCTAGCCTTTTCAGCGTCCTGCCCACAAGCCCTAGAAGCCTGTTAGTCCAGTGCCAGACTGGAAAAGGCCAGAAATGTGTAAAAGTGAAATGGCACCCTGTCTGAGAGAATACTATTAAAAAAAAAAAAACCACAAAAACAAACCAAACAAACCACCCTTAATTTTTCAATCTAGTTATCTGGGGGGAGATATGGCAGGAATGGAAGGATTTGAAGCAAATAGTTTTCACGTTTGCTTACTTTTCCTGTAGCGATGCTGCCAAGAATGGCCCTGTGCCTAAATTACAAAACTAGATGCAAAGAAAACATGGTGTTTTAATGGTCTGATGTCCCCGATTTGCACCCTCACTTCATTTTCCTTAGTGGCGAGCCATGTACCAACAGACTCCAGCAGGAACACAGGTGCTTCACCGTGCTGCGCTGCCATTTCCCCACCAGCAAAATGGGGACAGCAGCACAGGGGTCCACAGCCAGAAGGGCTGCCTGGGAGCCAGGGTCCAAACTGCCTTCTCTGGGATGCTTCTTCCTTCCCCCTTTCTTTAAGTGTACATTAGCATACACTTTAAGTGCTAAAGATAAACCTTTCATCCAGTGAATATCATTTTTCTCATCTTCTACCGATGATCATTTATTTTTTGGCATTACCAGAATAATATGACAACATACTTCCACCACTATGGGGGTTTTCTCATTCTTTTTTGTTGTGTGTTTTTTTTTTTTTTCCTTTTTTCTATGAAGAAGAGATCTTTTGTCCATGTGACAAAGATTTGAACAAAAGAGAGCCACTGACCAAGAGCCCACTTCAGTATCCCTACCCTCCTATTCCCCTGCAAACCCAGTAAAATTCCTCAGAGCACAACCCCTTCCTGGCTACTTTCAGAGAAACTGCAGCAATCATACAAGAACAATGGGGAAGTTTGTTTTACTCAAAGAGTAAATGTTTTGCAGCTTCCAATGTAAATATTTTAATTAATGGATTTTTTTTTTTTTTTTAACTCTCTACTGCCTTACTGGTGTTCACATTCACATAGAACTATCAGGACAGAAGCAGCACTCAACTTCTATAATAGAGAGGAAGAGAGAAAATGACACATTGACTTCAGAAAAAGCAGCTTCATAAGCAAATCAAAACTCGCTGGGCATTTGCTGGGGGAGATGTGCAAGAAAAGAATTAAAGAAAAACGAGGCTGCTCATTTCCTGTGTCCGGCTGAGGGCTCGTGTTAGTTCCCATCGAGATAGTGGCTCTATTTTAATAGCCAGCCTGTAGAAAACCACAACGTAATCTGTTTCCAAAACATTACGCCCAAATGACCAGGCTACAAGGAAAAAGCCATGACCATCTTTTTGCCTCAGCCATCAATACGGTGGCTCCTAACCACCCCATCACTCTGCATCCACTTCACAGAAATGCTCCAATCTCCTCTTCATGATCCATAAACCAAGCGTTGTGGGCTCTGTCAGCAGGATGGCACTCAGATTCCCTCTCTCTGGGCAGGACTGGTTTTGTACTACAGAAGGCGGCTGGACAGATTCCCAGCCATCCTGCATGTGCTCCTCTGGTGGTTTCTGGATCCAGCAGCACCCCCAGGTGCAGGCAGCTCTTCCACTCTGAACGGCACCTCTCCCCACAGAAACCATCTCCCTCTTCTGCCCCTAGATACTGGGATAGAGTTTGGATGCAATATTGGCAGATAGCTGGCATTCAAGATTTTTTTTTTTATTTTATTTTTCAAATGAAGTGGGACACAGATGGTGCTGTTCCTGCTTTCCCAAAGCCTGACTGGAACATGACCGTAGACCTGTCTGACCTAGGAAGCTCAGCCCCATAGTATGTTTCTGAAGAGCTGCAGAAACTACTGCACAGACCAGTTTAGCCTGAACCAGTCCCACATGTGGCCATGTTCCCCTTCCCCTGCCTTTATCTAAATAGGTGGCTTTGTTCCTCTTGTATTGACCTCACCACACTTGATGCCTGTTAGCAACATCCTTCCCCAAGTTCAACAAGCAGCTCCATAGAAATTCCCTGCCACTCTCAGCAATACGCATGCTACCCTGGGTAAAATCCTCACTATATCCTTCCAAAAACACTGCACTTGTACTCCTTCATCGCCTCACACAAGATGTTGGTTGCACGCGCAGAAGACTTCCCAGATTCTGCAATCCTCGCAATCACCATCCACACCAGCAGCTCTGTCACCTCCAGGCCACCGTGGTGGTGGCACTTGGCTCGTCACACCCTGCTGGGCAGCGGCTAGCACTGGAAAGGATGGGAAGGGGCCTACTGCCCTCTTTCCTGCAGGGGCCACTAACCGAAGGAGCAAGACCTCCTGATTGCAGTTCATTGAGAACAAACCTTCCACAGCCATAAAACAGTAAATGCTAACTATCAACCACTCCCCATTAGGATGGGGGGCAATGGGGAGAAAGAATGCCTGGCTGTTAATTGAGAGAGGTCCTCCAATTTGGTAGCAGCAGGAGACACTGGGACAACGAGGCGATTGCTGGGTCTGCCCAGGCAGCCTGAGCCTGGTGCTCACGCAGAAGGAAACAGACGTCAGAAGACACATCACCTCCTTATGGTGTCCACCCACCTTGGTACCTGTCTCCTGTGAAGGGTAAACGGATACCGAAGGGCAACGCCAGTTGAGAGCTCCCCTTGCGGCAGGGTGATTCGGAAACGCGTGTTTGCACGACCTTTCCTGTCCCTGCCGACACCACAAAGTGAAACTAAATCTCCTGATCCTGCATTTGAGTGTTATCAACCACTGCTATGATTGTACACGCAGGTACAATATCAGCTTTAGCTTCCACACGAGCAAAGACTTCCCCCCCCCCCCCCCCGAAAACATTTGTTTCCCCATATTCCCCATCAGATTTCCTGGCTATACAGGCAACATTAAACACAGACTAAGAATCAAAGTAGTATATATCTCTACTCAAAACAGAGTTCTTGCAAAATAAACTCATACCACTTTTCAAGACAGACCCAAGTGAAAAGGCAGACTTTGCATTAAGCCCTCAATGCACATAGACTCTGGAAAAAGGAGATTCCTGAGCAAGTGACCGACCTAAGGCTTATGCCGGTCCTTCCATCTTCCTCTCTGACCTCTTCAGGGAACCACTGCACTTGGCTTTTTCACGTGCCTATTTAATCAGCAACGTGAAACTCGCACCACCTTACCGGTGTCTCTGTGGTCTTCTCATCAGAGCAACGAGTAGAAACGCTCCCCAAAGAAGCGGCACATTCGTAAGTCTCCCATGCCCACGGGATGGAAAAAAGAGTGAGGAGAGAACAGATGAATGTTAATCTCTCCTCCTTGCCTCCAGCAGCAGTCTGTACTCTCCCACGCAGAGAAAAGGGAGGCTGTACAATTTGTGGAGGCCAAACTGTCTGGAAAAATGCAAAGAGAGAGAGAGAGAGAACTAATGGCAAATTCTCTTCTCTATCGATTCTCTTACCATAAGGAAAGTGAAAGTCAGTCATTGAGTCGCTGGTGGAAGACAAGACCACAGGGTCTTTAAGGGGCTGCTTTTACGCAAACCGCAGAGCTGGACTACTCAGGATTGTATCAGTTCAACATATTCACTACCTAAAACACTCTGCTCACACACTACTTGAACTGTATGACTTCTTACAGGGATTATTTTTATTAGCAGATTACACTTTTTGTCTGATCATAGGAACGCACAAAAAGGACCCAAGACCACTCCATTCTGGATGTTAATTCACAAACGTAGGACTCCTCTGTAGCGTACCTGACTCTAAACAGCTACTTCCTAACCATGAGTAGGGAGCCAATAAGCACATGAAATACCTAGGTCAGAGCAGTCGCCACCACACACACTTCAACTGATTTTTGTCTGAAAGGTGTCTGTCAGCACGCAGTACTGTAACATGCGCCAAACGAGAGCAGGGGGGAGAAGCTCTAAGCAGGAAACAGAAGCTCGTCTTAGATTAGCACAGCTCACTCAAGTGTAGTGCTATGCTCAGATTTGGTTTTGATTTGCAAACCTTGCTGTCATTGGCTAAGAGGATGTTTGAAGTTTTGTTAAAAAAAGCCCAAAAAAGAAGCCAGAAAGCTAAAACAAACACACAAATGAAGTTGCCCTGGCAGCAGTTGGTACCTTTAAAACCTATGTAAGATGCACCTTTCTCAGCCCTTGTTTTACAGTGTCTCGCTTCTTGCTTTCCCATCTCCCCTTCCAGCTGACGGCAGCGGCTCTGATGGGCACCTCCCAGGTCTCCAGCACAGCATGTGCAAAGAGATGCAGCAGAGAGAGCAAAAAGAGCGTCTCCCCACTGCAGGGACCCGAGCGACACCAGCCACCTCCGATCTTGAGAGTCCCTCCCCACTGCCCCCAAATCCCTACTACAAGAGGCGCACTTTGTTGCCTGTCAAGATGTCTTACAAATAAGGAAAGTCCAACACCAACTTGGCTCAAAGGAAATTTTAAGTGGCAGCTTGGTGGACTGGCTGCAGGCTTCCAGCTCTCGCCATTAACTCCAAAATTAACAGACTTGGAGTCACCATACTGCCTGAAGACGGCAGATCCTACCCTCAGATGCATGCACCAGCAATTGCTGCCATGGTTTTGATTACGCTAATACCTGCCCAGTAGGAACCGCTCTGAAAGAGTTCACTTGCTTACCCTAACTCATGATAAATCACAGTAGCAGAGACATACTGCAACTAATAACTTGATCAAGGGCAAGGTGAAAGTTTTTCTTTGGGTAGTCTACAGAAGAAATCTGAGCTGTAAAGGCAAAACTTAAATGAAGATTGAGGGGTGGGGGGGAAATCCCCACTATTTAATATTAGTATTTATTAATATTTAGGCTTCAACCGTGGATAAACAGACAAGAATCTGCCTGTGCACATATTTAAGACTGTTTACACATGTAGTCCAAAAGGATGTCCTCATTTTATAAATAATTTGATCTGATAACTACACCAGAAAGAAGTGCAACTTGAGGCTACATACAGAGGCAAAACACTTGGCTACTGATGTCTAAACAGGGGGGGGCAAAGACTAAACATCAGAGCCTCTAAAACTCAGCAAATGGTTTACAGTTGAAGCTAAGTACACAACATAGTGCACATTCAACTCACACCAAACTGCTTCTTAAACTTTTAAAGCTGTGCTTACCAGTAAGTCATTTTAAAGTATTCAGTGTAAGATTCTCCTAAATGTAAACACTCCATCTGTTACTTAGACCTGACCACTTAAGCCATTCGGCAATGCCTTACTCCTCTGATGTGGTAGGCCCAGCACATCAGAAAGAGCACTTGCGGAGCCACAGGGCCAGGTAACACACAGACAGCATCGGGAAAAGTTGAGACGTCTCTCTCCCAGGAACAAGGAGAAAAGGTTCCTGAAAGATTTACCAGCTGAGCTCAAACCCTGCATTTTTGTTTTCCTTCGTCACATGCTCCCATATGTGCACATATATGGTTGTAGTTACAAGTGTATGTAATTTGCTTAAGATCAATCACTTTGCATGCCAGGGCAGTGGGGGAAACAGAAACCCTGCACACAAGAATCTCATTACCCCATAAAGAAGTACCATTTCCAGCTAAAATTTGCTCTTCAGTTTAGCCAAATGCACAAACTTAGTTTGTTTCCAGTTTTGTTTCTCAACTGAGAACCTGTGAACAGCAACATAAGAATACCACAAGCAGTCTCAAAAGATGGTCAGAGAGGTATTTGCTACCCAAAATTTTGGGTAGACTTCCTAAATTGAGCAAATGATGGGGTTTTTTGTGATGTTCCTTATTGTCTGCTGCAAGCCATAATGCCAGGTCATCCTCCGAATACGTTGCACAAGGGCATGCTTTGAGTTTAAAGCGAGAGGCAATCAAGAGGTCTGTATGCAGAAGGAAGAAAGAGGCATTAAAAAAAAAAGGCAAGCTGTATACGTGTAATTTTGGTGTAGCTAAATTCTGTATAGCTACTGATACTATATATACAGTATCTGATATACAGTATCAGTAGGCAGTATCTGACATATACTATCAGTAAGGAATATCTGACAATAAAGCAGAAGTCTGTGCTCTTAAGAAGACCTACATTTCTGACCCAGAGGAGCAATGAGGACTGCAGGCATTTAACTTGAAATCAGTGACCACATGTGGTAAGAAAAGCTTGCCGGGATGTGATCCTTAATTACAACTTCATCCTGCACAGCTCCCTTGAAAAAGGATCAGCCAAGACATCTTGCCCAAAGCAGCTCCTACAGAGCACAGCCCGACCAAAGAGGAGACCAGGGTGCCAAAAATAACAATAAAAAAAGTTTTCCCCTCAAATAATGAGGTATCCCTTATAATTCAGCCCTATAAAACCAGATTTGTCAAGTTCTAAATCAGGTTGCAGCAATATTTCATTACAGCATAAATCTTCCTTACACCCTAGTAAAGATGCCTAATAATTTAATATGCTTTTTTTTTTTTATCTGGAACTCGTCAAAAATCGCCTGAAATAGGCATCTCTCTTACAGTCCATTTTCCATATAGGTATAGATTCCAAAACATAACTAGTTCACATTCTTTGCATGGAAAAACGTTTGCAAAGTGCATTTACACGTAGACTAAGAAATGTTGTAATTATCTGTCTTGGGCTTCTTAGGTAGGTCAGTGCACATCCTACAAAGGCTTCTGTATTATCCCATGATATTCATTGAGCATCGTTTTTTTCTGAAAGCAGCAGAACCTCTTGAAAAGAATTACACCAACAAGTAAAAATTTCAGAAGAAAAAAAAAAAATGGGATTCCAGAGCCAGAACTTTTAGAATTTTTTTTTTTTTTAAAACTTTTTATTAAAAGTTTCACAGCCCTTTATCTGCTGAAATGGATTACTACACAAAATGCTGACTTACAACTGTCTCATATACTACTATTTCAGTGGATAACATGCACAAACTTCACATAAAAAGAAATAAAGGAGAAGATATTTAAATGGATAGTTGGAAAAAATACTGCCAGTACTTGTTGTTATTAAAATTTGTAATTCCCATTCCCTCCCAACTATCAGGTCTGCAATAAAACAAACACCATTTCAAAGCAGTTACTACGTCTGTATGAACCACCACTGTTAAAAGAGTACGACCACATCAAGCACTACGGAATATATACATTTTTCTTCATGAAATAGATATGATGAAAACAGCTACATAAATTTAAGATTGCTCAAAGTTTGAAAAAACAGTGATGTCATTATTTTCCTGCTGCTTCTGAGAAGTAAGCACAGTTTACATCCTCGCTTCCTGCTGTCCCGCTTTACTTAACCCAAGAAACACAGGACAGGCACCGCAGCACTTCGGTGCTGCGAGCATCGGAGGACACTGGGACAAGTCCATTTTACATCTTACCAAGCCTCTTTTACAGCAATTCAATAAAACCTGCACTGCCAGGAGTTAAACTAAAAGGTGAACTGCCCTCTTATTTGCTATGTCTCTATGAGCATGCATGTTATTTTTTTTTCTTTACCCTGTTCAGACAGGGGTCACTGGCAGCGTATGAAGAAGCTAATTCATGGCCCCAATCCTGCAAAACTCTGCTAGGAGAAGGCCCCAGAAGTGCCTAAACGCAGCAATTAAGATGTGTTTGACTAGTCTGCTTATCGCATGATTGCACTCCCTGGAGTGGAGTCTTGATACAGGCTTAAGTCAAGATAATGAGTGTCACAACCATGTCACAGCTTGCTGTCAGATCTTTGAGACAATTTTAAAGAAGAAGAAAAAGAAAAAAGGTGGTGTGTTTTGTTTTGTTTTTTTTTTTTAAAAAACTTCAAATATTTTACACTGGGGCAAGGCTTTAACAAAAATGTTATTTTGAGTAACTGACTGACTCACTATTCCCTGAGATTAAATGGCATCAACCCATTCCTAAAGAGCTAAGCAATCTAAAAGCAGTTCCCTGCAAAAAAGCTGGGTTCGTACCATCCAAGGAACTTCCTAACCCTCTTTTCAGACTAACGTACAGCCTTACGTACAGTAAGGGGGAACTTTACTTTCCCCCTTACTTTGTTTACCAAACCTCTAAGTTTTCTGTGCTCCAGACTCCCCTCAGGGATGCTCAGGCTGGGGTGGCCGCAGGAGAGTGGAGGCTGTCTGCAGGGCTCAGGTGGGCTTCCGAGAGGCTGGGGGGTGTCTGTATTTTGTTTTTATGGAGTCAAATGCTGGGACTAAGACTGGTAACAGGAAACTCCTTAGTTAACCATTTCTCCTAGCACTCCTAGGAAACCATCTGTCTGAAAAAATTTTTTTTTTTTTTTAATTAAAACAAATCACCACCCCACCCCCCATAAAAAAACCCTGAGAACGCAGTTATCCAAGATTAATGCCCAGCCAGTTTCCCCCCAGTTTTTAAGAACTGGGTTGGCTTTTCCAGCCGAGGAAGAAGTGAGGGCAGACTCCAAGCGCCATTGGGCTGATACTGATCTGCAGAAACTCCATAGAGTTCAGTAAAGTTATTCTGCATTTATTTATAGTTCCGCCAATAAATGCAAAATCTGGCAAAAATGGTTTTCAGATATTGAAACTGTACTAGCCTTAAAAATGTAATTCTAGATGACTTCTGACTTTTGAATTGCTCAGATAAAGGAGGGACCTGTCTTAATTCCTGTCTCTAAATTCACTTCCCCAGGCATCTCGGTTAATTCAGTGGATCTACTACAATTAAAGCTTACTTTTGTTGTTCTAGTCTGTGCTTTGTACTTTACAACATCTGCAGCTGTATATATACACAAAATGCATATTAGAATTTGTTTGTTTTCAAACAAGTGGCACACAATAAATATGAGTAATACAAATATTTGACCTTACATTACCAAATCACCAATACTTCAAGCAAGGCTTTTTATTCAGTTAGCATTTTTCTTTAACACCCCCCCCCCCCCCAAAGAAAAACCACACAACACCAGAAAACACAAAATCGTCTCCCTAGAATAGTATTTACTTGCTGAGAAAAGTTAATATTTTCCTTAACTGGAACATTTTTATAGCTGGGAAAACAACACATAAAGAACTGGCTAAATTCACATGCTTGTACATCTATTAGTTAAAATATTTCTTCAAGGAAGTTTAATCAACAGTTATGTCTAACAGAGTCACATAAGTAGTGCTGTCCACGAAACACTACCAACAAAAATATTTGTATAAATGGCAGAGGAAAGACATGGTAATGTTTATTACACAGGTGGATCATCTCGCCAATCAGACTTGGAGCTTTTATGGCATTATAATTAACAGTATAAATTTTTAACAATTACAGCCTTGGTTAGTCTTCGTACCTGGCAGAGTTTGCATCTACTACTTCCAATGCACTTAAGTCTTGATTTTGAAATCAAGGTACACCAATTAAATTATGAAAATCCTCAACATTCACTACTGCCCTCCCTGTCTTCAAATCACAAGAAACGCCTCTTCCCAGACGCATGCTTTCTAGGTTTTCATATACAAAAGGGGCTGGAACTTGGCCCAGCTGATCTGCACAACTTTGATGACTGCATTTTCAAAATAAACACCAGGAAATTAGTCATGGTAGAGTAGCATCTCTAGGGGACAGTTTGGGTGGCCACCAGCAAGATGCGAGTGGAAGGATGTGCGAGAGAGGAAGATTGGTATCTACCACTTCCTCCCTTCTGCCAAAAAGAATTAGAAGAGGCAAGAGAGTCCTTCCTCGCTTGCTGTGGGCTCGACCCCAGGCGCAGGAGAGGGCCAATGCTGGCGTTCATGCACAAGCCAGAGGAGGGGCAAGACCAGCAGATTTGGTGGGGAAATTCCTCAAAGCCAAAACCACATGGTTTCACCAGTTTGGTTAAACAGGGATTTCTTGAAGCGTCTCGGAGAGCAGTTATTACAGAAATAAGACCACAAACCTGTAAGGGATTGGACCTCCAGAAGGATAGTCCTTTCCAGCCACCAGCAGCTACATGGTTCCTGTTTATCTCAGGAAGGTCATCAGAACACCCACACAATCAAAAACACACCACCTCCTCCCTATGGCAAACCTGCAAAAAAGGCTCCTTCCCGCCCGCCCCCCCCCCCGCCATGAGGAAAGGAGGACACCACCATGCCCCAAATCACCGTAATAGGAAATGCTCGCTGGGGGGAATGGGCGATTTCTTTAGGAGTTGGTCCATGCCCCAACACAAAGACCATGCAGTAAAATGTAAGTGTCCGACCAGACTAAACCTGCAGGCAGCCAGCAAAAGGCAGCACTCTTCCCAAAGAAATTTTAGAAGCTGAAGCAACCAGCAACTACCCCTTTGACAAACCTGAGCAGCTTTATTTTGGGTACGATCCAGAGCCAAGTGAGAGCTGTTCAGCTCTAATCCAACAGATTTTACCTGTTACACAAAGTAGGTGCCGGCTGTTCACAGTGCCAGCTTGGTACACCTTGCAAGTCTGCTGCCCTCAAGGACAGCACCAAAACCGGTCAATGCTCAACAAAAAGAAAAAAGAAAAAAAATTTACCACTACCTGCAAAAGATCAATGTTGCAGGCAAGGAAACAAGCATCAGGTTTTCCTCAAGACGCCATTTTGCTTGTCTGAGCACCCTGCCAGACCCGTCCAGCTTTCCAAGATGACCATACCTTACAGATGGTGGGTTTTTGGGCCTCCAAGGCTGCCGAGCCTCTCTGCAGCCAACATGCCCACATCCTCCACCATGTGTCCTGCCAGCAAGAGCAGAGACGCTACCAACGCAGGCATGGAAGGAAAACGAGGAGCGATAGCAACCCAGGATCTAGCCCTGCCTGCTGAAAGATGGGGAGCTAGGCAAAGGAGCCGCTCTTACCGAGAGAGGACTCGCTCCTAGCACACCCTCAGAGCAGCAGCACACCTCAGGATGCCATATGCAGGGCCCAGCAGTCCTATGCTAGTGGAAGTGTTTAATAAAAAAACTACTTTTCCCCACACTTCCACATCACACACACAGGATGACAAAGGAACAAGACAACCCCCTGAGAAACCAAGGGAGAACCCTGCAGAAAGGCCTCCTGCTAGACCGAGAACATGCCCACTGCTGACAGCAGGGGGAGAGATGGAAACCAGTGGACTGAATCACAGGGCGTTAAAAGCTTGGTGGACGGCTGCTCTGCCAACGGAGATGTAGCCAGGGAGTAACTTCCACAGTGCTCCAAGGGCTGTGGGATGGCCAGAGGAGGAGACCCAAGTTTCTCTTCAAGGGCATCATCCTTCCTAAATGATCTTGGTCCACACCACTGACCTAGCAAATGTCTTCCAAAGGCCTCAGCCTAATGCTTTGGCCTATGTCGCTTTCCCTCCTTTGCCTCTTCCCACACCTCCCAGCTTCCCTCCCTACCTTATAGCTTTTTGCATGGGTCTGGGCACAGCAGCACTGCACAGCACTGCACAGCACCAAGAGATGAGGAAGCCAGCTTGCTCCTTCCCAAGCCACAGCAAGCCCAGGAGGAAGAAGAGGAGCAGGAAGAAGGAGGGGCTGCAGGCAGAAGAGCCGGGCAGGGAAGCCAACCGCAGCTGGCAGCAATCACAATTTGGCCGAACCCAACTAACCCACCTGCAACCCCCAGCTTCTGACGGGCTGGTGACTCCAAGCTGTAAGGGCTTCACAGGAAACTCCATTTTCCTGAAAAATGCTCTTCTCCTTTATCCTCATTAACATCACTTGCTTATTTTTTCAAAACCAGGGACGCTAACTATCATTTCTCCTCCGAGTTGTACAACACAACTGAAGTCTTTCCTTTTCACACTGAGAAGCACCCTACAGAATAGGTTTTAGTTGCCTTTGATTAGAAAAATGGACAGAAAAGCTTTAATGGTCTCCCTTTAGCATCTCCACTTTCCAAGCACCAGTATGAATTTTCCACAGATTTTTAACCACACAGTAATGACAGAGGCTAGATCCCTTTCTCTGAAACTTCAGATGTTCATTAACAGTGACAGGGCCATGTTAATAGCTTTGCTTTTTTTAAGCTTGCTGGGATCATTACTTTACTCCAACTTCATACAGCCAGGAAAGAGGAAAATGTACGCAAGCAACGACGGCAAGAAGTAAGCTAGAACTACGCTGTGCATTAGTAAGAAAAGGAAAAATTGATGGATGAATAATGCAGGAGTGATGTATTGGGTTATTGAGTTGTATGCATGGATATGATTCTGTGACAGGGCGCATAGTTATACCATACACAAACATTTGGCGAGTTGGAGTTTCTCTTTTGCCTTCTATCATGTTCACTTATGTAGCCTGTCCGTGCTGTCTCCTGGAGATGGAAAAGCCTACTTTTGGCCCAAATAAGAGTTCACCATTTTCTTCTGGGCATTTTTGGAAGTAAATAAAGGGCATTTCCACTAGAAACAATTCTTATCATCCCAGGATAGAAGATGATACAACACAAAACCATACAATGCCATTTGTATTTAAAACTCAACAGTTTCAAATCAGTCTTCTTCAGCTATTAAAACAAATGAGAAAGATGCTGGGGGGAGGCAAAGCTTACACTTCAGAGACACTGCTCCTGATATTTGAGAGGTTTAATACAGATACTATCTCATAAACTCTTCAGCGTCACATTTATGAGCAGAGGGACACATTTATTTCTTTGGATAGGAAATATGGAGTAGGTGACCATCACATCATTGGTGAAAACTGCTATGTCATAAAATAACCCACAGCCACCTGAATTTATAAGTTCCTCTAATGAAGCAGCATGTGCCAAGCCAGGCAATCCTGATGAATTACATTAGAAGCCTATAAACTTCTCAGAAATAATTCATTTGCTCAGAGCTGCATCTGCACAAAGACATACATACACTCACACTTCTGAAGGAAAAAAAATTCCGACTTCTTACATCCACGCATTTTCACTCGAGCATAAACCTGTAAGATTATTAACTATAATAAAGCTCTAAAATGGATGCTAAAATGGTGTTTCAGGGCAGCATCAGACACTCCGAAAACATATATAAGCTGAATTCTAGTGCACTATATAAAGGCAAGTTTCAACTAGAAAGCTTTACTGTGATTTGTGGTACTTTAAAAGCGCTCTTGTAACAATTTTAATAGTTTAAAATATTGGAGCTTAGTCCCAAAGAGATGTAGCTAGCGCTAAACTGCCATTTTAATGGAATTTTTGCACCCTCTCTCTATGCTCTACTTTATAAATAAACCTCTAGACTTTTTATTGATTTTTTTAACATGATAGATTGAGCCTCTCTGGCAGAGAGGGCCAAAGAACAGCACATGAAAAATTACAGGTTCACAGTTTGTGAAAGGGACGACAATAACAAAACCCCCAGGGGAAAACAATTGCAATATAATGCATATATGCCTGTGTTCATTGCTTTTCAGATCTGCACTCTGTGTGTGTGTGCGTATACACATACATATATCTCAAGACCTCTTTATTAAATTTACTGTCAGAAACAATTAAAAGAATATCATACACAGTTATATCACGTGCTGTACATCTTTTTCAGTTACAAAGAGTAAACTTGACTTCAGTGTCTGTCTGACTTGAGTAGCCCTTGCTCTCAAGTGGTATAGGATATGCCATCAAAATTACCTCAAAAAGTTTTGCAGTAGTTCAAGGTCTAGGTTCTGGAGATGCAGAAGTAAAAAGAAAGGGGTTTTTTATGGTATATATAGCAAGCGCTAGCGTAAGTTAATGCAGTTAGCTGGTCTTACAGGGTCCTGTGCCAGACAGCTCATCAGGATACTGTCCCGCTGACCCAGATTCTGTAACCAGCTCTGCCCGTGTGAACATCACCAAGTACATTTGTGGTCAAGCTGCGAGATCACTACTCCTCCGGCAACCCAGCTCAGAAACATACTACAGAAACATACAGTGGCAGAATAACAACTTACTACCCATGTGCATGGATGCAAGTGTAATGGATTCATAACCCACCCACATGAAAAAGACACTGTTAGTTTTCTGACACAGAGAGGGACCTACTTTGGTCGCGTGATCCAATTTTCAATTACCAACATTTCGCAAGGGATAGAGCAGAGCAGCTGATACCACAGGTTACTTTCTTACACAGGGAAGGACATGAAAGACAACCAGAAAAAAAGGAAACACAACAGAATGCCAGCAGCAAAACCTAAACTTAGTGTAAGTACAATCACAGATATTTAGCAGTCTTTTGTCTTTATCCCATTTAGTTCACTTCTCCTTACTGCAACATATTTTTTTTAAATCTGGATCTGTTCACTGTATATGTGACTAGATTAAAAAGATTCCTTGAACACATGACTGTGCAATATCGTTTGAATTCCTTGCAGGATCTTACAAACTCCCGTATGCTTAATTTTAGAAACAAGGACAACAAAAAAAATTCAAAAACCCAACAACAACGTCTGCCATTTCCATATGTGCTCTATATTTTACTAGTTCTTTACCAGAAATGAAAAAAAAAAAAAAAACCCACACCCTAACAAACCCCACACGAAAAGAACATTAGGGGCATTATGTCTTCCCTGACACTTTGAAATATAAGATACTTCTGAATTGTCAGTCTCCTAGAAATCTTTTACACCCGGCTATAAGTTCCCCAACTGGTAGGCAGAAGGAATGGCAATTCAGAGAGCTATCTGTGGGGATATGAAGATGATGAGACAGCAGTATCAGGGATAGTGGGGGATTCTGGCCATGCAATGCCCCAAAATGATTTTCAGTGGACGCAGTTGCATCATTCCAGGTCCAGAGTGACTGGAAGTATCCCCACATCTTCCTCTCAGTGGTTGTTCTTCAGATGATGGAAGGAGACGCAAGATCAACAATAACTATTGCAGTAGTAACCAATGGGGACCTCATATATATGCATGCAATGCAATGGCAACCGGTAATACAACCAGAACAGCTCAGGATGCTCAACAAACATACAGGGAAAAGTGGGGTCAAAGAGTGGGAGACTACCAAACTAGAGATCTCATGCCACATCTCCCACCAGCCCATACCACCTAAGTCACCAAGCAGGGGTGCAACACATGTCCAACGTAGTTCCTGTACGCTGCTGTGCACATCAGAAGGGATGGTGCTTTTTCCTCGATTCAGCCAAACCAGATATACAGACCCAAAACCAGACCTCCTGACTCCCTCTTGAAGGTCACACCTCTGCAGGTCAACTGTGGAGCTGAAGGACCAGCACTGCTACTAACCGTGTTGTTGCTCTGCGAGGAACACGACCTTCAGAGACCAATGGTTTCAACCTGGCCTTTTTGCTGGCACTAAACTCACACAATTCTTTATCCCCATCACGCATCTGATTTTTAAATACCACTCCGCCTGAGCTCGCAGGCACCTGCTACTGACAATTATCAGAGAACATATGTAAGAAAAAAGAATAGCATATGGCTATACAAGTAACTACAGCAATGAAGTGCTCCTTGCAAGCTCTAAAAGGGACAAGTAATTTCACCAGTTCTTCAGCAGGCCACCTCCAGGGCGTGTGTGAGCACCTACCGCTCGAACACATGCACATGGGGTAACACCAACACGTGCCCTCCCAGGGCACCTCTCAGCACCTCCCCTTCCATTCCCTCCTCCACAACTGCTACAGAAACAGAGCTGAGCCAGAAGAGACATTAAAAAAAAAAAAAAAAAAAAGATACAAAGCGTGTGAATGGATATCCATAGCTTTTGCATGCCAAGAGCCCGATCCAAAGCTGTTCCTGCAAGCCTTCCCGCTGAAGGCGCCCAGAGGCCTCCTCGCCTTCCTCCCAGGGCGGAGCACGGCTGACGAGCAGCAAGAGGAGAAGGGAAATCTCTCCACGTCCATTGTGGCGATGGGTGGGTTTGTTTCGCTGTATTTTTTTTTTTAAAGTAACTGGGATTAGTCCCTTCCCCACTGCCTCAGACCTCCCAAAATAGTAAAGATAAATAAAAACATTCTGCTGATAGGACATTATGGCTGGAAATTTAGCAAGAGGAGAGTCAGGACAATCATTATCCTTTTGCTTTGTCTCTGTGCACATTTGGTACCACCACCATCACAGTACCAAGTCTGCTACATTCAAATGCATAAATTCTACATCACATTTCCCCCTTTTCTTAATGTATTTTTCCTCTGGGAAGTGACTTACTTTAAAAATTGCTTTATGATTAAAAAAGGCAGCAACCAACTTTTCAAAATGTCAACTTTAATTTTATTTCTGTTTCCCTCCTCCCAGCTCCTCAGGCTCTCACAGGAAACCCCCATTCACACTTTGCCACAGCTGCAGCCCTAGCTTCAAGCCCAGAAGAGCAGCCCCAAAACCTTGGTGTTTCTGGTGGAGATAAGGCGTTCTCAAAGCCCTTGCCACGGAGTTCAGCTTTGCACATGGGACACGCAGGCACAACCTAAAAGAGCTTTAGTTCACAAACCTACTCAATCTCACAAGGGCAGGAGGTTTTAACCTGCAGGGCTTGAGGGGACGTACCCATGCGACGATGTGCCACAGCAAGCTCCCGACCTGCTCACCAGATCTGCAGAAAGGCAACACGCCATCCCTCGCTTGCTTACGCTGCGTCAGCAATCCTGGGAACAACACGGCGTTCGGGGGTCGCCCGGTCCAGTCGCACGCACAGCAATGAAATAAGTTACGTTCCCATCGATTCTGAAAGGCTTTAGACCAGGTCTTTATTTCTCTTCATCATACAAAATTCAGAGCGTTTACGATGGAGTTATCAATGTGTCACAATCAGCAAGGGAAGACTCACAGCGTAGAGCTAATACTCAGTTAATAACCTAATGGGGAGGAGAAAAACCTTTGAATTCAGCATGGCTGACATAAGCTGTGATGTCATTTCCACACAAAGGCTAGTAAAAAAAAAAAAAAAAAATCTTTTTTTCAGATCCAAGATAGAGAGATATGTAAATTGCTTGGCCTCCATTTCAAATAAACACTGTGAGATAACCCAAAAACTTAATAAAGCTTTCAGCCTTCATTCCTGCTCTTCAGAGGACTCGAAGCCTACGACAGGATCAGATCGCGGGGAGAGCAGCGAGCCAAACCACTTGTAGAGGCACGCAGCCTCAGCGCCGTCCCACCCAGCAGTGCCAGGAGAGTCTGGTTCTCACTCTTCAACAAGATGTTTGGGGTTTTTTTTTATTTTGGAGGAAGTAATTTTAAACAAACTATTAAAAAAAAAAAAAATCTTGCTGTAACAACTCTAAAGGATTTTTTGGTACGATTATGGCTGAAATTAACAATTCTCTAAGGACAGATTAAACAAGCCAAGCAAAATAGGTGAAGATCAGAGAGAAAGGGCATCTAAGAATTATAAAAGATGCCCAGCTAAAATAACAAAAAAATAAACTTCAGTCAAACAGAGAAGAAACCACTGAAAGAAAAGTCTGAAAGTACAAAAAAAAAATAATGTACTGAATTTGGGTAACTCAGAAAAGGCTGCAGAATAATTTTACCATTTTTAAAAAACATTAACTTTTTTTTAAATTAAAAAAACCACTTTTTCCCCCCAAAAGTAACTCCTTAATACAAACTTTGCTTTAAGTGCTATGCATACCTATTATGCCAGTAAATAATTTTAGAACTTGAGAACATGTATGAGAAAATTCAACCTGGAGGGTAATTTTCCTGAAGTTTCTGCCTGGCAAGTGAAAATAGTGTTTTGAACAGATGAATATCCTTCCCTGTAATTGTTATTCTGTTACCATCATGTAAATTGGTGTTTTACACAAATGCAGCTTGAAACCTACCTAATGAGAAAAAAAAAAAAACAAAATTCAAATCAATCTGCACAGGACAGGGCAGAACAGCACTAATAACATGTAAGTACAGGTTTCTAAATAATAAAAAAAAAAAAGTTGTTGCATAATTTATTCACTTTCCTACTAGTTTCACAGATTAAGATAGCAGCACCATGAAATAACTAAAAGATTTCTTTTGCCTTTAGCTCAGTAATTTACAAGTCTTCAGGTTTCATTGGGTTTTGTTGTTGTTGTGCAATGGGAAAATACTGTGGAAATAACGTTTACCTGCATTCCCAGTCTACAGAGCTCGCTAACTGCAGCTTGATAGAGGCACATGCCCACCAAGCACCATAAAGAAAGATTTACAGTAAGCGATGACTAATCTTTACAGCGTATACTGTACGTGTATCACTGAGTCAGCTTGAAAGTTCGTTCATTCACTTGAACACCACTTCTTCCATTCTCCTCTCTGATCTGCAGACAGAGCTGAAATCTGCCTTCCCTTCATTCAAGGAGAGCTTCTTATTGCCTTAATAGGCAATAGGCACAGGTACAAAAACTTACTGCTATTGTACAAGATTGACCTAAAAAACACGGACTTGCCTACACAGCAGCATAAAAACAAACACACCAAAAAAAAAAAAAAACCTACATTTTCTTTCAGCAAGAAACTTCTGTGTATGCAAGGAAGGAGCCCTGCAGGAATGGACTCTCTAGGGGTCATAAACTGACCCTGCTACTGGAAAAACTTCCCAGCTCCAACATTTGGCAATCTGATCGTACAAAACCTGCGAGAAATGCCCAGTTTAAGTGATCTGGTTTACTGGTAAGCAGTAGCAGAACAACACAGGCACATAATGCAGATAGCTGGAATGGCCACATATGACTTTGCATTTGCTGAAGCCTAAAATAAGATGCCCCGCTCTTTTGTTCTCTTTTTTCGTTTCTTGCAATTTACATAATTAGCAGTACGGATTTTCCAGAAATAACCTGCAAGTAAAAGTTCTACCTGAAAAAAAAAGCTGTTTATGTTCAGGATAGCGTGAGGCTTAAATGTAAGGATTTTCTTTACCTAATTGAAGCCTATCATCCACTTTGTAATTACGATTCTTCAACTAGAAGAATACAATCATTACAGGGTAAAATAATTACAGCAAAGAGCCGCATTCATATACAGACCCAGCCTTGCACCTTCTTTCAAACAGTCACCCAGGTAGTTCAACTGACTACAATATGAGCAGGCGTTGCTACAGATGACTAAAAATTGAAAAATTTGGCCCAATACTGAGCACACTTAATCCAACGGAAGCCTCTCCATCAACCAGCTTTATGTAGTAATCTATGTGCCATTGCCATAACGTCTGCGCTGCAACCTTATTAGTTTTGGACGATCGCCTACTGGCTGAGAGCTAGTCTTTAAAACCAGATGAGCCCATGTTATTTTAATGAACCCCTACTTTAACTAACGATCAAGTAGTTAGCCTAGGGATCGTATGCTGACAGACTTCCAGCATGAAAGTATCACTCCTTTCATAAATTATCATAATTCTGTGGTATTAGTCTATCGTTTATATATGTGCATTCAACATCCAGATTAAAATTTCTTCTGAAAGTTGGAAATCGTTGAAATAAAAGTCTGCTAGGACATTATTTTATCATCCCCGCTCATGTTAAGCAGTACCTTACTATGCAGGCAGCCACATTTGGCTTAACTTATGTTCCTTTCATTAACAAAACAGCACTTAACCCAATGTCTTTTTTCTGTGCACCTCCCTTTTCAGGTGTATTATTTCTTTAACTCTAAAGCTGTTTTTAACTTCAAAGACTTATTTTTTACTACAAGCAAAATGAAGGGTAAAATTCATCCTCTGCAATGCATCTTTGGTTTTCAAGCATGTAAGTGGCAAAGCCTTTTTTTGTTTTACCTGCAAGGCATATTCTCTTATTCATACTTTTTCATTATAATAGCAACAACTTTAGAAAAGTATTAAAGTTCATTATGAACCAGCTCTTTCAAAATTTCATAGTCCTAAAAAACCCACTTTTCCTCACTTCAGAAAAATTTCGCTTCTCATTTTCTACTTTTATCAAACACATGCAGGCAGCAGCAATACTTTTTCATCATGATCCATGCAGCTCAGATACCAATTTACTGAACTCTGACAGCATAAAACAAGCTTATCTGATGAAAAAATATAGAGAATTACTGTTCATCACCACCACCAAGAAGCCTCTTCCAGTCTTGGAAACACACAGCATCAACGGAAAAAAGAGGGAGAAGCTGCCTGCCTGCGCTTCTCCAAACATTTTGGCTTAGAGGAATTACTGCCACCTTAAATGGAGGTATGTCCCCACCATCCTCAGAAATACGGGTTTAATGTAGTTATGAACATGAATCTCACTTTTCCAGACAAAAATTGTCTGTTAATTTAGAAACCTCCCTCCACTCCCCCCGCTCTGTACCTGATGCTTTGCCATGCAGGCTTATTGAAACACATGGGGATGGTTTGCAGGGCATTCCTGCGGATGAGGACTGAAAGGTAATTAGTGCTTCACTGCTTGTGTTCAGAGACACGCTCTAACAAAGCAGATACCTGGTTCCTACAACCTGTGTTATCTTGGCGTGATCAGGAGGGACAGAGGCCAGAATGCCATTTCTGACACTCAAATGCCTACAGAAAAGACTGCATCCTGCCCTGCTTGGCATGCTACTGCTCGCAGCAATTGTGTTGCCAAAGAAAGCTAGAACTTCAAACAGCTTTACTCAATCCTTTTATATAAAGTATCCTGGTTCAGCATCTCACCACTAAAGCACGTCAATCTCTGAGATGGTTTTCTGCCCTATTTTTGCCAGGAACTCATTAGAATATCACTGCAAGTACTTGTTTATTATCATTGCTGTGATGCTGAATTCACGTTTTCACACTGATCAATAAAAACTAAATCAACACACTACACGCCCAGCCCACACATGAAGAAAATTCATTTAACAAGAAGATCAAAGTTGTCTACCTTCTACTGCTGTAAAATCACAACCAGCCTGTTGGTTTTTGCCAGTTATCTTTGAAGAATGATTGGAAAGGAACAAAAATAATTCTGGAAGCACATACTGAAATTGCTGATACAAAACAGAGATAGGAGGACACATGCAAATAATCATGTGGGAGACCTCCACTTGAATTCGAATTGCACGGCGGGCCAAAGAGACAGCTGGAGTATCAACGCTCCTGCAAAACTGCACTGTTCAGTGCAGCTTAATATTAACCATTTCTTTTGTTTTATCAAAATACGTTGGGGTTTCTTTGCAACATTGAATATAAGCTTTTGAAAAGGAACAAAAAAAAACCCAAAAAGCAAGCCAGCGAGTTCGCATCTGAACTGCTTCTGCCCCTTTCTCCCCAATTTATTAGGGACACAAGCAGCAACAAAACTGCTGTGCTCAACACTGAGGTACACATGACGTAAACTTGCGGTTCAGGTCACTACAGCCTCCTGCGCTCAGCAGACACAGCTTTGGTAACGGCCACAGAGCTCATGGTTATTTAAAGTCCCACTGCGACCTAGGAGCCATTGCAAAGGTGATGCTTTCAGCCCCCAGAGAGAGTGCAACATGCAGCCCTCTCCCTGCTCAAAGTAGGGGCAGCCAACTCAAAGACCACCTCTGCAAGGTAAGCCCAGCTTTGATGCTCAGGACAAAACAAAACAAAAAGAGGTAGGCCAAAAAGAAGTAACTGGGGAGATATTTACAGAACTCTGAGTCAATATCTTAAATATTTCAGGGCTTTGGCAGCCTACGTTTTGGGGAAAAGAAAGCTCAGTTTAGCTATGTAAGGTCTTCTAAGTATTCATACTTGTGGCAGATGTGAACCATTTAAAAACCGGTCAGCATCCATTTTTTATTTACTACACTGCTATTGTTGCTAACAATGCAAATCTTAACATCATAAAAAGAGCAAATAACTAGTAAATTTGCTCCTGAAATAACACAAGACGCTATTTACTAGTCAGTTTTGGGTTTTTTTTCTGGTACAAACAGGATCTTCCACCAGGACACCTTCTCCACCAGCAGAAAGAGAGAGCGCAGGGTAGCAGCAGAGACGAAGCGCTGGCAATACAAGTCCAGCAGGCAGCACTGCCGGCAGCAGTCCTACTCCAACAGCCAGCAGCTACAGACTCTTGCCAAAGAAGCCCCATTTACCTGCTCCTTCTTCATGCACCGCTGCACTGTCCAACGGAGTAAATAATCTTTGGTCTCTGATCAAAACGAGTGTTAACAGCATCTTATCTTATGCCTCCAAACTTTCACAAATTTATAATGCAGTATTTCCTAATTTGCAGGACTCAAAAACTCTATTCAAAATTAAAGTACGTGGGATCTCTTTGAGGAAAAAATATTGCGACATATGAATAGCGTACTTCATAACATATTTCCTGCTCACCAACAAATTGTATTCAATTCTGCATGCAGAGCAGAGGGCTGTTTCAACTCATGCAAAGCTCTAAGAGCATTCATTTCATTAGGACCCACTTAAGATCATACTCTTGCAAGAGTACCCATATGCGTTTGTGCTACAGGACAGCAGGGTTTACCCTACTGACCAGTCCAAAACTACATGCCAGGATTGGAGTGTGTGTTCTGCTGAGAAAATGAAGGAATTTGCTATTTAGGTCAAGTGTAAAATAAAAAAAAAAAAAAAAGCCCTACTAATATAGCTGTAATTGGCATAACCCTCCAAGTGTAAATAGAGATCCTTCCAGGAAAAGGCATTTCTAGTTCTGATTTGGCATGTGAGACATGACAATACTGGGAAAAACACTTTTCTGCTAGTACAACTGGAACTTAGACGGGACTCTTACCCACACAAAAGTGTTGCAAAACCCCTCAATTCCTTAATATGCACTATTTTATCAGCAGAATTTTTGGTTTAAAGGGTAGAATGTATTTAAGGTCATTTCTAAACATACCAGCATTAGCTATTTTTTTTTCTTTTAAATATAAAAACTAGAACACAGACTTCCCTCCTATCCTCCCCCACACCACCCCAAACACACATACACTAAAAATATATAAATAAAGGAAATGAAACTTCCCCATCAATGAAAATAGTGTATGGGGTGAGGGGGGGAGTGGAGAACAAAGACAAAAATGGATCTGTACAGCATCTTTTATGGCCAACTGAGTCAAATGACTTTTTTTTTAAGACAGGGAACTTCAGCCATTGTCAAATTTTAAACTTAATAGCCACTTGCTTCACAGGGTTGGGTACCTTTTTTCACAGTCCCATGCTGAAGTTATTTAGGATTTGATATTCACTTAAAGAGAAGGTACCCGATATAAATTCTGCACCTCAAATGGACCCTGCTCTTTAAGAGCCTTGGTAAGCCTTGTTCTAGCCAGACAGTGTGAACAAAACCCTCTGACCGTCAGGAGCCTTCTAAAAAAGAGCTGCTGATAATTTAACATTTAACTTACACCTGTTTTGCTGGGGCAATCCTTCCCCAATCCATATGTTTGCTTTACACTCCAGGGTTAGCTGGAGGTTTTAGTACCTGAGTCTGAGCTTTTCCTCATTACTGAACATGAGATTTTTGACAAATGGAGGGAAAAAAAAAAGGGAATATCAAAAAAGACCATCTACAACAATTTTGCTTTGCTATAGATACAATGAAGTGTACACATGAAGAGGAAAAAAAAAAAAGACAAAGCAAAACAAAACCTTGCAGCACTGCACTTCAAGGACATATCACAATGCAGGCTCTATCAAAAATCTTACCATGAGCAGCCGATGAGGGGAGGGAGGGGAAAGACAGCAACCATTTTCTTGCTGAACTAAGAAGACAGGAGAAAATTTGTGATAAGGCCCAGGATGGCTGCTTTAGAAAGGTCGAATCGGTGGGGTAGGGAAACTCAGCACTTGTGGCCACAGGCCTGGAAAGCGACCTACACCAGCCCAGCTGACCGGCGGATGGGAAGCTGAAGATCAGCGATTTGCATGAAATTCTAACAAAATTTGAACTGTAAATTGGAGAAAGACAAACCAAAAAGAAAATTTTTAAAAAATCAACTACCTTTTGAGTCTGCATCATATCAGCATCTTGGGTCTTTCCAGAGCAAATCATCAGTCAACTATGAAAACTTAGGTGGGCTGTTTTGTGTGAGACATATTACTCTTTGTTACAGAGTAAGCTGAAACCACAAGACTCATTTCACTCAGAACCTCAAAATATACCCAACGCTACACAACTCCTCCAAAACCCTGCAACATCCCCACTGTAATATAGCCAGTTTAAAATTTAAAAAAAAAAAGAAAAATCCCTATTAAATGGTAATAGGGCATACATTAAAAGCATGCCCCGGGTTCCCCAAACCATTATCCTCTTGAGAAGAAAGTAACGTAAATGATGTATTTGCCTTCTAGTTTCTGCGGCAGCAGGTTGTAACCTGAGCACATTTTCCAGTTTTTCCCCACACAAATCAATGCCTTTTTTCTTTCTGCTGCTGTTTCAAGCAGGGCCAGGTGAGCCTGCACCCCCCCACCACCACGGACCGACACAGCCAAGCCAGAAAGAGGGAAAATAAACCACTGTCAAAAATACTCTTCCTTCTGCCCACAGAAACCAATATCCAACAAGAACCAGCACCAATATGACTCGCTGACCGTCTGTGTTACCTACTTTGTCCTCCCGGCCGGGCTGGACCTCGCGCTACCTAGAGACACACAGGCAAAGGCAGCAGCAAGGAGATGATGGTGCAAGAGCCGGTTCTCAGCATCTCCAGATCTAAGGGGAAATACTCCCCCAAGCTCTACAAGAGAACTCGGAGCATAAATGCATGCTGCTCAAAAGCAAATTCAATGGATCTCTTAAATCTGTTTGGTTTCAAGCAAAGAGTTAAAGACCAAACCAAAACTGATAAAATTGTTGCTACCTTTCTTTGAACCACACTCAGACCTACTCTCTGAAGGAAGAGCCGCCTTTCTTAAAATATATTTGAATGTGCTATTTTTATCTTTATCTTAGAAGGTCTGATTTCCCCTCACAGCCCTGCAATTGATTACAATAATAGGTTTCTCAGAGCTGGACAAGTTAAGAAGAGGTTTTATAACTTCATATGCAGCAAAACTTATGGAATTTGCTGCCTTCACTTTTTTAGTTTCGAGTGCAGCCCCCTCACCCGCCGCCCTACAGATGATACTCACAGGCGCGGTAACTCTGCTCTTCTAAGCAGTGCCACGAAAGCTGGCGCGACCACTCATGCTGCTCACCTTACGTAAATAACCAAGCACTTGGCAGCCACGCCACGCAGAATTCATACACGCATTTAGAGATGCTTCTACCTACGCCTTACAGGTGGAGAGGCAAAAGGATCCGTTAATTTTAGGGGCAGAAAAAACGTAATTCTGATAGTAATTTTTCATTGGAAGCTATGCAGCCCCAAAAAAAACGCAAGGGGAGGAAACAAATTGTTTCCATATCAACAATTATTTTGTATCTATCAAACACTACTTGCTTTTTTTTAGAAAAAAAAAAAAAAGTATTTCTAAGGAAGCTGAAATGAAACTGCCTTATCTCTAAAGTTATTCTGACACATCATAAGGAGACACAACCTTCCAGCACCAGAAGCTCCTGATGACATTACAGATCCCAGGGCCCTTCTTTAGTTTATTACTGTCCCATTACAGAATTGGGAACTTCTCGAACACTTTGCTGAGTAAGTTTTTAAGCAATACTCCCCACTTGATTAGAAGAAACAAAAAAATAAAATAAGATTAAAATATTCAAGCAAAATATTATCTTACTGCTTTAGGAAACCCAGAGTACATTACAATACCACTCTTCTTACGCTTTTCTCATACTCCCTGCCAGATGCCAAGTTACAAGCTCAATTTATAATGGCAAACCTCACTATATCACTGGAAATACTAAAATGGCCAGAACTAATGGAGTTTTGAGTTTAAAATCTAGGAATTCCTTTTTTCTACTTAGTCTACTTGAGCACTATCCAAAAGCAAAACAAACCTGAAACAAGGACTCGCTTTACGGTCTTAAATGCATACCGGAGTATCCTCACAGACATGTGATCAGCAGTCGAGGTTGAGCACATTAAATGGATAAGACATGGAGATGTTTTCAGCCTATCCAAATACAACATGAGTCAACGTTAGGTAGAGAGGTTAGTCACGCTGCGGTTTATTTACGCTCACGTTGGCCCTTACGGGAGTGATGTAAACAGCGGAGGCAGGACTGCCTACCTAGCTACCCTCTGGCCCCATCCCTCCCCGCCGGGGAGGGATGCCAATGGCAGGACATACGTTGATAGCAGAGTGATTAAGCTCTGGCCTTATCATTTCACCGAGAGGCTGATTCTCCGCTCTTCACTCAGGCCGACTTCCACAGTGAAGTGCATTACTTGTATTTGAGCTTTTTTGGCTTTTCAAGATACACTGGTTTGACTGCCACACCGGCAACGCTGCTCGGTTCCTCGTTGGAGACTCCCAACTTCAGAAACACAAGCTGCTTATCAACGGTAGCACAACAGATCATAAGAGCGTTTATTTGCACCAAAACTTTTGAGTAGGGTATATCTAAGCCTTTAATTTTTCCAAAGTGTATCAAACTATTGGTTGTAGAAGAAAAACGCATACAACACATTTTCTTCGTATGCAGGAACGTTGATACTCCAGCTGTCTCTTTGGCCTGCCATGCAATTCGAATTCAAGCGGTCGTCTCCCACGTGGTTATTTGCATGTGCCTTCATATGAAAAATCACTTATCTAAATTCTGAACAAATATATTTATTTGTTTTAAGCAAAGCTGCGTAGCTCAACTTCCATGCTGCATATGCATGCATGGAGCATCGATGAAGCAGCATTTTTGTTGTTAAATATGTGCCTTGGACAAGCCTTAGAAAAAAGAAGTAACATACCAACCAAGCAGGGAACATCACGCCCCGTCACTTCAGCGGGTAACAAAGTGAAATGGGTTATTTCTAGATAGATGCGTCTTATTAAGGAAATGGCTCCATTCTGATCCAATGTAACATCCAAGCGAGACCACCAAGCAGACGAGCGATCATGGCAAACAGCTGCATATACCGCACGCAGGAACGGTTCACGCATACGCCGACATTATAGGGACGGGTGACTTCGTCACGGCGCTGCACCCTGGGCAAGGGCAGGGGCAGGTCCGCGGGGGCTCGCCGGCCGGTGCCGCAGGCAGGACGGGTACAGGCAGCAGGGTGGCCCCACCGGGCAGCCCGGCAGGCCAGGCCCCAGCCTGCCAGCTGAACTCTCCCCTCTTCCCATTAGACACTTACAGCAAAATTACAGCTGTCAACGATGTAAAACTTCAGCCCTAGTGATTACCTGCTTAAATCATTAATCATGCAGTTAAGCGCTTTGCAACGTTTTCCATAAAATAGTTTAGTTATGGGTCATCGTATTTATTTTGCTGCTATAGTATTACTCTGTAAAAATCTATGAATCTCACCAGTAACTACTGGAATCACGACCAGTGCTGACGCACTGGGACAGCAAGTCCAGGTCACGTTTTACTGGGCAAAGGCAGTAACCCCGCTAAGCTGACATCTCGAATAGTCAAGCCCGGCTAGTTGACTGGCAGATGCGAAAACCGCTCTGTAAAGTCAGCAGAAGGATGAGTAGGCATTATCCATTTATTAACTGGTTAACTGCCAATTAATTTTACTTGCAAATCACCTCTCTGGTATTTAAACATCTGGCGAAGAGTTTTTGTTCGTTACCCCCCCCCCCCCTATTTTGACGGGCCGGAAAAATGAAGCGCTTCTGCGCCCCGGCAGCGCCCGAGCCGCCGCGCATTCCTCTCCCGCGGAAAAGCAGCAGAAATCCACGTTTCTGCAGAAGAAGTTCGCCCCCGGCGCTGCCACCCGGCCGCGGGGAAGGGCTCCAGCGCCCAGCCCCGCACCGCCTCGTCGCTAAGGCTGATGCCCAGACGGCGCCGAGGGCGGGGGGTCGCGGGTGGGCCGGCCACGCGTGTTGGTGGGCCGGGCGGGCTGCCGCCGCTGGGACAACTTCCGCGGCCGGCCCCGCCGAGCCGGCCTCCCCCGCCTCGCCTCCCCTCCCCGCGCCGGCACGGCACGGCACGGCCGGGGCAGGGCAGGGCAGGGCAGGGCAGGGCAGGGCGCCCCGGGACCGGCCCGCCGCCCCCCGCTCCCCCCCGCGCCGGGCAGGTACGGGGCAGCGCCCCACCGCCGCGCCCGCCCCCCGCCCGCTCCCGCCGCCCCGGGCGCCCCCCGCCCTGCCCGCGGCCGGCGGGGAGCGGCGATCGGTGAGGAGGAGGAGGCAGCAGGCAGGGCCTCGCCTACTCGGCGCTGCAGAGCGAAAGCGAACTGCAAACTGCAAACTTTTTTTTTTTCTTCCTTTTTTTTTCCCCCCCCCCCCTTCCAGCGCAGCCCCAGCTCGTGCAAAAATGAAACTTGCGAAGCATTCGCCTACCTGGCGTGAAGTCTGCAACAAGTGCAGGCGCGGGGGCCGGGCGCGGGGAGCGGCGGGGCCGGGCGCGGGGCTCGCGTCGCCGTCGGCGAGGAGGGAGCAATTGCGATATTAATTTATTACAGAGCTGCCCGGGCTCGGTCCTACTTCACTTACAGTACGGCGCTCATCCTGTAAACAAATATCGCTCCGCCAGGAAACATACTCCCCCCGGCCCGGCCCCGGCCCCGCTGGCGGGCACCCACCCCGGCGGCGGCACATGGAGCGGAGCGGGGCGGAGGCCCGCCGCGCCCCCCCGCCCCGCGCCGGGGGAGGCTCCGGGCACCGGCACTTACCTCCGGCACGGCCTCCCCCGCCCGCCGCGCTGCCTTGTGCCGAGTCCGTGATGCAAAAAAAAAAAAAAAAAAAAAAAGAGAAAAAGAAAAAAAGAAAATCCCGGTGTCAGCAAATCGCTGTCAAATTATTCTCTTGCAGAAGGGAGAGGGGAGCGGGGGAGAGGGAACGGGGGGGGAAAAGCAGAAGCAGAAGGGGGAGGAGGCTGCGGGAGGCGGCGGGATCCCTCCGCCGCGATGGGTCTGGCCCTGGGTAGCGAAGCAGGAAGTAAGGTGTCGGCGGCGCCGCGCCCGCGGGCGCCCGGCCGCGCGGCGGGGCGAGGGCGAGGGGCGCCCGCCGCCCCCGGGGGCCCGCCGCCGGCCGTGCGCCGCCGCCGCCTCCCGCCTGCCGCCCCGCCGCGCCGCGGTCTCGCCGGCAGCCCCTCCTCTCAGGGCGGCGAGCGCAGCGCAGGTGCCGGGGCCACCGGCGGCGACCTGTCAGCGGCTCCCGCCGGCGCGGCGCGGCGCGGCCGGGCCCCGCGGGTCGGCGGGCGAGGGGGTGCCGCGGGCTCCCGGCGCCGCCGCCGCCGCCGCCGCCGCATGCCGCAGGGCGGTGGGGCCGGGGCCGGCTCCCGCTCCCGCTCCCGCCCGGGCGGCGGCGCCGGGGGGTGACAGCGGCGCCGCGGGCCGGCACTGCGCCAGCGCTGGGGCTGGGGGCGTCCCGCCGCCGGGGGGTCTCCCCGCCGCCGCGGAGCTGAGGGAGGGAAGGAGGGGGGTCTCCTCGGCGCCGTGGGGCTGAGGGACGGAGGGGGGGGGGGGGGGTCTCCCCGGCGCCGTGGGGTGTCCTGCGGGGCCGGGCAGCCGTGTCGGGGACGGGGCGGGGGGGATCGGGGGCCGCGGCCGGGCCTCCCCCAGCCCCGGGGCGGCGGCGGAGGAAGGTGGCGGGGGCTGGAGGCGCTCTCTCACCGGGGAGCTCTGCCCTCTGCGGGGAAGGTGCCGGGGCTGCCTCCGGCCCCAGGGAGGCTCCTGCGCTCTGGGCTAATTTGGAAGTTAATTCTGTGATACAGCGAGCCTTGTAGGAATTTGCTCCTGTGGTCACTGATCTTTGACACTGCTAGTCTTAAATTATAATTTTTTTTCTTTTTTTTAAATCCTGCAGAAATCTTTTCGTGAAATACCTCATTGGTCCTGCCTCCCTTGAGCTCAGGATTTGCATTAGATTGCACCAAAACGTTCCCTTGCAGGGAAGGATTTTGCATCTTGGGGACAGATACGTGATGCATACGGCTTATGCAGTGCTCTGTTTAAGCTCTTGGACAATGACGGACAAGTTACTGTAAGAAACCGTAGCTGGGAAGAGAGAAACTGAAACGGGGGTGGTTATAGGGCCTACTTCTGCCTTCAGAGAGGAAAGAAAGACAGAACTTTCAAGGGTTATACTGGAACAGAGAAGGGTCTTTGGTGTTAGCGTTTGTGATTCAGCCTTACATTATAATGGTTACCAGCAGCCTCATTTTCTTTTTATGGTCATTCTGGTTTCCTGGTTGCATGACACTTCCATTGGACCACTGCTCTTAATAATTTAGCCTTTTATGAGATTGTTTTGATTTACCGTGTAGATTAGAGCAAGGGTGAAAAAGTATGATATCACCCATTGGCTATTAAACTCCTTTGTACTATACGCAAAGGTCTCAGTTGTTTAAAATGTTGAGAGAAATGTTCTTTTATTTTTTTTTCCCCCAGCCAGCTAGTCATTTTCTAATTTTATTTTTACTTAAGTAAAAAATACCATTCAGATATTGTAACTTCTCTGTGCTGAGCTATGCAAAATCTATGCTGAGTTTTGGATTCAATGGTTGGCTTGTTTGCTTGCTGGAGTCCTAAGTCATATAAACTATGTTGAAAATAGAATTAAAACCACAACTCAACATGTGCCTCGCCTCTGTTTGTTTTTTGTGTCTAGTCTGAAACCCAGAATAGCCCCTATTACTTGTGATTTCCAAAATGACCTTTGAAAATAAGCAATGGAATTTAACACAGTCTTTCTAGGTTTGTCTCGGCATCTCAACTTGTTCAACGAATCAATACAAACAAATCTATATTGAATCGGCTAGGTGCTACTTCATTTACCCGAAACATGCAGGTTTGTGCTGTAACTCTCAAAATAGAAGTAAATGTATAATTTGAACAAAGAATCATTATCGAGCAGCCTTCTGACATACTATAAACTTGACCCGTCTTACTCTGCCGTAACAAGTTTAGCTACGCAACGCTCTTCTGAATGAAGTAAACTAATTTATTAGCTTTGGACAACATTTCAAGAAAACTGGGGGGACTGGCTACAGCCAGACTGCGTTCTTTGTACTTATCCTGCCATTTATGAATTGGTCTCCATCAAAAGCACGAAGCCTTCATTTATGTTCTCAGTTTTCCTGATCCCTCTTCTAATCTTCAAGGATTTGAGTATCGAGCTTCCCAGTTTTGAATATCATATTACTATTTACAGTATTCAACCTCAGAATAATTCTACGGGCTTGTCACGATTTTGCTGAACAACATTTCGGCGGTGATAACTGGCAAGTGGGGGAGTGCTGGGAGCCCTGGAGCGGGGGTGAGGTCCTGGCCAGCCCAGCTGCCCGCTGGCTGCTGTCGGGAGAGGGAGGCCTTGCTCTCTCTTCCCTGCCCACTGGCTTGCACCGCTGGGCTGGGTCAGCTCACCGAGCCAGAAGACCATTCCCTCTCTCTCTGGGTTAATCTCCTGCCATTTTGGTGAGCTCCCGGAGAGGTCAGCTGGGTGGCAGGGGTAGCACAAGGGGAGCTGCGGGGCCGGGGAGGGCCCGCTGCCAGCAGCAGAAAGCTGGCGGGGTGGCTCAGCTGCCTCCCCAAACCTCCCACCACTTGCAAACAACCGACAAGCAGCAAATGTCTTATGGTACCTGCCATCCCTCTGTCAGATTTTGGATAGAGATTAATGAATTTTAATTTTTTCTAAGCGGAGCTGCTTTAGAAATGAAAGAATTAGAGAAGTTTAGAAGTGACAGAGGTCTGTGATCATCCTCCTGGTTCATTCCTTTCCCACACAGGATTGTTGTGTCATTATCTTCCCAAACGCCTTCGTTTTTATTAGGAGGCTTTGCCTTGAATTTGTGGGCTTTCCAAGAAAGACGACGCTGAAGCAAACGTAGTATGACTGTGGTAGAAGGCAACATACCTTTGTTCAACAGCTGGAGTCATTAAAGTAAACCCCCTTCAGATTCCTTAATGAATTGCATTTATGCAAGTATCTTACTGGTCAAAGTCACAGCAGCCAAAATACGGATGTCCATCCAGTTTCTCAGTTTTGGATGCCTGTTTCCAGATTGAATTTTGAATTGTGGATGTTATCTTAAAAAAAAACAGTAATCAGACCTTAGTTTTGCTTTAATATGGAGCTTTTGAGCCGTATAGTGTACTGATACAGGATTTAGGATTAAAAGCCAGTTTGGTCTCAGAATCTGACATCCTACATAATGTGGACCGTAGTATTGGTAATTGAGATTACAATCTGCTTAGCTAAAGTTTGTTTTCCAGAAAAAAAAAAAAAGTCATTATGGAGATTTCAAGAAATGGCAAATATGCCCTCTGCTATCAGTTGTTCTGGAGTAATTACTGATCACCTCCTGGTTAAATGTGTGAACTTGATTTTTCATTTCCATTTGTGAGTTTTCCAGCATGACATTGCTGGTTCTTTCCCTTCTAAATTAGTTTGTTATCATCTGAATCCCTTGGATTTAGTCAGTCATTTACCTTTGTCTCTTTCCTGTTAGATAAATAAGAAACACTGGGGCCTTACAGGAGCGACACTAGGAGGGTCAGAATAGTTTAAAAAGCCAAACGTGTGTTTTCTGGGATCACATTCCCTGTGCATCATCAGGGAAGTAGCCACAGCATCCCACATACCTGAACACAGGAAAAATCAATGACAGTTGGTGATGGGCTTGCTCAGAGATCAGCAAGTACATTGATCCGGCTATCCCTGTGCTCAAGAAACTGTATTGCTGCTTTGTTTGAAGGTAATGTTAGCAACCCCGCTCTCGCCTTGGTGCTCCTTGCCTTCATGTATGTTCAAGTATGGTGTTTCTCCCTCCTAGGTCCTCTCCCTGGGAAGCTCAGGACATCGAGAGCTTCCAGGATAAAACAGCTTGCGGTCTTTGGTGTCACTTCTTACCTCATCCGTTGCAAGTTAGGAAAAATGGCCAAGGTAGAAATGGAGATGAATAATTTTTAGTCGAAATGCATCAGGACCCCAGCTACTGCGAACTCCCGTGTACTTTTCCTTTGGCCACTTCTGCCGCCCGGGTGAAGCGCAGGCCTGCGGCAGACAAGCAGCATCCCAGCCTTGCTGGTCCCAGTTGCCTCTTGTCCAGTGAAGCGGCTGCTCTGATCCCAGACGTGAGCTGAAGTCATGGATTTCACCGGCAGCCTAATCTGATCTCAGACTGTGCCGCCGCCATTTGAAAACTAATACTGGAAGTAATTTTTTTTTTTTCTTATTCACTTTCAGCCAGATCGGTTTGCTGATTGCACAGCATAAGGAATGGTGCAGAAAACGTGCTGAGGAGAGAAGAGTATGAAAGCATGCTGCTGTCACTCAGACTGCTGGTGAAAGCCCTGCCTGCTGGGTCTCCTTCCATGAAGGCTAAAACCAAAGTAAATTGCGATGGCTCAGGTCCTGCTGTCCCCTCTGCAAGTTGCTGCCTCCAGCTGCTTGGTTTTGCCTCCTGTTTGCACCCAACGCTGACACTCACCGCTTCCCCGGTGAGCCAGATCGCCTCCCAGTGCTGGCAGAAACCCCGTGTAATTTTTCCCCTGAATTGCTTCACTGAGTCAGCCAGACAAGTAGCAGAAAAGAAGGCAGGGTTGTGTGCCCAAGAGCAGGATTTGGAGCCGTATCAGTTTCAATTGCCTTTAATTGTCACGAAGCCATGGCTGCTATCTCATCTAGCAGATAAGATGCTCTTTAAGAAGTTCGGTTCAGGCAGTGGACCAAAAAAAAGAGGAAAAGTGAACCTGCACAGCTGTTTGCACCAGTCAGCTCTGGAAGTCCACAAGCAGTAGTTTTCTCTCAACTTGAACCTCGGGAACTTTTTAACAAAGCTTAGAGCCGCCTGTCTATGAGGCAGTTGCTGAGCGGCTCCTCCAGCACAGTCTGGGGAGCTGCCGAGCCCCTGGGGCTCCGGCCTGGTACTGATGGAGCCGGGTGCTGCTGGATGGGGGCTCCTCCGGGCAGCTCTCGGCGGGACCTGGCCTTGACCTTCCTGCGTCTCCCTGCAGTTGGGCCCACAGGAGATATAATGCCGCTTCGCAGGGATGCTCTGAAACAAATTAAAGCCTGTAAAGTCCTTAGGAATGTTTTGGTAAAGAAGTTACAGATAGGCAAGTTAGAAATAGTGATGACTCGGAGATATTTTTTCAATGACACTATTACTGTTTTGCAACCGTGTGCGAGCCCTAGAGAGGAAAATGAGCTAGAGACATTGGGAGTTTTAAAGGGGACGTTCTTGCTTCATTTGGTTCGTGTCAGTTCCCGTTCCTCTTGGAAGAGTCGCTTATACTATCGCGCTGTCAGGAATAATCTGTGGGCATGTACATGTGTGCGCAAGAGCTACAGTGACATGGACCATCTTGCAGGATCACGTCCTAGTGAGCAACGCTCCAGTTTGTGTGGCTTTTTCACATGCTGGAGAAGAGGAAATGTTTTATTTTATAAAATACACTGACATATGTATTTATAAATTTACAAATGTGTATAATATGTAGATATTATATAAATTGTATTACATCCGTTCATAAATTATGAATGAATAAACATATAAAACTCATGTATCTTTATAAAACGAACATCAGTGAAAATCTCATCTTTTTATTTTTTGAATAATTTCCAGATTTTTAAGTTGATGGTGTGGTTTGAGCTATTTTAAACTTTAAAACCACTCACTCTGTTACAGCTTTTTGTATAAGTACATCTGCGAGGGTCTTGCAATCAGGGGCCAGTAATGCTGTCCCCATTTTATAGATGGGTAAAGTAGGGAACAGAGGTGGTCCAATACCATCCAGGAAAGTAGCTGCAGAGGTAAAGTATGAAACCAAGTCTCCCAAGCCTTTGCACTTTGTTATGTCTTAAAGACAGGCCGGTATTTTTCAAGTAAGTCTTATGCCCAGCTCGAAATGTTTGGAGCTTTGACTGACATGCAAGAAGTTTTATCCTCCTGGTTTTGTATGCACTCCCGGCGGTAACAGCTGAAAACTGCTGTATGAAGAAACACACCTTATTCTAAATGTCCTGCTGTTGTACTACCGCAAAGAAATCCACAGTCCTGTTTGCAGACAAAGATTCAATTCAATTACAGTATTCAATGGAAACTGCCTTTACAGAGACACCATCAACCTGAAATCCAGTGAAACATAGTGACAGATTTAAGGTAGCGTCTCCTACGACTTCTGTTGAATGCCCCCACCAACCTTTGTGAATTGTTTTTTCTTGGCTTTCAAAATTGGTTACGTAGTAAAATTGACATATACAAAAAGAGGCTTTAGGATGGCTTGTTACACAGAGATGTCCGAATTTCTAAGGTGTTTGCTGAATGAGAGAAACCATACTTTTGCGTACGGAAGGGAAAAATGGAGCTGACTGTATACAAAAATGTTCTAAAGGTAAAAGGTAAACAGTTATGGAAAAGATGTGCGATGAGAGCAGAAGGAAGCCTGGCATCTTAACTTTAAGTTGCAGTTAATCTAAATCATTTTCTGTAACGGAAGGACAATATCTAAATACAGATATGATTAAGTCAGTGTGGTTCCCTACCACAATGTGTAACACGTCCAAGTCCACACTGGTGACTGAAATCAAGATTAAAGTTTTCCAGTGTATGTAGTGAATTTCAGTGCAATGGCAGCAGTATTATTTTTTCAGGATTTTGTCCGTCAGTCCGGATATGATATTGGCAATAGCACACCACATACTGTGGGGAAATTGCTCAGGCGGCCATCTCTGATCAGAACTATCCCAGTCATCGTATCACCCTTCTTTCAGCAGTTTCTCAGTCTTCTATTTCATATTCCTCAGCACAGAAGCAAATGATTTTGCTGATTTTATGCAGAGTTGAATGTACTCTGTGTAGGGTTTGTTGAAGGAGTTTAAAAGAAAACAACCATCCACATCTGCTCAGAACTTCCCCATTCAGAACTGTAACCTGAATTTTTATACAAGTCTTTTATAGTAATGTATACCAGTCACTTCTAGGTCTCACTGTGTCTTACTTATTTGTTTCTTACATATGTAACAGTGGGCAGATATGCCTTTAAGCTGTAAGGATACAGCTGTCATGATTTAAAAAATACTATTAACTAACATGGCTAGACTCATATATCCAGTATATATACTGTATATTCTGTTTACAGCGATGTAAGGCACTTTATATTGTCAAATTGAAATAAGCTGTATTGTTTCACATTTTTATAGGGATGGAAATGCACTTACAGTAGAAGACAAGCACATTTACATTTCTGTGTCAGTGTTTTTGTTTGGTGGCCCCAAAACACTTGAGAAGGTGAGAGCTGCACTGAAAAACACAAAGCAGAAAATGCGATGGAATTACTGTACAGCTGCAGTAGGACAGGGAACTGCAAGGGACCCCTATAAAGCAGGTTAACAAAATTAAGAGTAGAGAAAAACAATTTGCTCTACAGCTGTGACAGTTTTGCCAACAGCAGCTGAAGGGCAGCAGATGAGAAGTAAATCCAGGGATATGTAAATACGTGAAGTCTTTTAGTATGCTTTCTGATGGACAAATTTTGCTTCTAGAAATGAAGAAACTACTTCCATCCCATTCAAATGGCCTGTGACTCTCCAAACAGATAGGGGAGTTGGGAAATTAAACAGACGGTCCCCAAAACAATCTCTGTGTGGTGCTCCAGACACAAGCTTAGGTCTGTGAGACTGAAGGTCTGAGACTTTGGGGTCCGTTCTGTTGAGAAGAGCGCTAATGGTGCAAAGTGGGAATGAGATTGTTTTCAAGGGGGAGGGGGGGGAAGACTCTCTTCTGGGTCACTAAAGTGTGAAATTTTCCTATAGAAGTCTCCAAACTTTTCTTCTAGCCACGTGTAGTACCAACTTGTCCTCCCGTACCTGAGAGCTCCCTGGGAACCCACCAGTGATGACTGGAAGGCTCATCTCGTAGTCTGCAGTACCCATGGCATTGCCAGCTTGCTAGAAAAGCTTGAAGAAATACGGGGAGTCACATCTAGGGAGGGAAAAGATGTTTCTCAAGTCGACTTTTTCTTTAGTTGATGTGTTGGTCTGCAGAATCCATTTCACTTTATTCAGAAATTCTAACAAAGACAAGGCATACATTTGTGTTTCTCTGGGTATATATTTTACAGAGTATATGCCCTCTTATCGTGCGAACATCTCCTCTAAACCCCCTCGGGAGGACAGGTACAGCTCCATGGCTTTTTGTTTTGAGTCTCACACCAGCTGACTAATCTAGCAGCTAGTGATAGCTGAAGATTGAGACACTGATAATTCCTCTGCACCCCAGAGAGAGGCAAAGGAGCTAATTATACATCGATTGTATATCAGTTGAGGAAATCCCCAGATGGGGAGTTGTGGGTGTATTTCACTTTCTTTGCACTACTTGAGCAATGCGCTGGGAACAAAGGAGGACAAAAAAAATAAATTCAGCCCTAATTATTCATACTGAACCTGTGGCCTTCTTAAAATATGCTCAACCCAGGGAGCGAACCCAATGTTGAGTGAGGCTTCTTCCAGACTTGTTTTAAGACTGCACCATTAGAGGCCGTTCTCACTGAAGTGTCTGCCAAAAACCTCCTGAGTCTGTGTTTAAGGATCAGTCCTGCGTGGAGGTCCTTCCCTAGCGGTGTGCCAGTGTTTTTCCCTTCCTATTACAAGGCTATCTGAAGATCTTGGACCTGTTCCACAATTAAACTCCGAGCATCTTTGTTGTCTATCTGACCTTGCAATATGATAGGCTGGAAACTTTTACTGTCTGGCTTTTTGTAAGGCTTGTTTTACAATCTGGGTAATGTAGATTTCTCTGCTTCCCATTTCCACTTCTGTAATGTTTATTATTTTCAATTGTATGTCTGGTTTGGTGTTCACTTCTGCAGTTTCTGCCTATGTTTCATGCAGTTCTTCATCTTATCTGCAATTGCTATCTGCACTCTCAATCAGCTCATCTCTTTTTATTAGTAATAGATCCAGTTGGTTCATATGCTTGCATACGCTCTGGGATGGTAATGTCTTGCCTTGCCAGCAGACAGAGATTTTAAGATTGTGATAACCTATATGCTTGTCTGAGGGATGTGAAAATCATGTTATGAATGTTGTTTATGAAAACTGGGTTTTGCACAGCTTCAGTAGCTTTCACGTACTGTAATTGACTGTCCTCAAAAAAGTGACAAGTAGAACTGACAACGCTGCAAGCCCATAGTTTACATCTGATCATAATTAATTGAACATGAAAATCCTCAGCATTTTCCCTCAGTTACCTCTGTGTAGATACCACTGTGAGGACAGTTTCCTTTAAGTTATCCTACACTTTCTCTGCTCCATTTTAACCTCTGATTATACCTTCTTTCCTCTTCCTAATTTTTGCTTCTACTGACCTTGCGCTATGCATAAACATTCTTCGTAAGGAAATGGGTGAGATACTTGTAGTTAATTTTTTATGAGTTAGGTTTTGTGCCCGGCTTTCCACTTCTCTCTACTGCCAACAAAGCAAGTTTATTTCCTAATAACTTAAAGTACCTCCTTTTATCCTTAACTCTCTACAGATGCTTCCCTCCTTCTTCCTTGTTAATTCAGGTCTCTCTGCTTCCAAGGATCCTCTGCCTAGGATTGTGCCTGTCTCCTTCTGTGCCATTTTCTGCTCCGAGATGGAAGGCGACAGGTAGCCGCTTCCATCCCCCTCCCATTCCTGAGCATCGGAGTAGAAAGACGCCAGCTTGCCCAAAAGGGGCTCTCGGCTGTGCTTGTAACCAGTTTTCGAGCAAGTGTTTTGAAAACTAGTTAGGCAGTTTTCCCAGTGTAGACAGGCTCATAGAAGGACCATTAATTACTCAGCGCAGGCTTAACCGTGGGCAGAAAAAGGGGGCTTTTGTGCGATTGTCAAACCCTCACCATTATTTGTACATGTTGGTTTTGTATTTAATAGGATTACATGACTTCTTTGCTCTATATGCCAAAATGGATGGTTCCTTTCAGTAATAAAACAAAGCCAATAACCTGAAAGGAACCACGGCTCAAAAGGACAAACTTGACCTCTGATTGACCTTGACATTTACAGACTAGAAAGAACTTTTCTTTGAACAGACAGAAGAAGTCAGGGAGCCAGCAAGAACCAGGAGAAAATGGCTTTGTTGCTCTCTGATTACATTGTTTAAACCAACATACTACATGGTTTACAATACTTCATTACAATGTATTAGGGCCTGGAGGTGATTTAATGTCTGTTTATAACTGAGACTAATCTTGAAATAAACAAATGAATGTTTGGAAAATGGATGAAGCTGTTCTGCTGGAGACAGCGTTAAATGCATCTCTGAAGAGTAAATCATGGCTGTACAGCACTTAAATGCTTTTTATTCCTACCTTCAGTTGTATTTCAGTAGTTTTACCTAACAAAATTAATCATAGTGCAGTAAAAAAATTTCTAATTGGTTAGGGCTGTCTAGCAGCATACATTCTATAACAAATTCACAATTTAAAAACTGTTTAGCCCTTTAAAATCAGGGACAAAGATAAACTAGAAAACGCTGTAGCATTACACTAGGCACCATGGTGATCTAAATTAAATCTGTTACAACCTGTTCTAATTTAAAATTGCTCTGTCGTGCGAGTGAAGGGGAAAAGAAGAAGAGTTAGTTCACTTGCTCAAAGCATTTTCATATTCCCAGATAAATCTTTCATCCACCCTGCCTTTGCTTGTGGGCTGCACGTTCCCACTTCCTCTGTGCATCCCCTGCGTAACTGCACATGAACGTGGTTTCAGACGGAGCCAAGAACTCTTCCTCCAGAGGTTCAGTATCAGTTCTCATCTCCATCAGCCGAGAACAAGCAACATTGCTGAGCGTCACCATCATGGCGTCCAGCTGTTCATGACACCCAGAAGCTCCTCTGCGGTGCTGTAGGCAGGGGCCTTGCTAGAGGAGGTTGCTCCAGTTTCTTCTGCCAAAGGATGACTGTAGCTGCACTCCTCCTGCCGTCCACCTCTGCGGGCGACTCCTTGGCCACTCCTGCTTCTCTCCCTCTCCTGCCTCTCCTACCACCCAGGGCCCTATCCATGGCCCCCACGCATTTCACAGCACATTTCTCATCTTCTAACACCTGACTCATTCAAAAAATGTCTTGGATTTTCCTAAGTACCAGTCACTAAGCAGTTAAAGGCTGATTTGAGAGAAAAAAAAATCTGAAGTCGCATGGCTCCTCCAGTCCCACCGCCCACACCCTTCCGGTTGCAGACTGGAGCGAGTGGGAGCTGGCGAGGGCCTGGAGTGGAAGCAGCAGCAGAGGACTTCTGCACTGCCATGCCTGTGCAGCGTGTTGCCACCTAGTGCTGCGAATATGGAAAAGCAAGATCTCTCCTTCTGCTCAAGACCCAGACTCCCTCAACCCAGCCACCAAAGTCGTCATGGCTCAGTAGGTCCTCTTCTGTCGCAGCAGCACTTCTTAGCCTACCTACTTTGCCATATCCTACACCCATTATGACAGGTTTAGGGCTCTGAACTTTGACAATGCACTTTCTTGCGCTGCAGTTGATGCTAAATACCATGACTGCTCTTTTTTCACACAGGGGTTTTAAAAGTCTGGTCCTACGGCAGCATAGCGTATACAATTATACTTCATATGGGCGGCTATCTGTTTGTATACCCTCCTTCCTATCCCTTCGTTTGGCACGCAAACACCAGAGGCAGAAGCCTCAAGGATAATTAAGTACGTTTGTTCAAGCTTGAAAAACAGTCAACCACATGAAAGCAAGGCCTGCTAAGGGGACGGTTGCAACACAAGCCTGTACGTTCATCAGCATCAGTGAATAAGCAGGGGGAAGGGCGTTAGCTACAGCAAAAATTTCAAGTGGTGCCCGCACCTTCCTAGGTGTCAGAGCTGACCACCCATGCGCCACAAACATAGGCTTTCTTGGTACCAGCTCATAGACCTTGCTCTATTAACCGCTATGCCTAAATATACACTAGCAGTGTTCTGAATTTACAGTGAAACCAGATGAGGTCAGGCACTTTTCTGTGTGTGTATTTTTTTTCCTCTGGTCCCTTGTTAATTTTTTCCCCCTGTACAACTCATTACTGACTATTATCTTAGCTCCCGTTAAATCTCTTTCAGAGGCTGGCATTTTAACTTACCAGCTTGAGCTCTAGACTGCTGACACGTTACACTGCAGAAAGCAACAAAATTATCACGGACGGAGTTTGCACTGTATTTTTTCTAAGATGCTGCGTGATGAGAATAAATCATGTTGTCACCCTGACATGATCCATTAATGAAGATGCACACCCTCTTGCCCTGCCCTTTTTCTGGGTTAAGTGAGAACCCTTCCTCCGACTTTTTTCTTCATTTCCACTGTGGAAGGAGCTTTCTAATTCTGCCGATCGGTTTGCTTAGCAATATTGCTGTTGCCTAATGCAATAAAAATCAGTTATGTAACTGCCTTTGCTAGACTCGCGGAGAGCATTCACCAGACAGGAATATGGCCACAGTATCTTTATGCTTTCCATTATGTCTCCTGTTCACTGCTACTATGCAATATGCTTTGCTTTCAGTATCTTTTTTTAATCCTTTTTCTTGACATCATGTTTAGAATGTTATACACCTATAATCTAAGAAAGATCATGCAAAGAAAAAGCGAGGAAAAGAAATAAGCTTATTCTGATTTATTGCTAAAAGGGCTGATATTATAGCATTAGTGCCTCCAAGGAACAAAGAATCGCCTACAGTTTGTCAGATAGTATTTTTAATACTCTAATTCTGAACCAAAATCCTAAAATAACCTGTGTTTGCAGATTACCGTGTGCTCTTTTGTTCTGAATAATATCTTGCTTAGTGAACTATGTTTTATCAATCCACCAAGTACTGGGTGTCATTGTTCACCTCATTCACAATTCATCTTTTAATTAACATTATCACAGGCAAAATTCTATTTTGGTCAGCATAATTTGTCATTGGAATTGGCAGTACAGAAATAAAAGAATTACCATCTGAATTTATCTGAAGACGATGTAGAAGATGGTGACTACAAACCTACCTCATCCGGCACTGAAGAGGAAAGGAAGGAAACCATGTAAATGATAATGGCTTTAAAAATTATATTTGCAATGTAAAAATCACTACTTTGGTCATTCAGTATCTGCTAAGCAAACCGTTTTATCAAAATTACTGTTATTGAAAGTATAAACCTGAATCCTACACTTAGACACATGCTTTATTTGGTGGAGAGGGTTGCTGACTTAGGGAAGATTAAAGAGATACAAATGTCTTTGCAAGGTGATGATCTTAGATATAGGTACGTAATATCAACTTAATGAAGCAAAATGCTGATCATTTACTCTAATAGTTAAACTTTGAAATTAAGTTACAACTGTAGTGTTGTTTTAGAGAGCAGACAAGGAAATAAATGCTTTTAAAATTTTTTTCAACTGTACGAGGAGATGAACCTTTCACAGAGAACAGAACACATTTCTGAATCCTTCTCACAAGACGACTTTCATAATGATTGCCAGAAAATGTCATTGATGTGGGGAAAATTACATAGCGTTTTATTTTTCTGAGTCTATGAAGAAGACATCTATCCCTGTAATCTAGATATGCAATATTTTTCTATTTATATTCAAATTAATATAGTGATATTAAATTGACTGCATTTAAGGTACAATGAACATGCCAGCAAGCGAGCTACTTAAAAATTCCCTCCAACATCCCCTTACCTTATGATTTCATCCATTCGTAGTCACAAATTCAACAGGGCCTGAAGGTGATCGCATTCAAGCAGTACTCAGCCAAGATGACAATAATTTCTGCAAGCAGAGCACCTCTTGGGAGCGTGCTCTACTGGAGGCCCTTTCTCCTTCAAAATAGCTAGGCTTCAGCTTGGCTGCCGCTGGTGACTTCTGTTGGACTTGCATCGAGAGGCAGTCTTCTAGTGCGGAAGATCCCATTTCATTAGTAGCTTCTAAAACAGTTTTTAGAAAGGAACCATCAGTCTCCACTGTCATAATTAATATTTGCTCAGTTATGCCTATTTACATTGTGTTTTTAATGGATGCAGCAGTTATTAAAAATACTGGAACCTAATTGTTAATTGACCCCCAGTCAAAGTACCATTTAGTTTTTTGTTTGTTTGGGTTTTTTGTGCCTTTTTTTTTTTTTTAATGGCAGAGGCAAGCAGTGCTTAAACAGACAGATCAGGAGGTGAGAGAGATATAGATGATATCTGCATCTTTTATAACCATAGTCTGTAGCATTCTGCGGGCTATATTTGACAGCAAGGTGAGACCCAGAAACATATCAGCTAGAGTGGGGAATGCAGTGAAGGTTTACTATTAACCCTGTTAAAACATTAAATTCTCTAGATTTCTTTTCTTCAATTTCTATCTGATAATAGACCTGGGAAGAGTTAGGCTTTTTGGCAGAAGATAAAGGCAGTCTCCTCAACCTTAATTATTGTTCCTGAATTTGAATAATATCTTTGCTTATGAAGTTAATGGCACAGGCTAAAAGTTATGGAAAATTCTACCCAAAGATGTAAAAAATGATACTCAGGAAGTTGTTATGCTCATGTTGAAATAATGGCTTTGCAGTCTAATTTCTGTTTGGGTCACCCACATTTCTAGGTAAAATAAGATGCCTTTCACATGACTAAACCCCAGGATTTTTCTAACATTTTCTTCATGCAGCCCAGAAGGAGAGACAATCAAATCATACAGCTTTCTTTCACCCTCTGCCTTCTTCCAAAGAAGCGTCATGTTCTGTATTCCTTAGGCATCAACAGCGCATGAATGAGAAACAGCGTGGGCTTTACTGATCTTCTAAGGAATATATAATTATTGTCTGTGTTCTAAGAACAATTATTCAAAAAGTGGCAAATGGTATAAAAATAAATGCAGTAAAAAGATGTACCATGCATATAGTAATGGTACAATCAGACAAAGGGAAATTCAGCTTATTCTTAGAATATTAGGAGGTGAAATTAATATTCTACAGGCCATCCTTTTACGATTCCCTCACAGCACTGGATAAACCCATCTTTTTTAGTTCTTGCAATCAGTCTTTCCAGACATGTATGTTCCCTTCATCTCACAATTCCTCAGAACTCCCAAACACAGTATGTAAGTAAATGCGATGATTTATAAACCCTTGAGGTTTCAGAAACAAGTGCTTACATAGTACGACTTATATGTGAGCGTGCGCTGCTGCCCCCTGATGCAGGGAATGTTAAATCTCTTTGAGAGTAGCCAGGCAATGGCACGCAGACCACCTTGTTTCTTATATTAACATATGGCCATAGATGTATTTGTTACTGCTTGGACAGATGTAAGATAATGTTTCTCCCTTGGGTAACTCAATATTTAAATTATTAGTTGAGAGGAGAATGAGGGGAAGGGAGAAGAAAGAAATGAGACAAAAAAGGGAAAACCCAACTGTGCATATGCACTATGAGAATGCTTACAAATTGTCAAGGAATATAAGCAGTGAACTGGAATTCACTTTTAATGCACAGTTTTGTTGTAAGTTTGTAGCGTTTGGTAAAGGTAACATTTATGGCCACCTTCAGCTAGTACTTCAGGCAATTATAACTCGGTTTGTCTTTCCTGCCTGTTTATTCCCCTCCTGTGCATTGTCTAAATTTGGGAGCGTAAATTGTCTGGAGCAAAGACTTCCTCAGCAGGATTTGTTCATGTAGGTTCCTGCAGGGTGGGTCCTCATCTCCGTGAAGGCTGACAGAGGGTGCGAGGTGGAAATAATACTTAGTTTGTGCACGACCCTTAGGTCCACGCAGAAACTCGCAGCAAGCGAAGGAAGGTGTGGTGTGAAGCCCTCGGCATGGCTCACGCAGTCGCTCAGGTGCTGTGTGGCCGTACACACAAAGTTAGACACGTCTGCTCGGTTTTTGGCCAGGCTGTAATTACAGTGGTGCAGCACCGACACGCAGGCAAGCCCGTGGGTACAGCAGTGGTACAACAGGTTTTCGGAGAGACCTCGTAAGAAGCAGAGCCTGTAATTAGTAAAATGAAATAGAGTTACAGGAGATGATTGTTTGCTGTTTTTGTTGGTGGTGACTTTTTTTTTAAGTTGCAGACCTGGAGCTCTACCTGAATGAGCAAGGCTGAGCTACGGCGCTACAGCTTGGGTGGCGGGCGGCCCCTCTGGGAGCCGGGGTTTACAGCTTCTGCAATTTAGTAACATTTGTCTCAAAGCCGTACTTGCCAGATTCACCTAATTTACTGGGTTTTTTTCTCTTTTCACCCACGCGGGGTGCCGGGGGGCCTCCCGGGGAGCCCTCGCCGTCCCCTCGCCCGCGGGCCGCGCTAACAGGCCGGGCCTGTGAGGACGAGCGGGCTTCAGCCGTGGGGGCCACCCCACTGGCTTTGCCAGCCAGACCGAAGATGCCCCCCGTCCCGGGCATCGCTTCGCGTTGGAGGAGAGGAGAAGGAAAAAGGACGGCGTGAAGAAGGCCGTGGCGCGGGGTGCCGAGCCGCCGGCCCTCCCCGCCGCCGGGCTGGGCCCTGGCGGAGTCCCGCAGCACGGCCCCGGGCACCGGGCGCCGTTTCCCGGGAGACCGGGGAGGGGACGGGACAGGTGCCGGGGAAAGACTACAACTCCCAGAATGCCCCGCGGGAGGCGCGGCGCGGCGGGCGGTGACGTGCCGGGCGGAGGCGGGGCGGAAGTGGGTTCCCCGGGCAGGGCAGCCGGCTGGGCCCGGTTCCGGGTGTCCGTACCTCGGCGGCGGCGGCGGCGGCGCGGCGGGGGGGGGGGGGGGAGAGAGAAGATGGCGGCGGACTTGGAGGCGGAGGTGCAGGCCATTGACAAGAGCCTGCTGGAGTGCTCCGCCGAGGAGATCGCCGTGGTGAGGCGGCGGGCCCGGGGCGGAAGGGCGAGAAGTGCTTGGGGAGGGGGGGAAAGGAGCGGGGGCTGGCGAGGCCGGCGGGCGGCACCGGCCTGCCCGGCCGGCGGTGGGGCCGTGAGGGCCGGGGGCCGTTCCTGCGGCCGGGGGCGGGGGGCGAGCAGGCTCTCCGTGAGGGGGTGTCGCTGCCTGGGCTGCTTATGAGGGCCGCCCGGGCTGGCGGCGGCCCCTCTTTCGGGCCGCAGCCTGCTCTTGTCGCCAGCGTCGCTGTTGCAGTAGCCGAAGTCAACGGCAGCGAGCGGCCAGCTTTTCCTGTTGTGCTGGCTCCCCGGCAGGCCGCCGGGACGCCGTCACCCCCGCCGGGGGCGGCCGCGGTTCCCCGCCGCTCGTGGGGCTTGGCGGGGGCGGGCGCCGGCGCTGGGCCGCTGCTCCGTGTCTCCCTCCTTCACCTGCGGCCTCCTCGCCTTCTCCAAGCGGCTGAGAAGTTTAGTTCTCCTGCCTAGTTTGCTGCCTTTTCGCATCTCTCCACCGGCACTCACGCCTCGAAGTGAGAAGATCCCCCTCCCCTCATTAGGGGAGGTGGATGTCTGGCCCCGTACATGCTTTGTAGCCTTCAAGGTTCGTTACGGGATTCTTCCCCTCCACCCCAGTATTGAAGATGCGGTTCTGGCAAAAGCTTGCAGTAGTTAAACTTCGGGCTATTAGAATGGGGCGCTCGTAGAGGAAACATTAGTAAAAATCAGTGTAATATTTCAAGTAATCCACCCTTGTTTATACACTTTCCCTGCTTTTATGGAGAGTAGTTGAAAGGGAAGAGGAGTGAAGCCTCGACGGTAAAGTTTTCAGAGAAACTTTCGTTTCTGGCGTAGGTGCCAGATCTTATAGGCACTCGTGCATTTGAGGAACTGGATATATATGTTAAAATATTGGGACTGCTGATGTGCATGGCTGTAGGACAAGACCTCAAAGAGCTGCCTGTGTGTATGGCAATGAGAATTACGTTGGCTGCTTTCCAAAAGCAAGTAAAAGACAGTGTTATAATTCAGATTATCCTCAGATTATGGTGGTGTATCTACAGTGCAGACAAAGGTATGATTAGATGGGCAAACATGCATAGTTAGCTATATCCTAGCTGGTTTAGCTCCAGGATTAGTCTTCCTTCCCCTCAACAGAAAACCCAATAATTCCAACAAACACTTCATATAGTAGCCCATACCGAGCCCAAACTACCTTGTTTATGTGGGTAGCAGATGCTTTTTTTGAGCCACACTGTAGTTAAACCAAAGGCAACGGTGCACCAAGTGGAGCGCGTTTAGGAATTTGCTATAGATACAGGTGCCAGCTTAAACTTAGTTCTTTTTCGTTTTTATTCTCCGTGATCACCAGCACAAGCTACAATTCTGAGACCTATCACTCTCAAATCTGCAACATGCTAGCAGCTAAATGCTGCTGGCACTGCCTGATTGTATGAGCAAACAACGTACTTGGGTTTTCACATTGTTTTTCTCCATCCTTTGCTGATAGCATTACTTTGCTGATAGCCCAGTATTAACAAAATAAATGCCAGCCCAAAGCAATAGTTGCAGCACTTCACACTTCAGTTTCTCATTGCAACAACTTCCAAAGAACAACAATCAAAATAATAAATTCTCTGTAACAGAACATGAGCTTACATTGCAAATATTTGTTTGTATAGCTAAGAAAAACATAAATTGTATCTTTTAGCTTTTGAAACAGTAAACGGAGTTGGTTTGTGGCTTATTTGTATTACATGTTTTGTTCATCTAGTGTCTCTTACTTAGATGTGGATTTAATAGAAACCCTGATGGACCATTAGGTATTTACTTACATAAAATGTTATTTGATCAGTGCTTTTGGGTTGTTTTGTTGTTTGGTTTTTGGGTTTTTTTTGTTTTTTTTCCCCAAGGCAGTCAAAAATTACTGCAGGAGAGTAAGTCCGAGGGAGGGAGAAGTGAAGAGGAATATACTTCTCTCTTTTAATAAAAAACGTCTCTTGGGAGAGTAGAACATTAGGTTTTCTTACGTGTGACTTCAGGATAGAAGACAGGCAAATACTAACTGGAAACTTGCCTAAATACAAAATATTTTTGTTAAAGGACCAAATAATTTTTTTGTTAAATCCCCAAGTTTGGAGTAGTTTTACTGGAGATCGGTGCCTCCTAGGTAGCGATTTAGAAAGGTACCGCAACATATGTATGCATATGTATATATTTCTAGTAACAATTTTACATGCACAGCAGTATTTTGAGTTGCCTTCCTAGTGGCCCTTGGAGTGACATCTGTTTCCTTGTCCTAGTAGCCTGTACTTCCTTCTGATATTCTTTTAGCCGGGATCTGATTTTTAAAACTGTATGCACAGTTACACATATAGAACTGGCTCCACAAAGAGATTTAGGTGTGATGACATTCAGTGTTGCCACACCTAACTTTCAGGCAACTGCTCCCAGAGTTTTTGGGATGGGAAAGCCATTTACTCGAGGAACAAGAATTTTCTCTGGCTAGGTATTTGTCTGAGCTTGTAGTGTAGCTAATATGCACTGTGTATTTTCTAGATAGAAATTAGTAATGTACTGCTGAATTAAAAGGCTGAAATTAAGGGTATTTTGCTGAGAAAAATGCAAGCGTAACAACTAATATATGCCCTGGAAAATAATCTAAAAATGATCTTATTAAATGCAAATCATGCAAGAGACTAAGTCAGTTTCACTGTGATTGGGTCAGTTCCTGGCGGTAGTAGATATTTGGCACAAATGATGAAAGGAGAGGAAAAGACTAATGAGCTAGGAAAAAAAAAAAAACAAAACAGATCAAATTCTTAGTAATGAACACTTTACTTTTTTTCATTTTTGTGTGGTATTCTCTGAATCCTGGTGGGAACGGTGAGGTTATCTGTAAACTTCTAAATTGTTGCATACGGCTTTTTGGCAACATTTTTCCATGGACTTCCTTGGAAAAAAATCTGGGCTTTGACCACCAAAGCTAGATCAATACAGAAAGAGTTAGTAGATTGATTATGATTTTAAGAAGTCAAACTGAAGGAAAGAGAAGTGAGGAATGCATATTATTCTATTAAGAGCTGTACTGACAAATAAGGTTTTTTTTTTAATATGAAGTTCTGCTTTAGAAAACATAGTCTAGTAAATAAAAATACTAGAACAAATTAAAGAAGAAAAGAAAAGCAAAAATGCAGCCATTCTTAAATGGCAGAAGTGGTCTGCTGATTCTGCGTGTCTGTATCCTGAAGAACTTAGTACAACTGTGTTGTCTCAAACATAAGTTCTTAGGAGTAAGTCATAAATAATTCAGAGTAAATCAAACTGTAACATTTGCTTACCAAACCCATTTATTTTGGTATAATTAATTCTTGGTTTCAATGTACAGTTCTAGGTTGATTCTGAATTCTTTTGCTGAAGTTGCCAGGGGGTATCTGGTTGTCGTATTTACAATGAGAAATGGCATACGAAGGCTGTTTATGTAACACAGGATTTAATCAGTGCACACTTGCAGTATGTGCTTGCTCGTATTTGTTTATTATAAAAACATTGCAGCCTTAATTTACAGTTTAAACCTTTATAAAATTGTAATCCACAAGGCAGAAATAAAACAAATGCTGTCCTAGGGGATTTTTTTATTCTGTGTGTCTATGCAGGGGGAAAAAAAAAAACTAGAAAGAGCTGTGAGTTTTTCAGTGGCTTGTAGCAGGTACGGTAGTTTGATGGCTTTTAAAAACTCTGTCAACATTGTTTTTTACAATTGATTGACTAAGAGAATTCATGGATCTAACATCACACTTGTCAGATAAGTTATTTCGGTGGTAGGAGAAACCAAAACCCCCTCATTTTTGTAGGTCATTTGTTGAAATTAAATGAGAGGGACTGTTACCTAATGCTGCGCTTACCATTCTCCTTGTACTTTTTGTCTTTGCCTGTTCCTTGCCAACTCCAGGCTTCCACTGCTGCTCTGTGTCCCCAGCTGGCAGCATCAGTCTGCACTCCAAAGAAATGCAACCAGCACAGTTTGGGCCTTATCCTAAAAATTACTGCTAATGTTGGGATGTTTTACTGGTCATGCATCCCAGAGGAAAATTTTTAAGAATTTGGTCTCTTAAATCTTGTGTTTTTTAAAAGAATTTTGTATGTCAAAAGGATAAAAAGTGCAAGCAGGGAAACAAATTATTCCTTTCCTAACGTCTGTCTTCTGTGATCATCTAGATTTAACACTTAGAAGGAAGCATGGCTTGCTAGTTTTTCAATGCCATTTTAGATTTTTGATTTAGAAATAAAAAAAGTCACCCTGATGGATAGAACTATGTTTGGTATTTTTATTAATGAACGATTTGTGTTCTCTTTCCTTTTAATTTGAAAGAAATGGCTGCAAGCAAATGACCTTCAGAAAGAAGTATACCAGCATCTGGCCTATTATGTACCAAAAATTTACTGCAGGGGTCCTAACCCTGCCCCACAAAGAGAAGACATGCTGGCACAACACGTTTTGCTGGGACCAATGGAATGGTATCTTTGTGGTGAAGATCCTGCATTTGGTTTTCCAAAGCTTGAGCAAGCGAACAAACCTTCCCATCTTTGTGGCCGTGTTTTTAAAGTGGGAGAGCCTACGTATTCTTGCAGGTAGTTCAACTTAGCATTGTGAAGTATTTATAATTTGTGAAGTCATGGAACATTTTTCAATAAGAATGTACTGTCCTAATGAAAAGTTAATACCCCAAATTTATTTTTAAAGTAACATTGCAGTGTTTCATGAGAGGTGGGACTAGGGGAAAATTAACACGCTACAGGTTTGGAAATGGAAAAATATTAATCAGTATAATGTAGAGTGTTTTCTGTACAAAAGAAATGCAAGATTAAGAAAGTGGTTGGGGTGAACTGTCAGTATGATTTAAGGGCATTAATCAGAAGTAAATGGGCAGGTGTATGTGCATGTAATTCAGGTGTTTAATATCAGCTGCTGATCCCGTATTTTAAGACCTCTTTCCATGACCTGTTAAACCAATCTATTGGATGCTAAAACAGGCGTACCTCCCACTTGATGGGGTGACAGAGGGAGGTAATGTCTGTCTCATTTGGAGGATTTATTTTTCTGGGTTTCCACCCCCTTCATTTACAAGGAGAGAATGACTGTAGAGGAATTTTACTCTCTAGTGCTCTCCTTTTCTAGAAACTTGATGCCTTATTGGTCTTATTCGCTGAAGTTCTGATTCAGGGTGGACTTGAGATACTTAACTCAGCAAGCTGCCTCTTCTGCATTTCTGTTTCAACAATCAGTTAGAATAGGCAGTTCTGGAAATATTTTGAGACCTCTTATCTTGAGATGGATGAGATTAAACTGGTAGGTACTTTAGATCCTTTCAGCCACTAAGAGAACTCCATCTCCTCTCAGGTGTTCTTAGGTTCTTCCTTCACACTTGTGAAAAAGTGGAGAGATCTGGGTAGAGAATTAGAATGTGGGAGGCTGAGGACTATCAGAGGCTAGAAAAAGAATTTCCACAGTTTCTTTAGTACCTTTTCATGAAATCCGGTCCCAAAGAGCTATAAAACCAAACCTCAGAACTAGTATTTTAATTCAAGTCAAATTGCATTGCAGCCTAGAAGTAATATGTTAATGATCAAATACTCTTCATATGGACTAATAAAAACTGTGGGAGTTTTGTTAATTTCTGCTAAACACTTGATTTTTTGAGACTAGCAACTCAATATGTAAGTATATCCTTGAGAATACTGTCAAGTATGATGGAAACATAAAATAATGCAGTCCATTGGTGTAGGATTTAGAGAATGAGTGAGTGTACTGTTCATACTCAGGGTCTTTGTTTCAGTAGAGAAATGATTTAAATACAGCAATGTAATCATAATATCATTCAGGTTAGAAAGGATGTCTTGGTAGGCCATCTTGTCCGATCTTCTGCTCAAGTCAGGGTCAGCAGTGAATACAGAATGTTTTTGCTGTTGCTGCTATCAAGATGAAGTCTCATCTTCTTTTGATTAAGTACTGAACATAGATGTAAAACTGTTAATGTTTCCTGTTGTGTGTTCATAATTTTCTTTTACTAATTTTCTTTGGTAATGAAGAACAGTTTAATTTAAACTTTTGTGGGATACAGAGAAGAATTGTTTTCTGGGTCTATGAAATACATTAAAAGCTGTGGCTTTTCTGTCCAATTGTGGAGCTTACAGATCTGCCTCTGCTTTGGGTGTAAGCACCCTTATTTGTTCGAGAAATTACTTGGCAAATGTTTCTGAGTTTCTGAGTATATTGCCACAAGTTTAGGGCTCTGAAGAATCGATACCCAATATTGTACAACTAATCTACACAATACTGAAGGCATATTGTTTCAATAAGTGGTTTTGATTTTTTTAAATTAAAAAAAAAAAGCCATGAACATAAATTATTCTAAAACAGAAGAGCTTCGTGTAATTTTTCTTTGACATTTTCACCTTTAGTGGCTCCTCTGGAGAAAACTAATGCAAAAATGATACTTTATGCATAGTAAGTCATGGTTGCCTGATTATCTTTCAGTGATTACCTGGTTTAATTTATTTGGTGAAATGAAATTAAGAGAATTCTTGATAATAACATTTCATAGGATCTCTGGTGTTTTCTTTTGAACAAAATAAGTTGTTTCTCTGAATTCTTATTTTAATAATAACCACGATAAGACATTAATTCTCTTGGTAGTTATTTTTACATTGCAAAACTTGCCTCCCTTAATCTTGAGGTGCCTTGAAGTCAGTTGCATTACATAGGTTCATGCATTTTCAGTGTTTCTCAGGGAGACACTTACATGTAATGCATAATTGTCTCATTCGTTTAGCCCCTTTTGCTAGAAACATTACTTCTAATATAGCAGTGCTTGTAGACAGGACCTTACTATGGTCTCGGATCTTTTGGTTGAGGAAATTGTGTTCTCAGACCTCTTCAGTGAGCTTGTAGGGCTAAACTTAGAAGCAGAGGTTTGATCTAATCTGTTGCGTGCTATCTTTCTTTCCAGCGTTCAGTGAAAAAATGTCTTCTCTGATTGCTGGAGATTGTTAATGCTTGTACTGTGTACTTGAGAGAACTTGCTTGGGTTTATACTGTTTACCTGTCTGTACTGTGTTCTGTTATTCATCTGTTTACTTGCTTATGTACTTGTCTCACCTCTTGAAGGCAATGGCTATATTGCCGAAATCCACATGCTACCCAGACAATATTTTAAAGCCTCTTCTGTTATGAGAACAGGTGGTTTTTGTTTTTTTTTTTCCTCCTTCATTTGTTTCCCCCTCCTTGGAAGCCATTCCTTTCCTCTTTCAGAATATATATATATATATATTAGTCAGAAGGTTCATATTGGTGATATTTGAAAATTACCTGTTGTAAAATGTGTAGTTAAAGGCAAAAACATTTGATTAATGCCGCCTTCCCTTCCTCCCCTTGCCCCTGTTTTTTTTGCTGTTTTCAGAGACTGTGCAGTTGACCCAACTTGTGTGTTATGCATGGAGTGCTTTCTTGGAAGTATTCATAGAGAGCACCGATACAGGGTTAGTAATATTGCTGGAATACATGATGTAGTCATTAATAATTTTGTATGTGTATGAAACTCCTTGTTTAACGTTTTAAGAATGTATACATAATTTCAAAATGTTGGATGAACACAAAGTTTGGAATTACACCTGCAATAATCTTACAAGAACTTGAATGTTTTGATCTGAGTGTAAGTTCTGAAAGTTAACGCTTTAAAATATTGAGCAATTAAATTTTATGCACAACAGTTAAGTTCACAAAAGTGTATTATTTTTAACATGTATCCTTTAGTGAATTTTACAGCATTAGAGTTGTTTTTTGGCTTGCTTTGACATTGATGTTTGACTATTTTTAAAAGGTAATGAAAAACCTTTATTAAGAAACCACTTCTATTTAAAACTTATTTCCTTTAAACATCTGAATTGTTAACAAATTCTGTACAATAGGAGGACTTTTGTTCGTTTTTTAAACCTAAAGTTAAAATAGCAAACTAAAACTGTAGATGCTGTTTATTTTAGTAATCTACTGCTCTTAGTAGTACAGATTAGTTCAAAAAAACCTACAAGCAAACCCAAGAACACCTTGGTGTGTTTTTAAACTAAGAAGCTAAGTGAAAACTACCAGTGCAGCCTTTCTGTAAATCTGTTTTTGACAATACTGCACTTATGTTAATATAAATCCAATCACTGCATGGTTACACTGAGCACTAAGATTTAGGAAAAAAAAAACCCAAACACAACAACTTGCCCCAAGAAACCCAATCTGATTTGCTGATATCAGCATACTTCTTGTATGTAGGCTTTTAGTTTGCAAACTTAGTGAATTAACAAGGCTAGGTGACATCCAAAAGTGTAAGCAACTGTTGTTTCAAATGTCCATCTAATTTGGTTGATTCTGTAGGATGTATCTGTATGTACAGAATGTAGCTGTGTGCCAAAAATAGGTGAAAGAAGAATTTTTCTATGAATCAGTTAATAGTTGTGGTTCAAAAAGAGTATTATTACACTTACTATTTGAGGTGATGTTAGCTTTAAAATTCATTTTATTAAAACAGTGTAAATATATCATTACAGTTTTCAGATACTTTTTTCTATGCTTACTAAGACTTATGTGGAAAATTTGTAAGTTTTTTTTTCTGTAAACAGCATGTCTTTTACTCACTGTGTAATAGTGCTGTATGAAATGATTTAGCTTTGTTCAGATTAAAAAGGTGAGAATCTGAAATAGTACAGATGGCATTGCAAGTAATAGATTCTGAAAAACTGAAAACTAGAAAAAACCCACAGCCTTCAGGTGGGGCAGAATGGGGGTGATTGAAGCTTTTGTTGGGGTTTTTTGTTGTTTGTTTTTGTTTCTTTATTTTATTTTATTTTGGCATAGGCAGACTGATGAAGTAGATAAGCTTTCAGCCATCATGGAAACAGGCATGGTTTCACTGTGCTTTTTTAAGAGTACTGGCTAAAGCTATCAGGTGTTGTGACAATGCTTTTGTAGTTCAGCTTTTGTAGTTCAGCTATTTCTTCAGCTACTCATTTCTTCATGTGCATGTGTGTATATGCATATTCACATGAACTGTTTTGTTTTTAAATAATTTTAGATGACAACATCAGGTGGTGGAGGTTTCTGTGACTGTGGTGATACAGAAGCTTGGAAAGAAGGTCCTTACTGTCAAAAGCATGAACTTAACACTTCAGAGACTGCAGAAGAAGAGGTAATAACCTCATATGAATAAGATACATATATACACAGTTAACAATGTTTTGAAACATGATACCTCAATTGTTATTTTTAGTCTTGTATACCATGCATGAGAAACGGGAGGAAATTTAATAGTAATATTTGAACCACACTGTGTTAAATAAAATTAATGTCTTGTCTAACTTAAGGAGTTATTTAGAATGACATTTTCTCCTTGAAGGCTTTACTTTATATGTTCTTGGTCGCCTCTGCAGCTTTAGTTCTGTTTCTTTGTTTTTCCATCTTATTCTGAAAGGTGAAGGGAGTCTACCACGTGAAAAAAAATCTGTCTGTAATCATGTGCATGAAGAAGCCAAATTAAGCTGTCTGTGCAACATATGTTCTGATTCTTACCGAAGTAAAGTGCACAGATTTTTTAAATCAAAATAACTTGCTGTTACAGGACAACCATAATAGAGGTATAAGATAGAGGTCTATAAAAGCTTGTTTGGTATGGAGAAGGTAAATAGAGAACATGTCTTCACTATTTCTCATAGCGTAACTACTTGGACATATTAAATGCAAAAAGACATGCTACTTCTTACAGTATGAATTCAAGCTGTTGGACTAACTGTTAGAAAACACCATTGTTATTAAAAGTTTATATGCGTTCAAAAGGAAATTTAACATGTTTGTGGAGTGAAAAAATGATCAATGGCCATTTAAAAATTGCGGATACCATCTTTGGTGTGGTAAAATATTAGTGTCTTAAGTTATTGGAGACCAAAGGAGCATTCTGCCCTTTTCTTATGCTCTCCCCTTAGTATCTGTTATTAGATCTCAGGAATGAGAGTGACTAGTTGGACTTCTGGTCTAGCCACTCGCATCTGTTCTTATGTAATATAATCTCTGTGAGATTTTTTTGAAGGGAAAATATAAGGCAAATTTTTGTAGTAATTTTGCTGATCTGATGGTTTAAGTGAAGCAACTGCAACTGTATTTGCAGTGACAGCAGTCCTTCTAAAATCTGTTACCACTAATGCAACCCTGAGACTCTAGCACTGCTGCATGGACTCACCACTTGATCTACATGCCAGTTTACATTAGTGGGCAGCCTTAGAAAACTGTTGTTCTGAAATCTTGGGTGGATTGCTACTTCTGTGTCCAAAGATACTCACACAGCGAGTGTGAGTGATAGAAGAATTAAGGTGCTGGGCAGGCTTTGTGTTTCTTCCCTGTGAGTGATGGGGTTTGAGATCTCTTATGTTATGCAATGTTGTGTTCGAGGTAGATCAAGGATCATTTGTTGAGCATTATAGGAGTCTGTTTTCTGCCTTGCTCACATATGTGTCTTTGTTGAAAGTGCTGGGAATGGAGGCAGCGTTGCTGCTTGAGATTTGCCTTTGCTTTTGGTGACTGGTAGTTCTCCATACGCTAGGTAAGTTTTAAATGAAGCAAAAAAAGAGAAATGGCAGTTATTAATGCTCCTGTAAAGCTTCCAAATATTCCAAAAGAATACTGGGGTGGGTGGGTGAGTAAACTTTAGTCGTACAGGTCAATTGCTCACTGTCAAGGGCCTCCTGCAGATAATGCAGACTTAAGTTCTGAAAAGATTATTGTGGCCATTTTTATACGGCATAAACTGTAGTGAAACACAGAATTTGATATTAGGTAATCCTAAAACAGAAATTGGGCTACTGTTAAATTTTTAATTGGCGAACAATTACACATACTTCAAAATATCAAATGATTAATTGAGTCAGTGACCCAATGAATAGTACATGTGCAGGTGACCTGCAGGGAATGCAATGTTCCCTTTCCAGCTTTGTAGAAGAGGGACCAGTTGTTCCGAACATCAAAAACTTGAAATAGTAGAAGAAGAATCCTTTTGGAGAAGAGGTTTTCAATGTTTTCTATTCACATGCAGATCCCTTGAAATGGATTGGAAGGAAATGGCAGTGGTACCTGTACTACCTGATTCAGAGTTGGCAGTGGTCCTCCTTTGCTGCTCAAAAAGTAGTCCCTTTGACTTTGCAGACTGAGGCAGCACTCCTCTTCCTTCCCCTGCTCATTTCAGTTCCACCGCCTGCAGCAGCAGCCATTCTGCTCTGGCAGAGAGAAGAGGATGAGTTATAGTGGCTGCTGCAGATGTCAAATGGAGGGCACCCTGGAGAGTGCAGAGTGGGCACAAGTGGGTGCATGGCCCATGCAGAAAAAGGGAACAGCTGTCTGAACAAGACTGAGATATGGGCAGATCATTATGAAATACCTAGTTGCGTTTAAGCATTTAATTATTTATATGCCACAGCATGTAAGAGACGTGCGTCATAAATCATGATCCCACTGTGCTGGATGTAGTATACATAGCTTGGATAGAAAAGACTTCTGTCTCTAAATGTGTGCTATGTATAAAACAAGGCAATAGATGCATAGTTGTTTGTATTCTGCAGTTTACTAATATTGGTAAGTGGAACAAAAGATACAGTGGTTTCAAATTATGTTTTTGAAGGCATTGAGGAAAAAGCAGATTTTAATACAGCTGAGGCTGTATTAAATGAGTTCTTCTTCAGAAGAACTATCTTAGAAGGTGTGCAGAAGTGGGAACAATGAAAGTGAAAATGGAGACTTGTGTGAAAAATTAAGTGGGTGATCAGAGGCAAGTTAACATTTAGGTATTGAATTTTAGATTATTGCTTTGGTGATTGTTAGTGAAGAACTGGAAAAAGAAAACAGGATGATTGACTGTATTCCTTTCAAATGTAAAGTCATTTGGGAAAGACATCATTAAAGATGCTTACATAATCTTTGACAAAGAGAGGTGCAAATTTGACAATTTCTGTTTTGAATGTCATTTAATTTCTCAATTGCTATTTATATTTATTTTTCAGGATCCTCTTGTGCAGTTACCAGAAGATATGGTAGCAAGAGCTTACAATATTTTTGCCATCACATTTAAATATGCAGTAGATATATTAACATGGGAAAAGGAAAATGAATTGCCTGGCCTGGAAATGATGTAAGTATAGTATTTGTCTTCTGCCTTTTAAAGGTTTGCAGATATTTACAACTGAAAATGCAAATTCTGATTTTAAGTATGTTTTCTGCCTTTCCTAAAATTGTTTTGTAGACAATGGACTAAAATAATTTTTGGATGTTTTGTAGACAATGGACTAAAATAATTTTTGGATGTTTTGTAGACAATGGACTAAAATAATTTTTGGATGTTTTGTAGACAATGGACTAAAATAATTTTTATATTTGTTTTTCTCATATTTTTTACTTCTGTGATTATACAGCCCATTTCTCTTCAAAGCGATGATGAAACAATGTCTTTGTGATATGTTCATTTTCTTAATATTGAAAAGGAAGTATTAGCAAAAGACAATACCCTAAAACAAGTGGCGGGTTAATTTCTGATGATCAAAGTTACTGAAATTCTGATGGCAAAAGTATTTTGTACTTTTGGTCATGCACTTATTACAAATTTTGAAGCATTACAGAATATTTAAGTGTATTGTAGCATCATAGTTATCATGGATTCATTTGTGACATCTTGTTAGTAACTTCTTTTACTTCGTGTTGTGCGAGTAAGAATGCTGTGTAAATAAATGATGGGAATCAAAAGATTGCACTGAATCTATGTAAGCTTAGTAAGTTGTGGTTTTGAGGATTGTGGAGTTTGGGCTTTTTAAGAGACTGCCAAGTTTTTGTTGTCTAATAAACCTTTATGCAGTGTTGGGGAAACAGGTGTGGCAAAATAATGCCAGGACCGGTGAAATCTCTAAGAAGCTATGGGGGAATGTATTGAACACAGCTGCAATGGAAGGAAATGTATTTTCCTTAGTAGGAAACTATAAATTCATAATCAACAAATGTTCAAAAACAATACTCAGACTTAAGTATTGTCTTAAAATTTTGTTCATTTTGGACTTAATTCTGCAGGAAGGATGCATGTTCCTATAGAAGTTAGGGGTGGTCAGTCCTTTTCAAATAAATTGTTGAGGTATGTTCCAGTATAGGAGAAGAAGCCCAGGCTTGGTTTGTCGGCTTGGTGGAAAACTTTATTAAATCAGAAGTTGTTTTTTTTTTTTTTTTAAATTACGTAATTACATTACTTTGAATTATATAAATTCAATCCTTGCTTTGAAGTGAGAAGAGTGACACTTACTACTGCATGCTGTTTAATGATGAAGTCCATACCTATGAACAAGTCATTTATACTCTTCAGAAGGCTGTCAACTGCACGCAGAAGGAAGCTATTGGTTTTGCAACAACAGTAGATAGAGATGTAAGTAAATTAATTGCTAGAACTTTAATTATACTTACCCTAATGTTTATTTTATATGACTACACTTACTTAGTTTGTTTTCCCAAAGAGTGTGGTTAATGTGATTGAGCCCTGTGTGACAGGCCACCCTAAAATGACTTAACTCATTGGCCAATCCAAACCAGACCTAATATTGAATATATGTTTCAGTGTAACTGTATTCCAGTAGAATGTGTAGATACCAGGATGTCTCCCACTCCTCTGTCAAGGGCAGGCAGCGGCTTTAGCTCATCCCTTACTGTACACCAGGGAGCTGACACTGAAAGAGCCCCACTGAAAGTGCTCCAAGCATGGGAAATGCTTCTCCGAGTAACACCAGTCAACTGTGAGGGATAAAATCTGTAATTGGCTGCTTTTGTTCCGGTGCTCGTGGAACTGTTTGTGGGTTTTTTTAAATTTAATTTTCTTTTTCATAATTGTCAGATGATAATGGCAGGAAGAGGTAAAACATTTCATACAGCATTTAGATAGAACAATGAGTTCAGAATTACTATATGCTGACTATAATTTTAACTAGTATGTTGGTCTCAGAAGCATTCTGCCAGCTGTGTTTGTGTTCTGGCTTGTGTGCATTTTTTTAGAAAGGGAAACTTTCTAGGGACAACTGCATCTTGTTATTTGTGCCAGGAGCCTGTAAGCAGTTGCTGTGGAAGTGAGTGTCCTTTTATGTTGTTTTCATAGAATCGTTTAGGTTGGAAAAGACCTTTGAGGTCATCGAGTCCTGCCGTAAACCTAACACTGCCAAGTCCACCACTAAACCATCTCCCTAAGCACCACATGTATGCATCTTTTAAATACCTCCAGGGATGGGGACTCAACCGCTTCCCTGGGCAGCCTTTTCTGGGGGGGGCTGGCATCGTGGGGAAAGTCTCTTCCAAAATGACAATGAAAGTGTTGTTTTGGGTTGTTAAAGTACTTCAAGAAAGTCAGTGGAAAAGGAAATATAACCACTTTATTTTACTTAATACTGAACATATTGCTTAATACTGAGCTAGATTTTGGTTTTCTACTATTACTACTCTATTTTTGTGATATCAGTAACCAAAAGATTCCTGTCTGATCCCTGAATGTGTGCTGACCTGAGCACATGCTGTGTATTATAGGATGCACTTTGGAGATTTTTCCCTACTGTGGATCCCTGTCTTACTTCTAGACAGACACATGAACGCATATATACATGTGCACGTGTGTATGTATGTAAAAGAAATGAGAAGGTTATGCCTGAAACACTGATCTGGCATCAGACCAGATCTAAAATCTCAGTAAGCTATTCTGTCTATAATACACTATAAATTGAATAACTATCTATTTTAATGTATGTATTGACAGTATAGAAGACTCATATAGTATGGAAACCTTCCAGGTTTGAAATAAACCAAGTGCTTTAGTTGTATGTTTAAGACCAATTAGCTTTCATATCTACTTTTTAAAAGGCATTGAAATGTGTGAAACTAATGATTGATGCATTAGTATGAAAGATAACGTTTTGGTATTTTAAATAAAAGAAGTGTGATGATTACATCTTAAAAACAATATTATACACAGAAAGTTTAGTGTAATGGGTAACTGCATATATGGTATAATTTTATTTTCTTTTAAAAAGTTCAGGGTGCATTTTGGGAATTCAAGTATGTAACTATATGCAGTCATTTAAAACAATGAAAATAGCATGAAAGCAAGAGTAGTTAACGTGCGTCTGAAACTTTTACTGTAGCTTTTATACTAATGTAAAACACAGCATTTGAAGTTCTTGTTTAGAAGCTGGTGGTAATGTTACTTCTTTACAAATTTAAAGGGACGTAGGTCTGTTCGATATGGAGACTTCCAGTACTGCGATCAAGCAAAATCAGTAATAGTGGTAAGTAATATTATGTAGTTATTTGCCTCATCTTAAGCAAAAAGAGGCTTTGCTACATAGTTTTGGGATATTGTTACTGTAAAGAATCTTCAATAATACAAAGTGTTGGAGATACTATTTACAATACGCACAGTAGAAGTATCAAAATACAGGTTTATGCTCTGGTTTTGTTTGTTTGTTTTTTCTACAATGGTGTACCTTGCACCCAAAATCATTTGCTAAAAAGAAGTTCCCAGACAACTTTTCCATTCAGAAAGCAGAGTTTGATCCGGAACTTCAGATCTAATCTTTTAGAATTGCATGTCAGTTCAGATCAGTGAAGCTAAACTATTTTAGTTTTTCTCCTGTAGTATGAAGTTGTTTGCCCCTTTCACAGCCACAGCTATGGAAATTGTTAGTGGTTGAATCCAAGTGTGAAACTACAAATAACTTTCATTTAGTGTGTGTGTGTTTATATGTGTGTGTGTATATATAGTCATAATATCTATATATTACAGGGTTCTTCCATGTTAGAACATGAGAATAATATTTTCTATTTAATTTTTCTTTAACTGCTGCAGTGCAGTACTTAATCACAGGAAATAAATAGTTTATGTATAATACTGCTACCACTGAAAAACAAATACTGTAACTAGAGTTACTGGCCTTAAACTATTTAGGGTATTTTGAAAACATTAATGTATCTTTAAAGATAAAGTTGTACAATGTTTTTAACTTGCTACCTATGCAGTCAAAGAACAAATGGCTTTTATGTGTAATGTCTAACTATTAAGGTTATTAACACAGAGATAAGGAGAAATACTTTCTTTCTTGTGTTAACTCTGTGTGTTCAATTTGTATTATTGAAAATAGTCTGTGGACAGTTTCTTTCCTTGGTGGGTTGCTGTGTGACTTAGATGTCACATTGTGAGGAACAAATGTGCGTGGCTTTCTTAGGTTGTGCGTGGAACTGCTTATTAGTAAAATGCAGCAGATTGGTGTGTACGTTGGTAAGAGGCCACGAGTGGAAAATGGATTGGCCTAAATATGTTGATATTGCATAATAAGGTCCTTCAAATATTAACAGGGTAAACAAAGTTCAGTCTTTTTTGGGTTTTTTTTCCTTCCCTATGTAGGTGTTAGAATATGTATTAATATTATAAACTATTGAAGTTAATCACAGGAATGTTGTGTTTCTGTACAGAAATATATGCTAGTCCTCACTTGAATATGCATTACCTCCTTTTTCCTTTTCTTTTTAAGAGAAATACCAGTCGTCAGACAAAGCCATTGAAAGTACAAGTTATGCATTCATCTATTGTTGCCCATCAGAGCTTTGGTCTGAAGCTCCTAACTTGGCTTGGCAGTGTTATTGGATATTCAGGTGGGCAAACTTGAACTTTTTTGGGATAAGTTAGAGAATATTTGTGAGGCAAGCTGAATTCCTGAAGCAATATTGTCTACTTATTTCAGATATGTAATATATAAGGCAAAGCTGTTAATAACTTGTCAGACTTCATTCTGTTTTTTCTTATTGGAGTGCTGTTCTGAGTTCTAACTTCCATATGAAAGTGCTAACAGTCTTACTTAGTCTTCTTGGATACTGTTTTCTTTTGAGCTGCTATTGAATAGAAGCTGAGAATCACTGTCAAATGCTGTATGCCAACAAGCTATATTTTTCAGTCCCTGGTTCTTTTTAAATGAATGCAGTAAGCTGAAAATAACCTGTCTGATAAAACAAAATTATTCAGAAGTAATTTGATGAATGATGATGAAAGTGATTGCTTCAGATTTTTTGCTAAGTAGAACTGAGAAAATGCAAGGATGTGTGGAGGTTTTTGGGTAAGTATAGAAGCCAACAAAGTATTAATCAGATATTTAGAAAGAAGTTTCTTCAAAGGAATCAAGATGCACAGTATCATTTTTATGGGAAGGCTCTGTGTTTGTTTTGGCTTGGTTCCTCCTTTGTCCTGATGAATCACAAGGTTGTGAAGATGTGGAGCATGAAGGGAAATAAAAGGAAAATGTGTCAAACTGCTGATGTGTAGAAATGTAGATATAGTCTCCAATGCACTTTCTGTGTTCTATGCATCTGTAAATGTTAACAAGAATTATTAGCAAAGCACTCTCAACTGTAATGCTGCATATATGTTCTGTGTAGGTGCAAGATTTCTTCAGAGATTGCATGTTTTATTAGACAGTTGAAAAACTAGCCAAGATTTCAGGCACAAGATCCGTATTTCATGTTAAGTTTTTTGAAAGATAAGTAGTTTATGTTTGTATAAGTTAATTTTTAAAGATACATAAATCAAGCTTTTCAGAAGTTATGGTGGCAGTTTGTTCAACTACTTGCCAGTGTTGCTGGCAAATAATAGGTATTAATGAAAGGAGAGACATGAAGATATTTAATTTCTGAGACAAATTTTCTTTTCAGTGTAACATGTAGGCAGGCACTGTCTTTCTCATATTCCTTGAGCCCAGTTTTGTGCCACATCATTTGTGCCAGGTACCGATGTCGCTAATTTTCAGCACTAAATTACAGTTGCAAAAAAGTAACTTCAGTATGTTAATGGAGCATCAAATTGCAGATGAAAGTGTTGAATTTATAGTTTGTGTGTGGTGTTTCTGAAATTCTGCAGAGTTCACTTCATTAAATGCAGTGTCCTTTATGATTCAGAAGGGCAAAAATGTTTGATGGTAAGCAATATGCATAGGTTTTATCTGTGACCTACGTGCTCAACTACTTGAAATGCCTTACACACCTTGGGATGCAGTCTTGCAATGTACTCTGGAGTCTGGTTTTGTGAAATGCACTTTTGAAAAAGTTGGTTTCCCTTAGCTTTGTAACAAACAAACCCAAACATCTAGATTCTGCTCAATCTTTTAAACAGCCTGTTACCGTTCATCTGTAATATGGAGTGATAGAATTGCACTGCTTGGGTGGTTACACCTAAATATCCCTGACCAAAGGGAGACTGGCAGGTGGAGGGGTCTTCTGTGCCGCAAAATTAGGTTGGATGATTGCTGTGAAATGAGTGTCAAAACTCTTGTCAGCGACTAAAGGGAAAAACCTTACTATGGAACTTTGTCATAAGCTTGACTACCACATCCTTTCTAGCAAATGTCAGTTCTTCGGGAATAAGCATCAGTTTGCCATTTGTTAAACAACGCAGTAGTTGCCATTAATTTGTTACCCTTCATAACAGTAGTTGGAATTGAACTCTGCAAGGCAACCCCCCCCCCCCCCCAACTGCTATAGGGGTTCACAGACTGTATAGAACTGCACCTTGCAGCACATGGTATGGTATACGTGGCACTAAGCCACTGCCAACTCTGCCTAAGAAGCTGTGATGGCTAAGCAGTGTGCAGACATAAGGGCTTAACGCATTTAAGTCATGTAGTTGTATTAGTGAATATGCATTACCTGCAATGCAAAACTAGGTTGAACATTGTTAATATGAGCATGTCTGTGTTGTGTTCTGTTGCAGATGCAGGCTTGTCTGCAAGCATATAATAACTTACATGTTCATATAACAATTATTACTGCTTTCCATTAGGAAAAAAAATATGTGGAGAAGCTTTAAAATAATAGCAGCTAGTAAGTGTAAACAAAAAACTCATATGCGTATATGAGTCATTTCATATATGAATTATATTTTCCTTTTGATAGGACTGTAAACAGGAAAAATATAACCTAGAAAATTAGCCTGCTGTATAATTATTTCTTATATTAGTAAGCCAGCAGCACTTCTAAGAGAGCACATTTTTATTTGATAACTTTGAAACAAATGATTGTGTTTGGCAATTTTCACAAGGTTCCTAATGTTCCCTAAGGTTAGTGTGAAATTCCAAGGTATAAAATATTTGTGTTTCTATTGGCAAAATATGAGCAGTGTTACTTGTCAAGGAAAAGAGGTCCCTATGGCTTCTACTGTCTTATGAAAATTCCAGTGTGTCAAAATAATGTACAAGTTTGTGTTTAAGCTATAACTAACTTACATCGTTTTTATTCATTAAGATGGCCTTCGTCGAATATTGTGTCAAGTTGGCTTACAGGAGGGGCCAGATGGTGAAAATTCTTCTCTTGTAGATAAGTTGATGCTGTATGATTCTAAATTGTGGAAAGGTGAGTTTCCTCAAACTTCTGGAAAATACTAAACAATGCTGCGCATATAAGTTTTCCCTTTACCGTATCTGCTAATGTTCCATCATTTTCACTGTGGTGTATTAGAGATAGAATTGCCTGATTTGTGATAATCTGTCCCGTCCCTGCAAGTGTTCAAGGCCAGATTGGATGGGGCCTTGAGCAACCTGTTCTATTGAAAGGCGTCTCTGCCCATGGCAGGGGGGTTGGAACCAGATGATCTTTAAGGTCCCTTCCAGCCCAAACCATTCTATGATTCTAGATGCACTCCAAATGTATTGAAGACAAGATCATAAGGAGACCATTTGGAGATGGGGTTGGTGTTAGATCTAATTTTTCAAAGTAGTCTGAAATTAAGGCTGACTTGAATACGTGGATGACAGTGATAGTTGAAGGAAACTGAGTAAACAGTAGAGTGATTTGGGGTTTGTGTGCTTTATAGGATCTCAGCATCCTATATCATATCTGCCAAAGTGCCTCTTTTTAAGGGATAGGACAGAGGTTTTCTACTTTGACTTGTTTTTGTGTTCATGAGGTATTCTTAAGTGTTCTGAGAATATGCACTGAAAACTACTGTTCTGCTATTTTAGAGCCCTTAGAATTTTAAAAGCCTGGTTGATATAATGGGATTGGCTAGAAAGTTGTATTTTGAGGAAGTGGAGATAGTTAATTTCTTTTCCATCATGGATTCTATGGTTGATTTGATACCTTGAAAGGGCATGTAAGGCCAGGTGTAAGAGAGAGAAGCAAAAAGAGAAGGCAGAGAATGATGGAATATATCTGTCCTTTCCTTATTTAAACATGAATATAGTATTTTGAAGATTGCTACCCTCCCCCCAGTATCTTTTGTTGTTCTTCAGTTCTGAGGTACAGATATCCTAGAGAGTAGTAACATCTCTCTGTGGTCTGTCTTGGGAACCTCTTGGAGCAGCAATAAAAGTAGTAAGAATTAAGGTGGAAAGTGAACGTACTATGGAGAAAATGATTCTTTTAGGTTTTGTTTATCTAATACCTTTGTCTTGTGTGAATTAATTCCTGGCACTCAGATTTTTTTAAGGTTTTTTTGTGGTGTTTTTTTTTATCTGAAGGGTACTACTTTTGTGGACCATTACAACATTTTTAATACGGGTTTTGTTAGGATAATGTCTTTCATGTTAGCAAGGAGTAACTTTTGCATTTCTATTTCAACATCAATATTTCTCTATTTTTTCATGTATTTCATAGTTGCTCTGCATTAAGGAAATAGTGTAATGGCTTTTGACTCAAAAGTGACCTACAGAAAGAAATGGTACATACATGCATGTATTTCCAAGCTACATACAGTCAATTCTCATTTGTATTGATAATATTTTCTGGGATGCTGCTCAGACAGACTAGAAATTCAGAGATAGCTAAGCTTATTATTTTGCAGAGTTGTTCACAACTAACAAAATTTATTGCAGTTCCCAAGACTGCTCATAATAGCATGCTCTTTTTTTCCCTGGGCCATCCAAATCCTCTGTTTATCCTGAGGAGGAACAGAGTTCCGTTCTTGTTTGCCTGACTTGCCTTATATTGAAGGTTTATGTTCCCATCCAACAGCTCAGTGTTATCTTACACAGGAGTAATAAATAATGCCACTTGAAGTATTTTGGTTTATGTATACTTCTTTGTCCTTTGCTGCCACCTGACAGACTTAATCAAAGCAGCTTCTCCTCTGAAATGCACACTTACCTCATTCTGTAAAAGTTTACTTTTCTAAATGTTTCCATAATATGTTGATAGAAAATAGTGACATGCAATATTTCATTCATTTTTCTTGACAGGAGCTAGAAATGTGTATCACCAGTTATTCATGAGCAGTCTACTTATGGATTTGAAATACAAGAAACTTTTTGCTATCCGCTTTGCAAGAGTAAGTATCTTTCTTACAAAGAGCCATTAAATGCTTAAACTGTCTAGCGAAGAGAGTTTAGTTAGTATACCGTGCTTCAAATGAACTGTTATTCAGAATTTTTTTCCTTTTTTTGGAAGTGAAAAGTTGAAATGAAATGCTGACTACCTTATTTCTGTCTTCAAAATATTAGTTATAATGGCCTCTCATCTCCTGGGAAGAAAATGGGCTTTCCAGGCTCCCCAGAACTAAAGCAGTTCAGATGTTTTTGTCTTCACCGTCAACTATGCAGGCTATGGCTTCTTAAGACCTAATCACCTCTCATTATTGAGGTGTAAGCTGTTACAGCACTACTCAGAAATAGTGCTGAAATTCAGTTATGCTGATTAGTATTTCTGCAGTAACTAGTTATTTGAAATGCTTTAAATCAGCACTGCAAAATTCTGCTCACTCTGCTGAAGACAAATAACTTTTTTGAGTAGAAAATAAAATATTAGCCTTTATTGTGAAAATGAGAGTGAGCAGAGCTCATGTGTGAGCAGATTAAGTTGTCATGTTCTTTGTACAAAATATCTATATAATAATCCATAAGAGCTACTCTTCCCTTTATCACGGCATTAAAGTTTCCCAGAGCAGACATTTAAATAAAAAAAATCAGGTCAGTGTGGATTAGAGGTGAATTTCCCCTTGTTGTTTAGAATTACCGGCAGTTGCAGAGAGATTATATGGAGGATGATCACGAGCGGGCAGTATCGGTGGCTGCTCTGTCTGTCCAACTCTTCACTGTACCTACTCTGGTGAGTAGTGCCTGTCTTTCTTTTAAAAACTGATAGTTGGCACTCCTTGCCTTTTTTTGCCTCCTTCTTAATAGAACTATGAGCGATTGCAGAGTGATTTTATGAAAGATGACCACGACAGAGAGTTCTCAATTGCTGACCTCTCGATACAGATATTCACAGTGCCTTCTCTTGTAAGTACTAAAAGACCAAAAAAGGAAATCTTTATTTGTTAAAAGCAACTTGAGGTTCTTGAATCAAGACTGCAGATTTCTTTTAACATTACTGTGGAAATGCATGGCACTGCTGCTGCACAGCAGTCAAACAGTTTACATACATTGCTGTGAGTTTAGAAGGTAAAGTGTTCAGCATTGCAAAGTTTGAGTCTGACTTCCCTGAGTGGGCTGGGTATTTTTGGTTTTTCCTTTTACATTTTTCTTTTACTTTTTTTAGAAAGGTACTTACATGTTTATTTAGACACACACACATAACATTTAAATTCCTCATCATACTGAGCCACAGTTACTGTTTGTAGAAATCTACATTATGGTTTACATATCACAGTTTCAGAGCATACCATTCTGGTGCAGTTTTATAAATGATCCACTTTATGTTAATTTCCCAGTCAACACAAGGGCAAGCAAGAACTGTCTGATGATATTCCCTACTTCCTTTGGTACTTCTAGACTCAGATGATGCCTTCTTTCACATTTCCAGTTAATTTTCATTACAGTGCTTCAGGCACTTACTTCTCCCAGCTCACTAACTCTGCTGGTCTTTCAGCAGCTTTTGCTTGTTTGGGAAATGTCTTTTTTTTTGCTCCAGTCTCCAAATTAGTCTGTCTTTGCTTGCACTATGAACTAGACAAACTTTAGAGCTGTACTGGAAATAAAAGTCTGATTTTCATAGCCAGAATTGTTTAAAAAAAAATGAATGCTTCTGAATCCTTCCAAATTTAATCTACTTAATTGAGCTCTAAAATTCAATAGTAGCATGGCAGTTATGATGCTGAGCAAAGTTGTTTTTCAGTTTCCTAGGGATGGATGTTATTCATGGAAATTCAACAGGACCTCAGGATTTTGTTTCCATGGTTCAGGGCAATATTGTGTTACTTCTTTTAATTTTGATGCTGTTAATAAGAATGTTGCCAGTATTCAGATTTACAGTTAGACTTAACCAACTAGTATTATTCAAATGGTTATGGTATTATTTTTTCCTTTGGCAGATGGGGTGGTGGAATTATGTGTATTAATACTTTTGTTTTTTAGAAGGGATTTCAAACATTTCCTTAGGGGAAAGTAATTGCAGTGTCTCTTTTACACGTTTTATATTTCAAAAGCCTACAAAAAATTAAAACAAAATTTATAAACTGTTTTGTAGCAGTATAGAATAGACATGACATGAAAGTAATTATGATAAGCTCCTACCACGTGAAATAAGAAATTTTTTTTGTATATTTAGAGCCATTTGGATTCATTCTTAACTGAATGAATAAGTTGAAGAATGTAAAACCACCCCACTGCCCTCGAGTAACATTTTCAAACTGATCTTAGTAATTTAAGAGTTTGAGCTCTCAAGTAACTGAGGTTGTTTGGTTTGAGGGAGGATGTGGGTGGTTGTGTTGATGGTGATTTTCTGGGGGAAAATGTTAACCATTAGATATCTTTTCTTTTTCTCCCCTGCAGTAGCATTTTAGAAACTGTATTTTGGAGTATCATTAGCAACTGTAGAACCCAGAAGCTCTAGTCAACAACCACAGTGTGGTTGAGGTAGATCAGAGTAGCCAGTCTTCTTGAATCTACCAGCCGCATAATAAAATCCTCAGGGGATCCGAAAACTGCAAGACTCATCCCATTTACCTTGGAGAACCAACAGAACGGGGGAGTTCTGGAAGAGCTCACAAGTAGGAGATGGCAGTAACTTCTTAGTGCCACCTACTCTGTTGTGGGGTTGGGTTAGGTTAGGTTGGGTGTGGAAGATGATCTTCGTCAGACTTCGCGATGCCTGTTGACTTGTTTCCTACAACACATGGATATATGCAGTAGCCCTTCAGGGGAATCATAAGTCATTTCATGTAATTTCCATGTGGAACTTTCACTCTACAGTTCCTTAGCAGTTCAGAAGACGCCCTGTTCACCACAGTGCTTCACAGTTTGTAAACAGAAGGCAGAAAAGCTGTTACTGCCCTAAAGGGCTCATACTTAAATTATATGAGAGAAGACAACACATACTTAAAGGGAGGTACAAGTAATTATACAATACATAATAACATACGTCTTGTGTCATAATTATATAGGTTAGCAGGAGCCTAACTGTAGTCAAACTTCTGGAGAGAGATCTGGATTGTGATAATTTCTGGTTGGATTACTTTTTATTTCTTCTGTGAATGTCTGGAAGATTGGCTTTCAATATGCTTTTATTTTAATTATTGCTGTAGCTATTTTGGATAAAAATTCATGTATTTTATGAACTTCATGGCGCATTATGAAACTCTTGTTAGCTGTGTCTGTTAATTACAGCAAATTTCAATGTACTTTGGCATAGGCTCGAATGCTAATAACGGAAGAAAATCTCATGACCACTATCATCAAAACTTTTATGGACCACTTAAGACACCGTGACATCCAAGGCAGGTTTCAGTTTGAACGTTACACTGCTCTGCAGGCTTTCAAATTCAGGCGTGTTCAGAGCCTTATTTTGGATCTCAAGTAAGTATATTAATTATGTGCTGATTCGATCAATTGAGGAGGAAAAAAAAATATAAAATTAACACTTTTATCTTTCTAATGTACCCAGGTATGTGTTGATAAGTAAGCCAACGGAGTGGTCAGATGACTTGAGGCACAAGTTCCTAGAGGGTTTTGATGCCTTCTTAGAATTACTCAAATGTATGCAGGTATGTAAATCTGTGAATTACAAAATTTGCACTGTGTTAAAGCAGGAGGTTAGCTATCATGATATAAAAATGGAGGAAATGTAATGTACTCACCTCTGTGCAGTATAACTTTTGGAGTCATCATATTTCCTGAAACATAACATCTCACTTAACTTTTTTTATTTAGTTTGTTGTAGAGGGCAGTAAAAAGGAAGAATGGTTCGAAAAGAAAAATGTCATTTTGGGCATATTTTGTAGCTATACAGGCAGACAAGACACAACTAATCGTGTGAGCAAAATCCGGTCCATCTTAACCAACTTTCCCTCATAGTGAGAGCTCCAGTAACTGCTTAAGTGTCAGCAGAGTTTCTCTTTGTATTGAGGAATATATAGACATACAGACAGACCTCTTAACTGTGTTTTTTTTCCCCAGCCTTTTCGTGTGCTATGTTGAGTGTTTTAAAAGTGGTGCAGCTTTTACAAGGGCAAATTGACTGTATGATCAGTAAGGTATAAGTCAGAATCACTCCTACTTTTCAGTACCTCAGCAGCATACCTTTCTCAGTACTTAGCTTTCATTAGTCTGCTCATGATAGTCTCTTGAGTATATTGTAATCTTCAGATGATGGTGTTTTTTTTTCTTATGCCAAAAGCTGATTAGGTACTATAGTACCCAGTCTTCAGTTAGTACTTAACTGCATTTAATAGTACATCCTTAGAAAGCACATTAAAAACTGAAATGTGTATGTAAGATAATGTATGTATGCAAACATTGTTGTACTGCTCATAATGCTGAAATCTCTGCAGGTGTTAATAATAAATAGAGCTCATATCCAAAACCTTTCTTGTTCCTGTATTCTTCTCTTCCAATTTCTGTTTCATTTTCTCGTTATTATTTTGATGTGTGTAATTCCTTTTCACATGGTCCCAAGCTGCTTTTTTCCTGTTGTAGTAACAATATATTTATAAGGACAGGTAGCCACTCTCTCACACTTTTGCAAATGTTGTCAACGTATTTCAATTACATATTGTTGAAATATGTAATTCTTTTTGTTCTAGGGTATGGATCCAATAACTCGTCAAGTAGGACAACACATAGAAATGGAACCAGAATGGGAAGCAGCATTTACATTGCAGATGAAATTAACACTTGTTATTTCAATGATGCAGGACTGGTGTGCTTTAGATGTAAGTTCCTTCTGAATTGTTTTTCCATGGGAATATGTGAAGGGGGGAAAAAAACCCCAAACAAATGTGTAACAATTGAGCAAGACACATAACTGCACCATTAGCCAAGATTATCTTCTCTGAGCAAGTGCAAATCTTTTCTGTATTTAGACACATCTTTTATGGCTTGAACTGACCAAGTCATAAGAATGTGGTTAAGCCTTTTAAAAAATATTGCAGAGAGTTCTGTCATGCATCTGAAAGTTGTGATCATCACAACACTATCAGGTTATAATTTTCAGAGAAGAGGGAATAGAGGAGTAGGCCCTGGATCCACCAAATGCTCTGCCTGATTATAAATCAGGTTTGTACTCCATAAGTGTTTCAAGTTTTAGGAGTACAGAACTTCAGCATGGTAAAATATGGCTGTGGAACAAGTGATCCTAGAATATTTGAACTTTCAAGCTGGCTTTAATCTGTCACTGTTAGTTAATGTGCAGGTTTTACTAGCCTAGCATAATCATTGCTCAGAGAGTTCTCATAATATAAGTTACCAAAAAAAAACCAAACCCAACTAGTGGGTGTCTTTCTAATCAGACATACCTGTATGAGTTTCGCAATCTGTGTCCCCCTTAATTCAGCTCCTTTTGTTGGATTCCTTATCTTAATTTTGCAGGACTGTTAATAAAGGTAAAAACCCCAAACCCGTCAGACTTTTTTACGTTGGCTGTATTATTTTGCAGAGCTCTTTTTTTTTTTTTTCATAATCTCTGTAAACTGTGATCTTTCTTTTAGGAAAAAGTGTTAATTGAAGCTTACAAGAAATGCCTGACTGTGTTGATGCAGTGTCATAGTGGCTTTACTGATGGAGAACAGCCTATTGTTCTCAGTATGTGTGGACATTCAGTTGAGACCATCAGATACTGTGTTTCTCAGGAAAAAGTTAGCATTCATCTCCCAGTTTCTCGTTTACTTGCAGGTATGAACTAGTTTAAAAATATTTCAGGAAATGAAAAACGTTGTATAAAAGTGATTTGTATTTGTGTGTAAATAAGGAACCACACAACAGTTGTTTAAAACCTGAATAGGATGCATTTTGGCTATTTCCTAGCTCTTTGATAGCCTCTAGGCAAAATGTTCCCAAGCATTGGAGAAGTTGTTATCGTTTCAGGCCTGGGGGAGATTGTCCCATGCCTCTGGATTTGCCAGTGGGGTGTGTTGTAGGCAGTTACTGCTGCTTTTTCCACTTGAGTGATGCAAAAGAAACACAATAGAATATGGACTGTAGTTGACTGTTTTGAAATATGTTTAGCTGTCAGATTGAATAGACTAATCAACATTCTGTTAGAGAACAGATTTATCAAACAGATGTGTCACTGGAAAATTAAGCTATGTCTTTGTATTGTAGTTATCTTGTTCAACAGTTGTGTCAAAAAGGTTGATGAATTTTAGTTTACAGAATCAGAAAGTCTCATGATAAAAATAAATTCATGGGTAATGAAGTGAAAAAGGTAATTCTTAGGTAAAATACTATGCAGCTGAGCGTTAATAACTTTGAGTGTTTGAATCTTGTAGCTTTAAAACAAAGTAATCCAGAAAACTCTTACGTATTTTGTAGGGGCCTCATTATAGTTCCTGAGGTATTTTATAAACCTCTAAGGACTGATAGAAAGGATGAGGTATCTGTTGTTGATAACTTGTCCTGATAGACCAAGGACTCTTGACTGTCACTGAGGAGACATGGCAGAGTCAAAAGAAAGGCAATAGTCTCACTTGTACTGCAAGCTTTATACACATACAATGGGAAAACTTTAATTCTCCTAAAATGTATGCTTTGTAATATGTGTCTTCAGGAAATAGCTGTGTAGCTCCAGGATGATAAATCTGCAGACTTACTTGTAGCTGTGTCCAGAAAATGGTCCAGTAGTAAATTAGATGACCTTTTTTGTCCTATTTGAATTATATAAAATATTGTGTGTAATATTATGTGTGTATTTGTTTCATCTATTTATGTAGGCTTGCATGTTTTGCTGAGTAAAACTGAAGTGGCATATAAGTTTCCAGAGCTGCTGCCCCTGGTATGTAATTAAATGTAGCATATTCATTAAATATAATTAATGCTGAACATGAAATTGGTCATGTAAGTGTAGGATATTATTAAATAAAAAAAAGGACCTTTTTGCTATGAACTCTGTTCAGAGAGACTATCTTTAGTAGATAAAATTACCTCTGAAAAGATTAATACCTAGATATTCATGACTGGAGCATAAGCAATCACTCTCTTAAATAACTTAAGACTCAGGTTTAAGGTTAATATTTTGTTCTTCATGCATTACCTTCTTTTTGTAGTAGAAACTGGTTTTAGGAACTCCTGGCAGGATCTGATTCCTTCTGCTTGGCCTAGGTTCCAATTTTCTTCCCCAGCTGTTTCTTGCTTCCTGCACAGTCTTATTGATATGCTGTTTCTTTAAGGGAAATTTAAAAAGAACAAGATAAGTTAAAAGAGGAGAAAGCATAACTGGGAGAAGAAATCTCAGTGTCTTTTGGAAGAGGTACTTAACCTTTGAATGAAAGGAAGCAAATTACAATGTTATTAAATTGATAGTGTTGATGTTTTAAAACACAACCCCCCCGTCTTTAAGAATAAACTAAAGCCCTTGTGGACTACTTCTGGAGCAAAGACAGAATGTAAGGTTGGTAACGATTGGATAGATTGTGAATAGGGTCATCAGACTTCTGTAATGTGTGTGTTGGATTTGCTTCTCTTTTGTATTCCCAAAATATTTTAATGATCACAGATATCATCCTCCTTCATTGCAGTCCCATTTTCTTTTATTTTCTCTGTATACATAAAAATATTGCATTTTCTTAATGCAGAGTGAACTAAGCCCGCCTATGTTAATAGAACATCCTCTACGATGCCTAGTCCTATGTGCCCAAGTGCATGCAGGGATGTGGAGAAGAAATGGGTTCTCTCTTGTTAATCAGGTAAGTACATAGTAGCTGTAGAATCACTGTTTTCTGATAACTCCCCCAAGATAATTTCAGACCACAAAACCTCCTCTTTCTGTATTGATTTCAAATTTCGCTTACGTAAATCTTATGGAAGGCAATTCAAGGTAGGCATTTATATCAGCACTCACGTAATTTGAATATTTGTGTTTTTAAACTGGTCTTTGATTTCTTAGTCAGAAGTTGCTTTTTTGTTTCAGGACTGCTGCAATGCTCAGTGAACTTAGTGCTCTGTGCGTAAAGAAGTTTTAGTATAATGCAGTTAATGACTCTTAGCCTTTTTACTGTGTACAGTCCAACAGCAGTATGAAGTGCAGGATTAGATCTGTGCATCTTTGGTAATGCATTCATCACCTTCACGTAAAAGTGTCTCAAATATAAAAATATGCACCATTAAGATACTATTACTGTTTATGAAGTACTGTTACTATTTATGTTTACGAAGTAATTGAAATCCGAAGACCACACAGAAGCATTAGAACTGAGTGTTTCTTGGGTTTTATCTTGCATAGTTCTTTGATACTTCTGACGACTAGCTCCATCCATCTCTAAACTTATGTTCTTTCTGTTGTACAAATTAGGTTTTAGGTGTTTCAAGCATAACAACTATAAAACAGGTACTGTAGTGTCAGTGCCACCCATCAGGGTGATCATCTAAAGTGATTTTCTCAGCAAGACGTAGATTACAACAGAAATACGATTTAGTTCTGTGAGGTGTTAACCTGATTTATTTGCAAGAAACTTCTTTCCCTCCTGCAAGCCCCCACCTTCACTAGATAATTGCAGTGCATGTGTACTAGGAGGCTGAATTAAGCTGCTCAAACGTATTATATTCTGACACTTCTTGCCTCTTAACCTAAAGGATCTTTATAAGGTGATGTCCTTTATTGTTATTATTAAAGCTAAAGGAGCTTTAGTTATGTACAGTTATAGCAGTGCCCATATTACTGTAGATACACATCAGATCTGAAATATCAGCATAGCTTCTGATGGAGAAATAAGTCTCTGTGTTAATTTCCCCTGGTTGTCAGCATCTTGAAGTTAAAGAGCCTGGTTTAGTTTAGGAAATATGGCTCCCACAGTCTGGAAGTCCTTTCTCTTCCGTTTGGCTATGGAGAGCTCATGTTCAGCCAGATCGTTTTGGATATTTTCCCAGAAGATAGGAATGGGCATCTATGGGGATTATTAGTATGGGGAAGAGAGGGAAGGCATGCCTAGCTCCCTTCCATGTAATTCTGGTGAGAAATGGTATGTCTCTAGAGGAAAGTTTAGCATGCTGAAGATTGTTCCCAATCCTATGTAGAAACTTGATAACCCTCCTTATTTTCCCTTAATTGTGGTAGAATCAACCTTTCCCACATGTCAGTGCCATGCAGTGATTGTGGTGTTGCTGCTGCTGGGTGCAGTACTGTTGAGTTCACTCCCAGGATGGTTTGGGTTAAGTATGGTTCTGTCACAATATTAACATTTTGCTGAAACTGGCAATTCCTGAAAGATTATATCTCAAATAATTCAAAGCAATTCATGCAGCAAAGAGAGAACATTTCTCCAACTGCAAAGGCTCTCTCTCCTGTGAATTTCAAACAGTTAATGGCTAAACAAGTAGATATATTAAAATGTAGCCCAAAGAGGTCCAAAATACTTTTCCTTCTAAGTATATGCAATTTAGACATTAGATCAATACACCCCAGCCAGCAACTATGCTTGTTTTGTGGTTTATAAAAATGCTTTTTGCATACAAATGTATTTGTATATTTTTTCAAATCACGGATTCATTTTTTCTTTACTAATACTGTATAACAAAGTTTACTTTTCCAAAATGAAAATAAGTTAGACTAAATATGGTGATTGTTAATTATTGTGGTTTGATTTTTTTGTTTCAGATTTATTACTATCATAATGTGAAGTGCAGGAGGGAGATGTTTGACAAGGACATAGTAATGCTCCAGGTAACCACATGTATCAGTTTGCATTTTTATCAAGCATTTTCAGGATATGTGTGCTTTTGTTCTTAGCTCCATCAGAACCTTTAAATGGCAAGGAAATAATTAATTTTTTTGTGGAAGGACTTATATATTTTTTTTTTATTGTATCTCTGTCTCTATGGGATAATTTGTAAAGGAAATACTGTTGTGATCCTCGTTTTTTAAATATACTGTGGAAAGTGCAGAAGTTTCTGTGTAACACATACGTAATGCTACATCTTCAAGAAAGTAATATTTTAACTAATGGATTGTGCCGTACTGGCAGTTGTGCGAGTCTGCAGGTCTTCAGTAATGTACTCAATATGTGTGTTGCCTCTTCTCCCTCCCTTCAAAGCTGGCATCTAAAATGCTGGCTAGAAAGTGGAACTAGTTTGTGATTTTCTTTTTTCCTTCAGAAGAGATTTTACAAATCTGGCAGTCTACTTAGCTTTGACATAGATAGGTCTGATGCATTACTTCTACACTGAGAGTGATGAAAGCTAAAATTTGCAGCTCTGCATGCGTAGGTCACCTAGACAGCAAAATCTTTTCTTGAAAATTCCCTCAAATCTTACCTAGAGTTAGCAATACCGAATATGATGCGTATGTCCTGAGTTCTGTTTTCAGACATATTTCCTTGAGGCTTGATCTGCCTCTTATTTTTAGTGATCATCTACAGCTGCCCATTCGGATAGATATCCTTCAGTTTTGTTGGAAATTATTCTGTCTTAAAGATGGTCCCATTAGCAATAGTAAGCCAACAACAAATATTTATAATTGGCTGACTTAGATACATTGTTTAATAAACAGAAGAAACTTCGTCTGGTAGTTTTCAGAGATGGAAGTAAATGTTTGTGGCTACATTGAAACATTAGTACTGTTCTTTCCCAGAAGGTTTGGGAAATCTTGCTAAAGTCTTCAGTTTTGAGGACTGGAATTTGTTTTTAAAATCTTTATGTGCTGTATACTAAGTGATTATACAGGATTATAAAGACAAAACCAACCAACCAAAAGTCTTTTAATTGAATTTTATTTAGAGTATTTGAGATAGAAGAAATAACCCAGAATATTTTACACTTAAAAGGGCATCAGAAATTATTGATAAAACATAGGATCCTGCTTTTCAAACGTGCTGTCACTTGTGTTATTGGAGTCCTAAGAGAGTAAACTTAAGTAATTAAATCTTCATGCCCAGGATAGAAAGAGGAATGGATTTCATAAAGAGTGTACTGTGAACATTGTATATAAATACGCACACATGCTGTAATAACACCCAATTTATTTTCTGTTTATAATAATTTTTTTCTTTAATAGACAGGTGTGTCTATGATGGATCCAAATCACTTCTTGATGATAATGCTGAGTCGCTTTGAACTTTACCAGATATTTAGTACTCCAGACTATGGCAAAAGATTTAGCACAGAGAATACTAACAAGGTATTTTATGTACTACTGCAATAGAAAATCTGCAATTTTGTTTTCAAAAGTGTATCAGATGCTGTTGTACCAACACTGTGCAATTTGTTGATAAAAAAGCAAAACCTATTCTATTTTAATTTAGTTTGACCAGTTTGAAATATGCATAAATATTTTTACCTGTCAAACTGGTAAATGTCAGAAACTGATGCATAATTTTTGCATTAAGACGTTTAAGGCAGTTGTGATTGCATTTCAGCATAGCTTAATTTGGGAGTGCTAAGGGTGAAAACAGGCAATGTTTTGAAGCATCAAAAAATATTTTCAGCATGTGGAATAATTTTTTTACCCTTAATTGAAAAATGTAAATTCTTTTTTTGTTTGTTTTAATTCAGGATGTTGTTCAACAAAATAACACTCTTATAGAAGAGATGCTATACCTCATTATAATGATTGTTGGTAAGTTCAAAATACATTTGCTTAATTTTAAAATTTAGTCTCTTTAATGGTCTGGAATGAGCATTTTTCATTATCATCTCAAGTTCAGTTCTATTTTGAACTTCCTGTAGATCTGACTTCTTTCCTAGGAGAAGCCTAGGAGAAAGGCCTTGAAACTAGCTTAAATTAACGTAATGAATTTTTGAACATTGGTGGGTGAACACAAGATTTCACAGAAGAGACTTATTTTCCAGTCGTTTGCTTTAAGTTGCAAAAGAAGACAGACGTTTAGAATCCTAAAAAAAAAAAGTTATATTTCATTTTTACAGGTGAAAGATTCACTCCTGGAATAGGACAGGTAAATGCAACAGATGAAATCAAACGAGAGATCATCCATCAGTTGAGCATCAGGCCAATGGCTCACAGTGAATTGGTAAAGGCATTACCTGAAGATGTAAGTAACTTGGGAGAAAAAAGAAAGGCAACTTCAACTTTATAAGGCTGATTGCTGAAAATTTTTGTTATGCAAGTTTATGCCACTCAATATGGAATGGGAGCAGCATGATTGTGCTAAGAGTAAGGTTAGCATGAGTACAGATTAATAGTTGTCATGGAGAAGGTAGGAAAGAGCTATAGAAGAAGAAACAACATAGGAAAGAGGCAGGAGCCTGAGAGCTTCTTCAGCTTTTTTCTCTTTTTAATACTGTTTCTTATCAGGCCATCTGGCCAGCGGTCTCTGCAGTCTGCTTGTAAACCCTGAATAGACATATCGAAGTGGGTTGTCGGAGCTATCCAGAAATATGAGCTGTTATATTTTAAAGCCTAACAATAATTGAAAAGACATGGAATCAGACACAGTATAATGACTTGTGTAACATAAATGCTTCATTTGCACGGACAGAAGCATTTATCTGAATTCTGGTATGAGTGGTTTTGTAGGATAGCAAATCTTAAGGGTTTTTTTAGAATATTTTTGAAGTAATCTTTTAAACACGATTTCTGAAGGCAGTCAAAATTCAGAAGTTAATCTTTTACTATATTGGTAGTATTTTTAATGATAAACTCTGAAATATTTTTCATTGTTCTAAGTATTTTAAACTTAAACAATTTAAAAATCAAATTTTAGGGTAGCATTATAATTTTTTACAAAATATTTTAGGGTTGGGTGAAAGAGCAAACTAGGATTTAAGCTAGAGTTCTAAATTGTAATGTCAGTCTTAAACACATTTTCCTTGGCCTTTCAACTGCTGTGAATATGTATTGCAGGAAGGGGATGGGAATGTTAAAAGGTAATTTGTGTATGAAGTAGTGTTACATATTTGAGTTGATTTCTCCTGCTTCATTTTGTGGTTGTTTTACCTTTTTTCAGTGACTTGTCTTTTTAGCTTTGCTATATTTGTTTCATTTTAAAGGCCTAGAAACCAGAAATACTGACTGTATATTCCTAAGATAGGCTGAGTAAGCTAACTTAGAGTTTTCTTCTGTTACTGTTACATCCAAGTTGATTATGATAAGGAAAAACAGTAAAAATTAAGCACTTAAAATGGCATGATTTTTTAAAAATACTTCTTGCAGAGATGGTATTCCTGAATGTATTTTCATGTTATGTGCTTCAGCGTTCTCTTGAGAGCCAGTAAAATTACTTTGTACTACATTTTTTTTTTGCATGCTTATCTAGTATTGTATGATATTTGAATGTGTTTAATGCAAGCACTACAGTAACACACTGTCTTGCCTTTTCACTCAACGTAGGAGAACAGAGAGACGGGAATGGAAAGTGTGATTGAAGAAGTAGCCTGCTTCAAGTATGTTTCCCTTTATTTTAACATGTCAGCTTTACAAATGGAATATCTAAATTGGTGAAAATGAGAGAATAGAAGAAAGGGGGCTGGGTCATTGTGTTTTCCTACAGCTTTATTTTGTTACTTATTTGATTTCTAGAATGCCTATTGAGCAGTGTTTTTTAGCTGTTCTACTTAACCATTTATGCTCAGATGTTAATAACCCATGAACATAAGTTTTTTATTTATTTATTTATTTTTTGTAGGAAACCTGGATTAACAGGCAGAGGGCTCTATGAACTAAAACCAGAATGTGCCAAGAACTTCAATCTGTATTTCTATCACTTTTCAAGGGCAGAGCAATCAAAGGTAACTAGTAACTTAACTTTCTGGGTTTTATTTTGTGTCTTTTTTGGTTTATTTTTTTCCAAAGCTTTATTCTGTGAAGAAGTATTATCAGCTGGTTAAAAGTTAACTTTTAAAAGTTAACTTATTTGAGAATGTTGACAAAATTTGCCTAAGATTTTGCAGTGATTTCTGTGCCATGGGATCCTGTGCCATATACGGAGCTGCGGAAATCAGTGGGGCTTCAGAAGCTTGTCTGTGGGTTCTGTTAGGTCTTATTTTACTGAAAGTATTTGAACAGTCTGTATTTTCACTTACCTTTATGGAAATTACCATTTTAGCTCAGACTTGTCTTACAGTTTTATGCTAGAAAAAGAATCCAGGGGCTGGCTCAAGTTGAAAGATTCATTTTGAAGATGCAGGCACTACTTTACAAGTAGAATGTAAGACAAACTGAAAAGACATGGAAGCTTTCTTGTTTTATTTAAGGCTGGGAAAAAGGGGGGAAAAAACCAGAAACAATGTAATAAAGTATGAATGCTTTTTTTTGAGTTTTATATTTGTACAGGTTTTGAGTAATGTTGGCATCTTTCTTCTATTTCAGGCAGAGGAAGCACAAAGAAAGCTGAAAAGACAGAACAGAGAAGATACAGGTATTTCTCTTTGAGAGAAGATGGGAGAAGAGGGAAGAGCCTATCAAACTGTATTGCCCTGACACTTAGACTAACATCCTGCTCTTGGGCTAGCCAGAAATTGTGAAAATGTAGCAGTTTCCCATATGTCTCCCTGGTTATAGACAGGAATCTGATCCATCATGGAACCAGCCTTCTGAAAGGCTTATTCCTTTGGCTTTTGTTACATGCAAGCCATGTTGAATGTTACAACCTGTTCCCTGTAATACTGTTTATCAAGCAACTGTATACTGTCCTGGCTTACTGTTAAGCTGTTTGAAATTCAGGCATTTTATATGGGTATTGCAAATTTTAGGGATGCTGACATGTCAAACACACAAATTTCCCTTTCAGCACTTCCACCACCAGCTCTTCCTCCTTTCTGCCCACTTTTTGCAAGTCTGGTTAATATTCTGCAGTCTGATGTCATGCTGTGCATTATGGGAACTATACTGCAGTGGGCAGTAGAACACAATGGCTATGCCTGGTCGGAGTCCATGCTGCAAAGGGTATGTTAAAATTATGCTTATGCTAAAGGAAGGAATATGTATTTTAGCATTTTAACATGGGTTTATAGATTTGGGTTGTTTACTTCGTATCTAATATATCCAGAATACTCTGAATGAGAAACAAATGGTGTTTTCCGGTATACAAGACTAGGGAAACCGCTCTGCCTCTGATGCAATTTATTTTTAAAAGTGAATGGAAGGCAGAGGTAAATTTCTAATGGGATGCACATGAGAGGGAAGAATTCTGCTTGAATCAGTTGAAATCGCTAGTGTGTATTGTGGTAGAGAACCAGTTTATCTGAGTTGTTGCATATTAGGTAAAGCACATTTACTTTTTCTTGATGTTCCTTTGCTTATTTTCAGTTCAGGTTAAATAACTTCAGAAAAAGTCATAAAAGTACAGAAAAGAATTTTCTGACTTGAAAACATATCAGCTTTGGGAAACTCAACCGAGCTGTTTGTTCCTCACTATTTATAATGATCTTTAGAAACCTGGAGGGTTACTGTAGATTTTGTTGTCCATGATGGTCATTTTGTGGGGTGTGCAGAGACAAGTGCTGAACTGCCATCAAAGGGCTATTCGTATTGGTCAGGGCTGTTGGTTTAGTGTCCAAACTTTTAAAAAATATTGGTGAATTTTTAGATAACATTTTGAAATATAAACCCCAGCTCTGAAACAGAGTATTGATTTTTTTTTTTTTTGACATTCAGTCTTACTGAGGGTGTATTACCTTTTATAGCTAAGTTTAAATTGACATAAGCAATTCTGTATAACACAAAAAAAGTTGAAAATGGAACAATATATCAGTATTATAAATCACAACAAAAGTTGAAGAATGTAGCTACGTTTAGGTAATGTGAGAATGCTAGACTTTGGAATAACTATGTAGAATAAGATTTTATTTTTATTTTTTTGAAACGGAACTAAAGTACGCTCAGCTGTATGAGTACCTCTGTGGTGCTCTCCAAAATGTGAGATTCATTAGGGACCTATCACTTGCTCAGAAACAGTGCTTTGTGTTCACTGGTGCCATGCAGTTGGACTGCATCTTTCCCAAGTTAACCATTCTCGTCTTGGAAACACCATGTAAAGGTTGATATGAGGCATCTGGAAGAGGTGGCCTGTACCTCATAAGACCTGGTTAGATAGATGTGATAGGCTGAGGAAAAATTGACTTATTAAAACAAATTTTAAAATGTTTAAGACTTAAGTGAGGGTTTACCACTTTTTCTATAGATACTTTAGTTATCTTAGACTGTTGCATTCCAGTTCTGCTACAGATTTTTCCGGTGATTGTCCTTTCCTTACACGGGTTTCAGTGTTGATTCCAGGCATTCAGTAATGCTTTTTATCTAGAGCATCCTGGCAATTTGTATGAGGTGGCAAAAGTGATGGATTCAGCATGACAGAATTCACCACCAAGACTGAAATATTTCAGGCTTAAAATTCCATTCACTATATTAGTGCCAAATAAGGTTATTTCAATTTTTAAATTCAAGGAGATTGCAGCTTTTTACTGACCTAAAAGTTAACGTTATTTTAAAATGTGTTTCTAGAGTGTTAAAATAAATTTAGTTTAATAATCTTAACTTTGTCAGTTAAATTTTGTACGTAAAAAGGATTTAAAGTGTGCGTCATGCTTCTGTCCAAAGATTTGTGATAATAACATGCAATTGCTAGGGAGAAAGCTAAGAAGTGCTGACCTCTTGCTCACAGGACAGCAAACAGAAAGATACAATTGGTATAATGTGTTTTTTATCTGGCAAAGTTTCAAGAATTTGTAAATGAACATTGTTACTCCTGTGTAATGTAGCTTTGGAATTACATATATAGAAATAACTTAAAATATATTCTTATTATATAATTTTATTGTATGACTTCCTTGTCTCTTAATGAACTACCCAAACTATATAAAGAGGTTATATGAATTACTTTACCTAGGTTTTGCATTTGCTTGGAATGGCACTACAAGAAGAAAAACAACATCTGGAGAATCTCAGTGAGGAGAATGTTGTAACGTTTACCTTCACTCAGAAAATATCAAGTATGCCTTTCTTTTCAAATGTATAGCAAACTTTAAATAACTGAAAATGCCAGTAGCTCATATTTTATTCTTCTGAAACAGTATTTAGCAGAAGAGTGTATTTGTTTATCCATCAAAATTTTACTACGTTGCCTATATGTATGTGCTTTACGTATGTGTAGATTCTATGATAGTAGCAATATTAAAGGCTTTTTCTAGAGCAGAAATCCAGAAGTAGAATAATTCCCAGTAAATCTGGTTCTTAATATCTTTATGTAGCATCTCAACATGCTGTATAAGATAAGATGCTACAATTGCAAAAACTGCAGTTGATGTCTTAAATGGTCTTTTAATCTTGACTCTCCTTTGCATCTTCTGACTAGTGCCTCTAGTTTTGCTAAGACATGAAAGTTGCTAAGACTCTTCTATTTAGATTATTGGAAGTTCTACATGGCAGCTCCCAAGATGAAAACAACCAGTGAGGACATGAAGTGCGTTTATCTTGTAAAAAAATATAGTCAGTGAGCAAGACTTTTAAGACTATTTCCTCTAACTTTTCAGGATTTAGAGGGTATTTGTGAAAATGTTTGCGGAGGGGGGAATCAAAGTTACATGTTGTGCCTATTTGTTGAAGGAATTCTTCAGCTGCTGAACATATGAGTGTTGTTTTTTTTGTTTTGTGTTGTTTTTAATGTTAGTGAATGATTAGTTTGTCAGGTAACAGTATAATCAATTGTCGTCGTATTTTTTTTTTTTCTCAGGACCAGGAGAGGCACCCAATAATTCCCCTAGTATACTAGCTATGCTAGAAACGCTGCAAAATGCACCTCATCTGGAAGTGCACAAGGACATGATCAGATGGATATTGAAGGTAAATCTATTTTATGTAACTGCTGAAAATCACAGAAAGAAGATTTTTGAAACTTTCCTAATTATATTGTGATGATTTCCCTATTTCCCATGTTGATTTGTTGTACCTACTTTTTTCTTCTTCTGGAATCCAACATTATGCATTAGCTGGCCAGCATTATAGTATACACAGTTATATTCACGTCACAAACAAATTGTTGTGTTTTTTCTTACAGACTTTTAATACTATTAAGAAACTAAGAGAAAGCTCTTCTACAAGTCCTGTGGCCGAGACAGAGGGAAATATTATGGAGGAGGTAAAAGCAAGCTATAACAGTTAGCTGATCTGGAACAGGTCTGGGCTGTGACTAGCAAAAGGCTATATTTCTAATTGCAGCTCTAAATCAAAGAAGGGAAACATCAGTCATTTCTGAAGTTCTGTCTCACAGCTTATAGATCAAACCCATTTGTTTGAAAGACCGATTGGGAGAGTCCCTGGACTATTTTTCTTTGCTTTATATATTGTAGTCCCCAAATCTTTTGCAAATTTATTCCCTAGAACTGTTTGTAGTACTGATCACAGCATTTAATGATTCTGCTCTTCCCATAATTTCAGACTCCTTGGAAAGTTGTTAAAAGAAATGGTATCTGTGTATTTTTACTGTGCAGGTCATTCCAGATAAGCTCTGCTGATTGGTGTAGCTCGACATGACATTCGAGGTACTACACAAAGACCTTGGAGCACTGTGGTGCATTTAGGAATACAGCTAGTTTGGAGGAAGAGCAGCACTAGAGATGAGACCTGTCACTCACTTACCTTTTTATCTTATGAGTGCTCAAAGGGAAGAGAAATACAAAATACAGTTAAAGGTTGAGGGGGAGAGGTACCCTTCTGGATCTGCACTGAACATGAACTGACAAAAAAGGGCACAAAATAACTTTTTGGTAGACTTTTCTTTTGTCTTTTTATGAGATTTTCATTGTTTGGAGGTTAGTACACGTTACACATAGCAGTAGCTAAAATACATTGTCCGATGTAACAAGATTTTAAAAATGACTGAGCGAACAATACAATTCCAGAGTTCACGTGATAAAGACAAAGCTGAAAGGAAGCGAAAAGCTGAGATTGCCAGACTGCGCAGGGAAAAGATCATGGCCCAGATGTCTGAGATGCAACGGCATTTCATTAATGAAAACAAAGAACTATTTCAGCAAACTTTGGAGGAGCTAGATACTTCGACTTCCGGAGTACATGCAAATAGGTAAAGGAATATAATTTAATTTTTTTCCCTTTAACTTTTACATCAGATTGCACTGTTGGTACTGCTTAAAGAAGTGCTTTTTTTTAGTCTTGATGGAAAACTATTCATAAGTTTTTTTGAGACCAAAAAAGCAGCAGTAATTGGAATGCTTTCCTCCCCCTTTCTGTCAAGATGATAGGATAAATATTGATTCCTCTCTCGTCCCATCCTCTTAGTGCTCAACATAGACAAATAATTTTTTTGTATAAAATCATCCAGTAAATTGTTAATAATATGGAAGAGACTATGCTATTAACCGTAGTAAATTGGAAAAAGCTAATTATGTGTCTGTTGAGGATCTGGAAGAAAATCTGCTTGTAGCTGGAAATACAAATTGAAGCATGCGAATGATTTTGTGGGGGAGAGCATTTTCAGAATTTATGTCAGGCACTTAAGGGATGGTGATGATGGAGAGTCGCAGATATGGTTTCTCTGTTAAACTGGAGTGGGTAATACTAATGGGACAGCATGAATTTTTCCTGTGAAACGTGTTCTATTTCTGCGGACATAGGAATTGTTGTATAAATGCCAAAACTATTTTTTGTCGGAGAGCTTTTATCATCAAGCTAGAAAGCTCATTAATCACACTTAAATCATGATCTGATTTGTAATGTTTTTCAAATAATTTGCTCACTGGTGTTCTTTGAATATTCTAGCCCTGTAATTTCAGACGCAAAACTCACAGCCTTGGGACCAGAGCAAACTAGAGTAGCTGAACACAGACAGGTTGTTATGTGTATATTGTGTCAGGAGGAGCAAGAAGTTAAAGTGGACAGCAGGGCTATGGTCTTGGCAGCATTTATTCAGCGATCAACTGTGTTGTCTAAAAATAGAAACAAAATTATTCCAGACCCTGGTAAGTAAATTTCATAGTTGTCTTTAATATTAATGAATGTTGGAGTCACTGTAACAACTGCATGCTTTCTTTTGAGACAGTAGCATCACTTTTTTTTGTTAACTGTGAAAGACTTCATTGTAGTCAGCGGCAAAACTCCCATATTTTTCGTGAGGTAGAAATGTGTGCTCTAAATAATGTAAAATCTCTGCAAAGCATTATCTAAATGTTCTGCCAGCCATTGATGACAAATTATTTGTAAATATTAAAAACTCTTTAAAATCAGAAGTGTTTGTTCTTAACCTATGCCCGCAACATTATAGAGAGAGGAGGTGTTGATGTAGTGCTGTAAAAGCACAAGATACTCATTTCCTTCCTCTAAGTTATATGACCTGAAATGCCTCTTAGCGATAATAAAACATGCTTGGATTTAGGTAACTTTGTGAAACAGATCACAATGATCAGTGGCATTGCTACAAAGGTTTCTCTGGATTCTGTGTAGGTAAACACATAGAAAATTTCTGCACTGAATCATTTTGCACTCTCACTCTGAAGATTAATGTTCTTAGACTCATTGTTTAATGGTACTGAACCACCAAAGCTGCAGGCAGATCTTCGGGACTTTTACCGGGGCCCAGCACCTCTGAAAGCTTGGTTTGAAGTCTACGTACAGTATATACACTCAAAACAAAATTACATGATACTTGTAAATGATCTAAACAGTTTAAGCTGTTGTGGATTAGCAATATGTTTTATGCTTCATCAAATGAGTTATACTTTTGTGATAGAGTTTAATAACACCGCAAATGTGGTAACATTTATCTGCAGTTAAGTCTTTTGATAAATGTTTATTTAAAAGTTGTTTTGTTTTATTTTAAATACAGAAAAGTATGACCCATTATTCATGCACCCAGATCTGTCATGTGGAACACACACGGGTAGCTGTGGACATATTATGCACGCTCATTGTTGGCAAAGGTAAAAAGCTATATTTAAGTTTTTAGTCCAAATAACATGTCATGCCATCAGTTTGCCTAATGGCAATAATTTTAATGGCAAAAATACTACCATGTAGTAAACTTAAAAAGGAATGTCATGAAGCGATTAAAACAGCTTTCTGTTGGGGGAACAAAAGGTAGAAATCATTATAGTAACTACTGGAAGCATGTTCAAAATAATTTTCATTTACTCTCTGTCGTCTTGGTAAAGAAGAATCCAAAGCCACACATGGCAGCTTTCATTTCCCTTTGGTTGTTTATCCCTATGCATAATCCTCTGTGGTGCACATATATCTGAACACTGAAGCTCAGATTTTTTTTTTTTTTTTTTTTTACAGTTCAGTAATAGACATATTCCTGCTGCTTCTTGTGCTCTCTACTGAAGTCTTAAATGACGGTGCATTCCTTGCACTCTTAATTCTTCCATCACGTAAACTTGAAGTAGAAACATCTGCGACCTACTTTGAGTTCATCTTCAACATAAACTCAATTTTATCCCTTGTTCTTAGTTTTTTTTGTAAAACATTTTTCAGTTATTTTTATTCTTTGATTTTTGGAGGGGGATAAATGTGCTTAGTGCTATGTGGTGCCAATGGTGTGACGCATGCAAACAATTCAAGCCTCTGACTTTGATTAGGCCGTTGCTTTGGTCCTTGGCATGGCTCCTGAAGTGCCTGGTTCCAGATTCTGCCTTGTGTGTGAAGGCTGTTAGAAGCTCCCAGAGATTCTGTGGCCATAGTCACACAATGATCCTCGTGCAGGTTTCATTTGTGGTCTTTGATATCACTGCTCACTGAAGATGTGTTCTTCATCTTCTTGTGTAGCTCATGTACAGTCCTGTGTGGTTGCCATTAACTCCTGGAAATGTCCTTAGATGCCTGTATTCAGACCATTTTTGGGTCATCGGGCACTCTCTAAAACATCCCAGACGTTTCTGGTGTAGCAGTTATGTTTAGCAACACAGTGAATTCAGTTCCTTATCATATAGGATTCAGAGATCAGCCACCAGTTTTTCCAGTGGCTGCTCTATTGTGGCCTGTAATGGAATATGCACATGGATAATGCTCATGGCACCTCCCTTAAAATTTTATGTAAAACTGAAGAATTTTTTTTTTAATCCTTCAATATTCTCTCTACCTTTCCCCCTCAGCTTTTTTTTCCTAGATGGAAATTGCTAAAGTTCAGACTTAAATGTGATTTTGACAGCTCCATGAACTTCAGCATTTTGGGGTATTTTGGCTGAAGAAAAATGGGGATAGCCTGCAGTTAGTAATACTTCATCAGTCAGAGGGTAGAACTTTTTCCTTCAGATAATACTCTTACATATATCTGGGAAAAGGCAAAACAGTGTATTCATGAGAATTCATTAATTTATATGTTAAAGTAATGTTTTAATAATTTGTCATTAATATCTCGCCCTTTTCTAAAGGTATTTTGATGCTGTCCAAGCGAAAGAGCAACGAAGACAACAAAGATTACGAGTACACACAAGTTACGATGTAGAAAATGGTGAATTCCTTTGCCCGCTTTGTGAATGTTTAAGCAACACCGTTATTCCTCTGCTTCCTCCATCAAGAGTTTTGTTTAACAGGTCTGTTTGCTTTATAAATGTCCTTGATAAATGTAAAAACAAAATCCCAAATAAGCCACACCCTGAAAACCCCTTTCAAAATGTTTATTATCCTCTGTTTTGATAATCTCAAATGGATTGCTTGCCTATTTTGGTTTATGGACCTTCCTTGGTTATCATATAGTATAGAATTTAGAGCATGAAACGACAGTGAAGGACCTGCAGGAAAAGAACTGAAGATAGAGAAATATGTGGGCAACAGAGAAGGAGCCTGTTGAGAAACAGAACAACATGGAATGCCTATGAAATACTAATTCTGTATATAGTTTGTTCTTAACTGATGTGTGTATTCTGTTTATGTATATTTTTGGACAGGTTAGACTTTTCAGACCAACCAAACCTAGCTCAGTGGGTCAAAACAATATCTCAGCAGATAAAAGCACTGTATTTACTTCGAGACGAAGATTCTGCAAGTAAGTCTGAAGAAACGTGTATATTTGTATGTGAAAATCAGAATCATTTAGGTTGGAAAAGACCCTTAAGATCATCAAGTCCAACCATTAACCTAGCACTGCCAAGTCCACCACTAAACCCTGTCCCTAAGTGCCACGTCTTACCCATCTTTTAAATACCTCCAGAGATGGGAACTCAACCACTTCCCTGGGCAGCCTGTTCCAATGCCTGACCACCCTTTTGGTGAAGAAGTTTTTCCTCATATCCAACCTAAACTTCCCCTGGCGCAGCTTGAGGCCATTTCCTCTCGTCCTATCACTTCTTACTAGGGAGAAGAGACCAACCCCCACCTCGCTACAACCCCCGTTCAGGTAGTTGTAGAAAGCAATAAGGTCTCCCCTCAGCCTCCTCTTCTCCAGACTAAACCACCCAGTTCAGGAAAAAGACGAAGTATTATGGTTCTGCCACAGTGGCATTGAGAGATGGTGGCAAAAGTGGCAAGAGAAGCTTGGAATTTCAGTTTCTGGTGATGTGCTCCTGCACCTTTTTATAATGCAAAAATTATGTATATGTGAATTACTGGTGTTTTATTATTTCTTGTTTGTACAGGCAATTCTGGTAATTCAGAAAAAATGCATCAGCTGCAATTGCCTGAAGGATTTAGACCAGATTTCAAGCCGAAGTATGTATTTACATCTTAATAAATCATTAAAACTTCATCATGACATGGTAACATGAAAATAGAATGTGACTTCTGTGCTATAAGGTCTCACTAATTAAGGCAAAAATATGAGTTTTGCCTTCATTAGAAAAGTTGATCCTATTATTATGATGGTATTGAAGTCCAACCCACAAGTAGTAAATAATGCAGTAGAATTTCAGAGGCGGATGTGATGCGTGGATGTGCAGAGAAGACGCTGCTGTTGTATAAATTTGAATGTCAGGATTAAGCTGTCTTTCCCTATTACTTGTAACTGGATGAAGGACTCATCATTATAGCTCAGCACTACAAGTAAAACATCAAGAAAGACTATGAAATGGAGAGTATGTTAATATGTAATTTCAGCTCCTATGGTATGTTTGTATTTGAGTCTACCCCCTCTTCACCTGGGGAGAAAGTAATGAAATTCATTACATGGTACAGACATTTATCTGCCAGCTGCACACAAAAATGCAAGACACCTATCCCAGCTGATGACAGATTTTGCCATCAGTCATATGCAGTTCTTTTAATTTAGTCTTAACTATATTATCTTTGAAGACTGGATATTCTTAATGCTAAAAAATGAGATTGGCTCCAATCAAATAATCAAAAAATAATTGGGAATGTATCTTTCACAGAAAAGACGTTACAGAACACCAGATCCAAAGACAGACACTGGAGTTCTCACTTAAATTTTAAAAATCCAGGTGTTTAGCTATGTGGTGAATGCTCATCATTAAAAGTACTATACTGCTGGTGGAGAAAAAATGAATTAGTAATACTGTTTTCTTTGTTTCAGGAATCCTTATTCTGACAGCATAAAAGAAATGTTGACAACTTTTGGTACGGCAACATACAAAGTAGGCTTGAAGGTTCATCCAAATGAAGAAGATCCGCGTGTACCTATAATGTGCTGGGGAAGCTGTGCTTACACGATACAGGCTATAGGTACTAATTTATTCATTTTCCTCCTTTATATGTGAATTTCAGAATTTAGTTAAATTCAGAGCATTGAAATATTTTGGGGTTTTGTTTTTTTTCCAGAACGAATTTTAGCTGATGAAGATAAACCATTATTTGGTCATTTGCCTTGTCGACAGGTAAGGATCAAGTAGCAATTCCTCTCTGAATCAGTGGAAAAAGAGGGAATTGTGCTTCTTTAATGCAAAATACCTAAATTTTAAGTTATGGTTATTTGGTAGTTTTATTTGTTGGATCCTACTGTTTAGTCAATCAGTATCTGATTATTAATCTATGTAAAACTCAACTCTAGCAAAACTATTATGTTTTTTTTCTATAAATGCATAGCTTAGTAAGGCTAGGGTTTCTCATGGTAACAGTCAAAATAAGAATACTGAAGGGAACTTGTATATTTGCATAAACATAAATATCTTTGTCATGTGCTTAGACACTGCAACTGCTCCCATAAACTGCAGCTGAGGGGCCTGAAAAGAATGCTGTAAGTTAAAAGACCTTTTCATGTTGAGGAACTTCGTTAACTGTGGCGGTGTCTCTTCTTCTTTGTTTTTAAAGGATGACTGCCTTACATCATTAACAAGATTTGCAGCAGCTCACTGGACAGTTTCATCTCTTTCGGCAGTACAGGGTCACTTTTGTACTCTCTTAGCATGTAAGTTTACCACCTTATTCTGTTTTTTACAAAGATACAGATATAGAAGGGTGCTTACAGAATGATTGTTAGTCTTGACTACAAGATTGTTTTGTATAGTGGTTTTAAGTAATAGACCAAGAGCTGATATTTTCACATGTGTAGCTATACATATTTCATCATACCGTGGGGAAAAAAGACATTTCTTTTGGTCTGCGGTTCCAAGATACATTTCAAGAGAAGCATGCTGTGAAGGAGTTCTGTTGATTCTTCCCAGCATTTATATTGCTGCTTTTAGAAAGGTAGCTAGAGCATAGGAGAAGGAAGCATGGGCCTTCACAAAAGAAAAGTGATACGCTGGAACTTTAAAGAGGAGGAAATAAAGATAAATGTAGTATTGAAAGGAAATAGGATATTTGCAGAGGTCTGTAATGCATCTGCCAACTTCTGTGCATTTGAGAAGTAGGATCTGTGATAAGACAGGACTTATTATGTAATGTCATATATTAGTTGAGAACTTTAATGAGAACAGCCAGAATGTTCCAAGGTTGAAGCATTTGCAGATACAGGTGAAAAGACTGAAGTTCAGCCTAATGCAATAATTACATGAGAGGACTATTCTGAAAGGGTATTATAAAATGGGGTCATTTTAATGTTTACAGTCAGTAGAGCAGGGATACTTTTAAAATGTATTCATATACTGAAATTACTAGTAGAATTGATACCACCTACTTCAGCAAACAGTTGGCAGCTTTATGGGGAAGAATTTAATTGACATCAGTTTGTAGCAGTAATGACTGAGCCATTTTCTATGTGAAGCAGAAGAGAAAATGTTGCTAGATGTTTTGGCTGGAACTTTGTAGTATATGATGATCTGCATGGTTTGGGTTTTCTTGAAATTGAACCTGTGTTTCTTCAAAGCTCGTCTTCCCTCCAGCTGACAGAAGCAACTGTATTGCTTTTATTTTTATGAAGGAAAAGTGTTGGTTATTTTATTTTTCAAGGCTAGGACTAAGGAAATTATTAGCCTTTGATCTGTCAGTATTCTATGAACTATTTATATATAAAGATAACATCGAATAAAAGTTTGGTTTTGGAAGTCCCTCGCTCTGGTCACATTTTTGATGGAAGCATTTTTAAGACTCTTGGGTTGAGTTGTGTGGCTATATGCTTACAAAAGTAAAAGCATTTGAAATCTGAGTGGTGGTGAAATGTTTGCTAATAGAAATAGCTTCAAAATGTCACAGATCTTCAGCTGTTAATTTTCTGGCCAGCAAGGCAGCAGTCTTCAACTGAAGTATTTTTAAGTTGTTATGATGAGCTATTTTTCACTTTAGTAGTGTTTTTAAACTTGGCAGCTTAATGCTTATGGCTACATTGTAAAACTATTCTCATAGCTGCAGTTTAAACTCTTTTATTGTAAGTTAGATTTTACTGCTTGATGTAAAGAAGTTTGCAACTGTTCCTTGATTGTTGTTTTAAATACATTGTAACGTTTTCAAGACACTTTATTTGTTTGGTTTTAGATGGAGTTTACTCTATTACTTGGGATTTATTAAGTGTGTGAATTTCTGTTGTCAGCAGGAGTGCTTTGGTTACTACTTTTGTGGTTACTGTGAATGTGGATACTACAGAGGTGGAGAGACCAATACCTAGCTCTTTCTTAATCAGAGATAAAATAATGAATTTAAGACACTCTTTAGCAATGCATTTTGAGGCCGTAAGGCAAATGAGTTGGATGAGGCAAATTTAGGGAACCTTGTAAAGTTAAGTGGATTGTGAAAGTTTCCTTTCAACAGCTGTCCAACAGACAACAATCAGTGTTTCTGTTTAGTCACTGGTGTTTGAGCTTATTTCTCCCACTGGAAACCTAACAAATAGAAGGTCACTGCGGCAGTAGTGAATGGCCAGCAGGTACTTTGTTACAGTTACTTTGGGTGTGTTTCATTTCAATACAGTATAGTCAAGTAGGCAAGTGTCTTTTCCAATAATGTTAAACAACTCTTGAATTCACACTTTTCCACCCAAAACATGTACATTTGTATTTTAAGTACTTTTAAGTATATAAACCAAGGAGATGGCTCTCATCTTGTAACTGAAATACACTAAAATCTTTTCATATATAAATGTTCAATTAATAAATTTGTTTTTCTCTCTAAAATACTCAGCACTGGTGCCTAATGAAAAAAGTGGAAATCTTCCTTGCATACTTGATATCGACATGTTTCATTTATTGGTAAGTATTCCATAATACATATTAATAACGTTTTGATCCAGTAGGCACTATGTCAAAACTTCATTGGAAACTTTCTGTTTACTCTGGGTTAGGAACCTCTCAAAATGTTCAGGTTTTTAGTATTTTTTCACTACTTAATACAATTTAAAGACTTTTTTCATTTCACGTATTCTTATCTATAAATAAAAAAGCGGTAAAATGAGGTGGAATGTATACTCTTTGGATGTTAAAAAACAAAACAAAACCCCAAAAACAACCCCCCAACAAACCACAAACAAAAAATAGCAAAAAAAAATCCCAAACAGACCCAAAAAACCTCCTCATAGTTAATCATTGTTCCCTTAAATAATGGCTGGCTAATTAGCTTCAAAATCAGCCTTATGAGGTGTGCTGCCTTCAAAGGGTGTAGTTGTAGCATGAGCAGAGAAAATGGGAAGATTCAAAAAGAAAAGAAATATACCAGCCTTCTTGTTTTCTTTTACAGGTAAGCTTGGTGCTCTCTTTCCCTGCCATACATTGTCAGGATTTTTCAGGGGTTAGTCTTGGCACTGGAGATCTTCACCTGTTTCATCTTGTCACTATGGCACACATAATACAAATTTTACTTACCTCATCAACAGGTAATGCCACTTTCTTTCAACTTCTGTTGAAATGATTCCTCAAATGTATACTTGGAAAACACTAAGGTGCTATTGGTAAATGTATGCAGTTTACAGTTGCAAGATAAAATTGCTGGTGCTCTCTTTCAGCCCATAGAAAGTATTGATAAATAGTACTCATGAAAGTTCAGTCTTTCGTCCTTATTGCTTAGTGCTGGAGGTTTTTTGGAGCATAGCTAGTCGTGAATCCTTAGCTTTCCAGCTAACGTAACAGTGCCTGGAAGTGTTTATTGCAGAGACTTGGCTTAGGCATTGCATGATGAATAAGTTGCAGTTAGCAAAGTAAGGAATCGATGTATCTTCTGGCAAGAGGAACTGGATAAGGTATAGTATGCCAAAATGAAAACTCCAAGCAAGTATATTAAGAAACCCAACCAATCGAAGAAGTAAACCAACAGCTCACTGGAGTTGACAATAGCATAAACTTAAAACATAAGATGTGCAGCAGAAAACTTTTTTCCAGTACATCATATTGTAGTACAGTGGAATGTTTCACTTAGTTTTGGCCTTTTTCTCAAAACTTGAGAAATTACATTCTTGCTGTGTAAACATGTATATATGAAGTAACTTGCTTTTTATTTTGTTCTTCTTCAGAAGAGAATGGCATGGATCAAGAAAACACTAACAGTGAAGAGGAAGTAGCTGTGCTTACACTGTATAAATTTCTTTGCCAGTGTACAGGAAGGTAAAAGGAAGATCTTTTGATAAAATTTATAATATTTTTTCCCTCCTGGACTCAACATTAACTGCTGACTAGATTCTACATACTAATGCTGTCAAAGATGAGGCTTTTAACTTGGGAACTCTTGCATCTTGTTTGTTATCCACTACTTCTAGATACAATTTTCAAGTAACTATTCCTATAAATTCCTCTGTGCTCATGAAGATACCTGCTCATGAAGATTATGCTCTGGAACAATGTTTTTAGTTTGCAGATGTGTAGAATCTGGAATTGGTAATGTCTGAGTACAGAAAACTTGTTAGGATCTGAAATGTCTATGTAAAATTTCCCTTAATTTACTGTCCCAGTTGGTTACATTTTTATGATTCTCTATTTAGTTGTTTTTCTTGGAATTAGCTTTGAAATAAACACTTTGCATAATGCTTGTTTCAACTGTAGTCAGTAATTTAATATGAAGTATGACTGAAGACTTACTAAATATAGCTCTCTGACTGAAATGATTAAATAAAAGCAAACTTTTTTATTGTGTTCTCTCAAGTGCCTTGAAAGAAATTTCCTCAGGCTGGCACCTGTGGAGGAATCTAAAAGCTGGAATCATGCCTTTCCTGAGATGTTCTGCTTTGTTTTTCCATTACTTAAACGGAGTCCCAGCACCCCCAGAAATTCAAGGTACTGTCTTCTTTGTATTGAATCAGCTTTTCAAAAGACACAAATGTTTATGGACAAAATAAATTACATTTGTACTCTCTTTTCTGAAGAAGCTGATTGAATGAATGTGGGTTTGTTACCAGTGCAGAATCATATCTTCATAATGAAAAAAGCAAAAAAAAAAAAAAAAAAAATGTTTCCTTTTTAAAACTGTATTTTTTAATACCAAGTCCAATGCCATTCTAGATTACCTAAAACAGAAACTGAGGCTCTCCTGTTAAAAAGTGAAATATTACTTCAAATCTATTGATTACTGTTTTCAAATGAGACCTGCTTTTCCTTGCATTGATTTCATTTGAATCAGCATCCACTAATAATTAAAATCTCCAAATACACTGATGTTACATTACACCCCAAATAATCAATGTTACTAACATACTCTACTGTCCTTCACGTATTGTGTATGTGGGGACTGAATGTAAATCTGAAGATATTACTTACAATAATGTTAAGTAGGTTCACACTGCTTCAGGATTCCCATGTTTAAAACAAAGTATATGTGGTGCTGAGCTGACATGAGAACAGCTACAGAACTTGTGGAATGTTTCCTTGATACATAGCTTCTTGACAAATTGTGTTTAAAATGTATATTATTTTCATTTTACAGTAGCAGTTCTTAAGCATTTGGGTCAAAAAAAAAAAAAAAAAAAAAACAAAACCAAAAACCAAAAAACCCCTCTATTTCTGAACTTTGACTTTCAGTAACAAGTTTTCTCAAATTCATAGTCTGGACCAGTAGTGACCACTTGAGTTCTTTGTTACAGATACTCTAAAGATGAGGTACAAAGTGCAGCTGTACTTCCAGACAGTAGGTCCATGGGCCTTTAGAGAGTTGGTTGAAGGAGGGGGGAAGAAGGCGGCTTTGCTTCACTTTGTTACAATCCTCAAGTCCCAGGTGCTTGGATGGCCCCGCAGGTCCCCGTCACCAAGGGATGTCCTGATGGTGGCTGTAGCACTGGGTGTTTTGCTTTCCCTACCCAATCCCTGGCCCCAAGACCCACTGATCCCACAGCTGGCCTGTATTGCTCTTCTCTAGTATTTTATTGGGGGTTGCGAAATGGGAATCACTTAGCCATGAGAGGGAAGTGAGCACAGCTTTCATTTTAATTTTCTTCACTCCTTCATTCAGGAGCAAAAGAGGCCATGCCACGGAAGAGGTACTGGCACTCTTTGTCCTGAAAGTTGGGAGAGCAGAGGCCTAGCGACTCAAACCAATAGACTAGTATCATGAATATGGCAGCGTAGCAGTTGTGTCTTATATAATATTTTTGATGAGTTCAGCATTACAGACATTTGGAATTTCTGTATTTCTGAGGCTGTGGTATACTTCACTAGTATGCTGTCACTGATCACCTGCCTCAGTTTGTGTCACGGACTACAAGGAGCACAAAGTAGCCATTTAATGGATGATATTAAAATGAAGACATACTGAGTTGTAAAGACCATTGAACTCTCTGTTGTGGTTCTTATATGACCAGGCTTGAAACTTGCTTAGACGGGAAGTTTGAGGAAAGTTGCTTATTACTGGCAGTTTTCCAATATAGCTGTCTGGTGCCTTTACTAACACTTTCATACTTCATACCACGTTTTGGGTGTGGGGGAATACAGTTTAAAAAAGAAAAATAGCTGTCCCATGTAGGGCTGTATTTCATTCATCATAGTTAATGTCATTTAAAAAAATGCAATTCTGAGAATTATACTTTTTTTTACAGTAAATGGAACAAACCAGTTTGAACACTTATGTAGCTATCTTTCCTTGCCAAACAACCTCACTTGCCTTTTTCAAGAAAATAGTGAGATTCTGAACACATTAATAGAAAGGTAAGTCATGGTTTTATGCTTAGTTTAAATATAATAAGGAATTCTGCACAAGATAGTAATATAAGTATTCTCCCAGGAGTGCATATATGGGAATGAATAGTAGACTTTGAAAAGCATTTGTGAAACAAGCGTTTTGAAAGAAATAATTTTGGTTTTAGAGATTATTGAATAGATGTACTTTGGAATTTTTGCTTACTTGTTTTTTGAAAGTATCATCCATTGAAGTTAAAAGCCTTTTTTTCTTTCTTGTAGTTGGTGTAGTAACAATGAAGTAAAAAGATATCTCGAAGGCAAGAGACATGCTATCAGGTAAACATGGAGAAATTTTAAGCAGAGACAGGGGAGAAACTTTAATGTTGCAGTTTTCTCCGAATATTTTTTTCTAAAGGGTGTTTATAATAACATAGTATCAGTTCTGCTTTATTGAATTACAATGATGTCAGGGCACAAGCAAAGAGTTTTTTTTTAATTTTGTAAGAAAAGTGAAATATTGCTTAAATTAGTAGATTTTTAAAGGGAAAGTTAAATATTACAGTTTTATTTAGACTGATCTGCAGTAATCAGAGGCCATAATATTTCTTCTCATATTTCCTATAGTAGATTTGTACCTTCTGCTTCAAAAGGTGTGCTGTTGCTAAAAGACATATATGACCTTTGTTTAAAAATACCAGACATTGAAGAGCTTTGTAAAGAATCCCAATTCTTCAGTGAAATCATCACTGAGGCAGTTGCTAAAAATAAAATTTGCTTTTCATACATTTCTACTTGCTAAGCAATTATTTTGCATTCAGAAAGCATTTAATGCTTAGTGGGCGTAGAAAAGTGTTTGGGGGGTTTTTCTTTATGAAGGTTGGGTAAAAATAGTGCTTATCAATTATCCAGATAATTATAAATGAGTATGAGGTTCACCGTGCTGTCATTAAAAATATATCCCTGCATTTTAATCTCCTGTGCTAAATACATCAAGTCAATCTTTCAACATTGTACATACATACAATAAGACTAAGTGACAAAAATAAAAATTAATCACTTCATCTGTTAAATACCAGGCTATTAACAGAATATCTTATACAGTAAGAGTATTCTGATTGCATAATTGATTTCCTGTTATGTGAGATTGTTGGGATTTTTTTGCATGTGTTCCTTTTGCTGATTCTTAACTGTTCTTCCCAAGATTAAGTTTAACTTGACAGTATTTTTTTTCTCTCAGCTTGTACTTGTACATTGCTTCTGTTACAAACCTCCATTTACATTTCAGTCTAATTTGTATGATTCCTAGAGCTGAAGATTATTAAAATTTAGTGTACAGCATCTGCAAAAAAATTAACTTTTAACTGTTGTTTCTAAAGATATAAATATTTGCTATTAAATAGGTCCTTTTCATTGTGTGAATATTTCATTCTTTTCAGGATACAAGTTTTCTGAACTTGTGTCAGACTGTTTTCCATTCAATATTAGTGACAGAAGGAAAATACAAAGCAAACTGATAAGGGAGCAGAACAAATATTCAGTTAAACCTGTAGTGACCTCATCATGAGGCTTTGTTAAAAGCGTATATGTAACATGCATTTTTCTGACTTTCTGCTTGTGTGTTTTCTTAAATTCATAAAAAATATAACTAAGAAAACTGGAGGTGGTCTAGCCACGAGATATTGGGGGTTCCTTTTTTATGTGCTGCCATTTTACTCTGTGAATGGCAGAGAAGAGGAAAACTTTAAAAATTTAATTATTCCAGATACTGTTTAGATGAGTCAGGAAAACATGATTGAGTTTGAAATCACTGTGTATTATTCATTGAAATATGAGTGGTTAATTTGATTGCTTTATTCTAGCTATGCAAGAGAATCCAACAAATTAATAGACCTTCCGGACGACTACAGCTGCCTCATTAACCAAGCATCCAATTTCTCGTAAGTTGTATGCAATTATAGTGAGGACCCCTAAAGTCACCTGCTCCTTTTGATGAACTGGGAAACCTCTAACCTGAACCCTCAGAAAGATGTTTGTAGAATCATAAAGTTAATGGCATGTATTGATTGTCATCTCTTCCAGCAAAACCACCGTGTATTTCAATGCAATAGAAATTGCAGGGATCTGTATAACTGTTAACTTTATAAATGTTCAAAAGTACTTTTGAATCTTTTTTACCATCTAGAGTTAATAGATAAAATGGATTTTTTTTTTTTCTTAACAAAAGGTGTCCGAAATCAGGTGGTGATAAAAGCAGAGCCCCAACATTGTGCCTTGTGTGTGGGACCATGCTATGCTCTCAGAGTTACTGTTGTCAAACTGAATTAGAAGGAGAAGATGTTGGAGCCTGTACTGCACATACATACACTTGTGGTTCTGGAGTGGGCATATTCCTTAGGTAAGGAACTGAACACCTCTACTTACATCGTTAGGTTAGATGGGGTGTGTGAAATGAATAGTTCTATAAATGTGATTGTAGGGTGGTTTGTAAAGGCAGTGGTTTGTTAATAACAGGGTTGCTTAAAAACTAGAGTGTATTCATCTTCCTTATACTTTGGTGTAAGGTTCAGAGGTTGTTGCCTTGAAGATAAGGTATCATACAAAATTTGAATTTCATTTTAAAGTGAATTTGTTTTCTCTGTGTGTTTATTTCCACTCAAGTATTACAAAACAATGAAGGTGAATACCTTGATAATGTCTGTATTCATTTTGGCAAAGATTAACGAGAAGTGAAATTGTTTTATTTTCTTGTTGTGGTTATGTCGAGTATTTTACAAAGACCGCAAATAATATGACACAAAACTACATTGTTTTTTTAACTGCTACTGAGGAGTTATAACAGGAAGAGAATAAGATCTTCAGTTTTAAAAAATAAAAGTACCTTTAAAAATCTGTACATGCAGATTATACAGAATGAAAGTAGGTGAGAATTGGAAAAGCGGTGTCTATGAAAATGAGAAACTATTCACCTAAAAATCAATACCTAAAATCTTCTCTGTGTTTGTCTCTAGAGTACGAGAATGTCAGGTGCTATTTTTAGCTGGGAAAACAAAGGGCTGCTTTTATCCTCCTCCTTATCTCGATGACTATGGAGAGACAGACCAGGGACTCAGGTAAATATTTTTAAAAAATATATCTTTTAAAGACAGGAATTTTAAAACTATCTGGTTTGTAAAATACACTTTTTATTTTAATTATATAGGTAATATATTTTGTCATTGCTGTTGCATCTAGTATCTTCAAACATTTTAATGCTAATATGTGTTTTTAGGTTAAAAATATTTAATGGAAGGTCTTTCCCAGGTTATAAACAGTTGTCTTGAGGTGTAAAAACTTAAATCTTTTTAGCATCTGTGAAGTTGCCTAGAAACTAAGGCTGAAAATTTTATTTGTATATAGTGTATGTATTTGTATAATCTGTGTTAATTTAATACCAAATGAAAATACTAAGACATGATTTTATTTAATGTGGTAATTCTTTGTCTTAAATCCTGTCACTGCTTCCTGTGAGAATAGTTTGGGGACTTGGTATTGTTAATGCTTGCTACTTCTGAAACTGGTCAAAATCATAGAATATGGGCTGATTCAGCATGGAAAGAGTGCTGAAAACCTATGTTCAGACTTTGGTGGACGTACATGAGATTCCCAAGGGCTGGAGGGAACTGTTGAGCAGTAAGGGCGGGGGACGAGACAAGGTAGCTCTCCAGTTTACTGATGAAAATATCTGTTGATTTGTTCTGACAAGAGAATAATTTTGAAGGGTTATCTAAATATTAAAATATTTTAAAGGGCTATCTAATATTTAATATGTTGCACCTGAGTGTTTGTGCTTAGTTGCAGTGTTTTATCATCCCTGATATGTATTATCTCCTTTTCAGACGTGGGAATCCCTTACATCTGTGCAAAGAACGATTTAAAAAGATTCAAAAACTCTGGCAGCAGCACAGTATCACAGAGGAAATTGGACATGCACAAGAAGCAAATCAAACACTAGTTGGCATCGATTGGCAGCATTTATAATAGTTATCTGCTGAAGACTGGAACTTTATTAAGATTTTTGTAACTCAGTAAGCTTTTCAAAGGAGGGATTAGGAAAAAAAGTCTGAGGGGGGGGAAAAAAACCAAACCCAGTCCTGTTATTTAATCTTTGTTTTACAATGTATTTCATAAAGATACCCGTTAACATTAATCAAGTAAACTTCTTTCTATGTAAGCAAGTTTTATTAGTCATATAATTTGCACTGTGCTTCCTTCACAGAAATGTCTTGGGTTATAAACCTGGGCAAATGAACTTGAGTTTCTGATAAAAAGGAATGACTCTTTTTGGAAGTCTGTCTATGATTTTTCTTATAAACTGCAAGAGAAAAAGACTGCTGAAACAGAAACTAGATAGAGCACAATTACCGATTGTGTTTTGCCCCTTGCTAGTAATCTGAGCCGTTTTATTTATTATTCTGCATTTTAATACTTAAGCTGTGTGTACCTGCAATGGAATGAAATAAGGAAGCGAATAATGTAGCAAATGGATGTTTCAATCTGCATCAGTGGATAATTCACTCTTTCACTTGGTGTATCTAAAACCAATTTTGTCCTTTGTACTCTTGCAGCTTTCTTGCTTCCAGTTGTTTTTAACTAAAAAACCCTAACACTAGCTTTACAAGTAAAATAATTTAATTTAAAGCTTTTTCCAGAGCATTGCACTCCTTAGAATTATGTAGTTTGTAATTTGAATTTAGCTGGGAAACCCTTTCACTTTCAATTATGTGATTGGTTATTGGTATTCAAGGGTTGACATTGTGCTTTAGAAGATATTTTAAGATAACGACAATACGTAAAATGTCATGAAAGCTAATTTTCTGTTAATTTGCAGAAGCACAGAGGATATTTTCTTCACTTTTGTTAACAGTCAACTTTTAAGGTGCAAATCCCATCTCCGTTTTGTTGCAGACAAACTGAATTCTTTCCTCTGGCTTTGAAGGGCCACAGTCACACTGCCCGCATTTTTGCATTGTTTCATTTTTTTTTTTGTGTTGTCCCATCAAGTATATTTACTTTTTGGCTTGATTTAAAGCTCTGTAAAGATGTTTGCATATAGTATATTTTATAAATATATTCTATAACTGCGCAGATTTGCACTTGATATGAGGGTGCCTGAAGGCAGTGGAGTTTTCTAGCTGTGTGTAATTAGACCGCCAAGGTGTCTCTAAAAAGTGACATTACGCTTATTGATTTAAAATAAAATCCATTACCTTTATCTCTCCTATCTTCTGACAAATTAGCAAAATCTTAATTTACATAGCTCTATCTCCTTAATAATCTCTGGTTCTTTTAGTTAAGTCTTGCTTTCTGACTACGTCTTCAGCCCAGATAAGCAATCCCTTTACTGTCTGCCATGTCTTCAGTTACACTTGGTCTGACTGAATTGTTTCTATTTTTACAGATTTAATGCTTCAGATAAATTTTGTATATTCATGGTGTACAGGACAATTTTTCAAACATTCAGTAACAGTATTGAGTGAAGATGTGAAATATGAAATAAAGAAACTTGGCCAACGTTGATTTCCTTTTCTTAAAAACAGTACAGGCTACTCTTGTCTCTACTACCTGTCGTAGTTCTAATCATTTATATATTGCTGTCACTTTTTACAAAGAGACATGCAGAAGCTGCAGGAAAAAATGACATTAATGCTTCATCTCTGCCTTCCCCTACTTAAGTGGTTGATATATCAACAGTTTTCTGTGCATGGTACTTGAAAATCATGCTTTTTTGGTGATGTTACTATTCCTTTGCAGAGAGTCTTGCTTCTTAAGCTGTGTGCCGCAGTTTCGAATAATGTAACTGCACTGAAAAATTCTCTTTTCCTGTAAGAATAATATTAAAAAGATAATTGACGATACTGCCAGATTTTTCTGTGGAAAGCAAAAAATTGACAGCCAGAAGGATTTTTCTCTGGGATCAGAGTTGGAATAGGTTGGTAAAATTATGACCACGAATAATTGCAGACACAACTTATCATTTTTTGCAAGTTTAGTCATTCTTTACTCAAGACTGCTATTTTCTGATTTGGTTTGCATGTATTTATATTAATGTAGAAATATTTATATATATATAAAACACTGTTTCAGTATCAGGGAAATAATATCTGTAATAAATTGGCTATAACTTTAATATTTGCGGATTACGTGTACAATCTACAATGTATTATGTGTTTGGGGGGAAAAAAAATGACAACAAAAACCCACAAAATCCCCAAACCAGAAACCATCACAACAGAAAACAGAACAAAGCTGAAGGCATCAAGTAATTGCTTTTGGTGTTGACATTAAGTAAGTACTTTTTACATGTTGTCTTTAGAATTTTGCTGAGCTGGTTCCTTCAAGTGTGTCACCTTGTTAATCACAAGCTAACAAATACCTGGATATGCAACATCTGCAATTCCCTGGCTAAAAATGTAAGATGATTATATTATTAGTGTCATTTGCATCAGTCAGCTAGACCTTTCTTGACCTCTACCAAAAAGTCTAATCGTCTTTTTAAAGGATTGTAAATTATATTTTATAAAGGGATGAGGGTTGAGGTTCGCATCAGTAATGTTTTTTACTCTGTTCGTACTTCAAGATAACACTTTACTCTCCCCAGTCTGCCATAGGAGGCTCTCTTTCTTACGCTACAAGTGTGGCCACGCAGACCTTCCATTCTTTTGCTTTTGATGTGAAGCCTTACCAGCTCCCGGGCTCCAGCTCTGGCATCTCATTTAAGTGCATTTTATTTTATGCTGAATGACTTGGTGTTTTGTTTAGAAGCTACATCACTATGATCATCTTCTCTGTGACCTGAATGTGTAAAGGAGAAGCTGGATGCTCGACCTACTGCGAACGTACCTTCAGCACAAAATCCCAGCTGTTTTCCTTTCTGGAAGATTAAATTGCACGAGGGGAGTTGCATCTCGAATCTCTTCAGAGTCGAGTCCTGTTATGATCCAACTGCATATGCAGTCTGCCTCCCTTCTGCCGTGGACTCCCCTTCTCTGCTGCTTTCTAGGAATTGCCTTTGGCAAGAAGTAGTGGCTCTGTATTTCCATCCCACTGTTGAGATTATTGATTGTCGAGTTAAATATGACAGTATTAAACAGTTTTGGCTGGAATATGAGCCCCTGGGGAATGCTACTGGTAACCCATTGGTGTCCAACTCTTCACTGCTGCCCTCTGAGCCTGAAAATCCAGCCAGGTTTCTGTCCACCTTGCAGTCTAGTCTACATCTCCCCAAACTGGTTACGAGGATGTTGTCTGAAATCATGTGGAAAGTTTTTCTAAAGTAAGACATCTACTGTACAGAGAGAATGGTTTTACAGCAACTTTCATTTACGAAGAAGCAAAAGAGGAACAGGCCTTTAAACTAACTCAACGGTTGTTGGTTTTGTCTATGACCAGGATAGGGAGGCTATCTCCGATAATAGCAAGAGATATGGGGTTGATCTTTGTGGGGCTTCTATGGGTCTTCTGATCTTCATATTTTTGTATTGCAATCTGCTCTGCTTTTGGTGAGCCAGGACGGTTACCTGGCCAATCCTGCATCTTGGTGGGAATGGCATGGTGCTCTTCGTATCTTAACTGGCATTAAAGCAAAACTTTCTTAGGGAGGCATCCACTTCTCTACCATTAGCTGTTCAGTTCCTCGGCTCCTTAGGGTGAGTGTCCCAGAGTCCTGCTGGACCCCGTGTGGAGAAGGTTGGAGACTTCATGGGAACAACACTGGATGCAGTTATTATCAAGGCTTGCCTTCTGCAGGAATGCTTCCAGGTGCTCAAGGAGTGACGACAGCCAGGGAGCCTGCGAACCGCACCTCTGTACATAGCTAACACGTCGCCATCTGACTGTCCGCCTTCTCTGGATAACTGGTTCAGGTTGGATGGTACTGCTTCAACATATCCTCAGCGTAGACATAGGGACAGGCACACAGAAAGGTTGCTTACCAGTGATCGGGTGTCTTACAGACAAGTTGTCTCTAGGGAAATGTCCCTCCTTACCATGAATTCCTTGGTTTTTGTTATGGGATTTGAATGTTTAGAAGAATGGGAAGGAGTAGAGTTGGCTTCTCCTTTTGGGCTGTGTTCAAGCAAAGGTGGGAAGAGTCCCACAGTAAGAACATTGCAAACAGGTATTGCTGAGGCAAGGAAGTCTCTGTCATTTTAGTGCCTGATGAAAGTCAAGTGTGTGAGGACAGCACATCTTAACTTCCAGTTGCTGATAACTTCTAGTAACCAGTAAGTGTCTTCAGCTTGTTGGAGTGTTGTTTCTTTGTTTGGGGAACCAGCAGTGCCTGACTGAAGGGCATTGCCATCAGCCTGGGATAACTAAGTAGAGCTGCCTGCTTGGCTGGTGGGACTGCTGTGAGAGCGCAGGCCGCAGGCAGCTCTGGAGCGCGGAGGCATGCCCAGCAGGAGCTGGAGCCTCCCTGTCTCTCCCTGCTGCCAGCCAGCAGTGCCCGCGCAGTTTGGGGGTTTGCTGTAGTGGAAGTTTGAACCGCTGGGGAAGGGACAGCGGAGACCTCCACATCATGTGGATGGCTGGGGGTCCCAGGCTTGACTGAGGCTCTTGACCAGCTAGTGCTTGCCCCCAGACCAGGCTCTGGGAGTTCAGCCACTGGAAAGCTCTCCGAGGCCTGGCTGAAAGTCCCACAGAGCTGTACTCTTCAGACTGATAGGCAGCTTTTTCCAGTACGAGGGAGAAGGGGTTTTATTATTATCTTTCTTTTATTCCAAGGCTCATAATGGTCAGGAGAAACAGCAATTCCTGGTTCTGTTCTGGAAGAGTCAGCTCAGTGCCCGATTGCAAATGCAGGTGTGACTCTTGTGTAACCGTATTGAGCTAGTTTTGTCAATATTATTATTTTTACCTTCTACTGATCAATACTTACTTTGTTAAACGTGTTACAGGCTGAGACAAGAACATAAGCTACAGTAAAATAGTTCAGATGTTTACAAAGCAGGGGCTTGTGAACGTGATGCATTGAACCTGTGTTGTAACCCTCTGATCACGTAGGGAATGTTCCGATGCTGTTCAGTACACCTTGTCACCGGCTGGCCCTAAGAAGTGGCCAGGTATTTATGGGTGGAAGCCTCATATTAAATATCTTATTGCTTCAGCTTGAGACCTTATGGAAGGTGATTTGATCTTATTTAACTTTCTAAGTTCACTGTATCCACCCGCAGACTTACACCCGCAGGCACCGGGACGTGTGTGTCCAAGTGGTCTGGCCAGGACTATGTGCCACAGAGGACAGGAGCAGTGGCTGCCACCTCGTCCCTATGTACCCCTTGGTTGGTGATGGCAAACCGGCTTTTGGAAAGGTTTTTTTTTTATACCCACGGGGATGCAGCAGTAACTGTGGTAGTGTCATGTTTTGTCTCAGTATCCTGCTGCTTCTGCCAGCTTTCCGCCTCTCCTGGCATGCAAACATTAGATGCCCAAATATTATATCTTTATGGCTTGATGGAGAGATTTGTCAAACACTCTTCTCTTGGAGAGAAAAAAGGAGAGGGAGAGCATGAGGAGTTTCTGCAGTGTGCCAGGTGTAGGAGCTAAGAAATGGCAAGTACTGATCTCTGTCTCCATGACAGCAATGATTAAATGTTACTTTTTCATCAGTTTCTGAATATATATTTCGCAGTCTCTTTCCAGACAGCATGAGGTCGGAGGTGGTAAGTTTTCCAGCTTGTTCTTTGCGTAGGATCCTGGAAGGAAAGGCAGACTGGCTAGACAGCCCCGGGCAGGGTGGGACAGCTGAGTTCAGGTTAGTGATGGCATCTGTGTAGACCCCTGCAAGACGTTTCAGTGACTTATAAAACCAAGGTCTTGATTTGAAACCAACCACGTATTTGAGGACTAATGTGTGGAACGTATTTTTGTACTTGTAGTACTTTAAACACAGAGGATGCTAAAGCGTTTTAATAAATTGGAGAAAAGGTTATATAAAAATAACGAAGGCAAGGAGATCAGCAATATGTTCACTGATGTAATTCGCTGATGTCTTCTAACCAGAGATGCCTGCGTAGAGGGGTAGCGTTTGCTCCCCATAAAGACAGCTCCAAGGAGGCTGTGTTTTCTTGCAATGATTGTATCGGAGTCTTTTGAAACAAATGTGCAATTTGGCACAAAGTACACTGGGAAGAAGAAAAAAAATTTGCGGTGATTGTTGGGCATCCATTTAATGCTGTTGAACTAGTCAGGCATCTTATCTGTGTGTTTTAAATCTTACCATGTCAAGCTTTGGTAACTCATAAAATGCTACAGGAGCTGAAAGCTCAGAAGGTTGCATGAACTCTGAAACAAAGTACTTTGCATTGCATTTTCTTTTTCTGTATACTCAATGCAGGCTTTAAGCTCCCCTCTATCTCTACTATCAGCTTGAACAGGATGGAGCTGAAAATAAGAAACTTTGAGTGTTGTTTTATTTAGTGGAGAGATAAATGCTATGTGATAGCAGCATGTGTGGCACTTGGAACATGCAGAAGCACACAGTGTTCAGCTGGGAGGCCAGGGGGTAACCACTGTTAATATCGGCATATACAAGATATTTAAATAAAACACTTCAGCGTGGGTAGCATTTCAAATGGTTGGGCAGATGTGGAATGAAAGTTATGCAGGTGTTGAAAGGTGTTGCATCCGTCTAAGGCAGCAAACCGAAGAACAAACATGGTTGCTTCATTGCACTGGAGCGTAACGCGTGCTCAGGGTGGGAGGCCCTGCTCCAGGCACGACTAGCGAGGCGCGCGCAGTTTCGCAGGGCTGCAGTGGTAGTGATTGTAGTGGAAGAAGGATGGGGTTGTTCCCTGCTCTCAGAGCTTCAGGACCCACTTGTAAGTCTTCACCAGTGGCAGAGACCTGGTTGTGAAATATTTAAGCAGGGTTTGTGGCACTGGGAATGCGTACCTGCGTGAGCAGCATGTCTGGCTGAGCACCAGCTTGCAAAGAGGGAGGGGACAGAAAGTCATTTTGTCCCGCTGGAGTTGGGGACGTGTTGCGGTAGTAACTATTTGAAACCTAGATATAGCATTGTGAGTTTCTTCCTCGATAAAATGCTTCCTGAAATGATTTTAATCCATTTTTAACAATACCTAATCTCAAGATTCTATATTACTCTAAAATTTTTAAAAAAACTTAGACAAGTAGAGAATAAATGTAAAATTTAGGACCTAATTACACTTAAAATTCTGGGATGAAAATAAGAAATGCTGTCATAATTTACTTAACATATGCCTACAGCAATATTACAGAATCAATGTTACTTCTGCTCTTGATTAATTTTTAAAATTAATGAAAGATTCATTCATAAGAACTTGTGAATTCACCTTGTCCTTGTTTGTATTTTCCGCCTGTGGTTTTTTTCATCTTTAACCTTAGTTTATTCGTGTCAGAGAAAACATGTGTGTAGATGGAAAACTCAAACCCATTTGGAAAAGCGTGTGTCTAAGGCAGAGCTGCGCTACCCTCTGAACAGGTTACTTGGGTGGTCGGGAGGGCAAAAAGCCATTCTTAAAAGGAAAACCCTGCATTTGGGGACGATGCGTGGCTTGGAACAGATGCGTGCAGCCAGCGATCTCCTTCCAGTTTGCGTGTGCTGATGTTACCGCCCGGCCGGAGAGCGGGCTCGGCGTGTCTCCAGCTGGGAGGGAGGCACAGCTGGGAGGGATGGTGGTTCTTTGATGCTGCTGGTGAATTCTGTATTGTCACGTATTTCAAAGGGATTTCTATGGTCTTTTTTCAAGAATTAAACTTCTCTTTCATCCTCTTAACAAGACTGTCAGTCTGGGGAATTGTCTGCCTAAAACTTAATGCTTTCTACTTCGCTGCTGGAAGCCAACGCTTTGGTCTCCTCCTTTCATCGCGCCCCCACCCCAGCTCGTGTTGTGCCTTACCGATTTTCACGTGCCCAGGTCTCCCCATTTCTGATTTGTGATGTTTGACCCTGTTTTGCCTGGGAATGTGATGTGAAATGCGTGGAGGCTTGCTTGCCTCGTGAAGCGATGTGACTTCACCAGATGACAGGCTGCAGACCTGCCCTTTGGTCCTTGTTTTGCCGAGTTTGCCTGGCCCGTCTGATTCCTGCACCACCCTTTGCTCTGGAAAAATTGGCTTTGAGAACAAACTATGGAAATGCGCCTCATAATGAACTTAATAGTTGACTCACATTTATGGACTATCCTTTTTTAGTAGAAACAGGTTAATCAGGCAAGACTTGTTTTGTGTGCGTTGCTTTGGAAGGGGCCGGTGGGGTGGGAGGTGGGAGCCTGGCTCAGCTCTTCCTCCAGCACCGCACCGGAGGGGGAGGCTGCGAAATGGGGGTGCGTTCCCCGGCGAAGGGTGCTGCAGAGGTGGTGCCCACAAAGCTGAGCTCCAGGCCAGGGTTTCCTCCAGCTTTCCCACCTCACAAATGTGCTTTGGATCAAAATTCAGTAATACCTGTAAAATGACGCGGGATCGGCAAACGCAGGTGCTTTGAGAGAGGTGTTTTACTACTTCAGTGTTTCAGTCAGCCAGTGAACACTATAGGTCTGATATAATTGAAAAAGAAAAGTTTCACGTACGCATTACTTCAGGTTTCATTGAGATAGCTGCGTTCCTGTTACCAGAAATAAATTTGCCTAAGCCTTCGTCTCCCTGCAGGGGGCTGTTATCACATGGCACCATTCTATTTTTCTGGCCTTATCTCTTAATTAACTAATCTCTAATAATGCTCTTTATTTTTTTTTTAATAAGCATTTGTGATCCGTCCCCATTTTATGTTAGTTATGGTAAGAGCAGTGTTTGTTTTTTTCCAAAACAAACAAGTCAAGTGAAAATAAGTGTTTTACTGGGACCCTTTTTTCTCTATATCAGCCTTGAAAACCTTCCCTGACCATTAGTTAGCGCGTGGTGCCTACAAGCCCGATATAGCATTCCCCTGCTCTTTGCTAAGCTGCACACATGCATTTGGCTGGTATTATAAAATGTCCAAGCTCATGTAATGCATGGAGGCTAATCTTATCAATTGTATTAAGGCTACTTAGGAATTAATAGCTTTAAGGGAGCTGTTTATATTTCCTCCTTTAAAGCACTTTAGTGAATGTTCTGTGTCCCTTTAAATAAATGTCACCGGTAAAATAGTGCACTTTCTGTCATTTCTTTTAAAAAAAAAAAAGATATTTCTTAAAAGTTGGCACTTCAAGGCTTTGGGCTGGCTCTCAGATCTGTGTACTTGGATTTAAGCCGGTAATCCATATGGAGTTACCTAAAAAGAAGTGGCCTGGTTTGTATGAATTAAGCTCACATCCTTCTGAAGTTTATTAGTTTGAAAATCAGGGCACAGCTCTGGGAGTTGTTGGATTGCTGCAGGCAGCTTTGACTACGTGAGCTTTACTACTTAAATTTAAAATAACAACAATGCTTTCTTTTGAATGTCTGTTGCAAGTTAGATTTAAGTGGGGAAAAAAGAGGTTATACACACAGTTTAGCTGATCGCCAAAGATCCTGAGGATGCTGGTGGTTTCACTTGTTGAGCACTTCTGGAAGCTAAGGCCTATGAAGATGTTGCAATTCCTATGTAATACTAGAGGATACTACTAAAATGGTCCAGCAAATTCTGTTTCTAGGAAAAGGAAAGTGATTTGGGGGTCTGTTTGCAAATCCTGAGCTTAGCTGGGCACAGGAGAAGAGGAAGGTTTCCTTTCTCTCAGAGCATTACACAGAGGGGGGGAAAAAGTTTCCCATCTATAGGAACACATAAAATGGGTCCAAAAAATGAATTCAGAAGCAAAAAGTCAGCAGTAATGCAAATTAAATAAATCTGTATTAAATTGTATATATTTAAACATTTTCTTTAAAGAGGTCTTTACTTGCAATGTAATTTTTAATACCTAGATTTACACTTGCAGGCAGCAGAGATATCTTTATCTAGAACAGCATTTGCGATGTCACAAGAAAGTATATTTAAGATTGGACGAATGATATATTACATGTAATATTTTACAAAGCAGTCATATTACAATCCTGTAGTAATCATAAGATGTCACAAAGATCTTCATTAACCAGAAGACTTTATTTTAGACAGCATTATCATATACACTATTTGTTCTTATTTGTACGAAACCCCGATTCCAGTACTGTTCTTCATAAATAGACCATTCTCAGATGGTCTCTCTACCTGTCTAATACCGTGAAACCCTTGCTCTGGGAACTGGCTTCTCCAATGTGGTGTTGAAAGAATGATTTGACAATTTGTTATGTTGCTCTAGCAATAGACTGGAAAAAAAAAATAGAGACCACAAATAATTGGAGAGTCCTGTCTAAAGCAATGGCCTAAGCCTGATTTCTAGGGCAGCAATAAATCTAGATCTCTTTGAAAAATCAGATGTCTAGTCAAGTAACCAGTATAGATCACAGCACACTGAAGCCTCACAAGGAAAAACTGTAATTAATCCTTGTAATGCAGCTCCTATGCATATTTGACTCCTCCAAGAAGCTCTTCTCTGATATGCGTGGCCACATTGCACGCCATCCACAATCCTGTTCTTCTCTAAGGGACCAGCTGAGAGGAGCAGCCGGTCGTAGCCATGTCTTATGAGAAGGAAGGAGTTGGTCTGGTTTGTACAGTTCTGCCATGCAGAGTGTCCCTCAGCAAAGCAATAGACGATAGGCTGTGGTGAATAGCAAGTTGGCTTTTACATTAGTTCCCCTTTTCCTAGTCAGTCTTACGCACAAAAGAACAGAGTTGACGTTTTAATTCATTATTGTCACTAAATTCATTATTGTAACTAAAGTTAAAAGCTTTGACCAGCTTTGAAAAAGTGAAAAGATGCCACAAATACCCGTCAAAATCAAACCTTCCGTGCAGATGGCCTGAAACAGCCTGGCCACCGAGATACGGATACGGCTTGATGTACAGACACGTCCCTACCTGTCCCGCTGTGAACCGGTCTGTCCATCCTAGAGGGAGTCCGAACAAAAGCCGGAGGAGCTGAGTGCTGCTGGGGCAAGTGCACAAGTGATTAAGAATGAAAGCCAATGGGCTCTGCAATGGTCAGGCAGCTGCAAACGTGGCTTCATTTGAAGACCGGCCACCAGCCCGGTGGAAGGGACCCGCTGAGAAAACTCTCCCAGGTACACCCCAGAGAAGCAGAGGTTTTGCACAGCCGGGGTAAGAATAAGTGTGGTGCCTGGCTCGTAGCTGAGGGACTGAGATGTCTGCCATTGTTTGTGCAGGGGGTTGGGGGTTTCTTTCTCTCTTGGGTTTCTTTCCCTTTAGCGGAATTTGTCTGGCAGTTGCAGATAAACTCAGGATGATGCTCTGTTCCCTTACTAGAGGCCACGCACCACAGCAAACTCACTCCATTTCTTATTCCAACTTTGTCTATGCGACCAGGGTCCTGCAGCTATGACAGCGTGTTTGGAGAGATGCAGCATATGCAAAACGTGCCTTCACTTTGACTTAAAAGATATAAAGAAGGGTACCCAATCACTGATGAAGAAAAATAAAACTTGCAAAATTTGCATACTGGGGACTGATTTAAACTTGCTTTTCCCTGGCCTCAAAGTTTGAGGCTTGACGTATTTGCGGATGAATGGTATCCATTTGCTAGGACCCTGGAAAACATTTAAAGTGTTAGTTCTAAGTAGTCTTTTTTGTTTTGTTTGTTTTTTTTTTTTTCTTGTCTTAAAAATAGTTGGGCTTGAATATTCTGGAGTGAGCTATGGGATTACATACTTTTTAAAATGTCCAGAATAACCATAACTGGCACATGCTCATAGCATTGATTCTACCCACTACAAGAGGAATCTCCTAAGCTTCTGCTTGTTTAAATACAAGGTGAAGCATAAGTCTACAACACACTCGTTCAAGTTATACAGGCTGAAAAAAACCCTGAGAAACAAAACCCATAAATCTTACCTTAATGTTGTTTTCATGATGCTTGTGCTGTTTCTTTAAATTACAATTTTTGCTTAGTACATAAATTCTCAGCATAAGTTTGCATTTTGTTCTATGTACACCTTAAGAATACAGCAGACAATACCATTGCTTAGCACATTAACAAAAATCACATTATATGAGAAGTTTGTCAAAATACCTGTATACTAAATTATATACAATCCTGGAAATCCTTCTTCCTTTGACTTCTAACATGTTACTCTCCAGAAAACCGATCTGTTTGTCTTTAAAAGTTGAAGTACATAAATAATGCTGATAAAACAACTTGAGCAAAAATATTAACTTTTCAAATCCCGCTTTTAATTTCAAAATAAGATGGAATGGATTGCCGTGTGATGCCAGCATTTTTTTTTTTTTTTTAAACTAACTGTCCCTGATAAGGGAACACGTGAATATTGCAAGTCCTAATGGGGTCATTTCCCCCAGAAGTTATGAATATGGTGTACTCGCATTGTGGATAAAGGTATTATCCCAAGGTGCACTATGTTGTATACTCCCATAATACCAACAACAGCATGCGTAGAAATGTGTAGTCTGATGGTTGATACATAGCTTTCAAAACTTAGATATTCACAAATCTCAGGTTTTTTTTATTCCTCTCTGATAAAAAGTCCACATCAATTAGAAGCTCAACTGACCGTTGTGATGGCTGGAGTCTTCCCACCTTCCTCTCCTTCGGCCCCTTCGGCATCTGCTTCCACCTGGTTGAACTTACCAATCTTTTTCAAATGCTCCAGCATGGACTTCATAGTGTCCTTCAGGCTGTTCTCCAGGATCCAGCCTTCGCTTTCACATTCAGGGTCTTCAGGATTTGCGATGCTTTCCAGAGAGGTGTGCAGAAGACGCAAGCCAACCATCACTGACATCTGTGCCATGCAACGGAAAAGACAGAGAGCATCAGGCAAACCTTTATACCTTTGTCCACATCTCCACCGTCCTCTGCTATCAGCAGCCCGGGCTGGTGGCATGAACAAAATGCCAAAAGCACCAAACAGATATAGCTTAAGGGCTGCAGGAATCCTCCAAAGGAGAGGAGATCCTGAGCAGCCTTCCCCTTGGATGGCCAGCGGGAGGGGGGGGGGAGCTGGCGGGAGGAAAATGTCTCTTCCCAAGTAGGAAAGGAGAAGGCGGAGGTCTGAAATCAGAGTGCAATGACAGTGGATAAGCAGTGAGTGGATGCATCAACTTGGGAAGGACATACGTGCCGCGTGCTGTGAAGCAGTGGCTTTGAGCTGCCATGTGCACAGGGGGGCTTTCCACGGACCCCGTCGCAGGGTGGGCGCCTCCTGAGCAATTTTAATGAAACCTCTGCTCCTGTGCACTAATGTACATAAAGCTGTTTATATGTGCAACAACGTGCTCTGCCACCATCAACTTAATTTTAACTCTCAATATTTTTACTTCATATTGACCTTAATACGTTTGGCAAGTACATTGAGCTGATCAAGGAGATATTCATGAATTGGCATCTGTGCAGAACAGAGCAACATTAGGATTTGAGCCATCAGCTTGTCTACTTCAAATTCTGGTTTTGTTTATATGTAGGTATGTGCAAATAAGGAAGACAAGGCAGATGGTGATCTGTATCTCTCACTGGTTCCATCTAAAACAAATTTCTATTCCTGATAAAATATTTACCAGTCCCAGCTCTCCTGACTGAGACTCTTTATATTGTACTCTGCTGGTGTAACACCCTTGACACCTGCAACACCCCAAACCGGCCTCCAGAGAGAATGTTTTTAGCCAGTCTCCTGCCTTCTGACTTCATTGAGAACAATCTGACCTCTTATGCTGCTTATGAAGAAAAGTGATTGATCTGCAAAGTAGAGAAAGAAAGAAAGAAAAGGCAGTGCCCAGAAGAGCCAGCTTGATGAGGTGGTAGAGCAGGTCGTCAGGATAGGGAAGCAAAAGACTAGTTTAGTCTTTCAGGTGCTAGGTAAAGCTAATATCAAGATGACTTTATTGTTGTTAACGACCTCATAGTATTTGTTCTGTCAGGGAAGTATGACGCCTCTGTTATCCTATCCAAATTCCCAAGGAAGTGATTACCTCTGGTTTTCTTAAACCCTAATGGTTAAAGAAGTCGGCATCCCTGTGTGTTGCTTACCTGGTGGCACAGCTGAGGCCCACGAAGAGCTGCCCCGGACCTGCAAGGTGCTGCTCTCTGTTGGGGCTTTTGAACTAGAGATGGAGCAAGCTTGCAAACTGTCACGCGGGATTACAGCATTGGGCAGCTGGGCAGATTTGAAGTTGGGATTCAGCTACATAGCACGGTCAATTGCAAAATTCACATCTGGCTTTTGGACTCATGGGACTGCTCAAGCATGTGCTTCTGTGGACCATTCATTAGCCTATCTACCCTGGTCATCCTGCTTGTGTCTCCAAACTCTTGGAAGACTAAAGGGTAACCACTGGTTACCCTCGGAATTTTCAGATGTTGATGTTTCTCTGCCTTCACTCAAGACCAGAAAGCAAAAAACATTGCAAAAAACAAAAAACAAGCAAGCTTCATCAAATGTTTCATATCCAAAAGCAAATTTTCATCCTGTTCAACAGAGGAGCACGTGACTTGCAACACCTTGGTCCTGAAAGAAGGTTTAATGGCCTTGAATCTGGAAATAGCCTCATTTTGTTGTGGATCTACCCAGTACTATGATGACTTAAATCAGTTGAAACACTATTCTATAAAGGTCACAAGAAGCAACAAATCACATTACACTAGTCTTGGGATTTAAAGCCCTTGACATCTTCCTTTCAATCTGAGCCCCAGTTTTGCTGCTATCAGTCACAGGACTAATAGCTTTCCTATTAATGGCTGTTGCAAGTAAAGATTAATAGGACTAGACACAAAAGATGGCCTCCATGTTGCTCTCTACTTGTGCTACCTCACTGCATGTCAGCAGGAGCTTTATTTTGTGACTGACTTACTAAGTCCCGCTATTTGACAGCAAAATTAGCTGTACTTACGGGCTTCCTGGATGGCTCTAAGTCATTAAATATGGTCGTGCTTTAAAAAAGGAAAGTGCCTGTGCAGAAGGGAGCAGCTGACCTGCCCTCAGATGAGATTCTGTGACAGTTTCTCTCAGTTTAAGACTTCATTTTCTTAAAAATCTTGCTCAGAAAGATTTTGAGTCCTTGGGGTTGAGATTTGCTAAAGGCAATGCAAATGTAAAGGCTCTCCTGGCCTCCTCTGACCTGAACCTGCCTTCTCTGCTGCATGAGAAGAGAGTCCAGGAAGCTGAAGACAACTGTCATCTGGCAAATTGGTCTGTATCTCCTATATGATAGCATAAAGCCTTGGACTATCAGTTTTGCTGAAGTAATTTGTGTTGTAAATTATTTATCCAGACCCTTTAATGCAGGCAGCTTTCCAATAGCCCCATCTCTCCATTTGCAAGTCCTGGTCAGGACACTTAGAGCTGCATGCAATACATAGATCGTATTATCAGGAAAATTATGGAAGGCAGCTGGAGGTGTCTGCTGCCTCAAAAATGTATGTTAATGCCTCAGTACGCTTCAGCTTTGTAGAGATACTTTGAGGGACCTAGACAGGCTGGAGAAATGGACTGACAGGAGCCTTATGAAGTTCAACAAGGAGAAGTGCAAAGTCCTGCACCAGGGAAGGAGCAACCCCATGCACCAGTACAAGCTGGGCAGTGACCAGCTGAAAGCAGCTTGGCAGTACAGCGCCTGGGGGTCTTGGTGGACACGAAGTTGAATGTGAGCCAGCAATGTGCCCTTGCGACAAAGAAGGCTAATGGTATCCTGGGCCGCTTTAGACAAAGCGTTGCCAGCAGGTCGAGGGAGGTGATCCTTCCTCACTACTCAGCACTGGTGAGGCCACAGTTGGAGTGCTGTGTCCAGTTCTGGGCTCCCCAGTACAAGAGAAACATGGACATACTGGAGAGGGTCCAACGAAGGGCCACCGAGATGATGAAGGGGCTGGAGCACCTTTCCTATGATGAAAGGCTGAGAGAAGTGGGACTGCTCAGCCTGGAGAAGAGGAGGCTTAGGGTGATCTCATCAGTGTATACAAATACCTGAAGGGAGAGTGCAAAGAAGATGGAGCCAGGCTCTTCCCGGTGGTGCCCAGTGACAGGACAAGAGGCCGTGGGCACAAACATAGGAGCTGCTGTTTGAACATCAGGAATCAGTTTTTCACTGTGAGGGTGACTGAGCACTGGCACAGGTTGCCCAGAGAAGTGGTGGAGTCTCCCTCTTTGGAGGTATTCGAAAGCTGTCTGGACATGGTCTTGGGCAACTGGCTCCACGTGACCCTGCTTGAGCAGGAGGGGTTGAACTGAATGACCTCCAGAGTCCCTTCCAACCTCGACCAGTCTGTGGCTCTGAGTTGTAGACCCGTGCTTAATCACAACCCAGCAGAGAAGGCCTGGGCATCAGGGTCCTACAGCTAGTCCAGTCTCACTGAGGGATGATTTCCCCTGCCCAATGGACAAACTGTGATGAAATGCCTCGCTGTTTTACAGCAACTTCGAAGTGTTGGGAAGAACAAGGCCGCAGGGTTTCTCTGGGGCTGGGCATGGCCAGGCTGGGCTGGTGCATCCTCCTGCACCACAGCATGCTCAGCCCCTCGCTCTGTGCTGGCAGAGCAAACTGTGCCCTTCTGCAGGGTCCCTGTTCCCTGGCTGCTTGTGGGCTGCTTTTGAAGGTTATCAGGAGTTCACTCCTAATGTTGAATGCATCGGAGAGGCTGCTCTCCAGTGCACGATGTGCAATGCACCTCCCGCTCGTGTCTCATCGCTCTCCTGGGTTCCAACCTCCTGCTGCTCAGCACTGGGCTCCCTCTGAGGCACCACACGTGAGACGAATCTCAGGGTCTCAGCCATCGCAGTAGCTGTGACCTATCGAGAGCCACGTGTCTATATAGGTGAAGGACCTGGAGCATCTTGGGAACTGGCTGCTGCCCTCCCTTCCTTCTGAAATGCCCTGTTCAGAGCACCCTTGAACCCCCCATTTCCTCTTCGCTGGCTGAGGCAGGTCAAGAAGACAGCCAGGCTTGCCCTGCTTGACCTTCTGCAGTGAAGCCCATCTGCTTGCCCGGGTTTAGCCTGAAGCGGCTTAGCTAGAGCAGGGTGTGATCTTTTTTTGTCACCCTCATGGCTGGTTGTCACTCCTGGGAAGCCTACAGCTTTTGCTAGTAAAAGCAGCACGTGGATAATAATATATTTCCAGAAAATATGACACACTGCATTTTTTTCACATAGAAGTTTTAATACTTCAAAATAGGTTCACTCTTCCTTGCACCTGATACGGAAACGTTAAACATAAATGGTCTTCCCTGAGGTCCCTACACCAATTTGGCACGTTACGTTTTTCTACAGCTCGAAGTCCCAGCTGCGATTAGTGTTTCCCTCCGCGCTCTGTCCCACTTCCCCCAGGTCAATACCAGCAGCCCAGCTGGAAGAGTCCTGCCCTGGCCCCCAGAAGGGCTTTGCTGGGGAGGTGCTGCTGGCCCGAGTTTACAGCGGCTCCAGGCGCGAAGCAAACCAGGGTGCTCCTGTGCTTTTGTGCTTTTCTGTAACTTCTCAGCAAGCTGGTCCAAGGGAAAATGAGAAGCGCAGAGCCAGCACGCTGACTCCCTGCTGGGTCGCACCCTGGCCTGTCCGAAACCTTACCTTGGCCAGGAGTCGGGACCTCTGCTGTGCTCCTGCTCGGTATAAAATTGTTTCCTACCCTGACTGCAATTTAAAGAAAGTGGTTCTATTTCAAGGGAGACTAAATGAGTGTCTGCTTCCTGCCTTGCTTCCTCCCTTCAAAGTTTGCCTTAAAAGTGGAGGGAGTTTGAGACCCAAACCTGGACCCTTTATGGTACAATATCAGGCAAGTCATAAATATTCAGGAGGGCAAATTAATACAACCCAGGATTGTGATATTTCTCTAAAGCTTTGCCCTAAGAGTCCTCTGATTACCCGAGAAAAATCTCACCTTTTATTTTGAAAAAGATGAAGAAAAAACGAGAAGATCGTATTTCTCATTACACCACAGATTGAAAATACTACCCAGGTGTACTTTGGAGAGTTAGAAATAAAATACTGTATTTTCATCGCTGCTATTAATGTTAATGTATCACTGTCATTAATCTCCTGCAAGTCAGCAGAGGTATGTTACAGCTTCCTAGTCATGATTTTTCACAGCTGGCATTAGTATTTCTGTGCATTTTTCCCTTGAGTTTTTGAATTTCCTTCTGATTTTCATATAGAGCTGAAATTCCCCTCTCTTCAAGAACTCATTTGAACTTGGGCTGAGACATGAGCTCCTCTTTCTTTTCTTACCAGAATAACAGTGCTACAAGGATGTAGTACCTTTCTCAGCCGTGCACAGTAGTTGCTTTTAAAATAACACAACATGAAGTAACTCTATGATATTATTTTTCCAGTTCATAGATTATTTGGGTGGGTGTTTATTTTCTAAAAAGCATCTTCTCTCCTGGAAGGGTGTTGCCCAGTGCTTGTATCAAAATATAATGCATCTTTTTTTTAAGTTGTGTTAATCTAAGTTTTAAAAAAGCTGGCTGAATCATTTAAAATAGGCAATGCCATTTACAGCAGCATTTCAGGGGTTAGAAAGGGTCTGCTGCACTCCGTGTCGCGGTAAGCTGCACCCTCCCCGTGTGCCGTCCCGTCCTGCCCTGCCTCTGCGTCCTGCACCTCACGCGCCGGCCCTCGTGCCACTGCCAGCCCACGCTCCCTGCGTATTAGCATTGATTAAACAACCCGGCTAGAAAATTGGCCATCTCCCAGAGGCAGAAGGACATGTTTTCCTCGCATCGAATGAACGGTGTTTTAGCAGGAAAGCTGCACTTCAGGTTTTGGTGCCCACATACACCTGCACTGGGTGGTATCTGCACCTGTTTGCATATGCATGGTGGTTTTGGGAAGCAGAATAAAATAAAATTAATCCACCTGCTTCACCTAAGCCACTTCTTGTGACCAAAACCATTGATAGAGCTGATGAAGGACCTTAAACCAAATGCTGCCCTGAAGCTGGACACTGTGCATGGCTCTAGGTTTTATTTTCATCAGCACATAAACCCCTTAATTGCACTTTCTGTCCCACAAATTACTGCCACTCTCTTTCTGATGCACTGCTTTGTGTTCTTTTTGTTCCCCACTAATAGTGACACACGTAAAATTAATGCATCTGCATAGCTGAGCCCTCGCATGCTCTTCCCTGCTCAGCACCCTGCGTTTGGCAGAAAATCGGTCCCTTTTTCCTTCTTGCTGTTGGATACTCGAGGCTCTGCCCCCTTGCTCTGAAGGGGGGGGGGGCTGCAATCTAACACCCACCCTATGCTGCCCAGCTGTGTCCCCAGCCTGTGACCTTTCAGGCCTTACACAGATAGAATCATAGAATCCTTAAGGTTGGAAAAGACCCTTAAGATCATCGAGTCCAACCGTTAACCTATCACTGCCAAGTTCACCACTAAACCATGTCCCTAAGCACCACATCCACCCGTCTTTTAAATACCTCCAGGAATGGGGACTCAACCACTTCCCTGGGCAGCCTGTTCCAGTGCCTGACCACCTTTTCGGTGAAGAAGTTTTTCCTCATATCCAGCCTAAACTTCCCCTGGTGCAGCTTGAGGCTGTTTCCTCTCATCCTATCGCTTGTTACTAGGGAGACGAGACCAACCGTTCACTATTAGATGTTTTCTCAGCCAAAGAAGGGTGGCGGATGATTTATTTTGAATAGATCTGATCTTTAACTTGAAAGTCCACCCTGAGAAATGCTCTGCCCCTGTGGAGCTGGTGCTTCAGAAAAGCGGGGCTGAGGGGAGAGGGTTACCTCAAAAAGCCAGACGAGGAGGACGACGGCACCCATGGAGCTCATCATGCTGCTGTAGTAGTGCAGGAGGGCTTCCCGGCAGCCACGACGCCAGAGGTTGAGCTCCTCCGTTTGGTAGTCGTAGCTGTAGTGAGCCGAGTTGTTGGTGACCTGGTACTGGATGCAGGGTCTCGGGGAGCTGGGGTTGCAGCAGCTGAAAGGGACGCCGTCCACCAAGTACCTTCCGTCCACGTTGCTTTTGATCCGACTATGGGCAAGGGCAGAAGGGAGCGTGAGTATACACACGCACATGTATAAAGATATACCGGAGCAAAATTGCACAAGAAAGGAAAGCAAAGGCAACCCGGATTTTCCACCGTGCCTCCTGGCCATGCCATTTCTCCGCATCCCCTGTTTATATAGCAGTGTTTGTTCTGGGTGTTTTTCCTCTCTGAAATCCTTTTCTATGTCAAAGCTACACTGAGTCTATAATTAACTTTTCATGATGGAAACGCGCCCTCTCAGGTCACTTTTTCAAAGAAATTAATTTTTAAGAAAAGCAAATGGCAGAGAGAAATTTCAGGAGGGGTAGTCAGAAAAGAGTGATCACAGCATAGTTAGGGTGGAAAGGAGATGTTGGAGGTGATCTGAGCTTGGAAAAGGACCCACAACAGCCCTAGGACCCACCGTATCCAGCTAGACCATTGATCCAGCAAACCTAATAGCTTCTCTTTGATGATAATAGCTCCAGGAAGGGCTTGTGCATTTGTTCTTGGCTTGGGAAGGTAGCCAGAAATTAAAACATGCAATGTTCTTCAGCAACAGGATGTGGAAAAATTTCTGAAGTCCTTGCAGGAGCTCCCCACCTATTATTCATTTGAGACTGTGGTTGCTCTCCATAAACACCCATTTAGTCTGGTGCCTTATGAGGTATTTACATGAGAGATATTTAGAAGGCAAATAGTTCCACTGGCACTGCAAAAAAAGACTATAATAAGAGGACTGCAACTCTTAACAAATGTCATTTTGCTTAGAAAATGACAGAATGGAGAGCCCCAGTGATCTAGAAAGGTGCAAAATTCTGAGAGCTGCTTGTAGCTGTCTATATGGATATTTTAAAGTTGTGTCATAGAGAGAGAAGTGATTGCAAGAGCCTGGTGAAGCAAAATTCCACTTTGCAGTCATGACCTAAATATATTTAAACGCCAAATGTAGTTGAGGTTTTATCTCTAGATGTAAAGTGTGCTCTGAGTTGGGTCTAATTCCCATTGATGTGTAAATGCTCCACCAGTTTCAGAGAGATTGGATCAGGCCTCCGCTCTACAAATAATATAAAAATCACATTGCGGAGGACGGACTCCCACCTTCCCTGGAATGAAGGAGAACTTTGCTATTGACTTCAAAGGGGCCAGAATATCCCACCAGGAATGTGAGCAGAGATTGTGCACCACCGCGTAGTTCAAACTTTGAATTCGCTCATTAACATCCATTCGTGGATTTTTAATGCCCTATTTCCTGCCTCAGTAGAACAAAGAAATTGCCCTGAGTCTCAGTCCCAAACGAGACATCATTTTTTAAGGACAATATAACCTTGTTTTCCCTTTGTGCTTTGCCCTTCCACTGCTGCTGGATTAAGTTACAGCTCTCAAATCTCCATATAATGCTGGCAAGGTGAATTTACTATGTTTCCAAGTAGTTAGTTATACCCACGGGCATACCTTCGCAATGCAAATACTCCCTTATTAAATGGTGAATGTATTTATTATAACCCCACAGTGCAATAGGTTAAGCCCGTAACAGTTTTCACTATAAAGTCCTAGTTCAGAATTGCAAAAACAACCAGACCACCCAACACGTCAAAACAATATGCAGAGAGACACACAAGTGAAATACCATTTACACAGTCAGGCAGGGATCCCAAGAGATACACAAAGCTTTTTCAAAACTACTTCAGACATTTTTAACATAGGCAGTATATTTAAAAGGCAGATTGCTTCCAGTTCACCAGACCCTTTGTGCAACCACGGAGTATGAACGGTAACGAATGACATTCCCAAAGAACTCTGAATAACGATCTCTTCCCCTGACGCTTAATTTTTTAAAACGTTGTGGGTATTGATTTTCAATGCTCATTTTTTTATTTCAAAAGTTCATTTGTTCTCACGTTTGTGTTTTACTTGCGCTTACTGCGCCTAACCTGATTTTGAGATTACTGCCTCTTTGGGCACTGACATCAGAGCCATTAAGGTGTTTCTGGTCAACAATCTGTTCTGGCTTGTACAGAGGAAACTAGCGCTGTTTTCATGTGAGGTTTAAAAAAATTAGGCACAAGTATATATAGTGAACATGTTTTTATACAGGAGAGAACACAAAATGCATTTGGCTACAACGGACACTAGGAATGTCAGCGGGTGTTGGTGGCTCAATATTGTCACAGTGCTGAAGCAATCCATTGAGTGAATACAAAACTAAAATTCTAAATCTTAAGAATTTAAAACACATGAGTTATTGGTAAAGCGTTACTGTTTCTGTTTGTTTCCATGAGACTGATTAATTGCCAATATCTAAAGAGGAGTTTTAAAAGTGGTGTCAGCAGTATATATCCAGGGATTTATTTTTTTTTTATGAACTTAATAAGTCGCATTGAAACCTGCTTTAGGAATAGTGAAGTTCTGATACTTTCCTGCTGATTTTGGGAGTAGGTATGTGTGGGGTAATAATGGGTTTATAAAGAGGTAAAAGGCAGTAAAAAATATTATTTTAAGTCTGTTTACATCACACTGTGAGATTTGTACTTTGGTGCTTTATATTATACGTTCTGGGAAACGTTAGAGGAATTTGTCAGGGGAGGAAGCAATCTAGCTGAACATTTGGGATGCTTATTAAGCAAGAGCAGAGAAAATACCCTTTTTATACAAAACCCCCTCCAGCCAGTGCCTGTTGTGATGTACATTAATATAATACTGATCAAAGAACGATACTACGCGATACAAACCCCACAAAGTCACTTACTCTTTAACTTCTTTGGAGCTGAAGTCCAGATATCTGTTGCTGATCCACTGAATTTCGAACCAATCTTTGAAGCCGTTGTTCCCACAGCATTTGAACTCAATTTGGAGCATGTCGATGGTCTTCTTCATGAAGCATCTTCCGGGGGTGTCTGTGTCCCGGTAGAACTTCATGCCGTTCTTGAGCCCTTGGGCCAGCGTGCTCTCCAGAGAGCCCCGCATGAGAAAGCAAATCAGAGCAACGAAAAAAATGAGTATGTTAAAGAAGAAACATAGTGCCAGGTAAGGTTTCAGCAAAGGCTTCCACTTGGCAAATTTAGCGGGATCCAGAGAATCGTAACAAATTTTGCCAGCAAAACCATTGAAGGCGCAGGATAATATACCCATCAATATCAAAGAATTGGGCACAAAGTGGCTTTCAGAATTGTCCATCACTTCGCTTCGCTTCCGGAGCTCAATTTTGAGGAACAACCCCATGCTAAAAACAAGGATTCCAGCAAACACTGAAAACCAGTTCATGAGCCATAGTCCCTGCGCTAGTTTTACTCGTTTCTTCTGGTTGAATTTGACTTTCAGCAGTGCCATCTTCGTAATGTGAGATGTGGGAAGATTTCACAACCTGGACCCCTCTTCTTGGCGTAAGCGACTCGAGGAAGAACCATTCAGGCGTTGGAAGAGACCCCGAACGGCATGGCGGGAAGCGAGCCACTGCACGGTCCTTCCATCTTGAGCTCCCCCAGTTAGGATTCAAGCAAGTAAAATATTCAAAGATCCAAATTTAGTGAGAATAATGGGTAATTAGCACCTACAACTATTTCTGGTGGTTCCTTCCAAGCAAAGGAGAAACAGTCTCAAGGTTTCGAATGATTTGATCTGGATCTGCAAGACGTCATTCTAATACCTTTAATCATTTGATCCAATTTGGAGAAATGTCTGTCAACAGATGAGTGGAAATAATCCCTCACTTTACTATTTAGTAGATTTGTGCTTTAGGCTGCTGGGCAGAATGTGAAAACCCAGAGATATAAAAAGATCTTTGTTGCCAGAAGAATATGGATCCTTTGAGGAAAAAGGAAGAGGGCTCCAAGATTAAAAAAGGTTGCTTGAATACAAAAATATACTTCCCCTACGTGATCCTGATTTATTCATATCTACAGCCAAAACCACCTTTCTAGTCCTTATCCTTCTGTGTTGTCCCGAGATGACATCCCCTGGCTTATGTGTTCTGCAAGCAGATAAGCAGGTAGTTTACAGTGATCTAAAAAACCTAAGCTTGGCATTTTCTATTTACTTCCAGGGCTTGTACCATCTCCAGGCCTTGGCAGGAGGGAAGGAGAAAGGAAAAGTTCAGAGAAACTCAATAAATAAACCCCAGCCTGAAATCTAGAGATGCTTTTGTAAAAAGCGAGCTGACGTGAGCAGCTTACTGGATAATCATGGGGCCAGGGAGGGAAGCAGGGCTGCCCAAGGAGACCTGCGAGCTTACACCAGGGAGGAATTTGACCCAGCGGCTGGGGAAGGACCCTTGGGCCGCTGTCACCAGCCAGTGCCTGGGGTGCACTCCTGGGGTCCTCGGGGTCTGCCGAGGGACCTGCAGCCCGGCTCCGCTTTCATGCTATAGCAGGCAGAAAAGGAGGGATGAAACCCCTCCTTCGGCGGTGGCCTTCCTCCTTATGCTGCACAGCCGCTTCAGGCAAGCATGGATGCTGGGCTTTTGCTCTTTCCAGTGCTTTAGGAGTTTTACTCGCTTTGAAATATCACCTCCTGCTCCCCCCTCACCCCACAGAGGTTCAGAACTATTGGGAAAGTCCTGCGCTGGCTCACCACCTGCCAGGGCAATGCAAAATTAACCTCAGGCAACCTCAAGCAATGCAAAATTAACCTGTGGGTGTGTGAGGGCGTGGGTGCTAACGCCGCAGGTGAGAAAGGAGCAGCCCCAGGAGAGAAACTAGGAGGCTCTGCCCTGACCTGACCCAACCTGGCCTGTTGCTGCTGCCCGAGTGCCCTGGGGGCATCCTCTGGTGGCTGCTAGTGGCATGGTGCACCGGTCCCCAGGGAAGGGTGAAGGGACGTGCCCAGGAGGAAGGCAAGTGTGAAAAACAATAACAATAAATTTAAAAAAATGCACTGAAAAATAGCATTTTGGTGGTCTGTTGCTGTGTGGTACTGCAGGTGTGGCTCAGTTACTGTTTGAGATCCCGGGATGCCGGGGGTCTCTTCAGTAAAGACAGAGGCTTTCAAGCTGCTGCTTATTCCTGCATGAAGTAAGTACAAGGTTTTTGCGGTGGACCTTTCCTGGCCCATCTGGGTGTTATTGCAGTGACCCAGAGAGCAGCTAGTAATGGGGATTTTCTTAAAGCAGGCCTGGTTGTTAGCATTGCTGCTGCCCTTGCGGGTGAAGGGTGAGGGTGTAAGAGGAAAGGAGGAAAGCAATTATCCATCAGGGGCTCTCCTCTGCTTGCCATGAAGTGGCTGAAAAGTGCTGTTTCTTGGGAGAGCCTGTTAAATATTTTTGTGCAAAAAGCCGTAGCACTGAAATAACATCTCTCCTGGCTTCTCAGCAAAATATCCCATAACCATGCAGTGCACGTTACTGCATTTCACAGACTCCTCCAGGGCTCAGCTAGGAAACACGAGACAGGTTGGAGGGTGTATTTATCTCACAGCCTGAAGTTAATTTTAGATAAATGAACTTGAAACTATTTCCTTTCTTGTCAGTGATAACAGAGTGAAACTCTAGTTAAAGTGAAAAAGAATTTTCTATCAGGTCTGTGGGTCTGAGGATATACAGTGAAATATGTTCTGCAGTGCAATTAATAGGACTAGAAATAGTAAACCTGCCCACAGCAGATGTAAGCCTGGTGCTGCTCCAGATATAGGGAAGTTTGTATTCAGGAGCACAGATGACAGTCTGAATACCCGCTACCTTAATAATTTAACATTCAGATGTCCATGATAAACCTGATGCAGCAAAACCATGTTGTTGTATACACTAGGGTGTTTCCTCTTAATTTAGGAATAAAAATAGTGAAATAGAACATGCAGCATATGCTTCGGGGCTCATTGATTCCTCCAAATTTACTCTGCTCCTTAAACAAAGGTAACAGGAGGGGTCCTAATAAATCACTCCTAAATAGTTAGTGTTTTCTGGGAGATGATCAGTGATTCACCTGATGCTCAGGAAGGGACACTCAGGTACTAATTAGACCTTCAAGACTCCAGGTGGTACCTTTAAAGTCATTGCAGAGAGCAATCAACACAACCGAAACAACCCAGATTTGGAAATCTGCTGTTTATTTAAGTAGTTTCAATGGTTCAGTATCAGCTGTGGACTTCCAGTGGCAAAAACTACCCACCTATCAAGTTAACTCTGCTATACTCTGATGCTTCCTTCAAAAAAAAAAAAAAAAAATGAAGTCAATGTTTTTAAAAGTTGAGGGTTAATGCTTCCCGCTTATCCCAGACCCAGAGCTGACAAGCCCTGGGCAAGCTTCAGCACAAACTGATCAGCCGAGGGCTGTCTCAAGCAGAGCAACCTAAGGAAGAAAAAGGGTATGGGGAATCAGGAAGAAAAAGGGTATGGGGAATCATCGAGAAGCGTTTTGGGGTATGGACAGTACAAAAAAGAAACCTGGTTTTGCCTGGTATCTGCTTTTCTTACAGATCTTTATCTTGGCTGGGATTCACCTTTAATTGGGCAGACTTACTACTGTGTTCTACTTTGAACAGAAAATATTGAAACTGATCCATAGCAAACAAAAGCTAATTGCAGCAAGGATGTTTGAGTTAATGGTCTCCTCAGAGGTTGCATATTAACTCAAATATATAATTCATATGCCATTTTGGAGAAAAAATGGTAGAATGAAATATTCATAGAATGGTTTGGGTTGGAAGGGACCTTAAAGGTCACCCAGTTCCAATCGCCCTGCCATGATCTGCTAGAACTCACCATGAATGTGTTCAAAGTCAAAATATTGTTAAAAAATTGTACTTTCTATGGATAACAATACAATACTGATATCTTTCCCAAAAGCTATGCCTGCTAACCTAAACATAACCCACAAACTTACAAGTTAATGCTAGGAGGGAGGGAAAAGTTGGTTTTAAAGCAAATGTTAAAAAACATGGTATTTGCTATACAGTCTGCTGCCCAGTCCTGGACCAGCTATGATCCTTCTGTCTTCAGGAATATGACATATAAAAGGTGATTTCCCTTTATGTAGGTATATCCTATGTGCCTAAACTATGGAAGTGCTCTTAGTTGGTAATAAAAATAATTTCCTGGCCCAATCTTTCTTTCACGCTGCTCTGTGATATGAAACATGTGGCTTTCTTGGGTTCTTTTTTCTGTTCTTTAGAAGTGGTTAGGCTTCATAGCAAGGATGAAGACGTCTGGTTTTACCTATGATAGGAAGTTATTGTGTAGAGATAAGAGGTTTGTTTATGCACTGTAGTTTATGGTTTGGGTTGCATTGGTAACTGTGTGGTGTGTACAGGGACACTCCTGAGGAACAGCGTGATAAAATGGCTGCACTGCATCGTATGGTTGCAGGTGGAGAAAACTCTGATTTATGACTCTTTCTTGTTCCCCACTTACGTACACAAGTAACTTGGTAGGCTACTGTTGTTGTGGCATGTGAGGTACCTGCAGGTCCCGAGGCTGGAAACAGAGGCAAGTTGCTAAATTCAGTGCTGACGCTGTTGTCTGCCCTGGGAAGGGCGATCTGATCCACTGGACCCCGTGGCTCCTCAACTATATCAGCACGTACTGTGGGGGTTTAAGCACGGTTTTGCTCTGGGTAGTTGCCAGCATTTCAGCCATCCTTATCCACAGTATGGGCAACGTGTTCAGAAAACACGTTTTTTCTTTGACCCCCGAGATGCTCATTATGAGTATTTATTTGTATTACTGTGATGCCTAGGGTGTAGCGTTCACCGCTGAAAGAATAAGAGTTATAAATCAATGTTTGTACTTGCAGAAACAGGAAAGAAATCTGTTGAGACTTGAAAGAAGCTTACAAAAGGCTCACAATAGTCATTACTGCTGGCAAATATCTCAGCACAACAGATGGATCCTCAAGTAAGTCAGATAAATCAGATCACAATGTGAATGCTGAAATTCCGCAAGTTGCACAGATTTTTTTTTTCTTGCTATTCATGTCTTTCCCTGTATATGATGAAATTGGCTTTTTAGTACAGTACAGGCTATGAGCTCTCTCGTGCAGATCTGATTGCCGTAACAGGAATGCTGCATCGAAAAAAAGCCATAGCCACAAGAAGTGGGGGGACCCTGATGGAAAGTAGGAGGTAAGGGGGCAGAGCTGAGCAGCAAAAGAATGATGCATAAAGGAGGTAAAGAAATGTGCTTGTCCGCATATAGTTCTCAAATCCAACAAGTGTGCCCTCGGATCCCACTCATATGCTGGGAGAAATCCACTTGGAAAGACAGAAGTAGAATGTATATGAAGGGTGGGGGAAGGATTGTATCTATTCACAAAAATTCCTTCCACTGAAGAAATTCTAAGTATTTTGTAACGCCTGAAACAATTCCAGGTAAAGCCACTGAGATTTGATCTTTGTCTAAATATAGCTATTGCTTAAACAGAAAGAAACTTAAAAAAAAAAAAAAGCCCTCAAAAATATACTGCATAACAGTATAAGAAATTGTCTTATGCATGCATTTCTTACCTGTTTTTTCACACAACAATTTTGCTAGAGCCGACACCAGAATCTATTCAAATGAAACAGGGATGGATAAAGAGAGAATGCAAAGAGCTTCATTTCTCTTCCTGGTATTCAGAGAAGCAGGTGCAGACAGAGGGAAATGTCCGGACTCCAGCGGGAACCGAGGGGGTCAGCCCCTCTCGGGCCGGACCTCCAGGTGAGATGGTGGCCTCACTGGCAGCAGCAGCAGCAGCAAGGCTCTCAGCTGCGTCTCTGGAGGCAAGCTTTGGTCCGTGCTACCTCTCACAGCCTCCACAAACGCTAATGCTCAGAGCTCTGTGTGGTGCTGAAGAATGGCCTCAGTTTTCTTCTATGGGTTTGCTGTTGTGTATTTTTGCATTGAACTATTTTATTTCATTCACAGACACCTATGAGCTTTAAAAAGCTGAGTAACAGCGCTGTGGTGAACTAAGGATGTTTCACTGGCTTTAAAGATTTCGGTAAGGCTGTCAGCTGGAGGAGGGCTGTCCAACCAGGCTGTCTTTCAAAAATGGTTAAACCAAGAGTTTGCTCTTGTGACTCCCTGTGCAAAATGGTTCTGTACCTCGATGCTCTGCACTGTTTTTATAAACTTTCTGCCAGTTAGCCCTCTGTTCAGGACCAATTTGCACGTAGTTTATGGTGCTAATGTTTGTTATCCTTGTAATATCTTCACAACCATGTCCCTGGCAGGCATTTGTTTTTCAGCCCCTTCTGATGCCTAGCATTATTAATTTCTTTAGGGTATGTGTGTTTTTAAAGAAGTTCCGTGGTTATTCTGGTGACAATGAGGTGCAAACCAGAGCTAGAGCTCTTGAGGAGACTTTGCTTCAGTCTTGTGTTATGCAGCTTACGTGAATCGAGCCACCACGGGGGTCGCACCGACAAACTGCTGCAGAAAGGGGCAAAGCGAGGCTGGCGGGGCTCTTAGCCGGTCGGGGAATTACCGTCCCTGAACACGCTCATTCAACAGGCTCCTTTGAATAGTTTTCTCCCTTGCATCATGCTTTTAGTCCTCCATCTTGCTACTGGGCGAGGTAGCTTGAAACCAGCTTGTTTTCACAGCAGTCCTGACTGCTTCTGCCCTCCCTGTAGCACGACTGTGAGCCTGATGTTACCTGCTACCCGCCCAGCCATGAAACCTTGCTCAGCTTGCACAAAGCCTCCCGAACAAAGCACCTCTTCCCCCGTGGGTCTCTGGGGAAGGGGATTTTTGCAAGCTCTCCCTAGCAGGTTAGACACAAAGCAATCCTGGCTCCTGGCCCAGAAGCAGCTGCCAGGCGTTTTCTTCCTGTCAGCATTGCTTATTGCTCCGAGGGAAGAAACCGAGCATGTGCCTCCCTCCTTTCTCCAAGCTGCGATTAGCACAGAGACAAAGCGGCTCTGACCAGGCTGGCATCGCAAGTCTCCTTGACCCAGGAGAACGGAGGCAGCCTGGTACATCTCCTCAAACCAGCTGCGGCACGAACTCTGCCCAACCTTCCCTCTGGGTATTTCTCAGTGGCAAGCTTCAGAAGGAATTCAGGAGCCCGGCCACTTGCTGCTGGCAGCTCAGGGCACGGCATGACGCACTCCTTACTCTCTTTGAAGGAGGTTTGCTTCAGTGTGATGTATGAGATGTTCCATCACCAGGTCATTTAGAGACAAAATAGCACAAAATTCCTCACTTGTCGAAACCAGACACTCCAGTGAACCTATTTCATCTCTTCCATGCTTAAGATACGTTTTCGACCTCTTGAACAAACAGCTTCAGGCTTACCTGCAGCCAGGAAGCATTTTTTCTGATGCCTTGTCAGTTGAGGCAAAAGGTAAAGAAATATGATGAAGTTACAAACACTGTGGACTAGACTTCTAGTCTCTCCGTGTTTAGTATTCACTCAGTAAGTAGTTCCAATGAAATAATCTAGACAACTCCATAGTCTAGACCTGCCAAAGTATCCCCAACATCTTATTTGCAAAATGTTAGAGTATGTGTCAACATAAAAAGATTTTTTTTTTCTATCTAAGAAAATAGATGCTAAGAAATTAGTTTAAGAAATAGCTGAGAAATTTAAAATGCAGATTAATATACGTATAACTACCCTGTAAAACATTTTTTTATATGTATATACACACACATACTTATACCTACCATGCTTTTAAATACTTTTGTAAAAATTTAATGACTATATAATTCTCGGTACATCTGAGTTACCACTTTCCACTAGATTTGACTGGAAAATGGATTCTCAAATGAATGGCTGTACTTTTGGGATATCAGCCAATATTCTCTCACTTGCATGGCATTTTACTTTTTTCCTCCCTGCCCGGGCCTGCGGAACGCTGGGGGTTACAGCACAGGCGAGCCACCGTCAGCCGTCTGCACTGCTGCTGTCAGGAGTTGTTTCTTCTGGGGCACACAGGTGACAGCCTGCTAGTGCTCACGCTAATTGTGACTCCCTTTGCCAGATGTACTTTTAATAAAAAAAATATTATCAATAGTGTTGTTAAAATAACTAATTAGATAGAAATGCTTAGGTGTTTTTCTTTCTTCCAGACCTGAAAAAGCTGAAATTTCTATACTGACAGAGCCTGTGAATATGCTAGCAAACCTTTTCCAGTGCGTAACTTGTGTTCACATACTACCTTACTATTAACAGAACATACTTCTGTTTCAAAATAGTTTTGAATTTCTCCTAGGAAATTAACATTTAAAAAAGTTGTGTGGAAACATGTGCAACTGTGTGTGTATATATATATGAAGGTACATATTTAGAACTATAAATCACACATAAAAATTTGCCTGACCAAACTTTTTCAGACTTGTTCTCAGATTGAATTTTCTTGTGTCACGTCACGCTTGAGACCAAGATTCACTTAACTATTTTGTATTACAAAGGTAATGATAAATCTTTAAGGAAAAGTAATTGTCTGGAACACCTTTATCGGTCTCCTCTGAAGTCATATTCCTGAAGAGTATTACCTGATAATTTTGGTTTGATAAAAGTTAAGTATTCTTTGGGGGGGGGTGTGTGTGTGTGATGACATACTAACATTGGGAACTAGGATGTCAATAACCGACCTCTGAAAAAAGATCACTAAGGAAACCTTTTCAGACTGAAAATGAAGTCTAAATTTCCTTGGTTCGACTCATGCTCTGTTTATTCAGGCAGTAGTGTGCACGCTATGGACCAACAGCTACCACGGGAATACACTGCCATACCAGCGTGAAGTGTGTCAAGAAGCGCACATCTCCGATACCTGCTAAAGCCTAGCAGCAGTATCTCTGTTTCTAGGTTTGCCAGGGTCCACCACCACAGTAAGTGCACTTAAATGTTTATAGCTTTTGGCCAGCAGAACAAAGGCATTTCTCTAGTTTTTTACAGGCTGAAGAGCTTGCAGCCCCGGGACTAGAGGATGCTAAGGGGACTGATGTGTCGCTATCAGCAGCGTACGGGGGGAAGAAAGATTAACTACAAAATCAGGTTCTCTACTACGACGGATGTGTTAAAATTCAGATACTTGAGATCCTCATCTGATCACATCCCTTTAACAACAGATACTAAAAATTATGTACATTAAAGCAAGACTAAGGGTGTTTTCTTTAAATCATTTTATGATGCTGTCAATACAAAGAAGAATCATTAGTAGAGGGACAACTGAAACAATTCAAACTAAATGTATTTGAAATGCCAAACCCAATTCAGTGAAAAAGTATACATTAACAGAAGTAAACAAAACAAAGTTGTGAAGACTATATAAAAATTCCCTTTCCCCCCTCCTCCCCTTTTAAATTAAATATGCTGAGAACAACTTGGGTAAGAAGTTTCTCTGTTCAAAACCAGTCAAGTACTCAAGTGAAGTTTCAAGTACTTATAGCAATGATGCAGTCTTTGATAGTTCAGCTAATATTAATTTTCTGTTAGAGGCACATATATGAGAACAGGGCAGCATACGTATTTTGCAGTTTTAAAATATGACTCGAAGCTGATTCTTAGGCGAGACAAACAATGATTTCTTGTAAAATGTCACAAGTTAAGGAGTAGCTTTGGAAACCTAGAACTACTATGTACACTTTAGGTATGAATAGCGGTCACTTTACCACCATTAAGAGGGTATTGTAAAAACAGTGTATTCCATAATGTTGCTACTTTTTTATTTAGCAGGAGTGAAGAAATGGGACATATTACTGTGCACTTTATGCAAGATAACAAGCAATTTTGGAATGGGAACACAGTGCTTCATCTTCCTATTTTACTGACTCCCTGTCAACACTGCACTTCTGCAGTAGCAGGGTGCTGTAAATTCAGATCACAGCACCACAAAGCCTAGTGTCTGGCAGACAGATGACACAACTAGTAGGACATACCTGAACATCCCTTTCCTGAAGTTTCAGCCTGCAGCAGAGCAGTTTACCTAGCTTCTGTAACACTTACTGTATGCCCCCAAAAGTACACTCAAAGCACTCACTTTATTCAAGTTAAAACTGTTTACAGAAGAAGCATCCTTTCACATAGTATCTTCAGATTGTGAAGGTTTAGTATTTATAGAGCCTCTATAAGTTTGTTAGTTTCGAACAATCATTAATATATTAGGAGAGTATTAAGTGTTCATTAGGAGAGTTTTTTCCTTTAGACTTATCTCGCTTGAAATAAAAGCCTAAATAAAGACAACGTACAGCTTCCATTGCTCCCCATTACCTCACAAAAGTCCTCTCCTGTACTCCCCATAAGATATAGTATACCACTATCATCTGCCACTTGAAAACCACAAAAATATGAAAAATTTTGTATTTGCTCTTTCCATTCCATTTCAGCATGTACTACTTGCAGCTAATTCAGATTCTGCCTGTGCGTGAAAGCAGCACAACAGCTTTAACAGAGGCTCACTGTTGTTTCTGCATTAGTGCCCCTTGCCCCACCTTCATTAGAAAAACTCAGCAATGAGGTACTGCAGTAGCTGGCAAATTCCACAGTGATACATAAAGACTGTAGCAGCAACTAGTGCAAGAACAGTAAACTATATTTGACTGGTATTCTTCAACTAAAAAAAATCCAGTCATACATTGTAATTCACAATTTAAATACCAAATGGAATCATTTAATGGCATATCAGGGATGAAGTCCCACGGTTTATGAATCAATGCGTTTACACCAGGATTTGTTGCTCGGCACCGAGCTGCCTCCACGGTCAGTCCCAGCAGGTGATTCTTTCCTCTGCAGGGATCAGGCTCCAGTTGGGCGAAGGCTTGTCAGTCGCCAGCCAGTCAAAGTCATCCACCAGGTTCCAGTTGTTTCGGCTCCTGTCGAGCCCGGAAGACTCGAAATCCCTCTCGATCTCAGGGTAGCTCCAGGCGTAGGGGGCGAAGGAGACCCGGGTGCAGTCCTCGATTACGGCCCGGCTGGTCACCTGCACGTAGAACCGGCTGTCGCGGGTGCGATGGGTGCGGAGCTGCTGGCAGGCCAGCACCAGCAGACAGTCGCTGCAGCCATCCACCACGGCGGAGGTGGAAACGGGCCCGCAGAGGACGGTGCAGCCCCGGCAGTCCCGCACCCGCAGCGTGTTGGCGTTGCCGCGGAGCCGCACCCGGCAGCCGCGCAGCCCGCAGAGCACCACGTCGCGCTGCAGCAGCTCGGCGGGGCCGAGCTCCAGCTCCTCGTCCTCGGCGCCGCTGAACCCGCACAGCGGCGGCCCGCCCGGCTCCCCCTCGGCGGGGCCGGGGTCCGGCGCGGCGGCCGCAGGCCGGGCGGGCTCGGCGGGGCGCGGCTCGCTGCCCGGAGCCGCTTCTTTCTTGAGGGCCCGGAAGGCGAACTTCTTCTTGGGCTGCAGCTGCTGGCGCCGGGCCGCCAGGTCCCCCTGGAGCCGGGCCACGGCCTCCTGCCCCTGCCGCACCTCGTAGGGCGCCAGGAACCGCACGCTCTCGGTCAGCAGCTTCTGCAGCCCTTGCAGGCGGGCGGCCGCCTCCTCCAGCGGCCCCGCCGCCAGCAGCGCCTCCACGGCCTCTCGCTCCCGGGCGAAGGCGGCGACGAAGAACTCGCTCTGCTCCTCCTTCACCACCTGCGCCTCCTTCTTCTGCCGCTGCCGCTCCACGCCCTGCTGCCGCTCCGCTTCCCGCCGCTGCAGCCGCTCCGGCAGCACCACGGCGGCGGCGGCCGCCGCCTGCGGCTGCAGGGGAGCCACGAAGGCGCCCGGCGCCTCGCCCGCCGCCTCCATCTTGCCTCCTCGCCTCCCCTCCGGTCACTAAGCGGCCCGCCGATTGGCTGCCGGCAGCCCCGCTTGCGTCGCCACTGCCGATTGGCGGGCTGGGAGGGGCTGCCGGCGGGAGGAGAGGAGGGCCGGAGGGAGGGGTCTCCTGCGGTTTTAAAGGGGCCGGCGCCTCTCCGCGGGATGGGGTGAGTGCTGGCGGCAGGTGCCGCGCTCCGCGGGCCGCGTTATCCCGCTTCCCCAATTAGCAGCCGGGCTGTAAATAACCCGCCGCCCTCCCCCCGCTCCCGCCGTGCGCGCCCGCGCGTAAGGGCCCGCTTCTTCCCACCTTTCCTCTTCCCCACCCCCTCCCTCCTCCCCGGCCGCGCCCGCGGCCCGGCGGCCCTTGGGGCGGGGGGCGGCTCCGGCCGCCGGCACCCCCAGTCCGCGGCCCTTCCGCGGGCGGCAGAGCCGGAGTGGGGTCGGCGTTGGGGCCGTCTGCTCCCCGCCGCGGGGCTCGGGGGGGAGGGCGGCTCCGCGGCGGGGCCCGGGCGCGGCGGGGAAGGGCAGCTGAGGGCCGCAGCCGCCTCAGCCGCGCCGCCTGCCGCCGGCGGCAGCAGCAGCTCTCCACCTGCCGCTGGAAATAAAGCCAGGCCGCGGCGGCTGCTGGGGTCCGCTCCGAGCTGGGCGGGTGGTGCTGGGGGGCGCTGGGCTGCCCCGGCGCCGGGTGGTGGGCTGCCCCGGGGCCGGGTGGTGGGCTGCCCCGGCGCCGGGGGGGCGCGGAGCCGCGGGTGGCGGGGCCGGTGTCCTCAGGGCGCTCCGCAAACGGCGTGCGTTAATAAACCCTCCCTGCCGCCGCCTCTTCTGCGGCGAAGTGGGCATGGAAGAGGCTGTTAGTGCTTGCGGTAACGGCAGAGGTGCTGCCCAAGGGACCGTTCTTCTTCTCAGCCGCTGATTTGGTGTCCTGAGTGCTCTGTTCCAGGAGGGTTCAGTTCCTGAGGGCAAAGGCGGGAGCGGTGCCTGTGGGGTGCTGTGCCCTAGGGAGGGTCCCTCGGAGGAACCCACAGAGGCCTACGTGGAACATAGCGAGGAAGACTTTCTTTACGTGTTTAAGTTTTATAATTAGGAAATGTGTTTTAAGTTGCTGCAGGAACCAGAAACGGTAGTACAGCTGGCTACGAAGTAGAAAAGTGACCATCATTGTGATGTGTTCTTTTGAGAACTGCTCCTCCATTTCATGGAATGTTAATTTTTGCAAAGAAAGTTAACGCAAAGCACGCTTTTAGAAACATACGAAAATAAATCTAGCTCCTGTCCAGTTCTACAAATACCAGCTCCCTTCCCTTGGCATTTCAAAGTTACCTATAATAAGTTAACATAGGACCTAAAACCATCCATTGAAACAAAAAGGTGGTAAACCCACAGTAGATGTTCCGAATTTACTGTCCTCTGTTTGGTGATACCATGAGTTTTTTGTCTGATGTTCCTGTTTGGAAATAATGGATTGTTACGCTGCTTAAGGTTAGCATTTGAAGGTAGCCTTAGCTTGAAAGTAGCCATTGCTTTCTGTTTCCTGAGAAATAGGGTTTAATTTCTGTGGTAGACGTGATATAACATCGTTAGAGGGTAGGGAGTACCTGAACTTCTTACGTAATAATGTCAGCCCAGTTAGGATGACAGAAGAAAGGCAGTGAAATGCCTTTAATCCTTGTAATGCATAAAGGACTTGCGCTAAAATAGAGGATATTCTTTCCTTATCATTGTTACAATATAAAATCAGGGGATTTTAAGGGATCGTTGTGTAACAGTAGTACTTTGGAGCGGGTTGGATGGGGGGCAGCAGGATGGGTCACGTCGTGGTTAATGCATTACAGCTCTTAATTGTCACAACACTGCAATGTTAATGTGTCCAGAATTTTGTTTCTGAAAAATTAGATTTTGAGTCTTAAAAATTAAAACCTCTTACCTTGTGGAAAGGGAGACTGCTCAATCGTGAAAAAGGAAGGATATCTTGAAATATTCGCACTTAATTTTTTTTTCCTACCAATGTGTTTAAATGATGCATTTAGTAAGTCTTAGGCATTTTTGCTAAGAAATGGTCAAATCCACTCCTGCAGTAATTGCAGTAATGTTACATTAGGCAGGAATATGGTGCAATTAATTCACTGTGAGAAAAAAATAAATCCTTATTTCTGTCTTGTTTCATAAGAAAGATGTGTTTCATTTTACATAGCGTGCTTTTTTGCCTTATGCTCCCATGAGTGTAGGTAATACAGATGGTAATAGTGATATAAGTGCTTATCCCATACGTGAGAATATTGACAGAAAAAGGCTTTTGCTGTTTTTCAGTATGCACAGATGTTACTGGAGTATGGCTTTGGTACTGTTACACAGATGTGACCTGGTAGATGAACCGAGTGGGTAAAATAACCTTACATAGGAAAAAATTACAAGAAAACACTAGTGTACACAGCTCAAAATAAATGTTAAGTATTTTATGCTGTGGTATAATGATTACTTTTTATTACATTTGGGCACTTAGAAAGCTAGGTATTCTAAATCGTTTTTTCTAGAGGTGATTGGAGGTTTAAATTAATGAGGACCAAACACACTTGTGAATAGGAGCTTCTGGGAGAGACTGGAATCTTTTCACCTTGCTAATGTGCACAAATGATTTTTGGGTTAGAAGCAAAATAACCCCAGATACAAGAAGGTAAAGTGTATGACCATAATGAAAAATTAAAAAGGGAGCAGTAAAATTCTTCCAACCATCTCATCTTGATGTTCCAAATTTACTTTCCACACTTACAATTTGAGGTTTTGGTATAATTGATAATGGCTTTTTTTTTTTTTTTTTTTTTTTTGTGGTAATACAAAGACTCACAATTCTCTTCCTGACTTTGCTGGCAGCAACTTTTATGTTTTAAGGCTGCTTAGTGGGCTCCCTTATCAGCCGTAGAGAACAGAAGATTTACGACTTCCCAAACAGTAACCACCTGAATAAAATGTAAGCCTTGTAGGTCAGGCTTGGACTCATTTTGGTAAGCTGCAACAAGCAGTTTAGCTGTTTGAGGATATTAGATAAGAGTAAGGTACATAGTTGTGTCTGTGCTTTTCCTACTTTCTTTTTTCCCCCCCTGGATGTGCTTTTCCTCTCTGGTTTGAAAGTAGACAGTAATTATTTCAGTAAGACCTCTTGCTGTTATTTGTTTTACGGGAAGTTGCAGGTTGCACATGCTTGCTTGGATCTAGTGCTGTGAAACTCCAAAACATAAGCTCCATTACGCATGCTTCCAGGTTTAAATCTGTATCACATGGTTATAGCTCTTGAATGCTATCTACCTGAAATACTTTGTACTGATATAAACTAGCTGAACAGCATTAACTCATAGCCTTTTGAAGTGAGACGTGTTGCACAGTTCAGGTCAAGGTTCAAGATCCTGTCTTGTTCCATCATTATTTTACGAGGAGCGGGGAGTAAAAGCAAGGTCCACAGAGGCAACTGGGTATCTGGCCTCATAATAATGGATTCTTAAACCTGAGGTTCCTGAGCTGGTGAAAGTCAAGAACCTCATAGCTGTGATGTGATCTCGACATGTAGATTTGCGCTCGCTGAAGCAGAGGAAGGAAGTAAATACAGTTATTCCCTATCCTCGGTATGCATTTCCAACACTGACATTTTTTATTCCAAAGGGTGTAATGCATGTGCACCGGCACAGACAAAAAATGCTATTTTGTCTTTTAGCTGTGTTTTCAAGAAAAGCAGCAGCCCCTGTGTCCTGCTTGGAGCTCTTATCTGATAGATGTGATCTCTGCCTGTTAGACTGAGCTTCTCCAGAAGAGATGAGCAGATGAACATAATTACTTCTGGCTACAAAGCAGGTACTTCGGTGGCTTGTGCAACCATCGTATTCTACTGCTGGTTTTAGTAAGGGCTCTTTGAACTCTTCTGGCACTGTGATCAGGCATTAAAGATGTAAGCTATGTTATGATTCATTTAAGATACTGTAGACTGTACAGTTTTCACAGTGGGATAGGGCTTCAGTAAAAGTGACTGTCGAGTCACTGTATCTCTGTGTTCTTCTCTTGGAGAAAAATAACAAGTTCCTTTAACATTACATTTGGCATACTGATTGTTTGTAAAAAAGCTTTTGTTTGGACTAAAATGTTGTGCTTTATATATTTGGCCATATGGAAAGGCAAGACAATGTAAAATATGTCTGTTTTTAAATCACTAATTAGAGAGTTAGAGCTAACACTATAAAACTTACTTGGTGCATCTTAATTGCTGTGAGTAATGCGAAAGCTTTGAAATGTAATCCTTGGGAATGCTTAAGATACTAATTATATTCCGACCAGTCAAGGTGCACTTGTTTTGAAACAAGTCTGAGCTGGTCCCTTCCCAATGCCAAAGGTGGAGAAACAAATTCATTTATACAAAAATGAATTATCCTCCAAAATCAGTGACAGACTTCAAAGCATAACATTTTATGACAAGAGGCACTTCAAGTGTAACAAAGCAAGGCCCAAATATAAGGCTAAACACAAAAGCTCAAGAACAGAGGAGCACTTAGGTTTGGTCCAGGCCTAGCTGCTAACTGGTATTTAGAATCCTAACTTGCTAATTGACATTACTTAAATTCCAAAGACCAAATATGTAAACTACAGATGCTGTCTTACGGACTCTCCGTTTGAGGTAGTTATTCTGTTAGTTCCAGAGTTCCTAAGAGATTTTTTTTCAGTGCTTCACTTTAGACTTCAGATGCTTTTACTTTTTTTTTTTTTTTTTTTTTTTTTAATTTTAAGGCATTTCAGAAAACTATGTTTGGTGATTGGACTAGCCAGTTCAATGGGGCACCTTGGTTCAATAGTATAGCAAAGTTTTCCATTTTGGAATTGTGAATCTTAATTGCAAACATATTCCATTTATTTTTCTGAATAATATAAATAGAATTAACTTGAAGTCATTGTATCTAAGTTTACTGATTTTCTGTTAGCTCTCCTGTAGTGTATTCATTAGTTAGCAAAACTAAACTTATATTCTTTTTGCCTTTTATTCATCTTACAAAAAAATCCGTCAGCTATCATTTTGAAGGAGGACTGCCTGCTATTATTAGCATTTGTTCTTCAGTCTAAATCTGAGAGAATAAATTCCATTCATATTGATACCCTTTCTAGTGATAATACTAAGACTTATCTTATAGCAATCTTTATTCATATCCAAATCTTATCCAGTTGGTTTCTAGTAAGGTCCTGGAAATACCCAAGTAAAACCACTTTTTCTCAAAAGTTGTGACTTAGATGATGCTTTATTCATAATGTCCCTTCTGTTCCTCTATTTTGTCTTGTCCTTATACAAGTATAGCTTAGCATGTTTGTGTTTCTTTCCTGAACATGAATGCTTTTGGTATTACTTACTATTCCACTGTGTTTCTGTTATCCCTATAATGAGGGGTTTCATGTTTTAGGCCTCCATTTTTTGCTTAGGTTCCTTCTTTTTTTTTTTTTTTTTTTTTTTTTTTAAAAAATCATCCATAGCACCTCAGCTGTGTTAGGAATGGCCCTATTGTTACCTTCATTGCCTGGCTGCTGTTTTTAATTACTACCATTTTTTTTTAAACCTTGTGTCCATCTACTCATTAACATACTTTTATGTATTTCTGTATCCTTACTTACCTGATCTTTTTTTCCCATTCATCTATGGTAACCAAATGAACTATGAACATTATAGAAGCTTCTCCCAGTTTCTGCCATCATTTTTAGTTTAAATTTCTTCTATAAATTTTGGTGGCGTTAGTTGTTGAATATTATTTCTCCAGATACTGTAGTAAAGTTCTGTCTCCAGAGGTGTTTTTTTCTAATACATTTCAGTGGCTGAGTATCTTAAGATTATTCTAAATTGGAAGTGAGACTATTCATCTTTCAAGCTTAATTCTCCTTTTTAAGGTACTCTAAGCTGAAGAATATAAGACTCTATTTAAATAACCTAGAACATGATATAGTTATTCTTGATCTGTTCCAGTAATAATTTTACATTGTCCTTTGCTTCAATGGGAGCTCCAGTCACTACATTTTCTCTGGTTTTACTTGATTGTCTTCCATATGTCAGATCCACATCTTGAGGAAGCATAGTTCTCCAAAATCTGTTCTTTGGATTCATCACAGAACCGCCCTGTTGGCCTTCCCACAATCTCCAGTGATAGAAACCTGTCTGTCTTCTGGTAGTGGTGTAAATCTCTTGTTTTGAGGCTCACTCTTCGTTACCTCCTCTTACTACCGACGTCCTAACCAATCACCCCTTAAGACACGTTTTGGTTAGATAATCCTGTGTTTGGTATGATGATTGATACTGGAGTCATACAACTTTATAAGTTACATTGTGCAATTATGACCCTGGTTTTGTAAGTGGTGTTTAGTGTAAGTAAGGCACAGTATCAAGCTGAAATTTATAATGTTTAGGCAATTTTTACTGGTGGGTCATCAAAGTATTGGTGGCAACTATTCAAAATCTGGGGGTTGATATGAATATCGAAGTGAATTTTTCATGTGCTATGTTGCATTTATATTCCAAGTTAAAGTCTTTGTTTCCCTTCATGCCCCACTGTATCCAAGTGCCCTACTTTTCAAGTGTTGTGACCTCTACCTTTCTATTGCTTGTACCTTCTCATGATGACCTATTTGTTTCTGTGCCTTCAAGCTTAGAGTTATTTATTCTTATCTAAATTAGGAATAAATAAAGCAGTATGTAGCTGGATAAATGGTGTGTCTGGTGAGCTGACACAAGACACATGTTAAGGGACGGAGAGAGAAAGAAGCATGGGAGGAAGCAGTGCCCTCAGTAGAGCTGAAGCATTCAGTGTGAGGAAGCAAGGCTGCAGCGGAGTAAGTGGCATTCTTTTCCATCCAATATACCTCAGAGAGGATGCAGCGAGTTGAGGTTACAAAACAACTATTCACGCAAGAATCTTGGGATGACTGTGGAATTCATTCCTTTAATGCAAGTAGCTTAGTCCTGAGATTCTTTCTTATGAATCTGCTGCTGCTTGATCTTCTTTTGGGGTACTAATTTATGATTGCACAGGAATTGGAATGCGTGTGATGCATGCGATGCTTGTGATGGAAAAATGGGCTGAATAATAATGAAGTGACTTGATCTAGGAGGAACCTGGAGACAGAGTGAACGGGGAGGGTGTTTTGTACCCCCCTGTTTTCTCCCTCTCAATACCTAAGCCTAGTTTTCACTTCTGCGCAATCTGTCATTTCAGGGCTACCTATCTCATGTCACTCCAAATGTCATTTGGTGTCTTGCACACCTATGAGAGCAGTAGTTGTTAAATAGCATGGTCACGGTTTGACAGCTGATGTCAAAATATAGCCAAGTAGTATGTTGTGTGACGGGTGCACATGATGCTCCCGGTAGCTGTACTTGAGAATTATTATGCCAACGTCTGTCTTCTAAAGACTTCTCCTATTCCTTTTTGACACTGGTCTTGCCTTTCTTCTCATGCTTATTTCCCCTTACTTCTTCTGAAGCTGCTACAGGAAAATGAATGAGAACATGAATGGATGTGATTGAGGAAGCTAAGGAGAGACAGCAACTGGATGTGCATTGTATGTGTTTTGGAGACTAGGACTCTGAGGATGACAGCTCTGGGCAGGTGACCTTGGGGTAGAAGAATTTTGACATACTGGGGTCTGTTGTGTTAATGCAGCAAGGCAGCGAGAAGAGGGGAAACCTCCTGGGGCAATGATACTCAGTTCAGAGACACCATGTGATCCTCTTAAAAAAGCATGAGTACCTCACGGCAAAAAGCAGTATTTCTTTAGAAACATGGTCTGGAAAATTTTGTAGTACACCAGAAAGTGATGACGCTGCAGCTGAAGACTGCATTCAAACTTCTTAGCATTAAAGGTAACATTAATTTTGCTGTAAGTGCGTACTTCAATCTGACCTATAAAGTCTCATCCAACTCTTGATTATTCTTTATTAACCGTTTCTACCTGAGCCAATTTTGTTTCTGAGCAGATATAGCAAATATAGAAATATATGCAAATTTACTTCTGCAGAGGGTACAGTGTGTTCTGGTTTGGTTTTGTCCACTCAGTGGCAACGTAAAGGGTTTTCATTCTTAAACTCACTGACTTGTGCGGGTCTGGAGAAATCTAGTCACTGCAGGGTGGTTCACTGTATGGATGTTAGCTCTCCTTCCCTTTCTGTACTGTCCCTGCTTAGCAAGGTTATTGCCAACACTGTTTTGAAACATCCTTCAGGGAAAGCAAGTGTAAATTATGGTACAATCGTGGACAATTTACGTAGGCTTCCTTGTGTTTCTTATGATAAGGGAATCTATTCAAAGTCATTTGTCCTCCTTCCTCCTCTTCCTTCTTTGTATTGCCTACGTCCTATTTGTGGTTTCTGCAGGACCGGGAGAATAATAACATACCGATCAGATGTTCTGCCTCCTAACTTCTGAAGCAAAGCTCCTTCCTGTTAACCAAATCAGAAGAACGCTTGCGGTGTCCCTCCAGCTCACAAGTTCTTACTTGAGCAACCTTCTCTAAAGCCAGTGATGCTGAGCAGGCTTTAATTCAGGGCAGGGTTTGGCCCCGTGAAGCATTTGCTGAAGTTAGGGACCGTGAAATTTGGCATTTTCCATTTTCCAATGCTAGTGTCTGGAGTATAGGCTGTAAGAGCAATTAGGACGCTGCGCTCTTTGACAGGTGGCGTTTGCGTCCATATTGTTGGCTCTTCAGGCCCATACGTTATGAAAAGCGCAGTTAATGTATTGGCCGATGGACTAGGCAGCGCCATGCTCGTGTCCAGTGTGTCTGGACTGCGTAAAGGATGTGTGGGCCTCATGCGAAGGCCTGCTGGCTAGGGGCCGGCCTTTCCCTTTAGGGGGTGATGTGAAACTTCACCTAGATTTTCTACTGTGGACATGCATGTAAAGAAGAATTGCAGGTGAGTCGTGGCTTTGGCGAAGGTTTGGAATCAGGCCTAACCTTTGTTTCCCATATTATCGTATGAATTGGTTGATTACTTCAAAAATAATATAACCAGATTCTAATTGAAAAGAATGCTGCGGTACTGACTTTTTTTTTAAACATAAAAAACCTGGCCAGCTTTTTGGAGAGGGCCCACTTAGTACGCTGCCCCCGACCGTTTTCATGTCACTGTGTTTAAAAAATCTAAAAACTTAAGTGTTTTTTGAGCTGTAAAGCTAATAAAGCAGAATGCGCTACTAAATAAAGTCATCAAAGCCTTGGCTCTAAGGAGTTTTAACAAAGTTACTTTTTCTTAGGAAAAAAATGGAAAATGTTGCTGGGTGCAAGTCCTTGGGAACTGCGATTACTAGCAGAAAAAGGGTCTTTAAAGAGATTTCTTGTTTTAAAAGCGTTACCATACATATCTCTACATGCTACGAATCTAACTCTGTTTTCGGTGTAAATGTTTTTGTTTTAAATAAACTAGGCTTCTCTGAACCATCTGAATAACGAATTTTTAATTATATTTTTAATGAATAAAGTGAATATTTTAAGTTGAACTAGTTTTGCATAACCAAAAAGCTTTGAACAAAATTATTAATCTTTTTAGCTGAAATAAATTGTGGAATTGTACCAGTGAACTCTCAGTGCTATAAGCTTTGATTCCAAATTAGCATTTTTGGGTTACCCAAAACTTTTTTTAAGCAGCTGAAATTCACGTCATTTGTTTCCACCAAGGGCGGTTAAGAACGTAGCTGAAAATACTCGAAATATTGCAACTTGTAAGAGGATCAAATCTTATCTTTTTCAAGGTGACCTTGCATGTATTTTTGTGGGGACCCCCCGCCCATGCCAAGCGTGTACTGGTTTACAACTTCAGCATGTCGCAAATCAACCACGTTGTTAATGTTCTTTTTAGCGGGAGAAAACTGTTTGGGTATTTTACGTTTCTGCAACCCAAAACACACCCCAACTTTTTAAGCGAAAGTAGGCAGCTCGGGCGCGTACAGATTGCCAGACCAACGGCTTTCTCAAAAAAAGGAAAAAAAAAAAAAAAGGGGTGGTGGTGGGGGCGGCTGAACTTTTTAAAGGGACTGACTGTACAAAAGGCGAAGCGAGGAGCGCGCTGGAGCTGGGGACTCATCATGTCAGGGCGGCGGTGCGTGTGCCCGGGCGCCGGTCTGCGGCAGCCTCTCCCGGCGGAGCTGGGCGGCCGGGCCCCGCCGGCGCGGTACGGTGCGGTGCGGTGCGGTGCCTCGCCTGGCCGCGCGGCGCGGTGCGGTGCGGCGGCTCGCGGTGCGGTGCGGTGCCTCGCCCGGCCGCGCTGCGCGGTGCCGCGCGGTGCGGTGCGGTGCGGTGCGGCGCTGCGCTCGCCTCGCTCGCTCGCTCTCTCTTTCTCTTTCTCGCTCGCTCGCTCTCCCCCCTCCCTCCTCGCTCTCTCGCTCTCCCTCTCTCTCTCTTACACTGCCAGCCCCTGATGTGATGGCGAAGAAACCCCGTTGACAAGGCACTGCTTTTTCATGACGGTGAGTTTCCCTTTGAGTGTATTATAATTTTGTGATAAAAATTTCAAGGAAAAAAAAAAAAAAACACACAACCTCCTTCCTCCCTTCCTTCGGGGAGGGAAAAGAGAGGGGGGAAATCTATCTCCAGACAGACAGAAAAGAAAGAGGAGCAAATTAACAACCAGGAGTTGCCAAAACCAGGATATTAGGTTTCAGCCCAGAGAGCTATTGGCTCTGGGGCTATGTATATAAATATATATCTAGAGAGAGAGCGAGCGAGAGGGGAGACGAGGAGGAAGAAGAGGGATATTTTGTGGGTGGCTGTTGTTTGGGCAGATGTGGATTCACATGGAAATGAACTATATATTTTTTTTTTTTTTTCCGCGAGGCTGGTGGTGGTGGCTGCTGAGGGCACTTAAAAAAAAAAAAAAAAAAGTTGTTTCTTAAAATAAAGGCGGGGAGGGGGGGTAGAAGGGAGAGATAAGGTTTCAGGTCCAGACTGATAGCTGCAGAGAGGGGAGAGGTTTGGGGTGGGTTTTTTTTTTTTCTTGCTGATGCCATGCAAATTCAGGAGAGGAGGGAAGAAAAATCTCTTTTAATGACTCATTGATTGAGCCGGTTTAAAATTAGTTGTTGTTGTTGTCTTTTTTTTTTTTTTTTTTTTTTAATTTTCCGCCCCCTTGATGGCCATCAAGAGAGGGATGGAAAGAGGAGAGGAGGGAGAGAGTGTGTGTGTGTGAGTGTGAGAGAGAGAGTGAGAGGGAGAGAGGGGGATAGAGAGAGTGTGTGAGGGAGAAAGAAAAATAATCTTTTCAAATCTCCTCCCTCTTTTTTTTTCCCCCTCGTTTCTTTGCTTTTCTCTAAAGCTCTGTGGTCTGTGAAACACTCTTTCTTCCTCCTCGTCGGGAAAATGGAGACACTTCGTCTCTCTCCTGGCTGTGGAGCTGGGAAGGATTTTTCTTTCCTTTTTTACTTTTTCACTCCTGGCTTGATTTTTTCCTTTCCCCCGTCCTCTCGCCGCCACCCTGATCTTGTCATTTCTTTGAGCTTGTGTCTCAGATTTGTGCCTTCTGGGGATTTATTTTTCACTCGTTTCCTCGTTTTCGGTGTCGCCAGTAGATTTGATTTGATTTGTTTGGTTCTTTATTTGCGATTTCCTCTGAACTGCTCCGTGCCTCCTGCTTTTAACCGAGGAATGGAAACGGTGCTGCTTTTTGTGGGTGCGCGAAATGCTCGGGCGGTAGGTTTGGGCTAATGCGCTTTTTTTCTCCTTTTCGGGACCAAGTTTTCTGCTGTGGGGTTGTGGGGTTTGTTGTTTTGTTTTTTTTTTTTTTTTTTCCTTTTGGAGAGATAATATTTAACTGTAACGCCTTTTTTTAAAAAAAAAACAAAAAACAAACATAACAATAAACCGTCTCTTTCTGGAGTAACCCGTTTGGCTTGGCTGTAGAGTGGATGTGAATCTGATCCTTTGTGCTGCCGGGATTATTTTCCGTGAAAGAAACAATGTTTTATAAATAGTTTTTACTTGTGGCGTAAAACAGTCGTTGGTTGTGGAGGGGCTTTTCTGAAATCCTCACAGCTCATATTTATTGGGGTGAGGTGGGGGGCTTCAGTACTTAAAATTTGTTTTCGCTATTAATTGCAAAATTCACTTACAGATTATGGGAGAAAGCAGATGTAGTAATGTTAAAAAACGGGCAGAAGTAAACGATGTATAGAGGGGCGTTTATGTCTACGTAGAACTGTTACTAAATAATGGCGGGGGGGGGGGGGGGAGGAAAGAGATGTGGAGGCCTTTGCTTTTCCCCGGTTCTCTGCTCCCCGCTCCTCTCTTCCTCGGGGCTCGGCGGTACGGAGTGAAACGGGGTTTGAAGGAGAGGGGAGAGCTCCTCCGGAGGTGGCTCCGGCCGGGCCCGGGCCCGGCGGCCAGCCTTTGCGGAGCAGCTCTCGGTGCGAGTGGGAGTGGGAGAGAACGGGGAAGATGGCGCTGCCTGGCTTCCTGCCAGCGTTTGTTGCGCAGTTTCACGCTGACTCTCCTCCCCCACGGGCGCCATTTTAAGGTCCTTTCTGCTGTCGCCGCGCCGTGTGGGGCGTTGCCGTCGCGCCCCGCTCGGGCCATTTCTCTTTCTGTCTCGGAAGCGTTACTCTCTCGGCCTTCAGATCCTCTCCCCGAAATCCTAGCAGCTGCTTGCCGCCCCCCCCCCCCCCCCCCTTTCTTTTAAGAAATGGCTGTAAGGGGTTTCTTCTGTGTGTGCTTTGGGGAGAGAAGAGGTGGATTCTTGGCTGTGTGTTTGCAGGGGAGCAGAAGGGGTGGATTGTTTTGGGCATGGGCCTGTTTGGGAAGGGCCAGGTCAGGGTTGCCGCTCTGAATCGCTGCCTTCTCAGGCTTCCCCCATCTCCTGAGCCGTCTGAGTCACGGTCCTGTGAGGCATTAAACTGGCCTGGCTCAGAGGGGCCTGTGCTCCCCGCTTAAAGCCTGTAAACGTCACTTCAGAGCTTGTTCTCACATCTAAAATACGTGTTTTCTTGACACGAGCTGCATTCAAAGTGTACGAAGAAAAAAGATTTGAAAAAATACCCTCTGCCGTTGAGTGATGACCAAAAAATACAACACGTCATTGAAAAAGAAATCCACCTTTAAAAAATGCTCTAGTGTAGCACATAGGGCAAAGTAATCTTCATTGAAGAGCCTTCAATACCTTTAAAAGTGCTTGCAAAAATACAAGGGCAAGTAACTTTTTGGTGGGTGGGTAGGTAAGTCATGTTGTGGCTGTTACTCTCTTGGTAATTTTTTTGAGGGGGGGTTCTAGCATCTTCAAGTTTCTATTACTCGTTTATCTCTCATAGGAAGCAGTGCTTTTTTCCCAATGATTCAAATTTGGCAGCTCCACTTTAATATGCTTTTCAAGTTTTTATTTTGGTGGTGTTTTTTGGGGAGGGTGTTGAAAATGGTCTCCTATTTTTTGATCAAAACTTTTTTTTTTTTTTTAACATTTCTGTGTAATCCGATCAATGCTCGTGAGGCTTGAGTTTAATACCAACAACATCTGTATTCAGGAACAGCAAGCATGCTGCCAGCTCAACTCCTGCTGCGCCCACTAAGGAGTGTGGAATGCTCGTTTAGTGCTTCGTTTTATCCTTTCTGACAGATCAGAGGAGGGCTTCCCCATGCTTCTTGCTCATTCCTGAAGGAAGTGGGAGATTTTTTAAAATTTGGGATTAATTTTAAGGCTGTTTAAATTCTTTGCCTGTTGGTGTTGAAAGGTGTTAAATGACATTTCTTGTGAAATACACATTTTTATTGCTTGGAATATATTAAAAAAATTGGATCTAAACTCTCTTTTCTAAAGACTTTCATGGGGGCAACCTTGTTAACATTTTAGGTTTTTAAACAATACAGCTGGTAAAACTTTGTGTGTGGAGTACAGTACTTGTTCACATATTTCAGAAAACTTATTATTACATGGAAGTCACTCTTTCTTGAGGTGATTATTTTGCATTTTTGTTAACAGTAGTCTTGGGATCAAGATAGTGAATTTTTTTTTAGTGGTAGTGTATTTTTATGCAATAAAATTTCTCTATTATGCACTAATATCTGGCAGATTGTGTGTGGATTTTTTAATTAATTTGTGAAAACAATGAAGAAGTGACAAAAATGGGATAAAAATGACCAGTTTATATTCTCTCAGAGCAAAGTACTTGCCAAATGACTACGTATACTCTCTACTCTGACCTGCTTGCATTAAAGCAAAATATGTTCTCATCTTGAGTTGAGATCTTTGGCGGATAGTATGTAAATATACTAGATCTGTTCTTTTTAGATGTATGTATTTGGCCGTGTCTGAGCTTAAAAGTTTTTTCTTTTTGTCGTTGTTGCAAGTAGTACTTTGTATTTTACGTAGCTTGTTTACGTTGATGGAGGAGTGCAGAAGCTCCCCATGTTGATGTACTAGCCCAGCTGTGCTTTCATTGGTGCACCTTGGCTTATTCACTAGTACGATACTCATGTATTTTAAGTGTGTTCTTATCTTGTTCATACTTTGAGCACTTGCCTTGTTTATTATACCTGTGTTCTTGACTTGATAATACTCTCAGTATATGTGTGGCCTTAGCTGAGGTCAGTGCTACATAGCTGTGCCCTTGACACAGATGGTTCTACTGTAGCTAAATGTTTATGTCACCTTATAGATGTGCAGTTTTCCTGCCCCTGCCGTGTCCCTTTCCAGTAGAGCTTATATATTTAGTTTAATTGTACTGAGAGAAAAAAAAACAGAGTCCTACTAGTATAAGCTGCATTTCCAATTTCCTCCAAGGACCTTTTCTGTATCCATAAAGTTTTGCAACAGAGGTAAGTCCATAGTCTAGAGTTGAAGAGCTTTGCAGGCATGGATGCGTTGGTATGCTACTTGGGCATTCATTGTGCACTGGCTGTATTTTCAGAGTTTTGCTGGTATACTTCCACATCAGTTCCAGAAAAGTTGTATCTGCATAACTGCAGTTATGTTTTATAATGTGGCTCTAATGGTCAATGATCGTGCCTTTTCATGCTGCGTTAGGCTTGTGATAAGTCTAATGGCTGGTGCTTTTTAGCGTAGATGTAGCATTGAGAGCATGAAAGTGTGTCATCCCTGTCTAAGTAATAGATATAGTCCAGGCATAAGAGCCTTTTTGATAATGTAGTTCATTATGTTCAGAGAGTTGGCATAATTTCTTCTGGTAGTTCTGCTGGAATAAGCTGCATCTGTGCTTGAAAGGTTTTTTATGGTGACGTACCCGGTCCAGCGTAGACATGGGGATTGTCTACAAAAGCAATCGTGTTTTGCTTTCTTACAGTAGAGGAAAAGCAGCAAGATTAATAAACTGTTCTAACATTCATTGTGACCTGCAACTGTTCTAGTTTGAAAGTTGGAATAAACAGTACTGGTAAAGCCCTTGTTGCACCAACATGAATGCATAAACACCGGCCTGAAGGGATGTTTTTTCAAGATCATCAGGTAGTTAAATGAATATGTTTGTTTTCAAATGTTTGTTTGCCCTGCGTTCATTGTTGAAAAAAAACAACTACTGTGTTTGTATCATTTTTGCTTTATTTGAGAATTGCTGAGGTTTTAGACAAAATAAACATGATTAGCACAAATAGACTATCGGATATTTTTATTGCTTCAATTAATTTTCTTGCACTGATTTTAAAATGTTCTCGAGCTACTCCTGATGTTACTTTGAGTAAGCGAATGCTTACCAAAAGGAAAAGAAAGAAAGTGGGCAAATCATGGTCGAAACTTAATACAATAGTCTTTCTTTCATTGAAGGTACTAAGAAAGGGTGGTGAAGTGAAGAGAGGGGGGTCCAGAGAGAAAGTTTTACCTTCATTGCAAGAGACTGATCCTTTTTTTAAGGGCTGATCTTATGCCTTGTCTCAGGTGGAGCTTGCAGTAGTTTTACTGTGAACTTGATCTGAGTGTGGAATTTCAAGATCTGGTGTTGAAGCTTGAATTTATTGAGATGTGTCAACTATGGAAAATACCTTGGCCCCACTGAAATAGGTGGCAGAATCCCTATTGGCTTCAGCAAGGATAAGATGGGCAGTGTGGAGGATTTTCAGTCTGGTTTTGTGGGCATTGATATGGACTGCACTGCTGAATTAGTTACACATCTGTCAGTTCATCGTATTCAAATTTCAGTTGATTTCCCAAACATGGTAACTGAAAGGAGTATAAATCTCTGTTCGGCTTTAATTGTTGACAGTTGTTAGCTGATACTAGCTTGTGTGAGCCATGCCTGTGGCAAGGTAACCATTTTTTTTTTCTTTCTTTTTAAACTAGTATGGACTTGGGTGGCAATGAAAAGGTATTAATTGGGCATTGGTTTATAAATTAATTGGGAAACAATCAGTTCATAAGGAAGTTACATTCTGGAACTGCATAAGTGTTTTTTCAGAATCTTTAAAAATTATATGCACGGAATGAGGTATTCTCTAGTAGAAGCAAGGTGAAAAGATCTGAAGAACTGACTCGACATTTCTTGAAGTATTGTATTATGCAAATAATGTATGCTAATAGCCTGCATTATTGCATACAGTAGTTTCTAGAAATACTTAAGAGCATCTAACTTCCTTGGGGCAGGCAAACATTTCTTTCCTAAGGAAGTGTTGAGGTTACACCTCCTTCTTCTCCTCTTTTGGGATGAAACCAGGGCCTTTCAAAACGTTTTATGAGTGTTGAGATTCCTGAAGAATTGTGTATGTGGTGGAGCAGCTTAGAAGGCAGAGCCCAAAATAGGCTGTAGCAGATAGTCGCTGCTGGGGAAATGGGCTGAGCTGAGTGTTCAACCTGGGGAATCCCATGGGGTGCGTAAGCATCCCGACCTCCAGGCTGCGAGTTACTCTGGATTTTCTCTATGTGGTTTAAAAAAAAATCTGTTTCCAGATGAAAGTCTTGTCAAGAGCAGCTCTGGATGCAGTAGGAAAAAATTGTATTGAATAAATTAGAAATTCCATGCTGAACATGTGTGTCTGAGGGAAACCAGATTTTAGACAGCTGCACTGGGGTTCACACATGTACTTGGTGTGCTCGCCTGTAGCTGGATTAACCTTTACTATGATACATGCTGTTAACAATTGAACTGCACGTTTCCATTTTTTTCTTAATATATTAAAATATCACTAGTTTTTGGAAGCCTCGTAAGTTACCACATTTGCCAAACTCAAATTGAGAATCTTTTTTTTAATGATATACTAAAGGGAAATAAAATTTAAGAGTTGGATAAATAACCTATTGTAGGTTGTCTGTGCTTTAAGGTGTGGTTTTTATTCGCCCTTCTGTATGTGGAGCTGGTACTTCACAATTGTGTAAAGACCCTGCCTGCCCTCCTAGGTGTTCGTCTCCTGCCAGATCTTAGAAACCATGAAGATGCATAATGTCACGCCTAGCAATTCACAAGAGGTAGCACTTTTGTGTTTTCTTATTGCTATTTATCTGACTCCTGAATAGTCCCTGTTTTTGGAGTAGTTTTTCATAGAGAGGTTTTGCATCGTTCTTCTGAATATTTAAAAGGAGAAATTTCTTCTCGTACTCTGTTGCATACAGATGTCTTTGAAGTATGGATGATTAAATTCAGTTCCATAGCTAATTTCAAACACTGTAAGTTCATCTTAAAACTACTACTCAGATTAGGATCTTGGAATGAAAACACATTTTCATATAGATACAAAGTTCACACTTGCGTATTGCACTGTGTTACTAGGTTAGAATCCCAAATTTCTTATTCTGTTAGCTCTTTTTCAGAGCACAATTCCAGGTAGATTTTGCAACAGTGTAGTAGCTGCTTTTTTTGATTATTCTGAAAAAGAAAATATTTCTAAGAAATCATTGCATATTGTAGAATATAAGCACAGCGTGGTTTACAAGTGAGTAGTTAAATCCCTGTGTTTTACAACGTACATTTTTAAAATTAATTTTGCTTTCATACTCCTGTTGTCCTGAAATGACAACTTTTTGATAATGATGCTTTCTGTATTTTTGCCTGAGTAAAACTGAGAGTGAGATTTTAATTTGCAATCAAGTTTTTCAGTATTTACCTCTTTTCCACTGAATACTGTGTCATTATTCTGCTGCACATCATTTTTTACAGTAATGGGGGGGGAAAGTGGAAATACCTCTTAATAATACCCTTGTATTCCATCTGGGTAAAAATCAGTTTCTTGAAAATAAAGGGCTTGATGTGGTGAGCAGCTCTTAAGTCGATCATAAAACACATGCTTGGTTAGTTACAAGAATCTGAAATAGTCCAGTTTGCAAGATATTAGATTGTTCAGAAGTAGCATGGACTTGAAATGTAAGAATAAAATATATGGTAGAAGGGGTTTGAGTTTATACTCCTTTCGTACACTCCTGTGTTGCAGAGAATGCAAATGAGGTTTTGTTCCTGCGTAGGTAAGTTCCCTTCAATGAATGCAAGACTGTTAGGGACCTGAGAGATAACGGGCGGTGTGTGTAAGGCAGTAGTTACAGCGTCTTAGCAACCTGAAGTGCATACTGCTTAAATGATAGGCGTTACCTAATATGTGGTAAAATGGCATCTCCCCCCCCCAGTTCAGAAGCACACTGAGCAAAATATCAGCACTGTGAAAGTTGAATGGGAGTCGTGATGGAAATTAGTGTGGGGGAAAGACTAAGGACTTAAACTCTGGGCGTTTTTCCTCTGCAGTCGGTGTGGAATCACTTAACACTGCTGTGATCCTTTGATGTAATTAACAAGGGCTGGATGCTTGTACTGGGTTAATAGTTATCTTACATCTGTATTCAGAAAGGATATGAGGGATAGAAATGTCGTAAATTTGGTGTAGCACACTCAGTTCACTGCAGTACCGTTCTCTACAGTGACTATTACAGTCACTGTTACTAACTTCAATTTCTTCTATTTTTGTTGTTCTGATGATTATTGTTATAGTGCCAATTTATTTCTTCAGGTATTCCATAGTGAAATTACTATGAATGTTGGGATTGTAGAGTAAAATTCTGGAGCATGGTGTAGAGCAACAGACCGGCACAGAAGATTTGATGGCTCGGATCCATTATAAAGCATGACGGAGGTGTCATCAGAGTTCCTGCTGACTGGATGTGTACAAAGTCTTAACGAACTTGTGAGGATTAGGGGCCTATCTCGTAACTCAAACAGTAGTTGCTTCAGGTACTGCATATGTTACTGTATGCAAGTTCGATTATCTCCCACTGTAAAGCTGTAACTGCAGCAGTCATTTCCTTGCGTTGAAGCATTGATTTCCAAAGGTCAGTGTTCACTCTCAGAAGTCATGGGCCAGCATGCTGCCAGTCAGGAATTGATCCCATGTAGTTGTACGGAAGTTACGAGGCTGTAGATTTTTACAACAGTTTTGCAGATAAATTTATTTACTTGTGGCTTACCAAGTTTTGATGTTGATTGTATCACACTGTTGGGAATTACTGCTCTAAATGTTGCTTTTCTAAACTAGCCATTCTCTTAGGCTTTTTACGAAATGTGAAAATAGTGTTTTACCGCTTTGTATCTGAAGTTATGTATTAAGGTTGTATGAAATTACAAATGACTTTGAGAAAGGAAAATAATTCTTTTGTGACACGCTTGAATATAATTTGAGTGAATTTAAAATCCAGTATTTGCAGTGGTTTCGAATCCTCCCATTTTTTAAGTTATGAAAATCATGTACAGTATCTGAAGCATTTATGAATAGTTGGACTGTTTCTGTACAAATCCAGTTTTAATGACTCTGCAGGTTGTAGACCCTGCATGTGTTGCATGGTACCGTGGGTTGTGTAGCATGGTGACTAAAAATTTAGGCTGGTAAGGACTGCTGGAGGTTATCTGGTCTGCTGTAAGCAGAACTAGCTTTAAAGGTAGGACAGGTTGGTCAGGGCCATTTGAGTTTTGAAAATTTGCGAAGTTTATCTGGTTGGGATTTTCTGTGTTGCGTGTTTTGGCTGTTGCTTCGTGTCTTGCTGCACACTGATGAGAAGAGGCTGGATCTGCTCGTCTTAGTACCGCTTTTAGCTAGTGGCAGACTGCAGGTAGCGCCCCGGTTAGCCTTCTGTTGTCCAGGCTGAAGAAACGTAGTTCCCTCAGACTTTTCGTGTCACGTGCCTGCAGGACTTTATGGGCACTCTGCTGGACTCGTTCAAGTTTTTCTGTATTTCCTTTTTTTTGGTGGTGGGGGGAGGGTGTGTGGCAAAACTGGACACAGTATTTCAGATGGGAGCTCACAAGTGCTGAGTAAAGGGGAATAATCGCTTTTGTTGACCTGCTTGCCTGCATTGCAGCTAACGTGAGAGTGGTGGCTGTATTAACTGTACGTGTATGGCCACAGTCCAACAATTGCTTTAAGCTGACTGAAGCACTGCTGCCTTCCCTTGTACTTAACTACCCAGCTCCCTCATTCCTCTTCCCTCTTGTGTGCTGGCACTAGCGCCCTTGTAGCCCCATAGCAAGCCAGAACCAAATCAAGAAGCTAAACCCAAGTTGAAGCAGATCAATGTATTTTGTCAGATCAATTTTCTGTTCCAGGCGACTGTTCAAAGCCTTGAGCGGACTCGGGGAAGGTGGATGCGAGGGCGCAGGACCGCTCTCTTCCTCTTTTGTTGGCCTGCGCTCTGTAGTAGGTGAGAGTGTTGAAAGGAAGGCAGGGCCTTTAAGGCTGAGTTGTAGCAGTCCCCCAGAGGGTCGGCCTGTGTGACTGGGATTTCCTTGTCGGTTTTATTACTTTCACCTTTTCTTACAGTCTGTCTGGGAGCGTGCGATAAAGGGCACTCTGATTATTTCTCAAAAGGGATGGGCAGTGCTGCTGCCACAAGTACCTGTGACCCAAGTTGAAGTATATGCTGGGTTCACCAGTGCAGTAGCATCGGTATGAAATTAAACAGTAGAGGCTTTGCTAATAAGTTACAGGGAGTATCTGTGCTGGGTTGTGACTAATTAGTAAGGATTGCCCTTTGTAAATTAGTTGGATGCACCAGCAGGGCTGAGTTTGGCCTACTTACGATAAACTGATTTTTTTTGTATGTGTGTGGCTGTTTGTTTGTTTGTTTGTTTTTTTAAGACACTGTAGAACAGTGTTGATGATAATTAGCTATTTGTTAGGCTACATTGTAACAGCTTTCCAGCAGGTTGTATAAATCTTCCCAATGTGTATTCTCCCCCAGCTGTCTCTAGTGTGGGCTCTTGTCAGACCCTGGGTGCACTGATGGGCCCTGGTGGCCCAGACGAGCCTCACCTGGAGCCTGTGCCCACACCCTTTGTCCACCGGCTGAAGCCTCCGTCAACAGAAGTGAGTCACTCTTCAAGAGCCTAGGCCAGTGGTCTCCAAATGTTTTTGATTGCACACCCCTGTTGGTAAAAGTTTTTTGAGCATGCACCTGCAATATATGTATATTTATTTACAAATTACATGCATGTACTACTAAAGTTCTAATATATTCTTTTTACACCCCAGTGGATTGTCCGGTGCACACACCCTACTTTGGAGACCACTGGTCTAGGCTGCATAACTCTAATCCTCTAATTCCACTCACTATGTCGAGTTTTATTTTCAAACTGTCTTGGCTTAATACGGTTTATACCCATTTCATCCATCAATCATTGATTTGGCCCGCTATATGCTAACAAGCACTGAGGAGGACAGAATTTGCATAACTTATGTATAGAAAAACTGAAAAGTCGGCAACAATAGCAGCAAACTTTTCTACCATTTGTACTGTAGAAAACATGTTAGGAGAATTTCACAGGATAGGCTTGCATTTTTTAACGTTTAAATGATCATCTCTGTCAAGGTCATGTGTTGCTGAAGTTGCCCTCTTTTCTAAATAGACTGAACGAGCAGTTGCTTTTGGGTGTGCCAAGACTCGGTCTGATTGTGCACCTCCTCTGTTGCTGTCCTGAAGTTAACAGGACACTAATCCTCACTGAAAACCTGCATCAGTTAAAAAGATTTAAGCCTGCAGTTATGTGGTTATGTAGATCTTGGGTACGTGTGGTGGAATAGGAACAGAATTTAGTCTGAATAGGTAGGATTGTGGCTTGGTTGCAGTCTTGATTTTTCTTTCACAGACCACGTACCCCTACGTGTGCTGTTTAAATTGCGTGTTCGTCCTCTGGTATTTCACAAAAGCACTGCCATGCAGCATCATGTTAGTGTAGTGTTACGTAGCCATCGTGGGGGGATATTGAGATGGGAGCGATCTGTCTGTGCTTTATTTGCAGTTTTCAAGGTGCAGGAGCACGCAGCCCCTTAGCCTGTGAAGGCTGATCAGAACAACTTCTGAACACAGCAAGAGCTGTGCATGATAGGTGTGTTCGTGACTTTGTGAAGGTACATTCATCAGCTGTATAAAAACTTGGTAATGGTTTTATACAAATTAACTCTTTGGTAAACCAAAATTTAAAAAAGAAAAGGTGACATAATATTTCTTTCTCATGTGTGTATAGAATTCCGCTAGGATGACAAGAACGTTGTTAAAGCTTGTTAGGAAGATGCATTTCTGGAGGGGACTGGTTGAGATTCTTGGTGTTTATCAAAAATGTGGCTGTTTTCTTTGGGTTTTATTGTCTGTTGTAAACTGGTAGGAGTTTACAGCATGTTGGGTAGGTGTTTCTTGTATCATATTTGTGAAATGAGGGTAAACAAAAAATTATTCTTTCTAATAAAGCCAACTGCATGTTCAGCTAAAGGGCTGAATAGTGAAGAATATGTATTGCCATTAAGATTTTCTCTCATTGGTGTTTTCATGCAATTTATTTTCCTTCTGATAGTTACGTGCAGGTTTTCAAGAGTTTAGTGAACTTACCAAATTTGTCTAATTTGTGTTAGTAGTTTTAATACCCACAGGAGTACTGATTGAACAAAGTTCTATGTGGTCACTTTCCATAACGTTGAACCCTTTTTGTAGTATAGCCATAGTGAATATTTGGTTTGATAAAGCAAAGACATTTTCTTTTATTTTATTTAAATAACAATGCAGTATGGGATGGGATTTTCAAAAGTAGACGTGCAGTGTGAAAGCAAAGATCCTGTTGACTTTCGATGGAGCTGATTTTTACTTTTGGTTAGCTAGGAGTCTTTGAAACCTTGCTCTTGAGAGATGGATGTGCTGTTTAGCTGTTAGAGGAAGTAACCGCTTTCTGTAAGTAGTACTAACAGTGCAGTTAAAGCAGAATGCTAATCACTTAATGCAAATTACTTATTAATTGGTTCTTACTAATGCACATTTACATTTCAATTTTGTGACATCATAAAATGTCATGTTACTTGCTTAGCATTAATTTGCCAGATCAGTGCTCGTGCTGGTGGCTGTACGCAACAGTGAGCAGATGTAATACTGAATCATGAGAGAAATTATTTTTCTTAGGATGCATAATCACCTCATGAATGCTGATTTTTGTCGACATTTGAGGTAGTTCTCCATAGCCGTGCTTTGTTTTTCTGTTTTCCCAGAGAGGTGATGCTGAGGGATCCTTATGGTGATGTATGCTCTGCTTCTGCTTCACCCTCTCTGTAAGCTAAAGCACAGGAGATTGAAGAAAAAATCTGAATGAGGCTATGCAGTATAGAGGATAGAGTGCCCTCTGCTAGTCTAAAGTATAAACCAGTTTCAGGATCGGTGGAGTATAGAAGGATGTCAGGAAAGAGGTTACAGAATCACAGGACAGCTGCAGTGGGAAGGGATGGCTGGAGATCACTCCATCCACTGTCCTGCTCACAGCAGGCTCTGCCAGAGAAGGCTGCTCAGGGCTGTGGTCCAGCTGCGTTCTGGGTATCTCCAAGGATGAAGACTCCACAACCTTGCTGGAAAACCTGTGCCAGTATTTGACTACCCTGAGAGATCAAAAAAAAAAAAATATTTTTTTTCTTACGTTTAAATCTTTTTTGTTTGTTTTTTTCAATTTGTGCCCCTTGCGTCTTGTTCATTCACTGGATACCACTGAGAAGAGTTTGGCTCAGTCTTCTTTACACCCTCCCACCAGGTCGTTGTACACATGGATAAGATTCTCCCATAGCCCTCTGTTCCCCAGACAGTCCTGGTGCTCTCAGCCTCTTGTGTAACAGACGCTTCCAGTCCCTTCGTCGTCTTAATCATTATGGAGATCTGTATGAGGGAGAGCCGGAAGAATGATTCATGTGGATCTGGTCAGGGACAGTAAGTTTCTATTTGGCAAGAAGTAAGAGAGAGAGCAAAATGAATTAAAGCCAAAACTATATTAATAAATTTGAGAAACTATATTAATAAATCTGAGTGATAAGTATAATAGCAGACTTTTTAAGGGAAGCTGAGAAAAAAACAAGCACAGAATGCACAGTGATCAATTTGATGTGATTTGAAGGTACTGTGAAGATGAGATTGGATAACTGAATGGAAGCCAGGGCACCAAGAGGTTTAGGAAATGCTAGCATCAGTTGATAATTGAACTGGTGGATTAGAAGGGATCTTTACAGAGAGAATAAAGGAGGATAAAGTGGTCCTGGAAGTTACTGACGGGGAAAAGGGAGAAGGTATAGTCTCAGATGACATTCTGAGAATTATGGTGAACAGGAGAACCAGGATATGCAAAGAGAAGCTTCGAAGGAAGAGTGATCGGAGGAAAGAGTGATGGAATGTGTTTGGTACAGGCAGCGCCCGACCGAGTAGGCAGTGCGTAAGGGAGTTGGTGGTCGTGATATTGTGAGGCTAAAAATGCTCTGCACCCAATGAATGGATGCTTACATTCAGTATGGCTAATGCAAATGAATTCTCCACCCGCTGTTAAAAGGACTGTCAGAACTCTGTACTATTAATCACAAATTTGTTTATTTGTGAGTGTTGTTGAGGGGAAGCTGGAAGTGGCCACATTGTCACTAGCTAAGAAAGATCTGCTAGAAAATAGCATTCTTTTTAATGCTTTGTAATGTCTTGGCTGTGGTTTTGGTTCTAGCCTGTAACAGCACCGTCATGATACTGACTTAAATTTGTTTACCTTTTTGGCTGGTGGGTATTTTAGCCACTAATTTGTAACAGTCTTTGTAAGTTCTGTAGTGTTTGGTTATTCCCTTGCTGGGATTAGCTGGGAGTAAATTCCTGTAGAAGCATTTTAATTGGAGTCTTGAGATTGCATTCAGTGTTGATTTTTTTTTTTTTTTAACTACCTTTTTTTAAGTCATAGAAATTCTGTTTAATCAGTTTGGTTAATTATTTGTCTTTCTTCAATTTAGAATTCTAAAAAAATAACCCTAAATAGTAAAAAATTGCATGGGATTTTCTATATCATTACATGTGACTGAATTTGATTTTGAGATAAATCAATGGACCTCTGTAGAAGGTGCAGGTTTATTTAAGAACTTTGTCAATAGTAGCCATCTGTCAATTTCATAAATTGTTTATTAAAAAATACTGAGATATTCTAAATTGGTTTTATTGTTGAAAGCAATCTTTTGTCTGACACCTGTCAAATATCCGTCCTCTCCCTTTTTGTTCTAGTTGTCATGGATGATGACGATGATGAATCCTGTCTCCTTGATCTTATTGGGTAAGTTTTCCTTAAGCAGTTCTTTCAGAAAAGTTGGGAAAATAATTTTGCAAAATCGTCTTCTAGAAGGTGATTCTATGTCAGTATTGTCTCAAGACGAGGTGACTTGCAAATGAAATGAGTAGCTATGCTTCAGTTCCTCCATGTGGAGATGTGTGTATCACAAAGCCTTCAATCCCGTGTATGCTAGCTGACAGTCTACTTGCTGGCGTTCTCAAGAGAGGCGGAGGAATGAGTGTGCACGGAGTTTGGGTTCTCTTCTCAGCTAGTGGTAATACCAGGTCAGTGCTGAAGCACGTTACTAGGGATGTTGTTACAAACTTCATTGCAAAGAACTATTTTTTTGATTTAAAAAAATAAAGATCTCAATTTTTTGAGTAGAAGAACTAGATCCTTTTTTAACACTATGGTTGTATTTTAAAGGGAAAAGTGAAGTTATTCTTTCCTTAATTATAAATACTTAATTTCTACTAATAACATGCATTTGCATAAAAATGTTAGAAAAATAGAATTGCTACACAGTACCATTAAGTATTCACAACAGACAAGAATTTATAAGCATTTTGCTCAAATATAGTTGATTTTAATAAAATTGGGGATTTTAAATGTGTTTTTTTTTGTTTTGGTTTTGGTTTTGTTTTTTTGGCATTATTTCCATAACAGATTTATTTGGAGGTTCATAATTCCATATGGGAATCTCAAAAAATAATTAGGATAGTTGAAGCATGAGCAAGACTTTTGTGGATTGTATATGTGACGAGTTACCTTCCTTTGGCTAATACGTCAGTAGTCAAGAACAGATAATATGCTCTAATGCTTTTAAAACCTAAGAAGAAAATTGAACATTTCATATACGATACTTTGTTCAAACTCTGCCACAAATTAGTATGGTATCAGTCTCATAGCAGCTACTAAAAGATCGTCTCTGCTTCATGCAAGAGTTTTTTACTGTCTTAAATGTAGTAAATAAACACGCCTTCTACCTTTCTCACGCACTCAAAGCTTCCAGCAAAACCAATGAGAGCTTTAACTTCAGAAAAAACAAAGTATCACCACAGTGGCTGCTGAACTTTGGGGGTTACTCTGTGGATGCTATAGCGAAAGCATTGCCAGTAATGGCTCACAGTTAGGTTCCGTGAAGTATACTGTGCAAGATTACTGATTGTAGCCATATGAAAACACATCCTGCTTGAAACATAAAGATGATAATTGACTGCGTGGGACAATTAAGTGCTCTGTCATGAGCATGAATCATGAGGGTCCTGGTACAAGTTCACAGGTGGTCCAGAAAATGAAGTGCTCTCTATACAGATGAGTGTTTGTGTGAAAAATTACAGTGGTGTTCTTGCTGCTGGCAGCAATTATTGTCTTCAGCATCTAGAAGAATGGAAAACAGCATTTTTTTTTTCCATCTGATCTTTGATTTCGGTAAGTGCCTTCTAAAATTCCTTCCTTACTAAAGACAATATTTAAGATGATGAAGTGTTCTTCATTTTTAATTGCATTTTTCATGATTTAAAACCAGTGAATGTAATTAGTATTAAATGGCTTGGTTATTTATCAATAAAACTCATAAGCATGATAGAGCCCTATATGAGATCATGAGTTCTGTTCTCCTTAATTCTTGAAATTTAGTGTAATCTACTATGAAAATGACATTTTCATTTGAAAATATATGTAACCACGTCTGTGTTGTAAGTATAACTGTACCATAAAGTCCCTGCCAAGTACTGTCTGTTTAACATGTCTTTTGTAAACATATTGTCGTGGTTTAACCCCAGACAGCAACTAAGCACCACGCAGCCGCTCGCTCACTCCCCCACCGGTGGGATGGGGGAGAGGATTGGAAGAGCAAAAGGGGAAAGCTTGTGGGTTGAGATAAGAACAGTTTAATAACTAAAGTAAAATAAAAATAGAACAGTAGTAGTAGTAATAATAATAATAATAACAGCAAGTAATAATAGTACAATAGTAATACAAAGCAAGCAATATACTCTACAATGGCTCACCACCTGCCGACCGATGCCCAGCCCGTCCCCCAAGCAGCGATCGTTGCCCCTCCCCCGGCTAACTCCCCCAGTTTATATACTGAGCATGACGTCACATGGTATGGAATAGCTCCTTGGCCAGCCTGGGTCAGCTGTCCTGGCTGTGCCCCCTCCCAGCTTCTTGTGCACCCGGCAGAGCATGGGCAGCTGAAAAGTCCTTGACCAGCTTGAGCGCCACTTAGCAACTACTTAGCAAGAACAAAACATCAGGGTATCGTCGACGTTGTTCTCACCCTAAACCCAAAACACAGCCCCATACCGGCTACCAAGAAGAAAATTAACTCTATCCCAGCTGAAACCAGGACAGTATCCACCCCTTATTCCATAACATTTACGTCATGCCCAGGTCCCACATTATCCAACATATCCTCATTAACGACCACCCCCTTCCTTTCCTTTGATACAATACACGAGTATCATTCCCCATGCTATCTCTCTAGAACATTTGTTGCGTTCATTTAGTTTATGACTTTGGGATTCATCTGTCATAACGGTCTTTTCTGGGCAGGAGAGGTAGTGCGTGGTGTTGGATTGTAGCATGCTGAAGCCAGTTCTAGTTCGATCATCTCTGCACTTTGCTTCATTAGTTTGGGTGATTCTTGCTGTATACTGTTGATGTGTCATATAGCAATCACAGAAATAATGACATACAGTATTACATAGCAACAAAGATTATATAATCCAGTTCATTGGCTATTTTCACCCAAAATCAAATCTGCTTGAGGTACACATCGGACTTCCCCATCCTCCTGCATCACCCACCAAGTGCACCCAGGTCCTTGAGCAAAAGCAATCCCACGAATGCGTTTACCTTTGCCTAAGGCGGGAGTAACCCAGACTGTCTTCCCCATCATATTTTTTATGTGCACTACAGGGACTTTATCCCCTTCCACAGTACGTAAAAGTTTTGACTGGGCAGGGCCAGCTCGATTGGCAGATCCCCTGGTGTTGACTAACCAGGTGGCCTTTGCTAAATGTGTATCCCAATGTTTTAAGTGTTCCACCGCCCATTGCTCTCAGTGTAGTCTTTAACAGTCCATTGTATCGTTCTGTTTTCCCGGAGGCTGGTGCGTGGTGCTTAGTTGCTGGCTGGGGTTAAACCACGACACATATGAATGCAATCTGTTTTTTAAATTAAAAAAAAGAGGAATAGAGGTGTATTTGTGCTTTTCGAAGACTAGTTGTAAGCCTGAAAGATCTTTAACCTGTTCCTCTTTCTTTTCTAGGATGATCAAGAGAGAAGAGAGATGTTTTGAATTATTTTTTTTTTACATTAGAATCTCCAGCTTCTCAAAAATGTTTTATTATTACTTGTTAATCAATAAAGATGTTTTAAAATCAAAAAACTCCATGTCATTTTACTCTTCATGCTAATGGACATGTTGGGAAATGCTGTATAATTGTTGTATTAAAATAAACCCATGTAATGCAACCTTTCAGTGTTTTTTAGTTGGTCTGTATGTGCAGTTAGAGTAGTGTATTTTTGATTTCTTTGACTTTCCAACACTCATTCTATCAGACCACATTTTTGATACAAGTTTTATTCAGTGATAGTGCTAAGTTAATGAAATATACTGAAGTTGTATTTCATAATATTTAATCAGTTATTTCTATGGTTGATTTTACTTGGAAAAGGTGCTGCTTTTTTCTCCAGGTGAAGGGACTGTTACTCTGGCAAGCATAAGTTTTTGTTAACTTATGTTAAGGGTGGCAGAAAACATGTTAAAGATTGAGGTTTGTAAATACCCTGTTGACTTAGTAGCTCAACAGGCATTGTAGTTCATCTCTGTAGAAGAGATGGTACCTGTTGTAGTTCTCATGTTATTTGGTGGTAGCATTTTCCTTAGGTTTTGTACTATATGCTGTCGTAAAATACTGTATGTTTTAAGAGGATATGAGTAATACCCTCACAAAGAGAAGTAAAGTAGAGTGCAACTAAAGTTTTGTGATTAACATAGTTTATTGCTTGAAATGTCTTGGTACAATGACAGCAAATACGATCAACATCTGAAAATTATGCTGATACAGAAACACAGATCTTCAGATGGTGTAAACTTTCAGCTTTGCATTGGAGTCAGTGAAAGAAATGTGTTTTTACTATAAACCTGATTTATATGAATACAGTATCTAGCTTAGTTAAATTAGCCTCATTAGCAGAAAGAGCTTCCTAAAAAGTGGTAACTTTTTTTTTTCCTCCCTTAAGGGACCCACAGGCGCTGAATTATTTTCTACATGGACCTAGTAGTAAATCTGTAAGTAGCATTCCTGTGTATTAGACATACGTAAGCTTCATTGAGTGTATTATTTCTAAACATGTTTTTTGTCTTTTACCAGAGCAATGAAGACTTGACTAATGCAGAATATTCTGTAGCCAACTCAAATTCAATTTTCGCCAACTCCAATGTAAGTGATCAGGAGATAAATTATATTTGTATTGAGGTTGTGTGCTCCTGTTGTGGCTTTACTTGGCTTTTATAAAAATGAATGAAGTAGATGTGGGTTTTGACCCTTTTCATTTGAAAATTCTGAATGCTAACATAGAACCACTTCATACTGTTAATATTTTAAGTATTTCATTGGGTTTTCAGTGGGGAATGAATCAAAAGATACTGCACTGTTGGGCCGTGTTTCATAAATATGTAAAACAGCTTGCTGAGCAGTGAAAATATTCTCTGGTGTAACTCCCTCCAGTAAACTGGACTTGTAATTTTAGTGATTGTAGGTGTAGTAGTGCTCAAATGTAGACCTTGAAAGTTAGTCATTCGTACATTTCCTGTGTATGTTAGGATGGTTTTGTTTCTTATTTCTAAGTAGAAACTGAGCTAGCAATTTTTTTAAATTAATGAATGGGGTTTTTTTGTTCTTTGGACTGAACAGCTAGCTTGAATGTTTCCTTCCTGTAACTTCAGTGCTAGGGAAGTCACTTTAAATTCATTCAGTGTTGCAAGTAGTCTTCAGTATTCTTTCTTCGCCAGGAGTGTATTGCAGCCCTGGATCAAGTTTTACCCAGTGAGGTTGTGGAATCCCCATCCTTGCAGATAAAGCCAAGGCTGATCTGCTCTAGTGCTGGCAGTAGTCCTGGTTTGAGTAGAAGGTTGGACTAGGTGACTTCCAGAGATCCCTTCTGACCCACGTTTCTTTGATTTCATTGGTGTGTTTTTTAAAAAGCATGAATTCTTCATCCCACAATTCAGTTATTTGAACACATAGAGTAGGGTTTCCTTGGTAATTCCTCTTTCTGTTGTACTGTTGTTTTGACTCTGTCTGTTTGTCCTGTGTTCCTAACGGATATGTGGATATGGTTGTAGGTGTGTAGAGACTGTTAAATAATTGACATAAATAAATCCTGAAAACTGTTTATCTGTGTGTAGAGAACTAGTGACTTTTCTGTAGCCACAGTAGTGTGATGTGGAGTGTTTGCCCTGTCATTCCCTTTTTTCGGCTGGGATAGAGATTTTCTTCACAGTAGCTGGTATAGTGCTGTGTTTTGGATCTACTATGAGAATAACGTAGATAGCACACTGATGTTTTAGTTGTCGCTAAGTAGTGCTTACACTAGTCCAGGACTTTTCAGCTTCCCATGCTCTGCCAGGTGCACAAGAAGCTGGGAGGGGGCACAGCCAGGACAGCTGACCCAGACTGGCCAAAGGGCTATTCCATACCGTATGATGTCATGCTCGGTATATAAACTGGGGGGAGTCGGCCAGGGTGGGGTCCACTGCCTGGGGAGGGGCTGGGCATTGGTTGGTGAGTGGTGAGCAATTGCATCATGTATCACTTGCTTTGTATATTATTATTATTAGTAGTACTACTACTACTGATTTACTTTATTTCAATTATTAAACTGTTCTTACCTCAACCGATGATTTTTCTCACTCTTCCGATTCTCTCCCCCGTCCCACTGGGGAGGGGGGAGTGAGCAAGCAACTGTGTGGTGCTTAGTTGCTGGCTGGGGTTAAACCACAACACCCTTTCAATATCATTCTTAAATATTGTAGAAGAAACATACGTTGAGTGACAGTTCTTTCTCCAGATAAGCTGGTTGAGATAATGGTGGGGAAGCGGGGTACCAACAGTAATAGGGTGTGCCTAATTTTCAGCTCATCAGGAACAGTGGTTTCAACTTGGTACCAGGCTAGCCATTATCAGACAGCAGCTTCCTCTATGCAGCATGGCAGACGTGGGTTTTGAGGACTCATCCTAAGAAAAATGAGGTTATGGGGGGAAAAGGGTGACGTATGACATGTATTCGTCATAGCCTAGACTTCCTAGTTGTTCTTTGTAGAGATTATTCTGACAAGCATGAGTAGGTGGGCAGGAGTCAGGGGTGTATTTTCAGAAAGTGAGTTTTTGGAGTCATTTTGAGAGGGAGTGGGAGATTCTGGGCAAGGCGGGATTGTTGCATAGGGAGTAGCAGTTGGGAGAAACAAAAATACTTGGTGAAAGCCAAAAGAGCTTTCTGGGGTATGAGTTTGGGGGGGTAGGTAATCTAGAAGGTAGGTGATCAGAGGAGCAGGGATTTCTAGTGTGTGTTCCTAGAATGGCTTACTGCATTTTCATTCTCCAGCACTTGTTCCTCTCGTGCTCTGTTCTCATCCTTTTCTATCTTCATAATGAATACCAATGCCATCTTCTCTTCCCTCCCTCGCATGAGAGCCCTCTGCTGACCTAAGTAAAGAACAACTTGATTGCAAAGATAGATTCTTACAGCGCATTGTGAAGGAATAAGGAGTATCTGAAAGATTAATAGAAATAGATGGTTTCACAGTCCCTGCTCATAATGTAAGATACCTGAAAATAAAAAGGCTTCTGAGTTTTCAGTCATTAAAATTTTTGCAGATAATGAAAGTTCTGTATCCAGAACATACATTTGTATGTGTCCAGAATTGCTACCATGAAGTAGGATTGACTCTCTTGATGCCCGTCTCATGCCTTTCAGTGGCAGAGTTTACAAATTTAGTGTCAAGGGTTCAGCGCCTCAGCTGGTAAGCATGCTCAGCCAACACCTAACAGAAACAAGATTAAGTTCCCGCTGACTGAAGGATGAGAAAGCAGTGGCCACTCTTCCGCCCTTCCCGCCCTGCCCTCCCCCGCCCCGAGTTGAATGATTGCATACCACCCCTGCTGATTCCAGGTTGGTTTCCTTGGGTGGTCATCAGTCTCTGTTATAACCCTCATGAGAGGGTTCTTCAGCCATTGTGTTACTACCTGGGTTGTACTTGGTGACTGCTTCCACCTTCCTATTATAGTATAGAAGAATAGCTTAAGAGAGCAGAATGTTCATGGAGCCAGCGAGAATAAGACTCTTGTTGGTAAGCAGATTCAAGAAGTTGCAGAGGCACTGATTTCTTGTTGAAATTAATATGGTATTCTGCATGGCTGTTCTGAATCTGGGCAGCACTGATGCAGATGTTAATTTGAAAGGTCCCTGGTTCCAGTTTAAGCACATAAAATTGTTTTTGGATGTTAAACAGTCCTGAGAGCAGGGAATGAAACTTGGGATTCTTCATTCCAGTGGGAGAGTTTCAAGCTATTAATACTGATTGCATGTGATATTATTTATTATTACTATTGCTATTATTATTAGTAGTAGTAGTAGTTGTATTGTTAGTGCTAACCGGAATAGCATTAACTGGAGCCCTCTAAGCTACACAGTCATGAAAGATTTCAGATTGGTCATTGTCACTGGAGACAAGTTACAGATGCAATAGGGAATTCTGCACAAGAACCTGACAGTTGTAAGTCCTAATAACACCCTAGTTAGTGATTCCTTTTTGCTCTGCCTGATGGTTGCTAGGTACAGTTGAGAACCTGATCTGTAATTTTAGGTGTTCATGAGATGCAGGCATCAAGGCGTTTAAGTACTACTTTAATTCCTTCTGTTAACATTAGATGTAAAAAAGTTTATTGTAATTTTATAATGGTGTTTTGAAAATATTTTACTGAATTTTAAGAACAATCTCTTAATATTTTAAAACATGATGGAAGTTTCATAAACTACACAGGCTGATTAAGAAACAGATTGGGGTAAAATTCTGAATAAATATGCTTGAGAAACTGAAGTTAGGGTGGGGACATCATTGCATGTGATAATTACGGCTTGCAGCATCTTCACACTGTTTATACGAGGTGAAAAGAAGCGTCTATGACCTTCAAGGAGTGAAGGCTCAGAGTATGAAGGTGGCTGATAATTTCACACCCCCATTTTGCATTTATCCTGACCTAAAAAGAAATGGGATGTTGTCTTTGAATAGTTGAGATGTGATTTGGCAATTTAGAAAGGTGTGCTCTGTCTAACTTAAAACTATTGCAAGTGTTATTATGCATTTAAATTCGTCATTCCACCTGTAGAAACCTGATAGCTTGTGTCGTCTAGAGTTTCTGGACATAGTTTTGTTTTAGGAAAATTTTACTGACAGTAGGCCGGAGTAAAGTAGGTTCTGATTTTCCTTGTCACATTATTTATGGATGTAGATGTGACGGATTTTTTTCGTTCAAGGTGCCACTTAATATTTGCTGTCGTTTCAATGTTTATAGTTCTCTGTAATCTTTTTACTAGTATAAACCACAAAATCTGTAGCTTTTTTCCTTACTGCTTTGTTTCTAAAATTTTTCCTAACAAAGAATTAGTGTAATTCGTTAACTTTATGAAATGGTCACTAGTTTGCACTGTGTCACTATAGAAATATTGGTAGGATTTTGGAGATGGGTCTCATTTGATAGAGGAAGTCAGTGAAGGAGCAGCTTTCTCCTGCCTTTTCTCTGCCACTACTGTTGCTACTGAAACCTTGCCCCAAATTGAGTTACAGTGGAGGTCTTTTCGCTCCTCCGTTCTTTTATCCTTTTGTCCATACAGTGCTCAGCTTGAGGAAGGGAAAATGGTACTTCAAGAGCATGTCACATCCTCTTGAAACAGTGCAGCTGCAGAGCTGAGTGCTGTGGAATTGGGAGATTTGAGAAGTGAAAGGAGAGTAGTGTCTCCAGCAGTCCGTTATGAGGGCATGAGTGGGATGTGAGTGACGCACATGTTAATGCTGGCCCACTGTATGGGATGAGTGTCACCTTATATACATACTATGCAAAGAATACAATTTTGTAAAGAAAGTTTGTTTGCATGAAAAAAAGCTTAATGGGGAAACAAGGTAGAGCTTGGAATTTGTGAAAATGATTTATTTCTTGTTTTGCATTTCAGAACACTGATCCTAAGTCGGCTGTAAAAGGTGTAAGCGGTCAGCTTGGAGAGGGGCCTAGTGATGGACTGCAGCTGTCCAGTAGCCTTCAGTTTCTTGAAGATGAACTTGTATCTTCTCCTTTACCTGATCTTACTGAGGATCAGCCTTTTGATATTCTTCAGAAGTCCTTGCAGGAGGCCAATATTACTGAACAGACTTTGGCAGAAGAGGCATATTTGGATGCCAGTGTAGGTTCTAGCCAACAGTTTGCACAAGCTCAGCTTCATCCTTCTTCATCAGCATCCTTTACTCAGGCTTCTAATGTTTCTAATTACTCAGGTCAGACGTTGCAACCTATAGGAGTTACTCAAGTGGTACAGCAACCTGTTGGAGCATCTTTTGCAAGCAATACAGTCGGTGTGCAACATGGCTTTATGCAACATGTCGGAATTAGTGTTCCCAGCCAGCATTTGTCTAACAGCAGCCAGATCAGTGGTTCTGGGCAGATACAGCTAATTGGTTCATTTAGTAATCAACCTTCCATGATGACCATTAATAACCTTGATGGATCGCAGATAATACTGAAAGGCAATGGTCAACAAACACCTGCAAACATGAGTAGTGGCCTCTTGGTTCATAGACAAACTCCAAACGGTAACTCGCTGTTTGGTAACTCAAATTCAAGTCCAGTAGCACAACCAGTAACCGTTCCATTTAACAGCACAAATTTTCAGACGTCATTGCCTGTCCATAATATCATCATTCAAAGGGGTTTGGCACCAAACTCTAACAAAGTTCCCGTTAATATCCAACCAAAGCCTATCCAGATGGGTCAGCAGACTGCTTACAATGTGAATAACTTGGGAATGCAGCAACATCACGTACAGCAAGGGATTCCGTTTGCTTCTGCAAACTCACCTCAGAGTTCAGTAGTTGGTCCTCATATGTCTGTTAATATTGTTAATCAGCAGAATACAAGAAAATCAGTTACACCTCAGACAGTTAGCAATGCTGGAGGTAGTATTGTGATCCATTCTCCTATGGGACAGCCTCATGCACCTCAAAACCAGTTTCTCATACCTACAAGTTTGTCTGTTAATTCTAATTCAGTTCATCACGTCCAGGCCATAAATGGACAACTTCTTCAGACTCAGCCTTCCCAGCTGGTTCCTAGCCAAGTGTCTGCTGAGCATGTAATGCTCAACAGGAACTCTACAAACATGCTAAGAGCCAACCAGTCGTATTCAGGACAGATGCTGAATAATCAGAACACAGCTGTTCAGCTTGTTTCGGGCCAGACATTCACAGCTCCTGGAAACCAAGTCATAGTAAATCATGGAACTTCACAAATTGTTGGTGGACAGGTGCCACTGCAGCAGGCATCACCAACGGTGTTACATTTGTCACCCAGTCAAGCTAATGTTTCTCAAGGTAGATCGAATTTTACTACGATGTCACCTGGGCAGTCTACAGTCTCAAACATGTCAGCTTCTAATCGATTTGCTGTTGCAAGTTCTTCTGGTTCAGTACATCCTAGCTTGGGACCATCAGTTCAGTCTGTCGCATCGGGAGGAAACTTTACTGGAGATCAGCTGACACAGAACAGAACTCAAGTTCCCATCAGTGCATCGCATCGTCTTCCAGCATCCTCTTCCAAATCTGTCAGCACCTTCAGTCACACGTCAGTTGGAGTAACACAGCAACAGTTCGCCTTTGGTCAGGTATGAAAGCTGCTTGAGAATGTAGCCAAAGAAATGCTTATAAGCTATGTTAAAATCTGGTTAGCAACGTATTAAAGTTGGTGTTAATACAGCGAACACTAATTTTGCTAGTTTGTATTGTTACAAATACTGTGGAACTGCTGAAAATTACTGTAAACCAGAGACATCATTTCACTCGGTATTTTCTAAAGTCTATCACCGAGTGAATGAGTCTGTCACTTTCATTAATTCAGACGATTTTGTTGGTGATTTATAGTAATATTTTCAAAACTGCTTAGCACTGATCTATTTCTGCTCCCATTTAAGGGAACGGACATTGTAAGATTACACAACTATGAGCTCTCCTGAAAATCTTAACCATAGAGCTAGCTGTAAAGGCTCGGGTACATTCTTAGCACTTATAAGTCTTTCGACCTCACTGAAAACTATGCATGTGTTTTCAAGGTTTGACCTATTCAAATTAGAGATGAAAAGGTTTCTTGGGTTTCTCTTTTCTATTTACCATACAAAATTAATCTGTTAAAGCTTAACCTTTTTGGCATTTTGTCCACTGTAGTTTTGTGTGTCTGGAGCAGTTAGTTTTCAAATTTGAAGCAAAGACAAGGCAAGAGGTGTTTCTGAGAATCCTTAAGAGAAAATACATTTTAAAGCAGTTTGTAAGTGTAACATTTAAAAAATACTTTTTCTAAGAAGAGGCCTACTTAGTAATAATTTAAAAAAATTCCTGAATTTACTTTTAAGGTGAGAACTGGTCTTTTTTTGTTCTGTTGATGCAGCTGCAGTATATATTCAGCTCAAGTTTGCCGGTTTTCATAAGTGAACTTCCAAAATCTGCCAATATTTAACTCAGTGACTTGTCACACAATTAGCAACAAGCTATTATTCTGCTTCTGTACTTTTTTTGCCTTTTTTTTTTCTTCCTTGATCATTATAAAATACTGATAATCTCAGAATGCATTGGCACTAATTATCTTAGATCTTTCTCTTTTCCCAAAGGTCTAATGGATTTTTTTTTTTTTAACCAAGACCAAAATGGGCAATGAAATAATGTGTCTTAGAAAATAATGTGTATTTAGAAAATAAGGGCGAACATATTGTAGAACCACATTATTAGTCTTTGCCAAAACTGCTAGTACAGGTTGTAACATTTTGTTGGCAGATGAGTAATTTGAGGCCTGCCTGACTGTCTCTTCATGTGTCCACATCTTCCTATTTGTAGGATGTGTGCTGGGTCAGTGAGTTTCAGCAGTTATAAAAACATAATACTTCTTATTGCTGTAAAAGATCATTTTGGTTATGTGCTGAAATTTCAGAGCTGAAAATGGAAACTACAGAGGACAAATTTTGCTGTTTGCTAGAATCTTTTTCGTTTGTTTGTACTTGCATTTTAAGTATTGTACTGTATTGTAAACCATCTATCATTTAGTCACTAAACACTGGGCAGTTTGATCCCCTGTATTTTTTTGTTGTGGAGACAGCTTATTTAGTCCCCTTGCAGTTTTGAGACTCTGAAAAGCTGAGCTTGTAGTGGTAAATCACGGTTCTTCTGGACTGTAACTGGTGTATATTTGTACTACTAGTGTAATTTGTATTCCTCTCTGATTTACTTTATAAAATTATTTAACTTCTTGAATTGAGATGTCTGAAATTTCACCACTTATGAATTTGAGGTTGAAAAATGATGCGTAGAGCTGAATTTTAGTTGCCTTTTTTTGCTTTTTTTGCTGTTTGTTAAAGCTTTCAGTAAATATTTGACTGTGTTTTTTTATTTTTTTTTAATGTATGTGGCACAGAAAAAAGCTATGAACCAGACATCACCAGTTTCTGCATCGAAGACACAGGATAATTTGAGACAGCCTCAACTAACAAGTCTTCTGAGCAACACACTATCAGGTCAACTAAGGTCTTTTTAAAATCATTTTCTTAATTTTCTCCAGCAACAGAAATTGATTTTTCTTTGATATGTCAGACTTGCATTGATGGCTCATGCTGATAGGGTCCTAAAGGTTATCAAAATTTTATTTTTAGAAGAATGCAAACTAAATTTTTCGGTATTGAATGTGTGCTTTTATTTTTCCCAACCATGACACTTCACTTTGTAGAGTGAAAAGTTGAATCTCCACAATAAGCAATTATTTCTCCCCTCTATAAAATCCAAAATTGTACCGTCTTTCATTTTCCTTTTTTTTTTTTTTTCAGCTTAGGAAAATAGAAATAAGTAATTTTCAAAATATGGACATCTGCTAAAAATTCTATGAAACTTCTAGACCCTCTGTTGTGATGACTGCTTCAGATACAGAGGAAAGAAAAATAGCGATTACAAGGTTACGTGCAGGCTGTCATCACTCAATTTGTTTTTTAATATGTTACTTTCCGTTAGAATAGTTAATGGATTGTTCATGGCAGAATACTGGGCTTTTCAAGCAGCACCATGCTACTGAAAGAACAAAACCAATATATTCAAAACCAGAAAAATGCAGTAACTTTCATGTTCTCTTTGTACATAAGTAACCCTTTTGAATAAGGTCCCATAATCTACCTGCCTTTTTTTTTCCCTTGTGTATTGTTATGTGCAAGCTGTCCAGGCAGTTCTCTGCAGTCAGCACAGTATGGGTTTTTTTGGGGGGGGGGGCGGATCTTATTTTTGTTGGTTGTAAATGTAGCATGGCTGATAAGATGGTATTTGAATTCCTGAGCAAGGCAATTGGAAGAAGTCTGTCCATCTAGAAAATCTAGAAAAAAAAAAAAATTATGATGCCCGCTGTCTAAATAGTTTCAGGATCTCTAGAAAAATTGGATTTGTATTCTTGAAGGGAGGGTTAGAATTGAAAAGCTTGATAAAATGTACTGCATGATTTTCAGTAAATTGTTGGGACGCTATACTTATGGTACTTGAATTTCTTCTTACATTGCAGTACTATGATAGGAGATGATTTGTATCTGAGGATTTTCATAGTTCGCAGCACAAAATGTCAGTCCTGTTCTCATTTTTATGAGCCAGTCTCTCCATAGGGTAGTTGCACTAATGCTTTTAAGCATATGAAACGTGTATTTTTCTCCTAAAAGCTAAAAACTCAAGTAAAATGATCAGGATAGGTACATGAAATTCTTCTCTTCTTGCTTAGGATTACAGTCTTTTTAACATATTTTTTACAGGACAGGACTCTGGAGGAAAAATCATACAGCAATCTCTAGGAACCGCACAGCCACAAGAAAAAGTAATAGGATCATCATCAGTTCAACAGAGTATACAGGTAAAGAATACTTTCATTTATATGTTTCCCTTTCCCTTAAAATTTTAGTGAAGTTAGGGATGTTTCAACTCCATATTGATAACCTAGGAGTCCTTGCAGCTTCTTTTAGGGTATATGAAGTCACTCAAGCTTATCACATTCTCCCTTGACATAATAAACGTTGAGTATTTTGCAAATTGATATTCTGAATGCTGTTTTGAGATTTAATTCAGTAAGTGGAGTCTGACTGTACTGTTCGCTGAAGATAATTTCATATGACATAGCAGTTCTTCATTGAGTTGGACGTTAAGTTAGATCATTACTTCTTACAAACTCAGCTATTCTCTAGCTGATGGGGAGAGGATGGTTTGTGAGAAGTAGCAGAAAAATTCCATCTGGTCTTTTGTCTGTTTTATTCTTTACTGCATTGTCTTCCTTCCCTGGTGTCTTTTTTTTTTTTTTTAATTTAAAAAAAAAAAAACAACCAAAAAACAACACCAAAGGTTGTCCTATATATGGCAACTATGTACAAACATTTAGCACTATGTCCAGGGTTTGGGGCTGGAAGGGGGAGGCCAGCTATTTTGGAGAGGGAATGCAAGAACTTCTGGAGGGAGAAGAGGGTTGTTACATGGACTGAGTAGCTGAGGGCAAGAAGTGAGGCTTTGAAGTAGGCTTGAAAGTGTGGGCTTTGTTGTGGATGGAACTAAACTACACAGTCATGGAAGAAAACAAGGGAGGATCTGACTTGGAATTTTTGTTCCTTGCTGTAAACGTATTTGTCAATGTAGTATGACATGAACGTTTTTCCCTGTCTTACTGATACGCAAGTAGAGCAGAAGATACTCACAGTAGTGCTCCATTATGAGTTCAGCCTGGTTTTGTAATTGTTGGTGAGATGTTCATTCTCCTGTGGTGGCGAATACTTCTTATGCTCTGATGCTAGAGGCCTTTTGGCCAGCAAGTACCATTACAGTGTGCCTGCTTCAATGTGCTCCTACTTTGCTAAGAAGGATGCTCCATACCACATGCTTTTTTTGTTCCTTCTAACCATGTTGTAGTTCAAAAGAGCTTTCATGCAGTCTTTTTTTAAAACATAAGTAACTTTTGTTCTGTGACCAATTTCATTAGTAAGACTAGCTGACTAAAAAACCCAACAACTGCATATTAACCAAAAACACTTTGATCCAGAATGCCTTCTTTGGGAGAATACTTGGATTGCAGTAATGCCTCTCATACAGTAGGAACATAGGCCTTTACCACCTCAGAGAGCCTCACATCTTAGGACAGCGTTCCCTTGAAAAACCTTGGCTTCATGAATGTCTAAGGAAAGGAGAAGATGATGTAGATCTACCTGATGAGTATATCTATAGCATAGACACTGAAACAGAATTCCTAGAACCACTTTCACCCCCCACCCAGCCACCATGCTTTTGAGAATTTACGTATGCAGCCTTAGCCTGCTTTCCTGACAGATGCTCTAATCCATCAAAATCAGGCAAGATGACATCAGCTGAGAAATGCAGAGAGAGTTCTTGAAAGCAGATTTCTCAGGAAAAGTTTTTTAGTTGTACCTTTTCTTCTTTTCACCTGATAAATTTGATAACCAACCTTTTTCCTAGTGAAGCATGTATATGCACTACAGTGGAATTTGCCTACAAACAACATTTCAGCCCTTTGGTTTATGTAAGAGAAGTGACTTCCCTATTTCATTGATACAGTGCCCTGTGAAAATAGGAGGTAGTTGAAAGTGTTTATGCTTATGTGGTGGTTACACTTAGTATTGGTGATACACTTAATTGGCAGAAATAAATGCTGAAACTTAGGCTTTGCAAAGGAGGGGATATATTGTAATTTGTCTTTTATTTTGAACTTAGGTGGATGGTCATTTAGTTGGACAGAAAAGGCCTGCTGCTAAACAGTTAACTAAAGGAGCTTTGTAAGTCATTCTTCTTTTGTAATTTTGTTTCAGATATTTCCTCTAACGTTCATTTCTTTTTTAAGTTTTTTTAATGTATAAACTTCTGTTAGAGTGTGTGTTAATTATATATCATTAATTTTCCATGTAGTATTCTACAGCAGTTACAGAAGGATCAAATGCATGCTGTGACACCAGATAAAAGTCGGTTCAGATCATTAAATGATGCAGTTCAGAGACTCCTTTCATACCATGTGTGCCAGGGATCACTGCCAACAGAGGAAGACCTAAGAAAAGGTACTTTTCTTTTTAAAAATTGGCAATACGTTTGTAATCAATGTATGGGGAGAATTCTTTATGTAAGTTAGAGCAAATAAGAAAGGGAACATTTCTAAATTTGTGCAGGTTACTGAACCTTCTGGTTACTGAAGAACAGTATTTGAAAGTATACTCTTGTCTTTTCTAGTGGACAGTGAATTTGAATCTGTAGCTACACAGCTTCTGAAGAGGACACAGGCTATGCTGAACAAATACAGATGTTTGCTTATAGAAGATGCAATGGTAAGGTGTATAACCCAGGTACATTTCATGTTTATAGGATGTGATTCAGTTTGTTAAAAAAAAATCATCTGCAGGAAGGTGAGAGCTAGCATTACAATTCATTTTGTTGATACTATTTATTGCCTTATGAAGGTGATAAATACATATATGAAGGGTTTAGAGATACGTATGCTGGCAAAGCTTGATTTCTCTCCCAGAAACAGCTTCAGGCAGGAGGATGGTGGTCATTAGCTCCCCTTGGCTTATTGAGTAAGGAGTTACCAGTATGGAGCAGACCCAAGTAGCTCCACAGAAAGGTAAAATGTTTTGAGGCTAAACACAACTCCATGCTTCTAGAAACAAGACAACAATATCTGGATGGTGATGTTTTGCATCAGTTCCCAGTTAGGTGCTCTGGGAGATGTTCGTGGGGGTGTAAGGCTGTACAAAGCTCTGCTGAGGACAGGATTTCAGGAGAGTGAGACCCATACCCGGTGCAAAGAAGCACAGTTAAAGTTAGCATGAAGATTTTGTTAGCTCAGTCTCTCCAGGAAGACTTCTTCAGTCCCCCCACCAACAGACATGAACTTCTCTCTGCTTATACTTTGCTCTTGCGCTGATCAGGCTGTGGTAGTCAAACACGTGATTTCTGTATATTTCTGTGAGTGACAGAGCCTGAAAGAATGTTGAAAAGCTCCATTCAGAAGCCTCCAGCCATATTATAATTGGAGCTAAACCATACTACAATTTGGGAAATCATTGCTTCTCCTTGGAAGCTAGGTGGAGCCTCACATTTTCATCAGAAATGCTTCTGATTTAAGTGCTTTCACAATCCCAGGTGTGAGGTAAAAAGAAAACTGACAAAGTTACTTTAAGAATGTATTTTACAAGGATCAGGAAATGTCATTGTGGCTTCAGACATGCTAGTTTTCAAGCCTGGAAAAGTTTTGGATTTGAGTACAATAAACATTTAAATCAGTCTGCTTTAGAGACAGGAATAAGTAATATAAGTGTTAGAATTAATATGTTTTTGGAATCCAGCAGTCCCATTAAAAAAGATACTGACCATCAAATATTTGCAAGTAATTGCAGGTGCAGAGGGGGGATGGAGGTTAAAATCTGTTCTTATAGCATCTTGTATGTATGGTAAATCCCATTCAGTCATTTTGAAGAGGTTATTTCATACAGTGTTCAGGTGTGGAACTAGACACCTGTGTTGTGACTTAGTAGCCAGTGAACTTTCTTTGGTGATCGATGGATCCACCTGGCTTGAAGGCATTGTCAGCAAAGTGCAACTCGGCACCAGCTGGTTAGAAGGATGGGAGAGAAGCGCAGGGAACAAACAAGATGGGATGGTCCCAGTGCAAGATTTTTACTGTTTTCTTCTCCAAATGAGAAAGATACTGTATGATGTAAAAAATTGTGGTGTACAGTGGTAAACATACTCAGTCCTGAAAAGGTACAATTCTTACAATTGGAATAGTAATTCCTTGCTTTAAAATCTTTAACAAACAAAATGTACCATAAAACGTGAATAATAATTTATGGTCGAGTTTCAGTAGTGGTTGGGGTCACAGTCAAGATCATTGAAAATGCTGTGGAGTTGTGAACATTGTCTGCAAATATCTAATGAAAGACATTCTTTTTCTCTGAAGAGTAACTAAGCTATAAATGTTTTTATTCGGTACCAACATATGAGTGACTGAGAGATGGTTGGTTTTTTTTCCTTTCCCTGCAGCGGATAAATCCCTCTGCAGAAATGGTTATGATTGATAGGATGTTTAACCAGGAAGAAAGGGCATCTCTGACCCGGGATAAGCGTCTTGCACTAGTGGATCCTGGTAAGTAATGGTTAATTTCTGAATCTTAGAAAAGTACGGAGTGTTTAAACATAGCTGTGGCCACGGTGAGGCACTGAGTGCTAGGGATTCCAGTAATTGAAATACTGAATAAGCAGTTGCAAGTTAAATTTTAATAACTCCCAAATTCATGAATCTGGAGACATCATAAGGTTGAACACAGTTATTTGGGGAAAAAATATATTCGGCCTGTTCGGCAGAGAAATATTTCAGAATTTCTTTTGACAATAGTCATGACTCCTGCATAGTCTCAGTTCTAATAGGGAAGAATCTGTGAGTTTGCTGGCAGTCAGAAAGAACACTGCTGTATGAAGCATGAATACTCTTGTTCATCTTAATGAAGTGTTGCTTTTGGAATGTCATGGCCACTTCAATGGCAGCATTTTTAACCAGACTGTTGTTGAATGTAGCAACTAGAAACACATTATTTGTGTAAGATAACAGTTACTATTGGTTTAAATGTTCCACATATTCTGCATATTTTAAAAGATACTCAGTGGATGTATTGAAGAAGGTATTAGTCTTCCTGATACCATATTTGCATATTTAGAATGCTAGGAAGTGCTCTTAGTCTGGTTTTACAGTGCACATACAGGCATAATATGCTGATTAATTTGGTGACAATCTCCTGTGCTGAACGCAGCAGAACACTTCAGTATGTGTGCGTCTCTTAAAGACATGAATCTTTAGGCTGTGGATGTTGTTTGAATTTTAATACTTAGAAACTATGTTGGTGTGTCTGTTATTTTGATGTATAGGTAACTTAAGTTAAATGTTGTTACTTAATTTTCAGATGGTTATCAGGCCGATTTTTGTTGTTCTGCCAAACAATTTGACAAAACAGCTGAAGAAGCACAGTCCAGCAAAAGTGACCATCAGTCTAGCAAAACATTACCTTCTCGAAGTCAGACTACCAAAACTCAAGCTAGAGACCGACCAAAATCCAGCTCAGCAGAGTCCACAAATCACAGTAAACTTCCTCTAGTGCCTAACAGCATTCTGACACCACAAGAAGGAATAGCTTCTACTAAAAAATCGGAGAGCCTCACTAAAGCTTTAAAGTTAGAAAAAGCTAATTGTTCTTCTGAGAGCCAATATGTGGCCCGTTCTGAAGAAAAAATGGCTGGGAAAGATCTTGCCAAGTCCACGGAGAATTCTTCGAGTTCTGAAGACTTGTCAAAAACTGTGTCAAGAGGCGGTCACGGAACACACAATAAAATATCAAGGAACACAATTCAGTCTTTCTCAAAGGTAACGTGTAATAATTCCCTCCAAGAAAAAACTCTGAGGAGCTCTCCAAAGAATGAGGTTTTACATCCTGATACCAGGAAAGGCTCTGGTGAACCCCAGCAAGACTTACTGCTCAGTAAGAGTCTAGAAACGACGTTTAAAAACATCTTGGAACTTAAAAAAGCTGGCAGACAGCCACAAAACGAGGCGACAAGTAGTGGCTCAGTTGAATTAGAATTTCCTAATTTTTCACCTATTGCTTCACAGGAAAACTGCCTGGAAAAATTTATTCCAGACCACAGTGAAGGTGTTATAGAAACTGACTCTATTTTAGAAGCAGCTGTAAATAGTATCTTAGAGTGTTAATAGTTACAGTACCATGGACAAGTTATGTTTCTCTTAGCAGAAGCAAATGTGAATGACACCACAAGTACAGCCTGACATGCATTTAAGGTTAACCTTTCTAAACTAGATTCTGTTCTGTGTTTGAGAGCAATACTCATTGTGGTTACAGTGAGATATCCAAGTAAAGTTAATCCTTGTTAGAATGCAGTCTGTTAGGGCCTTACTATTTCAAGTATTATTATGATAGTGCTTTTGATAATTGTGCAGTACTGCAACATAACAAGGTTGCAGGTCGTTAGGCCCTATGTAATATGGTAATATACTGACAATCACAGTCATTTGAAAGGATATATTTATTAAGAAAATGTTTTTAAAAAGTGATGGAAGCAACAATTCTCCCCTACCCTTTTCTTCCACAAATCATCAAATTTTTAGTTTTTCTGGAAAACCCACTGTACCTCTATTCAGAAGTGATTATTTGCTTTGTTAATGAATCTGTGTTCTAGAATACTTAAGTTGGAAGGATATCATCAGTGTGTTTACAAGGCTTCATAATTTAAACTTAAAGTGCTTTTCTATTGCTTTCTGAGCAGAAACTAGTACTTGATGATATATTTGTAGTGGGTAACTTTAGTCTGTGGGATGATATTATATGATCTTAGTCACAGTGGCATGATATGAAGTAATAAATGCTTGACTAAGGAAGGTAGAATGGAAGCCAGTAAATGGCAAAGTGTACAGGATGAGGCCGTGATAGAGCCATGAATTTATATATATAATACATATATATGTTAACTCTTGAGGAAAAGACTTTGCATTTTATAATTGGATGTAGTCAGCCTTGAGTCTTTCTGAAGTGGTATAAATGTTTTTTTTTATTTGTTGTTTGTTTTTTTAGACCAAGTGTCAAAAGCACTTTTATTTGAAAACTGTTATGATATTTGTAGCTTATATTTTAAGAGGACATTAGCCTTACTCTGATTAAATTTAAAGGCCAGTGTTTATTTTTTATTTTTTTGCTTTTTGCTGTCAGAGAATGTTAAATCATCCACTGTAGCAGTCATAATTATCAAGATATGTACAGACCAAAGTCGATCAGCAATCCCATTGTTGAAACATATCGAAAAGTGTGTAATTATTAATTCATATTGTAGAGCCAAGTGGAACCATTGCATGGTTTGTATTTGGCTTACTGTCATGTTGTTAAGATAGAATCTTATTATTTTATTTATTTATTTTAATCTATGACAACCTTTTTTTTGCTGCCCATGCTGCTTTTTCCTAGTTTACTTTGGTCATGAGTGCTTTTGTGCACATAAGTACGCTGACATTCGTCACGTGCCTGTAGTACATATGTCTGCTCAGGAGGATATAGCTTTTGTGATTTCTAAGGTATGCTCATGTTCTCCCCCAGACCTTCTCCACAATTTCTTAGAAAAATTACCATCCATTTTCCAGACTTGCTGATTACAGTTTTCGTAATAGAGAGGCTCATTGTGACAAGCCGTGGTTGTCAGTCAGATTGCCAGGAAGGAAAACAGAAAGTTTTGCTGTCATGTAATTCAGTCCATCTGAATAGCTCAAAAGAAAGCAGAATTAGATCCTTGTGACAGTGGAAGATGACAGTGCAACTCGGTGTTGAGCTACAGTCCACTGTCTGACCACTAAAGGAAACCAAATCTAGAAAGCAATGTGAGAAAGATGAACTTACTGAAAATTCATTTCCCCTTTGACGTGAATGGAAATACTGGTTTTGTATGTTACTAATTGCCATTTAAAAAAATTGTGCCAATTTTAAAGTACATGTTTGTAGAAACCCAACATTCCCAAGTGTTGTATAAAATATTCAAGGTAATAATAAGTATTGCCAGTTTTAAATTTTTAGTTAGGTGTCCATAGAATAGACTCTCAGGCAGTTAGCTGTTTTCTTATCGGCAAAACTGACAATATAGTCTTCACCTATTGCCTTTTTAGATTTAATAATATGCTCATGGCTGTGTATCCTGATGTGTATTTTATTTTATCATTTTGGAAATTTAACCGTTCTGAACTATCTAGGAAGGAAAACAGTAAGTTACACAGCTGTATGTTAACTAGTTAAATTTTTCTTTTCTAGGGGGAAAAAAAAGTAAAGTTGCACATTCATTGATCCACTTGCTTTTTGTACCACCTCAAAATGGGTATGGGGTTTCCAGCCTCTCTACAGCAAATACGTAATGAAGTATCAGGCTATGTGTCTTCTATTGGATCTCATTTGGGGATGGGGGACAATGGCATATAAAAAGTGACAAATTACGATAAGTAATCATGGTTGATTTGGTCAGACACATTTCTCTGAACTACTTACGAGAGGAACCCATTGAACAATCCTAGCAAGATTAATCTTAGATTGTTAATGTTCTGTTGTTCACTCCTTTGAATTCAATTCTAAAGGAATTCTGGTACGTGGTGAAGCAGTAAATGAAAGAATTGTATTTTTGTTGTGCTTAAAAAAAAAGTATGAATTTATTAATCATATGGGCTCAAGTCCAGCAAAGTATTGTGAATGTGCATGACTTTAAACATGTTTTCATTATTTTGCTGGATCAGCATTGTGATTTCAATGTTATTTAATACTGCCTAATATTAAAACAAATTTTAAACTGGCAATTAAGAAAACTATGTTTGTTTTGAAGATTTTAGTATAATTTATCTGTTAGATTAGGGAGGCCTTACAGACTGACTTCACTTAAAGAGGATGTGTCACTTAATTGTCAGTGTGGTATGGACTTTATTTGCTTAAATACCTTCATTTGTAAAGTATGTCTCACTTGAAATTGCTTTGTATACATTTTGTAAAAATATTTATAAAATGTTTTGTAAAAAAAAAGTATAACAAATTGCAGTTTATTTTGTTATGTTGGATAAATACTGTTAAAAGACACAAGTCAGTAAATATATTGTTAATCCATGGATAGGAAATGTTTAGTTGGAGATTACAAATTGAAACAACCATTGCAATACAGCCAAAGATTTGGGAAAAAATGTCTACCTGTGATTGTCTTGATTTAACCAAGTTGAATATTTACATTTCCAAAAGAAGATTGTTCTCAGTTTTAAGCAATATGGTTGCAAAATATTCTCCCTCCTGTGCTTTTTATAATGCAGCCCTGCTATAAAACACTTAATAGGCCAACTTCCCTTACTCTATGAATCTTTCTGAACATAGGCTATTAGGACTTTGTTCGTGTGGCATTATAACTACATACAGTAACGTCGATCTCCAAATAACAAGATTGCCAACGGCCCTGCTCTGTTGTCATTAGAAATCTTGCCATGGTGAGGTTGCTGAGACACACTCTCTTTCTCCAGCATGTTTTCACAAGATAGAGGCATCACCTTCCTGATATGTCGGGGAGACAGAAGAAAAGAGAGGGATTTTGTTACTCAGCTGGCCACCTCACCCATGCTGCAGGTTTCTGAGTTGTGCCAGTTGCATTTGGTTATAGATACCTGTGTTTGCAGTATTTCCCATTCCTTCCTTTTGGCTGTGAGAAGATACTACAATTGCTGGTGATGTAATGCTTCTTCCTACTTTTAGAGGGGTGATGAGCCTTTTCTTACTGTGATTGAATTTTTCAGAAAGTATGCTGAGATTCTGATCTAGTAAAGCTCTTGTGCTTGGAACTTCAACACTTTATTTTTGGAGGCTATGAAAATGAAGGATTGGTGAAGTGCACTGCCTCTCAACTTGGAGTAGGGCCCGCGGTGTTGAAAGGTAGAAATCTTTATGGTTAGTATTCATTATTTTGTCAATGAGACAAAATAAACGTGCATTTTGAATGCGTCTTACATGGATTCAGACAGTAACAACATGAATAAAATCAGTTATATATTATTTTAATCTCTGTTTGGGTTAGGATGGCTAAGCATCCTGGAATGTTTTTCTCTTTTATCATACCCCCGTAGAATTACGAGGCAAACTTTCTGGGTTGGGAAACATTTGATGTACGGTTTGCCATGCAGCTGTCTTCACTTCAGAGTATCTTTTTGTTACAAGAACATGGTGTCTTTTTTTTTAATTGCCTTTCAGTAGCATTTTTATGGTGGGGTTTGTTATGTTTATTCCAACATTCAGGGCAGAATTTCTGAAGATTGGGGCATGCATGTTAATGCGTAGCTTATCTAAGAAAGCCAGAACACCTTTCATTTTGAGGATCTGTACAAAGAAAAAAGCATTGCCAGAACAAGCTTGGCACAAGGAAAGGTACGTAAGTAATTTTAAACCTTGGAGAAATTCCTCTCTTCTTCAGGAAGTGTTTTCTTTATAAGCCTTTGAATTTTTCCTTTAGAATTGTACAGACTTTTTCTTGGAGTTTTCACAGTGATGTGTTTGTCAGACAGCTTCAAGAAATGCCAGAAATTGTCTTCGTGACCTGGGGGTCACCTGTCACTTTGGTTAAAGAAAGTCATTGCAGAAAATAAGTTCTGGTGAAGATCTGAACAGCAGCAGCTCTGGTGCACAGATACGGTACACTGTACACAGATTTCAGATTGCAGTAGTGGTGGGTATACTGAATTATTTCTTTATAATTTATGGATCGGCATTTGTCTTTCTGTGCTACTAGTCTTGCAACTAGTCATTGTACTGGAAATTGAAAAAAAAGTATCCATAATAACTAGTTGCAATAGGTAAACGCCAAGCAAACTTGAGCAAGCTTGCTGTACTAGGAAAGAAAAAGATAAAAGGACGCAAAGTGTCCAGCTGAACCAATATTTTTGGTGTAAAAGCAAAAACCTCTAAAGGTGCCCTGTTGTGTGCTGAGCATAAAACCCTGCTTTATTTTTTTCTGGTCTTGATATCATACAGTTTTGTGGGGAAAAATGTTTTACAAATGGAGGAAGAAGCTAAATCAGAACTTAAGGCTCTTCTGTAGTATACTCTTTGCTTGGCCTCATATGCTAGCTTTTGTTCAGGTGGGTGCCATTGTTTCTGCAGATTATTAGCCTTCTGGAATGTAGTGCTCAGTCTTCATTCCTGATTTTGCACTGCAGGATTTTTTGGAGGAATTACTTGCAATTTTTTTGATTTTTCCCCCCTTCCCCCTTGAAATCATAGAATCATTTAGGTTGGAAGGGCCCTTAAGATCATCAAGTCCAACCGTTAACCTAACACTACCAAGGCAAATGAGGTATTCTCATTTGAGGTAAATTATTGCAACTATATTAATGAGATGACAGCAATTTTAGAATTCAGTGCTTTGAAGGGGAAGCAAGGTTAGTTAGTCCATACCGATACATCTAGACAGCTTTTAATGTTTCAGTTAGCTTTTATGTCTGCATAGCTTTTCGTTACATAGTGTAGTCATACCAGAGGACAAATTCTCAAAATTACCCTGAACTCTTGGCTATTCAAGTTCCTTACTGTCACATGTTTGTTACAACTTGTGAAGATAGTGATGTTTCATTGTAATTTACCAGAACAGGCTTGTCCTGATAGACCTCCACTGTCTCTGCACACCACTGAGGTGCGAGTAACATAGACCTAACTCTGGCATTCCTTTCTAGACACCTGGCCCACACGGCCTGAAGCACAGTCTGTTGAATCAGTGGAAAGATGATTTTCAATTCAGGATTATGGTGGTAATGCTTCTCTTTAAAAAAATAAAGATTTAAAAAAAAGCATGAAATCTAATTGATATAATATCCTTGGGTGGAAGGCGATGCGAGGACTCCCAGATTCTACAGCGATGACCGTCTCAGCACTTAGGTAGGTGGCATTATATAATTAATGGTGTTATTTGGGGTGGTGATTGAATAAAATGTTTTCATATGGGCAGGCTGCTAATTTTTTCCTCTAAACTTTATACACTTTTGATAATTACTGCACAGTTCTGAAAATACAAAGCATTAGTCTCTCCTGTGAAGTTTGACTCCAAATGTTCATACTGAGATGTGAAACCATGTGCAAGTCATGGTGAGAAATTAATGCAAGTAGTTAACGTCAGGTAAGTGGTACAGTGGCTGGAATTACAAAAGTGAGCTAAAATAGTTGACATTTATATGAGGCTAAAATCCTGTCTGGACTATTGTGATTAAAGTTCAGCAGCTGAAATCAAATTCAGAAACTACAAATTGTGACATTTAATTGGAGAAGTACAAGGTTGAAATCACAAAAATAATGCGTGTCCTTCCTAAGCTGTGTCTCAGCAATTGGATTCTCATCGACTTCCAGCTCTGGGAATTATTTCAGAGATACTCCAAACTGACAACTTTTTGAAATTATCAGGTGGCACATAAAAGACACTGGAAAAAGGTGCTTGTTTTTGAGCTTTTCATATAACTTCTAAAGCTGTAATCACAAATTACGCTATTATTTTTGTGAGTGAATTCCATTTGCTGACGACTCAGGCAGCTAATGGGCTTTGAGAGCGCTGCATGCAGCGGGTACTTGTTTGTATACAGAAGAGCATGGTTAAAGAAAATTTGGCCCAACTTGGCTTCAGTGATTATTGTTGGAAGTCAAGGGGCTTTTATTATAAATACAGGCATTTAGATGCTTTTCTTACACTGCAGCATTCTGCCACTGGGCCAGGACTGACAAAATATGTATCTAAATGTGTGTTTTGTTCTCTCCAGAATACTTCAAGTGATGCAAACAATATCTCTGCACTATTACTGAATTTGAATAACACTTATAATTCAGTTTGAAGCTGATTTAATCTCAGATTAGAACTTCTCCTTCCAAAGTCTCATTCCAAAGTGCAATAATACACTGAAACTATATTGCAATAATCTAATACATGCTTTAGGCTCTTTTTTTTAGCCATGCTGTGATTGATGTGTGTGTAGTGCATATCCTTTAAGTGAGCAGCAGCAGAGAGTAACGCTGTTGGAAACCTCCTGTAGTTCATTTCACAGCCTGGTATTGCTAGGTGTACCTGAGGCTGATAAATGGCAAACAGAATAAAAATGCATGTGGTTACTATTACTGAGGTTGAACAATTCAATTTCACCTTGCTTTCGAGGTAAAATTAATCGGGGAATAGGGGATTTGGAAGACCACTATTAACGGGGGCCAGTAACAGGCCAGTCTGCTGTGCCTGTGAAGGGTTGGATACCGAGTGCTCAGGAACAGGGACTTGGAAACCTTTGTGTACGGAGAAGGAAATTCAGATGAAGCTAAAGGAGATGAGGCTCCAGTGTTTGGAAGAGATGAGCACGAAGGTAGGTAGATGTGTGTGTGAGATGGATTTTGTGGAGACCTTTGAGATTTGAATGACTAAACTTGATTTTAAAAATGGAATTGTATCCATTTCTGTATTAGATCACATAATTAACATTTTAAAAAATTACTAAACATACTGTCTTTTTTTTTCCCCTTGCACCTCTCAAAAATAGCTGGATGATACTGGGTGAAGAATGAATTTAACAACATAATGAATATTCTACTTGGCCGCAGATTTCTATGTCTTACTGTTGCAAGGATGGGCTCAACACACAGTTTTAAAGCTGGTTGTGAAAGAACATAGCTAATACGCAAGGTCTGGTTTTAAATTGAGCAAGAACATTACTAAAAATTGTGAGTAAACTCCAAAATATTGTGGAACTGGGGAAGTGTTTTCATGATACTGAATGAGCATCGTTGGCAATGTGTTCCTTACCAAAAGGTAAGGAAGGGGTGGAATCTGTTTGCTGCCATGCTGTTTTTTTTCTGAGGTTAAATTTTCCCCACTGATAGAAAAGAGTAGATTTTGAGTTTTTAGTGAAAACGTATACAACTTTGACACCTGTAATAATTAGTATTCAATTTATGAGAAAGCATTGTGTTACTCTTGCCTATTGAGGAGGGCAATTTTAATTCTGTGACAACCAGTCTTGAGAGTTAAAACTTACTTCCCAAGGAGTTGAAGACGTGCTTTTTTTAAAGTTGAATTACACCACATTTGATTTGTCAAAGCCAAAAGAGAGGTGCCACCCCGCTCTGATTTTTTGTTGTTGTCTTATCCTTTGGCAATTATATTTGAAGCCCCTAAGTAAATAAGCATTCTCAGATACTTCTAGCCTTAAGTCACTCTGACCTGTTTCTGCAGCAGTGTTCTGTCAGAGACTGCCCTGTTTATTTCAGAGCCATTGTGATCAAGCAGGATCCTACAAATAATCATAACTCTTCATCTGTATTCGCATTTTCCGTAAGTGAGATGCAATAACTTTTGGGGGAATTTGTTTTTGTGTCTTTAATATGTAAACTCTAGCTAAGAGACCCCCTTTGCTATTTGCATGCAGATGTATTTAGCATCTACCCCAAGCAAGGTGAATGTATTTTCTTTCTTACCTGGCTAGCTTAGTAGAAATAAATACTAATCTAGATACCAGGGCAAGATTATTGGTGACAGTGAAAACTGGAAATTAGATTTTTATTTTTTTTTTAAATCTGCCATGCTCTTTCAGACCTGAAGGTGCTAATAACAGTTTTATGGCTACAACTCTTGATACCAGGGTCCAGGCATGGAAAGAATGCGAGACTGAAGGCCGGAGGTAACCATGCCACAAATGGTGAGACCAGGTTAAAGGAGCCTCAAAATGTTATAGGCAAATACAGTTCTGTTTGTGTGTACTGCAATCCAAAGGCAATATTTGACTTGGAATCTGGTTTTGTTGTGTGTATGGAGGGGAAGAGAAGGAGCACGCCTAAGTTGTTAAAGGTCTGTTGTTTTTTAGAACAGCCAAAAAATGAGGATTTTTGCTTGCTTCCCCTCCTTTACTTAAGGCTTCAGGAGCTTTGGCATTGATGACTTGACTTAGTCTTCTGTAAAAGGTTTAAAAAAAGAAAAAGGAGGGTGTAAAGCAGAGTACTCAGCTCTGTGTGTGTGTCTGTTCAAGGGGTAGTTCAGTAACATCAGGTTCTGTGCAAATAAACAGTAGGTTTCAATTGTCTGCTGCTAATTATCACCCAAATATGATTTGCACAGTCTTCAAAGGGACTCATATCTTTCCATTTAGTTATTTGTTTCAGTGTGATGTATCTTTAATTCAAACCAAACGTGGGTCAATTTCCAACTGGAAAAAAACCCACGAGGAATGTGTTTATCCGCGGTCATATCAGTGTCTCTCTTTAGTTTTATATATGTGGTGATTCATGGCCTCAGTGGGGAGGTGAATTTGTGTCAATCCGTGAATTGGCTTTGCCTGTTTGGCAAGTTTGTAAAGGGTTTGGTCAGTTGTAGAAGGCCTTAAATAATTGTGCGTAATGGAATGGTTCTGGGGGGCTTTGAGTAATGAGAGGAAGTTTTAAAGTTATAGAGATGTAACAACATCGCATTCTGATTCTGAGTACTTTTTTCCCCCAGATATTATTTTGCCTTATGCAACATCAGGTCAGTTGGTCCTTTGCATGCACATTTTTTCTACTGCAGTAATTTTCTTCTTAATCTTTATAGGCTGGGTATTTGCTCCTCTCTCTGTAGTGATGCAGCCTAAAGTCTCTGAGGGCATTGAAATAATGGTTGCATGCCTTTCCTCCACCAAAAGCATCAACTGCAAAATATAGGCCTATAATGAGAAAATAAGGCAATTTAAGAAATGTCTGCTGCAGTGATTGACTAAGTAGACGTTGAGCACTACCTTAGAAATCTTGCAGTGCTGTGTCATCTGGATATTGTCCTGGGCAACTGGCTCTAGGTGACCCTGCTTGGGCAGGCGTCTTGGACAAGATGACCTGCAATGGTCCCTTCCAGCCTCAGTCATTCTGTGATTCTGTGTTAATAATATTTAGCAAAAATTGTGAAGAAAGGAGTACTAAATATAACTTTGGTTTCACTGACTGCAGTTTTGAATTGAACTTTTTGGGGTCACAGAGGTGATGGGGTGTATTGAAAACCACATTGCTTTCAGTTCTTCATGACCTAGAAAGAGAATATATCGTCAAAAACATGTTAAAAGATTGTTACCAGTCAAATGCTTGGTATTTTAGAAAAAGCAGAATTACAGGTGCCTGTATGACTGTTATCCTTCTTAAGGGAGCATATTTTTAATTTTTATGCTCTCATGGGTTAAGTGCTGAGAACATGTTAGCACTGCCTTGTGCACGTGTCATACAGTGCATTCACGTGCTTACACACACTCGCCACATTCCAGCCTTTTGGACCTGCAATTATTCTTGGCTGTCAGACAGCTTTTTAATTACCTGACTGTCTCCTTCCAAGGATGCCCGTCTCAGTGCGCAGGACAGCACAGGTACTTGTACTGTAGTCAGGTCTATCTGAAGGCTTGTCTGCGTGCTACATAAAAGTTACACCAAAGCTAATGAGGGCCAAAGCCCCGTCTGAACAGGACCTCCATTTCCTAGGTAAGAGTCTGTCCCATAGCAAAATGCTTAGCATCGATTCCCGCTTCCTCAACCTCCTCCGAGAGTCAAACTTCCTCCTCCGATTGACTCCACTGGGAAGAGAGCGCCCGTCTCCCAGATCTCTGGGTACTCCCAGTACCAGTCTTTGTGAAGCCAAAATAGCAACTGGCAGTAAAGTAGGTGTCATCTTTCGCAGAGTTGGCTCTTGAGTATTTCCCAAACACCACAGGTACTCATCCTCCGTTGAGGAGTCTGCTGTGTGCTATGGCTTGTAATTCCAGGCAGTCATGAAGTGTTTGCTGGATGGAGTGAATGCTCTTCATTTTAACAAGCCGTGCCTGTTTGCACCACTAGAAATATTTGATGTCCACCCTCATCCAGAGTCTCTGTCAGTTATCAAGTCTGTCATCTGCTACTGCCGTAGCTGCCAGCTTCCCCCTTGAGAACAGTCTTGATCTCTTTTCTTCAGCTCGTGGTGAAAGTGCTCCTGGCAACTGCTCTCTGAGCACAGATGGCAAACTTAGGAGGTCCTTGTTTCAGACATTTGAGCCTCTGCTTTTCCTGCACCTTGAAATCAGTCTTTGTGATAAAAATTTATTATTTATTTAGTGCCTTTGTGCTGTAATGGATCCAGCCAGAGAGCAATCTGCCATCCAGCTGGCTGGGCACTTAACAGCCGCAGCAGGGAAAAGAGTAAATGCAATCAGTGAACTGCTGCCTGTAAAGGTGGCAGTGAAATCGTTCGCTAGCCCCGGTAATTGGCAACAGCTATTCACAGTTGCGTGTAGTTTTGGTACAGATTCTTGCAAAAAATTGTATTCAGGACTGCGCACTCCTGTTCCTCTTGTGCACGTAGGAATGTATGGACCTTCCAGTGTCAGGGTCCTTGCAAAGCAGGGGCGTGTGGTGCCGGTTTGGTGCAGATGTTAGAGCCGGCCTTGGATGTTGGGATGCCTGACTGCACTGAGCCTGATGCAGGGATCTGGCCTCCTTTACCCTCACCCAGGTGAGTGGCTTAAATCACTTGTACCTCTGGACAACGAGTATTTGGGAGTGTTTTTATTATTTTTTCATTTTCCCAAGAGAAGGAAGAAGGAATTGGGGGCAAGTAAACACTAGAATCTGGGTAAGAGCTAAAATTTGCTCTGCAGACCCATTTTTTTTCTGCATTTTGCCTACTTTTCAGAAAGAAATAGTGTGTATAGATTCTGTAAGCAGAGAGACACAATAGTACTGCAAAGTGTGAATTTCTCCCAGCTGTCTTAATGGAGTGTTGATTTTAAAACCTAATTTCAATGCTGCTTGCTATGCAATTAACACCCAGGTAATACATTTGGTTAGTTCAGCTGTGTGGTACTAGACTTTGTGTTGGGGTGGGTGTCAATATGGACACTTTAATGAAAACACCTGTTTAAGATAATGGAGTAGTCAAAGAGCAAACAAAATCTGAGGCTATGGAAGCAGGAATAAGCCAGGGAAAGCTGGTAATATTGTAATTTTATTAAAATTAATTTGAATAAAGTGTTAATTTCTGTTACGCCCCAAAAAAACTACGGCAAAAAGAGAGGGAGTTGAGAGACAGGAAGTTAAAAAATGTAAGAAATCAAGTAAAAGGGAACCTGACAAAATAGTGGCTGATGCAGAGAAGGTGAATTGGATACCTCCGTGTAAACCTGAAATACAGGAGAACAGGACAGCTAGTGAAACAAAGATAAGCATCAAGTGAGGTCAAAAATCTTCTATTAAGAATATAACTGTTCCAGAAGACTAGCAGAATAGTAATTACTGCCTTGTGTAACAGCAGTGGAATTTAGTGGTACAAGGTTTTGAAACCTAAAGCACAGTGAGATGAAAAAAACCACCCAGACTGAGGAGACTCTGCAGTTTTTCGTGAGAAAACAATTTGCAAGAGTTACAACTTTCAAGGTAGTTTAAGATCTGACCACTTCTCAGCAGTGGTCTCTTAAGTTGCTTAATTATAAATTATACTAATAAAGCAAAACCAGGGTTTTTAACCACTTAACGATAGATCAGGTGGAACAGGAAACTACTTCCAAAAATTCTGCAGATTTCTGGGCAGGGGAAGGGATATTTCTCTGGATTTAAGATCCCTGTATTTTATCAATTCTTGGTGACTGCGTTTTGCACATCAGTTTCATGATTCTCCACGAGGTGGAGGAAGCAGCTTATGCTTCAGCATGTGCCGGGGCGTGGGGAAGCGGCCGTGGGGCAGCTGTCCAGCTGTCCAGGGCTCCCGCTCTCCTCCTCTCCGCCTCGCCAGCCCCCACACCGCCCAGCCTGGCAGACTGCATGGAGGCAGGCTGCAAGAACAGGCTCTGAAGGTTTCTTGCTGGTTTGCTCCTTTTAAAAAATGATAATGGGGGTTTCAATATTATGATTCTTCAGGCGGTCTTTAAGGGCTTCATGAAGGATGCCGACGTCGTCATGTCTGCTATTCCGTCGGAGAAGCTTAGTCCCACAGCTGTGCAAAGCCTGTCCTGTGCTCATACAGCAAGGTAGTGGCTGGGCTGGCAGATAAACCTGGTTCTCTGAGATTCACTGTGCTGCAGTGTATTCACTCCTAGAGGACAATTTCACTATAAAATTGGCGTTTTTTATGGATAAAGTACAAGTAGGAAAACTAACAACTAGTGTCTGTAATTAAAGTACTGTAACTTATACTAGGTTTCTGCTAAGGGCTCTGATTTTGTGAACAGTGTTTCAGGTTTTCTGTTGACTGTGGTGGGATTTGAAAGGTCTTACCTTGCACAATTAGCCCCAAGCTTGTGTGTCTTAGAGTCCCGTGTTTTCAGTCTTTGCAGCTCCTAAAAATCAAAACCCATGTAATTTGCAATTTCCTTTCCTTGTCTTAAACCCTATCATCCGATTTTGGTTTTGCCTGTGATGAAACAGGTCAGCCCAAAATAGAAAATATTGGTTAGTTTTAAAATTCAGTTCAATTAATTTCTGTTGAAAAAAAAGTTCTCTGTTAATACTCATGTACGCATGACACAACACTGCTTCTGTTTTAGCTGGTCATCTTATGGCAGATCATGTGAGTTATTTTTCACTGCGTGTTTGCAGTGGTGCTAAGGTTGTTTCTCAGTTGAACAGGGCTAACTCGATTGTATCAAGATAAAAAGCTGTGGGAATGGGATGTTATTAAGGTGATTTATAGTAAGTGAACACAGGAGTAGAACTGAAGACCGAAATAGTAAATTGCTTGGAAAAGAGGCTGGAAAGGGGTCTTGAGGAGCCGTTTCATCCTCGATATGTGATCCTCTATGCCTATACCATTCTTGGCGGAAGTTTGTCTAAGGTTGCAGTTATGAGCTTACACAAAAGGTTGTTTTGCTTCTCTCTAGCCCAAACATTTTGTGTGAGCTGCTTGTTTCTTGTGTTCCCACAAGCATTGTGTTGCCATAAATGAAGCATCTGTGAGCTACAGTGTGAGGTTAGAAAGAAGTGGGAGGTGAGGAAGGTGCAGACTTGATAAACGGTGTTGCCATCAGGCAAAACATCTGAACCTGTTCTTAAATGTACGAAGGAGCATATTCTGCAATGTCCCAAAGCTTTCATTTTCTGGGGGCAAGGGTAGACGGTTGGTTTAGTTGATGCTTTCTCCCCCGCCCCTTACTGGTATTATTTATGCCAGTTCCTTAAAGGAAATAAAAAACAATATTTGTTTTTGCCAAAATACATGAGGGCTTCCTCCAGCATAGCTTCTCCAGTTAGGGCCATAATTTCTTCTTGCTTCTGAATGATATACCTGTGATAGTAACTCATCTAGCTCATAGCCAGGACTTTGAAATTTTTAATAGCTTGGATATATGATCTATACTTCAGGTGAGGTTTGGTCTCTGTTCCTTTAGATATGTTAGCTTGTGACAAACTAAATAATGTTAACATAAACTTTACTGAAAGAGGTTTACAGGAGTCAAGCTTTGCTATCTTCTATGACAGCTAAAAGAATATCTTTTGTTACTGAAGACTCAGCTGATTAGTAGCAATCTGTTAGTGTGGTAAATCAGTCAGATGACCAAGGCCCAGTTCCTCTCTAGAGGCTTAAAATTCAGGTGACGGTAGTCATGATTAATAGAATCTTAGCTTTAACAGAAATCATTCTGTTTCAGTAATATGGAAATATAATAGTAATATGCTTTCTCTGGGTAGAGGGGTAAGTATATGGGAACACCTTCCAAACTACTTGAAGAAAAATGCATTTATCCTGAAGAACATTAACCTTTGTCAGAGATACCTGATCTCCGGAGCTGTGCTAAATTATGTTAGTTATCTCTCCCAGAAGAGGCAAAACTTATCTCCAGAGACCTGAAAGAATATGTTGGTTTTGCTATTTTATTATTGGTACAGGACTCAGGTTGGGCAATACCTACATGGGAGGTAGGTCACATTTAGCAAGATGGGATGGCAGTTGCCTTAAAGCTTCACTCTGTTTTCTATCTGGGTGAGAAGTGGGGGGACTGCCTCAAATTCTCCAGCAACAGCAAGTGCAGAGCAAAAACAGATGGGGAGCTGCAGAGACAGCTCTGATGGCTTCCCTTACAGGGTCGGGCTGGAGCGAGGACCAGCCTGTGGGTCTGGTCCTTGTTCTCCTCGGCGGGGGATGGCTCCTTTCTAATCCATGCCCAGGGCTGGGAACACCAGCAGTGCCTCTCAGTGGGTACCCTCCGTGCTTCTTAAAACCGCCCAGCAGCCTCTGGGATGCTGCTCTTGCTCCCCTGCCGGTGACCTGCAATTGATATAAAATTGATATAAAATGAGGCAGTAACAAGCTATAGGAATCAAATTTTACTGGCAGAGTTCAGAACTCAAGCAGATAAAAGTGAGCATGAAATGAATGCTGTCTCCTTCTTTTGGAGTGATGGCTTTCATAGCTCAAACTGGGACCAGTCTCCTGATGCAGGAAGATCTGTGTCTTAAAGCTTGCAACAGCATTTTTTTTTTCCTGTGTAATTTGTTATCCTGATTGCTTCATCACAAAGATGCTGTCATTGCTGATCTTTTTAAAAATCTTTATCAGGCCTTCTTTTATTTGCTGGTGGCTCAGGCTGACTGAAAAAACATAATCTACAAAACATGCGGTGAAGTGAAAAATATACCAAAATCTCACTTCAATGCTCTGGCCAAATGTGTCTTGTGGGAGTTGCTACTCTAGCCTGCTTTGTGCTGGAGAGCCATTTTTCTCATCTTCACTTGTGCTGCAAAATTGTGCTTCCTCTTATGCCGAGGCCAAACACATCCCGAGAAAGAACTGCTTGGTTTGCCAAATGTGCAGCTGATGACACATGTATTTATGCTCCCTGGCAAACTAAGTTAAACAAACAGGGACTAAGTTGGGCAGACGTTATAGGAGGTAATACTTCATTATAACTCGACTATGAGCAGCTTATTCTCCTTTCCAATTATGGCATCCCTATGCATCACTTTCCCAAGAGAGAAGTATTCTGGGGAAAAAAAATTATGGCATATAAAGTCTCGAAAGTGCAGTAACTGTACAGTAGGGGACAGTAGCTGGAATGAAGGGTCTGAGCACATGTACATCTGTCTCATTTTGTTAAAAGCATGGTTGTTTCTACCTCAGTTATTAAACTGTTAAATTAATTCCTGAAAACTCAGTCACTCGGTTCTCAGTGTGCCTGAACTCAAGCCACGTTTCAGTAACATCAGGTTCTGTGCAAATAAACAGTAGGTTTCAATTGTCTGCTGCTAATTATCACCCAAATTTGATTTGCACACTCTTCAAAGGGACTCATATCTTTCCATTTAGTTATTTGTTTCAGTGTGATGAATCTTTAATTCAAACCAAACGTGGGTCAATTTCCAACTGGAAAAAAAAAATGCGAGGAATGTGTTTATCCGCGGTCATATCAGTGTCTCTCTTTAGTTTTATATATGTGGTGATTCATGGCCTCAGTGGGGAGGTGAATTTGTGTCAATCCGTGAATTGGCTTTGCCTGTTTGGCAAGTTTGTAAAGGGTTTGGTCAGTTGTAGAAGGCCTTAAATAATTGTGCATAATGGAATGGTTCTGGGGGGCTTTAGAATAAGGCGTGCAAGTCCTGAAATTACACAGGCACAGAAAAATCTCATTAGACTTCAATTCCCATCCTACCTATAAAAAGATATCTGTGTGAGGATGAAATGGAGAGATGGGATAACATGATCTAGACTCTTTTCTACTGCATTGAATCTGAACTTAAAAATGTGTGTATTATATTTTGCGCAGTCTCCTTGGTTGTCACCGTGACCCTCTGCCATGTGCACAGCCATAAAATTTCAGTCACAGAACTGAAGGAATTCTGGACGTTTTTCATTTTAAAATAAACAGAAAGCACCAAATGCAAGCAAGGGGGCTATAACAACAATAAAATTTCATTGTAATAGATACCACATGCGATCACGATTTACGAAGCAGACAATAAAGACTAATTTAAAAAGAGAAATCCTTCTATTCTCTTTCATGTGGCTAAAGGCAGCATCATTTCTGGCTGTCTTTACTGGAGATTTATTCAAAGATTTAACACCCCCTTCTGTTTTTCTTCTCCTGGAAGCTCGGAGGAGGATACTTTATTAACTTGCTGTTCTTTAGATTCACATCTGACCTCTGTTTTCTTTTAACATGGAGGTAGTTGGTAAGAGTTTGTTTTTTTTTTTTTTTTCTTAAAAGAATGCTTTCAAGATATTTCTGTAGTATGATGTAGCATCTCCTGCATTTATTTATTTATTTTTTTCTAGTGACTGGAGTAAATGGACCTTATTTTAGATAAGTCCATGAATATCGAAAAACCGCTCCTCAAATTCTGTATGTTGTCTTTTGGTACTTTCAGGATAGGCTATTTAACGTCTTGGCAAAAGAAGAGCCTATTTTGGTTTGGTGCCCAAACAGTCAGCTAAGTCCGAACTGGTGACCTGGTGTAAAAATGTTTGCTGCTGTCAGTGGAGGAAAGATTTCAACTTTATGGCAAGTATTCTTACACCTCACTGTTTTGGGCTTCTGTCAGTGACAATTAAAATCAGAGTCCTTCTGAAATGGAGCTGTAATTACAAAATGAATATCATGTGCATTTTTACTGTGGCTGTATCTATAAGGTGCATCTCAACAGGGTTTGATACAGGGAATTCTTCTTTGCCAAATGAAAACTTTTGTGTTTGTCTGGATCAGTGTTTCTGGATTCCAGTGCTATGTGACTGGTTAATCTCTGTAATATTTTTACACTTTATTTTCAGTCCTGCCAAATCCAATCCAAATAGTTGTGTGTTTTCTTCCTACAATGGAAGTAGAGTATGCACTGGTAGAATTGGTACAGCATACAAGACACATTAGGATGTATAGGATAGAAGTTTTATGTTTGGATTGTCTCAACGTTTGTTGACAAAGGTGGGGGATCTTTCTTATTTAACAAAACCAAAAGTAATAATAGAGTTAGGAACAAGTACTTGCCTGTCACGATAGGAGTGGGATAAATCTTAAGGTAGGGACATTCAGATTTGCAGATGTATTTCATGTAAATTCTGAGGGTGTTTTGCAAGGTTTGGTTGTGATGTATGTAGGCACCTCTTGTTTCCTAATATCTGTGGCTATTCTGCTCAGGTGATGAACAGCAACATGAGAAAGACTTTGCCTTTTTATATTCATAGGGCCTTCAGATAATATCTAAAATTATTTGTCTCTAATAGAGTGAAGCCCTAAAGGAATGGTCACGTCTGTGCAGAGTCTCTGAGTGGATGGTGATGGGCTCTGTTAAGTTCTTCAGTGGTTTAGCCGAAATCTTCATAGTAGTTGGAGCTCACTTTAGTAAAACCTGAGCATTCACCTTTTTAAGGAACTTCTGTCTGCAGGTTGGCTGCCTGGAGCAATGTTTATACCCTACAAAGCATAATACCATTGCTAAAATATCTTGGAATCATGCTGTTTTGTGGGAGGGTCTCTGTTCCCATTCTTGTTCCACCAAAGACTCTGAGTTGAAGAGTCTGGGAACTTGTGAATGTGATGGATACTGTTTGAAATCACAAGTTCTGAATGAAGACATGGGCTTTCTCTTGAGCCGTTGCATATCAATAACCGGTATCCTTCAGGATTTGCATTGCACATGCTTGTTTCGCAGTTCTCTGTAGTCTAGAGTTTCTCTTTGAATTGAAAATTCGGAGAAAACAAGGGCTTAAAGATGGGCTCCAACTCATATACCTTCCCAGGTAAGGGAAAAGACATGGGAGAACCCCCAGATCCCACAATTTTCTGACTTTCAGATCATCTCCTTGTTGTGTATCTGGCTGTAAGTGCAACCATTTCTCTGGGAACAATTCCAAACTCTGGTCCTTCATTTATCTTCCTTCCAAAAGGAGGAGAGTGACCTGAAGTTCTCTTCTAGCTAAGTAGTATAGAGTAAATGGATTTTAAGGTAAAGATACATTTTTTGAAGATATGTTTACTTTAAAATTCTTTTGCTTTGGAAACAAGTCTTTTTTTTTTCTCAAGGTACCAGACTGCTTGCATTTTCCTTAATGCTTGCTGTTCGTAATATCATGGAGGAGGAAGCTTTCCCACTCTGTAATCTTTCACTCAGTCTTTCTGTCAGTCTCCCTCCCTAGATAGCTTCTGTGACCCCTTTCTCTTAGAAAGCTTTTTAACTGAAGTGGTCTTTTGATGTCTAGTTTTTTAGCCAGCTTTGTTACTTTGGCCAGGAGCTTTATGTTGTTGACTCATCACTTACGAAGAAGTGCAAACACCCTGATGCATTCTTGGTAATTCAACACATAGCCTGCTATTTACATAGATCAGTTCAACCATAGAGGAAATTCTTATAATTTTCCAGACTGAACAAGAAACTAAACTTTGCTTTGTGTATCTAGTAACTTTAGTTCATTGATTAGTTCAGTCTAGATACCTGGGCTATCTGAGACTCAAGTTGCCTTTACATATGTAGGAATCTACAGTATTTGTTTATTTCTGCTTTTGGCCCAGCAAATCTGTTAGAGCAAAGTGAAGTATTACTTTAGATTCTTCTCCAGTTCTGAAGTAATTTGAATTGTTTATGTAACTATAGTCAGAAAGTAAGTATCAAAAGCAGAAAATGAGCTCAACTATATATGATTTTAAATAGTTTTTCCAAAAAATACCTGCTTGGTACAGCTCAGTCCTGAATTGAGAATGAGGAGAAATTAACTGACCTCCATAAACCTTCAATGGGGCATGGCAGAAATAAGCTCTGTGGAGAACAAAGACAGATATTTTATCCACTAAAATTTCTCCAGTATATCCTAGCTAATCTTCACACCTGAGGAGTTTTGTGACCCCCCCATGCTGCTTTCACACCTAGGTAACTTTATTAATTTCATCAGGGTGAGGTCAGGAAATTCTCAAAGCACGGAGCAGGTCCATAACCAAAATTTTATAAGGGCTCCAAGATTAGTGGTGTCCAGGGCATAAAAACACTTTGAGAAAAGTCTGACAAAATATCCACGTCTTTTCCCCACTATGTTGCTATTAAGAAAAATGGGCCTTTTCTGTCTGGCGGAGAAACCTTGTCACAGTTATCCATGCCTTTGACACCTTGACACTATATTATGTTATCGCCATGTGCTCCTTATGGGGCTGTGTGCTGAGACCCTTGGAAACCGGAGCTGGTGCGCAATGTGGAGCTTCATGCCAAGAACACTTTAGATCAGCTCTGCTGGTTGTTAATAAGTTCCTGGGCAGAATTCAAGGTGTTAGTTTGAACCTATAAAGCCCCAAATGGTTACCTAGGAGGCTGCTTCCCTTCCTGCAGCGCAGCACTTGTAACTGGGATCAGCCAGAGACGCTTGACCTTGACTTTGGAATTCACTTCCCAAATCCATCCGCCTGGGCTGGGGTCTGTCAAAAGTTAGTGTGTGCTGTAAGCTTAGCTTGTCTGCCCGATGACCTGGTAGGGGATGATGTGAGGTACTGTGGGTTGGCTTTATGCTGGTGGTGGTGTGTAATTTTACCTAGAGGTGAGTGGGTTTTTTTTTCCTTTCTCTTTATGCTAGAAAGAACGTTATATTGTTTTTGAAATGATACCATAGCTGCAGTTTATACCTGCAATCATGTGGCTGGAACCGATGCATTGCCAACTGCATTTTAATTAATTACATTTCTGATTCCATTGAAATCAGTGGGAGTATACAACTCATTCCCTGGTACTAGGATTTATTCCTGTGAGCAAAACTTTTGAGATCAGATAAGAATCTGTAAAGAAGTTCTGTGTAAAGACTGATGAGATCAGGAAACCCTGATAACAGGACTTCTCTTTAAGACTGAGGTCAGTGACGCACCCTTATAGAGCAGAAATGTCAGTTGGAGAAAACAAAGCAAAGGCAAGCAATAGCGTAAGGAGACGCAAAATCTGTGTTGATGTTTGTCATGCAATCTGTTTATTCTCAGCTCATTAAAGGAGGTGCAGAAGCGGGGAAGCTGCAAAAGGGTGGGATGTGCTTGACCTTGACTTCTGATGGAGAGAGGTAGGACGTGCAGTTACAGTTCTGCAGTGCCGAATGCACAACTTGCACGCTGAGCTGACTCTTGTTCAGTGCAGATTGTATGAGGTGCCATGATGTGGTCTCACAGGGCGCATCAAGGAAATTAAAGCTGGAAAACTAAACCTGGGATATTTGGGCATCTAAGTAATTTTGTGTTGCTGTGCTGTGCCCTTTAAGAAGGTGCCTGTAAAAATATTTTTGGGTTTGTAATAGTGTAGTCCACAAACAGGAAGAAATGGTGACAAATGATTTTGTTCTGTTTAGCAATAGAAATAATAATACAAATAACAATACAGAGTTGTTCTAAATGGGAAGCCTAGGAGAAGTCCAATGACTTGATGAGAGAAAGATCTATTGCTTCTCTGTTTGTTTCACCTGGAACTGTCAGGAGAGGGAGGACAAGGTGTTAGAAGGCTGAGAGTATATATAAATCCCAAGGCTGGAGTATTTTATTCACCAGTGGCTCATCCCTAATATTGTTTGGCTATAGACTGAAGTTCCTATCTGATAAGACAGGATGTAAAACTGTGAGTAATCCATCCACCAAACAGCACAAGCCAGATTTTTCTGGTTTTGCGTGTATAAACAGTTTGTCCCTGCATTTTTATTCCTATTTGTTTAGAGAGATCCAAAATTTAGGTGTTGCACTATGTGGTCATCCACAGGAGAGAGGCACTGAACCCCCAGTGAACTCCATGGGCCTCCCACCCACAGACCCCCAAAAGCACCAGGTCCCAGCGCAGCACATTCCTTCATAGAGAAAATATGTCAGATGCTCGATCAACCCAAACTTAATTTTCTTCTGCTTTCAGCCTCCCAACTGTGGGGATATAGCTGTTTTAGGCAACCTGGAAAACTGCCTGTCCTTCTTAAAGCCCTTACATATTCACACAGTGAACAACCCCCCCCACGTCTGTCATGACAAAAGGCTTTTCTTCAGAGGTAGAGCCATCCCTGTGTACTCATGATTTTTCTAAACTGTGTGTTCATTGCCAGTAGAGAACTTTTTTTCCCTAGGAAAATGCATGTCCCAGCTCTAATAAGTTTATTTGTAAGCCTGATTGACATATGATGGGACAAAGTTAGACTGACAGTGAGTGTTTCATTGATGTGAAATTTTACACCGTATCTGGACACAGTATATACTTGGTTTATGATCCAGCTGGGCATGCTTGTAGGTTATTGTTGAGGTCAATCAAAGTGTAATTGTAACATAGGGAAAGATGGTCCCAGGGCTACAAAGATTTGTTTCCAACAGCTGCTATTCATTATTCATTAAACTCTACCTTCTGTTTTTGAAATTAATAACCCTTGGCCTTCTAACAAGGCATCAGACTTTAAGAATACAGATTTAAAAATCAAAGATGCACTGGTTTCATCCCCAGACAAGTGAGAGCACAAAGCACTTTAGCTAATAATAGTAGTTGGCTGCAGAACTTAGTATTTCTGCTTGTAGAAAACCAGATGTGAGTTAATTAACCTGAAATTTATGGGCACTGTATGCTGGATGTGAGAGAACTGACTGGTGTACAATAAACCCCAAACTTATGGAAGTCCAGGGGAACACTTAAAATTTCATAAAAATTAAGGCAAAGTACAGTATCACAAGTCTACAATGCGGGAATATCAGATTAAACAGAGTTTATTCAAATTGGCACTTGCACTTCCATTAAATTAGCTATTTTCCAACATCCATTCACCATTGTTTGTCGGAAGCATAGCACAGGCTTTGCCTCGGGATGATGGCGGAAGGAGGCACCTGATGTTTCTGTCCCATGAATCCCATTCATGTGTCCCCATGAATGTTGCTCCACTGAGATGGCACACGGGAAAGGTCTCAGGACAGCTTTGAAGCATGGCTGGGGACAGGGACTGCTTCACTGCCGAGTGCTACCTTTGCAGTCCTGCTGAGCTCCTGTGCGGCTTCATTTGCTGCTGCTGAAGAGCAGCTACAGAGGGACCTGGAAATTGTGAATGCAGTCTTTACTGAGCTTATTTGACAAACAGTGTTGTTTCGGGACTGTTTTCTGTAGCTGGGTGAGGGATGTGTTCTTTGATTCCATGAGCCACAGAAAGAATATAGCGATATCTGTGAGTTGTTTGAATGAAAGCTGTAATTTTTGAATGGCAATATTAGTTGTCTTGTCCGCTGCAAATTTCTAAACTCTGCAACAGTCAGTGACTACTGCTGAAACTGGTCTCAGAACAAAGCAGTCAAATGTATAGCTATCAGTGATGCTATGGGATTAAAAAAAAAAAAAAAAGTTACGTAATTAGCTGCAAGGAAACTTTGTGACATGCCTATTCCCAGGTATCTATATATTTGGAAAAAAAAAAACTTTTTAAAAATATTTACCTTTTTCAGTGGAAATATTTCAGCCTCTCTGTGGTGTGAGTTCCAGAGTGGGATCCAGCATTCTAAAAGCAATCTAATGAGGGGAAGACATTCTCTTTGAATTCTACCCTACCAAACCTCCACTGGAACAGACAAAACATTTCTAGAGTTCACAACTAGACAACACCATCTTTGTTGAGATTTCTACTGTTGTGAGATACCCACCTGCCTGAAGAACGGTGCGCTTTCACTGCAACATCCTACCTATACATTGGTGATGGGTGACTGTGGTAGGACTCATGACTCTCTCTGAGACATCCTGCCTTCCAGATGTGTTGGGCACCATCACTGAATAGTGGAGTTTTAAATCCCGTGCATAGGAACGGGCCCTATGTCTCTTTTTCCAAAACATTGGACTATTTTTCACTGGCCTGAAACAAATTTGTGACAGTTACAATTTCCCTCCAACGCTTATTACGAGTTTTAACAAACGCTAATAGCGAGCACCTCAAATTGTGCTTATGTTTATTCTTGAGTTTTATGTCAAAGTCTGTGGAAAACTCACTTCAGTTGACTTCAGAGGACACTGGGTCCAGCCCAGGCAGGTCCAGGCACATTTTCCCCATTTCATCACTTTGTCATCACAAAGGGCTAATACACTGTGGCTAAAATACATACAGCATATTGTTCTGAGGCTGGGTGTCTTAGTGCAGGCCATCTGTGGGAAATATGATTACATTAATTGTGATGCATGATCATAAGACCAGTAACTGTGGTAGTATATCATAAAGTTAATTAAAATTGGTCTAAGAGTGTTAACGCAGCCATCTCTTTACTCTCTGAATCAGTCTCTCTTATGCTTTTCTTTCCTGTGTAAATTCCACTACTTATTCACTTGGGGTACTTTAACCCATCGCTAAATGTTACATTTATGACACGTTTCTAAGCAAACACTGGGATATCCATTGCACATGAGCATGTTTCCTCAGCTCTGCTGGCCTTGTTGGGCAGCTTATCTACTGTTCTCCCTAAGTCTGACCTTTCATGTTTAGTTACTTTAAAGACACTAGAAAACCAACTATCTACTCAATTTCCTTGTAGCTTGGGGGTAAGGTTAAAATATCATGTAGCTACCGTATGTTTGACATTGTACAACCACAACTGATAAGCAAATATTTTCTTTTTAAATACACAGTACATTTTGAAAGAGTATGTACAAGTATTCTCATTCCTGTTCTTTGTCCTGGAGAAGGCCTAGTGTTGTTAAATATAAAAAGTTACCACTGGTGTTTATCTTACTAAATCTGTTCACATCAATTGGTTCTGCCTACCCCATATTTCAAAGCAAAATGATGGGGAGAGGTCATATAGATTGCCCTTCTCTTCAGTTCTTGGCTTAAGGGTGTCCTGTTTGTAATTAAGGAACAATTTCTTTTGTGATGGTAGTCAAGAAATTTTTCTTTCTTTTCTCTCTTTCCCTTTTCTTCACATAATATTTGGAAAGGTATGTGGAAGCCAGAGAACAGCTAATACAGTTGGGAAATTTGTCACTACAGAGGTAATTTGTTTTATTTTTTTGAGAAAATCTGAAACAGCTTCTGTATTGTGTATTCAAATCCATACACTATCAGCAGCGAATTTGGAGGTAAAGGGCTGAATGCGAAGGTTTTGATTGCAAGGCCATCTGGCATTATTATGAAAAACGTTCTTGAATGCTTAAAAAAAACCTAAACCACATTGCTCAGTAGGTGCTGACTCCAATGAAATTGAACCATCTCGGTGCAGGTTTGTTGTCTGTTGGAGAGACTGTGGGAAAATCAGCTATTTCTATACTGATGAAGTGGCTGTGGCTGAAAATAATGTTTTTAAGGGAAAAAACGGGAAATGGAATGTCAGGCCTGTTGAAGCAAAATATTTTAAAATTTTAACTTTGTTTTTTTTTTTAACTTCTTGCAAGGTTCATGCAAGATGTACCTTTTTAGAAGACCAGAAAGAGATAAGGAATATATTGTTGCTCCAGTCTGGTCCTAGAGAGATAGATACTGAAGAAAGACAAAATCTCTTTGCCATCACAGAATGGTCTGAAAGTGTTTGGGCAGTACAGAGAAATATGCTTCCAGAGAATATGGAGACTGGTATTGCTTGGGTCGATCTCCTGAAGTCTGAGTTTTTAGATTTCTGTGAAATTCTATTTGTTTGCCTGCTCTTCTTAAAGTCCCACTGCTTGGATGGAACCGAAGGGATTAGCAATGGGATGTAAGGGCTTTTCTATCTAGGTCAGATTGGATTTAGCGCTGACTGAAAACGACACCGGTTGTTTAGTATTCTGGATCAAATGTACAGTGGCAAGATTCATAGCAGGTTGGGTCATCTGAGGTCATAGTGCAGCTAAAGTTGAGAAAACATAGCCAAAGCTGAAGCAGCATTTTTAGCAGTCTGAAAATGCTGCTTCAGGAAAGAATGGCACTGACTATTCCCACAGGAGGTTTCATTCGTATGTATTTCCTCTTCCTTTTTGAGGCTGAACGCTTTATTCCTAGATGCCACATGTAATGCATTTATGAGCTAGGAAAGCATGCATCAGGCCAGGCATAAATCTGATGAATTGTTTTTAGTTTGAATTCTGGAGTCTGAATTGGTTTGTCACTACTCTGAATCAAGAGTGTTTCTGAAGCTGTCAGCAGGTTCAAAAGGTCCTTCTTAAGGACTTGAGGGGGGGAAGATCTTTTTTATCTTTTCACTTTGTACAAGATTTTTTTCAAAATAAAAAAAATAATTAGGAATGAAAAGTCTAAATATCCCATTCAAAAAATGTGGATATAGAGAGCCTTGATCACTTCAATTACTTTATTTCACCTTTAACTCAGCGGACTCATTTCCACAGACAATGCCAGTTTTGGTGAAACAGGTGGCAAGCAGGTTCCCTGGACTTCCCACCATAGGATGCTGGAGCTCCTGCCACAGACACGGTCTCTCGTCCACCCGATGGGCTGTGATGGGAGGACACAGCCAGTCAGGAGAAGAAAGGGAAGATGGAGTCAATGACATGTTAATCTTCCTTGTGAGTGTTTCTACCCTTCTCTTTCCTTTGCTTATCAGAGAAAGGAATTGGAAAGAAAAAGGAACCGGTTTCTGCTTTGGCACCAAGGACCTGCCTGCACGGCAGTTTGGTAGCTTGTGAAAGGCAAATGCTGTTTGCCCCTGTCTCCTTATCGCCAAACTGGGTTACTTGCATCATGCGCGTGGGAGAAGGTTCAAGCTGTAATACACTGGGTGACAGCAAACAGCCAAAAATCAAAAGAATGGGGATTTAAATTTTGTTATCTGGCTTCTACGTAGCAAGCCAGGTGTATCCACCATGCTTGTTGCTGTCGTATCTGAGATCTACAATTCATTTCTTGTTTGAAATAGCGGAGCCCCAGTTCAAGGCCTTTGTTTTGTGTTGGCGAAGTAGTTCAGCCATGGAAAAATTAGACTCCTAAGATTTATAAATTCAGCAAAGTATGGGACCTTCTCTGTAACTGAGATCTTTTTCATGTCATGGGACAACGAGCTTCAGTGACTTTGCAGTTGCAGACACGCTGAGCTGTGTTGGTAGAATATTTCCTGTTTTGGGCAGGCGAGATGTCGTAAATCTTCATTCTCTCTGTGATAAATTGTGTGTTAATGAAGATAGAACTTGCTTTGATATGAAAACAGGTTAAAAGAAGAATTCTTCTGATGAGACAAACCCAGAGATAGTGAAAATAGCAAATTAGGATACAGGGGAAATGATGGATCCTGAAGAGGAATTTTTGCGTGCACAATGACAAATTCTGTACAGCTATACTTGAATATTTTTAATGTTTGAGTTAAGATCTAAGGGGTGCATTTACAAGCTACTGGTATAGATAATGACTGAGAAATCTGGTGCTGGATTTTGGGCACAAGATGGATTTCACTATAAGCACACCTCCTCCCTTCCCATAAAACACAGTCTGTCTTTGTATGTGTAGTCCGTCTTGCCTTATTCCACAAAAAGGGTCTGCAAATGAGTAACTGAAAGGTAGAAGGGATGATTCACCCAAAATGCTGTCTGCAGGGTGCGCTTTGATGCTCTCACCAGTCTCATGTGCAGCGTGTCACAAAATGAGCCCCCATGTTAGTTGATTGGTATGTCGTCAGTTTGACTCACTGCTGCATTATACCAGTTTTATATTGATGTAACACCATGGGAGTGACCTCCAAGCTTTTTATCTCTGTGTCTCATCGAGGCATTTATTAAGCATCCAGTCATCTTATTAACTGAATGCCTTTCAGTCCTGTGCATAAGGCTGGCAACTCTGACAAGGGTAGAGTGCGCGTTGCTATTGTGGATCCACTACATCTTCAGGACCAAATCATTCAGAGCTTGGTGGTATACAGAAAACCTCGATACCTGCAGATTGGTCACATATGTCCTAGCATAAAGCATGCTGAAATGACTAGGGACTTTACTACAGACTGAAAGGTCACTTTCAATAACAAGTATTCCATTTTACAGCTCAACCTTCAGTCACGATCAGGCTGCACATTTTTGTGTTGCTTTCATTTCTCCCACTGATATTGGATGTTTTAAGGAGGTAAACCCTAGCCTCATCTATCATTCTGTCAAATGCTGCACATCAGACCTGTACTTGAATTATCAGTTGCATGTGGATTATGTTACCTGTCTCTGTTCTGATCTGTTTCTGTTTTCCATATGATACAGCTGGTGTAGGGTTTTTTATCATATAAAAGCTATAACCTGGAAGAACCAACATTAATTTCCTCTGGAGCCTTATGAAAAGTATCAAGGGTGCGCCTGACTTGTGGTGACAGAGCTTTTCAGCATACTCTGTGAAAGAACTGCTTCTGGGCACACATGGCAGCCAGATAAACTTATATGCACAGCGGCGTACATATAGTACTAGTTCATTAACTTTCCCTTCATGAATCTGCTAACCAGATACTTTACTAGCACTTTTAATGTACCATCACATGTCTGGGGTCAGATACTAGTAATACCCAGCTGCAGATAAGGCTGAGTTTCCATAAGACCTCAGACAATAGTGATTAGGTGAAAGCTTAATACCTTTAGAGTCTTATAAACCCTCTGTCTCATATATTACATCAGGCATTCATGAAAGGGAAGACAGAATAAATTAGTCAATGTAAAATGTATCCGGAAGCCTAAGATAATCCTATAATTCCCAGTATTATCCTTAATAACGTGACCCTAGAACCAGTGATGAAATGGAGCAACAAGGTCATTGCATGCCAGGGTTCAGATAAGATCTTCTGCGGATTCTTTCCTGCAACATCTAACCAAAGAAGTTGAAAGTAATTTGAAAAAACTCTGGAAAGTAGTCTTCAGTCTGAAGGGATTAGGAGCCCACAGATGAATATGATGCTCCTCAGTCTCCCTGAAAAAAAAACTTTTCTGAGACAGCCTCAAATCACTGCAAAGAAATCATTATAATTCAGGAACCTGGGGTCTGTTTTATCAATTCCCAGACACAGTGCAGCAGATACTGGGTATGATTAAGAAATGGTGCAAGGGGACTTTAAATGGACCTTGCATGGGCAGCTGATTGAAAAAGCTTCTGGAAGGCACATGGGTCTGGGCTAGGTTTCTGGGAAAAGGAGAGCAGCTTTTTGCAGTTACCTTTATCTTCCTCCCGGAGCTGCAGTGAAGGTGTGAGGTGGCTCTCTGAGAAGGGATCACAGCCATGCAGTGGTCCTCAGCTGGAGCGCTTGCACCCTTGCCTGTTGAGCCACCTGCTCGTGGCTCCTGTGTCCTCTGACCTGTGTGGTGTCAGCTCTGCAGCGGAGGCCTTTCATGACTGCAGTGACTTTTTCTTTTCGTGTGGGACAGGTACCATCAGCAGGAGCTGACAGATAAAAAGGGAATGGGGGAAGTGGCTGATGCGAAGGCTCAGCCAATGTTCAACCAGTCCCGTGCCCACAGCTGCATGTAGAGGAGATAGGCACCTGTGGCCCTCTGGTTCTTGGGATCCTGGTATGACTGTAACAGAGGGCCAGCAGCTGGGACAACAGCAGTCTGATGGGCAGGCCACCAAAAGTGAGGTGGTGCATGCCCTGAGCTGAGAAGGGAGTCTCTAAAACCAAGAAAAACTTGGGTTTTGTTTTCTCTTTGCAGATAAAAGACAGCTACCAGCAGAATGTAACTGATCCCAAGGTATCTGCTTATAAATTAGTGGTGCTGGTGATGTCTGGGACTTAGTACCATGTAGTCCTCCTTGAAACTACTCCCTGTTCGTTCTTCCCACAGGATCCTTGGAGAAAGGGTAAGCAAGAATTTCTTCTTCCCACTGGAGGAGACTATGAGCGCAGGAGGACTTCCTATGATTTTCTCTGGAAAGGAACTGTGGTCGGGACATATGGTGTTTAATTTGGAAAAATCTTATATTTTCCAGGGTGCTTGCCATAAGTCAGGGAGAGTTTGGGCTCACAGCAAAGATGGGTGGGTGGAAAAGCTGGTTTTTGTTTGGGTTAGGTTTTTTTTTATTTCTCCAGTTTAGGCTCTGACACACAATATTTCACTCTGTTGTTTGAGATTTTGCCACTAAAACCTTGGGAAGAAAGGAACCTTCTTCCCCATTGCAAGGCTGGTATTGTTTGGGATACCCTGCTGGGCTTCTGAAGAGAAGTGATGACAGACAGCCTGTGACAGACATGAAAAACAGCTCTGGAATCTGAACAGCAAATCAAGCATGTGAGCAAAAGCTACACTGACTTGTGCGTGTCTTCATCGTTGCCTGCTGGTTTCAAAACACGACTATGTAAGTATAGCACTTTAAATGCTTCTTGGGAGGATCGGCTGCTTTGAATAACTGAAGAGAAAAGTGAAAGATAACTTACAACTATGAAATGTAGAATAGTGCATGTCTGGAGAAACAATACAACATAGGGATATGGAGAACTGCACTGTAAAAGCCTGTAAGTCAGATAAACCACCGGGGATTCACTTCTACCACAGTGAGAAGACTCCCAGTCCTCAATACAGATGTGAGACATGTACGCCCAATCAGAAAAAGCTGAGCCCCTCAGGCAATTACAATTAGATCGTGAAAGTTAAATGCCTGGCTGTATCATTAACTTTATATTGTAATAATAAAAGGGTAGTGAGAACCTCCAGTAAAAGAGTCGGATGATGTGCTATTCCCAACCTGTGATTCCTACAGATTATGGGCATAGTCGCAGCCAACACACAGCACAGTTCCCATGTGAACAGATCTGGTTTCAAAATCACCGCTATGAAATAAACACAAGAGTCTCAGGCAACTGAGCTCTAGTCCGGTTTGGTTTGACAGCAGAGAGTGATTCCTGCACGTAAACATTTCCAGTGCTCGGGGCCTGAGGGGACATTGTGCTCTGACTTTGCCTCACCTGAGAGCAAAAGGATGAAGATGGACAAGTAGCTACGTTCATGGCAACGGAAGAGTGGGAGCAGAGAAGCATTGTAGGTCTAATCTGGTTAACCCAGGCTTGGTTAATCAAGGGCTGTCTGGGGTATAGAGAGACAGCCTTGAGGCAGGGAGGGTGGCAGCAACTTTCACTCCTGATAGCAAAGGGAGCTATGTCTGCTAGATCTACCTATACTGAAGGAAGAGGAACCTTAGACTAGTATACCTCATCAGATCAAACAGCAAAATTGGTCACTTAGCACACCTGAAAATGCTTGTCAGAATCTTATTTTTCTGTTTTCGTGTTTCTAGCTTGATAACCAAATATGCTTGCATACTTACAAGCTCTACAGGGGTTAATTCATTTGGACTACCTTGGGGATAGAAATATTTGGAAGCACTGGAATTCCTGTTTCTCCAAGTGTGAGTGGATGTTATCTGTTCATGTCCGACTGTGTCTTTGATATCTTCAGATGGAAGGTGATGGTGACGCCCCAAGCCGTTTCATGCCAGCCATATATCACCGTTCTGGCACCAGTCCTTTGACATCTGACCCGAGTACTGTCAGTTGCAGTACATTCAGTTGCCTGCAAAAGCCAGCTTTTCGCTGTAGGGAATACCATTTCCTGCAGCTCCTGGCAGACCCAAGGGGCCAGAGAACTCACTGGGCAGGGCTCACCCCTCGAGACTGTCTGAAATGCCTGTTTCCACTGTAGGAGAGGCCCTCTTTGCTCAAATGTAGCTTGCACTTTTGAGGGCAGCTCAGTCTTGCACAGCGGATAGCGCTCACTGAGTGAATGAACAGTTATTCAGTGTCTCTATTATTCTATGCTTTTTGTCAGCTCTTCTGGGTCATATATGTTTCCAAAGTATCCTTTATATATAAAGCTCTCTCTTTTTGTGGTCTTTTCTACAGTGCTGATCATGAAGTTATCTGAGACTTTCATACCAATGCATTCATTTTTACTCTGCTCCTGTGAGGTGAGGAAATGGCCCAAACCACTGGTAGAGGGGATTAAGACTGCAACAGGGATGGATGTTGAGAGTCTCCAATAATTTCAGCTGGTGGTGTGAGAGATTGGCACTCTAGGCAAACCTGGTTCAGACTCTCACCCCAAGGTGAGACTCCCAGAATTGGTGACCATCTGTGGGGAACTGGGAATACCCAAGCTGCCTAAAGGCACCTGAAAGCATTGCCTATCGGCAAGAGTAAACTTGAATTGTGGAGAGCAGCATTCGTGTGCTGGAGCCATGAAAATGGCTGTCCCTGCATTCACTTTGCACCTTCCAGTCTTCCCAGCAAAAAGGCAGAGTGAGGAAGAAAGCAAGAGAGATGTAAAAACCTGTGAATGGCGAACAGGCAGTTCATCTCTGTGGTTTTTTTGAAAATCTCCCCTAGCAGTGTCAATGTTCAGCAGGGATTTTATTCTGCCTCTGATAATACAAGGGTTTTTTTCCCCATTATCTTCAGCTGGAACTTTATTAAACCTACTGGCCAAATCTGAGTCATTTTGTGCACCAAAACACTCTGAGTGCTCAAGTTGAGAGCCTTAATGCTCTGACTTTTTTTTGATGTATACTCTTTTTAGTGTGATTCCTGGGCAGCTTTGCACAAAACCCTTCTCGCTAAACATTCATGATGTAGACTCCCGTGTGATCAGTCAGCAGGTCTGAACTGTTAGAGCCAAGCACAAGCCTGACTCATGTGAGGCAATATGCTCTCAGACTAAAGATGCCACAGTCTCTGAAAACTTGGGAGAGACTCCCCAAGAGCACCAAATTGTGAGAAAAATCAGTACAGGAGATCCCATCCTCACGACGACAGCGGTAGCTGAAAAGTTCATTTTGCCAATGGGCTTCCCAGTTAAATGCAAACAGAGGAGGGCTTGTGATTCTTGACTGAGGTTTAATGGCGTATGAGAGTGGGATATTTCTTTCAATACGATCCTGACAATAACGTCTACTAAGCCCCATTCGGCAAGGCTCGCAAAATAACCTCTGCCAGTTGATATCACCTGGACCACTGGAAGTTTTGCCCTATGTTTTAAAATTATCTATTTACTATGTTTTTTTTTTCTTTTTGAAAATTGTAGAATTATTCTTTTTTTTGTTCATACTGACGAATATAAAGACATAAGGAAAAACTTCGCTTTTTCTCCAGACTCCATTATTTAATGCAAACAGTTTTGTCCATCCGAGAACAACACTTCCACCGAGGCCCAGTAACTGAGTTCTGACTTTGCTTTTGAGCCATATTTCATCTGATGTTGGGAGGGAGTGTACTTCTCTGCTCTTCCACAGCTAGAGCTCATAAAGAAGAAAGACCAAGCTTTTCTTGCTGACAGAGTACTTTGGAAATTTAGGTTTTGAGGTTTATATTTCTAATATTACCATCCCATGAAAGTAAATAGATAATTAGGACTTTTTTTTTTTTTTTTTACAGGGGAAGAAATCGCAAGGGGGGATGAGAGAGAGGTCCAGATCTCAGCCTCACAGCAGCAGTCTCTTGACAGCAGCACTGTGGTGGGCAGTTTCAGTATGGTGATTTGTTTGATCTATTATAAAATCCTCTATACCAGTGTGTAGCTACCACCCACTTATATTTATTATGCAGTTTTATTTTTGCTTGGTAATATTTTTCTTGTGTTTATTTTAAAAGGTCTACATTTTGTGGTGACAGTCTCCCATTTTCCAAATTAACTGCTAGCAGATGTTGCTGTGTGGTGTGAAGCACACACAGCAGCCTAAACCGCCAAGGCCTGGATACTGGCTTAGAAAAAAAAAAAATCTTTGTGTTATTCAAGCGAGTTTCAGGAGTGTCTATAAAGTGCTTGTGTAGAATCTTATTCAGAAAATAAATTACTGTTGTTTTTATAGCTTTTAGATGGTTTTAGTGTTTGGAATTACTGCTGAAACCTAACAAGTCTGTACCATGGTTTAAGAAATGAAATATCATTTGAGCAGTGTTATTTAGGAAAGGATTAGCTGCTGATACATTATATACAGGCAAATGCAGGTAAGTCATACTTAGAGCTACAAGTGCTTAGTATTGTCCCTTATAAAATCCCTGCTACTGTTGCACATGTCTGCTAAACCTCAGCTTTTGGAGCTAAAAGCTTCAGTGTGAGCAGAGTGCTTTGAGTAGACTATTTTTGAAACTACTGCTGAAAATGAGATCGAGAAATGGGGGTTTGTGCTTTTCCCTTTAGAATAAGGTGCTGCAGTTTGGCTGGGGCATTGTCCTGTTGCCAGGGATGTGCTTTTTTGCTGCATCTGTGAAATTTCACCCAGGTTTGGACAAACCGTGCATTTGTGAGACGCCGAGGTTGCACGTGTTGCAGAGTGACTTGCCAGGCAGGTAACTAACCTGTCCGGACCATTTATATATCGTACTACAATTGCTCATCCAGGTAAGCAGGTAAGTTATAAGTACTCACTGTTCTCCATGCCTATCATGAGTAGGACAAGAGGGGGAAAGAAAGGGTGTTAGATTGCAGCAAGTAATTCACTCCCTAACTTGGTGCTGGAGTGCTCAGGAGGAAGCGCAGCTGGTGCGGCTGTGACTCCATCACAGAAGATTTTTAAGATCTGTTTGTGTGAGCATTTGTAAGGAACGACGCAGGTATAGTTGGTTCCACATGAAAGTGGAGAGATGGACTAGAAAACCTTTAAAGTTTCCTTTTAAATCTACCGTTCTCTGCCTGAGCCTTGCTTTGTAGCCTCCCTCAAAGAAATTGGAAAGTTACCCGGGTTTGCCCCATTAGCTACGTTACTGTGGAAGAGGTGTCCACTAGATGTCACTGGTACTTCACCGAAATAAGATTTAAAAAGCCTTTTCTGGTAGGTCGTTAAAGAGATGATGTACAGGTGAGCATCATCCCTGTGCTTGCACCCCTCTCGGCACCGCTCCTGTGCTGAGGCTTGTAGTGCCTCTCCACGGACGTCCCACATGGACCTGAGGAACCATCCCTGGGCTTGTGTGTGGTGGCTAATACCTCGCTCAAGTTTAAGACCAGAAAATGAGACTATGTTATATCTTAAGGTTTTGGAGAGCCTGTGGATGGGTGCAGTAATGCTTTTGGGATTAGCACTGTGCAAGCACATTGGGGCAAATGCCTCTCTTGTTGTGGAAGTATTTCAACGGTGCTCTATTTACTAGGGTTGCTAAGGATTTTATTTTCTTCCAAATGCAACAGCTAATTCCGCGTTTTATTCCAAGACAAAACTGCGTGCTGATAAGGAATATGCAAACTTTTGTATGCTTTTTCCCTTTTAAAAAAACTATAAAGAAGACCTGAATGTCCAATAATCTTGCTAAACAAGGGTTATCACAAAGATGGCAGATAAACAGAAGCTGGTCTCCACCAGTGTTTTTAATGCATAAGTTGGACAAATTATATCTGCGTTATTTCACTTGACCTACTAGAGATCCCTCCAGTTAAATCACCTGTAGTTGGCCTACAGTTGACCCTTTGTTGACTTATTTAATCATCTGCCTAGTTTTCAGAACAGGTTATGAGCATTCAGACTTAAATCAGTCCTTGAAAAGGTCCTGTCATTAGGCAGTAAGGCTCATACCTGATAATCTGCCTGTCACATAATATGAACACAGATGACAATCACTTACCTCTTTTATGTCATGATATAAGGCTGAAATTGCCTAAAATGAGGAAGAAAGCCATTATTTAATCAATGGAATTGCGTCAATTGAGTAAAATTTGTCTCTAGTGTAAACAAATGGAATGTCTTTGCGCTCTGTGAAAACAAGACTAAATTACTTGCAGATCTTGCAGATAGAAAAACATAGGAAGTGGACTTGTAGGCTGACACACTCAGGGTTTTGGTGTATGCATTTAAAATAATTATCGAGATTGCACTGGATTACTTAATATATTTTTTGCATCATGTGTATGCACTTTTATTTTTGAAACAATAAAAGCGATATTAGTCTTTTTTTCAGTCATGTTTGATTATTTGAGAAATTCCTTAGAACAATGCAGGATTATTACCAATAAATGTACTAGTTAAATAAGAAGATGTCAAAAACCAGTTTTAACTTTCGAAGGCGAGTTGAAGAGCAGTCATCAGTGTTTCTCAGGACAGAGTTGGTTTTGGTACATGCAGATATAAGAGACTTGATGTGAGAGAATGATCTTTCATTAAAAAAAAAAAAAAAAGGTTTCCTCCTTTTCCCCCCATACGTATATAAATAGCAGAACACAATAAAGAATTTAGCAATTTCTAGATTCATGCATTTACCCAATTACCTGGTTTATAGTACTATGAACACTCAATATTTAGTGGCTACCTCCTGAAGAACAATATATACGTGGAAAAATCAGAAGCTGCATGGGCTGTTGGGATATCAGCCTGGAGGTATTTACATATCCTTAAGTTTTCCACAGGTCCAATGGAAGAAAATGTGAGTGTGTTAAAGATGTGTGTTTCTAATCTATAAACACCATAATTTCTTTCTTGCTAATGTAAATTTTCTTTGCAGTTTTGTAACCTGCCTAAAGTGACCAGCTGGAGTAAGATCAATCATGTGCTTGACCTGACGCCTCTAGAATGCAAGATATGACTATGTAAGTCTTCCTCACTGATTCAGAAATTGGGATTGCTCCACAGAAAAGTTTGTAGGAAGAAGCTAGCCTGGGAACCAGGTATTTAATCTTTTTTTTTTTTTTTTAAAGCTCCTGTTGTGGCCTTTTGGATATGATGTTGGATGATTGAAAGAAACACTGTGGGAAAGGCAATAAACTGTGGGTTTAACGTGTAGATCTTGATTAAAGAGGCTTCCAAGACAGCCCCTTTACTCAAAGAATGCCTGAAGAACCAAGTCAAAAGACATTTAATAATCTCCGCACTTTGTAGGACTGGTCCTTAACTGTGACACATGATAGCTGACAGGCAAAATTTCAGCACCAAAGATCACAGAAAAGGTCTAGTAAATATGCAGTGCATTATTCCTCCCCTTCCTCGTCTTTGAGTTGTCTAGAGTTGCGGTTATGCAGGGGTTTTGAAGGGGTAGGGTCCACAGCAGGGAAGGAGCTATCAATGAAAACAGTCCACACCTCACTGCTATTGTGTCCTCTTCTGCCACGGTCTGTGCCAGGCTCTGACTTGAGGAAACTGACTCCCCTGCTTTTATCCCAGCTGTGTGCAGAAGCTCCTGTCAGCGCGAGGGTGCAAAGCATGACTGTGGTCCATGCAACGGTGGGACTGACTGCCTACTGTCTTCATCATTTGTCAAGTTACACCACATGGAAGAGAGCATTTGAAAGACGCTGGGCTGCATCTTTTCCCTAATTGTGGTTAGGGAACAGCGGTTGTGGTGGTGTTTTCTCCTGAGATTCATTTTCAGGAAGATAAAAGGAGAAAGAAATGGCATCTTGGTGGAGCTGGAGGTTTGGAGTCAGAGGTCCTGGTTCTGTCCTTGGCCCTGCCAATACAGGAGCTGCAAATTATGAACCAAAGTTACAGCAGAAACGGGGGTTCCTTGATGCTCTGAAGTATTGGGTCTGGATTTCTGACAATGCACGGAGAGTAAGCTCGTCACCGTGTAATGCCTAGGGATCTCCTCTTCACGTGCGATAGTAACTCTCATGCTCTCTCCCTGCACCATGGAGGTTAACCCTCCGCAGAGGGATATGAACTTGAAACTCCTTTGGTTTATTTGAACATAAGACAGCTACAGCTCTCTCCCACGTCTGTCTTCACTACCAGCCCTAAAGTCTCCATCTGGCTAAACACAAGTCAGCAAGTTTGTTGCCACTGGAGTTCCTGTATAGCCATTTATCTGCAGGAGCTAGAGTTTCTGTATTTCCACGGTGGCAACTTTAACTGGACCAGATCTCAGACTCCACAGGTGGCCTCTTGCAATGGGGTGTGTTTCCCATTTTATCATGGTGGTATAAACTAAGGGGTCCTTTCTGCAGGCAAATTTTATGGGGAGGAGAAATGGTTTGTCCAGCTGAGAACAGGGTGGAACAGTGTGAGTGGGGAGGCTCTGGGTAGGAGGGTCTGTAAATCCTGGGGGACAGTTCATATTATTCTGGATTTTGAGAAATCAGCAGGAAGGCGACTGCCAGCTCTGGTTTCATTAGGGTGATGCTCCCTGAAACACTCTTGGCAGTTGGCTTCGTTTACAGGTCAGTGTAATGATAAAGTTCACTTCCTTTCATTGGAGAGGTTGCTCTGGATATCTGAATATGTTTATTCAGAAATGCCTGACGTAGTAGCTGATAAAGAAAACACTATGCTAGATTTTCATAAAACAAATATACCTAATAGCCAATAATCAGAGTGACATCTCTGTATTTGTCTGAGAATCTGATTCCTACCATTTCTAATTTCATGCTCTAGGGTCTTGTTTCTCTTCTTTTGTCATTTAAGATAATTTGTTACCTTTTAACTGAATTAAAAAAATGCTCTTTATTGTTACGCTCTGCATAATAAAGCATACTTAAGCAGCAAGGTAGAGAAATCTGCACCTTGAGAGAGTATCATGTTGTACTGAGACTTCTGAGAGATTAGCTTTTGAAGAACCTCTTTGTTTTTATTCTGAATATGATCCAGTCCTGGGGATTTAATTTTCTTCTCCAGATCATTATGTTTGCATGTTTTCTTATCAAAGGAGGAATAAGTTTAGGGCATGAGCCTGTAAATCTGTTTTCACATAATTTATTAAGAGTCACATGGTACTGGTGCCATTGAAGGGAAAGATGTTGTTTATCTTTTAATTTTACAGTGACATCTAGTCCTTTCAACATGGTTTTCATCTTTAGAGCTCAGTGCATTATTCTGGTTTCCCACACTATGATTGCCCAGGGATTGGCAGGTCTGCGAATAAAACACATAATTTTGTTCTCTTTCTGCTTAGTCACTCTCCCTTCTGCATCTCCTTACAGTGCCCGTCATCCAATGAAGTCAAGTTGCCTTTAGTAATGCAAGATTGGCTCGTTGCTGGATAGTCTTGGTTGGACAGAGGAGCAGAATTTTAGCAGGATCTTGTAAGTCGTTTGGATTTTCTCTCAAGTCAGCCAACTTTCTACATTCAGAGGCCAGATAATTATCCTTTTGTTCAAAAGACGGTTCTTGTCCATGTTCCACAAAGAAATCTGAAGAGTTTATTGTTTCCGTGTTGTGATCCCTTCACAGTTGCTGAGGTTTGTGAATGAGTATTTCTATCATTTATGAAAATGCTATGGAATACTTTGTGGGATTTGCAGAAAATAGTTTCTGGTTTCTTCCTCCTTCCTTCCATTAACCCTCTGAATATCCTAGGGAGTGATTTCAGCTGCGTTCAGAACCACAACCTGTAACAAATGATAGCATGCTGGTGGGTCACTCAGCCAGGCACAGTGTGACCATGGGGAATTGCCCGACGTGCGCCACATATAAAGCAGACTGCTCACGGTTAGGGCCGATGCTGGTGTGCTATAGGATGAACAGGTCCTCAAGCACTGGAGCAATATGGAGGTGCAGATTGAGAATGGAGTGCCACCACGATGGAGGGAGAGAAGTTTAGCTTTTTAAAAATAAATGCTCTCCTCTGAAGTATTAATCCTCTACAAGGAAATAGAAAAATAAACTTGACTTCTTACTCAAAACTGAGACAAGGCAAAAATCCGACTGTGTCATGTCCTGTGTAAGGAGAAGGTAACGCCTTTAAACTGTTTCGTTACAGGAGAGGCGACACCTCTGCTATCTTTGTGGGGACAGACAAACGGCCCGATTCTGCTTGTGCAAGCTGAAGTCACTTTTGGCTTTGAAGAGGTGAAAAGCTGGGCCAAAGTCAGTTTTGAAAGTGGATTTGAAAGCTGTGTCTAGTTAATTTAGATGCCCTTCTTATTAGGGGTTTGAGCATTAAGGGATCAGAACTGGAGTGATCCCTTAAGGTCTTCAGCTTCCACGTCCATCTCCTGTTGATGTTAATGGGGAATGGGCTCACAAGGCAAGCACCAGTAATATGGCCCTGAGGACAGTTGTGATTTCCCAGGCCTTTGGATCCTACTGGGAAACTTTCAGACAAAAAAAGCAAAAAGCTTCCTATTGCCCAAGGTTCGAATACTGTGTTTAAAACGGGCTTCCTCCTGGTTTCTAAAGGCAGCTGATCACAGCATGGCTTTGTGCATAGAGCACAACACGCTTCATGTGCACCCAAATTAAGTTGCTGTCCTGTAGCAGTAGCAGCAGCAGCAGCATGGCTGAGTGCTAGCCTGTGCTTCCCAGCAAGCCTGCTTGCCATGTCGCTCCTCTCCTCTGAAGGCAGCAGCTCTCAGTAGGCAGCTGCTCTCTAGTCAGGTTGTTTTTAGGCAAGCTTAATATAAACACGGGGGTTGCGTTATAACTATGGGGAAGAAAGTGCCAAGTTGGTTTTTTTTGTTGTTGTTGTTGTTTTGGGTTTTTTTGAGTGCTTGTAACAGTAACTAGTAAACTTAGTTAAAGCAGGCTCCAAAGACTGAGAAATTGTGGCCTGTCATTCCAGGAGCTGGGACTCCTGTTTGATGATGTCTGCTCAGCTCTGAAAAGAGCGTGCAAATATCTTGCTTGGAGCAGAGGAGCTGTGCCCCAAAGACAGCTTTTGGGTTGGGTCTGAAACCCTAATTTTCATAGATCTGAAGGAGTCACAGCTCCTGCTAGAATTGACAGGAGCTGCCAATGCCAATATCGGTGAATAGGAGGACTTGAATCAAGTTGGACACTCTTGCTTTCAAGCTGGCAGTTGAAAGTGCTGCTTCTAGTGTCCATGCACTTCTCTTGGGGATGCGGGATGCTGTCAGGCTTGGCTGGCAGACTGATACTTGCCGGTGTTTTCAAGACTCCTCAGGGGATTGAACAACTGTACATTACTGTTGTTATTAACAATCATAATGCATTTATTTTATTATAACTTGGGCAGTATTTTATTCAGAGCAGCACAACCCATCTTCTAATATCTATGAGTTAAGGTTTGGTTCCCTGCCAATCATTTCTCCAAAAACTTGGTGCTGTAGATTTTGCTTTGCTCAGTGAGACAGTCTGAGCTCTTCTGGCCTTGGGAGCAGTGGACATAAACATGTAACATTACCACCCATAAACGGCATCGTATTTACAGTGCAAGGGTCTGGTTCATCTCTGTGTTTCCATTCATGCTGCCCATTTATTTCAACACAGCTGATCTGGAATAATATACGTGATAGAGAAGTTGACAAAATGCCTGTAGGCCACTAGAAACAGTTTAAAAACAATACAGCCACCTGACTCAGTCTCTCAGATGGCAAAAATTCCTCCGCTGCATTAAAGTTAGGTGGCCAGTATACTGAGATCCATCTTCATTACTTGCATAATTTTATTGTGCTTAAAATGATTAAGGAACACTCTGAAAGTAAGGTAGAAAATACAGAACGCTTGAATTCATTAAGAGCCAGAGGAGATTCATTAAGATGTGCTTTGCAACTTCAGACCAGTTCCTTACCTGTTCTGCAGAAACACAAGCTGTGGCTTCTTTAAAATCCACTGCCAAGAGAACAAAATGTTGCTTGCTTTCACTTTCTTTTTTTCAGACTTTAAGTCTCTGATTAGTCCTGTTCTTTCTGTATGAATCAACCTGGCTGCATGACCATCCACAAATACTTTTGTGATGTGCCTCGTCCAGCAAACAGATGCTGTTTAATTTCTTCTGATCTCTTTTCCTGATGAACCTCTTCATTGTCCGTATTGTTACAGACACAATTCAAGATTCTTCAGCTTATGCCCTGGTTTCATTTCAAAATAGAGTAGGGATGATGATTTATTACTTGTATGATGTTAGGCCTAAAAGCCCTTTCCTGGACTCTTACTCAGTTGTTCTAGGAGCTGTATAAAACCAGAACAAAGGCAATATGTGTGCATACTGTATACTTTTTAACTGGTTATTCTAGAAATGCAAGAATTCTTCTTAATGGTGAGACAAATTCTCTTCTGTTCAACTCTGTTAGCTCTATGCCGGGATTGAAAAATCTGACCAATTTCATTTAACAGTAAATGCTCTTTATGCTGTCCTTGATAACTTCAGTGCTGAGAACAAATTAAATGAGAGCTTGCCTGTTGCAAGAGGTTGGATTTCAGAGGATAACTTGATAATTAATTTTTCCTGAAAAGGACACTGTGTCTTAGTTATTTCCCTTGCAGGAAATTCTGGTTCCTCAAAGCCTGGTCTGCTGCTTAGGTAAGTTCAGGTTTCACAGGAGAACAGAAGACGGGACATTGGGCTGTCACAAGAAGATTTTGCAGGGGCTTAACGTAGCGTGAGCCAATTTAGCAAGTATTCTTTGTGTTTGTTTTTCACAGGTAGCTTTCTAAGGTGGAATTAATTTTTAGTCTAACCTGTTTCTAGCAGTTCTTGCTTGTATAGAACTTCCCAGTTATTTGGAAGCTTTTTCTACTGATAATTTTTATGCTGATAAATAAAAACAAATAGTGGAAGACAGCAGAGCTCCTAGAGAGCCATCTTGCTTATATAGCTGTTCCTTCCCTGAGTATCTGCCACCGCCTCCAGGGAGGAGGATGCAATGAAACCGTAGACGCTCCTTTGAGGGATTCTCACTGAGCTGTTGACAAGTTCTTCATGGGCTGTGGACAATATACCACTATGCACTTGTGTCACACCACAGGGCCTCCCATTGACGCTTATCCTTTTCGTTTGGCCTCTGACCTCTGCTGCTTGCCACTTAGTGAAGCGGCAGTTCAGAAAAGAAAGCAAAAGTCAGGCCAAAGTAGCTTTCATCTACCTTGCATAGCCTAGCTTGTACTTCTTGCTATTTTTCAAATTACTGATAACCAATACAGAACCTATATATTTTTCTCATTTTGAAATAAAACCCATTCTTCAGTATAAATGGACAAAGCAGCATTGTTTCCCTGCTACCCAGATGTGTGAATTTTCACTCTGACATCATCTTCCCCCCCCCCTTTTTTTTTTTATCAGAGGTAACCCAGAACCAACCCCAGAGAGTTAAGAAATGTACAAATGCAAATTTATAGGTTTGGTCCCTCTGCGGTTTCTGACTTTCACACGTGTTAGTGATCTGTACTTGGGCTTACTGAGCTGAAAGCAAAATGTCATATCTAAGTACAGTTTAGACAATCCATGCAGCAGCGATTTTGAATGTGAGCATCTCATTCATTTGGGTAATTAAAACACTCCATTACAATTGTTCAGTATATAAATGCTGATCTTTGAAGTCTGGAATGGAAATAATTGTATTATTCTGGATCTGTGACCGTATAGCTACAGCATGCAAACTCTTCGCACAGTGATACCAAAGAATAACTTCAATGGCCTCCAAGTCTGTTAATTGAATTATGGATTACAGGAATGCTGAAAACCCTCTGTCTTTAACCAGGATTCTGTTGTCTCAAGATGTTGTACAAATTCAGAATGAAAAATCACCTCTCTTGACATGGGGGTTGGCAAATAATCCCACAAGCCTCCTCTGTACCCCTCCTCCCACTGATTTTGGAAGTGGTCATCAAATGAAAGGGTAGAGCTAGAGGGAGGGAAGATGGTGATTTAATTAGAGATCTAAGGGGTCATTTTTTTTCCCCCCAGCATGTAGTATTGTAATTCAGCGCCTTTCCAGTGACAGCTATTGATGTGTGATGATTACAGGCAGCCAAGAAACTGGCCTGCAGGTCCACTCTTCTAGACTTACGATGGCAGAAACAGAACCCTTTGCTTTCAAGAATTAGCAGTTTGCCCGCTTTGTTGACAGTTAAGCTGATTTAGATAAAAGATTCGGTGAAAATGAAATTAGATGAAATACGTGGAAAGGATAGCTGGAAAGGCAAAGCGGATGTTAAAAATGGACAATGGTCGTTCACAAAGCAGGCAAAACTTTGAAAATACGCTCAAGAGATCTAGGAGCATAGATTTTATCACAAGTCATCAGTATTAGTATTTTAAACCCCATGTAGAGTTTTGAGTGTTTTCTCTATTATTTGTACCTCAGTTTAACAAAAAGGAAATGTATTTAAAATGTTTAGTTTTGAAATTTAAGATGCAGAACTTTGACTGGGAAATGACTAATTAACTTTAAAGATGTTTACTTACTAAATCTTTGGTTTTGATCAGAGCTTTCACAGTGTTACCTAGCGCTGCTGAAGTCAGAATATTACTTGAGAAATTATGGTTTCTTTCATTCATTCAAAAATAAGATTCTGACTCTTAACTGGCTGGAAGAGCTCATGATTTAAAAATCTATCTTGTATGTGAAGGTGGAGAGATGTCTAGTCTGTGATTTTATTAAGATTTTTTTTTGCTTGCTTTTGGCAGGAGCGTTACAAAAAATGACAATCAAAACAAAAAGTTTCTTAGTGCTGATTGAACATCAAGGCAGTAGTGGTGAAAGGAAGCCGCTGGATATCCTAACAATTTAAGTTAATGCTGTAATCAAGTTATCTTCGTTGGCTCTTTTGTTTTGTTGGGATAGAAATAGAGGACCACGCTGAGCATTTAATCCTTTTGCATGCCTCTCAATGAACTAAGAAGGTGGTCTGTGCTTAGAACAGATAGACAATCATCAGACCGCTAAGGCAGCCAGTTGTAGCTTCATTCACACTGGTGCTCAGTGGATACCAAGCGTTTGCAGGATCGGGGTGAATATTTATAACTTCAATCTACTGCATAGCTCTTTTTCACTTCTTGATTCTTAACAGGTGCTCTCACCCTGCCCAGTGCTCTGCAGACTGTGAAAGCAGTTGAAGGTATTATGGTTAGACACTAAATACATCATGAAGATTAACTTGATAAATGATCAATTCTGGACTCATGCTTGAAATTTAAGTCAATTGTCTGGATGAAATGTGTAAATCCCTGTATAACAGACATTAATCTCTTTCCAGACTTTTCAGTGCTCTGCACAAGATGAAAGCAAGCAAGTGGAATATCTTTTCTGGAGGTGATTCTGTATTTTTTCCTTTCACTAGGAATAATTTCCTGGGGTGTGGTGTCCAGCTGTGTGCATACAGTGTATGTCAACAATAAGGGGGACAGGTACTTTGGCAAGTGTTTCCACTGGTGAACCTCTGAATAACCTAGCATCTGATAGACATCCCAGGTAGAAAATGGGATCTTCCCTTCTAAGCATTCCCACCAGTGTCCTACAGGTCACATCCCTGTGCTTGGGGCTTGCCCCTGCCAAGAGTGATGGGAGTATTTATTCTAACTAATAGCCTGCAGGCATTGTGCTGCATATGCTTTAGTGGGAGAGTTCTCTTTTTCTCTTACCTCTTTCCCTTCCCCCCCTATCTCCTGACCCTAGCTTCTCCCCTTCTTTTACCTTTTCTGGATGGATTGTACATTTTCAAAGTTTAAGGCTTGCTTATTTTCCTGGTGTTCTCTAAGTAGCACGGCTGAAGTATTACAGGCCAGTCATCAAAGCACCTTTAAAAAGGGAATTGTCAGGAATTCACGTGTGTATGAGCTATATGTCTTTGCGTCACAATTTTTGTGGGTTATCGGAGCAAAATATGACTTGCTTTGACAGTGGTCCCATCGTAAGCTCTTACCTTCAGGAATTCAACTTCCTACTTTTACAACCTATTCATAGTCCCTTTGGAAATTTTAAACACAGCATGTTAGGATGTTGGTTAACAGCAAATAAACCTGTGCGCTGACCTGCCCATGTGCTAATAATAAGTCATGAGTCTGCTTTTTAAGAAACTGTCACAAATGGTGGTTGAAAAAATAAATGAACGACTGAATTCCTACAGATAAGACCATCCAGATGGGACTGCTGGGGGGTAGGTTAATGAGTTGGCCCTGTGGCCTTGACAGTCTTCCTTCAAAAAAAGGGGCACGTGTTGTTCAGACGAGCCCATGGCCTCTCTTTTCCAAAGGTGAAATTTACCATGGAGTGAAGGGCCAGCAAAAGGTCTCTGCCTCAGGCTTGCATGGGGCTTGACTGATAGATAAGGCTTGTGCTAGTGAACCTCATTTTTAGGGGGTAAACTAGCCCTTTTGGTGAGTTCTTGAAGAGCATTCAAGCCTAGGCATGAACATTTTGTACAGGCTTTTGATACACTCTTGGTCCTTAAAGATTTGCAGAGAGGCATGCCTTTATGGGTTAGATAGGGGATCTGTGATTATCTTGCTTATACCTTTTAATGAGTGTGCATAAAGACTGCGTATGTGGGAAATGCGCCGTCATTTTTTGCAAGAATTGTGTGGCTTTAATTTCTAGCTTTGTTTTTTTGTTATATCACTATAGTAATTAGTTCCACTTTCCATAATACTAATCAATTCAGCGTTTTCTGAAAGGACTTTTTGTACTGCAGAAATTACTTCCATTTGCATGGAATGTTGGATTTGCTTAAAATAAGAAATGACGTTTTTGGCCAGTAGACACACCAGATATTAGGGACCTTTTTGGGGGGGTAGGAGGTGGCTAAAGATTAACACCAACAGAAACAACAACGATATGCAGCTATTATCTCTATTGCAATAGCATTTCAGTTTCTGGGGGTATGTGGTGACTCTGTTGCTTTGTGCCTTGGACAAAAACATAGCATGGATAACAACAACTAAACTCCTTGGTCTTGGGAGTTGCTTCTTCTTTTGGCTGATGGACAGTTTACAGAGTTAGTTCCATGATTTCTAGTGTCTCAAGAGTGCATTAGAGTTTCACAGCAGGAGATTTGTAAAAGGGAAAGGAATGGTGTACAGGGAATTAAAAGGTCTGTAAAACTAGAGGCTCGCTCTCCTGTGCGGAGTGATCTTGTCTAAATCAATAAACGTCCATGGTCTGTGTTTTTCAGCTGTGATTATTAGGACTGTGTGTTCAGTCAGTGCGTTCTGAGCAGAGCCAATATTGGCTTAATAACACCAAAAAAATGTATTTACAGCTATTTGTCCAAGTTCTGAATAACTATTCCTTTTGTTCTCTCTCCTTTGCTATTCCCAAACCATAATGCAAGCAGGTTTTGGCTCTGAGTCCAGTGAAGTATTTCTAAGTATGCTTAACTCCAGGCACATGACTACTCAAGTTAACATTTGTAAGACTTTCTACAGGCTTAAAGGTAAGCACATGCTTAAATGGTTTGCTAACTCTGAGTCTCATTTCTCCTGAGTATTTAGGAGAACATTATTTTTAATGACTGTGCCATGCACAGTAAAAGATGTTCTTGAATAAAGATCATTATTATCTGTCAGTCATTTTCCGTTATTCTATATGCATCACTATCTGTGTTCCTGCTGAACTGTTTATTTTGGATCAAGAATTGTAGTAAAGGGGCATCAATGAAAAGTTGCACTTTGATATAACAAGTAGTCAAAGCCAGTGACTGTGCAAAAATCTTCAAAGTCCAAGATTTCTTTTGCAGAAATGCTATGTAAACACGTGGAAAAATGAAATATAGCTAAAGAATAAGAAAGCAAGAAAGAAGTGGCTATGTGTATGTTTTTACTGCAAAAGGGTGTTTGTTTTTTTTACTGCAGCGTAACTGGTGCCTGCTAAGTCTTACCCTGCAAGGTCCTAAAGGCGTTACAGATTTCTACCACGCGGTAGCCAAGTAGGCTTAAGTCTTGCATTCAGCAGTGACTGACTTTGCCTACTCTGATCTCTTAGAAAAACTATAGTGCTTAGCTGCTTCTAAGTGGGATAGCTAACAGTTAGTACTGTAAAGTTATGCAACTACAACTGCAAAACCAGAGTAATATTCTCAGTGAAAGGAAAACCTATTTTCATTTACAATAATTATTAAATCAGTTCTAATTCCAGGGTAGCAGCTAGGGAAATGAAATTCACAGGTATTAGGCAAAGATACAGTCACAGCTGAATTCTTAAAAGTAAGAACATGAAACAGAAAACCAACGAGCTGGTTATGAGGAGGGCATTGTTTATGAGCTGTTTGGTTACGTTTTCTGCTGATCCATCTGCCTGTGGAAATCCTTTGCCATGCCTTGAAGACTAAAATATCATTCTGAAGATACAGGCAGGATTCAAGCAGTACCATTCTCCCCAGATATCTTCTGATGAGGTGTCAGCTTCCTTTTGGCAGAGTCTGGAGGAGAGATAAGGGACTGTGGTTACAGGCACAAAGGGCTTTTATGACAAGGTGAGAAAGAGAAAGTTTCAGATTAGCAGGAATTTGTATCTTTATTGTGCTTTTAACTTCAGTTTCAAATCTTAAAACAGATTTTCGCTAGTACATGAACTCAGTGAACTGATGTCCTGTTGCATTTTAATTTCATCACTCTGACTCTCTGACTTCAAAGCCTGCTCCAAGTCTAGAGAAAAGTTCCCAATCCGCTTGATTTGGCTACAGAAATGTGGGTTTGTTGTATGTGGTCACAAAACAGGGACAGCTCTTGAAATAGATCAGCCAAGAATAAAAAAGGCTACTATATGTTTTGGAAGATCCGTTGTATTTGTACCTGGATAATCAATAATCTTAACTAGCTCTTCAATGTTAAATAAGGACTACTAATTTTTAAGAAAACAAATAGAAGAAGCCTCAGAGGTAGGCGTTTAAACTAACTGAAAATAAAATTAAGTGAATCAGTAAAACAAATATAAAAAACTGCAGGATGTGTTTCTTTCCTCTCCCTAACTCTCTCCTCCATAGTTGTCTTATTCTCTTGTTTTGTTCAACCAAAAAAGTTTTTAGATTTGCAAATCTGTTCCACAAATTCAAGTTTTGAATCTTTAAAATTGTGACCCGTCAAAGTTCACTCTAAGCCTGAGGGATATAACACATTCCATGAAATTGTTAAGACTATCCATCAGATCAGATGGCAATCTAGTAAGTGCAGTAGTATCTCACCAGTTCAGAATCACACTCAGCATTTTGTGTGGCCATCCTTTGAGGTAAAAGTCACTGGTGTGTGAATTCAATTATTTCATATACATGAAACTTCCCAAATCACTCCCGAGTTCTCATGTTTTAGGTGTACCCATATCTGTAGTTTTTAAATTCGCTTTCTCTAGGTTGTTGAAAGGATACACAGAGACTGAGGAAATGGTATTGTTACTACCACTGCACCATACAGAAAATGCAGAGCAGAAATCAGCAAAGACTATTAAGGAGAAGACCCCAGGTTTTGCCCTGAACATTTTTCAGAAGTGATAAGAAGCTCAGGTTGCTGTCTTCTTCACTAGAAACTGGATGGGACCAAATATAGTGCCTGATTCAGGTAATAAACCAGGTGCAAATATTGTTCTTGTGGTGGTCCGTCAGATCTGTCAGTCCATTCTCATTTACAGTGGGGCCCTCTGTACAGTAACAATAATTTGGCTGCTGGTGCTGTGGGACAACTTCTACAATGACACAAGTAGTGGCCAATACTGAACATACCTGAACTGTGGTTCTGGATGTGCATATCAGTCCACAGACCCATCTCCATCAGAATCTGCAAAGGAAGATCAGTGATCCAGTGGTGAAAAATGCCACTTCTCTTTGTGGTCCAGGGGAACTGCTGGGTACTCAAATGTTTTTCAGAGCAGGACATTTAGAAGCGTAAAAATAGATGCAGTGCCTAACTTTAGGGGCTTACTTCAAAAGTCTTGGTAGTCCTTATTTGGGCAAAAAAAAATATCAACTTCTTCAGAGTTTTCATGATGTGAATGCTGCTGAACAGGCATGTGGCTATTTTTTTGTTTACTCAAAAGCAATTTGTTTATTTCTGCCATATCTTAGTGTATAATATTATCATTTAATGGCAGACGAATATATAAACAATCCTAGGTTGGTGTAAAACAGCAGCATCCATCAAGAGTCTGGCCCTGTGTGCTCACTTGCATTATCCGAATTTCTCTAACTTTTCCTTTTCTATGTACTACATGAAATCTCTGCTCCTCTCATATCTGTGCAAGGAGATTTATTTGGCAGTAAAAATGTCCACTTAAATGGAAAATTCAGTTATTTACTTTATAGAAGTGAATAGCCTTCAATAAATCAGTCTTTCTTTCTTTTTCCTATTATTATTTATTGTTTACATTACTATAACAGACATGACTCCTGTAAAGCCTTTCAGCTTTAATCCACCAAAGGGGGAAAAACGTGATGCTGAAGTATAATTGAAGCAAAGGAGCAGCCGGACCTCTGAATTTTATTTCCTACCAAGGGGCAAGGGGCTGTTCTCTGTGTTGTCATTTGGTATCAGAAAAAAGCAATTTTCACTTGCTTTTTGAGGCAAGAATTATTGCCTCTTTAAAGGGGTGCTGAGGGCCTAGAAGAGAAGGACAAGGGTCTTTGAGAGGGATATGTGGCTGCTGCCACAGAGGGAATGGCAGAAAGTAGTGTGCTGCAGTAAAAATGCTGTATAAACCTCCTAGACAGTTAGGAATACCTTGTGTAAAAATCCAGATGCCCATCTGTAGCCCTAGACACCTATGTGTTTTAAAAACATGACTCTCAAAATGTCTTCTGGGAGGAGGATTGAGGTCCTTGGTCACCCCGTCCTTGGGAATACCCCGTCCCTCGGAGTGGTCTGGCATGGTGTGGTGATGGTGAATCCCATGCACTCAGTAAGGAGTTGTTGCTTTTAGGTAGAACGTAAATTGCATTCATTTTGTACGCTTTCTGATTTGTACATTGGAGATGGTAACTCTCTGCCAATACAGACATTTATTATATGAGTTAAGTGCATTCTTATTTAACCCCGTTGATGTCTTGGGTGACTTCATCCTTTCTGTAGATGTTTCACCTCTTTGTCTCCACTTCTTTACTGCTTTTACTGCTGAAAATCATTCAAGTGCACCAGTGTTTGAAAAAGCCTGACTAAATGTTTTCTAAAGAAAGGCAGGACAAGTCTGTAAAATTGGTTGCAAAATGTACTTATCAGCATGTGCTGTGGTATGGTATGTACTCCGTGTCATGTGGCAAGAATCCCCAGTCTGTCCCTGCAGCTCTTCCTTATGTTGAAATTGCTTTCAACCCTGATGTTAGTTCTGTCTTTATTTTTGGCAGCAGGGTTAGCAAGTTTAAATTCTGAAAGGCGAGGAATGAGAGAGATACAGAACTGCTAGGTGAAGGGGTCAGAAAGGACAGACTAGGTGAAAGCAGTCGGGACTGCTAATGCGTTCCTCTTCCGTCTCCTTGTGGGACAGAGGAAGGCGAAATCCTACATGGAGCCCGGAGGTCCCTTCCCCCCACTTTCATCTCCACCCTATATAAGCTTCGTGTCAAAGCCAACCTCTTCCTGCTGGAGGACGACTGGATGCGATTCCTTTCAGAGGCTGTCAGCGCTTCTCCTGTAACTGCCCTGTGGAGATGCTGTTGAGTGACACGAAACACTTTTCCTCCTGACAGGATTAGCAAGCCATCTCTCCGCACTGCCCAGCTTCCCCCTCTGCCTCCACCAGCTCTCTCTATGTGGCCAAAGAGGAATGCTTGCATCTTGGATAGCAAAGTAGCATTGGGTCACTTGTCCCACATTTGCTACTGACAGAGGAACTCTGCTATTAGAGGAAACTTTCAGTCTCCACACAGCAAATTAACCCATTTTTGGAGCAAGAACAGGAACTGTTAGTCTATATCTATTTCTTTTGTGCCTCTCCATTTATATCCTGTGGCAGCGTAGGGATTGTCTGGTGTTATGCCCAGTCTGTGGTCCTTCCAGATGAGTTCCTGCCCTGACCACAGTCTCATCAGGTGTTCTGTAGGAGGGAGGAGATGACAGTGGTGGTTAGCCTGTCCCGGCGGAAATGGAAAACTTCCCTCTTTCTCGGAAGATATATGATAAAATCTTGCCAATGGGACTCCCAGAATCAGGATTTTTATCTGGGTGTTCATTTTGACTCCCCAAGTAACAGTGTAAGATGGACAGAGAGATGTTTTTTAGGTACTCTGTGGGTGATCAGTCTAGCAATTTGCTAGAAGTCGGTACTAACTTGCCTCTCCCCAGTGCCATAGTTGATGCTTGCTTATCCTGTCCCTCTCCTCATTGTCCCCTCGACCAGTTTGTACTCTCCATTATTATTTGGCTATATTGGGTTACTCAAGCAGGTCTTATCTTTCATTTGTCTACTTTCCCTTCATCCCAAAGTTGCTGTGCCTTTTTTGAATGAATGCCTTGACTGTGCTTCTGTTAACTTATGCTAACTAAAGCATGCCTGCCAGGTCTTCAAAGACCAATTATCTTGCCTTGCAGTTGAATGCATACGTTTCTCATTCCCAAAATCGAGGTGTAAATATGTATGAAAAAATACATTTATTACATGACTACATAAAATAACCAGAAAGAACCAGCACAATTTTTTTTCATTGCATATATAGTAGGATTAGGATGTATTCAGCCAAGTATGTATTCAGATTATTCATTCAGCTTGCAGTAAGCATGTATGCCGAAATCAACGTTGGGTCTGCTTATGGGTTGAATCTGGCTCTGCAAATTTACAATATTATGTTACTACATTACAATATGCTGTCATGTTCAAATCTTTGAGTTTATTAAGCAGGATGTAATATGCCAAATCTTTACAAATTACTCATTGTAGTGGTACTGGATGTTGGCAGTATTATCATTAACATAGCAAGCCAAATGACCCTTGCACTAGATTTTCCATGTTATTTTCCAAGCAAACGTCAAGGCAAGAAACTAATCTTAGTTTACCTCAAATTATTGTACTTTCAGATGGTTATTCAATCTGTGAAGTATGGGATGGTCCATATTCACATTATCCCAAGGGAAGCCCTTTGAAAGAACTGTGACCTCTTCACTCTCGAAGGTTAGAGGAAAGCGTTCTCTTCCAACTCTTTACAACTCTGCTTCCATATGCTGCCAACTCTACTAATCTTTTTGCCAAGGAAAAACACCCCTTTCTTTTCTGTCCTATTCCACCTTTAATTTGTCCTGTTCAGGTTTATTTCTGGAGAAGAGGAATTGTTTCTTCTCTAAAGCAATTTTTTTCTTGCAACAGCCACTCAAGCATTATGGTCTTACCATGGCTTGACCCTTTTGGAAACACTGAAATGTGAAAAAGGACACTTGGATCCTATGGTGATGAGCAGGCTTAAAAACACTTAGGTAGATCAAAAAGGCTGAGTTGCTGAGTTTTGTGGCTTCTGTTTGGATTTTTTGTTTCATTTAACCTGCAGTGTCAACAGAGCCAAAACTCTGAAAGGCATACCAGACAGGAAAAGCCAGTTGGGAAATGACCTGAAACTGTTGTTGGCACCGCACTTTAAAAGCGAGCCTTTTTATTGCCTGCAAAGCAGCGCCTGCAGATCACTGTCCTTGTGTTATTATTAGCTGGTGCAATGCTGAGGATACCTCTGAATAGTGGCATTTCATGTACAAACACAAAATCCATGAAAACTCTCATTTCAGACGCGAAGTTTTGGTTTTCCTACAGCAGGAATTTTTCTTCATCTGATTTTGAAGCCAATGGAAAAGTTGTGTCACAGGGCCTGACTTTTCATCAGACACTTGAAATCAATTATGAGGCATGCTGAAAGGACTTCAAGAGTGCTTCAGAGAATCCTGATTATTTTCCTGACACAAGCTTTCTATATTGCCTAACTAGCATCACTAAGAAAGACAAAATGGTTGTCTGATGTGCAACAATTACGCCATAAAAACTAAAAAAAGAATGAGAAAGGCAAAGGCATTATAAACCTACAAAGGAAACCAAGTGTAGAGTGACCTCTCTTGATCTCTACTATCAAGGCACCAAGTATGTGTTTCTTAATGTCCAATTCTAGCTAAATTTAATCTATACACTGTCTACCATATCCCCTCTAGGGAATGCAATGCCAAACGAGCACACAGTGTTCTCACATTAAAATCTTCCACCAGCATTGCTGTGGGCTGCGGGGGATATTAAGTCAGCCAGTCTCCTTGCTGCTCTAGCCTGAAGAAGAGGCTAAAGTTCAACAGTTTCATTAATTCATTCAGGAAGAGAGGAAAGTAAAAACAAACCAAGTATTTGTTTTCATTGATTGTCCAGGTTTCATTGATTGTCCAGACAACCAACTCACTTGGTTGTCTTTTTCCCCTTTCCCCTTTTTCCCCTTCTAGAAATCAAGGGGTTATGGAATTTTAATGTCGGCAATGAAGATACTGAAGATACTTAAATCATTCCATCATAGTCAAACTTTTGCTGAAAATTTTAGTTTTTGCTTTAAACTTTCTTTGCTTCATTAGTTTAATTTTATCAGACTGATAGTAATTTTTAAGCATAAGCTCTTTATTTGGTGATGGTTCTTTATCCAATGAAACTTTACTAATTTTCTTTTCCTACTAGTCACTGAACAAAGACTGCGTTTCAAGAATGCTGGCTGATTTGCAGACCTCTGGCTGTATGAGATAGCTCCTTCTCTCTCTGAAAAGGCAACCTCACGTAGCATAAAGCAATTAAACTGTTGGGAAATCTGAGAAACCCTGTGGTCACAGGAGATGCAATCCTACATTGACTGCAAAACTCCCTGCCAGATGAAATAAAAATAGCTATTAATTTCACCATTTTAGGAGCTAAAAGCGCATATGGGAGCCAAGCTCAAAAGCCATCCCTTTGTACAGGCTTTCCCCCAAACGTGAATGCAGTCATGCTGTCAAATGAAAACAGAGGCAACAATCTTAATACAAGACACTGCTGTTGCACTTGTATAATCTGAAGAAATGCTCGGTCTCAGACTGATGTGTACCAGTTTGAGAACCCCACTGGAAACTCAGAGATCATATTCACTGTGCTAATATATAGTTTACTCTTATAGATGTACGAAAGTTACAGCAACGAGGCCAAAGAAATGAAAGAAGGGCTGGACCAGGAATATGGAGGATAGCAATAGATTGCCTTGGTTAACTTGGTAGTTCAGGAGTTCATGAGAAGTTTGTGACTGCTGTTCTTTGTTTTTCTTCTGCAAAGCAATTTCCCCTGTCCTCTTCCACCTCTTTCATGTTATTTATTTTCTAGTAACACTGACCTTCCGCATTGAAAAATAAAGAGTTTCCTCCTCAAAGAAGGACTCTTCCATGTGAAAAGATTTTTCTTGTATTTGAGTTCACATTTTGCAAATATCTTTTCTTGCAGGTTTTTCTGGCTCATGCATAAAACTGTATTTTAGATTTTAGGTAAATGCTTCAAAAGTGCGTGACTTGGAAGCCTACATTCCCTGGTTTTCATTAAGGTCTGAATTAGTCTTTTAAGTCAGATTTAAAAATAAAGCTGAGGCTCATAAGTCACTTAGGTACTTTTCAAATTTACTTAGGGTAAATCCTGAATGCAGTTTTTTCCATGTGTCTTGTTTATAATGATTATCTAATGTTTAGCCAATGCTTGGCTGTGGAACAATAGAGAGTTGTAAGATGACCAAGCTCATTTCCTGAGTTGCATCTTTTTGTTTTCATAACAAGTCTTTATTTAACATTTCATTTAACAAGCCTTGTGGACTATCTCTTGATTAGATTCTGCATGTTTCCTGCCACTTGCATGAACTGAGAAATGTAACCTTAAAGCCAGAGCCAATATAAATATTTTTTTATAGAGTGATGTAACAACCAACTTATTGTTTCACAAAATTCAGACTTACTAGAAACTCTGAAACTTTCCTCCATTTTCAGTCTGTCCTGAAAAATCATTTCAGGTGCTCGCTTATATGAGTGAGGAAGCTGGGGATTTAGCATTGTAGGAAATTGTTGCAGAATCACTATCAGAAAAAAGTGGTTAGACTTTCAGAAGGAAGATTGGGATGTCAGTATTCTTAGGATTAAGTTCAAATCTGGCCTAGGAAAACCTGTGTGCATTGCACTTATATCTGTGTGTAAAGTGGGGGTCCCCTTGTATTATTTGTTCACTGTTTGTATATTCATTGCTATGCAGACAAGTTATAAAAATCTTAATCTAATTTGCCTTGCAGTCAAAATCAACTAAAACTTTTTCCTCCCTGCGTAATTCCTGGATTTAATTGTTAATTTGTGGGACTAACTTTATAGGGCCCATACTCTGCTCTTAGGTTTCATAGTGGAATCCTGGAGCGACTTCAGCTGAGAGAAGTTACTCTGCAAATGTGTTTGTGTGGAGACCAGCAGCTAGTCCAGAAGAAGAGAGTCATAGTGGGTATTTCTGGAGAGTCTGAATGAGAAATTGTGGTTGATGGTAATATCAAGACCAAGAGAAAATGGAATTGGGGTTTAAAGGAGAAGTTTGCACTATAGGCATACTTTTGGGGAAGAGGTCAGTTAAGATAGTCAAGACTAAAGATTGTCACCATGGGATATGCCCCTGAGAGGTTCAGCCAAAGGACTTGAGTGTTGGAAGTTTTTTTTCTTTTTTTTTTTTTTTTTTTTTTGTAAGATTAATTTATAGTGTTTGGGCAGGGGGGAAGTTGGGGGATGGGGTCAAATTGATGGCAAGCTGCCAAAATCTGCTTAACTTCTTTATCAAAAGAAAAATAAACTTTTATCTGCTTTTCTGATGTCTTTGAGTGTGAAAATGAGTGTGTTGCAAACCGAATGTATAAGCTGCTCCGCAGCAATGAATTTCAAATTCTTAAAGTTTATGGGACATTATTAAACCTGTAGTTATGGTGGTATGTTAGCAATTGCTGGGTTTTACTAGCTTTACTTGAGTTCACTTTAAAAAAATGAAAAATCTCGGTGAATTGCTGCTGCTCTTAGTTTCCAATGGTCAATGTTCAAGTGCTGCTTGGATTTCTCTGCTGATTGTTTTGGTTTGCTGCTCAAAGGCCAACATGTAATTCACTCAGTCTGGTTCCTGAGTCTGATTACGATTTTTATAGTGCCATCTCCTAGTCTCAGTCTTTATAGGTTTTTTTGATTGGTGTAGGGCCATTGCAGCTTGATTTTCTATTGTGAACTTTGAGTGAGATGTGCCAGGTCTGCAAGATGGTCCTATTTTTTCTCCTTCTATCTGATTGTTGTGAAATGGCACTTCTTCAAGGCTGCCAAAGCTCCCAAAATGTTCTAATTTATTCTTCAGTATTAAAATTAATCATGGTCCTAATAAGTACCCTGGTTATTGAATTTGCCTAACTCTTCTGTCCATTTTCATAAAACTATTCTTGTAAGACTCCATTAAATAAGACCCTATTTTCAGTCACTTTAGCTTTGCCAGACTTTAACTGTTATGTTTAAATTTTGTCAGGTGTCTACACCAGGCAGAATGTGTTTGCTTGGACAAAAACCACACCAACATATTCTAGCATTTTTCAGAGTAATGCAAAGGAAAAAAAATACACGGTTTCATTTGTATTTTAACTGTTAAGTATTAAAAAGATAAAAACAGTGTTTGTAGCCACATGCTTTGAATCGGAGACCTGAGAAAGCCAGAGGTTTGAATATTTAGGCCAGAAATATATCTTTTGACATCTACCCTAAAAAAATCTTACCTTATTTGATGATATTATCACCTTTTTTTAGAAATCAGAATTAAAATATATTTTTCAGAAATGTTTAAGCTTATAAAGTCTGAATTATATGAAGCACTGGAATATTATTCGGGCACTGGAACAGGCTGCCCAGGGAAGTGGAGTTCCCATCCCTGGAGGTATTTAAAACACAGGTAGATGTGGTGCTTAGGGACATGGTTTAGTGGTGGACTTGGCAGTGCTAGGTTAATGGTTGGACTTGATGATCTTAAAGGTCTTTTCCAACCTAAATGATTCTATGATCCTAAGCATTGTCATTTCCTGGGTGTTGAAAATTTCAGTTTTGCTCAGCTATTACCAAAGCAATTTCTTCTTTGATACCATGTGGTAAAATGCTTTTGGTTATCATATTTTGAAGCTACTAGGAATATCATTGAAAATGCTAAGAAGTCAATTCCCAATTCTGATTTCTGGAAGATTTTAAGTTGAAAATGCTAAGAAGTCAATTCCCAATTCTGATTTCTGGAAGATTTTAAGTAAGCGTGTTAAAAAAGGAAAAAAGTCCATTGTCATATGAAGACACTTTCTCTTCACTCATGGTTAGATTACTCACAGTGGATGTGGCAGGGTTCGGTGGTGAAGGTTGCCTACAGCTGTGCATTTGAAGATCCTGTCATGTAACGAATACACTGGAAAGGCTAAATGAAAACAGCAGGAAGGGACAGATAAGGATTTTCCTAAGTGTTAAGTTTGTCACAGGCAAAACAGTCTTGACTTGGGGGATTTTACTTAATTTAATTTATTGCCAATTAACATAAACTTCTAATTACTCATTCAAGTATTGAGAAAAAAAGACAATTAAATGAACACTTAGGGAAACACCTTTCCCCCTCCCTTCCCCAGGCTCGGCTTCAGTCCAACTCCTCTCCTCCTCCTTCTCCCTGGTCTCAGCCCCACTGTCGCCACACGTGTTCCCGCAGCCTCCCAGTCCCCTCAGTGAGGTGACAGGTGGCACAGCAGGTTGGGGTCACCAGCTTAATGTCTTTCTGCTGCTCCTTACTTGTTTTCCTCCGCACCAGTGTGGGTCACCCATGGCTGCGTTCTCTCAGGGGTGTCCCTGCTGGGGTATGGGGCGCCCATGGGCCACAGTCCCTTAGGGGAGTACCCGCGCTGGTGTGGGATGACCTCAGTCCCATGAGGGTGTCCCTCCTCTGTCAGGGAGCGCCTCCTTCTGAGAGCCTGTCTCCAGCTATGTCCCCAAGGATGACATCTTTCACATGTCCCCTCTATTTTGTTTCCTTTTCTTTCTCAAAACACGTCTCTTCCTCGTGTGTCTCCTGCCCCAGCGGCTGTTTTCTTTAACTACGTCTGAGCAGAGGTGCCACAGGCTCCCCTGACAGGCCGTAGTTTTGGGGTGCTCACAGTGGTGTCGGAGTCAGCAGGACCTTGTGATGACCAGCCCCAGACCTCCTCCACACAGGGCCCCTGCAGCCCCATGCTACCCACACCCTGCCATTTAGGCCCAGTAGACATTTAGGAATGTTTCCTAACTTAACGGTTCTTGGCTTTACACCTTAAATATATTTTTGGTAAATACAGGGCTTGTTTTAAATCTATTTTCAGAGCATCTGAATATGAATATGAATATCTATGAATATAGATGGGTGTGTTATTTGGAATTGGATTATGCTGAACCAAAATGCTTTCGTGCAATGGCACTTTGTATCATAACGATGGACCAAGACTCCTCATGACCAGGTGAGTGCTAATGAAGCTTGACATGATTAAATGTCTCTGAAAAATCTGAAGACTATTTGTTATAAAAGCAAATCTGAAGGCATTTTTTTACAGGAATTCATGTTGCTCTTTGCTAATTGGGATCTTTCTTGGTATCAATCATCTGTTGAATAACTGAGAGCAGTGAGATGAGCATACCCTGAAATCTAAGCCTTAGAGAAGACATTCAGAAGTGGTACATTTGGTAGAGAGCTGATTCATTAATAACTCTTCTGTTTCACTACTGCATGGAATTTTGCTTTACCAGATTTTTGATGCTTTTCTGCAAAAGTTACAGATAAAGTTTTGAGGAGAAAAGGACACATCAAATATCTTTTCCAATATTTTCTGTTTCTGGGACTGAAAAGTTGCTACAGCTAACTTATCCCTGTAAACATTAGGTGCTGCTATTTGAAAACATGAGGAGAGAAGTAGGATGGCAGTGTCCAATAAAAGCATGGGTTTAGTGAAGATGTGAAAATACAGGACTGGCAGAAACAGGAGTGAATATTGTAATGTTTTCATCCTGCAACTTTGTTATGTTGATTTTTTTAAATACAGTTCTAATGAAAATAGTATCCCTGCTTAAAGTTGAACTGCAGTCAGCTGCCTTTGTGCAAAACACCAGTTGATTTGAATGAGTTATGCCAGCAAGAAATAAAGATAGAATATGTTATTTTGAAAGCCATGCTTGTCAGATAAAAGGGGGAGTAATTTATTAGGATTATATCTTACTGTACCTTTGGAAAAAAAAAAAACAAACCACTAAAAATACAAACAGTGAAGAGAAAAGCATTGGGTGAAGAAATACAGTTAAAAGAGCACATCTGTTTCAAATTCTTATTTGGGGAAAAAAATCCCCACATATGTTTTTATTTTAAGTTTGCATGTGTGTTGTTATCCTTGTGTTAACTATTAGGTAAATAAAAGTATCGAGAATCCATTTTTCAGTGAAGTTTGGTTAGGAATATTTGTACACATTGTGAGAGAGATGATTTGAAAGCTAATTGAAGCCCTGCAGGTCCCTTAATTTTAAATACCTGCCTTTTGTATACTAGTGTTGACCAAAGACACTTATTTATTTTGGAAATAAAATAATTTTACCCTTCAGTTTGCATTTTTGACATGCCTTGCTAGAGTACAGTGTAACACAGAACCATGTCACCAAGTTTGCTCCAACCCAGCAAATACAGCTCTAGCAAGAACTGAACTGTAGAGGAAAACACATTTGGTTTTGGTTAATGAGGTACATGTATTCAGCCGTGATTGGTTTAGATAGCGATTTTAGATACGCTCTTGTAAAGTTAATAAGTTTTCTACTGAATAGACAGGGGGATCTCATGCTAATAAACCTAGCCATGTGGACATAAGTAGGAGTGAAATTCCAGGGCCATTGAAATCTGCGGTAAAAACTCCATCAGTTTCCTTCAGTGGAACTTGTATTTTACCTTACAGCCATCGTATGGGTCTCCCAATCTCAATCTGCACTTTTGTAAAGATTTGTGGTGAAAAAGTATTCACTTTATTTTATGTTGCAAGGTCCCTGACGTTAGAAAAACTACTTGTGTGAGGGTCTAGAACCATCCTGTTCTGCTTTTGTCATCAAATTGCCTGAATTAGGAGCATTGACCCTTTTCAAGGTCAGCCAAGAGAGATGGGGCAATTTATCCCACCTGGGATCTGATTCATTCTCTGGAGGTGACTCTGGAGGGAGCTGCCTTGTGCTCTGCACGGATGGGATAAGCCAGGCTGGGGAGCTGCCCATTACTTCTGCACTTCCCTGGAGAGCACGAGATCCTCAGGTGCTCAGGGGGACATTGATCTGCTCTATCGCAGGCACTCTGAGGAACAGTCACTGGAATATCCCAAAACAGAAGTCAAGGTGGGACTTTTGAAATTACCCCCCAAATAGCTGGGCAGCGTGAGCTCACCTCCTGATGTTAACTAGGAGATCGCACAGGTGAGAAGGAATTTTTACTCTGTGTTTTGCAGGAGCTAGAAACGCATTGGATGGTGGGCTTTGAATGGAAATAACTTCATGGACTCAGTATACTCCCTTCTTCACTGCAGAAAAGAAAGTGATTCAATATTGTTGCCTCTGCCACTTTATTACTCCAAGAAATAGTCATAAAAAGTAGCAATAGAGTCATTAGAGAACTCTATTAAAACCATTACTGTGCCTCTAACTGCTGCAGGAAAAGAAAAGGGCTTCTGGACCAAAGTTTTCTGTCCAAGATTTCTGCCCTCTGTAGAGACGAAGGAGGCTAAAAAATAAATCCCTGTCTGTAGTTCTTGCCAAATAGGCATGGCTTCAGTGTTTGGAGAGTCCCTCTCGGGAGATCAGGAATGGTTTGATGTGGAAAGATTTATGAGCACTTAAAACTTACAATGAAACTGTTATCTTTGCTCTCTCTTCTCTTTCTAAATCATATAAAGTCAGGTGGTATGTACTCACAGTAGTATTAATAACTGTCAAGTCAGGTATAAAGCAAAAAATATTCCTGACTTGGGTAGAAATTAGAGCTGAGGACGAAAACTGTCAGTGGAGAAGTGATTTTTTGTGTTGTCTCAAATAGTAAGGTGCTGCTCTTGCAAATCATTCTCTATAAGAAGATCTTGTGCCAAGTCTCGTTAACTTCAGCAGGAGCTTCATGAGAGCCTGGGGATCCTGCCTTTCAGAGCAATTTATGTGTCTGAGGCCGAGTTGGAGAAAGAGCATTGTGTGTTGGAGGGCAAGGTGGGGAGCTGCTGGCAGAGGGAACTAAGCAGGGAAGGAGTGAAGGGGGAAATAGAAAGGTAGTAATGGCATTACAATCAGAAGAGTTTTCTTGGATTAAAAATCCAGCTGAAATACATTCTCTGTTCCATTTAAAAAATACAGCCTTAATAATCCTGGATTGCCAGGGATCAATCCTGCCTCCACTGAGGGTGCTGAAGCCTGTTGGTTGGTTTTACAAGCCTGGGGTTTCAGCCCCTGTCAGATCATTCACATAGGTGTATTTCTGACTTGCACAAGGTTGCCAGAGCATTGCAGGGTTGTTTTATACCCTCCCTTATTTTCATGCTAAGATGGAAACATTTTGAAACTGAACTCAGAAAAAGTGAAATTCTGAAAGAAAACACACAAGTTCCTGTTAAATACTCTGCAGCTCGTGTAGGATTATAAAAATTCTCCAAAGCTGGCTTGATAAATGTGGGAGCTAGGGTGATGTATCCTCAATCTGTTTTTAGACTTTCCCCACCTTTAGCCATCAGAAATTGCTGCTGTGGTAATCATTGCAACTGATGCGCTTAGGAGTGGAAACTGTTTGCCAGACCGAGGTATCCAGAGAGAGAAGGTGAGAATATACATTGAAACCCACCGTTTCCCTTTTCTCCACGTATTTTCTTGTCCAAGAAAAACTTTCTTGTCATCTTTGTTTTCTCCTACCCTGTTTAAGATCCTCAGTTAAGAAGTTGGTTTGCTCACTGTCAGGACTGGCCTGCTAATCTCATTCCCAGCCCCGTCCTACGTTCTGTTTCACAGAGGCCAGCACCATCTGTGCCAGAGGAGGTTTCACGAGTTGCTGAGATAGGTGTTGCTGAAAAACCTGTCTTTAGGGTAAGTTTCTTTTTTCCTCTCACCCCCTTTAATAAGAGTTTTGCTGATGTGGTGAAGTCTGAGTGCTTGTCATTAATAATAATTAAAAAATAGTGTCTACAAGTTGGAAAAGGCTGATTGAAAACAGGACTATACGTGATTTTTGTGCATTCAAAGTTAATACATAATCTATTTGTGCTGTACTACAGTATAATATAAATTTGTTTTAAATAACTTCGTTACTTTCAGAGACTTGCTGTTTAAACTACCTTTTTTTCCTTTCCCCAGTGGCTAGACACTTTTAACCACCCTTTCCTAAATCTTATTCTGTGCTCCATATGTATGAGATCTCATCTTGAACACTTATTGTTAATTTTTATGATTGGTGTAAAAGAGAAGCATGGAATCTGGGTCAGTCGGATTGAATCCATGGGAAAATGCCACTAAAAATTAATTTATGATGGGTGAGAATGATGCTGAAAAGGCTGACTTAATTTGTTTCATTACGTTTGGAGAATGAAGCTGAAGGCTTGACAGCACCAAACTGAGGTGGGCACAGCAAAGCCCAGTTCATGGCAATCTTCACTCACAGCTTTATCTATGCATCTCTTTAATGATGGGTAATATGCTGCTCTTTGACAATCTCTGAACAAAATCCTGAATTAATTTTGCACCCAGGGGAGAGCACAAATCATCAGTGTGATGCTGTTGATGGTGTTTCAGAAACTTCAGTAGTGCAAAGAAATGATTCTGAAACATAGGCTGGGGGAGGGAGGAACAGGAGAAATGGGGTAGCCAGAGTAGGAAAAGAGGACATTTCTTACCACTGTGTCCAAGGAAGAATGGAGATCAAGGGCTGAAGACTGGGTACTGCTTAACCTGTGGAAAGCGCGTGTCCTTAGCAGGGATTTGTTCTTTCACATACACCATAACTGTTTAGTGCTTAGTGTGCGATGGTCTGCTGGTAACAAAAGGATGTCAGCGAATTCATTTCTCTTTGGGATCTGAATCATCTTTGAGCTTCTAAGATAGCTTAATTTCTCTTTTTATGCCATCATTGAATCAGATCAAGTACAAAGTACAATTTTTTTTTTAACTTTAATGTCAGAATAGGTCTCAAATACGTTATTGCGAGAACTTTTCCTGGGCAGAAGATTAAGTGCTGCCCCTTCTCATTTGACTAGTGAAGGGAATGACTAATGAAGTGAGAGTGCGAGAGTTCACACATAATTTCATTCTATTTAAACTTGAAAATGCTGAGCTACAAAAGTGCTAAGAATTTCCATTTGTGGAAGAAAGAGGAAGATGACTATCAGAACAGAGCTCCTACTTCAAATTTACTGCAGTGATTTTCTTTAGCATTACTTCTTTTGTTGTAGGAAACTGTAGAGCTTCTGAAAATATTTTTCCATTTTAAACAAAGGGAGCTGTGTTTCTGGGTTATCGAATGCTGGTGCTGTCTGTGTCTTCATATGTGATCTTGACACTCTGGATCTATCACAAGAAAAACTGAGGCTTTGGCATCTAATTAATAATGATGGGAATCTACCTTCTTTGTCATCAAAACTCAGTTTTGGGAAAAAAGAAATTTTCTTTAAAAAATAACATGTTTAAGCCTGTTTATAGATTCTGCCAAATTTCAGAAATAAAGGCATGCGTAACTGCTAGCACCTTGCGGTATATCAGACAGCAGTACTGTAAACTGCTATTGCCCATGCAAATGGTGTTTCCATATGCAAACACGGAGAAGTCTATGGCCACTTAGGCGTTTACAAGCACACAACGTGTGCATGTTTATGACTACGCAACGGTACATGGACTTTGGCCGCGGAAATGTTGTCAATAAAGTGCAAAACCGTAGATGTACACATAAGCGCATTCTCTGCTTATTAGCAACCTGCTATAAACCCCTGTTGACATAGCTATTGGTTGTGCGTAATCATCGTGCGCATTTTTAACTATCACATTAAGATTCCCAGTTTCTTGTAAAATCAGTCACTACAGTATTTTCTTTTTTTATTAATACCTGTGTGTATGAGGTGTCTGACAGAGTTATTATCCACTTTGGTGATGAAAAACTCCTGCTGAGGTCCGGGAGAACAGGATTGCAAAGACCAGCATGATGTCTGTCTTATAAAGCGCTCATTCTTCTGACTGACCATCTGTGTGTGAAAAAGGACTGCTATTACGCAGCAGTAGTTTTGTTGAGTTTGGCCTTGATTTCTTTTTTCCAGATTCTGCCTAGCAAAGAGGGAGGGAGAGAAGGGAAAAAGTGAATTTCATTGGGGAATGGAGGAGGTGGGGGCGGAGGGAAGGAGGGCTGAAAGCTTAAAAAATGAGTGACTGGTAGAAGAGTACAGTAAAGTCAGTGAATAATTTTACTGTCCTGGTCTAGCAGCTTGGGAATGTGCCATGTTAAACAATAACATCTTCCAAGTGAGAAAGGCGGAGAGGGAGGGGAAAGTTAGGGTGAAGCATGGGGAGGGGACTGGAGGCAAGAGAGGGATTGGATCCTTGAGTACAGTCATTGCCATTCTTGGATCAGCTACTTTTTATTTTTCTTTTTCTTTTTTCATTAAATATTTGACACTGAATCAATGCCCAGGATATAAAAATCCGTACTAGTCTGTTACCATTGCTTGACAAATAACATTACAGGTAGGCTGCTGGCTTCAGGTTTTACCCACATAAATTAAATAATTATTGCTTCTTTGGAGCCTTATGGACCTCACTTCTCTAAAATCGTTGTATGGCACTGAAGGAAACCTAGAGGCAGGGCTCCAGGAAAGATGTAGGGCTGCCATGCAACTTGACCTGGGTCTTTTTTCATTTTGTTTCTGTCCGCCTACTGAAAATGTTATCCAGAGGCTTTTGAAGGCTTTGTAGATTGTTTTCCAAAAGTCTAGTATCTTAGATACTCATCGATTCAGACACCTTCTGCCAGTTTGCTCTTAGCCAGGACTAGAGTGCACGTCCGGGATTTCGGCACAGAGGGTATCTTGGTCAGCGTGCTGAGCTGCTGAGAAAAATTAAGGTAACTATGCATGGACTGCACCGTTCCTGGATGCCTTGGCAAGAAGTGTGCTGCTTTGGGAAGCTTTGGGTAAGCCCTACAGCGCATTTCCTGCCAGGTTGTTTTCTGTGCGCGGTTAGCAACAGCAGCATGTTGCAGGAGTGCCGTGCAGGATAGAAGAGGCTTTCAGGGCATGGTGGCCCAGAACAAAGGGGCTGTCAGTTCACCGCTGGAGAAGACTTCTTGCCTTGGCAGAGATGGTATATGAGGCTTGGGCAGCGGCCACCCGCAGCCTGGGTTTGGGCTCACATGAATACAATTTTTGTGGTATGTTGCAGACATCTGGTTTGGAGGAAACTGATGCTGTGACTGAAGGTGGCCCTTAGTTCTTAGTTTAATTAAAAGTTAAACTCCAACAGGTCTGATGCACCATCTGGTAAGAAGATGTACTGTGTGTGCCTGGCTATGCATGTGTGGTGTGCCCCTCCTTTTCCCCCAGCGTCAACACACCGGGGACAGCGACACTGAGCTGCTGCTGGAGCCGCAGTGGATTTCATGCTTAAGCCTGCCTTTCATCAGCGGCTGAACAGACCCCATGAGACACGTTCCTCTGGAAAGGTGCAGGAAACACGAGTTTCAGCTGCTAGTTTGACTGGTAGGTTTTTCTGGAGGGTGTGAAATTGTAGCAGGGTCTGGGCTTGCTGTGTTGGAGGAGAGGCAGGGCTAAAAATCTGAGAACACTGCTGGCGATATTGGATAATTTCAGGCATTTGAGCCAATGGTGATAGGAGGCAAGCCCTGGTTCGGCACTGAACTGGTCTGAAAAAAAAACCCAAAACAAAAAGTCAACCAAGAAAAAGAACAAAGATATAGGAAGCTGAGCTTCCTACATCAGGTCTTTTCTTAAAGAGCTAACGTGTCATAGCATTGACAGAGACCCAGAAAGGAGGTAAGAAAGAGAAACATGTTGCTTTACTGACTCATAACCCATGTCAGTTAAGCGGTATTTCATGCTTTTATGAGGATGGATGTGGCAAGCCTCCAAGAAATGAGTGAAAATTATGTAGAAAACACTTCCCCAATTAGCAAGAACATTACAGTGATGTAATAGAAAGAATGGCAATCACGGAGGGGGAAGTTACTGACAAAAATCTGTTCCATGTTATTGACATTATTCCTGATCTAAAAATGGGGATAAGCAGTAAAAGGACAAGATTTGCTAATGACACAAAACTGTTCAGGAAAATCTAAACTCAAATCAACCCTGGGGATTTGCAGATGCTATTAGGATGATGAATGGCTGAATTTCTTTTCTCAGGTTATTTTCTAATCTTAGTAAATGAAGAGTGAAGAAACTAGCATAAATTATATATATGCCATGACTAGCAGGAAACAGCTATTGCCATCTGGGGGGGGGAAGCACCTCAGGTGTCATTATGGCTAGCTCTGACAATGTCACCTCAAAACAATGGCAGAGTCAGCTAGAATGCTAGGCATTGGTAGAAAGGCAATAGAAATCAAAGTATAGAGCATCATGCCATAGAACATTCACACCTGGTCTTCTGTGTGAAACTCTGGAAACATTGTAATTTAAAAATCCTAAGGATTTTAAGAAAAACTGGAGGGATGGATGATAAGGATGCTATGGAATGACTTCTACGTGACAAAGAGCTTGATGGACTTCCTAGGCTGGAAAAGATTGAATGTGGGGGAAAGATGATCATTATCTTTAAAAGCAGTGAGGATGAATGAAGAAGGATAGAGGAAGTGAATAAAGCGGTATTCCTCTGTTCATTGTTTCTCACTAAACAAGAACAATGAACACTCAGATAAATTCTCAGCCGATTTTAAACAAACAAAAGGAAGTGCGAGGAAGTTGTGGACACCGTTGCCACAGGATGTTGTCCTGGACAAAAGCATAAGCAGGTTTAGAAAAGGATTAGGCAAATTTGAGGAGGATGGGTTCATGAGTACCTATTAAACATGGTGGTGCAGGTGCAAACTCTCAGTTCAGGAAGTCTTTAAGCTGGTACCTTGCTGATAGCTGGATGGATACAGCAGGGAAAGAATTACTCTGCATACACCCCTTTTCTTATAGCTGTTATTAGACTGGACTACATAGACCTTTGACTGGCTCAGTATGGCAGTGCTAGATTATGAAATACATTTTTTCCCCGCTTGGTGGCATAAGAAGTGACTTCTCGTCAGTCTGGTACAAATGGCACAACGCATCACCGAGTGAATGGGGAGAGTGTTTCTGGAGGGTGCTTCCTGACGAGGTGGGCTCTGCACAGCGTGCCAGGAGAACCGTGCTTGTGGCAAGGGTGCCCACATTCCTCTCTGGCTTTACAAGTAGAGGGGATGATGAAAAGTACTACAAGGCAACGTGCTCTTCATTTAATACCAATCATCTGTCTTAGTCCCAAAGGTGACTGAAAACACATTTTTACCACAGAGAAATTGAATGGCTACGGTTAATTTGGTAGATGGGAATCTGCTCTGGGAAGGTGAACAACGTCTGATCAGAAGGTCGCGTTCTTGCTGATAGTGTGTCTGCTGATGTTTTTTCCATATCGGTGTCAAAGAGGGAAACCAGCAGCTCCTATGCCAACGAGAGAGCTATCTGTTATGAATGTCAGCACTTTGTAAACTACTTCACTATACTCCCTGTCTCTTCCCTTCACCTCTTAACCTCTGCTCTAATAAATATTTTAGATGGAGAGATATTCTCTGCAAGAACTAAATGTGCTGTGTAGAGGTACTGTAACTGTGTAGGACAGAGCCTCCTCTTACCACCTGCTCTGGCTTCCACTCACAAAAATCTGATGGTAAAAATGAGTAGGATGGACTGAGAAGTCAGGTGAAAAAGTAAATATGCTCTGATTCAGACATAAATGCTGATAGTTAAAAAAAATCACCAAAACACTTGATAAGAAATGCATGTGAGTAGACTCTGACTTTTAGAGTGCAACTTAAGAGAGTTGTGCTGAGGTTCTGCAATATTTAATTCATGTTAAATGTTTTCTTCCTTTTCCTTTCTTCACTTCTGATTTTTGTCCAAAAGTGGAAGTGCAGGAAATCCCTCAAGAAAGGCAGTTCTGGAGATTTCCAGCTCATTTTGGGGCTCTAGAGATTCAGATAGTTTGGGTAAACCTGTGAACTTTTGGATGTTTATCTGAACTGAACCTGAACTCTAAATCTTCTAGGGTTCACCCAGCTAAGTCAAAGGGAGGAAGGCCTATAATGATAATTTTAATGTTCTTTTCTCATTCAGCCATGGATATGACCCTCCCCAACCGCCTGAGAATTTCTGTGTGCTGCGTTAAACAAAGAAAAAGCTAACTAGTATGTATCACATATGCACAATTAAACATCATACGCGCCATTACAGCTTCAGCTGCTATACATCCTAGTTGCTAGCTGCTGTCTTTGTAGGAGGATTTAGCTAGAAAACAGATGACTGTTTCCAACCTGACATTGCCTCTGATGACGTCTTTCATGTCAGATGAAGATAACTTACAAAAAACCTCTAGAAACAAAATTATTGAGCTAGAGTAAGCAAAGCAATAAAAAGAAAAGAAAGCTCATTAAATAAACACATACATGAATATGTAGTGTTCATTCTGTCAAGCTTTTAGAAGTGAATATAGTAACTTTTTCCTTATCTGACCTTATAATTACAGCATCTGAGTTCTTGATGTTTATCTATGGAGACCTCTGGGAAACAGGGGAGCAGTTTATAATCTCTGTTCTATAGAAAATAATTTTTTATAGTACCAAAGATAACATTATAGCCTTCCTGATGTCAAAGGCAAAGCACTAGCTGATTTTTCTTGCTGCAAGATTTTACTAGTAGAAGTTAATGTAAGAAATCCACAACAGAGTGAGGAATGGGGACAAGATTTCCATCTACTTTGTCAAACTATCCACCCATACCCCGTCATCCACCACAGTTATCACTGCCTCAAATTTTTACTCTTGTATTACATGTAAGGAAGCCATGATATGTTCCCTGAGGGTTCTCCAGCTTGAAAACACCCAAAGGTGCTACCCTGACCTAGCTCTCATATCTTGTGTCTTTTTTAGACTATATCAGGGATGACAGTGGTCTTACACTCATTTACAAATAGGTGTGATGAAAACATAGGGCCTGTGTTCCAGTGTCCTTACAGATGCAAGAAAATTAATTGCTAGAAAAATGCATAACTACATTTCCTTTGGTGAACTGGCAGGTTAGCGGTTTGGTAGGGAGTCTGAAGAGGCAGGGTGCTTCATTGCTGAGGTTTGGAAACATGATACCTGTCACCTGCCTTTCGGGCACCTAGGTGAGTACCACCCTTAGGAGCCTTCAGTGCTTCCTCCAGCCTGTGGAGAGAGGGCTAGTGACCGCGCTGTAAGATCTGGCTTACCTTCTGGTGGTGCCTGGAGTTATAAGGGATAAATCTAAAGCTTGCTTCCCGAATGCCTTCCCAAGTCATATTTCTAATGTTTATGAAATCACTATGACTGTGTTACCACAGCAGCAATCATTTATGCCTTTGGAGCTGCTGCCACTGCAGGGGAAATCCGGAAGAGCTCGTTTTATTTCCAAAGGAATTTGGAAACCATCAGTGCTCGGTTTGAGCTCCTGGGTTTTCCGCAGAGCTCGGCCTTCAGCAGCGGTGTGCTGCTCTCATCAGCTTCAAAACTTTAAGGACTGCTGTTAAGTCCTTCAGTCACATGAAATGTCTGTTGCAAAGTTCAGACTGGGCTCATTCACAGATTTTTGACAGGACTCTCAAAAAAATTGCAGTTAATTTATACTTTTGAACAGGGGCTATGTGGGATTCAGTAATTTTGTGGGATTTCCGGATTTTTGAAATTTGGCTAGCTTTCTGTTTTCTTCTGTGTGTGGATCCATGCAGGCATGAAGTTCATAGATATGAAGCTATGAAAGCTGTAGCTTAAGGAATGATTTTCATCAGTCCTTGTGAATGGAGACTTCCAGTCTGGCGTACTTATATTGCACACCTTACTTCAAATTGTACTCAGTCTTTCTAAAATACTGCCTCCTGGGGAGTATGCTTGAATAAAAACACTCTCCAAACTCATCCAGCTTCTAGGAACATCCTATTGGAAAAGTTTTTTTTTCTCCTACTGAAACCAATGCACTGAGTGGGAGAACGATATTAATGAACAAATCCTCTAGAGGTAATGGCTTAGGAGAAATGTCCATGCCAGCAGGATGCAGGAATGCCTCCTAGATATACTTAACCTCTATGTGCAACTGTGTTTACATAGCAAATCAAAGATTAGCTTCTGTACCCAAGGTCCACGGAGATCTGAACCAGGGGAGTTATACTTACTTGAAGGATACAGCACAGTGAACTTTTTATCAAACTCTTAGCCTCACCTTCAGATGTAGGTATAAAATTGATTCACACATTCACTGTCTGAAACCTTGGTAGTTTATCTAACTATGCATTGTTCCTCTGCTTTGTCCTAGTATTGATAATACTTATTTTGCCATCCAAAGAATGGTTATGACTTTCTTTGAAGCCAGAGTATTGGATGCAAGTTTACAAAATTGAATACTTGCAAAAAATACTTAGATGTCAGTCTTGCAATATCTTTTATTCTGAAAATGTTTTACAGAGAAGTCCCACTGAAAGCAGGTCACCATCAGCAGTAAGATTCTAGTGCTGATGTAGCTTTATCTCAGAGAGAGAGAAAAGCCAGGCAATAAAATGGGATTATCAGTGGAAATGAAAACATTCAAAGGAGTGAAGCATAAGAATAAACAGTCTCTCTCACACGCCCTCAAAAGAGGATCTTTCAGCTGGGGCTTCAGATAAGGAAACATTTCCACTAGAGGTGCAATTAGGAGAAATAATTGGGTCAGTTGAACTCTGGGTCAGTTGACCCTGGACCTCGTTGTGGCTTAGGTCTGATTCTGCCCTGAGCAGGAACAGACCAGGGAATTTGACTACACGCGATCTTTGTAGAACCCAGATTCATCCCTTTCTGAGTCCGAATGCTGCAGGCTGAAGCCCTGACTCTTAATATTGCCAAACAGTGGGGGAGCTAAGATCCGAATCCGGATGGGGATCTACGCAGCATGGTTTGGATCCCCTTTATCCCTAGGGTACTGTAGCATGCTATCACACTTTTGCTTTCCCTCGTTGCACTTATTTGTGAGTCATGCAATTCTGTCAGCTCACAGCCCGGTTTCTTCTCTCCTGATGAAGCCTGAGAATGGTGATTAATGTCTTACGTTTTGTTGTGCCATGAGTTGCCATGGGAATGAGCTCGAAGTTGCAAATCTAATGAAGTATCCTATCTTGTGGAACAAAGAAGAGCTGGAATTGGTGACACTGTGGGCAAGGAGCCTTATATGAATGTCTGTTGTCTGAGATCAGCTGGCTGTCCTGGTACTTCCTATCTTGTCTTTCAGCACATCAGGAAATGTTATTAAAACTTGCTCTAATTAGTAATTATTCGTTACTTAAATATGGAGTTTAGAGCCTTATTTCCTATGTGCTTTTTAAAATAATGTCTGTGAAATTCTTGTTGTTTACTGACTGAAAGGTTTTTTACTTGCAGGAAAAGGAAGAATATATGCCTAAAAGCAAAAATACATGGGGCAAAAATTCAAGAACTGCTGAGAAAAATGCCAACACCCTCCTTTCTAGCCCAGCATGCAGTGCTCTATAGTGGATGTGCTGAGAGGAATGTAAAACCAGAGCAATATTAGAGTGATGCTTTCATTGTTAAACTCTCAAAACAGCTGGTAATCTGCAGTGTCGGGGCTTCCTGGGGCAGGGGTTGTATCTTGACCTTTTTGTTTTACAGCCAGTGGTCCTCACTTCCTTCACCTCTAATATGCTTCAAAATTATACAGGATTTTGCAGACTGGAAGAAACATCTCATTCTGCACAAAGTTATTAGAAAGGGTGGAGCAATCTCTGAACAGCTAGTATTATTGTTTCCTAGTCAGTGATACTGCCAAGTGTGTAGGAAGCTGAATTCTTCCTGTACAAGTATTTCGCATAATTTGTACCTTAATTTCCACTATACTAAGTGAAATAACTTCCTGTCCTGGGGTGGGCTTTGTTTTCTCTTTGGGCATGTGGAAAGGTTGGAAAACTGTATGGATAATGCCGTTGCTCAGTATTGTCCTTTTCCAGAACTCTGGTCCGCGTGGTGTGCAGGATTGTGCTGGGAATTTCCCTCCTTGCGTTTGAGCCCTGCCTGCAATTTATAGGAGAAGGATGGAAGTCCTGACATTTGGAACACAGCAATGCCTATTGCTTATTTCCCAGTAGAACTTTCGACTTAAAAGATTTAGATGCTTTTCTTTATTAAATGGAGTGAATACTTCAGTGTTTTCAACTCAAAGCCCATCAACATATCTCCATATTTTGTCAAGGGGCCCAGCTGCCAGTTCTCAGTGGAAGTGCTGTTAGCAGTGGTGGTGATCCAGCATGGTGGTCTAAGAAGAGGATAGGAGCCAGACATTTGTGTTCAGGCTCCAGTTTTCTCTCTTGTATTTGGCTACAGTCACTGAAACCAAAGCTTTAAAAAAAAGACTCTGGTTTGTGATAAACGAGATGGTCACCCCAGAATCAGGACCCTCCCGCTTTTGAAAATGCTGTCTCTTACTTTGTGCCTCTGTTTCTTGATCTGTCAACTCTCAATGGTGCTGTATTTCTTAAAACAGACTTGGCTGTTCAGTAAATGTTTGCAGTGCAGTGGTTAAATCTAAGAAAGTAAATGTGCGGATGGTAGGCTAGGCTGTTAATTTTGGTCTGTAATTGCAAACTGAGAATAGAATAGGGAAAGTCATACAAAACTGGATTATATATTTGAGACTTTAATCTCTGCCATTAAATCTCCATCCCTCTTCGTCTCTTTCTCTCCCTCTCTTTTGCACACACGTCCTCAGGCCTCATACTCTGCTCTGGCTCCCAGCTCAGCCCCGCTGTCCCCACAGTGTCATTTGGCAGTCCCTGAGGTGAGAGAGGGAGCTGAAAGTGTGCTGTATGGTGTCCTGCAGCTCTGCCCTGGTACAAAACACATTTCCCACCTCCAGGAAACTTTTTCATGTCTTCCCTTCCTGAGCCTTCCCTCTTCCCCTGCCCCCACAGGACAGCACTCCCTTTCCTTTAAGAAAAGTTTTATATTCAAATTACTAATTTTAACCTGATTATTGTTTGTGAAACCAATAATTGGAAGAAGTCGGTTATTGGTTAACAGCTTTAGCGATAAATTAGTTCCAGCAGCTCGCTGTGCTGCTGCTAGCATGAATCCACGTGCTTCTCAGCTAGAAGCTCTTGTCTCCCGCTCCTCCCTCTCTCTCTGTCTCTGAGATCCTTTGCTGGGCCCATATGGTGTTGGGGATGTAAGCACTTCAGAGGAGTGTTTCAATATACAGTTATGATTCTAATTTTTGGCGTCGGCTTTTTATTACAAATTGTTGCCTGGCTGGAGGCGTGAGAGAGTGGGAACAGGGAGGGTTCTCGACCATGTGTGAAGCAAGGAGACAGCAGGCAGCAGTAGCAGCAATAATACAATAGCTTTTCTCTGGAGCATGAAAATGGGGTCTGGAGCAATCCCCTTGGCCCCTAATCTCTTGCTAATCGATATCTGTTGCTAGCTCTGGGGTTTATAGCATGGACCATGACAGTTTTTGGGAGGAAGGGTCAGGTTTTCAACCACAATAAAAGTTGCAGCTCAAGTTAGTAGCATGTTTTGGTCTGGCATAAAAAAGGGTGCATAAAGTATGAAATCCATACCTCTGTTTAAAATAAGATCTATTCTAGGTACTGGTGCTCATTTTCTATATTGTCTTGAGTTTGATTTTTATGTAGGTCTAAAAATGTAATGAAAATGTAAGCAGATGTGTTTCTGTGATAGTACAGAATAAGCTCCTGATATGCAGCAATTTGGTTTGTACTTTATATTAGGTAGAAGTTGATACTTACACATAAGATCAGTACATGCAATCATATTTCCAAACAAAACTAGTAACTGACATAACTGTAAGAGATTGTGTGAAATTATTGGTAAATGGCAAAGATGCAGAGTAATACCCTCTGATTAGCAATCACAAAACCTGGACATGCAAAATTAAAACTAAGCTCAAAAAGGAATGAAACAATGTCAGGGATGGATATGCTCAGGTTTAGGTCCTGTCCTGAAATGATCTCATGTAGTAGTCTCATAATATCAAACTTTATTACCATGCACAGAATACCACACACAGCTCTCCATAATGAAGCGCTGATGTACCACGGTTGATGGGAAAACCAGAATAACAGAGATTCCCCAGGGCACAAAGGGAGCAAAAGCTTCAGACTGACTTAGCATGGAGCCAGGTCTGATCCAGCTGAAATTATCAATTCTAGTCCAACACGAGCCCTGCTAAGCATGACCTGGTCACCTTGAGATTATGCAGGTTCCTGTGTACCACGTTCCCCTGTGCTCTGAGTTGTGCTGAGCTTGTGAAATAAACAGTAAGAACCAGAGCAGCCTTGTTGAGCGGGTTGAGGGGAAAGAACACAGGTAAGCCCTGAGGACGTGGCTCAGGGCTGGATTTGCTCAGCGGTAGCATGCTGAAGCGCCTGGATGGAGGCTGCTGAGGAGCAGTACGAGAGGTCAGAGGTTCCCAGCGAGGTGCGGGTGGTAGGTGTGTCTGGGTTTTGGTCTTACTCTGAGGTGCTTGTGCCTCCTCACAAACTATGCAGAGAGCCGAGGTGCCTAAATGAGGGTTAGAGATCCCACTTAGGAGCTAGGAGTGAGGTGGACTGCATGATCTCGTGTATTGTGCTTGCCTGTAAGAAAAAGCTTTGTGGTCTGTTAAATTTTGGATGAGTTTTGGGTCTTCCTGAAAGTAGTTAGGGAACAAATGAGTGTGCAGAGTCCTTCTGAAGGAGAAAAGGATGAGAGTATTCCATGGAGACGTATTAAAGTCAATCCAAAGTGAACTGATGACTTTACAACCCTCAAGCAAAGTACCCCCAGATCATTTGTTTTGTGCAACAGGATCGTGTATGAAATATGAAAATGTGTGCATGACCTTTTTTTAAACGGCTGTGATTTATTGCTGCCAGAACCATGAGGGAATCAAGATGAGCTTATGAAGAAATCAATGTTATGTGGGATTGCAAAATGATGCTGGGTCTGACGAATCCTTTCTGAAACCCTTTAACCACAAGAAAACTGCTGCTTTACTCAGATGTTGCTGAGTGGATATCTCATCCACTCTGATTCCAAAAAGCCTTAGGTATCTAAAGGATTTTCAGGAAGGTGATGTTTGCCTTTTTTTAGTATTAGTGTTTGTGTTTCGTGCAATCTTCTGCAGGTACTTAGGTTCTGTTGTCATGATGTCTTTTAATTGATGAGAAACTTGAATCATGCTGGTTTTATTTTCTTTGGCAGCATAAACCAACCCAATTTACCTTTTTCAGCTTATTCAGCAACCTTTATTTGCCTTGCTCTGCTAAACATGCTTTAGTTTAAAAGTTACTATGTTCTTTCATATTTATGATTTGACGTGTGCTGCTCCAATTTTCCCCACCCTGCTCAGTACCTTTGTTCTGCAGCGGCTGTCTTCAGGTAATAGTTCTGAAGCAGGCAGAGGAATACTGGGGAGAACTGAAAATTTTTATGTGTTTTCTTCAGAAGATACAACCTGCTGAAGCAAAAAAATTCTTTGAGCTGAAAAATGGGACACCTCAGCCTTGAAATGATAATACAATTGCTTCTGTTTGGAAAGGTACCATAGCATGACCTGATTTTCATTGCCTATCGGTGTTTCCTACAGTATAGGAGTAAATCTATCTGATATTTACAACTAGTTTTTTTTTCTCCTTTTCTCTGTGTGCTTTTGTGAACAACTAGTGCATTAAGCAGCATGCCTGAAACCTTGAGATACCTCACGCAGGCGTTGTTTTCCAAAAATACTGAGCTCTCAGTCTCGGGCCTGCTGGGTGATTCAACACAGGACCCCAGAATCGCAGATTACTTTCGAAAATCTTTAATGGGTTTTCACCTAAGTGGAGTTTTGACCTATCCAAGAACTAGCTTATAAAGGCATTGTAGTACATGAGCCATCAAATGTCTCTGACTTCTTCGTAAAGCAATAAAGTGGTCTGCTTCGCACGGTGCAGAGCTAACCGTTGTGGTTGCTACCTGTACAACAGCTTTGGGATCACTTGCGGGTAGTTGGTCCTCGTTAGATAGGTGTGATGGAAAGTCCCCATCAGACAGATAGAACGCACGTAGTGAGTATCTCCCAGAGCACAGCAACGTGGTACGTACGCAGCCAGGGGAAAATGCTGCAGCTGTAAGGCTGCCTGGGATCAGACCTCCTTCCCACCCGCCGCAGTCATGTTCCACTGCCGTACCTCACCCATTCTCAAAACCCCCTGCCATTTGGGGTTGGTTGGTGGCAGTAATCTACATGACGCTGTGCCAACCTTGACTCTCGCTTTCTCCTCCCTGGGGCCATCAAAGTGTGATGAGGCTTTACTAGACTTGACTTGGAAGTTTCAGTGGCTTCTTCGCAGCACTGCCGCATCTGTCATGGCAAACCTCTCTGTTGCTGCGGAGTCCTCCACTGTAGGGCTGTGAGAGCAGGCAAGTGCTCCCCCACAGCCCAAATGATGTCTGCTTATGATAATGTTCCTTCCAGAGATGCTGGCTGAAAGCGTTTGCCAATGAAACTGTATTCGGTAGCATGTTTCTCTTCTTACTAGAAGGGGAGGAGGATGACATTTCTTTCCCTGAAGCTTCTGGCCATAGGGCTTAGAATAGGCAGAATTTCCTTTACTTCTGGTAAAATCTAGTCAAGATTATGTATGACAGGGCTGTGTCCTGTATGGATCATGTTAATTGTATGTGCATCTCAGCTTGAGGTAAGTCTGGCCTGACTCACCATTACTTTGTGGTTGTATATGACAGTCAGGGATTTCTTTTTCTCAAAAGAATTTTTTCTTTTTTAATGAGAAAAACTTTGTGCTCAGACATGATTAATCATTTTAGTCAAAGTTTCCAATGTTTTGATGAAAAATCAGATCCTGTAATGTTTATTTTATTATTATTGCCATGTGTTATTGTTGTTGCCATTGTTTTCAGTCAAATCTGTGAGTTTCGGTTTTATTATCAGATGACAGGTTTTGCCTTGGGACCTTAATTTGAAAGTGATTTTTTTTCTTTGGGTCTGGTTTGGCAACGTACTGTCCTTCAATAGGGATGAAATCAGCTCGGGAGCTGCTTGGTTCAAGTGTCAGGATTTTGGGAGTAGCCTTAAACAGAGGAGTTGCTGGACAGGTCGCACTTTGTTCCCTCTCCCTCTGCTCCCACATTCTGCTTGTGTGAACAGAGCAATTGGTGCTGAGAAGCTGATGTCCTCATGAAGCACATTTCAGGTGCTCTACCTTGAACTATTTCTAATCTGGTCCTGTAGGCTGCATACCCGTAACTGGTTGGAGTGCAGTAGGTGCTCTGCTGGAGCGGATCTTCCAATTTAGTTTCATAATCCAGTTTGTGAGCCCTAAGGCTGTGTGAAGTGCAAACCAAAGCATGGTAAATGGGATGATGAGGACATTTTCTTCAAATGTTTGCTCCTGATTTGAAACAGAAAGCTAGTGTGATCGCACTTCCTTTATTTCTTGTGCTCAGTGATTCCTGACACGTTACCCTCTATATGAATATCCCTTGCGTGGTTAAATTTTCAGAAATGCAGCTGTGCTCTCAGGCAAACTTAAGCACTGTGGGCCTTTACACAGTAAAAAAGAAAAAAAATAATCTAGCATTGTAAGAAGTCCTGTGCAATGTGCGTTAAAACTGTGTGAATGGTTGTTCTCCCTGTGCTTCAGATCATTTATAAGTCATCTGGAGCAAGTATATTGTGTGCCATTTTTATCAGTTCAAAATGTGGACTAATTTTCACATATTCAGTGGCCTTCAGCTTTTTCAAAGCCCCATGCTACCTATGGTGTCAGCTGCTCTTTTTACCTGGCCTGGATTCTCTTCCACTTACGTTACACCCTCACTTCTACATAAACTCTACTTCTGCCCTGTTTTGGCTTATCACCTGTAAAATAGTCGCCTGCCTTCTGAGATAACACCACAGATGATAACAGTGTGATGTGTATACCCACCCCAGTCCAACTTTAAATTTGGGAGCAAAAGGTGTCCTGTTAAATTCAGGATTATCTTTATCCATTGATCACTAATGTAAGGAGGGCTACAAATCCAAAGAATGTAGTGCTATATTAGCCATATTTTTCTATGTCTGTAGGTTTATAAGAAAACTATGGTCTAGCGTGCTTGGATATTTCTCCTATGTTAAATATATACAACAAACAACCATTAACGAGTTTTAAAACTATGATGCTTATTCAGTCCACCCAGTGCTCTTGAATGTGAGCCAACATTAATTCAAGCCCAGTTGATCCTAATAAGTAACTAAGACCCCAATTCATAGACATGCAATTCTAGCTTGTTATTTCTGGCACTGCAATTAAGCAAAAGTCTCTACCCTCAGAACGACAGAATTAAGGGATTAGGGATAAACTGAAAATCGTGAATAATTCACAATTTCTTCCCTCCTCTTCTCCCCACCAAAGGCAACTCTAGAGGGGCTCAATAACTGCTCTCAGTTATGCAGCTTTTCTTCTGTGAGTTATGCACAGGAGTGTGACCTGCCAGCACAATTTTTTGCTCATACGAGTGATTTGCTCATACGAGTGGAGTCTGTAGGATCAGATGTAATATCTGATACTTTCTATTATCATCATAGGTTCGTTAGGACAAGGACCAATGCCTGCGCTAAAAGCTACTACTTACACTTAGCCATCCTGAACAGGGATCTTTAGTGCCTCCCTAATGTGTGTTGTCCCAGTACATATTTCTTTTCAAAAGAATCTATGACATTTTTTACTAAGATGCAGCCGGTGTAACTTCTTTACGGTGGTCCTTCAGATAATCTGGAACATGTGTTATACTTGTTCCTTAAATAGATTTTCTGTTCTACTTCCCTGATTTTGCAGTAAGATATTCTATGAAGATCTTTTGGAAAAGGAGAAACTTCGCAGCAAATTATCAGGAGATGCATGTTATTATGTAAAATCCAGTGATGTAGGAGTTCAGATTAAAGCAACAAATACTGAAAACCAATGTATTTTTTAATAGAGACATTTCTTCCTCAACCTTTATCTCTACCATGCCACCGGATTTCTCATGCAGGTGTTGCAGTCTTAGAGCTGTAGAATATAAGTTTAGGACTGTCCTTTTATGTGTTTGTACAGTGCCCAGTCACTGGTGTCTTTGGCTATCTGAGCTTCTAGGCATTATGGTGATATGGAAGAGGTAAGGATACGCTTCGTCTCTTTCCTGCAGTGAGAATTGCTCGCTTATGTTCATAAGGTCTGTGTTGCTAACATACTCTTTTGCTCAAACTCTGAGCCTTCTTGCTGATGCTGCAATGTTCGTATAATGCTGTTGTATTGTTGCAGCATTCTGCCAAAATTAAAAAAAGAAGTCTAGTTAAATTAAAAATTGGGGTACTAATGGCCTTATAGACTTGCTGTCTTGTTTGTTCAGTGTCAGTGAATGGCTGTGCTCTTCAGCAGCACTTATTAATTTTTCTCAAGTGGTTGCTGATGTCGTTATTGTTCTGGGCTTTCTTTATTGTTCATGTGCAATTGTTATTTTTATCGAAGCATGGGGGGAGAATGCTGTGCACACAGCTGTGTCAGGAACGAATTCAGAAAAGGCCAAGTCAGTTTGTAAGAGAAATCAGGTGTATTGCCATCAAGTTTCGGGTCAGTAGCAGGGCACCAAGTGACTTGGCTTTCTTAAAAAACAGACTAAGGCTTTTAATTTCTGAACAGAACAGGGGAATGCATGCAACCCACAGAGACTGGAGTCTCTCCAGGCCTATCTAACATAATGAGAGAATTCTTTGTGAAATGCATAAAACGATGACATTTTCGTGGTGAGTGAAATATTTGATTACTTTTTCCATAACCTAAAATAATTGGAATGTTCTTTTGCAATCCTGTTCCTGGTGAGGACTAGGAATGTGTAACCTCACCATATATCTACCTCAGAGACATCTCCAGGGCATCATGTGGTGATATGGAAAAATGAGTTGAAAAGTCTTTTTTAAAGCACCAAGGAAAAGTTACAGTCATGTTCATCTGGGAAAACATCCAGAAGATGAATTCAGTCATGACCACAAGTCTGAGGAGAGAAAAGATGGTCTGGGTGAGGTTTGGTGAGCGCTGTGATGGCCAGTGAGATAAGGGTGAGCACCTGGCCTAGTCTGGCACGTCTGTGTGGCTGTTTACAGAATGGAAGAAGGGGCATGCTGCTGGCTGGCACCCGGGGACAGGGCAGCACAACCCTGGTGCAGGGGAGCGAAGTCCGGTCCCAGTCTGGCTGGACTCACTGGCAAAAAGACAGCCAGGTCCTGAGCTGCCTCTTTGTCCCCTGCTCCCTGCCACCATCCCGAGAGGGTCCACATGCGGGCTGAGCTCTCCTGGGGAGGGTGCAGTTTCTCCTCAAGTTTGGACGTGGAGATCTCAGCCCTGTGGATGACAGGCAAAGTCTGGCTGTGCCAGCTCAGCACGGGGCAGCTGGCTGGCTTGCCCCTGTGGCCTTACAGGATTGATGCTAAAAGGATGGTGTATTCCCAAGGAGTTTTATGGTGAAGGGTGGACAAACAGAAAGGAATAAAATTGGACTCACTCCTGGCTGAGGGCTGAAATGGCTACAACACATTGAGGTCTGCCTTAGTTCTGACAATCATTAGTGTTTATCGGTGTGTGAGGAGTAAGTGAATAATACAGAAGGGATTTTGGCACTGCAACACAGAGGAGATTTTTAACATCATGTAACATCTCTGACTAGCATGGGTGGTCGGTCAGCATGGTCTTTCACAGCAAAGCTTATTTGGTACATTAAGAGGCATGATTTAGCATTTCAGCAGTGGTAAAGAACAATTAAAATCTGTTAAATTGGTCCTTGACCTTCAGGACATGTATGCTCCTGCAGCAATAGGAGTACTCCTAGGTACTATATTAGGGTTTTGTATTTGATGTATGGAGACACTGAGCAGCTCTGACACAAGCCATAGCCAACCACAGAAGAAAAGGATAGTCTCTGCCCTGTGGAAGTGGCAACTAGAAATTCAGGAGGAATTTAAAGGTAGACCCAACCTTTCTACTCCCAGTAACATCATATACCTGCTAGCAGAGGACTATGTCTGTTTAGTTGCTGAGGGCAGAGTATATATTGCTCAGCATGGCTGTTTTATCAGACTGCTCATGGATAGTTCTTTCACATTTTATATTGTGTAAACACAGAAAGACAGTTTATCAAAGAGTAGTTTGCAACTGTGTTGACGCAGCATTTCGTGAGGACACAGAATACCCTGAATGGCTGTTTCTAATGCAAAAACATTAAACCATTTAAAGCCGAATGAGTTTCATTGATGAGTTAGACCATGAATAGTCTGGTGCAAAGGAGCTAATATCTGTAAGAGGTTGAAAGACTGGAGAGGGATGGTAGGAGTTACATATTGACAGAAGATGAGCCAGGCTACATCATGCCTGTTCGCCAAATTAATTATTTGTTTCAATATTTATAAAAGTGAATAGGAAACAGATGGTAGAAATGGAGATGCCTGTCAGGTTTCTGTAATGGAGAAAGGAGAAGGAGTGAGAGGAAATCAGAATCCCACCATAAGAGGGGAACAGGAAATTAAAATGTCAGACAACTGACAAAACTGCAGGACCACACACAAATATAAAGAGGTTTCTCATAGGATCTCTAGAGCATTTTAAATTTGAATCTTCTCTCTTTTGCCACCCAGAAATCAGAATAAAGATTAAAAAAAAAAAATAAAAAGAAGGTCAAAACACACACCCTCAGCCCAGTCTGTTAGAATACAGTATATTGAAAATTTCCTTGGAAATATGTCTTAGTTTGGAAAAGTCCTACTGTAATATCTAGTAAGAAGACACAGAAGAGAAGAGATGGGGAATTCCTGACTCATGTTTCGAGTATGGTGGTATCTACATCCTTGACCTTGGCAGTAAGAATTCATAGTCTTCATTCTGGTGATATGGCAGGCAAAGGTCTTGCAGACTGGGGTTAACAGGGAACTCTGGGTTACGTTTGTCCTCTGCAGCTGTTCTGAGCACCTGCTGCTTGTGCTTTGTCCTTACGTTTGGCTGTTTGTGCTAATTTCACCTGAGGTGCAAAATGTGAAAGATGGGGGCAAGGGAGTACTGCCAGGTGTAGGGGTAGCCTACAGTATATGTTACATCTAGAACGTCAGAGGGGGGGAGGAAGAAAATAAGGGGGTGAAAGGATAGGAAGCCTTCATGTTGAACAGATTTGGTGGAAATGTGCCAGGTGTGTTAACTGAGGGGCAGGGATCCTGAATCCATGTGGGATTCTGATAGCCCCCCTGCAGCCAGCATGCAGCAATGTATTCTCCATGCCTGTCAGCAGAAGACAGTCCTGAAACACAAAGTTGCTCTTTGCAGAAATCTCTTTGTTCTGCATCATTATGTGAACCAGCTGAATTTGGAAAGAGGTTGTAAATCGAGGTAGGGTTACTGGTCTCTTCCCCTCTCAGAGTTGCTTCTGGTCTTTAGTGTCCATGGGAGCATATGGGAGATATGGGAGCACGGGAGAATGTGCTTTGTCCAGCACCCTTCCCAGCTGGGGAAGGTTTGCTGCTGCTCTAATAATCTCTGCTTCTTTAGCTGCCCCTTGCTTATGTCTCTTCATATTCAGCAATCATCACTGAATAAGGGCTGTCTGCTGACCTTTCCTTCAACAGTAAATTCTGAGCCAACTGTGCTGCGCTGCTGAGATATGGATGTTTTTCTTTCTGTCTGTCTGTCTGTCTTGTGGTAGGGTTTTGTATGTCTCACTTTGACTTTGGCCAAGTGCCTCACAAGCTATGGACTCTGAATGTGTGCCTTATTTGGAGAAAAACATAGGCTTTTCAGTTGGCTTGACCTCCCAGTAAGTTTCCTACTCTCCTTTGACCTTGTTTCTGCCTTGCCAGTCTTTGTATTAAACTTTTTTCTCTCTTTCATATGTAAGAGTTCACTGATATCTCTTCCTTCCCCAATAAAAAGACGAGAAAATTTTAGTAGCTGCTGCTAATTGTGCCCCAGTCCTTCTGCTGGCGTTTGATGTTCATCCCAGGAATAAGAGATTTGCAAGTTCACATTCACACCAGTTCAGCAGATGCTTCTGCTGAGGATTGTATTGAAACTTGTAAAATAGCCTACTTTAATCACGAGTATGGAAAAGTCTGCCTCATAGAACTATTGCCCACTGCATTTTAGCATAGATGGGCAAATTCAGCCCTTTGCAAGCAGGCTCTATAGACAGTCCCTGAGAAACAGGCTGTTGTATCTTCATGTTCCAAGAGTAGGCTTATCAGGACGGTATTGGTGAATATAACTATAATTTTGGAGGCAAATGCTGGTCCCTCAGTTGGATCAATGAGATCAAGATTAAGCCCTTTAGATCAAATGCAGATCACAGTCCACCAGAAAAATGACTTTGCAATCAGCTCTTCCTCCGGTTAACAACTGGTAAACCACAAAAACAAAGTGAAGAGCAAAACTGCATGGTGGAGTCCTTGGTCAATGACAATAAGACGCCTGCCAAGTAGATGGATTTTGTGATTTCCTCTGTATTGGCTTTCAAAAGGAGAAGTGTTGGAAGGAGAGGAGAAATAAGAATGCAAATCAATGGTGCAGCAGTGTGTCAGATGGATCTATTTTTTATTTGTCTGATGGTCTAAAATGGGAGCTTTCCATAAATGCATGGCTTTATATGGCATTCATTGTAAGCAGGTAGTGTGGGAGCAGCAAATAGATTTGGTTTTAGCTGGATGCTAAAAGGAGGAGTGAGTTAGTGCTTTTCCCTTTTGCTTTTCTCCCTTCCTCCAAACACTGGGAGCTTTAGCAGGTGCCTCCTTTGGCAGATCGATATCTCAGGAACCTGGTGTTTTCAAAAGATCTGAACTGAACTTGGCTGAACTTGTCAACTTGTCTGAAGTTATCGTTTACTGACCACGTGAAGAAATAAGGGACATTCAGGTGTGGGATGCTAGGAGTCAGTGTCTTTGCTGATCACTGAATGAGATGAGATATCCATGAAGCAGGCTATGAAGGATTTTTTTTTTTGCACAGTTTTCATCTGCTTCTCATCTGACACTACTTCCATTAAAGCTAGATCTAAATTCATCCCAGGGGCTACTCCAAAGATGAGTTGTATTTGGTCTGTTTCATTTGTGACTTAAAGGCTAAAAAGAAGACATACCTGTTACAGAAGTGTTGCCAGTGACTGACTGGAGAGGAAAAAGAGTCCACTCCCTTGTCTCAGAATGTTCACCTCTGTGGGGTTTTTCCCTTGTAATTTATTTTTACAAGGATCTGACTGAAGCTGATTTGTCCTTGGTAATGGCCAGCCTGGAATAAATCTTCAAGATATTTTCTTCCTCTCCTCTCCACTTAACTGAAGCCTGAAGTGTGTTGTCCTGCCATTCTTCCTGCCTGTCCCCCCACCATCGCACTCTCACAGGGCTGCTGTGACTCAGAGAGGATGGATAGGAGCGACGTGAGTAAGGCTCGGTCCCGTGGAGGAGAAATGCACTGGTAGACAGGGAAGGAGACAGATCAGCATCAGCACAATATCCAACCAACTGATGTCTTTTTCGGAGTTACACTTACCCGTACTCTTAAAGTAGGCATGCTTTTCATAATGCTTCCTTCACCTGCAAGCCTTGCAAACCCCAGCCTCTGGTGTGCTGCCTCCTTTTGCATTGGTCCCCATCTTATCCTTACCACACAGCCGCTGCTGTCTGTGTGGTCTTTGAAATTCACACGGCTTGGTGGCAACCAGTAGGGAGGGAAAATAAAGTGTTTTATTTATTTAGAGTCAAGCACAGTTTAAACTCCATTCTAAATAAATAAAAACTCTTAGCCAGATTTATATAAATAAAAAAGCAGATTTTCCCCTCTCTTTTGGCTGCTGTTGAACAGCATCAGTTTCAAGACCACACAAGGAGCTGTGTCGACAGCTCTGAAATGTGCAGTGGAGGCAAAGGTAGGAAGGGTAGGAAGGACCTTGATAACTTGCTTTGGGATTCTAGTGCACAGGGGTTCCCTCTGTACATAAAGGAGTATCGCTTACACTGTGCTGGGTTAAAATGTTAGAAGAAAACTAGGAGCATCTTATGTCTTTAACAGAGGAATATTTCTATAAAAGACCAGTTTTTCCTCAGATTGTTCATCCATTCTACCAAGTAATCTGTGTAAATAGTAGGATTAGTTGGCACAGCTGAGCACTATTATTTCAGTCTTTTAGTATAGTCTAGAGCTGATAGAACACCCATAAAAAGCAATGATTTGAGGAAGAAAAGTTTGATTCTTAGGAGGCTGATCACATTTGGCCTTTGGGGGTTGAGTCTGCACTACACAAAGGTAGTTTCCATCAAATGGTGCTCCCACACAGGTGCTGACAGTGCCGTGTCTCCTGTTACAACCATCACTTAGGGAAACTCCAAGCATGGTTTCGTTTTCTTGGGAATGAAATGTATTATGTCTGCACAAGGTTTCGGATCTCTCTTCACTTCCAGACCTGCCAAGCTATCAGGAAGGGTGACAAGCAGCTGCTATGTGGAGCACCTGGGTTTTGTTACTCCAGATGAGAGATTATAACAGGCCCTAAATAGATACCTGCTTTAAGTGGGTTCTCCTCGTGGCAGCATTTACTCCGCTGCTCATGGATGAGGATGGGCTGAAGGACATGGTTCTGCTGGTTGCAAGATTAGACTGAGAACAAAAAGGGCCCGATTAATTATTGTTATTTTGTGACTGGTCAGAGGCCACTACAATTATGACAAAAAAATCAAAGAAACACTCCTGCAAAGCAAAGCCTTGCTCACAGTTCATTACCTCTTTCATATTCTGAACCTCCTTGGGCTGGCAAACAAAATGACCAACAGATGTTAGTCACATTGAGGAAAAATTTCAAAGAATAATTTTTTAAACATGTCCTTTTATAGCTTATTTTACCCACTTTATATATTAATTTAAAGTTATGTATGGTTATATATCCCGCAATACTTTTGGGTTGTCTTGTTCTGTTAGTAAAACATCAATTCACTTTTTTCTTCCCACTTAATGAGACAGCTAGGGTCACAGCTCGTTGTAGTCAATGGTATCAGGACAGCACAAACTCCTAAACATCTTCACAAAATCCTTATCCTTAAGGTAGTTAGTACATCTCAAGCCTGTATTGCTCTATGGTCCAATTAACAGTAAAATGCCATTTTTCTTTGCACAGATGAAGTCATCGTTCTACTCCTACATCTGCTGTGCCAACCTGCAGGTGGTTGCTTCAGCTGCCAAAAACCTTCGATGCAGCAAATGGTCTCTGTCCCGGCCCGCTCAACCCAGAGACGTGAAGAGTTTCCCTCCTGGCTGCAGCTGGTGGTGACGTAGTGAGTCTTTTTCCTTGAGAACACTGCTCGCCTTACTAGAAAGAGCATACATTTTGAAAAATGCTACTTGATGCATGAACATAGATAGTGTGGCATAGGCTCACACTGCCTGCCTGCATGAATTTCAAGGCCCCCCGAATTGCTCCCTGTGTAGGATTCAATTTTTATGCGTGCATATTATGATTTCAGAAAGAAACGCTGCATTTTGAAAACCTGAATGTAGGAGAGCTAGGAAAGATGGTGCAATATACTTTCAAACCTGAATTGTATTGATTTTTTTCATTTTCTTTCTTACAAAAAGAAGTTTTTAAATGTTTTCTCCTATGAAAATATAGTGTCAGTGGCAATGGACTGTATGTGCAATAAACAGCTTTTTGCGGTTATTGAACACCCCAGCCTTGCCTTACAATTTAACCAGCCATAAAGTCATTTATTGCATCGTATACTGAGTTGCCATGAAGGATATCGCTTACTTGTCACAGCGTTCTAAGTACCTACACCAAAGAGACTACTCATTTTCACAACAGAGAACAGAAATGATTTACCTCGTTTTAACTCTCAATAGGTGTTTAAGGCCTTGAAGATAATTAATGTGTGAGTTTTAATTCTTCTCTAAAAATGATAACTGAGCTCTTAGAAGTGAACCAGAAAGCAGGTGGTTCTACACCTCTTGTATTGGTGGCTATGAAATATCATACTATCTGGCAAGAATGGGCCCCTGGAGAAATCTTGTGCAAATTTACAGAAAACAGCTATAAAATTACAAATACTAACAAATCTAGGTCTTTAGATTCTGAGTGAGATGGAGCTGCTATTCCATTTTAATTATTTTACTGGAATTCAGTGTAAATGCTAGCTCTGAAACATTGAAGAAATTCTAAGGAATAAAAAATAAAAGCCTGTGGGAGACGTATGTTTAAGGAGAATAAACAGAATAATCTGTGTAACTGTAGGCAGGCTAATCTGACACTGATTCTGAACAGAAATCATTAAAATCTTCTTAGAATATACAATTAGCTAAAGGTTGTAAAGTAATTGTTGCCAGTCAAGATAGTTTTATTTAAGTCTGCTCTTGCCAAATAGCTAGATTAAATTTCAAATATTGTCAGTAAAGTTAAATGCGATGACAAGCTGCTCACTTAACAGATTAGATTAATATAATTAGTTGGAGATAAAATCACTCACTACATATTGCAAGGATTAAAAATATTTTGCAAAAAGTATCTATAAAAAGATTATCATCACCACAAGGGTAGAAAGGGTTTTTTTATTCAGGAAGTCAGCCAGGCTGATTGCTAGCCTAGTGCTATTCAATTGACTCTCTTCTTCCGGTTATTGGGAAATAAGTATGAAGTTATTGGCAGAAAAATATCCCGATGTAATCACACTTTGTTCTGGTAAGACCTTTTTGCTAACCAGGGGACACTGTTTGATAGGGTATATTTGGAAGAACAAGCATTTTCTCACAGGCAAATGTGAGCACAAAGGTCTGTATTTAAGAGGAAGAAAGCCCTGCATGTAAGACTTCTGCATGCTAGAAATCAGTGATCCTGAAAGTTTTAAAGTTCATGGTAGCCACCTAAGTTAACATGAGCTCTTAGACTGCTTTTAGGAGCATGACTACAGTATTGTATGAGCAGGTGGAAGAATATTGTGTAGGACTGGAGAGGTGATTATTCTCATAGATGGGACTGATGAGGTATTTATTAGAAAAGCAGGTTAATTTCTGGTGCCTGTTAGGAAAAGGGATCATAAACCAAGGAAATATGGGGAAAAAAATTCCAGGGATGCTCTGAGGGTCTATCGATACTATAGATCTTGAAGACTCTCAAGTACACAGTGTATAACTTACATGTGTAACACACAATACATACCAGTATTCCTGGTGTTATAATTTTATCTATTAATACATATATGTATTTGTTTAAAGAAGTATGTATACATGTGTGCGTGTATGTTTGGGAGGTTTGTGGTAACACACCTTCTTTTTGATTACAATAGTGTCCATGTAAAAATCTTAGCCATTTAAAAGAACAAATTAATTCTTTTATTAATCTGCTGTAATTCATCTTGCTTTACCTTATACAATATTTTTATGCTTAAAATGCAGCAGTATCTGGTGTGACTAGTATTGTGTATACAACTATAGCTCCAGACTAGCTTCATTGATCTCAGTAGCATAACGGACAGTAGAACTTGGCCCTCTAAAATTTAATATGTCAGTCCTAAAATAATTTTAAAAGGTATTTATATATCTCCTCCTCCTGCTCCTCCACACTGCTTGTAACCTGAGAGCATCCATGTGGCTAAGAATACAGACTTGTCTTTTCTAAATTGAAGACGTTCTGCTCATACCACTGTAGAGACAAACTAAAAAATAAGGCAACCAGATGTTTAAAAATGTTGAAAGTTCCTTTTTTTGGAAAGGTAGCTACGTTAAATAAACATTAAAATGCTATTTTTTCTATATAACTATTCATTTTAATGGCACCCCAAGAGTTCATCCAAGGGTCTCTGTGTCACTTGGGAGAAGGTACAGTATATTTTGGCTCCACAGTCTTCGACTTGCTACAAAGAGCTAATTCTTCCAATTAATGAAATAAATGTTGCTGATGTAGACGGATTGACAAATTATTTTAAAGGCTAGTTTATTCAAGCAGATGGCAAGTCTGATACGACTAGAATGCTTTAAGAGGCCTTCCCTGGCAGGAAAAGAAGCCCTTGCAAGAACAAGATATAGTGGCTATTCGCCCCTGGTGAAACCTGGTGGCGTTTACTCCTTTGGACATCTTCTGTCCACAATGGCACTGCAATGGAGCTAGGAGGTATGAAGACTTTTTGTCCTGTAGGGCTTTCAGTAGGGCTTTCTGTTCTGGGCAAAAGCAACCTGTTTGGACAAGATGCCAGTGATGAACATCAACAGCTGAGGTAGCTGTAGGTCTGGGAGTACCTGCTGGGCATACTGCAGTTTGATGAGCTATTTAATAGAAAAGCAGGTTAATTTCTGGTGCCTCTTAGGAAAGGTGATCATAAACCAGGGAAATGTGGGAAAAGAATTCCAGGGATGCTCTGAAGTTTATCAGTACTTGCTTTATGATCAGATGCTGAAAAGCTAAATAGAGCAAGGAAACCAAAGGGAGATTTCAAGGCTACAAGTCTGCTTATGTGGGAAAAGACTTTTGGAAACAGTATATTTTCCTGTCCCTCTTTGGGACAGCACCCTGAAATAGCTGCATTTTAATTCAGTTTGCAACAGTTTATGAGAGCAGTTGTATTGCAGTGTTGATATTTCAGGAGTAGATCAGCTCCACGGATTAATGCATTTACATGTGTCAGTAATGGTGAAGGTGGGTTACTGCACACCTGAGACCCTCTGTAGGGCATGTTGATGTCTGGCTGCAATTTCTGAGCTTTACAACTTTAGCTAGCTAACGTGATAGCCTCTGTGTTTCCAGACAGGAAATAACACTCACTGTCAGCTGTACTCTACGTGGTGATGGAAGGTGTGTCGCTGCCTTGATACCTAAAGATATAAAAGGGGTTACAGGGAAAAGCTGCTCATCTCTCAGGGAACACGTCTACCTCTAGTTATGGCTTGAAAAATACAAAAAATATGAGTTGAAGAAGTCAAATGCAGCATTCCTTTTGCCTTCTTTGCAAGCAAGACTCGAGGCTCTCAGCTGGTGCCCATCAGTGTAACATCAGAGGGCTGTAAGGTGATATAGGATGTTGCACACTGCAGTAATGTGGATATACCAGAACTGGCTTTAAATGCACTACCTGGTGTACCACAGCCAGACGTCCTACACGATAGTGCTCAGCTAGGCCTTTGGCAGAGCATGAGGGTGTATATAGCATATGCAGGGCTCCATGTTGCTGTAGCTAAGCTCCTTTCCTTCCCCATGCGCTAGCTTGTTTGGAGCCTGGTCAGCTGTCCATGTGCTACACGCTATATGCTCTGCTGTACTTTATACAAAAGACAAATGTCACAACTGGGCAGAAAGCAACCATCCCTGTAGTGGAGTTAACATCCATGGTCTCTGGGTCTAGCTCAGTGAGAATAATAACTTCAAGACATGGAATTAAATTGCTTTGCTACTGTATGAGCTTTAATGTTAATTAGCTGTGTGAGTGGACATCTGTGCAGGACTGGCTAAACCTCCAAATCCTGACTGAACATTACTCTACTGGGAAATGCTGGACCTCAGTCTATGTAGATAGGTGGGTTTTTTCTTTCTTCCTGTTTATGGCAGGGGAGCTTTTGGAGGCTGTTTTATTTTCAGTCACTTGGAGCTCAAATATGAGCTGTCAGCCCACAGAGCAGTGTAATATTACAGATAGTTGGATGTTTTTCACAGAGCCCCAAAGGCTAAATCACCTCTGGTTGAAAGATCAGTTTTCATTGTTAGTGAAATTTGATTTTTCTGAAGAGAAATGTCAGGAATACATGGAAGAAACTGACTTATCATTACTGTTCTGGTAGTAGCTTAGTCGTAAAAACATGTTGTATTTGCAGTACATGTGGATAACCTCTTATAATGTATTGTTTACAGAGCCCAGGAGAGAAATCTCAGCATCATGCCAATGCAAGAATTTTGTTATCCCTTCTCTTGGGAGAAAGGTATGCAAAGAAAATCATTCATTTGTTGTTTTAAGAGTAATATATTTACCTTCCAAGAATTACGTGTCGCAGATTGGTTTGATTACTGCCATTAGCCTATCTGCTGCTGCAGAGTGTTTGCTTTGTTTCTTAAAGAGAAAACAAAATGTGGTGGTGCAGCTCAAACACAGGGGATAGGAAGAGTATGGATTCGCATTAAGACTGCTTTTTCTGGCTGCATCCATAGAAAGATGTTAAGAAAGCAGCCAATGAGGCAGTTTCAGCAGATAAATTTGCACGTTCTTAAAAGGGTTTTTTTTGCTTTGTGTTTTTTTTTTTTTTAGAAGCTTGTAGACTGAATAAAACACAATTCCCAATATCTCCAGCTGTGCGCTGTCTACAGATTGCTCCAGAATTTCTGTGCCTTCATCCTCATCTCTCTTTCTTTTTTTTTCAAACACTTCCAAGAGCCAAGAGGGTAGTTGCTGGTATGCGATGAAGGCTCTGAAAGGAAAAGAATAAATTAACATCAAATGGGCTTCTCCTCCTCCCACTCTGCATACAGAATGTCTTAAGGAGACCATAGCACAGTATCAGTACTGCCTCCCAACATGTTCTGTATCCCAAGAACCCCTCCTAGTCCTTTGCAACCTCCAATAACTTCACTTAAAATAAAACTCCTTCTTTCGTCTTTCTTCTGTGAAATTATTGGTGGTGTCTTCTGGAAGGTGCAAATCTATGAATTCCCTCAGTTCCTCTTAATGTCTGAAAGAACTGGGGTTGTATGGTGCTTTTCAGTGGCTATTTAAGGATAGCATCCTTAACTAATATCCAACTGGATTCAGCTATTGACACAGCTATTTCACACTGTTAAAGAAAGTGGTATATGCTTGACGTCACCTGTCTTTTCAAGGGTACCCTTCTTGCATTGCTTCTATCTAGTCTACATATTAAAGAAGGAGTGTCAGAAAAATGTCAGCACTTGTATCAGTGTATACCGCATTGTTGTATCAGTGAATACTCTTTAGCAAATCAGAGTCTTATGGTTACCTTACATGTCTTGTTTCAGGCAACAGACTGCAAGGTGAGGACTGAGATATGGAAGAACACTTTCCCGGGCAGGGCAGCACTCCTGGTCCTGGCTCTCCTGTGGTTCCCCTCCCAGCTTCACCAGAGACGTCTCAGATACCAGTCCAGGTGACAAAAAAGGTACGTGTAAAGTTTAATGTGCAAAGATGGGATTTATTTCTGAACTTCAAAATGCCAACTTGTTTTGCCATGATTAACAAGGAAAGAAACCTCTGATGTTCATGGTAAGAGAACATGGCTGAGAGTGTGGAGGGATAGCAGTTTAGCTGCACTGTGATAATGTTCGTGGCTTTTCTTTGCCCTGTATGAGATAAAATAATCATGTTTAAACCTCAGTAAAAGCAGCCTTGTCACTACATCATATCTGCTTTGATCTGTTTTCCTTGGTTATGTATTTTTCGTTTGTTACAGGCTCCCAATTTTCCTTCTTTGCTCTAAAAGCTATACTCAGAGTATTGGGTCACTTTTCTCCATATCAGTGAATCTGCTTACTGACATCCTGTGCAAATTGTCTTCAAAAAGGAATAAATGAAAGACACTAGTGAAAAGCGAAGTTTGACCAGAGGGCAAAGTTCTGTCAAAAACACTTTATCTTTCTTTGTTACTGAGACAAGACCAGATGCTTGTTTATAACAAAATGCCTGCATTGGGATTTTTGAAAGCCCAGATGAGGAAAACTGTATCTAATTGCTGCTAGGAGTGCAGCCATGTCCTAGCTGCAACCTGGGTTGTTGTGTCCTAAAATACTATATTTGGAGATTCTGGGAGTGGAATAAAAGTGCATATGTTTTTGCTGAAAGGAGATAGGGCTGTCAGTTCAGAAACACACTGAACATCTGCTCTGGCTGAGCCCTGTGGTTTAACTAGATTAAAGCCCCACATTAAAATGATCATCAGTCAATCAGAACGCTTCCTCAGTCTGAGAAACATAACATCACGCTCAGTGCTGCAGTTTCCAAAGAAGCCGATGTGTCGTGGTAAGGAAAAAAAAATGAGAACAGTGAAATATTTCACAATTGTGGTTTGTTTGGCTTGTGTGACATCACAGACTAATGTTTAACCTAGGATCAAACAACTTGGAATTTGTTGCCCTAAATGATTTTAAATCTAGCTAATTATTTTGAGCACATCTTGGCTATTAACTCTAGTTAGCAAAATGAAATGTAATTCCTCTTCTTCTAGCTTTGGGTGTGTTTCCAACCAATAAAACTGTAGCGCAGACCACAAATTTGTGTTGTTTCAGTGGCACGTAGATAATTTTCCTTTTATTTAAATGCCTAGACAGCCATTTAAGACTACCAGACTTATAGACATTTAGATAGACATTTAGACCCCTAGACAGACATTTAAGACTACAGGTCTTATAAATTATAGGAGTATGAATTGCCAGAAAAGCTCTGTTCTATTAATAAAAAGAAGACCCAACCCTGCTAGGCAAATCAAGATAACCTTCTTCAGTTGGCATTTGGCTGTGAGCTAGTTGTGTCAGGTGTATACAAATAATCCTTTGCCATAGACAAGTTGCTAACAATTGAGTAAATGTTGGTCCGAAATATCTTACATGATGATTTGCAAGACCTTTTACTGTAGAAATTTTGAATTATTTAGAATTAAATGCCTTGTTACATTTATTAAAGTATTTAATTAGTTTGGTTTTGGCTTTGTTGTAGTGAAACAGAGAAGACAGAAATGTGTATTTTCTTCTGCACAGTGCATGTAACAACATAATTTTTGAAGTCTGTTTAATTTAGACCAGCCAGAAAATGTATTCAGCATTGTGGAAACACAGTGTTAATGAAAAAAATTCTATAAATCAATGTACAGCAAGTTGATGCTCCCTTTCAGAAACACCCACTGCATGTTGAGGAAGCATCTGGTGCAACTTGGATGTTTTTTGTCACTGATTTTAATAGCCAAATGTGCAAAAGAGCTTACTGAAAATATTTCAAGATTTTTTGCTGATGGAAGTTACAGATATGAATTGAGAGACGGGAATCAAGGGACAGATTTATGGCTATTTGGAGCCTGAAGCACATTATAGCATATGGATCCTGTGTGCTTCTCCTGCCCCCCTTCTCATTCCTTCCCTCACACACTCTTGGAACTGCAGTGGAAGGAAGGCTTCCCTCTCGGGAAGCATCAGTGATCCTTTTCCTTTGCAGACAGGGAATTTCTTGGAAGACAGACAGCTATGTTCCCCCATGCTTCGAAAGCTTGGCTTAGCCTGGCCTGCTGCACTTTTCTCCTGGTAATATTTGACCAGTCCTTTTTTGGGATGATGCTGAAAGAGACCTTGCAGCAACAGATCTCACTGAGATGAATGTGTTCATATTGCAGAACTTAAAAAGATCACACTACACCAGATAAACGTCATGTTGTCAATCTTTTTTTTTTTGGAAAACTGTGGGCTAGTATAATTTGAAAAATAAGAAAAGGAACTGTGAATCCAGTATTATCAGATGATCTCATGATCTGGGATGGTAAGGAACAGCATTAAGGTGTCTGTACGTTAACCTCTCCTACCTGAAGCAGCTCTAAAAAGTCACATTTACAGGCAGCACTGTAGTTCTATGTAAAGTTCTGAGAAAGCAAGCTGTGCTCCTTAAGGGAGGAAGATGATGGTAGAATAAAACAATGAAACATCAAAATGAGATAATTGGTTTTTTTCTCATCTTGGATATTTTGTTTCTATTGATTACTGACCATGTCAGATTACTGATGTCATGTCCACATATCCTAGCTCCTTTCTCATTGTAACTTTTACTCTCTTCCGAAGGAAAAAAACACTGTAGGGGCAATGAGTGACTTGTTGACGAAAGAAGTAAGGTTCTCATTATGGGGGGAAGCATTCTCTATCACTTAGAATGAAATTTTAGTTTTCCAAATGTCTTCAAAAGTCACCATGTGTTCCTGGTGACTACTGTGTTGGAAGGCATGGCATTTGTCTGATCAAGAGCTGAGTTTCTTTGTCATGTGGTTGGCATTACATCATGGATGTTCAAGTTACTGATAATGCTCTTCAGATGCATTAGAGATTTAGTGTAGTTGGTCTAGACTTACACTAAACGTTAGGTGCCACAAAGTGGCTTCATCCTGGGAGAAAAGCAATGGGCAAACTGCTGAAATGAAGCAACAGTTCAACTGTAAGAAAAAAAATGGTATGTAGAAAGGTGATTTTGCTGGAGCTTCTATTCAGAGGGTAGACATTTATCAGATAAAAGGAGGTATGCTATATGTAGAGAGCTACAAAGAAGTCAACACCACTGGCTGTAAAAAGCATTGCACTGGCATCAGGAAAGAAATTTATAAAACTGGTGAACTAACAGCATTACTCCATGGGCCAGGAACTACAGCCTTAAATGAAATATATGCTATGATTTCTTCAAGAAGCATGAGGTGTAAAGAAAAATGATTTTAAGATTCAAGAGTCAGAGGGACAACAGAGTATGAAATTAGAGTATTTAATGGTTACAGTGGTGGGAACTTGAGAGAGGGCAAATAAATTATGAAAAGACAGGTAGAAGCCTATTAGAGCAAGCAACCAAGTGTGGTCCAATTTGAAGAATGGACATTGTCTGCAGGATTATGACGGGGCTGAGCAGAGTGGAAGAGCAATACCAGGCTCTGAACGAGCAATGACTCTGCATTGTTCCCAGGATTTGCAAATATGCTTCAGATCAAACGAAAAACAGGACTGCTGGCACGCAGACTAACAGGAGAATATTTTATACCTTGATTTTCTAATTAGAACTCATCTGCAATTAAATTTCTCACTTCTGTGGTGTTTTCAGCCAGTAAAGCAGCCACTTGTCTAGCAGTGCCTATAACCCAGACACTGCATCAGCCTCCAGCAGCGGACTCCCTCAACACCGGAGCCTGAAAGCAGAAACCTCCAAACAATTCAGCCATGCAGCAAAACTGCAGGAATAAGATAACATGCGACTAGCTGAGATAGAGATGCCCAGGGTTAGTTTCCCAGGTTCCTACCACGTGTGGTGGCCAGAGGTGGCACAGGCCAACCCTCCTGCAGGGATCTGCCCTGTGACTCAGGCTGGCGGCTTCAGATCGCTGGCAGAAGGTAGCTGTGGTCACCATGTGTCACAGGGTGAGTGTGCCGGGCCGAGGGTGACAGCACACAGCCCGTCAGCTCTTTTCCTCTAACTGCCCTGTCATGTGCTCCCACCCTGCATTTCTGCTCGAGGGCAAATCTGTCATGGCTGTGCACAACGCTGAGTACATGGGCAGTTATTCTGAGAGCAGTTAATGCTCCAAAAAGTTACTCCTCACCCTGCCTTGTGGTATCTTCTCTGTGCTGACACACCTTGTTCAGTGTTTTACTGACACTTGAGGATTTTGGAAAAACATGCAGTAATTACAGTGTATTATTATTATCTGCATTTCTGATACGTAGCTTATCATAAAACGCCTCTTAAACAATTTCTTGGTTTTTCTTAAAGTGTTGCTGCAAATGACCTCATTTGCGTGTGAACTTCAGTTGGATATGGTAACACCTTGTAAAGTACTTTAACAAGACAGAAATGCTTAAATAAAGTTTGGGTTTGGTTTCAAAGATCTTCCCTTTAGGAGACTGCAGTAAATTCAGCCCCCGGGCTGACACCCAGTTCTCTGTATAGATTTAGTTTTCCAGGGTTAGCATTTCTTCATGGTGCAATTTAATTGCTTTACAAGGAAAGACTACAATAGTGCTATATATCTATAGTGGCTTTCCCTAGCTTTTGGAAAGTATATGGTTTTACAATTAAGCGACAGGGATGCTCTAGTCTGTCACATATTTGGGTTTGTTAAATCCATTAGCAAGCAATAAAATCTCTGGTATTCAATCTTTCTCACTATTTATATCTTATTTTTATCCCACCCTTTCACCCTTGGCTTTGACTTACTTTCACTTTTGCCAGTTTATTTACAACCACTAAATAGAAACGATGCCACTCCTGCTTCACAGCTCAGCAGACAGGCAATGGTGAATCACCGTGCTGGGCCATGCCTATTCAGCCTCTGCTGCCTGTGCAGGTTTTTATAACCGAGCCTGGCTTTCTCCATCACACCTCTAAAGCCCCTCTGAATGAAGTCTATCTTACAAGGGCAGGCTCTTAAAATGGATGTGAGTACTACAGGTTTCCTGCAGTTCTCTGTTTTCAGCGATTTAAGCACAACTGTTTTTGACAATATCCTTCTTTAACCCAATATACTCCTGCACTCTCCAGCCTGATGTAATCCTGCAAGTGCTGGGCAAGGCCTAGGAGTCCCGAGTGATTCACTGAAATGTCAGTGTATTTTCAAGCCCCAAACTGAGATTTTGTTTAAAAAAATTTTGAAATAATAAAAAAGAAAGGGCTAGAACTGAATAGATTTTGTGTACGCTGTCCAGAAGTACGTGTATGGAAAGCATCACTCCTTAGTTAAAGTCTTCATAATTCTCTGTCCCCAGGTTCTGACTAATCCTGGATGGGATTACACAACACGAGGATGTCTCACTTGTAGGGTTTAGTCTTATGAGACCAGGGCAAGTTTATCCTCACTCAAAAGGCAAGAAAGGGAAAGGACCTCACCCTGTTAGTCACCATGGCGGTTGGAACATGTGCTAGTTGTGGCTGGGAAGGACTGATGCACGAAGCCTGCTCCCTGTGAACGTGTTAGCCACTGGGCTGGTTGTGGGGAATGTGCCGCAGCCTATTGTGTAATGGGTAAACTTGGCTTGTGTTTGGTTAGAAACTCGTCTCTGGAATGAAGCAGACCTCTAACAAAATCTTCTTTGCCCTAAGCAATTGCAAATGACATCCACATTGATACTGAGGAGAAAAAGCTGAAAGAGAAATAGAAGTCTGAAAGAGGTCCTAGGGAGGCATTCAGAATTTGCTGGGCAGGCTTTAGAATGAGATTTCTAGAGGAAAAAAAAAAGATGCCTGTGTGGATATTTTGGTGAATGTAAAATCTTACAAAGAAAAGGCAAAAAATCACAAGGCAGGTGAAGCCCAAAGCCTGTCATTTGTTTTGTGGCAGTCGAGTCCCAGTGATGCCTGGCATTTGGAAGGAAGTATAGGAACTGGAGGAGCTACCATCACCCGGAGAGAGTTTGGAAGCATTCATGGAGAGTGCACAGCATGCAGAAGGGGGAGTGATAAAATTGCCACTAAACAAGAGGAATTCCTCAGGGGAGCACTGAATGTAGGAGCCACCTCCAAGTCTGAAGTAGATGCAAAGCTTCTACAGAAAGCAAAATACAGATTGAGAAATACTGCTCTGTGTTTAACTTGGTTACGTTTATCTCCGGGGCAATTTTAGAGGACTGGAACACTTTTCGTTTAGATGTAGATAGTGTGATGATGGGAGCAACACACTGGGGTTTCAGGAAATGCTGTAGGCAGCAACAGGTGAAATGCCAACATAAGCTTTACAACTAAGGGTTTCCCAGCATATATGGGTAAAAAAGTTGATAAGAATAAAATTTGCAATTGTATTTGGGGAAAAGGTGTCTTTTACTAGAGCGAAACCATGTCAACCACATCAAGAGGGCATGCTCACTGGCAACACAGGGGCTTAACCTACTAAAGCTTTTGAACTCATCTCTCAGGTAACAGGGACACTTCCAGCAGGGTATGAAGTGGTCTGAGGAATGGGTTTGTCTCTAGAAGACTTCCTTTGCTATGGAGGTGCGGTTCATAAAAAGTCTGGTAGGTGTCTTGCTCAGAGCTTGTAGACCAAGTAGCCAAACTGTGGTGTCACGGTGACAAATTTGGGCTCCACTAGCTATGGAAATGGAGTAATTGGGCTTAAGTCATCAGCATGGGGTGGGGGTTTCTGAAGCCCAGCCTTGCTCAGAGGACTCCTCCTGAGAGCTAAGCTTGGTCTTTTAGGGCTTCCCGTGAGCTTGGCTTCACCTGCTGAACTTCTGCTGGCATCGCAGTGCTCCCGCACAGAAACATCTCCCGAAACCCCCTCCCCTGTGCATTCGGTGGGAGTCGCAGCCCGGTCCGTGCGGGAAGCGATCTGGCGTGTCAGACCGCAGCCAAGCAGCTTGCCTCCCTCCCGCAGCACTGGGGGTGCAGCACGTGCTGGCCTCCCCTCCCCGCGGAGCATCCTCAGTCTTTGAGGCTGTTACTTTTCAGGTTACAGTAAGTTCGATTAGAGTTAAGGTGACTGTTTCACTCCAAGCTGCCGATTAACTGGCAACTGCTATCTTGATGATCTGTTTGTGATTATCCTACTGAGAGTTTTAATTTTATTTTATTTTGGCCTGTTGTTATTTACTGTCCCAGGGGCAGGGCATTACACTGCATGCTTTGTATACAACATTATGGTTACTCTTCAAATATGTAAGTAGAGACATGTGATTTCTCTCAAATCCCTAGCTATTGGGACTCATTTTTAATGCTACATACATTTGCCACACAACTCTTGGTTTTCAAAGCCCCTGTTTCTGTTCTCAAACCTTGGTCTTTATTTAAAAGTAATATTAGAGTTGATTAACTGTAAAAAAAAAAAAAAAAAAAAGTTTTTGCTGCCTAAAGCAGTGTCCCCAAACAGAGCAGGTAGATTATTTTCAGTGATGGATTCAAACACCTCTGGGGGCTGCTCGGTCTTTCTGTTTGTTATTATCAATGCTGTAATTTTGTTATCAAGACTGGCAGTTGCTTCTCACAGAAAAATTTTATTACAAGGCTGACCAGCCTAACACCTCCTTATTAGTAACAGAAACAAATAAGAGTTGATTGTTCAGCTGCTGTCATTTAAAAAGACTAAATCAACCTGCCACAAAAGGATAATTCCCTCTGGTAACTTTATCCATTTGCCCTTGGTGGTGACACTGTGGATACCACCCTGGTTGAACTATATATTAGTTCCTAGAGAAGCACTTGGAAATATATAGCTCTGCACAATGTTGTAGTTGAAAAAAATTGAATAGCCATACATGGTTCAGTAATCTGAAAAGAATGCAAAGGTTCAGTTCTAATTGCTTTGCACAATTTAATACCATTTTGCTGCACTTTCCAAATGGGTTTATTCTGCTGTTCTACGTATATCTATTATACAGTTTGGCAGCACTGGCTATACGCAGGCAGCACTGTTTTTTAAAAGGATGTGGCAGTATTTTTATTTTATGATCTGACCGCATTTTTAAAAGACTTACCTAACCACTTGACCCACTCCAGGTGTTTGCTATTCCAGCGAGAAGGGTGGCTGCTCCTCCAGAGTCCTGAGAAGGGTTCAGTAACCTGTGAGATGAGTTAAGGGCCTGACTTTAAGCTTATCCATTAAAGTAGTCTTTCTTCTATTGTGTCTTGGAATCAAGTCTCTAAATTCTCTTTGGACTGGGGGAGCTTTAAAAGCTGCCATGAAATATGTGCTTTTTAAAATTTACTTTATAACATCCACTCAGATTAGCTTCTATTTATTTTACATGCAATTCTTCTAGGTCTTTCTGGATATTAAACCCTGTATACTGCCTATCTGTGAAAAGCAGCTATTCTGAAATCTAAGGAAGAGTGACTCTGAACAGACAGTCATCAGAATGGAACTTCAGCTTTAACTTAAAATGGCCTTTTTTTTTTTTAAACACTTGACATTATTTTAATGTTCTTAGTGCATTCCTCATATAAATCCTACTTATAATATGACTGTGCTGGAGACTACTTTTTCTTTTTAAAAAAAGGTTTATCTAAAATAATTGTTAATAATATTAATAACTGTAAATACCACAGAGACTAAACCACCGTGCTTCTTTTCAAAGCAAATTATCTTACTGCTGATAGAGATGGTAGTAAAACTTAGTTAAGACGTAATTCAGGATATACATATATATTTCAAGCCTTTTTTTCCAGCTAAGCAGAGGATTCTTTTGGTTGGTGGGGTTTCGCAGCTGGTTGTTTTAAGGTTTCTGTGTTGTTTTTATAATGATACAGATGAAAAAAGAGTCATAGTGGGATTTAAAGCAGGCAACACCAATAGGGTCAAATTGTTAAAAACCTTAGGAAAAACACTTGCAATATTTTCAAGGTCTGTATAGACGTATATATGCAAAAGGCATGAATATAAATACAATCACACATTTCATATGTGCCAAAATGCATGCTAGTAAGTATTACAGTGCTTTTGGGAGGCTTATTGGAAACACAAACCCAGATGAGGGAAGTGTATGGGAATAAGTATATTGTCAGACTATCAGGATGTGAACTGCACAATGGAACAGAATGAGCAGCAGAGAGAAGCAACTTTCTTTTAAAAAGTAAATTGAAAATAAAATGCATCTTCTCCATTTGTGGTGGAAAACCAAAGACAAATGGAGACCAAGGAAAAGAGAAGATAAGAGAAATTAATAAATGAAGATACACTGAAGTAAAAACAATTGATGGTTGAGAGGAAGCGGAGATTGAAACTGCTTTTGGATGTCACTTAGTGGCATTACACAATGTTCTTTGTTCTAGGGCAAGCAGGCTTTGGAAAGCCTGTAGGGGATACGAGGTTTGTCTGGAGTTTCTAGATCTTGGAGTCTATTTTGTATATATGTCAGTCTCCAGGTAGTTCTAGATGTAAATTCTTGAAACATCCTAACTTTCAGCATATTTGTATCCCACTGATATTGTCTTTTATTATCCAAGAATACAGGAGTCTTTTATGCAAGCTAATTTCTGATTACCTATCAGTACATTGGTTATAGGACATAATACTGTTTTTAAGAGAGGTATTTCTTAAAATTAAGATAGCCAATAGTAATTTTCTCTCTCTAGCCTATTTTGATTAGTCCTGCAAACAGTGTGGAACCGATTACTCAAATCTTGGCTAAGCAATGGTCAGGTCCAGACTGCTTTCTGTGGAGGCAGGTATAGAGTCCACTGAAGGTTATTTTAGTATAGCTGAAAAAAGAAGCATTGAATTGGGAATCAATAATAAGATATAGAATGAAAGAGTTAACTTCTACGGTTTCACTGCCACTCTTCTGTTGCAAGGACGTTATTAACAAAGGCTTGATTGTTGTTTTGGCTACAAGTATTAAGTACAAAAGAACTTTATGAAGGTCTCAGGCACAGACTGGCATTTAGACTGACTGTCCTTTTCCAAAGCAGCTTTTCTATTAAATGAGTCCATTATTAAAACATGGTAGCTTTAATTAAATCTCTGTAATCTCCCATCAGGAAAATGGCATTAGCCTGCTAGCCAGGAAAATATGGTAAGTCCAAACAGTATCCCTGTTATTAGCGCTTGATTGTCTGTTGGAGTGTTTGATCAAAGGCATGGAGATTTTGATGTTGTTTTACAGTAAGACAATGTACTCAGGAGTGTGTGTGTGGTAGGGGTTTGTAACAATTACAACTCTTTCTAAATACTGGACCTAAAATCCTAAAGGCTGCACAAAATACTGTGCTTGTACTGGTTTAGCTCCTCCTCGTGCGGTGCAGTTGTGTCACTATAGAAGTGCTTGGCCTAGCAGAATTTATTGGCACATGAGAAAACAGATAAGCGTGTAAGATGCATTTAGCAAACATAGATGTGTCTTCCCCTAAAGGCTGTAGTGCTGGGAACTGTAGGTATATACATAAATAAAATTCTTCATTTTTCATTTAAGTTTTGGTGAGATTATGCTAAATAACTTGATTTCAAATCACACCTTTAAATACTGGTCCAGATGTGAGATCAGAAGCATCTCTAAAGGATTTCACCCATCTCTCCAGATAAAAGTACTAGAGATACAGAACTGGTAAATAACAAACATTGATGTGGTTGTTAAATGAGTCGGTTTGTTTGCATGATTCAGTCCAACTTGGCTTTAGGATTTACACTTAATTCTTGTCTACTCACCACTTTTGAGTGACATAGTTACACCAGATTGAGATGGGGAGCAGTGCACAGGAGACCTACTTGCATAGTGTCTACACTACCATGGAGGAGTACTCAGGTTGTCTGTGTCACCAGATGGGCTAATTCTTTCTTCTAGGGAAAGGCAATAAAAGAAAAGGTCATGGAGCTTTTTGTGCTGGAAGTCCACTTGTCACTTACTTGTCCATCATCACTGCCCTTCCTGCTTCCACTGAAATCACTGACAGCTGCTGTTGACTTCAGGAGAATGAGCATGAAGTCCCATGTGACAAATATGAAAATGATGGTAGTCCTAGACTTCTGAGTTTTATAGGAATGCAATTATCTTAAATATGGGCTGTTCCTACCACCACAAAAAACAGGGAGGGATGCAATTACCCAGAGAGCATGTGGCATGCTTGTCATTGATTAGACTGTCCTGTTTGATTAAACTCCTCAGTATTTTTAATTTTCTAGCCCTAATTGCTGCCTTACATCTTTCTTGGGTCCCTTTGTTCTAACTCATCTGCTTTCAGGTCCAGATTTATTTTTTCAATGCATTCAGATTCTCCACAAATGTATCCTGTCATTATGTGTTTTATCTGTCTCTGCAGATGGTTATTTGACAGAAAGTTTCCATCGACTCCAGAGAATGGGTCCTGTAAATACCCTTTGCGGTTCTCAGATGGAGTACTTGCAAAATGGAATTGATTAAAAGGTCAAAAAACATTACTGTTGCAATGTCTGAATTGCTCCATCAAAGTGGTAGTGTGACAAATCTGTGCAGATCTTTTCAAGAGACTAGTCTGGATTTTAAAAAATTCTTCTCTCATTCAGATCAGCTTTCTGATGTTTCCTAACAAGAGAGACATTTTCGAATTATAGATACAAACTAGTTTCTCCTTTTACACTAGTGTCAGTTAGTAGTAATCTGGAGGTAATGAGGTTCCCCTAGTCTGAGTTACAGTAGGATTGAGATTCATAGTATTTAATCTATGTTCCAAATTCTGGCTCCAAGTTGTTCAAAATAGCTGTTTTGAAACCAGCAGCGCTATTAGTACATCTAGCTAAGGGGAGACTTCTTGCAGAAAGTGCAAGTAACCAGATCATACCTGGGTCTTTCAACATCAGAATGGCTGATGGGGAGCCAGTGAGTAATTCCAGACTTGTTTCACATGTAGTACATGACACAGGAGAAGTAGCAGCTACATGTCCTCTCCTGCTCAGAAAGTCATAGAACGCCAACAAAGTCTCAAAGGTGAGGATACTAATTTATAAGGACGTCATGGCCAGGGCTTGGCAAAAATTTCATTCTCAGCTTATCTTCACAGCAGTCTTTACCGCCTTATTATCTAGCCATCCTACATCAGGATATAAATTTGCCCCTCACCACTTAAAATACATATCCCACAAATAACTATTAGCCACTGCATCTTAGTTATCTGCATTGAATCCCAATGGAGGCAACATAATTGTAACTTTTATTGCCAGCTAGGTAAGCCCCATATGGTGTCTCCTCCTTGTGATTTTTCTAGCAGCAAAACCTCACTGAGCTGATGCATACACTCCATGGTAAAACACAAACCTTTGCTCCATGATGAAGGCAAAGCCTCAGTGTGAATAACCTCTGTGTCTCTCCATTCACATGAGAGTGGAGAGAGATAATTTATGTCCGTCTGCAACATCAGTAGTGAACTGGGCACTTGAACTGAGCTTCAGGGACTTGAACGGGGAATTGTTTCCACCTTTCCTTATGCACTCTCCTAAAAGCAGAACTTCTTTTCGGGTGTAGTAAGTCAGTTTGTCTCACTCCTGGTTTAGCTAGGCAATTGCTGGGCAGATGGGCATCAAACTGAGAACTGTCTTCCTGACAGACTGTGCACATATTCTTCGCAGAGTTTATATGCGTTGCGGGTGGATTTAAGAATGGACTTTACACAGGATTTTGAGGGAAGTTTCCTTCAAATTCTGGTCACAGATTCACAACATTATTGAGGTTGGAAGGGACATGTGGAGGTCATCTGGTCCAACTGCCCTGCTCAAATAGTGTCGCCTGGAGCCAGTTGCCCAGGACCATGTCCAGACAGCTTTTGAATATCTCCAAAGAGGTAGACTCCACACCCTGTCTGGGCAACCTGTGCCAGTGCTCAGTCACCCTCACAGTAAAAAACTGATTCCTGATGTTCAGAGGGAAGCTCCTGTGTTTCAGTTTGTGCCCATGGCCTCTGGTCCTGTCACTGGGCACCACTGAAAAGAGCTTGGTTCTATCTTCTTTGTATCCTCCCTTCAGGTATTTATACACATTGATGAGATCCTTGATCCTATCAAAACAGTAATTTCAAAGGGAACAGGATTTGTGAGGAAAAATCAGTTTGCCTATGGGTTTGAACAAAGCTGCTTTTGCATGAATTCTGGAAGCGGAGTACCTGCATCTGTAGGACGTGTCGCTGGTGCCTAACCTCCGCTCCGTAATCTGCAGCCATGTGCAGACCTGCCTTTCGATCGCAAAGGAGCGCTTCACTGCATGCGCAACAGAGCTGACTGGTACGTGCACAGTAAATTTGAGGCACGTCGTCGCGTGCAGGGTGAGGGGAAAGCTGGTAACAGAGAGCAGCCACCATGCACTCAGTTTGTGTGACTAGTAAAGGGTGATGCGCCAGATGAACCGTTGTGGTGGGCAGATGGCAACCCATAAGCCTGGGTTGTGGGATGATAAGGAATGTCTTATCCAACCAGACAAATGACATCGTTTCTTGAACAGTGAGTAGTATTCAACACGTGACACTGTTCTCCAGAAACTTTTAGGGCTTGCTGGTGTTATTGCGGTTTATTTGGATGACAAAAAGTATTTCCAGATAAATATGACTTTGCATAATCTTAAAGCAATATGTAGAGATGGTAGAAATATTGCAGTTCAGCAGAACAGGAAAACTAAATTGTAAATGACAGGACAGTCCCAGTTCTGTATTTTGCAGTGTCTAATGAAATGACAGATGCGGTACAATCTATTATAGAGGGCAAATGTCAAAGATAGAATATGCTACTACATAATTCTCTCAAGCACTTTTAATTTCTCATTAGGATTAATTCCCTATTCTTTCCCAGGCTGCTATTTCATAGCAACATTTGTGATTTCTCATATAATAATACTGCTTTAAAAAAAAGCTCCTTTGGATGAGCGTAGGCTGTAAAGTAGCACATTGCCAAGTTAGGAAATATATCTTTTCAAAATGAAGTCCTACAACAGGAGAAAATAAACACACAATACTAAGGAGCAACTGCCAGAGACGTTCACCAAATTCTGTCACCACTGGAGAGGGAGACAAATCTTTTTCTTTCGCAGTTTTTCCTGGCTAGCAAGAGAAACTGTACACAAAAGCTTCCCTGCGTCTCTTTGGTCTGCTCTTACAGTGCTGTGCACCAGTGCCGGGTCTGTTCTTAGCTGGTGGCCTGTACACTCGCGCTAACTCCTAGCTTTGTGCCTGGCTGTTCTTGCAAAAAACTTGGGGTCTGCCTCACAGATGGGCAGTGTGCCTGCATGTATCTTGAGATGCAGGTCCTTACCTTCTTTTAACTCTGTTTAATGGTCCTGCTCAAATTTAAATCTGCTCCCTTGGTTTTACAGTGCGAGAAGCTGAACATGGGAAAGAAAAATATAAGCATGTAAACAGGCAATGCATTGTAATCTAGGTGCTGAAGCATGGCTGTCATCCCTCCAGTTCACCTGCTAAAACAGCTCTGGTGGTTCTCAGATATCACACATGGCTGCTGCGGCTCTGCCAGCAGTGTTGGTCTGCCCTTATAATAGTCATGTTCTGTTGTTGTTTTGGCAGGCTACTAACATTTTCCCGAGGAAGGAACACATACAAGGGAAGAAAACCAATGAATTCAAGAGTGTTGAACTACTTAAAAATAAGGTTCACTGCCGCCTCCCCCATGATACATTGCTGTGAGTAAAGCTTCAGCACTGGTGTTATGTACAGCAACTGCAGCGCAGGGCTGTCAGTTCTCATTATTTAGAAGCTGAGCAAATGGATTGCATTACTTCTTCAAACAGTCTTCTGAAATCAGGCTGTCGAACAGAACAAGAGGCACCAGTGCAGCTATAGACTTTCACATGGTTTGAATTGAAGCAGTCGTCTTTCCTCTACTCTCCCTGCAGCATCAAGGAGTGCCAGTGTTGGTGCACTACCAAGGAAGTACTGACTTGAAATGCAAAGTAACCGTGCTTTATGATTGCTTTTAATGGACATGTAGCAATGTTCAGTCCGTCCAGAGCTGAAGTGAAATATTCAGTTAGGAATAAGCCTCACAAATATGAAAATATAAAGACTATAGCTTGCACTGGAAAGGATAGCCTTTTGTTGGGATTCTGCAATATTGTGGTAGTCTGTGAAAAGTCTGAAATTTGTGACAGTCCCAGTAGCATCATGGAATCTAATGGCAATTCCTGTCACTGTGGACCATTTGTAAAAAACTCACCAGACTAGGAGTAGCCATGTGGTGGAAAATTTAATTCTTATGATGCTCTACTACCATTATGGGCTCTTTTATATTTCAGTAATGATTACCACTCTGAAAATAATAAAGCAGCAGTAGGGTAAAATTCCTTTCAGCCATAATAGGGCAATGGGTACAGAAATCCATCATTCTGGTTACAGTGCTAACTTACAAATGATGAAAGTATAATGATTTCTTTATATATACTGTTTGCATGACCCAACTTTTGTTAAATGTGTGCTAAACTGTACAGTTCCTGAAATATAGTATGTGTGACCCAAAGGCAAGGCTATTTATCACTAGTTTCTCAGACCTGTGGATATTTTGCTTCTGTGGGACTTCTGTGGTCAGTGGCAGTTATCTCTACTGTTTTCTTTTGATCTTGGGCTTAGGGATTGTGCAGAGCCTCAAACATTTTAAAATAAAGTTTAACAGAAAGAATCTATTTGGTAACAGTAACTTTTGTGGTTCTAATTTGTGATTGAAAAAATGTGAGAAAAACGCTCTGCGTATAAAATCCTTTGGTATCACATCGGTGTCAGTGCTGGCTTCATGTTACCATTACCAGCTCCTTTTCCAGCTTACAGATTAGCAGAGACAGTTTGTCTTTTCCAGTGGCAGCGGCAAGAGGTGGTGGGTATGAAATATCGCCATGTATGTGTTTAGAAAAACTGAAGTATTTTTTGTGTAGAAAACGTTCGTGTTTTAAGTGAAAATTAGAAGAAAGCTGAGATGGGAATAATAGAAATCATTCTGCAGTTCTAAAAGTACAAAGGCCACTTTATTAACCCTGGGTAAGAAAACCCTCCCTTTTACTTAAAAACTGAGTACACTTTCTCTTTTATTGCTCTGATGATGCGTAATGCTACAATTTCTTTCCCTGATGATACACTTTTTTACTTACCTACTCGTGTCTGGCAGATTATGATGTAGAATACAGTTTTACATTTATGACTAAAAGCCAAGTTTTAGTTCTTCATGTACTGCCTTCTCTGAGGTGTCACATTCAGTCAATAATGCTATGAACAAATTGCTTCAAGCACATATTCCTCTTCTAGTATCATTTACTTTTATTTTGATGAACAAACTAGAACCAGAGTAGTTTAAAATTCAAGCATGGATTCATTTTCAGCAGGTCAGCTTGTAATAAAAAAAAATGCTTAAACTTGTTGGAGAGAGGGATATCAGTGAAAGTGAAGGAGATTCAGAAGGCTAGGAAATTAATTTTATTAATCCAATATGGCATATATAAGCTCTTTTGCGTGAAATTTTAGTTTATTCTGTTTCTAAACCCACTAAATGCTAATGAGGGGAATAGCAGTGACTTCTGCATTTTCTCCTTTTGTCTCTTTTCTAATTTACTGCTGTGGGGTAAAAACCCAGCAGATACGCAATGCCATTGTAGGCATCAGAGACAACGACTTGAAACGCATAATAAAAATTCTCCGTTTATTAGATTTGTCCTTCTGTGATTAAAAACATATCTTAACAGCAGACATCTGTTGGACAACTTACATGGTTCCTTATTGTCTTGGTATGTGAGAAAATACTGCAGGCTGAATTGCTCAGCCTTGTTAGACCCTAGTACGTTGCGGATGCACAGGAAATTAAGCATATGCTCAGTGGTGGAGTTGTAATAACGTGCAAGTTTGGTGTAATCTGTTGAAACGAAAGAGTGCCATTCCTTGTGCTGGGCCCTGTGGAAAGTAAAAGGAGGCAATGACAGGAGCCCTCTTCCCTTGCCTGATTTCTTGTCTTATATCTGATTGGTTGTGAATCAAGTTTGACAGAAAAAATAAGTGTATGATAAGCAGCATGTTAACATCAAAATAATTTTGCAGCTGCTCCTTTGAAGCCTTGTACTGTGGCCGTTTCATGAAGAGATCACTATGAAGAGCAGCGTTACAGAGCAGAGCACTGCTTGCACTAATTTTTACAAGAGAAGTTGGATTATTTTTTTTCCCCTCAGCAAACATATTTCCTTCAGGCTTCCTTAAATGGGTTGTCTCTTTCCTTAGCATAAATACTTTTCTTCCTGTGAGCACAACTAACCAATCTTTGGAAAGGTGACTGCTTTGAAGTCAAAATAGCAAAATAGTACTGTGGGCTGCCAGCATGCAGCAGACTTTGTTTGTGTGTACTTTCAAAGCAAAAAAAGAACTTCATTGTTATAAAAAGGCATTTCAGAAATATTCAGGGCCAGCTCTCTGTTTTGCAAGTAAATATGCAACGATGCCCATGAAAAAAGTCACCAAGAGCATAATATTTATTTACATACCCATGGTTCATCTAAAATTTGTGTGCTACAAAAGTATTAGAACAGGTAAAAAGCTTTATGAGCTAGATTTTCAAAACATTGAAGATTCATATGAATAAAAGTATATTCAAATTTATGATAAAGAAGGTTTAAATCTTCATGTTTCAGGACACAAAACAGCCTCTATGGAAGTTTAGGAAGGAACTCATCTTGAGTCTAAATATACAATGTCCTGCTGAAGTACTGGGCTGTTCTCCCTCAAATCCAAGTCAAAGATGGACTACATAAGAGCAGTGGGCTACTATTTTGATATGCTGTGGCAATTACCACAGAATTGTATCTCCATATACTTCCAAGAGGACATAAGGATATCCTGTCCTTGATGACAACCTGGGAGCTGCAGTAAGTACTGAATCCTTTTTGCAGTGAATCCCATGTTATCAAAGCGCTAAGATTCAGAAACGGGGCTTTGTGCCCCTCCGGGATGTGGACAACAGCTGAGGTTAAGCCTCTAGGGCTCAGGTCTTGCATCAAGGTAACGTGTTCAATAACCAGGAAATCCAGAGGTGAAGGTACATGCTGGGCAGTTATGCCTAACTCTTTAGGACTGATGATCATTGCTGCAAAAAGATTCATCAGAGTTAAAAAAGTACCAGATCAGTAGTGGCTTCTCCATTTCTTGACCTTCTCAAGTTGGCGCTGGAGACATATGGAATACCTGTTTGTAAATCTGAATGTGATGGTTTCAATACCAGAGCAACTGGGTTAATTCTATGCCCTGTGGTATACATGTGTTAGAGAGTGTGGAAGTCAAACTGCATGACTTTATGATGTTTTCTTGCTGTTTACTGGTAGGTATGAGAAAGGCCTAAGAGAATGCCCTTCCCAGTGGCTGTGTCTGGCTTCAAAGAGTTAATTTCAATAGGCATTTCAGCTGGATTCACTCTGTTAGCTGTATCTAGGCTGAGTGATAGAGAAATTCCTTGGAGCCAAGCTGTGAGTGTAATGTGAAGAAAAGTCAACACATGCTATGAGAAATCAGGGATGTCTTTTTCCAGTGTTTAACTTGGTACGTTGTATGAATGAAGAGTTTTCTTCCTGAGCCAGTGCCAGTGGTGTGGTAGCATATATGACGGACTTTGGGACTCAGCAAGAAGTAAGTGAAGAAGGTTGAGAAATTCTCCTCTGGGAAGCGATGAAGAAAAGGCTAATACCTAGCAAGTATGGACAGCTTTTCTTATGTGGTTTGTAGGCCACAAGCTAGAAGCTCGTTTTGGCTATGTTTTACTGAATTGCATGAGCTGAAAGGTGCTTATGTTTTACAAGATTCGGAACTTTTAATTTTCCAAAGTCTTCTAAACAAGTGTTTGATAGCTAACCTGCAACTTCTATAAGTGATACAAGTATTTTTCCATCCACAAGATTTCCTTTTCCCATTTTTGTTTAATTTTCCCTGTGTCTGGTTAAGCAGGTGAATTACTTTGTGTATAAGTAGTATATTTTTCTTAAAAGAAAGTCTTTTGATAATGCTCAGTTCTGGCAAATTTAGTAACTCTGTATGCTAACTGATGTCAAAACAATTTACCTATTTTTTTATAGCTACAGCTAGAGCTGGTTTTTATGGCTACTTTAGTCCAAAAAAATATTCCTGACTAAGTGGATCAAGATAAAACCACAATCTGTAGTTGCTTCTTTCAACAAATACCAGACTGGGACAGTCATTTGGCCACTCATGGGTTTTCTGGCTCCTTTCTTATTAGGCGTTATCCAGCAGTTAACAAAAAAGTCTAGAAGAAGCTTATGCTTGCTTTTGGACCTTGGTCAAATCTGACCATATTCTGATAAGGAAGATTTAAAGCAGCGAGTATGTACATAAATTGTACATTTTCAAGTAAAGTTGTGGGGAGAGATGTAACAGTCAAACGGCACAGAGGTCCTGCTTTCTCATGTAGGCATGGTAAAGATGAAAATCCCAAAGTCTCTTCTTTTGATCTAAGGAATTTAGAAGGTATCACATAGGAAATCTTTGGTAAAACCAGGAATTGTTCCCACTCCTCCAGGCTCTGGCTACCATGAAAATGCTTATTTTGTCTTTACTGGTTGACTAAGTGATTCCAGGGGGGTTGCCCAGTGTAAGGAAGAAGTGTAGGCTCTGATCCTGAACGTAGTTGTCTCAGTATCTTCATTTTCATTATAGAACTAGAAAGCTCTACCTCTTTTTTCCTGGAAGGGGAAACCCCCCCACTTTTTGGTGTGCCTCCTGACTTTTAGTAATACCACAGACTTCTTTGCCTTGCAGTGAACCAGTTCCACAAGGAGATTGCCACATCAGATTATGTGAGTTTGCTTCATTTCCAGGCAGTGCTATTTAATATACATCTGCTATGTAATAGATGCAAAAAAACCGAAATGATTTTCAGTTGCATTAGTCTTTATTGGATCTGACCTCTGGTCTAGGAGGTGAAGGGAGAGTGGAAAATGAAAGCTGATTTGGTATTAGCCCACTATTCATATTAGAAAAAGTAAATGCTTTTGCGGTTTTCCTTACAGAGGTGTCTTTATTCATTTGGCATGCCTTTAATAACTAATTCTAGTTGTCTGGTTGCCAAGATAGATTTCCTACAGGCAGACTTAAAAGTGATTTTGTCCTCTTTGAATGCATGGCTTCAAATGATCCCAGAACAGCAAACATTAAACTTCCCCCTAGACCTTGAGATTTTCCGAAGCACTGTAATAACATAAAAGGATAAGACTATTAGAAAAAAATAAATAAATTAATTAAGCATACTCCATATGATATGAGCAGGACAATAAAACTCCTTATTTTTCTGTGCTAGCTAATATCTCCTTTCTAGTGTTGGACATATGCTGTGGATTTCTCACTATTTTATGGATTTCGGTATCACCATTCGTAGATGCCTGGGGATGAGAATGTCTTGCAGGTTTCATCTGAAAACAAGGAGCCAACAGACCCCAAAATCTTTCCTTTCACAGATGGCTTTGTCACTGTTTCTTTCTCACATTATCACAGAGCTTTAAATATGTATCTAGTATGTCTATGAGCATATGTAAAACTGGCACGTGAACTGTGAAGTAGGATGTCTTCCTTATCATTTAAGTGTGTTATGCACATAAAGAAATTAGGAGCAATTTTCAAACTTGGCTTCATACAAACCCAAATTGAGCTTGGGTCTGCTTGTTGCTTAGATAAAGAGCATGAGAAAGAATATTGTAATTTCCAGGCATGGACTTACACTGTCAAGGGCTATACCTGCCATGGGACTGTCCCCATGCATTTTGGGTTAAGTTTGGTTAAAATCTGAAAGCTGGATCTCTAGTGTACTGATAGCCAGACTCCACCTGCTCTTTGGGCTACCGAAGTCTAATAAGATACTAATTATGGGTAATTACTACAAAGCTTTTTACCTCAGCTAAATTTTAAATAAGCTTAGTTTGGTAATAGAAGCAGCCTTGCAGATGAGAAGGACTCAGCCAGACTTCATTTTTCAGGTGAGGACCTTGGTGTTGCCATAGGCAGGTTGTGCTTAGTGACCAGGTCACCTCATTCAGTGCAAGGAGTTTCATCTCTGTCCTGCATGGCACTGAGCAGACAGACCAGTCCTGATCTCTCCCTGAAGTTGAGCCATTTAATTGTTGCCTTCTGAGAGGTGATTTCATAGGATGACACACACTCTTCCTCCCAGGCCAGGCCCACCAGATATTTGTCACTGCTCCTTTGGCAAGCTCTTTAAGCACTGTTGACAAGAACAATATGTTTTGAAATAAGAGATCACAGCAATAGCTTGTGCAGTGCGCATGCCTTTCCATTTCACTGTAGAAAATACCTTGTGGATAAGCCTGGGGTCCATCCAGTTTAGCTTTTTTAATGGTTACATCACAGTGACAGCTCAATAGCATTATGTGATTGGTTTGAAGACATGGGACCATAGAAACAACCAAAGAGGACCTACTTCTGGCAGCTGAATACACTGCTTACATCAGAAGTTCTTGTTATTTCTCCTTCCGTACATTATCTTACATCTCATACGATGCAATTTACTGTCCTTTCTGTTAATTGGGTGACCTCAAGGCCTTTTGACATGGCATTCTGACACTTCTGTACTGCCGCTACCATAGTCATCAGCAAATTTTGTCAGCACAGTTTCACGTTTTTATGCTAAAGACACTGCTGAAAACATCAAACATGCTCAGTCCGAACTGTGAACAACTCCATGAGTACCCTCCCATGGAGCTGATAGTACTTCTCAGGTACTAACTCCTCTTAGCTAGTTCCCTGTTAATCCTGGGGTTTTTTTGTGTGTGTTTTTTTTTTTCCCCCAGTTTTCCTAATAATTTTCCTAAATTATTTTCCTAAATTATTTTCCTAAATATTTTCCTAAATATTTCCTAAAATAATCTCTGACCCTGTATTGAATGTTTACAGAAGCATAGGCAGATGAGATCTTCCTTTGTCTGGCAGATGGGTTTACTTTCTAAATGAAGCTACAAGGTTTGTCTGGATGATCTGTCTCTAGTAAAACCGTGTTGCACATTTTCCAGCTGCATCCACATCATTATTTTTTTTCTTAAAAATGTGCAGCTTCCTTGGTACCTGTGAACCAGTAAATGTCTGGACCGCTGTATGACTCTCAGTGGTGCAGGGATCCTGTGACATAAACTAAATTTCATTTTTAGAGAAAAATAAAGTCATGCTACACCTCCTTGCTGCAAAAGCAGTTTTTTTTATGCCATGGATATGATAAATGATTGCACTTGAAACAGCCTGCAGCTTATAGCATTACCCTGCCAAAATAAAACTACCAAAGCTAGCTTGCACAGTACAAACCTGCTTAAGGAATTGCAATTTTAAAAGCAGAGCAGTTGTTTTGAAATGCAATTAAATATTTTGGAAAGTTTCTAAGAAATATTGTATCATTTTCACAGCACACTGATTCTCACGCCATGCAAGTTATATCCATTTAATTGTATTCTATATGGTATCAAACTCCCTGCCAAAACGCGGTGTTGGAATGTTTTTCGTTGTTACGGGTCTATCAACATTACATCATTTACTCACTGCATCATGTGTGACACACATGTCTGTGCTTAACCTTTACAGTTAGGATATTTGAGCCTACTTTAATCAAATGTTACACTGCTAAATGGGTGTTATTCTTTAAAGCTTCCTTGCTGAGGAAACAGGTCTGAGTTTTCATATGTCCACCCACTAGAGGTTGCTATCAAATGTAATAGAATCATAATTACCAACAAATTGCCACATACTAGAGGCCAAAATTTAAACTTGGTTGCTTTTGTTCTGTTGCCTTAGCCCTTGTTTCTCACGAAAGCATCCAAAAGCTGTGGATTGGAAGATGCATGTCCACACTCTCGGGAAACCAGTAAGATCAGTGGCTTCTTTGCAGGAGACAGAATGGGAGAATGCTGAAGTTGTTCAAATGCAGAGACTTCTTCCCTTACAGAGGTGTCTGTGGATGTCGCCCCCACACTCTGCCTCTTCTTCACTGCTATCGATCTAGAGAAGAGATGGGCACCTCCCTCCAACAGTCCTTTCAATGCTGCTGTGTGCAAAGCCTTTGGGGTTGGATTTCACACCCCTCAGGATAACTGAGAACAAGATTTGCTCTGTTATTGAACAACACAATGTAGCTACCAGTAACCTATCCCAGAGGGGCCTTTATTCTGGGATCCCTTTATTAAACTCATGACTGTTTCTCCATTCTGAGCCTTAGGTGATAAGTTACACGGCAATTTATGCCATCTTTTGGGAAACTCAGATAACTGGGATGAATTTCTTTGGTGAATGTGACTGTTGGCAGTGTGGGAAGAGATGAGTTGCGAGCACCTTTCAGAACAGAAGGAAATCATAACCTGCCTAAATAAAAGCTTTGGCTCAGAAAACCCTCTCCTTCCTCTCTCTTTGCTCAGTCTCCCCAGGTGTTTGTCAACTGTGCAAATGTGTAAGACATCTACATAGCAAAGGCTATCCTAAAAAGCAGGTGAGACTATGGTGAGATTCCTATCAAGTTTCTACTTCCATTTTTTTCAGTAAAGTTCAAAAGATAGTGTATTGGACATCCCGGGCCAGGACTTGAACATGGAGGTAGCACCACAGTGCTGTGCTGGGAGGACATCAAAAAAACCCTAAACGTGCCACTGAGGTAGACCCGCATTGCACAAAGCTCACCAAAGGCAATGAAAAGGACTCTGCAGGGCAACTCGATCAGGCTCTGAAGCAGAATGGGAACACTGAAGTCATCCTGATTTCGCTTGGTTAAAGTAAGTACTATACTTAGGTATGTTGTGGAGTTTGAGCTAAAGGTTCAGTCCTGATGTTAGTGAGACCAGCAGAGTCACCTCGCACAACTTCTTAAAGAAAAGCTCCAAATCCAAGGTCCTTTCCCATGGATTCCTGCACTTTGAGCTTCTTCTGCTCTGTCCTAATCAACATACAGACTTCAGGAAGGTCAGTTCAAATCCACTGTGAAACAAATGGAGACAGCCGTTTGCCTGTCTATATCCTAGAAAAATCTTTGCGTCAAAGATAATATATAGATATGCATCTCGAACTCTGTTTTCCCAGAAAACAAGGAAAACAGAGCATGGGTGAGCTACCAAGTTAAAGTTCCTCTCTTGACTAAAGTCAGTTGCTTTAAATAAATACAGATTTTAAACAACATTATAAAAAGTATCTTTTGCCAGATAGTATGTTTGTAAATACTAAACGTTAATTGAGAAAGACTGTTACCTATGAACCTGTGTGAAGCTAGAGGAATTATTGGAGGGCGGGGTGTGGGGGGTTGGCTGGTTTATTGCTTGACTAATCAAAACATTTCAGTGCCATTAATTATGCTCAATGGCTAAGCCGCTATGTGGGTTAAAGACTTAAAAATTATCTGATTTTCAGCTCTTTTCTATTTCATTTTGTAGGTAGTGTAAGTGATTCTGTGTCATGAGAAAATGTATACAACACTGATAAATCCATAAAGTATTTGACCTTTAATCAATCCTAATATTTTCAATCCACAGAGCCTTCTTAAATGCCTGTAACCTTGGCCCTTCCACTCCCATTCATCACAATTACTGTTTGAGCTGTCTGATGCAATGCACAAAGTATTGCATGTTGACATCCAATATTTTATCATTAATAAAATAAAAAAAAAAGTAAGAAACTTTCCAAGTATTTTTGCTGTTCTGATATTTTCCAGTGCAGTGCCCGGGAGAGGAAAAGGGACAGTTTTGATTTATGTTAGTGCTAGCAGATACTGTTAATTAGTGTTTGCTGTTAGCAGAATGTAGATATAGTTGAATCTCTAAGTAACTTGTTTCTGGATACTATGCTAATTTTCAGTGATTGTTAACCTTTTCATACTGAGAGTAATGTTTGTAAAATAGGCAGGTAGACAGTATGGATTGCATTTTAAACAAGAGTTTAAGGAACCTGGAACAGCAGTGTACATGAATTAAGAGAGCTTTGGGCCAAACCATGCAGACCTTATTCATGCTAGAATGCATGAACTAGGGCTAGTAGGATTGTTACAAAAAATCTAATATTTTCTCCCGTCCTCCAAGACTTTTATTATTGTCTTGATCAAAGAACACTGCAGCGATGGATGGATGGAAATGCTAACAAAGTTTACCCACAGAGGGGTTGGTTTCCGTAGACGGCTGAATGATTCAGTGCAGAGAACACTGAACTCCTCGTGAAGGAACTTGCAGTTCTGCTGCGCACCCAGGCAGTTGCTTTCTGAGGCCTTTTACTCTTTGTGCGCCTTGTCAGTGAAAATTTCAAGATTTTTTTCTTGGACAGTCTCCTTCCACACACACTTCTGTGCCAAGTACAAAGAATAACACATTTGGATTGAGATAAGTATGACAAAAATTAATATTACTGAAATTTTCTCTTGTGTAGCATTGGCTTTCACATCACCTATGATTCACAAACCCCATGAGGCAATAGGTGCTGCCTGGGATTTTTGCTGAAAGAGAAATTCCATTTTCTTTGCAGTCTGAATGAAATATGAGTCCTTGGACCTCTGCTATATAAAAGCACTGTTTGGATATGTTATCGCGCTGCTATTTGTCCAGTTTCAGACCTAGAATATTCTCCCCAGACCTCTCGCACCCAATACCAAAATACTCTTTCATTAGAATCATAGAATCATTTAGGTTGGAAAAGACCTTTAAGATCATCGAGTCCAACCGTAAACCTAACACTGCCAAGTCCACCACTAAACCATGTCCCTAAGTGCCGCATCTACCCGTCTTTTAAATACCTCCAGGGATGGGGACTCAACCACTTCCCTGGGCAGCCTGTTCTCAGACAACCCTTTCAGTGGAGAAATTTTTCCTAATATCCAATCTAAGAGTATTCTTTACATAAATATATATATCTTTATAGGTACACCTTTACATATATGCATTTATATGTATATATCTTTCAGAATAAGGAGGTATCATGACTACTTCTTTGGCAAAAGGTCAGAAATGCAAAGAAATGGCAACGATAATGTTTTTATAAATGTAAGTTCCATCTTAGCTGGAAGGGTTTTATGTTCTCTTTCTCCATCTTGTAGATTTTTCTTAGTATAGTTTTTATAGGTCTTAACAATTTATTAGCAGGACCTATACTTTTAACGGAAATCATGAAAACATGACATGGGAACATGATCTAAGTCCCCCCTCTCCCCCAGTGATAGTTCCCTGTTGTTTTTCCAGCTATTTTGCCAAGCCAAACAAAATGATTATAGCTGAGCACTGATGTGTAAGAATTAGCATGATATGTCTCTGCAAGGCTGGATGGAAGAATGAGCATGATTTCATTTTTACTGCAGTTAAAGAGCCTGTAGGCTCTTCCTGCCTCTGCAGTTTCGTGCGGGTGGAAGTTTCACAGGAATGCCATGGAAAGATTTACAGACTTTCTGGCCAGGTTGATCACTAGCCTCTCTGACATCCTACTTCTGCTGTCAAGACTGCCTGATATGAATTACAAGATAAAAATCTTACTCTGCTCCAGAGAGCTCAGGGATCACATCATTTGAGTGTGGGAAAGATGGACTGTGGCATTATTGTACACGGGGTATCCACATACTGAATTGCCAGACCTGCAGTTCTGCATAAAAGAGGTTCTGAGAGAATGTTGTAGGTGTAGGGGCAGACAAAATTTGTTAATTCTGCTGTCTTTAGTGGAACTAGAGAATGCTAAAGGAGCTGATAACCTATTCCTAAATAATAAAAATTGTGGCAGCAATTCCATTCTGTTGAGTACTGGATATCCTTAATTCCCAGAAGAAAATGGCTGATCATCAGAACTCCTGTTTTCTGCTATTCATGCAGAAGACATGAAGTTCGAGAGGTCCCAAAGAACACCCTTTCCCTTTACTTCATTTATGCGCAAAAATTCCAGTGTGTAGATTTTGCACATTTTTGTAAGGCTTAATCAGATAGTGCTTGCAGCTTTGTTTCAATCTGGCATAAAATGGAGTGGCAAAGGTTTTTGTCTGTGTCTATGCCAATAAGGTTTTCCATGATGGAAGCTCTGCAAAGAGCCCATCTTAATAGCACTTCCAGGTACAAGGTTGACTAAGCTGAACTTAGGTTGGAAATATTTTCACAGTTTTGTAGAACAATTAGGTCTCCTCCATGCAATGATGTAGGGTACTAGAAGTAGTCTCAGATGTTTACCAGTATGCGGGTAAGCTGTTTTCCGTACAGTGGCTAACTGTATGGCTGGTCTATGACTCCACTTCTGTTTCCATAAACTCTTCCATGTTGCCCTGTGGAGAGAAACACCTAAAAGAAGCTCTTCCTGTGATGCCACCATACTGCTGAAGAGGCTTTGACTTGTGGATCAGAACAACTGACATATACTTGAGTACTGTGGCCTCTTCCTTCCTCTCTTTGACTCTGCAGATGTGTACATCCTCTAAGAAATCTGTTGTTCTTGGCCGCTGTAGCTTATGTTATTAGTCCCGTATTTTAGGGAAAAAGCATTGCTCGTATTTGTGAATAAGAAGTGCTGTTCCATAGCTCTTGATTGTCAAGAATTCAGCCTGCTGCTGAAACTGCTTGTTGCTGCTTTATGTCAGAGATGCAATGCTGGTGAGACTGATGTCTTGTCATAGACCTGTAATCATTAGTTTCATTGCACATGGAACATACAACTGCTACTGAAGTGCTCGTTTATTACTGCATGAAGTTGTGCCAGTTCTCTAGGAATAGATCTGTGAAAAATGTTACTGGAAATGTTTACCTGGGAAGTAAATGAACTGGACTCAATGAGGGGCAGGGTGTAAGCAGGGTGAGCATCAGGGGAATGGATCCCATTGTCTGGTACAGTCCTCCATACAGGCAGATTTGATGATGGGGTTTCTGAGCATCTGCATGTGGCAGCTGTTTCTCCTGAAGCCTGCCTTCTTTTACACCCCCACCCCATTGCGCAGAGGAACTGTTCAAGCTGAGATGAGACACCCTTTTTGAGGGCATGCAAGTTTGCTCCTCCGACGAGCGCTTGGGATGTTAATAATAGTGTTGCCTGAGTAATGGAGCAAGATTCATCCCTCATACTCAACTTTCTTCTCCCCTGTATGTGTTTCCCTAGTGCTCGGAGCCAGTGTCCTTTCTCTTCCCATTCTCTGCCTCCTGTTTTCTTTCATACCCGACACTCATTTGAAAAAGCCAGCCGTATATAGACACTGAAACTGTTTATCTTGGTAGAGTAAGCATTATCTATGCTGTTCAACTTTTTGCCTTAAGTCTTTTGTGTCTCGTTTTTCTGAACTTAACTCATTTCCTTGAGTCTTGTTGCTTAACAGCCTGAGTTTTTATCCAGATACTAAATTCATAGCAGGCGACCTTCCCCTGTAACCTCTTTCTCTTACAGTCTGAGTTTTTCTGAGCTCTTGTTCTTTTTTCTTTTTCTTTTTTATTTTTTTAAATTCTCCTTTTGGGGAAGGCCTGATGCTGGTTTTGGAAGTCAGTGGCGTAGGAGAGATTATGCCTAATTGCTCAGCAAATATATTCTCAGGCCAAAGCAGGTTCCAGACCAGAGAAGAGAGACCTGGTAGCATAGTAACAGTAGTCTCTGAAGATGAGATGAGGTTGATCTAATCCTGCATGAACTTTCCATAGGTTTATACTGAATTTTCTAACTGCAGTCCTTTCAGATGCTAAGCTGAATGACCTCCTGAGGGTAGGGCCAAAGGAAATGCAGGTTAGTTTTCCAGTGCCTTTAGTGTTCAAAAGTTTTTATAAGGATCCAGTTAAATATGATTGTTTCTGTGTATTCTGACTTGTGAATTTAGGGAGTCCCCCTTGCCCTGTTTTGTGCAAAGAGATAAGAAGGTGTATTTCACCCAGCAAGGCAGAAAATGTTCCTTTTGAAGATATTTATGAGTATGTTGTGATATATGAAGGTCTCCTCCTGAAAATTCCTATAAATTTGCTTAGCAATGTCCCTTGAAGAACTCGGGAACCCTAAAGTAAAAATACATGCAAGTTTTTAGGCTGTAGGGCTGCTGGGTTTGTCCTGTGAGCTTGGCACGTTCCTGTGGACCTCCCTCCCCTCAGCAGGAAGAGAGAGTTGTGTGGGTAGTGCTGCATCACATAGGAAAGTCAGTGAAACTAAAATAAGAAGATATAGCTCTTTGCCAGGAATTAGTAATAAAATGAAACTTGCATCCAAGTTTCTACGAGGAGTGAAATGATACAGTTCTTTTCCAGTAGATGAGTCTGCAGAGGCACTGGGGTTGTTCATGTCTACACACATATATATATGGCAGCTTTATAATTGAAATATCAACAGCTCAGAAACAAAACTCAAAGTAAATACGTTTTCCTTCATTTGAATTCAGTAAACTGTTCACAGCTGTTACTTCAACTGTGATGTGGGAATATTCTGTAAAAGGAGAGGAAACTTCATGGGCTAAAGTTCAGTTCCTCCATTTTCCTCCAGCAGTGGCTTATGACAGTGGCTTCTGCATATGTGGAGGGGCCTGAGTTTCCCTCTGCTAAACTCACAGAGCTCAGGAAGCCTGGGCTTGCATGGGTACATACCTTATATGTGTTTTATACTGCTGCTAAGTGAGCATGAAGTCCAGCTGTGCTTGCAGGCCTTTGGACAAGCATGCTGTGATGAACTTTACTTTTGGGGCTCACGCTGTCTGGGTTACATGATGTGGGGGAGAATGCTAGGTTTCCCAGGGAGAACACGCGTAAATCTGGAGGAACCTGTTCATCTCCTTTTCCAACCCCCTGACGTGTTCACTGCAGCAGAATCCATCACACAAGGGTTTCTCCAGGTACAGGCCCATCACTCCCTGCTGGTATGTGCATTTGCCCACCTTTCTCATCCCCCGTGGTAGTGGCTCTGTAGTCTTTGGAGACTTGATGTTCCATAAGTATTGCCAAAATCATGTGCCATTGTAAGATTTCACACACATAGAGTTGTGAGATTTGAAAACAGGTACTTCCATGAGCAACAGGGCTTAGCAACCCTGGGGCTCTCTCCGATAGAAATGCATGAAGCTGTGGTTGAATCTGCCTTTATTTCAAATATAGGTGAAATTGGTCAGAGGGCTATAAAGCTGTTAAGAAGGGATTCAGTAAGACTACATGAGAGTATGCATTTAGTCCTGTTTTCTTGGGAAGCTGGATATTGTATAATTAATCCCTTTTATTTGTTTTGCTTCTGATGCCTTCAGGTGTGTTTGGGTCATATATTCAAGTTTTCCTCATTACCACATGGGATAAAATTTACATTCCTGTAAAGCAATAAAGACAAAACCAAAAACCTGTTCTTGCTTCCAGAAGCTGAAGATGCGAAAAAACACCAAACACTTTAGCCTTGTAGTAAAATACCGAGATGGCAATGCTGCTGCTGTTCTCTTATACCGGGATATATAACGCACGCTTCCGCAGAAAGCAACAGTGTTTAGCTTCCAGAGAGCACACCCAGGCTCCTCGAAGAAACCCAGCAACCGCAGCAAAGAGGCAGATTGAAAGGATCCCCTAATGAGTGAGTATATCCAGGGCTTTTAGTTCCCCATCTGCTGTTTTGACAAATACATGTGAGCTGTTTTGCCAGCAGATATCACTATGTGCGTCCAAATTACAAGCCAGAATGAGAGAGAAAAAGCATTTCTCTACTCATAAACGACAGGCAGATTTAGGAATGCCTGCTAGAGCGTATGTGCATTATTAGGCACATTTTTAATTCTTTTGTCAACCTCTATTATGAGGTTGTTTCACTTCAATGCAAATTAAAACATAATTTTTCACCTTCCTGTGTTCTCTTTTTTTCCTTATACATTTTTTTAATGTGTTGCTTGATCACGGCCTCTAGAACAATATAAAAGCCTTTAACTGTCTCAATTGAACTACTGTGGCCTTTCTTGTCAAAAGGAGCTCCTGGATTTATTTCTGTGTACATTGACGCTATAAAATGTTACTTTCTTTTCTCTCTTCTGCAGGCAAAGAGCTATAATAATCAAGTTTCATTGTCATTTCAACCTTTGTTCTAAAACATTATGATGTGTAGAAAATTGATTAACTGGAATTTAGTATATACAACAAAAAGAAACTTTGTTGAAATCCAGAGGGCCATTTCTGTTCATTTGATAAATGTATTAGTTTCTTTGGTTTCCTGAATTACCAGGTAAAGGGCAACATTTTCCAGATCTAACTAATTTCACTGAAACATATGAAAGACAAATACCAGAAGTCAAATCTAACATATTCTTCCCAGGGGCCTTAAAAAAAACCCACCCCAAACTCTTTATTTTGAAAAGCTAAAGTAAGAGTTCAAAATTAAATGGATGATTCATGTGAGATATGTGAACTGAACAACACATCAAGCTGTTGTACCAGCTGAAATGGCCTGGGTTTTCTCAGCACCATTAAAGAAAAGAAACAAGAGGTGAAAAAAATAGATTGCTGTTTTATTCCATCTACGCAAGCGTCACCGTATCTCAGGTTCGCAACAAACCAGACCCTCTACGATGAGCTCTCTGTGCGAGGGTGAGGGCATTTAGTCGTGGCTGCGGGGAAAAATTTTGCTTCCTTTGTCTCTCCCAGGCATGGAGGAGCTGAGGGTTGGACGGGGTCCATAGGAAGAGGATGCTGTGCTCAGCACTGGTGGCCCTGCGAAGCCTTTACTCACAGTGGCAACCCTACTGCTTCCCCAGCTGCAGCTCTGCGCTCGTATGTTATTCCTCCATAAACCTTTTCCCTCCTGCTGCCCCTTTCCTGGATGTGGAGCGCAGCAGAAGGCTACCGTCCCATCCTAAGGAAATTCTCGGATGTGTAGACAACTGCTTTGCAGACTCCTGATCTCACGGTCATATGCAAAGAGACCTACTGGGGTTTGCCATGAATCTTGCAAGTGTGAGGGATACAGCAGCCTCGTCAGTCAAGTAGCAGGACGAAAAAAGCAATCGTAACTAAGAGAAATGTTAGCTATTAGTTCCCTGACATGATCATAGTGTGTTTCTTACTGAAGGTAATTAAAGAGGAAATCATGTTCTCGTGTCTGAGATGGCAGAATGTAAACATGGTAAAAATCATAGCATATGGTGCTGCTGGTTTTTTGAGTAACAATAATTTTAAGCAAATGTAAATGTTCCCAACTGAGCAAATGAGAATCCTTAACGGAGTCTTCTGTAGGAGATATGTTATAGTCCCTAGCAAATATTAACCCCGACTTCTTGATGCAGAAAAGATCCATCTCGCTGGTGTCAGTCACGTTTATTTCAGTTGAGACAAAATAGCTCCTAGGTGTCGCAGGAAGAAACAATGGCATCTGAGTGCCTCCTGGAGAACATTCAGATCTTGAGCATATTTTGTTTTGTGCTGGAGTTGAATTTGATGTGATAGGTCTGGAAAAATATAGAGCTGACAGTCTATATACACAACCAGGTTTTTAGTCCACACGGGTAATGGGACCCAAGCACCCAGCCACTTTTTTCATGCCTCTGTCAATTTAAAGTGCATTTTTAAATGAACAGTGGGGTTATTTGGGTCTATTAATTACAGTAATTGTTTCCTGCGTGGAAACCACATGTATGAGATGTGAAAGGCGCATGTGTGTGAGAGGGAATGCTGGCGTGTGTGAGACTGGTGCAATTCCCCTTTGAAGATTTTTTTTTTTGTCCCTAGAGAGGGAGCTTGTAATGAGCAACAACGTTTACACTGAAGACTTCAATGCTCCTTGTTGCCCCATCGTTGCCTTGCCTTTCACATGGAGATTAAAGCCAGTGGTTGAAGCTGCTCCTCCTTTTCCCATGTGGCTGATATAAATTCTACATCAAATAGAAAGGAGGAAGGGCAGGTTTGGCTGTCAGCAAAAAACGAAGGAGAGGTCTGACAGCAGCAGGAGCAGGGGCTCAGTTCTCATTAATCTGGAGGGCACCAGACGAGTAAAAATAAAACCTCGGGAAGATGCCTACTGTGCCCTTTAAACAAAGAGCCTGTGATTGGCATAATAAGAAGAGCAGCATTGATAAGTACATGGGAAAATGCTTTTCATAAGGCTCGCCTACTGATGGATATGATGGGAAACTCATGCAGATTTTGATAGTTTGTATAAAACTTGAATGCTGTGGTTTGTGCATTATGGAAGTACAATAATGATCCTGTAGTTCAATTTCTAACCTGTTTTCCATTACAAGTCTCTCCCTTTTAACTTTCACAAGAAAGCCTTCTTTCTGCCTGATTATGGTATTTTTCCTAGTGCAGAATGATGCCAGAGGAAAATTGTTTGGGGAAAGTTTGGGATTAATCTCAAACTTTGCAGAATGTTATTTCCCCTTTTACATCTCCTTTTGCTGCGGTGACACATCTCAAATGTGGCTCGGCCCGTGTGCTTTCCTACGCTTCACCCTGTGGAACAGCTAGCTTAGCCTGGAGAGAAGAGGGGAGGGATGGAAAAATATTCAGCAACATGTCCTGATGGTGTTCTGCAGTCAGACAGCGTGGCTTTATTGAATTAGGGAAGAGCGATGCTGGGAAGAGAGACAGTAGATCTCCCGAGATATCTAAGAGTAGATAGTTAGCTCTTAAGCTGTGCAGATAGTTTGTATGTTGAAGGCACGGCACAGACATAAATCACTCCTCAAAGGCATTAGAGTTCATAGTTTATTTTGTCATTCTCTCAGCTTGATTTTAGGAACAATTGCATATTCTCAATTCTGGTTTTTTTCTTCTGTGCTGAGGTCCTGTTCTCTGCTCCTCTGTGTGGTAGATGAGTAGCAGAGACCCTGTTCTGATATACCCAGAAGTATATAAGCAAGAGGTGTAGAGTCAGCACAGGGTTTTTTATTCATCTCTTAGTTTGGGATGGTTCCTGTGCATGAACATGGCAAAACTTACTCTCGACACAACTGGGACAATACATGGTCAGAAATCAGCATTTTAGCTACTCTAATCAATGCTGTTTTCCCTTCTTTCTTTCCCGGGGAAATATTTATAGTTGTTAATACTGCTCCTTTTACCCCTTCTCACCCCAACTGAAGATATAAGTAAAGACTTCAAGGTTTAGAGACAAGACTATGAAATATAACTCCCTTTGTTAGTTAAGCTAGAAATTTGAACCACCACAGAAGATTATTAGAAAAGTTTTTAGGCCAGGGGAAACTTTGGTACTATTTGAACACGGAGGAACCCAGGTTGCACATCAGAGAAGATTTGTGTCAGCAGCACAACATTTTCTCTCTCAAAAAACCCTGTTGCTACCTCATATTGTTTATTATCTTACTAGTTAAACTATTTCAGGCTTTTGCCAGAGTTTAAGTACAGGGCTGTAGATATTTGAGTCTACTGCTTTTGATGAATAATACGTGGTTCCTTTGAAGCCACTCCTTTAGTACCAGGTGGCATCACATCACATGAGCACTAAATATCCAGCTGGGCCAAATGAAGAAATAGCTGGCCTCAATGCCAGGGCTACTGGCCCTCTCCTCCTTTTGTCAGGAGGTTAATTTTGTAGTTCTGCTGAATGTTCATTCAGTGAGATCAATGGCAATCTTGTTTTTTTTTTTGGCTCTGTTGTTTCTGCACCATTTGATGGGACAGGTTCCTCATGGCAGTTTTCTTGTGACATAGCCAGAACAGAAAGAAATTTGTTCTCATCCGGGCTTCGCCACCAGAATAAGGAGACCGGGCTGGTTTTTGTGATGGGAGTATGCCAGGGGAGAAATAACTCTTACGGTAGTGTACTGATACACAAAAGGATAAAGTTCTTGTGAGCTCATTAAGTGCTGGGTAGCAGAAAAGGTAAGTCAGAAAGAGATTAATCTGACAGGGAATCTGTGATTGATTGTACCAGGTATTTTGGGTGAAAGTGAAAAATAAAATGTGTTCTTCCTGAAACTTTTACTTATTTTGAAATATTGCATATTTGGAAGTATTTTTGTGATGACCAAGTAATCTATGCAAGTCTTAATATAGTAAGACTTAATTAAAATGAAATAGTTGAATTAATTCTTTTAAATGCATAATTTAAAATAGTGTCTTCAATCAAACATATAAATACAATAGTCTCTGTAAGTGAACTGCATCAGCCTAAGGGCTTGCTATGCTTTTTATTTGCTTTATTAACTAAGAAAAAAAAAAAACTTCTGTAGGAGTTATTTTATGTTTAGGCATGATTAAAAGTTCTCACAGTATCAGAGGATATTAATGGGCAATTATATTTTGAGTTTAAAATGGATTGATTATTCCTTTCTGAAAGAACACCAATGCACAGACAAACTGCACAGAAATAACATGTCAGTAATATCACACTACTGTACAGATTTTAAAGATAAATTTCCATCTGGCAAACAGACATTCAGGAAGGAACTGTTGTTAATGTGGCTTTCACACAGACGAAGTTCGTAAGGGATAAAACCCGGCTTGAAGCTTCGTTTCTACTTCTCACAGTTGGTAAATGTAAATATACTCTAGATGTTTCTTAAAGAAATTGAACGCAAATAACCAATAAGGAAAAAGCTGAGTTTCCTCTCTTGTCCCACTGGAAGTTTTGGACTACTCAGATGGTCCTTCCAGAGAACAAGAGCCAAACAGCAGAACAAAAAGAATTCCGAAAACGACAACTACAAACCAAGAAGAAAACATGCTCAGTAAATATTAATACTTCACTGAAAACTTCAATGTGCTCAACAAACGTCACTTAATTTAAGCCCTGTGAGGGAAGATAAATAATAAAAACCTCATTTACGAATGAGAAGGCCGGAAGAGAGCCTGAGCCTATCAAAATGATATCCCTGCTGACTTCAGTGGCCTTTGGAGAAGGTCCCCTCCGATCTGTGCAAGGTCAGGGCTGATGACTGCCACAGGATGAGGAGGAGAGCCAGGCTCTCTTCTGTTCTTCACCATAATAGTAGCCCAGCATTATACAAGGTAAGATAATGGAGTAATACCTAGGTGCTCACTATAAAACACATTGAGTTTGTTTCCCTAATGTACATGCCATGGGTAAACGTGAATAATAATACTCTCTGTTACTGTAGTACCGTTTGACCCGAGGTATTCAAGGATATTTTACCAAAGATGCACAACGTATTTTGGGAGGGAAGAAAAATTAACCAGACAAAAAACATATGGTACTTTTAGTAAACATACTGTAATTGCAAGTTGTCTTTGCTCATGGAATTGAAGCTAAGAGTAACTGCTACTGGTAAACAAAGTAAATATTAAAACCAGCAGAAGGGAGAGCTGTTGAAAGATATAATTTCAAACTGGAATGGTAGCTGAAATTTCAAAATTTATTTCATCCTGAGCTGAAATGAAGTATCAGTCTCAGAAGTTTATTTGGGAGAAAAAATATGTTAACAATGGTATTAAAATATGTTCAACTGTATTGAAATTCTCCATTTTAAATGGTGATGAAATCAAGATGTTAATGTAAAATATTTTGACATTATTTATCCCCATTTTGTAAAGGAAGAAAGGTTTCCTCAAAGTGTTTGATTATGTCATCGATTTTTATAACAGTTCAGCTTCATAGTTTAAGGAATAGATTTGACTGACACTTAAATGCTTAGTCACAAGGAAACAGGCAGCTACTGATTCATAAGCTCCAACGGACCCTGTCTTTGAAGGCCACCTGTACAAGTGCTCATTAAGCATGTTCCAGGCTGCTTATGAGATCTCTTGAGATCAAATAGTTTAAGAAAATAGGGTTCGTAGTCTTTACCACTAATAGGAGTTACACGAATGTGTCTGGGGCAGAGCGTGCCTTGTGGATATTTTCTTATTTGCATTCAGTATTGCCTTTCCAATGGCCACTGTAGATTTGCTCTTTTGTAGATTTTGCCATTTTGTAGAAAGCTGATTTATATGCTAATTGGCTCACTGTGGTTCACTGAAATGAAGGCTTGTTTTAAAAGGGAACAATATTGTAACTCAATCTGGTAAGTGTGGGAGACAGCTGTCCGCAGTTCATAGTTTGAAATATTGTTTTAACAATTGTTTCTTTCTTTTTCTTAAATCAGTGGTAGAATATTGCCATTATGGGACTTTAGGCAGAAACACCTATTTCTTATAAGAGAAACAGACTTGCAGAGAGTGGAGCTTGGAGATGGGGCACCTGTTAGTTATTTTCTCAATCGGTCGCAAACTGGGATCTGAATTCTAACAAATTCCCCTTTTCAGTTGCAAAAGCTCTTCAGGAAATGGGATTACACTGAACTTAGAAACGTTGACTGTTTCAAACTGGTGCCAAGCTAAAAGAGATGTGTTAGCCTGTGGCAGCAGTGTGGCTCCGTGCTTGGCTCTGCAGAAACAGGATATTGTGCTTTGGGGTCACATACAAATCCACCCCAGATCTGGATCTGAAAATAGCTGCTCTCTGAAAGCTTCTTGCCTGTTGATGTGGAATGAAGTCTATGTCCTGAACGATGGTCCTTCATCTTAAAACTTGCCTATGCTGTGGGAATTAACTGGCACTTACAAGTTAAATCTAAAATTGGGCTCAGCATCTGTTGTCACAGTATATCTCGCGCATTGGGGATGACTTTGAAGTTGTATTTAGACTCCTTACAGTTAGACCTGGGGCATCCCTTCGTCTGCCACATGCAGGCTCTCAGCCTCCCATAGGCAGGGGCAGTCTCCAGATGTGCTGGAGAGCATTCAGTGAGGGCAAACAGTGGCTCACGTGCAGATGGCCTTTGGCGGAGGGCAATTATACTGAGGAGCTGTTAGTAGGGAAGCAGGCAGGGAGGGAGGCAGGCATCTGCAGAATAGCTTGGATGCAGTTCAGACGCTTGCAGAAATGGAAAAAAGGAGTTAGCTAGGAACAGCCAAGCTAGAAAACTTTGTCCTCTGGTTGAGCAATGAGCTTCAAAATGAAGGAGAGGAGGAATAAACAGGGCTTATTTCCTCTGCGTCAAGCAAGGTAAGGCTGGCTGAGTTGGAAAGGCCAGGTTGGGCAAGTAGGTCAGAAAATAACCGCTACGTGTCAATGCAGAAGGTGAACAGGTTGGGTACTGAAGTCAAAAGTGGTTGGTCTCTGTGCTGGGAGCTGGAAGTACTCGCTGAATCTAAACATTTGTCAGCCTACTTGGAAATCTGAATATACACTAACTTGCCTAATTTTAGCTAGCCAAATTTTAACGTTTTGCCCTAAAGCCCATTTGTTTTCGTAATCACCTACAGAATTACTGCAGGGCATAAAGCTCTGAGTTTAACAAATTCTGGATAAATAAGGGCTTGATTCATCAGTGTTTGCCAGATTAAATAATTTCTTAGTACACATCTTTTCGACCCCAAGATTTCTTATGGTCCTGCATAATAAACCATTTGTGCAATTAGCAATAAATTTGTCACTGTAAGTCACTCTTTAAAGCTGGGAACAAGTGTAACATTTATTAGTGTGTTAGAGTTTGCAGTTAAAAATAGCTACCCTGTTTTCATATAGTGAGTGCACTTTCAGGCTTGTTTTCTCCAGCTCTGTAGATACAGGGAAGGTGACAGAATCAGCATGAGTATGTGATAGAAAACAGTATTCTTTGCATAGAAATAAAGTTTATTTGCAATATATTTTGATAAAGGAAAATCTGCAAATTTTGGCTTCGTTGCCACCTCTTTCAGCATTACATTTTGGGCTTTAACGAGTGTTTAATGCTGCCCGTTCTAATTGCAATAGGCCTTATCTGAAATGTGCAGTCCAGTGGTATTAATGTTAATACATTATACAAATATGCAATGTTAATACATTATGCAAAACCAAATACCAGCTGGTGCTCAGCATGCAGCTTTAGCACTCAGTGATTAAACAACACACAGTGAAGGACTTAACTTTCTTCACATTGAATACTGTGGTCTAGCATCAATCCCTGAGGTACCAGTCTTGCAGATGTCTTTGCACCGAACTCTGCAGTGAAATTGCTAAGATTGCTGCTTGCAGTACTATGAATGGCAATTAGACTATGTAACATAGACATTTACTTTTCATAGCATTTACCAGAACTGGTGGTTATTTATTTGGAAATCTCAGACATGAGGTGTTATTTGATTTAGGGAGCAGTCTGTGTAATTTATTACCTCTGGATATCCTTTGGCTCCTTAGGAAATATCTAATTAATGCCATTTTCTTGATTAGCTGATTCCTAATTAAATTTAGTATACCGTATATGTTTATTTCATTTGCTGCATATGTTTATTTCACTTGATTTAATTTTGTAATAAATCTTTCAGGCTACGAATTACATGTCTATTAGCTCTGAAAAACTGAAACTGATGCAATATAGACGAAAGAGTTAAGCTCACTGTGGGCTTCAACCTGTAAGAGGTTGAGGAATCTCTTTTATATCAGTAGGAGAAGAGCAATCTGAGCCCTCACAAAATTATACCCGACCTGTGTGTGGAGGGTGGTGGTGGGGAAAGTTGAAGACTGAGGAGGAAGAGGGGGAGACTTGGGGCAAGAAGGATTCCAAAGAAAGGATTTAATTATATTGGAATTAACTCTAGATCATTGAACTGGACTGAAACAAAATTAATTATAAAGCATTTGTTTTGAAGTAGCTGAGCCAGAAAAAGCACAATGCTGCCAAATAATATTTAATAATTGTATTCAAAAATTAGAAAAAGGACCCTTTGGGACTCTTAGTAGATCATTGAAACCAACTGCTCTTTTGATGAAGTATGTGTCTTTCTCAGATTAAATTACAAGGTCTGTCTCATGTTCTCATGTGATTCTGTAAACCTATATTACATTATTTTAGTAAAAGCAAAATAAAAAGAATTAATTGGTGATCACAGACTTTTTAAGAAAGGGCAGAGTAGAGTTTTAATGAGCAGTTACTCAACTGTCTGTTCCCCAGCCTGAGCTTTTCCCCAGCCTGAGCCTCATGTTTTCTATGGTGCTGGGAGAAACTACTTTTCTTGAACAATTTCACATTTCCTGGCCCTGCTCATGTCTTGTAAGTGATGACGTGTCTTAGAAAACAGAGCAACAGAAAGAGAATGATGGTTCTTGAGTGAGTTGGGAAAAACACAAGGAAACCTTTTCAAAGAGAGAAAGGGATGTGTTTACCTTTTGCTTTGGCTTCAGCCGTGTCTAGACACAGCTTTATGCGCTTAATGGTAACCGCAGAGCTTTGGGGAGAATCCTCTTGCTCATTAATGCCCTACATTAATGCTTCCTTGAGGCATTTGCTCCAAGGAGGTGCTAGGCAGTGCCACCAAAACTTTGGCAGGACCTGGCAGCGTGATTATGGTTTCTTGAAAACAAAATCTCAAATGCTGCTGATTTGTACTGCCAAACGCCTCTACCCCTGGGACGGGATGTTCACAGACAGTGCAACTCTCCCTTGAAGCTCTGTGGGTGCATATTCACTGCTAACTAATTTTAGGCAATGCTTCAGTGTTTATGTTGATTTGATGGATAAAGCTTTCTGAGATGTTTTGTGTAGAGAATTCAAATGTAGTCACAAATGAGAAAAATGTTAACTGGATCGGACAGCTCTGTTAGATTTCAGGTGCCCCACAGCTGTGAGCCTTTTTTCTTTTCAACAGTGTTTTAGTCAAGAAGTGGAATTAATGTTGGGTTTATATTAACATTTCTGATTTTTCTGGCTTAACATGGCTCCTTTCTTGCCCAGTTTGAGACTCCCACTGGGAGATAATTGAAGTTCCTCCTGGGAGAGTTTCTGCAGCAAAACTGTTTTCTTTTCAAGCTCCGTTTCTGTTTTGCCTCACTTAAAATGGATGGAGATATGGCTGGATGTGTTGATCAATTTTTAAAAGGGCTATGAGCAAAAAAGATGGGCAGAATGGCTGATGTGCAGTGATACCTGGTGCAGTGCTTCTTGGTAAAAAACAAATATGGCTGTCAGACTTTTAGGTGTTAGATTTGTAATTTTTCTACTGTGTTAGGCAGGTTTTCATGTCTTGCATTTCATTAAAACATTTCTTGACAACATATGCTGTGAAGGGTATGCCGTGCGTGGAACAACTTGGGGGATGGAAAGATTAACTTGGCACTTCAGGATCTGGGCCTCTTAATGCTCTCCTAATGTCTGTCACTGGAATTATCCTCACAGGCACTCTTCTCCCAAGATGTTTCCCCTGTAAGGAAATTTGTAGTACCTCTTCCAGATTTCGGTGAAAGAAAAGCCAGTGCTGACTTTCCTGACTTTGGCTCTACATACAGGTGTTAAATCTCTCCCTGAAGTTCAAATCAGGAACTCTCCCTGAATTAAGAGGGATTTGTCAGTCTCTCGTGGGCTCTGCTGTCTATCACAACAATGTATGATCTTAGAAACTTTGTGACAATAAGGGCAAAACAAGGTTAAAAGAAGGGGAAATAAAAATTCATGACCAGGCTGCTAATTGCTGGGTGACACCTTGTGTGTAAGTGCTCAGTCAGTATCCGCGGCCCTGCTCCTGCCAGACGGTTTAACTCCACCTGGGGAAGGCCGCAGGTTTACTGGAGGCCTACAACATGCTCTCTCCCTTAATCCCATATAAATTTTTTGCCACAAATTTAATTTTGTGAATCAGAAAGAATTAACAGCAAAATAAAGCTGGGAACTGAAGAATAAAGTGGAGAAAAATAAGAAAGCACGTGGGTTGTATCTTGATGCTAGGCCTTGTTTCCCAGAGAAGCAACAGTGCTGCCCTACAGGTAGGGGACCCGGGGCTCCTGTCTGGCTTTCTGCCACGGAACAGGCAGGGCAGAGATAACATTTCAAGGATATTTTAAAAAACTATAACTACTTAGAAAGCCTGGTCATTCTTGCACATCTCAAACTATCCCGGCCCCTCGGAGCAGGCTCAGACACAGAGCAGATCCCAAATGGCTTCCTCCAGGGAGCATGGCTCCTGCCCCTGTGTACACGTCCCGACCATGCTCCTCCGGTACTGCCATACGATCACTACATATCAGTCAGTACAAGTAAACCTATTACCGTGGCCATTATAACGGCCATAAAGTGGCTATAGAGAGAAAGTAACACCACATCACTGGGGTCTTGCCTTTGAACACGTTCTTAAAGATATAATTAAAACCACCAAGTGCTTATTTCAAAGCCAAAGTTCGTAAGTGATGGGTCTGGCATCATGCCTATTGCAGGAAGGCTAATTACACCATAAATTAAACTTTTTTTTTTCCTAACCAAACATTATGACCTTTAATAAAATTGTTTTTACAACCAGCTGTCAATAAATCATCCAGGAAAGCTAGTGAGAAATGTTCTGTGAGCACTCCACTTCTGTGAATTTCATTAGCTGCAGTTTATTTGGTTTTGTGAGCTATGATGGTTTTTAAATCTCAAATTAAAAGCCCCGAACCATAAAAACTAATTCAAGAACATTAGCATCTCAGTCTCTGAAAATGAGCCTCTCTAATTGCAGAAATTAGTCAAGATTGTATAACGATCAGGAGGTCATTAAAAAAAAGAATAGTGCATAGGCAGTGCTTGATTCAGCTACAGCAGCTCCAGAAAAGCTTTTTTTGAATATACCCTTAACGACAGAAAAATGTCTCCAGGTAGATTGATTTGAAAGCACTGTGAAAGCCTTTTAACCTAGCAGTTTGATTTCTCAGACATCAGTCTTCTGGCCTTATTTATTCTCTTACGCGCATCAGGCCTTTTGAGTTTAGACACATGCACGAAGTTATGCTGCGTATTGTACTGTTGTGTATGTAGCAGTGAAGTATGAGGTAATGTCAATAGGCTTTACTTCAGGAGCTCTTTCTGTTTTGCATTCTTAAGGCTCCTGTACTACTTCATGATAATTACAAATATTTGTAGGAAATATACTATACTGCTTGATTTGTGACTTTAAGATGGACATATTTTAAAGCTAGGCGTTTTTATTAGATCGGTACCGGAAAACGAAGCTGTTAACATTCTACTCCTCTGCCTCATAGAGCTCTTCTAAGTAGAGCAGTGAGTTTATTTTGTGTTGTAGAAACATCTAGAAGGCCTTTAAGTTTGAATCTGATAAGACAAGATAGCAATCCTTATTCTCAGCTCCTTTTTGGAATTGCAGGTTTCCTCACATTTCTGTTTTCCTCTCCATATATTTTGGCATGATCATTTCAAGCCCTTCTTAACACTCACTGTTCATCTGACTTTCCACAGCTCATTTGTGTGGAATATGTAACATAAAAGTCAGATATACCTTGCTAAGCTGTGCATAGCTTCCATGACTCCTTGTTTATACAGATGCTGGCATCTCACACAGATGTCTGTATCCTGCCCTGTGGTTTATATTCAGAGGGTTCCCTAGGAGTTAATCTGTAAATTGTGTCCACTCTCTCTATCATATTTTGTTTCAGGGACCCTAAAATGAATATTTAATCAAAAGGAGAAGATGAGACTTTCCAGCACCTACTTTTTACTAGCAAATTTTTAAAATTGCCTCTTTTCCTGTACTCTCCCTCTTTTTTTTTCTTCCAGACTTTTTTCCTCTTACCTGCCTCTTGTCACAAGCATTGTCTGAGCCAAAGGTCTTTTGGCATGTCTACACCAAAAATATGAAAAAATAATGTAAAAAAATTTTGAGTCTTTATTCACCATTTCAGGTTCCCTGTGTGCATGGGAAGTTTTGAGACACCTGCACCCCTTATTCCATGAGCTCTTCTGAATCTCAGTCTGAGACATCAATTTCCCTACATGTTTTCCTTCTCTGGGTCTCACAAATTGGTCCATTCACTTATTTCTTGCCATACATGCATGCGCACTGCCAAAACCAGCCTTTCAAACCCAAATGCTGTAGTGTCGTCATTCACATTATTCCCCAGCTTCCAGTTCCCTGCATACCAATGTGTAAATGCAGCCATACACATGCACACATTTATCTATGGCATGGTGATGGAAGTGCCAGTTTTTATTATGTGACTTGATTTTACAAAGTGGGCTCCCTTAGTTTGCTAGCATATTATAGCCTTGTTATTTCTGAAACAAGCAACTTTATGCTTATTCCTCATATTTGATCTTTAGTGAGACTGTTATTATAGCTATTCTGATGATCTTTAATGTTTTCAGACTGAATTTCAATTAATACAGTGTTTTTTCCCCTAGACGTTTGCCTGTATGACATGTAACTGTCACTTAAATGCCTTGGCAAAACAGTTTGCACTACCCTTCCACCCCAATCAAATACTGAAACATAAACTCTGAACCTTACTGTGTGGAAAATAAATAAATTATAAATTAATTCTAAAAGCAAGATGTAAGCTACTGATGAGGGCAAGAGAAATCAGAATGTATAAATATCAGTTACTTGAACTCCGTGAAATATACACACACACACACGCCTGCGTGCGCACACGAGCATAATGTTAAACTTGATCTGGACTTTTTCCTTCTGGCTTCGTTAATCAACTAGCCAATCAATCTGAAATATTTCACTTCAGCTTCACAGATCTGTTTTATGTATATACATTTTTCAGCTTTTATTTTGTTTGAGGTTTTTTAGTATTACTTGGCTTGCCCTTCCATTATTCCTGAATGTTTAAGGTTGGAAAAAAAAGTAAATTACAGACCCCTGTGGACTGATGTAACACAAGAAGGCAGATGTTTTTCCCTTCTCTCAGGTCACACATTGTTTTTAAACTGAATGCACTAAGTCCAATAAAATGCTTTAAACAAAATACCGGTTTCATATAATAGGAGGCATCTCTTTCTGCAGCCATGTTTATCATCTGTGGAAGCCATGGGCGCTTCAGATGAATAGCTCCTATTTAGTTCCCATTAAGTACCAATTTGAATTGGTATAACTTTACCCATATGGAATATACATCATAAGTGTCAGAATTGCCTTGGTGAGCGGTATATAGTTTTCACAAGTTCTCTGCCTAGCGGTCTATTAATCTATCTTTGGATTTATTTATTTATTCATTTATTTAAATAACAAACAACTGACTTTAGCAAAGGTACCAACTAAAAAATACTTTTCAGAAAAGATTTTCCATGTTGATTTAACAGGTAGTCCTGTAAAGTGAGTACTCTCTGCATACGTTTTCACTGTGCATGAAAACGGAAACTCTGGCAGCTGAGAAGAGTGTCACTCCGTATGACTCTTGCTCTGTGATATGACCAGCTTGTTAGGATTTTGTATCAAATTACTGCTTCCCCCCCCCCCCCTTTTTTTTTTCTTAACTGCTTTAGCATTAGTGGTACTACTCCTTTCATTATAATTGGGTCTTTCTTATTGTTTGGCTTTGTCTTGCAGCAAGACTCGGAATGTTTCTAGAAGAGAGAGTATAAATATGACATATCAATAGAATGCAACATCTGAGGGAAAATGCAAGGACTTGCCAGATGCAACATTTCTGTCCAAATTGGCATCAGAGTTTTCAAGTTTGGATTTAAGGCTTTAGCTCAGGCCTGGTACCAGGAGAGGGGAAACTCAGCACTTTCACTAAGTGCATGATTGCTGACAGCCCCAAGCTCATCACAACTGTCTAATTTTAAAGATGTTTCCATGAGATTTTTCTGAGTTTCTGAACTGATGTCCTTTTATTGCATTTTTACCTGTGCAGGATATAAAAGATGAGTATTACTTTTGTGGGTAAAGTTTTTAGTTGCTGAGTGTGTACCTGTTACTTTATAGATGCTCCGTTATTTGCCTGCCATTTTAAAGTGAAAGTAAGAGTTTTTTAGACTGCTAAAGAGTCCCTGGATTGTGGGAGTGCTCAGGGAAAGCCAAGATACCAAACACCTGTTTTTCACTAAACTTGAGGATGTTGGGTAGGTCAAGAGGGGAGCTGTGGGTTAGCTCATTCCACTGTAAAGCAATGAAAACCATAAAATATTATGAGCAAAAAGCCACCTGTTCTTGAATTAGTGCTTGCCGTCTACCTTTGTGGTTTAAATTGAAAGTTCAGTATCTAGGCAGCCTGTTTTCCTTTTGCTCTAACTTAACCACAGTGTGTCAATTTGTACAGTGCCTTCACAATCAGCTCCATCTCAAAGCTCTTTGCAAAACATAAAAGCAGGTGCACACACGCATCCCTTCCTCTCCCAGGCACTGTGCTAACGGCAAAGCTACTTTTCTGTAAGCAAAGCATCAGGTGAGTGTCAGAAACTAAACTGGATACCGAAGTACTAGAGAAGATGTTCAGAAAAGATACAGCCATCACGATGGATGGCTGAGACAGCACTGATTTACTGATTTACTTCAGGTGCAAATGTTTTCCAAGTAGCAGCTCTCCTCTGGCAGCTTCGTAGTCCTCCTTTGTCGGACAGAAAAGCTGATGGTCTCAGTCTTTACTGCTGGGTGTCAGTATTGAAAAGCATGCAATTTTGTATAATTTGGTAATTTGGTTGGGTTTGGGGGGATTTTTGGTGGTTTTATTTATGTTTTTTTAACCTGGTAACATATTAGTTTGTTCAGATTCAAAATGTAAGTGTGGAAGAAAAGGAGCTGATCTTACAGAAGAGCCATGTACCTGATGAGAGGTACTCAGTCATTCCACTGCTACGTTGACCAAAAGACAACTGGCTGAAGGCAATAAAAGTAGCTAGACAGGGTTTTATCATGAGATGCCTGAGGAGGTGGTAACCTAAACAGATTTACTCTGTCCTGCTCTAAAGGTAACGTGAGTGCGGCTGACTCTTGGGGACTAAATGCTGTACAGGGGACTTGTATCTTGATCTTCAAAAAAATGCCTGCTGATACTGATCTCAATGCCTCTGTGCCTGTTTTTCCTTGTGGCATAGGCTATTCAGTCTATTGTATTTTCTCAGTTAGCATCCAGTTCAGTGGTCTCTGAGTATGAGGCTGGTGTGGCCACGTTACACTTTCAGGAGCAAGTCTGTTTGTTTCATTAGGTCCTTGGCTTTTAAGATATTTGGGGCAACAGTTATTTTATGCACCTACCTGTGATGCCTAGGTGAGAGCTATGCCCATTCTCCCCTTCCCACATTGTCAGTGAAGAGAGAGAGAGAGCATCCTTGGGGCGGTGATTCAGATCTCACTTGGGCTGAGGCATCATTTCTGGAGATGCTTCGCTTCTCTCCACAGACAGCTTGTCCAGGAAGTGTGCAGCAAAGCTCGGGCCAGGGTCCCTTTTAATGCTCTCTCGTGAAAAACATGCGAGCGTAAGGCTTTCCAGCTTCCTTTCGGTGGCCATGGGAGGGCTGGGAGTCTATGTGCTAGGTCACATCCGTACAGCTCCGCTGCTATATCTAATGAAGCCCTAACATCCAGAGGTGCAGCTTTTGTGAGCACTCTAAATAGGCAGTTCCCTGCCATGTCCGCTGCAGATGGCGCAATCTAAAACCACAGCCTTCCCACCAGCTGAGGGCATTGAAAATGCAGGTCAGTGAAGGATGCAGGCTTCTGCAGTGGTCCATGTGCACTCCAGCAGAAGTTGTGAACAGGCTGGTTGTTCAGCTCCACAAGAAAGTTTGCGCCAGCTATACAAGGTTTTTTGTCACTCATCTTCTGGTGGACATGAGAGAGGAGCTTTATCTTTAGTAAGGAAAAGAATTTTTTTTTTTTTTTTTTTGCAATATGGTATGTTGGGCTTAAAGAATAACCATATGCTCTTCAGGCTTATTTTAAGTCATCTTCACTGTTATATTTGCCAAGCAGTACAAAATGCCCAGGAGAACTTCAGCTTACCTGTGTTTCAATGGGTTGATATTTTCACATTTCTCTGTGTTTTTGTTAGTTTAAAAAAATTTATTGTCCAAAGCAAAATATTCCTTCAGATAATGCTATAAATTTTAGTCTAGCTCCAATTCTTCTTATTTTGTTAGTTCTGGCTTATTTAAAGTCCAGAATCAAGTAAGACAATAATCAGTTTAGTTTTGCAAGAAAAGGAAACAAAAAGATATAGCTAGGAATGTTAGAAAAATGGAAATGAGTTGTCTCAGTCTCCGTAAGAACTACACACAGATTAACTGATGGATTTTAATGCCAGTATTTCAAGGTTAACTTATATGACATTTATTAGAAAAACCTTAGAAAAACCTTAAAATTAAAAAAAAAAAAATCACAAAAAGATTAATGAAGTGGCTATTTGATTTAGTATTTGTGCAGGCTGCTATTTACCAAAAGCGAAACCTCATATTCTGCTCTGCATACTCCAAATCCACTTCCTCCGTTTCTGAGCTTGTGCTGTCAGCCACTTCCAAAGCTCTGTGGTAGCACCATTAATAATCCTTTTGATATTCTTTTCTCTAATAAACATAAATCATCATGAACTCATTTGGTATTAGCATGGATGTCCTAAGTATTTCTATGGTATTCCATCACCTAATAGAAACACTCAGTTGTGGATCTGACTAAAACTAAAGCAACAACATTGCTGTGGATGAAAACTTGAAAGAATCCCATCTCATGTTATGAATATGAGTGTCGCTGTGTACTCTGATGTGAAATTTGGCCAGATTGTGTCAAGTGGGACTATGAGGGACATGACAGACTGACTCCTGCTTCTTCTGAGCTTGGAGAGGGCTCCCTGTAGCATCCCAGGAACATGGTGGGGCTCCAGGCGTTACACCCAGGGTGCAAACCCTCCTGCATACAAAGGCAAGGCCAGCATAGCTGCTCCTGTGCTTTTGATTGGCTCAGCATGAAGTGCTGAGCAGTGGTGACCGGGGCATTGACACCAGGTGGGCACTGATGGCTTTTGGTTGTTCAGATCAGTGGTGGCAAAGGCTGCTGGGGCTGCTGGCCACAGAGCTGAGCCGGTGCTGTCAGGTCTTCTGTTTCTTGTAAAGCTTCATCTCTCAGAGTTGAGACAATGTACGAGAATCATGGCTCTGATGCCAAAGGAACTTGGGCTTTTGCTCTGAGCAGGCCTGGAAGTAGAAAGAGGAGCAAGAAGGTCCTTCTCAGGTGGCTTTTCAACCAGTGTAAATCGTTGTTTCTCTGTGGAAGTTCAAGGATAATTTCCACAAAGTGAGGATCTGTCTGCATTGTTTTTTAAGCAGACTATCTTATTAATCTTAGCTGGACTTCTGCTTAAATTTGATAGCAAGGGGCAGCGCCAGGCATGCAGCACCCCGGCAAAGGAGGAGGATGAGCCGCTCATGCTCTGCTCTTCCAGCCTGGTACTCTGAATTTACCTGGTCACAGCAGCTTTTCTCCAGCTGTGGGGACAGGTGACATGATGGGCGAAGTATGGCAGCGCGTGCAGTATCAAAACACATTCACAGCCTTTGGCAGGAGGGAAGAAGGCAGGTTTGGAAAACTTAATGACGTCAACAGGACCAGGATTTCCCTATTTTAACTTTGAATTTGGTTTGGTACACGGGTCTGCTGGCTGTGGTTGCTGGTCCTTGCGGTGAAAACAAAGCACTGACATAGATGAGAAAAGGGAGATGAAACTACAGTGTTACTTCAGTCCAGCATCAGCCATAAAGACAAAGAAAAAAAAAAAAATAGCGTGACTCATTTCACATGGCAAAATAGAAGCCCCTGCTCTTTAAAGTTACTGAACAAATACATCTTTCTGTAGTCATGTCAGAAATAAAGCCTATATTGAAATTGCTGGGGGTAGTTTCAACTTTGCTATTGATTCATACAGTGCCTTTACACTGAAATTTTGAGTAAGCTTTTTCTTTTACATTTTGTTTTGACTTTTTGGAGGATTAGGTATTTACATTTAGACTGGGGAAGAAGGCAGGCAGACTGGTTTATAAACTTTGTATTACTGACCATTTTTTTCATAGAGTGAGCTATTATTTTGGCAGTAATTGCAAATGATCTTTGCACTGCAAAGGTATAAAATGTCAAATTCTCGACATCTAGTCAAAGTAAAGGAATATGTCAGCTTTTTAATGAGTCCAAATGTTGATCTGCATGATTATTTTATTTATGTGATTGAGGTCAATTACATCCTTTTAGAACACAAACAATAGTAATCATTTAAATTTTTCTGTTAGCCTTTTAACTGTGGTTAAATGTTTTTTCCTAAACAGCTTCTTCTAATATCTTTAATTTGCAATATTTTTACTGGTGCCAATTGTTCTGCTAAAGTTTTGCCATGGATATAAACCACAGTGGTTTGTTCATTACACTAGATGCCTACAGATTTCTTTTTCTCTGTAGCTGTGCTGTATGATTTTATGTGAAATTGATTCTATACAACTGTAACTAATAGGATTTTCCTGGAAGCAATCAGAACATCTTGTACCAATGTTTACAATAAATACATAAGAAGAAATTGATAGCTATCTAACAGTTTCCAGCAAGATGTGAATTAATGCAAAGCCAGCCTCTGAATGTTTTTCAAAGGGAAAGATTGGGTTTTGTTTTATTTTATTTGTATTGAAACTTGTCATGTTATTTGAATTCCCTTGACATTTTTTCATACTTCAGAGCCTTTTTTTACATTGTCCATCCATCAAACATGCTGTTCTTACGTGGTGCCTGGGAAATGTTAATTGAACAATCCTGAGTTTAACCCTTCCTTCAAATGTTTTGTAAAAATACAGCTGTTAATAACGTTTATTTGGCTTCAATTTAGATATGAAAAAATCCATTTCAGGAGGTTACTGAAAAAAGGTTTAGACTTAATATGTGTTCCCCACATATTAAGAGCTATGGCATGTGCTGTAAAGAATAAAAACCACAACACACATACATCAGTCCTCATGGGCTAATGGAAATCTAGACCTGATTAAAAACCCATTTCAGGACTTTTTTATTGCAGGGGTGGGTTTGATAGCTGTCAGTGTACAGGAAAATAGCACATCTGGAATCTTACTGTGTACTTGTGCTGGCTGGTATAACTCAACCTGTGTGTCAGTTTTTTTTTTTTTAATAGCCAAGATTTATTTGGTTTCTATTAATTTTTTAAAAGTCTTTGGTAAGTATGCTTATTAAGTACTAAATTTTTACCCTCCACAAATTAAAAGCTATATTTTAGTAGTGAGCAGTTTCCTTTTGAGAAAAGTAAGAAAGCCAGAAATACACATTAGTAATGTGGAGAGTTAAGTTATTTGATTGCAGACGTACCCCAGTGGGTTCTCAGGGATGGCTATTTTGCAATTCGGTTAACGAAAGTTGCATTTTTCTTGTGACTTTTCTATCTAGTTAGTTATGGGAAGCCTAAAATGAGATATTAAACAAGTAGCAGACTCTGACTCACTGTAATATCAAGAATTTATTTTCCCATTAGGACAGTGTATACACCTAGGAAATTGTAAATATAGTTTAAAAACCAGATTTGCTTGTAAAACATGAAACTTCAGGAAAGAAGAGGCTTTTTTCCTAAGCAATGTCTTGGAGAAAAATGAACAGTCAGCTACAGATCAAGAACTCCAGCGTTGTTTTGGTTTCAGATCTAACCACGATTTTAATGAAATATGTATATTTGTAATCATCCTTAAGTTAAAAGCAAGAAAGAGCAATAAAAGTCCTTTGACAGTCCCCCACATCCTTAGATTTATTGTCTAGTTAAATTTTTAATAGTGCAGTTTCAGAACTTTTCTATTTTAATTACTCTAGGGATTTGTACAGCTGAAATATTTAATATATTTTCATATATTCAAATCATGGTCTAAAATCAACAACGACTGGGATGTTGCCTGTCTTGCATGATCTTAAAAATCTCCAAAGATTGAACTATGCATATGAATTAATAATGTTTTGGCTGATTTACTCAACAGTGTCATTTTAGCCGCCCTGTCCTACTTGGAAAAAAACACAATATTTTAAAGTTCTTGCAGGTTAGAGTTACCAGGTGAAACTGTAAGTCTTCAATGGGAAAAAAGCCAAAAGGGGATAAATTCTAATCACATTCTATTGCATTCAAGATGGCAATGTTTTTGAAGCAAATTATGTAGTATTCATTCGATTTATATACAGCGTAGGTGGACACACATTTAAATGTCATTCCAGTGTTAAAATGACTGGTTATAAAAGTCATAACAAAGAACTTCTAGAATGTCACTACAAAGTGCCCAGAAAAGTTCAGCCAATTCATTTGACTGAGGTGGAGAGAAAGAAAAGTACACCTTTCTGGGGTAGTCACCCACTGGAACAATCATTCATCAAGTAGTCATAATCTTGACACAGCAGAGTGCCCATCAATTTTATTTGGACCAAAATCAAGTGAAATACCTGCACATGAGATATTTGGGAATTTTGTGTGATACCATGTTATTTGCCCCCAAATATACCAGTCTTTTCAGTTTCTTAAAGGCTTTAGAGCAGAATGCAGTAGTGACTTCTCAGATAATTATTTATATTTTACAAAATGTACCATGTGCGTTTCCCTAGGAAGTATTATGCATGAGAAGTAAACTGTACAAAATAAATGAGCAAAGCATATGTCATGAGGTAATAGCCTGGCTTTTGGATTTCTTACTAAGCAGGCATTTTCAGAAACAGATTTTAGAATGCTGTGGTTCATGGGTGATCAGTGGGAGATATTCTGGGCATTTTTTTTTTTTAATGAGGAATTGAATGATCCTGGCTCTTACTGGACTCTGACCTGGGCTCTTGCACTGGGTTCCTACCTTCTTTTGCTGATTAGTCTTAAGAGGTCTAAAGTTAGAAGCAGAAAATGTTGATAAGCAAAGTCTGCTTTACCAGACAAGATCCCCCACGTGTCCACATTTTAACCTTCTGATCAAACTGAACAAGGTATGAGGTTACTGACAGGTTTGCGGGCTTGCAAGGACAGGAGTCTGCAGTCAGAAAGTAATGGGAGGTAGCATTTCTTTCATCTTGTGTAGCAAGGAACATCTCTGCTGATCTTTGGCGAGTAACAACAATTTGTAGTAAAATTTTGCATTGTTTTGTTGCAAAGGGTCAACCCAGAGTCAGTGCTTCCTTTTTTAATCTCAAAATAAGCTGAAACTAAAATAGGCTGTACACAGTAGGAGGTGTGCTCCACAGGACTTTCTCAAGGCACGGATCCATATTAATGGATCAAGGACTGTGTTTTTGAGAGGCACTCCCTGCCAGAACACTGCTGGTCCAATGCTGGGTGTGTTGCACTGTTGTGCTTCTCTGGGCAAGAGCAGCTCCTTCAAAATGAGCCAGTTTCGCTCCACAGACCACAGTGAGTAGCTGTCATCAGCACAGCCCTGCTAGGCTTATGTGGTGCAGGTCTGCAGTGCTTGGGCCAGGAGAGTAGGTGCTGGTGCCAGGCAGGTGATCTGAGCTCAGTAATCCAGTAGGAAATATGGAGCCACCCTGCTATTGTGCAGCCCCGCGCTCCCAAGTGTCATGCACAGAGCCTCTGCACTCAGCAGGCAGTTTTGGTAGAAACCTCATGCTGGGTGTGACCACTGGTGAATGTCACTCAGTGGGCTGCTGGTCACTAATAGATCAGAACTGTGTTGCCTTTATTCATGTCATAATTCTGTGGTGAATGAGGTCAAGTCATTTGCCGTTGCCTTTGGATGCTTGCAGAGATCCATCATGTTTGCTTTCTTCTATATCCATGCAGTTTAAATGTGGCAGTGCTTGCATGAGCAGATGAGTACTATTAAAGGTGTGAAAATATCTCCACAGGACTGCAGCTCTTGTGTACATTCCTGGATTTCAAGAGAGAGGACAGATCCTAATGATGACCTCTTAGCCATTTCTGCAGCCGTTCTCACATCAAGCTTATAGACCTGAATGCAACCAAAGCTTATTTTTTTAGACAGACATTTGGTTTTGCTATTAAGTCTTCAAGTGACAGGGAATATATTATGTCCTCAAGTAGACTATTTTAGTGCTAATTTACCTGCCTAGTAAAAATGCACATTATTTTTAGTCTGATTTTGTCTGCTCTAGCCATTGGACTTTTTCATATCCCTGTCTACAGGCTTAAAGTAGACCTGATGATTTATAAGATGGGAAATATTTTTGGCATGGATGAGTGTATAAACTATGATCAAGTCAAGCATTCAAATTACCTTGGATAAGTTTGAATCTTTACAGTCATTTAGGAAAAGGCAGGTTTTCCAGCCACAGACCTATTTCTCTAACCCTTTTCTGAACTGTTCCCAGTTTCTGAACATCCCTTTTAAGTGAAACTCGGCTAGAGAGCTCAAGATCAGAGGTGCAGCAAACCTTGTCTTGTGCTCTTTTAGTACTCGTTGTAATTTGCCCTGTGATCCTAAGATGCCCCAGAGTACAAAATAATTTTCCTTTAAAAAAATGTGAGCTTTATAAACCTTACAGAGCTCTCTTTCAGGATGGTAATTCTCATCATTACAGCTGTCACACCATATTTACTGCTGTCACTGTTTTCTGTTAAAATGATGAAGCAAAGCAATGTCTGCAATTGTTAACATCGTCCTGAGTATGAAATGTCTCATGTTTCCCAGCAGACCCTAAAATAGAGGGACGTAAACTGAGGAGGAAAGCTTTGGCAACCCTGAAAACCAAGAGCAGAAAGTTGCTGCCTAGTGACAGTAAAATGAGAGAGGACACAAGGATGACAAATGGGAGTCTGTGTGGGGGACGCCTCAGGACACAGCTATGGAAAGCTCTGGAGTGGGGTGGGATTTTCGTGTGTCCCAACATGGAAAGTTTGGGTGCAAGGGCCAGAACTGCAGGGCCTGCTTGGCAAAATACAGGTGAAAGAAGGAACATGTTCAACCCCTTCTTGGATGGACCAGGGTTTCTGCTTCTGAAAATGGCATAAGTCCCACAACAGCCATGTCTGTCATCCTAGTAGCCCTGCCACAACCTAGTAGACGTAAGGCATTTGCCCGTTGGTGTCAGCTCTGATCCTGTTTGAAAGATATATATTTTTTTAGCATTCACAGTGGCTCCTCCTATTGTACATCATTATTAAAATTTACATTCTGTAGAAACTTCTTCACATTTATTCTTCATGGGGAAAGATTTTTTTGTCTGCTTGGAGTACGGGAGCTTTCCAGCCAGGGACCTTAGAAAACTGCGGAAACGGGACCTGGTGCAAAATGCCTTGGGGGTTTTAACCCAACCTGAACTGCAGGTCTCTGTGGGTAAAGGATATTGCTTCATGAATGGACCATATCTGGCAAGGAGGTCTAGTGACATTGCTGAACAAGACAATAAAAGCAAAGTCTTCTGCTCCTGTCAGATTTCAGGACCCTGAACTTTAGTTCTAGATAAAGATAATTTTTATAATTTAATATTTTGTCCTCTGTGGTTGCTAGTCCTGGTCACTTCTTTCTTTACCTTGTTTTCCCTTTGCTGGCTTCATTACTTCCACAAATCCCACCCGTCTTTGGCTTTCCCAGGTCTTCACACTCAGCTATACCTACAGCTGGAAGTATGGGTGTAAATGCCAGTAGAAAAGGATAAGTGAATTCAAAACGGCTTTTCTATGAGTTTGTTGCTACTAAGGTGAATCTTCTATAATATTAAAAAAAAAAAAAAAGAGATGCCCCACCTAAACTAAACCCAGTTTAACTATTATGTTGGTGGGAACGTTCTGTGCTTGTAAGCAAATGCACAGACTTCCTGCCAGAAGGGGGTAATTATACAAATGCCTCTAATAAGCTGTAGAGTTTGTTTAATTGAGTAGAGATTCGAAAGCTAAAACAAATGATAGACTTCCAGAAAATACCGTTTTGTGACATTTGAAGCTGGAAAATATTATCCCTAGTTTATAAATGAGGAAACCAAGTGCGGAGATGGTTATGTGATTTGCCAAGTGTTTCAGAGACAGTGTGGAAGAGAACTTAAGTGTGACAACGCTTCTAAGGAGAAATGATAGCTCTAATGTATGTAGAGTTAGCTTAGCTCCTCATTGCCTAGCAGAGTCCTACACTTCTGCACTTCGTGGCTGTGAAAAAACACCTAATCAAAATGGTAGCATTTCTTGTGTGTTCACTTTTCATAGGTGCAAATGAAAACACCAGATGGAAAACAAAATTTAGCTGATTGTGGATATTTTAATAGCTATATCAATATCAAGCATTCTTTTTCTTTACTCCATTCATATTCAACAAGGACTTTCCTTAACAGAAAGGGTCACTGGAAGAGTTCAAATGATGGTGCTTTTCTAACCAGTCGAAGAGAATTAACTGCTCTAAAATGCTTCCTGGCTTGTGTTACCACAGAAATTGTAAAAACGGTTTTACAAGCTGTTGTGCTTTAGTGCAAAGCAAACACATGAAAAACATTTAATGAGCATCGCTTCTTGCATCTTCCTGTTAATTTATATAATTTAGACCTATAAAAGAATCAAGAACTGTTTGGAGCAGCTTAAGATGTTTATTAATAGCTGTTGGTCATGTTATACTTGTAATGTGAGCCTAGATCGGAACACACAGTTGTAACAGTGATACGATATCAAGAGAAGTTAACTTTGCATATGCTTAAACATGTAGGAAATAAAGCGTTTATGACACAGTAGAATGCAGTTAGTTTTGTCTACCTGATCATAAACTGGAGTTTGATATTTCAGTGCTGTGCATCCTCAGACCCTGAGCCTAAGGGACCTCTCACCTCCATGGTGCCTTTCAAAGTTGGCGCAGAAACCCCGGCGCGGGCTACGGAGGGGTGCCTCCGCTCCTGCAAAAGAGGCAGCACCACATATTGGGAAGCGCTGCGTCGCACCAAAAGGTTCAAAGGCCCTCTTAGGAAAACAACCCAGAACTGTAAGGGGATGGCACAGACGACCTCAGAGATCATCTCCCTTTTCATTTCTAGGGCTAGCTGGTTCGGGGCACTGCTGGTTCCAATTACAGCTCAAGCACAGCTGCAAAATTCCAATGGCACCCACATCTTAGGCACAGCTTTACTGCCTCTCTTCCTGGATCACCAGGCTGATATGCAGTATATGCAACTGATCTGGTAAATACAAAGATTCAAGAACAACTTGGCATAGTCTGTACGTATTATTGGCAATTTTTCAAACTTTTCCATTCGTGTGGATCTCAAAGCTGGTCTCGCTTCATTTGTAAATGCAGTTACTTGCATAAGTCATGCATGATGCCCTGTAATAACGTTATTTCTCCAATAAGCTCAGACCTGTTGGGCAACTTTGTGCTGGAACTAATTATGCTTCCTGACATCCATTGAGGAGTGACTCATAATTTGCATATGCTTGCCTTGTGTCATAATTCCTGAACTGTCAATTGAACTCATTCTGTATAGTCCCATTGTATAGTAACGTAGTTTTTCATAAATCATGTAAATGGTGCATTTTATCATCTATCGTTTCTTTGTGTCAGAATCTCTGACTGTGCTGGTTTTTTATATCTCTGATAAAAATGAAATCGAAAGGCTCAATAAGTAAGGCTTTATGAATAGTGCTGAAAGTTTTCTACTGTGGGGGTTTAAAAATACACTAATAGAAACACTGTATTTTATGTTTTGAATTTCTGCTCTAGTGGAGGAGAAAAATGGTGAAATAGGAGAGAAAGAAAATGGTTAGTGGTGAGAGAAATGTGAAGACGAGGTATGAAAGAGGCTGGGGCAGTACTTTTGATTCTCTTAGCCCTCTGCACAAGGCTCATACCCCGTTCTACACACTACAGTGAGTTACTTTCAGCATATTAGTGGGAAAAAAAGGTGGTACATCAATTTTAGGCTGGCTTTCTGCATGGTGCCAGTTTCACCATTGGTTTCTCTTCTTTACTGTCCTCAGCATCACTGATGTCAGCCAATATTTATTTTGATAATTCTGCTTTCTTCTGCTATGAGTGCCCAGGCTGGGCCCAGTTCAGGCTGGAATATCAGGTAGCAGATGGATATGTGAAACTAAGTTTAATCACGGCACAATGCTCTCTGGTAGCCTAGATGTACTAGGAAAAGAATGCTGTCCCTACAGTGAGGTTAAATAGGTCTGCAGGTGATATTGCTGGAGCAATAACACACCCTCTAATTCACTGACTGCAGCCTGTGATAGGAACATGATGTGCCAGCTGGATAGGATCCTGCTAGGAATGACTATAAACCTTTTTATTAAACGCGATTCTGCTTGTCTGTACTTCCCTCTCCCCTCCGCTAGTTCTCTGAATTGCAATTTCTATCCTCTTTTTTTAATACAGTAGGAAAAATAATCCAGATGAAAGCTTTCATTCTTTGCCTTACAAACCTCTTTCCTCAGACCCCCTAAAGGGAAATTTTTCCTGGAAAGTTTGGACAGTTCCTTTATTTTCCTTAATACTTGCAAAAACTAAACCACTGCCTCAGAAGATATATTTGTATTGCCTTACACTGTTCGGTGATTTCTTTCCTTTATGACTTTTCCCTGTCTCTTTCCTCTGTCTTCTAAGGCACAGCTTGTGGAAATATGTCACATTTCTGTGGTGCAGCAGAGTGGGAGGCAGCAAATCTGGATCTTATTACCAGTTTGGCCATAGTCTTCCTGTGTGAACATGGGTAAGTTATTTCTTTCTGCACTGATAATACAGCGATGTTAATCACTTACTTCATGGGGCAAGGGTGGCCAATCTGTAACATGCTTGAAGTCTTTAAGCAGTGAAGATGAGACTCCCAAAGCGGGTGTCTGTCGTGTGTTTGGCTAGCATGGAGACTTCTGGGCAACCTGAAGCTCCTCCGTGGGACACAGCAAGTGGCTACAGCTGCTAGTGCTGATACCAGCTGGCCACCCCGGGATTCAGCTGCAGGGCAGCCCAGACCTGCTCTTCAACAGGTCCTCTAGTGAGTCATCCCCATGTCCCACCCTGTTGAGATTTTGGTATGAAACATGTAGGATTAGCAAGGTTGGCTGTCTCTGTCACGTGAGAATAAATGGAAATGAAAATATGCTGAGCTCTGGTGGGAGGAATATCAGAACCACAGCAAAGAGGGCTGGGAGAGAGCAGGTGGTCCCCTCCCTGCCAGATGCAAGTATATTCCTGCACGTCTGTTTAAGCCATGCTTTAAAAGTGCCAGTGAGGGACCAAGCTGGCACCAAACTGCAAATATCAGGGTTGATTCATATTATAAGGTACCTTTCAGCCATTTTCTTGTTCCCCCAAATAAACAATCTGCATGGGTTAAGGAGTGCATTCCTCCCCACACGTGTCAAAAATCTCTGGCTGACTCTGCTCAGTTCCCCTGATCCTATAAAGTATGCAAACTGTGTTCATCTTGGACACATACTGCCTTATTTTCCCACTTACTGCATAGCTTGGCAATGTTAGAAGGGACATGTTTTTCCTCCCCTTCTTCTTTTTGTTTTTCTGTCGAGCATTTTATTTAACTGGGACTGTAAAACAAAAGTGTTAATTGCCAGTTTGGTGCAATGCTTCATGCTTTATTTGATAGTGGGCACCACTTGTACCACAGTGTAAAGGTAGTTTAAAAGACGTGCTAACCCACTCCTTCGAGTACAGTTCATCTGTGTGGCGTGTGTAAGAAAATGGCCCACACTTGGGCCTGACAGGGATTGAGAATGGATCTGGCAAAGCTTCACATTCTTCCCCTAGAAACTGGACTGAGAGAGCGAGCAACCTCCAGGCTCACAGACAACAGCTGAGCTTTGGGCTTGGATTCGCACGCCATGCAAAGGCGATGACGCAGCCTAGGAATAGGAAGAGGAGGGAAAGCTCCCTCTTGATAATCAAGCTCTTCTCCAGTTGCTTCTGTTTTAGATCCCCATCCAGCAAAAGCTCCTGCATGGACTTTATAGACTTAAATAGTTCCACTGAAGCAGGTGTGATTTCAGGGTGCTGCCCAATTAATCTTTAAAATCATGTCTGAAGATTCAGTGACTTCCAGGACTGGGTCTTTGCTGACAATCTTTGGATCATTTAGAAAAAATGCATCTTCTCAAAGCAATCAAGATACGAGGAGGAAGCCATAATATGAAAAATGGACCTGGTTTTCCCCAAATTGTCTAAAATTAAGGATCGAGAGTCCCATTTTATTACCGTTTCCCGCTGCTAAGCCTGCCTTTACGAGAAAAAAATTCACAGAATATATTTGACCAACTTCTCAACAAACAAAATTGGAATAACCTGTTTTGCTAAGTTATGTTAACAAACACTTGCTGAGAATCTTTAATTTCTTAAATTCTCCATGCTCCTTGCTAACTATGTGCATAAGAAAATTACACTTTTTTTTTTTTTTTTTTAAATAAAACCTTATCCATTTTGTGGCCCTACTTATGAGTTCTAATCTCTCACACCTGGAGATGTCTCCCTTAATGCTAAACAACCCTGAAGATTAAAGTTTTTTTGAAGGTGCAGGGAAGTATGAACAAGTTCAAAGGTCTCAAAATTGCGTTTGTTGGTAGGGTGTAGCTGGTTTACCAGTGTTACCAGAATAATACTTAACTTCTATACAAACTCAACATGCAATTAAATATGTTTGTCTTGTTCTTCAGAATAGAATTGAATCAGCTTCCAGAATGTAGCTATGCTTGCTATATGCACGTAACACGAGATGGTCTGGAAAAAGCTTGCCAGGGCTTTTTTGTCTCTCTTCCTCAATATACCAGGAACTGCAAATTGAAGGGACCAATATAATATGAATATGGGGGTAAGTGATGCGAGTTTAAAGGAAAAATCATGGTAAGGAAGGTGTTTTGCTTCTGCTGAAAATCACCTTAACTCCTCACACAAGAATTCTGCTTTTGTGACTAGCTTTGTGGGTTTTCATAGTTGGAAACATGATATTGTCTGTGGCCTTCACGGACGAGAGAGCCAGTACGACGTGCTCACATTCTATCGATTTTCCAGATACGGGAATGCTAATATTTTTCACATGCAATCACACTGGTGTTTACATTATTTTGGGATGTGAAGTCTGTTTTGATGCTTTATGAAGTCTGACATTGCTTGAATAAACAAATTCTTAATAATTGATTAAAAAGCTTAGTTGTACCACTTAATCTGTCTGTGCAAGAGAGGCATTTTTCCTCTGGGACAGGAATAACCCAGCATTTAGTTAATCAAGTTTTAAAAGCTGTGAATTTAAGCTCTTTGGGATATATACATTACCAATTGCAGGAAGTTGAGAAATAAAAGGAACTTTTCAAATAAAAAGATGTCAATTTAATAGCAAAGGAGCTGGAAACAGATGTTTCACGCAAAGCATAAGAGTTGTGTCATTCCTTTAGGTTTTCAAAGTCACTTCTTGTCAGATGCATTGGTTAAGAGAGAAAATTAATGAGCTGTGTTAAGTTTTATTACACAATCTTCTGATGTGGGAAAGCTTCCCTCCAGGAACAGCTCTGTGCATGGCTTAACTGATTTAGGCATGCCTGCTGCAGTATTCTCCAGAATGTGTTGGAGATCAAAGTAGAGGGAGTTATTCAGGTTTTATGGCAAGGTAATTAAAAAAATATGGGGATTATTACGTATAAATCATACTTGCATAAATTTGCTGGCAAAATAAAATCAAATAAACACGTTTAAAAAATGAGATCAGGAAAACATTTGGTCACATTTTTTACCGTTACAGATGCAAAGCTGTACCCTGAAGTCTACACAGTTGACCTCTTTCTTCCACTGCAGAGAATTTGGCCCAGTTCCATTTTAGTGGTGTTCTCATTTACTTTAAAAAAACAAAACAAAACAGGGGGAGAGAGAAAAAAACGGGCATACTGAGCTCTCCTATGTTGTGACAATGTGAAGATGGGCACTTTGCACCAGGTGCAACAGACGGAGAGGTGATCCCAGGAAGAGCAGTGGCAAGACTTCCCTTGATTTCTGAGGTGATTTCTTCTGAAAGTATTCTCTTATAAGTAGACTCATGTGCCTGAGCATTTATCTTTTCAATGAAAATGTTAGCATTACATGAAACAAGACACAAGAGGAGACTCTTCTCCCTGCTATTGTTACAGTGCAGTCCGTAAGTAAAGAGCAGGTTTGGACCAACAGCTTCTGGAAAAGAGGGTAAAAAAAAAGCCCTAGAAAACTGCAAAGACTTTCTGTTCTCAGGTACACAGGACTTCTGAGGGGAGTACATACAAGCTCAGGAAAGATTGTAGCTCATCCTTTCTGGCCACGTACGGGAGAAATGGATGCATGCACTATGCTCCAAATAGGGGCTCAGAAATCCCAATCTAGAAAGAGGGAGAGATGATCCAGTTGTAAATGTTGAATTCCTGATCGTGAAATGCAGAAAACATTTCTCTCTGGGTGGGAGAGAAGTGAAGAGTATTGTGAAACTTCTGTTTAATCAGAGGAGAGCTTCCACATTTCTGTCACATAAATATGCAGAAAGGATAAGCTTATAGCTTCAGCTGTCCTAAATGCAGTGATACCATATGATGACAGAACACACATGCACATGCCTGTATAAACATATACACAGTTGTAGCCAAAACGTATAACACTGTCAGGACTGAGCTTTCTCTCTCTAAGGATGTGCATATGCCCTCTTTGGTCTAATTGGGTTTATGACTCTACATGTGCATGTATATGCAAGAGATATAAAATGCAAGTACAGTAGCTTTTGATGTGAAATAACATTTATCTTCTTGTACCAACTACAGGTCCCTGAGAGAGTACATGTAAAGTTCACACTGGAAGCTACACAGCTGAAGCACTAGCCACAGAATAAGCAGAACACGCTTGGCTGTCATTTTACCAATCTTCTCTGCTGCAGTGCTAATGTACATGAAAGAGGGGCTATTGACTGGCAACTGCATGCAGATGAAACAGTACAATTTGGACAATGAAAACCTATGTGAAGTATCAGGTGAAAATTCCCCTGTGCTTTGCTCTTCTGGGTGATGAAATAATTTCCTGAGGGAACTGAAGAAACCACCCCACGATATTGAATTGTTTAAAGGTACTTGATTGTGAAATATTGTCCATTTTAACCTTGTCTTGGTGTTTGGCATGGTGGGTCCCTTCCACTTCTAACCTTTTTCAAAGAATCGATAGATGCTGCATCTAATAATGATAATGAGTATGTATTAAAGATATATTATCTGGAGCTGGAAGCTGAAGGCTGGACCTGAAAGTATTGCAACACTTAGTTGTATTTTCATGCTGCCTGAATATGTACTGCTGTTAATCACATGTGCACAATCTTGAAGACAAGGACCAGAAAACTCATTGAGATTTTGAAACAACGATAACATAAAGCCCATTGCAAGATTTAATATAAAATCTGAACAGTAAAGAATTCTGTGATGTATCTGGTTCTTGTTTGATGTACTTCTACTGCCACAGTTAATATAGTGTTTGCAGTGCACACATAAAGCAGATACACTCAGATTCCTCTCTAAAAGAGTTAAATTATTTTATAGTCATGTTTGCTATCTTTCCTGTCATTTTTTTCCCCACAATTTCTATAGTCTGTATGTAGTTTATGTAAGTTCTTCTTAACAGCTTTCAACAAAATTTGCTGTAATATAATGGTAGAGGTAGATGGTTATAAAGAAAGCTATAAAGATTTTTCTAAGAAATTTCTAAGCATGAGGGGAGTCCCTCTTTCTTGGTAACTACCAAAGTCTATGAGAAAAAAAATCCCCAAATGAGGAGAGATACTTTTCTGTTCTCAGGTGCTAATGATTGTGTATTTCACTACAGCAGAATAAAAATCACCCTCCTACACAACATCAGTCAAAGTCTTCAAAATATTTCAGCCCCCAACGTAGAATTGAAGTAGCATCTAAGTTTTCCTAAAGGCTGATGCCAGCCCTTCAGACATAAGGTTCAATTTAAGCTTTACTTCTTTTGTATGCTTGAAAACACCAGTGAGCTGAGGGTTTTCTTGGGTTTGCTGCAGACGTGCTGCATGCATGTGCGAATGTTTTCTGCAAGATCTACAGAAAGACAGGAACATATGACGCCTGTTGTACAAGCTGTCATGTCTGGCCAAGGTCAGTCTGACCCGAGTATTCAGGATGCTTAGAGCACTAGCCCCATTAATACGTAAGTCCTTGTGTCCAGTAGGAAGCTGATGACTGTTACTGCCTTATTTGTGGCTCTCAGTGGCTGCAAGCATCGGGAACATTGTCAAGAAGTTCATTTGTGTTTGGGTTGGTTGGTGCACGTGTGCTCCCCAGTTGCATCCTAAAGTGCTTTGTTCCATAACTAGTGTGTTGATACTGGGTCCCAGTGTCACTGCTGCTGCTGGCCATTTCTCCCCTTCCCAGCTCTCTTGCTGGCTTCCTGCTGCACTGTGGGGAAAAAAGAGGCAGTATGTTGTGGACATCCTCCATCAGACTCTCTGCTCTGCTGGAGGGACTGAGGAGGGACCAGAGGAAAATATGGACTGGCAATTTGTCGAGAATTTGTGTCTCTGCCTCTCCAGTGCTTTGTGGAAGGAAGATGCCGAGTCTTAGCACAGAGTTCCTTGCTTCTCTGTGCTGCTCTGTGCTTGCTTTTCCAGGCAAAGTGGAGCACTCCAGGACCATGCAGCAACCCCTGATGGTCAGCGTGCCGTACATGGTCTGATGCTCTCCCTCAGCGGGAGCCCTGGAGGCTGCAGGCCAGGAGACAGTGGTGGCCATGGCACTAAGCCCCTGAGATGCCTGCATGCTCGTGGAGCCCTGGCAGATATGAGCACAGAGCCTTCTTCCCAAAAGCAACATGAACCCTCACTGCAGTTGTGTTAAGGTCAAGGGCTGGACAAAGCTGACTTTAAGCAGTCCTGACCAATTAACTAGACTTAACATCCTCGTTTCACCCTTTGTAAAATGGCATCGTCATTGAGAAGCACCTTGAAATTCTTATCTAGAAGCTGCTTTAAAAATTGGAACATTATTATTATTAGGTAACTGTGGAACTAGAAAAAAAACTACCCTGGACTTTTCCTCATATGTGTTTGTGCCTAGACGGCAGCCTACGTGGGCCTATATCTAGACAGACTCACGGGCACAGTGTTTCTCAAGGCATAAATCATTTTAGAGGCTCCCTAGATTTACTTCAGATAGTTCCATCTTCTCTGTTTGGAACAGGCTGTGTTATCAGCCTAATTGCAGCCGTTAAACCATTTGCAGCCAGAATTTTTTGTTTGTGTGCTAACATCAGTGTTGGCAGGAGAATGATCACTGAAGGTGATGCTAACTATCAAATATGCAATTGCTCTCCAGTAACAGTGACTAAGGGCTTTAAAAGGGAAACAGGACCCTATAGAAACTGCTTATTCTGATTCTAAAAGGATCAGATAAAATGAGGAACCTGCTCTGGACTGTTGGGATGATTTTATGATGAGGTACGTGGCCTGGGCAATCTGATTATGGGCCATCTGCATCTCATACCTCCTTGAAGGCCAAATTTGCTCTTTACCAGTTTTTTCTTTGGGGTTGCACCATCTTTTGCTTTTCAGCTATCTACATTGATGAGATTTTGGTAGCTTCTTGTACAAAGCAGCGAATTTAACGGTTTTGCCTAACTAGAGCTATATTAGGTTATACGAAGCAAGGGCATGCTTTTCTGACAAAGATCTCTCTCATTCATTGAGTACGTTGTGTTAATGTTTATTGATTTTTTGAGGAGTGCAATGATTTGGTAATTATCTTTAAATCCTTTCTCTTCTGAGTGTGCAGTGTTTAATGTATGGTTTTATTGATTAAATAATGGCATACACTTATGTAACAGCAGTGTGTTCCTGTACAAGATCTTCCTCATTTATAAATTAGATGCACCATATATTCAAGCATGGCATCAGTTAAGCTGACATGCACTGAGGACGTTGCTGGCCTGGTTCTGGTACAAGTGTCCAAACAGGTATGTAACACTGTGCGTTGAGACGTTCATTACAAATTCAATTACATCAGCAAAGCTGCTGTAAGAGAAGAAAACCTTTTTACATTTTTTAGCGAATGTTGCTGAGGGCGAGTGTTTTTAATGGCATTTTCATTGTTATCAGGATGGTATTGTAGAGATAACTCAAATTTCTGGTGTGACTATGCAGTCTGCTCTCCTACACATCATGGTGGGCTCAAGAGTTAGAACACAACAGCAGTTTGTGGAAACCAGAGAGAAAATAAATTTAACAGATGATCCTAAATATTTTCAGTGACATTACTTAGTTTCCCACTCAAATTATAAACAGACTTGCCTATTTTCCTCCCTCTCTTGCAACACCATTGCCAGTTATTCCATTCTGTGTCTTTAATGAGTAGCCTTCGTTCACTTATCACATACTCATATAATCATTTACCTTTTACATATACATTTACAAAACTCTAATGCAATGTGAGTTTAAAGGCAAAATCCAACCAAACAAGGAGTGAATCAACACACTGAAAGTTGAAAAGTGGCCACAAGATGGGCTATCAAAACACGAAGCTGCTCAGCCAGAAGGAGGAATTTCAGTTCTTTGCAATTAACCCTACTCTGGTAATCCTTCTGCAAGAAGGCATACACATCTGTTTGTCTTTTCATGCAATGTGTGCTGTGGCAGGATGAAAATCAGAAGCAGAACTAGTTGTCCTTCCAGGAACTCCCAGATCTAATGTAAGATTATACATTATTGGCATCTACAGTGTTTGAAGATGGCACAAATAATAACAGAGAACAAAACCTAACCCGATTGTCCTTAAATTCCAGTACAGAAATTGTAGTTAAACCTCCCTTGATACACTTCAAAACCAGCTTGTGTTCCTTTCTGGGCTTGTTCCTTATGTTCACTGTAGGTAAGTGACTGCTTTTCAGCTTTGAACTAATTATCATTCCTGAAAGCATTTTCCAAACCACAACCGCTTTATGGGCCAGCTTCTGTTCCCAGTGAAATTACAGGAGCTCTGCTGGTGACTTCAATGGGAGCAGGAGCAGTGTTAATGAAGTAGTCCTATAAAAGAAAAAAGAGGAAAAAAAGAGGTAAACTGCTTTACCAGTGCTTTGAGGTTAAAGTTAGAAGATTGCTATAGTTGTTACAGTAAAATGACTCATTCTACAGCTTTTTCTTTAAAATGGAAGTGCAGCATTGGCTTATTATGCACATCCTGACCTCTGCCTGTGTACATACTCTCGCTGCATATTCTGATTTTGGCAGGAAGCAAATATTGGAGTCCTTTTTGCTTTGCATTTGCTACAAACAACTTTTTTGGACTCCATGCGACAGATCAGCTATTTCTCCCCTGCTGCTCTCAAAAGTTTTTATAATATCAGCCTTAAAAATCACATTTCTTTGGCAAATTTCTCCAGGATAAAGTCAGCCGTAAAATGGAAGAAAAATGCCTTTAGGCTTACAAATTCTTCTTTCTCTCAAGCAGCAAAATGCTCTTATTTTGAGAAGTGTCTGTGTTCATTGTTTCTCTGAAATCTGAACTTTTTCCACTTGGAGACAGTTAACTCCCTGAGAATCTTGCAGAAACAGTATTAGATGTTGATCTCTTCACAGGAGAGTGAGGAGAAGCAGACAGTCAGGCCACATCGATCTGGGCTGCAGGACGTGTTTAGTGAAAAATCGATAGAGCTCAGCTTAGGGTGTCAGCTGTCAGTCTGCAGAGCATCTGTCAGAGGAGTATTTGCTTCACTGCCGCTGAATGTGAGTAATGCTTTCACAATATGGCAGTACGATGCTATAGATTACAGTTGTAATGGAGCACATCCTGAACAGCTGAGCCTGCTCTCTCTCGCTCATTCAATAGCAAGAGTTGCCTTGCTATAAGAGCTTGGGGGATTATGTACTCCAAACAGCTGTCTATAGCACCATGGATTTATTTGGGCTAAATGAGAACTTGCTTTCTTTAGCTAAATCAAACTTTATCAGACAGTTTTACTGTTGGCAGTTAAAATAAAATGTGTTTGCTGAACAGTAAACACCTTGTTACTGTTAGGAAGGATTATATAAACAAAAGGCATACACAATGAAGTCTTATGCCAACTGACTTACTGTCAAAATAATATACTGCTGTTAGCGGAATTGTGCTCACTTGAAGGAAATTATAGGCCTAAAAACACATCTTGAATGACAAAGAAGCCATTTTTCCACAAATAATCTTTAAAAAGTTTAATACACTGTGCCTTGTAGCAGTGGTTTCAGAGACCAAGGATGCTGTATCCTCGCAAAGGAAGGTTAAGAAAAACTGGGTGAACCGCCTGAAATCTTCAAAGGTTTACTGTATTTGCATAATGCACTGGATCAAGTAGATTTAGCATATTGCCCCTACGAGATATGTGAAAGTTGTTTTTGTCCAACAAAAACTACAAACACTCCCTTTCAAAACAGGATACGCTGTTCTTCTTTCACTTACTACACTATATAATCCATGCAACTACAGAACTCATGGGCAACCAAATACATGTTACAATAATATTAGGCTATTTATGCACCATAAATCAGCTTCCTTTCACTCCTCAAGAGCCTGAAAGTAAAGCAGACATTCTGTTTTATAACCACAACAAGGAAAAAAGGCAGGTCCAAGCCCAGCAGAGTCACTGAAAGGAATAACGCTAACTACAATGAGTTTGGGATGACTCTTCAAAGAGTTTGAAAATGAATTTACTTTCTTTGTGTTAAAAACTGAAGTCCCAATTCAGGAAAACATAGGACTAATGCTATTTGCACTTTCTCACTCCGTTCTGAATTTCACTGTGCAAATTTATTTGCATTTCTTTCTAGAAATGTACAAAGCATTACTTTTAACTGATTACCTAACAGTTAAAACACCAGAATCCAGTGGAAATGACCAGGGAATGTCTGCTGCTTGCAGAACCCACCACGTGACCATAACATAGACTGGAAAGATGGACAGCACCTCAAAGGTCAAGAGCTGTAGGCTGAATTTGGGCTAATGATTTCTGTTACAAAGAACTTCTCAAGGATAACTTGAGGAACGATTCATAACTCTGCAAATTCTTGGGGGAAAAGTCTATAATCTATACGAATGTGTGTTGTGGAAGATCAGTTAAACATTTATTAGTATAATTAGGTTTATTCATTACTACATGTATGTATCGTAGTTTGGAAAACTTATTTTTCTAGGAAGAGAACATGCTGGAAGCTTGAAAAGGGGAATTTTAATGGTGCCTTATAAATTTTCCTTTAGACAAATCTGGCTCCAGGTGAAGTTAAGATAAAGCTTTCCACACGTTTCCCAACAGAATGTCTTGCTTCCTTAATGTTGTGTCTGACCTTAGAAATGCTCCTTTTCTTTTCCACATTCTCACTGAAAAGCTCATATAATATTATTCTGTGGACAAATACACAAATTTTGTTGCAATTACTTTTTCCAGTTCTTTAGGGAAACTTGAGGACCCAGTAATAATCCCTCTGAGTTGCTTGTCATGGCTGTATAGTTTGTAGTGCTATAAAATGTAGACAGGTTCTTAAATCCACCTTCTTATATCTTACAAAAAAGTCACGAATGAAAAGATTTCTCTATTTCATCTTTCAGTAACAGCTAGAAAAAGATATCTGGTTAATAAATGTTGCTGCTGTAAATTTCAGGACAGGGTCTAGAACGATCATTTTGTTGTGTTAACCAGAAAGGGGTGTTTAGGGTGTTTTCTTTCCAGGGAAAATCAAGGATAAGGTGACTTCATGAGGATTTGCTATTGGTCTTCTTTAAGTATGTATATAATTTATGCTGGTACACAAGTGCACTACCTTGGCTAATTAATTAGGGTCAAACCCATTACAGGTTCACACTGTTGACCTTTGACATAAACCTGAAGGATCAGGGAAGCTGATAATCTGTTTTAATTATTTTCTGAATTCAGCTCTTAAAAAAAATGCAACTACGGACAGGGTATTTTACGGAGAACATGGTATCTTAGAGTTTTGTTCTTCCTTCAAACCAGGCATTAAATGGCTTACTGTTCAAAGAAATGGTCTGTCATTTATGAAACTGGATGCAAATTTGGTAGCACACTATACTTCTTTCTTGCATGTATCGAGTTGCTTTCTATGGCATGTGATACAGCACAGACAGAACTGTGACAAAGGAAGATGCATCATTAAAGTCAATTCTCCCATGCACTAATAAGTTTCAGTGAGAAGCAATTAACATTTCCTGAGCAAGTTGCTCTGTAAGCAGCGGGTCAAGTGAGGCACGGTTGCCTTCAGATTTATTTCCTTCTGACCATTAAATTTCTTGCACTGTGAAGACTCTTGACACTTAGTGAGGAAGATACGTGTCACCACTATTAGGAGGTACTCGTACCCCAACTGTCCGGTGAGTTCATGCATGCTCTTTGGCCAGATGCCTACTGCTACACGGAGGGTTTAATTGCAAAACTTGGCCTACCCTCCTGTTTGGGCTATTGCGCTGGCCTAGCTACTGATTATCACTGTATTTCTAGGAACTTTGTTATCTCTGTGACATGTAATCCTTTGTCAAATGTGGTTGACATTTGGGAAAGATTTCAAAAGCTAGAAGGAGATAAAGTGTGTGATTGCACAGGCTTATTTCCTTAGGGAAGAGTAATACACAAATATATATATGTATTTGCAGTGATTTATCTGGTAACATATGTATCAAAGCTGTAGGTAATTTGAGATTTTGTGGTACGTATAAATGCTGTGTTCTGAGAGTAGCAAAGTGAATTGAAGTTAAAAAGCTGAAACACAAAGGAGCTTGAAAAATTCTTACCTTGGATCTGCTGCCAGAAACATAAAGTATGCTACCTCTAAAAAAAAAAAGGTCTTGTCTTACAGATGATGTGAGTTTGGCCTTTAAACAAGGATCAAACTCTTTTCTTTGTAAAAAATAAATGCACACCTATACTCTGGCTACTCTCTCTCTCATTACTCTCCACGGGAATTAGGCAGACAGCCTAAAAACCTCTAGTAAAATTCACCATTGCCTCCAGGTAGCTGCTTTTCTGGACCTTCCTAGCCTTCATTCACCTTGCTTTTAACTGTTAGTTAATTTTAAATTCTCTACAGGGCAGTTATCAGAGTCTCAGTCATCTTTCACCGCCACACCAATGTCCTAGTGGTCCTTCCTCTTGGTCACCATTAAAGCAATGTCCAGCAGTTCCATTTTTAGTTGACCGAGAGAGTAGGTGGTTTGCAGCTGTTCTGGGTTTCCTCTTCTGGCAAACAGAGAAATGCACACCTTTAGGTACTGTTGGCTGTACTATGTGTTTGGTTGAACTGAATCTGGTTCATACACCTGCTGCTACAGTACCACCCCTCAGTAACAGTGCTGGACTCCTCTTGCAAAGTGGCCTTTTCTGGGTTTCAAAGGCCTGGTGGTAAGGGCACTCACTGCTTCATCAGATGATCTTAACCCTCTATTGCTCCACCTGCAAAAAGCACCACCTTGACTTTGTTGAAAGCAGCATTTGACCTTTCTTTCCTAGATCATAAAATCCATGATTACTGCTCATAATCTGGCTCTCTGAAACCAGCGTATCCTCTGGTTTCAGTAAGGACAATAATCAGGGACAGCAAAAAAATCAATTAGGTCTGGTTCAGTTAGTTGACTTGAGGTGTTTGCTTCCAAGAGGAGACTTTAGGAAGAAGGTGCTGGCTGGCACACAGAATAAGCTCTCTCAAGGAAAGGACACAAATGTTAACCAGCAGATGGAACATTTACATCAAAAGGGTATTTCAGGAAGACACGTGATACGAAGGACATTTTCTTTCTGATATGCAGGTGAATTAAGTCATGTCAAAGACAGGTTATATGCTTTGAATTGCTAAGAGCTCCGTAGCTCTTTAAACTGCCAGCCAGAATACAGGTTTGCATGTTTTCAGTAACGCACATTAGTTCTGACCCTCCTCCAACCGAAATGAATGGGAATTTGGCCAACTACATCAAAGGAAACAACACTGGGACATGTAAGTTTGATGCAGATGACTGATTATTGAAAAATATGTATTTGTATGCGTGAGAAATAGGACAAAATAAAAACCAGGAATACAATCCCCATTAGATCTAAAGAAGCATTTGGATTTGGATTTTTTTTCAATTCTACTCCAATGAGTCTTGTTCCAGAGCATATTTAAAACTACACAAATAGCTGCCCTTCTCCATTTCCCACTTTTCAAGACGGCAAAAGTTTCAGGAAAATCAGATTGATCTGTGAGATTACTGGCACTGTGGAAACTGAGAGCATATCAGTATGATTAGGACCTTTCTCATGATTACTGAAACATCAGACTTTTCCCTTGATTTGGCCTCAAATGTAAACTTTGATCCTGAGCCTAAAATATATCCTATTCTACTGTAGTTATCTCTAACCTGAACCACAACCGGCATACTGAAATGTATGCTCTGGGATCTGTAGCGAGCCCTCTAAGTCACACTATCAGCACAGAAAGGCTTTAAGATTGACTTAACTAGGCACTGGGAAAGCCAGGGTGCCCCTCGTCTCCCTGTACGTAACATCAAGGGAAACAACCTGGGTAAAAGGGACCGCGAGCACAGCGGGGCACAGTCCCTGCCAGGTTCACATCTTTGGACAGCGAGCATCTATATGCAACCGAGAACAAGAGCTGAATTAATATCCAGAGGGATTCCTCAAGGTACAGGGAAACTCTTCACCAGACAGATGCATGGCTACGTGTAAGAGATGTGATCGCTTTTTTTTCCTCCCTCTCTGCCTTCCTACAGAAGCCCTGGTCACAAAAAGTGCCGTTTTTGTCTGAACTGATTTTGAGGGTAATGCTGTGGATTTATGTGGATTACTTTATGCAACTATTGGCAGTGTCAACAGCAAAAGATGACCTTTCAGTGTATGTTTCTATTTGCAGCGTTCATAAAAACTGGGCTATCTGCAGTTACAAAAATGAACAAATAGATCTGGAGGCATTTGATTTACTTTCCCAGTCTTGACTTTCTACTAATATGCTGGTTCTTACTACCTGTATCCTTTAAACTGTCACAGACAAGCCCCAACCCACCCCCTCATAAAAAAAAAGAGCCTGCACTGCACTGAAAACCCTTAAAATAAAGACAAAATAACTTTTTTTCCCCCCAAAAGCACTCACATTTGTTCCTTCAAAATTAGGACTCAGCAAATAGTTGGAATACATATGTACTCAGAGGAATCCACATCAGATCATAAATTTGTTCATGTTAAACACAAACATATGAATGCACTCTTATATCCAGGGACTATGGAAGGGTTTAGAATTTGCACACTTTACTCTGTGTAATGCCAGGGCAATGTTTCACTCATCTATGTAAATAGAAAGCAGGCTTGTTGCATTAAAGGCATAAGTATCCTTATGCTCTGCATAAACATCACAGGATTCAATTTTGAGAACGAATCACATAATTTGTCATATCTTTTATTGTGATTGACTTCAGTGATGGGCATACACAAACATATGATTTTCCACTCAGTGTATCAGTGTGTCTCTTGGTATGCATTTGCTGCTAGAATAACAGGAAAGAAGATTAACCTCAGATATGCAAATAAGCTTAATTGAATAAAACGGGACAAATTACCCCATCGGCAGAGCAGTTGCTGGTTTGGCTGGGCTGCACACACCACAGGAGCACCAGGAGAGGGCTCATGTGGCTCCCCTCCTTCCTTCCCTCTTTTTCTGGGGCTGGTGGCAGAGCTGGGCTGGGGTGACAGGTACCCCAGCACGGTGAAGCACTGCAGCACGGTGTAAGGGACCCCAGTTGCACTACGTAACCCCACCTCTGTGTAATTTAGAGACACGTGAAATTACCCAAGCCTTACTGTCTCTCCTAAGAGCCCCGCTTTGGTTACTTAAAAAAAAAAAAAAGCATCTTTCATTAAAAAAAATAACCACCTCCCCCCTTAATGTTTATAACCCTTGTCATTGCAAAGAGGAGGGTAAATGTGAAAACGGTTGACACACGAGGCCCCAAAATCGCGTCTCTGCTAAGATCATTAACCACGTATTTGTACATTTTCAGTGTTGGCAGTTGCAAAGAGACCTCGGGCTTTTGGTTCGCGTGGGATGGCAGTGCTGGTGGCACGGGAGGTGCACGCGGAAGACCTCTCTCATGCTGTCTGGGGCTGCAGGAGGAGGTCAAGAAATCATTTGTAGAGCCTGTCCTCAGGCTCTCTATATTGAGGCTATTTATGTTATACCACACACACACACAAAAAAGGGAATGGTTCAGTACGGGCATAGTGTTAAAGAAATGTGTCTAAAAAAGAGCCACTAACTGATGAGGGAAAGAAATCTAGAGCAGAAAAAAATCTACTTTAAGAAGTATTTTCCATGAAATGTCATTTATAACTTTCCCACCCCTGAAGCTTCATTCTTCCTCCCTTCCCTGGAAAAACTGAAAAAAATATGGAGTCTAAAGAAACCTAATTGTATGTGTATGCCAGATGCAAGTTTTGTTAAGCCATCTACTTCTTGTGAGTTGTGTCTCTTGGGACTCTTATTTATCATCTTTTACAAAACAGATAAAGAGGATTTCCTGCTTCAAAAAATGTACAGCTTAGGGCCCAATACTAAAATACCTTATTTATAAGAGGACTCCCATTGAAGCCAATGGAATTCCTTGTATGAGAAAGCATTCGCAAGATCAACCACTAGGAAGAGAAAGCAGTCTACAATAGCTGACTAATACTGGGGAAAAGCAACAAAATGAAAAGATGAGGGATGGGAATTTATGGTCGTGTAAAATTGTGGAAGATAATGAGAATCTCTAGGGCCACCAGCTTTAAAAAACAAATTGTCTTCTTTAATTCAGCAACGTATCTACGCATGGTGAAGAAGTAGCTACTGATTTTATCAGCCTTGCTAAAATACTGTTGGGAAAATTACTCCAGGAGAAAATAAAATCTAATCTAATCAAGCTAGGGTTTTGTGATCTGCATCACACAGCTATGAAATCTCCAATACAGGTTTTTCTTTATTTCATGTGAAAATTAGTTCCTGGATCTGAAAATGGGTTTCTCTGAGTCAGCAAATCAAAAGGGAAGCAATGCATGTCACCTGTACTATCCGTGGGTGCCTCTCCTCGTGTTAGAGAGCTGGGCAGACAGTGCGAGGAGGAGCGGGTTGCCTTCTCTTTAAGACTCAGCCATCAGTCAGTTGTATAGATAGGACACGAGGGCTGGGTTTGATCATGTAGCAGTCAGGTATGGCCAATTTCATTAGTTTTCACCATCAGAGATATTAATCTCATCTTTCGTAATTCTTATTTGTTCTTCAATTTTACTTAGGGATGTATGGTCTTTGTTCAAGATTGCTTCAAGATTTTCTTAGGTGACCTGGATTTACTTGGCCAGGCTGGATAGTGTTTTGGCGCTCTCGGCTGTAGTTGTTTCATCATGAAACAAAGTGACTCAAACTGAAACCTTGAAGGACAGCTGCTCACAGAAAGCCTTTCTAGACTTTTTAAATGCTGAGCTTCTTTCTTGCCATCACTGCCTGTAAAGCAGTAGTAGCCTGTTGTTGTAGCTCTATGACGGGCTGAGCACACAGGACTGGTAAGCCTTATAGGGAGAAATAGCTTGTGTGTAGATGGGAAAAAGGGTAAGCTATCAGGCATACAAGCCCTTCTTTAAGTGAGCAATATAAGTAAGTGAAGCTTTGGAGCAATTATTCCCAAGCCATATTTAACTTGACATTTTTTCTTTTTTTTTTTTTTTTCAGACTCCAAGAAGAAAATTTGTGCTTAAAAGTGTGCCCATTTGTTCAACAATATCAGGCAACCTGACAAAATCTTCTAGCAGCCTTGCTCTCTCTTGAAAGGACAATCACCATCCTGAAGCATGTCTTGGGCTAAAGCTAGTCATAATAATCACTGCAAACTGTTTATTCAATAAGCCCTTTTTCTTGGCTCTTGAACAGTTTCTTTATAACCCCACTTTTGACATTTGTAATTCTCAAGTTTGTGAGGTTTGCAAACATATTTGATCTGGGAACTGCACGTATACAGTTTGTACTTGCTACTCTGAATTCGCTTATCCAAGGTTTGTGATTGATCATAACTCCATTTTGCTTGTTTGGCTGGATGATTTATGTGTTTATGAAGTATCTCTGCTTCCTATTAATTCAATTCAATTTATTTATTAAGCCAACTTCTGCTACTGGCCCAAGATACATGTTCTACGGGTCTTTACAGAAAAGAATTTTCTTTGTGAGCATACAGAAGATGAAACACAACTAGAATTCCCCCAAAGCTGAAGGACATTTTAAGTCTTTTTTTTTTCCATGGTGTTTAGACACTGGAAAATTCAAACACCTGAATTCAAACAGTATTAAATATATGTACTTTGCTTTCTTCTGTCACTGTCCTGTGTGTCGTATTAATGCAGTACTATAATACTCTAAAAGTAATACTAGGTGCTAGGATTCTTAGTTTGTTAAAATGTTTTTGTTAAAATGTACATGAAATGGCACATTCTAACTGCTGAAGTAAAGGACACTGAAGAGGTTTGGTCAAGGCATTATTCTGAGAAGCATATACCTATATTAATCTTTGCACTATCATTTTTCATATTTGGTGCAAGTTTCATTAACTTTCCTGTGCAAGGTACCCAATATTTTTATCGCCCTTCCTCTGTCTAACCTCAAGGTTTTAAACTATGAGGACTGTGACATTCTTGTAAAGAGTATGATGAATCGGAAAATAACTCCAAAAAAGGTGTGGCAGGTTAAGAAAAACCTTTGCATGACTGAATGCATTTACCTTGTTAGTTGCAGCTCCGTAGAGTCTTCCTAAGGGATCGAATTTACGTGTCTTACTTGCAAAGTGCCAGATGAAAAAAAAAATCTGTATTCAACTCTTACGAGACTTTCGTGGAGTGCAGCTGAGAGTGAGTACTGTGTTACTGTCATTCTCAGATTTGTTTTGGAATGGTCTGCTCCAAAGGAATATATATAAATATATATTTATTTTTATATGTATATGTACATAAATATACGCATCAGCTCACACGCATGCTCATACTACGGAAAGAAAGTCCAGGCAATTAAATAATCACAAGAGAGAGATTTGTTCCTATGCATTACCAGAAATTAGAGTAAACATTATGCCTGTGGTCTCCTTCAGTTCCATCCTGGATGGTTCTGTTAGCTAAAATACATCTGTTGTCAGCACTAACAAAAAATAAAATCTATGGTTTTAACTTTAAAATGTGATGGGATATTGCCTGGAATGTTTTCTCATATAGACAGTGTTATCTGAGTCCTTCCTTGGCAAGAAGTTCAGTCTGAAGACAGTTCTCAGATGGTTTCGGCAGCTTCGTTTGCAATGCCTCTGGAAGCAGAGCTCCATTGTCCTCGTAAGCAATTCCCCCTTCCCAGTCCTTCGAACGTTTTCATCGTTTGGGAAACTCACAGTTGACCATGAAATCTCTTTCAACTACTATAAGCAGTTCTGGAAAGCAATTATAGAATTACCTGTTTACTATAGGCATCACTGGCATAATCTGTGTCTAGAGGACCCACGTGCATTGTGTCACCTGCACGGCCTTTGCTGATGGCTGAAGCATGGGATGCTGCAGCTGGCTAAGCCCGCAGTGAGCGCAGAGATCCCTGAGCCCTCATATTCATTAGCTGTGTTGGGGGAAGCCACTGCCGCAAGCTGTGGCACTCCAGTGAACGCGGATAGATTAAGCCTTTTACAACCTATAAAATGCACCTAAACATAGGCCACACGGAAGAGCTATGTCACAAATTTCTGAAGCTTTTCATTTTTTTTTCTATTTTTTGAGAGACCAGCACTCATAAAGCAGTGTTGAGAGGGCATTATACTAAGGAAGCAAGCAGTAAATTTGTAGATTTGCCTCTAACAGCTGGTTTGGGAGGGACCAGCCATTAGGACAGAGCAGGAGGAATGTGGGATGGGGGAGTGAAAGGGAGATTGTAATAATACTCATAATTAAAATGCTGCATTCTAGCTGCTGGGGAAAACAGTGCTGCAGATTTCTGGAAGAAATTTGATTCCAAGAAGTGCAAGAGGCCATGAGTGAAAATTCTTTCATAAGCAGGAAGTGAGAGAGGGAACTATAAGGAAATATTCTGTTTATTTTGGCCACCATTCTAAAAAACCTGGGGTAAAAGCAAAGAGAAATGAAAGAAAGAATATTGATAAATGATGTGTGAAAAGTACCTAGAATTTCTGGACACTGCAAAGCCTAATTATGAACACAAGTAATTTATTCATGTGTTGTCCCGGAACTAATCAATATTTTGCACTTTATTAGGAATGGAAACTTACTTTGTCTCTTTCAAACATACGGTAGTTAGCTGATTAATTGAGTGGTTTGTTCAGTAGTATGACCAGCTGTTATAAATGTTTTAGTAATTTTTTTGGCATTAAAAGTAAACAGGCTTTTTTTTGTCTTTTTGGCTGGGCTGAATAGGAAAGCACATAGCCAATAAACCTAGATCTTGTTTCATATCCTGAATTTTGTTTTGAATGCATAATAACCTTAAATATGTTTCTATGTTTCTAAGCAGCTTCTCACAAGATACAAAAATAGGCAGCTATTTTGCTTTGTTTAAAAGTTCCTTTGATGTCGTATTTTGCTTTACCAGTTACCCTCCCACTGGCTGTAGCCACAGCCTAAGAGACATTGTGTGTAGACCCTTGAGACCTGTTTTTTGAAGAGTCTGATGTGTATTTTTGGTGTAGGCCTCTTTTTCTTCTGGATTAATGTCAAGGAAGTAACTGGAGAGCACTAGAGATGCTCACTGATTGCGAGCCCAAGCCCTCCGAGGAACATCCCCGCTAACATTGCTGTACTTAGAGCTGTGCACCATGCAAAAACTATGGGCATTATAAAGCCCATATTGCAGGTTACGGTTGAGGAGATGAATGGAGGGATATTCAAAAGTAGGAAAAGCTGTGTCGCAAGGGGCATGGGACTACAGTTTCTTCAGAATACTGAATCTTCTAAGAAGTTTGAGAATGGCTTGTGGCCATGAGAAACGTGTTTGTCAAAATACATCCCCAGCTGTGGGATGGCATAATTCAAGTGTCAGGCGCCGCCTTTCGTTCGGATTTGGAAAGCCGAAGCCCATCCACATTTGTGCTCGATTCCTTGCTGAGCCTGAAGATGTTGCTGGGCCGAAGAATGTCATTGTGTAATTTCCATTGTCGGCTGTCACACTGCATATGTTTTGGGACTGATCTGAAGTTTAGTTTGACATCATGACTTTTATAAGAATCAAACCCCCCAAATCCCTCAGATGAAATCCATATGGCTTTGTTCACAGGCTGAAATAAAATCATGCTCACAGCCTTTACTGCAACTGAGGGATATTTGGTGGGAGTGGTTTTTTGCTTAATAAAAGTATAACGTTCAAATGCTGGAAATGTGGATATTATTAAGTACCTGCTCTGTGAGAATAACTCAAGTGCTGTTTTATTCCCTGTCCCTTTCGTTAGGTCATATGCACGAGAGTCAGATCTGAGGCTGACATGAAGAACGATCTCCGCAGCCTGGCATGGACCCAGCTTCACTTGAACTCTGTTTTAGACATTATTGGGTTTTTGTCTGCATTTTGGCTCCTTGCAGCTCAGTGCTGAACATTTGGCATAATGTGTGGTAAGGGTTATTACGATACACAGAGGTGAGGTAATTCACATCATTTCTGCAGTGTAGGCAAGTTTGCTTGGCTGCTAGAGCGGTTAAAGCAGGAAGCTTCCTGGTGTGCCGAGATGCTGATTACTAAGGGTCAGACCTGCGCTCACCATGACATCATAAAGCACAACCGGGGGCTGATTTATTTAAGAACTGTCATGTCACTGGTTTTGTCAGGAGAAAAACAGAGGACAGAGAAGGTGAGGGGGAGCAGTAGGCTTTCACAGTGCGGGATTTATGTTGAAGAAGAAAACATTGACGGGTCCTTACATAAGAAATGTTTTAGTTACTTGTGAGCCTGAGGTATGGAGTGGCACTCCTCCCTCCTTTCACCGAGTCATTTCCAAAATAAAGAAAATGTTAATAGCAAGTCTGGCATGAGAGGAAGGACCATGACAAAGCTCTGGCCAAATATTTAGGCCTCCTTAGCCATTGCTCTGGACAAATCCAACACCATTTGGCATGTGGGAAAACATGTCATATTTGCATATGCATAAGAAGCCTTGCAGTCCCTTCCGAGGTAGTGCAGCGCTGAACGAGCAAACCTCACCAGGATGTCTTCCAGAAACAGCCATGGGCAAGCGATGCTTCCACTGTCCCACTGCTGGGTTTCTGTGCTGCCTCCTCCCATTCCTTGCGTAGGATGTGGTCTGTGCTGTTGGAGTAAGCACTCCAAGACTGCTGGAGTAAATATGCCAAACTCCGGGTGCAAAACTGGCATATAGGTGGTATTAACCTGGCCAGTTCTGTAATAACTTACCACAGAAATATATTCCTTTCTCTCTCCTCGCAAAAATTGTGTTTGGTTCCTGAAGGTCACCTCACTAGACACAAAAAACCTACTTTGTCAAAGCAATTAATATGACCCATGCACTGTAAAAGCAATGGAAATTCCCATTTGAATGAGACTGTAGTATGAGTAAGGGAATATATTTGTAAACGCAAATCTCGGTACTGATAGGGTACATCTCAGCTTTTCCATACAGCCAATTGTAAAAACATCTGCTTAGTATAGCTAACATCCGACTTTAAGACCATTTTCCTGACTTGAAGCACTAGATTTCAGCTTCAGCTCTTTTGCGTATTGCATGGAAAATGTGTCTCTGGTTCTTATGCCAAACAGTACTCAGCGTTTGGTTTGATACGCTATTGACTAAGTTATTTTTGTACTTCTAGTACTTCCTTTATTTGGCTGTCTCAAACACTTTTCAAATGTGAAGTAGGACTTGCAACAGGCAGGTGGTAATGTTATGAAGGGTAAATTAGACACAGGCAGCTTCACTGATTTCCCTGAAGACCTCCCAGCATGGGGCTATAAATGCAAAAAAAGGGTATTCCAGATTCTCTGCTCTGGTCAGGATTCCCTCATTTCCACAGTAATCTGCAAACAACCTGTGTTGAAAATCTTATTTGGGTTACAGTGCTGAGAGTCCACAGATATTAGAAGGAGAAAATAGTAACAAACACCAACTGATTGCAGGTGGGGACAAATCTCCAGATTGTTCAAGGACGTGGGAGTTCTCTGGGTCATTTCAGAGGCAGCCCTTCAGGTTCTGACTGCTTAATTAATTAATTAATTAACTTTCATTAGGCTTTTACAAGCTATATAGACTCCCACATGCCCTCTATTCTTTTCTATGTTTCTCTCTTCAACAGTTGGACTAGCTACCTGCATCCAGGGGTCAGTAGCTCTGAAAGGTGGGTCAGACCTATCTGGGCTTTTTACAGAAACTCAGGGGAAATGTGGAGGAAAGCCAATGTTGGCAGTATCAGAAGGAGTAACTGATGTCCTCTGGAAGGTTTTGATTATCTGTTAATAATCCAAAAAGCAATTTTATTGTGTATTCATTTAGCACTTAGCAGTGGCAGCTGTGCTGCCTGGTACTTTAAATAAGTAGTTCTGCTGAAATGAACATGTACATGTAACCTTGTAGGTGAGATTTTTCCAAACAAGTCTTAACTGGGCTAACATACACATCTGAGTTTCAGAATGCTTTTTGGGAGGAGAGTGCTGAGGAGTAGAGTGAAGAAATGATTCCCCTTAAAATGGATTTATAAACCACTCTTGAATTCACCTGCAATAGATTTTCAAGGTGATAAGGGCTTGCACCAAATGCATCTTTTATCCATAGATTGCTCCCATACCTAGTTAAAGGCAGCAGGCGTAACAACGAAGTTCTTGTTCGTTTTGTACAAGTAGCCCAGGTACTCTAGAAATATGTAGAAGGATTTTAACGATGCGAGTGCGTTGATATCTTTTGACACTGTTACCCTCAGGGATGCTGGGGAATATTTTCCTTTCCATATTGCATGCAGCAAAGACAGGTGGAGACCATTAGGGAGGTGCTAGAATCTGTTGTTCACTTTTGTTACTTGTGATGATGACCTGAGCCAGGGAAGGAAACCAAATGCCTGGGGTGCGTGTTTCCCCCTTTGTATCCACTGAAAGCACGCACTTTTTAGGCATAGGAAAGGAGATGGCTCTACCCAGATCCCATTCTGTCAGACTGTAACGTTGCTATTCGCACTCGGGTCTTAGCTCCTTGGCTGTGTTTAAAAATGGTTGTAACTAAAAAGCCGTCCTGTTATATTTGTTGCAGAAATGAACGGGAGAGCAGTGACATTTTTTTTTATACGTTCTGAAAATTCTGCAAACTGCTCAGAGCCGTTCCCACCTCTGCATCAAGGGGAAGGTCTGGCTTGAGGGAGGAGTGGGTAATTGAAGCTCTAATTGAAGTCAGTGGGAACTCCAGATGCTTTACCTTGCAAATCAGAACCTACCTGTCTCTAGTGTTATCTCTTTTTGATTTGAGAAATATTTAGGCCTTGTCAGAATTGTTCCATTAGAAGGAGAAAAAACACCAAACTGTATAATTCAAACATTCCTCCTTGTTGCAATCCTGTGTTTTTATGGAGAGCATACGGGAAGTCCTGCATTTCTGCATACAGCAAATGGCAGCAGGTGGAGTGTTTTTGCTCAGAAATGAAAGGCTGCTTTTGCAGGGTACCTTGCTCAAGAAAGCACTTGCTTTTAGCCTCCATCAGGGTTGAAGAACTGGGAGCCAAGCTGTGAGCCAGCAGTAGCCAGAGGGTTGTGGCTTGTTAACAGAGCCACAGCCTGGCTGTGCCTCCCCCTGCTCCTTCCCCAGGGCTCCTGCATGATCCTTGCGTCCTGGGGGCTGGCAAAGACTAGCAACAGAGTCAAGGTAGGTAAAATCCTAGTGAGAGAGTGGTAGAGGCTAAAATCAGTCCTCTCCTTTCCTTGGAGGAGTAGAGATGCTCAGGCACTGGTCCGTACCATGCTGAGTGATGAGGCAAGGTTACTGCCCAACAGACTATTAAAGAATTTTATTTCTTCAAATAGAATACACCCTTGGACGGTGTATTTGGTCCAGATGGGAAAGAACACAGGGGCCAGACAAAGGCTTCCTTAAAAATCTCATTTGTCTGCATTTCTCTGTGTTTTTAGTTGGCAAGCACGTATTTAATGGTCAGGCTATAAGGGGCCTCCCTAAGTCAGTATAAAGAAATTGTATCTTAATTAACATTAGTCATTACAAAATCACCATGAAGGACTAATTTAATTTTAGCAGTCCCCATGACAGCCTGTATATAAATCACAGTATTTTTCTTAAATTCACAGTCTCTGTTTCAGGGCTTAGTTGTATAGTAATGCAGCCAGAGAATTGCTCCCTGGATATTAATTAGATGAGGATTTTTGTGTCAGATGTGAAAAAATTTGAAGAGACTTGTGTCAGTTACCACTGTCCCCTTTTTGACCATAACTAATTTAAATCTTAGGCTACTGAACTTTGGATTGGTAGCATCATTAATTTGTAGTGTTACAGTATCCCATTTTTTTAAAAAAAGATCAATTGCAGAAGGCCAAGAACTGGCAAAGTCACTTACTAGATGGTGACTTGGGTTGGTGGTGACCCTTGCTTGTCTGAAATCAGAAGCCCAGAAATACAAGAGGACTTTTTCAGTCTTGATCAGTGGTGTGTGCAAACCTGTTTATTTAAATAACAGCAGATAGTTTAATGTTCATCATTCAAAGGGAACTTTTTATAACTTTTTCCTCTAGGTTCATGCTTGCTTTCTGACCCTGCTGCTCAAATAAACTGCAGGGTTTGTTGCTCTTTACATACCAGCAGTTTAAGTTCTAAAGCCACTCTTGCTGACCTGAGATCAGATAAATACTCTCCTGGGAAGTTTTAAGTTATTTGCTGACACACAGTTGGATTAGGAAGGGTACAATTTTCTGCAAAAGCAGACAAAAGTAGAGATGTTCCTCTCCATGAAAGATCTTTGACCCTTGGTCTTTGCCCTGGAAAAAAGGTTGAGGGAGCATTTTTGCAGGGTGTGTAAAAACGGTCTAGCAGCTTTCTTCTCATGAAGAAGCCTAAAAAAAATCTACTTCAGCTCTAGGGTCATAGAAGACCCCAGTCTAGGTCTCACTGGAATTACTAGAGAAGCTGTAGTGAACTTCAGCAAGCATCAGATCAGGTCCAGAAAGCAAAACTTTAGGATACAGCTTAGGCTTTTTTTTTTAAAAAAACAAACAAACAAACAAAAAAAAAAAACCAACTTGCAGATTGGCTGCAATGTCTTCCCAAGCCAACTTGGAAAATGTTGATAGTCATGAAGGATCTCTTGCTTCTAATTCTCACAGCACAATAAAATTATAGAGGCAGTGATTGTAGAGCTAAGAAAACTAGATCTTCATACATTTCAGAGAGGATCTGGGTGTGTCTGGGAATGAGGGGTGTTGCACCAAAAAAAAAAAGCTTATTTTCTTGTCAAGAAAGAGTTCTTGAGTGGACTGGTCAGAGAGCATCTTCGTAGTTTAAATTCATGTACTTTAATATATTCCTTCTTTCTGCCTCCTCCCACTCTTTTACTTCAGTGTTTTCTTGGAGAGGCTTTTTACTGATCTGAATTAAAGCAATAATATTTTGTACTCACAGGGATACTTGCCTGTTTTACATCTCTGGATGAACATTAAAAAGCTGCATTACTGCTTTTTCTTCTTTCTTGCTGTATGTATTTGAGTGCCAGATTTATCAGTTCTAGTTCTCCCAATGCTGGAAAACGAATTTGCTTCAAATTATAGCTGTTTGAATGAGACCAGTGCACAAATGAAACCCATTACTGTATGCCTACAATAGGGCCAAACCTCTGATCTCCATTTCAGTTCTGTAAATGAAGAGTCAACTCTCATAACTTCAGTCAAATCACTTTGGATTTACACCAGGGGAGCAGAAATCAGAATCCGGACTTTCATGTTTAGTCTGGGAAGCATTTTGAAATTCTTGCGGATGAAAGATACTAAAAATGTATGTTATTATTATGTTATTCCTTTTCCATATCCCACTTCACATCATAGGACTGACCATAGATCCTAGGACGGTTCAACCCACACTTTTCCTAAATTTTACCCCTTTAATTTGATGATTATAGCTTTTTCATGTCATAACTCTACAGTTAAGGTTAAGCAATCATTTTGATTTGAAACCGTTCTCTTCAGTACCGTCCTGGGAAATGTGAATGAAATCTATTCCACCAATTTTTGAACTAGAATATGGGAAGTTAATCTTTTTCCCATTTTTAATTTATCCAGCCTTTTCTTGCCAGCAGTTTACTTGAAAACTTCTTAATGCACAGTCTGAAAACTTGGCGTGGACATCTGAGGAATAATTTTGTATATGTTAAACCTTTGTTAATAATAATCCCAAGCAAACTGCAAGAGGAGAAACTGCTGGCGTAATGTATATTAAATATAACAAACAACTAGTGGAATAAAAGATCTTTGGAAAGATAAAAAAACAATGCTGAAGTCACAGTACTTACTATTGTACAACCACATGAAGTGATCTCTTCAGAAAAGTTTGGATGTTGAACACAGTAACTGTCCTCAGGCTTGCAGCTTCTTTGTCTAGATCTGGCAGTCCACAAATACGTATCTGAAAACTGAAGCTTAAGAAGTTAATGAAAAACTGAAGCTTAAAGATTAAATGGATGAAAAGGGGAATTTAACATGGATGCATGAAGTTATGGTTCTGGAGCAGACATATCTGAGGCCGACCCTAACTCTGTGGGACCCTGTAGCTGTATAGGGCACTGGAGCCTGTGGTACACGGGGCCTCTGACCCAGCTCCCACGGAAATCGGTGGGGAACAGCCTGCCAGTTTAGATTAAATTTCTCTCAATTAGGCCAAGTCCAGGGAAGTTTTAAAGCACATTTTTCAAGCATGGACTTCTGTCTTTTTGACCAGAACTTGTGCTGTTCTCCTGCATGACAGGTACACATTGAATTTTGTCCCGGCAGTTTGGTCTTCAATTTCTAAAAATAAGTTGACTATCCCAAACCTTTTTTCATGGCTCAACTGATCTTAAAGTGAGGATCAGAATGAAACGTTGTAGGTCTCTTAAACTTTGGGTGGTTTTATATTACTTTCTGGTTCTTGAGCTAATAGTTTAGAAAAAAAAAAAAATGGAAAACATGAAACAACATTGCAGCTATTTTGATATGTAGTTAAATTTTCTGGAATTATGTCAAACTTTGTTCATGACTGGAACTATCTGAAATCAAAATAAGACAAGACAGGAATATTAGCACTAACTACATTTCCAGCAGTATGGTTTTTAATATCTTCTGCTAATGTAATTGTAGCAAAAAGATGGCACCTGAATCTTCTACAAGACTTTTCCTCTTGAAGTGTTTTACAAAAAAGACTGGCGATGCTAAGCTCCTGTTAAATGAGAAATCACGGTACAGTGTGATGGAAAGGTTATCCAGCAAACCAATGGCAGGAATGGGACTAGACCCATCTCTTCATGCAGTGAGTTAGCTGTCACACCAGTGCCTCGCTGGTGCTGCTTATCATCAGAGACAGTCGGACTACAGTCTGCTCCTATACGGCCTGTTCCTACGGCCCTATTTAAAGAGGAAGGGAGCTGTCTAAGCTCCTCTTATGGTTCATGCCTTCTTTTGAAATGAAAGCTCACTTTCTCGATGTAAAATTTTGCTCAGAGAGAAAACTAAAACTAAAAATGTCAAACATGTGACTGGGGTGAGGGGGAAAGTACCCAATACAAAGAGTGTTCCTAGTGGCTAGCAGTTTGCGTAAAACTCCATAAATAACAGGGGAAAAAAAAAAAAACCAAACCTCTGAGACCTGTAAACCATAGTTGATATCACCAAAGGCCTTAGAACATAATGTCCCGCATAACAGCAAGCACAGTTTAGTTTGATTAGGTACTCAAGCAGAGAAGCCAAATGGCAACATGTGTAGTAGTGTCCACTGAAGATCAAGTATAACTTTTTTTCTTAGAGATGTGACAAGATTGACGGAGTATGTTATCTTGAGACCCCTTAAAAAATAAGCAGCAGCCAATCAACACCTCTCTTTACTATTACCCTGTTTAAAAAATGGTCGTTTCTAATGCATTTGTGAAGTGTATACATTTCGCACAGTCTTTTTGAAATAGCTGTTTAGTTAAAGTTGTGATGGGAAATGTCCCTACTTGCTACTCCTGGTGCAGAACAGCTTTCCTACAGGTGTCACCTATAGAAAGCTCTCCCTGCTGCCACCTCTAGCCAGTCCTGACAGCATTTACATCCAAATTTAAATCCATCCTTTTACACTCTTCACAGAGGAAACAGGTCTAGTTGCATTGGTGGGTGTTTCGAGTAGCCTTTATTGCAAACCTTTTCCAGGCCTATCAGTTTCTTCCGGGCTTTTGCCCTGCAAAAGAGCTGTATCATGTAAACAGGAAACATATAGGAACTTGTTAATTGTTGCTGCATAAGAAAAATAAACCAGCATAGACTGCTTTTCTTATTGTCACTGGAGGGATCAAATTACGGCATGGAGCTTGGATGCTGGAGCAGAATGTTAAAGCAGTAAAGTGGGTTCAGGCTGGAGGAAGCGGGGAAGGCTAGGTCTCTCCTTTGTTGATAAAGCCCATCAGTTTTTTCCTTCTAAAACTTGCTTATAAATCTTGGTGAAAAGGTGCTTTGGGAAACTGTCCCAAAAAGGGACAAGGTAGCTTGGGAAAACTGCTTTTCTGTCACAAGGTGATGCTTAATGCTGAGGTTTCTAAAGCTGTTATCGTTGCCTGCAATGGCCAGCATATCTGTGAGGGCTACAGAACAGTTAAGATTTTTTTTTTTTTTTTTTTTTATTTTTGGCTATGCTGGAATCTATATGTTGATGCTACCTCAGCCTTGCTTTCAGCTGAGATAGATGCTCTCTTGAGGCATTGTGGCAACAACACTAACACAAACACACACAATATTCAAAAAGAATTAAGAGTTGGCTCTTACTTGAAGAACAGACAGAGGAAAGGGTGCTCACTGATGAAGAAAACTGGAGGCAGCCCAGTAAACCATTTGAGGATCTCCTGTTCCCAGTTCAGAAAACTCCCCATTCAACCAGGATGAGTCCTTACACATGATCCTTTAATTGCAGACCAAGATCAGCTTTTACACCCATTGTAACCTTTATTTTGGGACTAGGTTCTTGGTACAATTACCCTGGCTTCTTACTTTGATTATTGCAAGATTCGCTACTATAAGCACAAGGCTCTCTGCATTTATTTTTTTGGTGCCGTTGTCTGAGAGGTGGTGCTTGGCTCTTAGTGGTGGATGTTGTCCCTTTCTGGCTTTGCTTTCATTACCAAGCACTGTGAATCAGCTGGAAGAAATCCTCGATAAATCATAATAATCATGTATTGATATACAGTTTACTTCCATGATGTGTCATATAAGATACTCCCAGACTTTGCCTTACAGTGAGCTTGTGCATGACTGAACTTAATGTATGCCACTAGATTCATATCTGAGAAAATATATAATATTATTGCCCTGCTAATAATAGTTTCCTTACTTGGCAAGAAGCAAAATGATCATTGCTGGGATCTTTAGGAACCATCATAACTTAACTGGAAAGTAATCCCATAGTGTGAGGCAACAGAGTGTTTCTTGGAGCACACCCAGTCAGTCGCCGCAGGGGGGACACCCCTCCGAGTAGTTCTTAGAGAAAAATAGCGGTGTGAATATTTTCCTGGGAGAGAGGGGGTTTGTTGTCGATAGCGTACTATCAGTGCCAGAAGCAGGATATCACATGCTATTGTGATATTGTGATATGCTATATTTAGTGTCATTTAGAAGGCCTGAGGAGATAGGACTGTTTCAAAGGAGCAGTGTACAGAAAACAGCCATTGAATTGAAGTGAAAAAGGGGAGCTAATGAGACAGAGTGATGATACAATGAAGAGTTCACCAGCAATCCTCAGCCAGTGATTTCTACTCCCTTTTGAAATTCTGTCAAATTCTCTCACTATTACAGTAAAACATTTCTGAAGTGAAGACCAAGACTCTACATAAAACCAAAATAGATCACAGGCTATAACGAGGAACTCGTCAAACATTTTGAAAAGTAACAAGCGAGTAGCAGGGAATGTTATACTAACCTGGTACTTCTAGTTGGTTACAATTATTGATATAAAAACTTCCTTGGAGGTCTACGGCTCTCTTAGGATGGCCACCTCGTATACTGAATTGCATGTTTCCCAGGCAACAAATGCATTTTGCTTCTGTGCTTTAAGTTTATTTAGGGAGAAATGAGCCCATCAGGATGTAGGGGACCTAAAAAGGGGAAGGAAGAGGCATAGTTGCAACAGGAGAATATCAAACAACGTGCAGGAAAGAGAATAAGCTTTATTCTTGCTCAGGGCTGGGTCCTGTGTACCTCCATCCAAAAAGTAGCCCCAGTGAAGTTAGTGGGAAAGCTGTGCAAGGCAAGAGTGAAGCTGGTCCAAATCGGAGGCATTATCTGAAAATGCCTTAGAAGTAGAAAAATCTATCAGATTTCAGTTAAAATAAGAACAATTCTTTGCAGGTCTGCCAAATGTCTGCAGGCTTCGGGTGATTTATTGTGGAATCAATGCGTGGCGAACGCCGAGGTCTGCCTTCCCCTCTTTCCACGCCAAACAGAGAAACCTTCACAAGACCTTGGCACTTGTCAGATTTAAATCCTTAGGGCAGTATTTCTCACCTCAAGTGCAAAATTCACCACTTCCCTGTGAAAATCGGTACGGTTGAGAACTGTGCGTGCAGAGCAGAGCTCACTGCTAGCGTTTATACAAGGTTCATTATGTGGGTTTTGGGTTTGCGCTTGGTAGTGTCAGAAACTGGGGGGGGAAACTGCTAGTTCCCATCCCCCCCCCCCTTTCCCAATAAGCTTAAAATAGCTGTGTTAGAGTGCAATCTGGGCCTGCCTAATCTCAGTTCTGTTTTTTAGAAATAATCTTCTCATTCCCACTCTCTCAGCTTCTTTGAAACATAATGAATTGGAATTACATGTAAATGCCAGCAATATTTCAAAGGGAGGCTGAAACACAATGTCTGGTCTCTAATTAGCTTTGCAGTGTGTGGCCTGTAAACTTGATGATAAATGAAGCAATTAGCCATCAGTGGCTTCAATTAGATGGCAGTAAAAATGGTAACAAAATAAAGTCACCAGTGAGGAAATTTGCTCTGAAAACTGCTGCTGTGGGTTGGCTTCAAGCTTACCAATGAATTGGGGCTAATTGGCTCGTTTGTTCATTGTTTCTCAGGGGCAGAGCAACTGCCTAATTAGTGAGCGCTTTGCAGGGCCCAAAGAAAACAGGAAGGAAAGATGAGACTTTGCTCCTCTCTCGGAGCACCCTATCTCCCCATGGTGAGAAAATTGCTGTGGGGAGAGCACACTGTCCCCTTGCTTTTCTCTGGTGGTTGGGGAGCGAGTTGGTTTGTACCATCTTCCAGATAGTCGCTTAAGCCTCAGATCCCAGGGTGCTTCTCAGACGTTTGTTGACAAAGCAAACCTCAGCAGAGCCCTCTCAGACTCTTTTCTTGAAGCAACAACCAGAAGTCAGGAGCTGGCTTGCTGGCATCGTACTGGGAGGAGAAGGAAAGGGCAGAGTGAGCCCTGGGACTGCTGAGCCCAGCAGCGCTTTCCAGCTATGCTGCACTGTGTAGTGTGTGCCTCTGTTGGTTTTGACACTTAAGTGGGGGAAAATAACAATGGTACAGCACTTTCCTGGTGAGAGATTCACCAATGTTTTCCCACTTTGACCAGTATTTTTTTCCAGGACACTCCCCTCTGTATAAACAGGACAACTTAATTGCTACCAAAAGTACACGATAGGGGAAAGAGTCAGGCTGGTGGTAAAAACTGTTTTCTGTCTGTGATTCTAAATACATTCCTCTGTCCCCACCTGTAAAGTCATGCCCATCAGTGATGACTATCATTATTGTAATGGGAGACACTGGGGCTGTCTCATTTTCCATAAATGCTTTCCAAAGATGATCAAGTGAAGAAGCACAAATAAGATAAAAGCAAAGTGTGAAAACACAAGGGATTTTCAAATTGGGGTTTACGTTTTCAATTAGGAGACTTTGTTATTGAAAACAAGAAGCCAATTTGTCAGAAGCAAAGGCTAATTTGTCTTCACCTCCGAAGACTGGAGGGAAACAATACATCCTGCTCACTCCAAACCCTCCAGCTGGGAAAAACGAAAAGGGCCGCTTGGTTCCAGTTCTCCCAATTCAGCCTCTTTAGGGACTGTGGTACATGTTCTAGAGGATGATGATTATTCTTTTCCAATGGTCAGGGTATCCTAAAACACATCCTAATTGAAATATAGCAGCTGCAGAGGAGGAAAAAAAAAAAAAAAGTGTTGCAATGTCAACACTGGTGATGTGATTCAGGAGTAAACTAAGGAGAGCTGGTGTCTGGCCCTGCTGATGAATTCATTTTTGAAGGTGTTAAGCCTGTCTGCTTCCAGGAAAGCTATTGTCTTTCACTACAGATTTTACCAGAATGATACCAAAATGATTTGGAGAGTCTCTATGGAAACTGCAAATTCAGATTGATAGTATAAAAATGCTGCTGTGACACATCATAATTAACACCATGTCGTGGTTTAACCCCAGCTGGCAACTAAGCACCACCCAGCCACTTGCTCACTCCCCCCACCCCAGTGGGATGGGGGAGAGAATCGGAAGGGTGAAAGTCAGAAAACTCGTAGGTTGAGATAAGAACAGTTTAATAATTGAAGTAAAGTTAAATAGAGTAGTAGTAATAATAATAATATAATAAAATAATAATATACAAAGCAAGTGATACACGATACAATTGCTCACCACCCGCTGACTGATGCCCAGCCCATTCCTGAGCAGCGATTGCTGCCCCCTGGCCACCTCCCCCCAGTTTATATACTGAACATGATGTCATATGGTATGGAATAGCCCTTTGGCCAGTTTGGGTCAGCTGTGCTCCCTCCCAGCTTCTTGTGCACTGGGCAGAGCATGAGAAGCTAAAAAGTCCTTGACTGGTGTAAGCACTACTTAGCGACAACTAAAACATCAGTGTGCTATCAACATTGTTCTCATCCTAAATCCAAAACACAGCACTATACCAGCTACTAGGAAGAAAAAATCAACTCTATCCCAGCTGAAACCAGGACACACCAAATTTTCTGCACTTCTTGGCAGCTCTGGGCTGACATCTCTAATGATACTTCACTCATGGTGCATTCATTGCACAGCACCCTTAACGTTTTACCCAAAGCAAAACAGAACATTTTAGCTGCCCATCTGTGGTGCTGGGTGTCCCTGCCTGCACCTTGAGGAGCCCCGAGTATGGGCTCTGCCTGGAGCAGTCCGGGAGGAACTCCTGCCCACATCAGCCGGCTGTGGGTCAGACCCACACCATGCTCTGCAGAGACCAGTGGACTCTCAGGAGATAAAAGCAAATGTTCTGGAAAGGCAGGATGTGTTCATGTACAAAGTGGCTTCCACTTATATATCTTTAAACTCTGTTGCATATCTTTTTAAGCTCAGGAGGTCCCTCAGTATCACTGGCATTCCCTGCTGAAAGACCAACAACATTACATGCTCAGAGAAGTGTGCCTGTTTCAAAATGACAAGCTTCCAACAGGACCCTGCTTATTGGTTAAAAACAACTAAAGAAGAAAAATTAAAATTTCAGTGCTGTTCCCTGAGCAGCCAAGCTGTGGTGTTCAGAAAGGCTTTGTGGTATTTCAAAGAGCAATCTACCATTTTGCTTCTCTTCAGGGAAGTGTGAACCGATGCAGTTAGCAATCCTGGCTGACATCTGAATTCTTAACAGGAGGAGCATGTTCTTGCAGAGCAGAGAGAAATAACTGAGGCCGCATTGCATCCCCTGCTAGTTGTGGTTATTATCAGTATACATATATTACCAGCAAACTGCTGGGCTGGACGTTTAGCCTGTAAACTAAAAATACTTTAATGTTTTGCTCCTCTGTTCAGAGATTTGCAATTGGAAAAAAATAAGGTTGTTATTTAAAAACAGGCTGCTAAAATGAGACACATAAAATATTGCAGTATTTTTATTATATATAAAATGAAGTCTCTGCATTTGTTTTTTATTACTGAGTTACACACAACAAATGAATATGCTCTGAGCCAACAATTTCTACTCCGTTACACATGTGCACTGTGTTCCTCTGACTGCAGTGGGGTTTGACTAAGCCCTTCTACCCAGTTGAAAGAGTAGGCGGAATGATATTAGCTTAAGCAATGAAAGTCAACAGAAAATGGGGGATTTGGGATCTGAATAGTAAAACGTGTCTTGGAGCATGTCATTTGCACAACGGCAGTTCTTGGCATCCAGTGGCTTTGTGCTAAAAATGAGAGTTTATTCCTCAAAAATCTCCAATTTGGGGAATGTGTGGTGGGCTTGAAAGGACTCAGAACCTCTTGCCTGAATGACACTGCTGGGGCTGGAGGGCAGATGAAGACTTTAATCGCTTCCAGTCATCTCTTTTGTATGGTTCAACAGGAATGAGTTAGAGCATTACTGTGAGCAATGCCAGCATGTAAGACGTTTTGAGTCACTGGTATGTTAAAACTGGTCAAATCTTAGAGCTAACAGTATAAAAAAGCATGACTATGATCTTACTGTTTTGTCTGCAGCGGTGATACAATACCTTGCCTACCTGCTCCGTGCCTCCCTGTAGAGTAATGGCTGAATGCCAGCTAAAATTGCCTGGAAAAACTCAAGCCTTTTTTTAGATTCATTGCAGAAAGACAATCACAGCAAAACAAAGAACAAAGTCCCCCCCTCTTGAAGTAGCTTCTAGGAAGCATGCAAGATCTGGACCTCCTTTTGCTTACTTCAATATTAGAGTGCCGTATCTTTGGAAAGATTCCTGATGTACATCAGTGGAAGCCAGTAAAGACTAAGGTCTGATAACTTCATACAGAGTTGAATAACGGAGTAGATTAACAATCACAAATCTTGCAATATTGGAAGAGAACAAAGCTTTTCATTGCAAAACTGTATCTGGATGAAAGCAGCAGAATAGGAGTTTGTCACATAAGAGAGCCTTCAAAAACATATAAAGCAAACAAAATTACGATGAAAGAGAAATCTGGGAAGATTTTTTTTTTTTTAAAAGGGTCTGAGCATTGCCAGGAAAGTTCCTTTTTTTTTCCTCTTCTCTTTATTTTTTTTCTTTTTGTTCCCTAATCCATTGACTATGGTAACACCCTAAAGGTAGGAAGCAAGTCCGTGACCCTTTCCATGTTGGCCCACAGTGCTGCATTAGGCTTGTGTAATACGTAAGCCATAAGTTGTCAAGCAACAGCCTGGCTCATCCTGCATTCTAATATTAGAGTGGACCGATACTATTCCATGTGATCTCCACCTATAGCTGTGCCTTGAAGACTTGCATTAGTTTTAAATTGGATCTGAACCCTTCAGCCCCAGTTTGTGCCAGGCTTAATTCTCATGTACTGTCAGTGATTACTATCTTCTCTCTTTAGCGATTGCTGTTATACTCAGTGAGAGCAATGGCAACAAAGACTGGAAATTACTCTATTGCACACGTGCCCTTCTGCCTGTTAATGCAAGATGGGATGTTGAAGATTAGTCCCTAGCTCCTTTCCATTACGGTATCTTTCAGAGTGAGCTGTAAACCTATTAGCACTCCAGAGGGATTAGTTATCATTGTGTCTAATTGCGAGATTAAAGTATGATTAAGAAGGTATAAAATGGCAGGGGGTCTAAAGTCCATCATATGAAGAGAAACCTTATTCCAGGATTAGGCTATTACCACCACAGGCTGTCCCTCCATGGATTCATCTGCCAAATGGCTTGGTCAAATACTGATTACTTAACGCCATTTACTCTCTGGACAGGTGAAAACTGCACTTAGTTATAGCCAATGAACATGGCAGCCAATGAATTATTGCATGGAAGGTCAAAACTCTTTCCTTACAGAGTACAGGTGAAGAAATCTCTGGATGGGATGGCGTGGAGGAAGATGTGAATATTAATATTCTCCAGGGCTAGAACAAATAGTATGAAGGATGTTTGTCTAAGCCCTAATAGTCATTCATGAATATAGGGTTATTTAAGACAGATTCCTTTGTTCCTAGGAACACAGGGTTGCTCAAAAACTGGCTCCCTAGACAGCAAAATGTGAAATGTCTGCTAATTTTTCAACTTACAAAGGCAGGGCAAGAGAGACCTATATATAAATCTAAACACTCCTTAGTCACACATAGTATTCTTTTCATGTCTGTTCACCTGCTTCTACAAGTGTTGAAGCAGAAATATCTGTATTTGGAGTTTATGAATAAGTTGTTTATTTGTATTTATCAGTAACCTACAAACTATGTTAAGATGAATGGAAAAGAGTTTCCATTCTTTCAAGGTGGCTCTCCTTAAATTTGGGATACAGGAACATGCACAATCCCTTAATGCAGTGTTTGAAAGGGTACCAGGGCACCCTTCAGAATAGCTACTTGTACTGGTAAGATAGATGTTCAGGAGGACCAAATATCTTCTGGTGACCATCATGGTCTAGTAAGTTCTCTGACTGCATCAGGATAGTGAGGAAGAGCATAAACCCTGACGGCTGCAAGAGAATTTCCTTGTGTGTTTATTGAGCCTCTTCTGTTTTAAGCAACTCGGACAAGTTTCAATAATTTCTCTGGCAATACTCATGACACTGGTGCAAACAGTTTCTCAGAACTCAGACTTCTCACTGCTATCCCAAACATTTCCTCTGTGTAATTTGATCTACTCCTTTCCAAGTGAATTAGGAAATTAATAAATGACAAACAGTAGTTGAGCATTTATTGCTTTTACTTACGTAAAAGAGTTGCCTCATTGCGCAAAGGTGGTGTCACACAGATAACATTATACATAAGTTTGAAGTCTGGTGTTTTAGCAAGTGTGAAGTTCTGCCTGTTCATGGCATGAAGGTGTGTTTTTTAAGCTGCCTGGTAAAGGGCAGATTGACTTTGTCAAGAAGAAACTTGGATCTACTGAACCTAGTTCTTCTTGCTGTCATTACTTATCTACCAGAAAAAATTGTGCTTTAGGGGCTTGTCTGAGCCCCCCAGCTTCAAAGGACGAGGTCTCACGCTGCCTAAAAGACATCAGCCTCTGTGAGCAAGAGACAGCTAATGGCTTGAGGTTTGTTGGGCCAGCTCTGCAGCTCTGTCCCTGAGCACTCTTTGTCACCGGTGCTGGGAAGAGCCTGAGGGAAGCATCAGAGACAGCTGCTGAATTGTTTGGTTAAGGAAAACTGATGTCCTGTTAGAAGTGGCACTGAGATGCAGAGGAGTAACACATACCGCATGCAGAGAGCTGGAGGCATCTTGGGAAGAAGAGGCAGGTGGTAGGACAGCCACCGTGGGCATCTTTTAAGGGGCTACCCAAATGCTGCATGCATGAAGAGCATATACTGTTAAGCAACTATTCATGACAGTAATGCTGTAACAACAGTTTTTTCCTTTTTTCTACTACTCTACTTTCATGATATTTACTTCTGTGTGCTGACAAGAACCAAATTTCAGTCCTTTGAGGTTTGTCTTTAATGAGTGAAAACAATGCCTAGGTGAGAAACAACTGAACGCTTTGAGGAGCCATTCACTGTGCACCATCCTATAAGAAAAAAAAACAACAAAACCTCATAGTTACTAATAAAAATAGTAAGGGAGATGGGAAACCCCTCCCCCACGTCTACCTGTAGGACAGAGGAAATAAATGCCAGGCATGAGTATTTGCCTGAAAGTTTGTAAACAGATAGTAACAGGGATAGGCTACTCCAAGCATCTCATGTATGGCAGATGCTGTGTGTAATCAAGATACAGCATTGGTGTGCACAGTGGAATGATGGATGGTTATCTCCTTTAAGCTGCAGTGAATAAAGCTCTGAGAAGGGCTGCCAGGCTCACTTTTACATATGCGTTTTCTGCAGCCAGATGAAAGTAATTTTCTAAGAGCTGGCAATTGCTAACAGGGTGTGCACCACTGGCTCTATCCAGACGTGAAGGTCTTTTCCACAGAGGCTGAATGCATTTTTGGCAGCTTATGTTGCTCAGAAAAATCAATGGTTTTTTGTAACTGTTTGTTATCTGAAGGCTCTGTGTTATGCTGTGCAGTGGTCTTTAGAGCAAGGTGGATTAGAAGTAGATTAGAATTGCAATAAATAAGGCTTTGCATCAGGCTCTTGCTGTTCGAACTTTTCTGCCATTCACAGTGCAGGTCTCCTTATCGCTGAGCTTCTCCCAACAAGGAATCTGAGGAAAAGAGGTGTTTCTAGTTGATGGGCTTTTTTGCCTTTTTTTCATTCCGATTACTTGTATTGCAATATGGAGCAGCATCCAGAAATCTGACCCCAAATGATTTCCTGGTGTGCTAACATACTAAAGGCAGATAGTGAGGTAGCCCATACCCTAAGGAAGCCTGCAATACAAGAAGATAAATAAAAAAAACTGGAAGGGCATAGAGAGGCATGCAGAGATGATACGATTTTCTTCTGGCTTTCCAACAGAAGCCAAAGAGGAACTCTGATTTCTCCTCTTGACATGCCAGTATGCAGTCCATTAGTCCACATAAAAAGGTAAATTATGCTGATCTTTTTTTTCCACACAATTACATGCTATTTACAGTCCAATACCCTCTGACATCTATAGCAAAATTCCCAAAGGTTTGGCAGGATTGTGATCAAGGCCTGTGAGTCAAATCCTAGCTCTTGGACATAGATGGTGCAGGACCAGGCTTGTGGGACGAAGGAGCTGGCTGATGAATGAGCGCTGCTGGCAGGGACTCTGGACAATGCAGGCGGTGTGGGGCAGCTGGGTGAAATAGGTGAAAAGCAGAATATGTAGGGGACAACTGGGTCTTGGGCTAAAACCACTGAGAGAAGAAGAGATGGTCTGAATTGTAACTACAACCCTGTGAAGGATGGAATTAGCAGACTGAAAATAACCAGGTTTGAGATTATTGTGCTGGTCCAAAAGACGCTCTATGAAACACTATTAGATGGATGTATGGAAGAAGGAGTATATATTTTTGAGATATCATTGAATGTTATATTAGAGAATATGGATTTTTGTGCTAATGCCAGGAGAAGGCCCTGCTTGCCACATGAACAAAAACCACACTGAAAGGTAACCCAATGAAGTGTGAGCTGATTACTGCCAGCTTTCAATTTTATTAGGGTGTCCATATTTTCTCCTGTTTTTTAAAGTCTTAGTTCCTGGTCATGTGTAGCTACCTAAGAATCTCTCTTAGAGTTGGTTTTGTTCCTTCTTATTATTTTTAAGTACATCTAGTCCTCAAGGAGCAAAGCTTAAATATGCTATGTGAATACAAGTTGCTCAGAAACCAGAAGGCAAATGAAAGAATTAGAAGGGGTTGTTGCTTTGCTTTGGTTTGTTTTTTAGAGACATTGTGACTTTTAGGCCAATGTCCTGAATTTTTTAAGACTGATTCAACGTTTTTTGAATCCTTTGGCTTTTCTCTGGCTTGGTTCTGAGAAGCCTCTGAAAGAGGAGTCACACAAACCCGCAGAATGGGCCTGTCGTGTGCTCTCTCTGATCCGATTTTGCTGCATTTCATAGGAATCCTCATTCCCACCTGGGGAGTGTGAAGCACAGTTTGGAAGCTGGAGATGAGCTTTCCTCGGGCACCAAAGGTTAGAAGCTTAGAAATGCTTCCCTTCCCTCTTGAAAGGCAAGATGACAGCAGCAGAAATGAGAGAGGAAGAGGGAGTTAGGAAAAGGGAAAGAAAAAGTGGTTGTGATACATTCTGAATACCACTATGCTATGCCTTGGCTGCTGTCCTCTAATTATTAAAACATGCTGTTGACTAATACATGTGTTTTATTTCCAAGGGGTTTGCACGGAATTATTCACATCTATGCATTTCATATCTCCTAAGCCTGGATATGAATAATAATGGCAGACACCTGATTGTCCCGAGCAGCCTAATGTCAGTCAAATGAATTCTCCAATTCAAACCAACTGTTAGCAGTAGTTTCTGAAAATGGGACTTTGATATGGAAGCAACATTATTCAGGTTAGATGTTTTAAAACATCGATGGTGGTGTCTTTAGCTCTTTTGCTTGTGAATAGGTATAGTTGGCATGGCAGTTATAATACCAGGCATTACTAGACCTAGGACCCTCACCTCTGCTAGCACAGGCAACTAGAGAGTATCAGTCCCTTTACTCTGTGCAAGGCAGAAGGCAATTCTGACTATGGAAAAACTGATGACCTCCAGTGGATCTGAACATCTGCTTACCTTTCAGCACTTACACTGAGGCCATGGGTTGGATTAAAAGTACAGCTTCAGAAACCTTTCTGCCTGTGAACTTCCCACTTGCTAGGTGTGAGGTACATTATTTTCCTCAGGGGCTGGCTCTGATCCATCCTTCCTTGCTGTCTTGATAGTCCCTCTGGGACTCACCTAACAACAATGCCACTGTTTGCTCAGATTAAAAAAATTTAAACAACAAACCTCCCTAGATTCCCTATGGATATTCCTCCCCACAAAAAAGCCCAAACACAAAGCTTCTGCCTTAAGGACACAATTAAGCCTCCAATTAACAAGTACACAAAGGCACACCAGAGCAGAGCTATCTTTGTTGATTGGGAGCAAAGCTAAGTAGCTCCCATTAAGCATCCCCTTCGCTGAAACCATTAACACTTCTTGGGGTTGCTTTGCATTTCCCCACCGGTGCAGGACGGCCAGTCCCTCCTGTCGCAGGCAAGCAGGGTACTGCTTCATCTCCTTGCAGAATAACTTAATCGGGCTGCAGATCTGTTCCCCAGCAATGCCTGGCTGCCTGCCTGCCCTGGGGCAGGTCTTGAGCTGCTGGGGCACCTTGCTGGCGGCAGCCTGCTCCTGGGGAAATGCCAGTAAGTTGCTCCCTCCCTCTCACTGCATCATAGGATCATAGAATATTTTAGGTTGGAAAAGACCCTTAAGATCATCGAGTCCAACTGTTAACCTGACACTGCCAAGTCCACCACCAAACCATGTCCCTAAGTGCCACATCTACACATCTCCAGGGGTGGTGACACATCTTGCTTCTCCCTCTGCAACCTGAGGGCTGCCATCCCTTCCACCTTTACAGGCCTACACAGATGGTGACAGTTTCAGAGCATCACAGCGAGGGCAAGAATTTGTATATTTTTAGAGTCCAGTACCAAGAAGGGGAGGAAGATAAGGTCTTAGATGTGGCACCTGATGCTATGGTAATGCACATATGCATGCAAAAATAGGGAGCAGGAATAGCAAATAGTCTTTTCCATCTCACTATCTCGGATGAATAATCACAGTGAAACTGAGCTGCATAGGCACAGTCATATATAAAAGAGAACCTCACCAATGCAGAAAAAAATGGTCAAATCAGATTTCCCTTATGGGTGCTCAAGCACAGGGTCGTAAGGAGCCGAAGATGGCATTGTCCAAGTGGTTCCCTGGGCATCTGGGGGGCATGAGCAGTGCGGGGTGCCTGGCTCTGTCTGAGGGGGCAGCTCTGGGACCCCAGGGGGATGACGGCTCCATGATATGCCCTTCAGGAGCCTTTGCCCCAAATCCACTCACTTTCCTCTGAATGCCAGGTTTAGGATGTGCCCAAGAGATGCTACCTTATATTTCTACCATGAGGTTTTATGGAAAAAGTCTATCCATAGATTTAAGCCTAACTAGACTTTGCTGTATTGACACATGGCTGATGTTTCCTGCCGGATGATTTGTCTTGTGACAGCTACAGGAGAGGCTAATGAAAAATGAGAAGAATGTGCTGGCCATCTTAGCAGCCATATTTCACAGTGTGGTTTTGAAACCTTTTGTTTTCTTAACTTCCTGAGGTCAACGGTTACAGGAGATGGATGTCACCACATGTGCTCGTTTGGAAAAATAGCGATGGTTAGGCTTTAGGTTAGTGAACAGTGTTATGGAAAGACAAACAAAACCCCAAACACAACAACAACAAAAACCCCAACAACTTATTTGTTTGGGACATGGTCAGAATTTCAAAAATCTCAGTTCAGGATGTTGATTAGGCAAATTCAGCAGGCCTTTCAATTAATTTATGATTTGTTCCAGAACTGAATAAACAATGCATGAATATTCAGAACTACTTTAGGCTTTTTTAATTAATATTAAGGCCTTCTTGAATCCAAGTATGACTACAGATAGACTCCCATCTCTTCCAGGGGGCTTTTCATCTCAACTTAGTACGAAACCTTGTTGTTATTCCTCAGGTACTGGAAAGGCACTCACTTAGGATACCAGTCGAGCACTTGAAGGTATGAATTATTAGGGAGCGTAGTCACTGATGTTGTCTACTGAAAAGTCTAAGAGCTAGGAGGTTTTAAATAAAATACTCTCATTTAAAATGTTAGACTAATTCAAGCAGCAAAAGTGTAATAGTAGTGTTTTTAGCATTTGTATAATACATAATATCCTCACTCTTGTCTCCAAAATACTTCCCAAATACAGATACGCATCATCCTCATTTTACAAATGAGGAAGCCTGATGTAATTTATCTATGCTTAAGTGCAGGGCTAAAGACCCGGAGCCAGCTGCTAGCGGGGCCATAGGGGAATGCTGGGCTCCGTGCTCCCCAGCCAGCGCCAAGCCTGGGGAGGAGCGGGTCGCCCGGTGGCAGGGGTGCCTGTGGCCAACTCCAAGCCCCTGGGACTCCAGCAGCTTTAAAACCCAAATCGGCTTTAACTTTGTGGCTGCTGGATGGAAGGACCACCCAGCTGGATGTGCTCTTGCCCTGTGGTGCAAGACACCCTGGCACAGCTGGACTGCGATGGTCCATGCTGAGTTTGTACCAGCAGTGCCTTACCTGTATTCGATTCAGTGCCTGTGCAGTATTCCTCTTGCATGGGCACGCTACCCTGTTATTAGCCGTGGGATTTGTCACGCGATACCCACTGGCTCTCCTGGAAGCGATGGAGGCTGGTCCCCCTAGGCAGGGAGCTGAGAATATCCTGCTTCTGGCAATAATAAAGAGCAAGGCGATGCTCCCTCCACTACTTCAGTTTCCTGGCTGCGTCATGCAGCACATTTGTGCGATACTCGGCGCTGGCTAGCGATGAAAAAGAAATGAACTAGAAGGAAAGGGTATGACAAAAACGAATGGTATGGTATAACAGAAACTGGTTACAACGCATGAGACGCCAATACGGAGCAGTTATGCTTAAAAATGCTGAACAGATGGCATAGGACAATGCAAAGATTGTTTAGCATTACCCTGAGGTATAGTGAAATATTGTCAGAGGTGTGGGAATGTAGTGAGATTTTCCAAAGAGGTCTTCTGGGACTGCTCACACACCCCAGCATGTTGGCAAGCGTTGGGAGACAAATTGAAACTAATAGCTGAGCAGGTGAGACCAACAGGATCTGCACTCATGTTGTTAAAATGAGGCTTTAATAATACAGAGTGGGACAGTGCCGTATATTCGATAGCTATTTTTGTTGCCATTACAAGTAATTTATTTTATGTAGACATTAGAGAAGATAAATTACTAGTAGCAGAGGTGATTAATATGTTAGGCAGAAACACTGCAGCTCTTCTTTCAAATGCCAGTGTCCATACATAGGAAAACTTACAGGGAGCTGTGAAGCTACAGCAGTCACTTTGCCAGAAATGAAGGCACTTAGTAGATTTAAACCACACTTGACCAAAATACATTTAAATGAAGGAAAAAAACCCAAACAGTCTACGATTTTTTTAAAAAAACTTAACTATTACAATTGGTTAGTTCTAAAAGTGTTTAAAAAGAAAAAAAAATGAATTGCACTGGATTTTTTAATGTTAATTTCTATATCGCATCAAAATAATTAAAGAAAAAGTACTACTTTCTTGACTTCTGTCTGAAAGTATAAGACAAAAGTTGTCAAATATTTGCATGTGGTTTCTGTGGGAACAGCCCAAGAGTGTTTTCAGTTAAAAGAAAAAATGCTCTAACTTTTTGCAAATTATATTGCCTTGGGATGTGATGATGCTGGAGAAGTGTTTTCTGTTTTGTTTGTACAAGAAAAATTTTCAGAGGTCATATGTCAAACTTGAGTTCTTCCTGTTTTCCACAAAATCAGCAGGTGGTACTTGCAAGCAAACTCTATCTTCTAATTTGGCAAAAATTCCCAAGTAGAAAATATATGGCAGATCTGCAGTTTGTTCCAGTGTGAAACTTGGCAAGAAATTTTTTTGCCTGCAAAAATAAGGGCTTACTTTATTACATTAGGCACTTTTTCTTTTTCAATATGCAATAAGGACATGAAACATCTTCTGGATGCTCCCTAGAGATGGACAAAGTTCTCCCTTGAATTCTTTCTTATGAGAAATGTATGCACATAATTTTTTGAAAGGTTTCCATGAAATAAAAAAGAAAAAGCTGAAAATTTTGTGGGGTTGTTTGGGGTTTTTTTTGTTGTTGCCCCCCCAAAAACCCCAAATAAATCACTTTGACAAAACTCCAGAAAATCAAAGACTGTTGTTTGCTTCTTTAATTTCTGCTGAAAGTTTTCAGGAGCTGGTTTCTCTCTGCCTGTCAGCTCTCCTAACCTCCTCCTCTCTTCAGGAAGCATCTCAAATATCTTTTTTTTTTTTCAGGATTGCTTCATAAGCCTGTTATTGTTTACAAATATTAAAACTCTCAATGGGAATATATGATTCCTATGAGTTCCTGCCTGTATTGTGGTTTTTAAAGTCTACATTTATAAAATCAGGCACTTTGGCTGTTAGGAGTTTGGTCCTGCAGTTCTGGCCAAGAAAAAACTCTTCCCCGTCAACGTCAGACATTAAGACACTGGGACCAAGCCAAATTGCTGTTGCCCTGAAATTCCTTGGGTTTATGATCCTCCACGAGAGTGTGGTTTGGAGGTGGACTCCAGCAAAAGGCTGTACCCTGGAGGGGTTTTCACGCCTGCAGAAGTCTGGCGAGGGCTGGCAGGAGCTGACTCAGGGCACCATAACCCCATCATGTGCCTTCCTGGGATCCTCTTTGAGCCCTCAGCTGCTCTCCAGAGCTCATGGAGGCTCCTCTAACCCAGCCTCCAGTATTTGTAGGCCATAAAATATTTCTCCTTGTTATTCATGAGGAGAACTGTTGCCTGCTTTGCTCTCTAGCCTTTGAAACCTGTGTTTCCCAGCAGTTCTCCTCATGCACCCACAAGAGTCCAAACAGCCCTTAGGATTACCACAACCCATTTCTTATCTTGCAGCACCCTCCGAGAGCTCCCTTGACAGCCCCACTGAGAGCCACCTCCCTCCGATGTCTGATTTATTGCTTCTCCTCCTCCCGCGGCTACAGCGGGTCAACGCCACACTGAGGCAGTGACAGTCTCCCTGTTGGAGGTGGCCCTGCTTAACACGGCTTTCCTCGGGGAGGTGGGTGGCCCGGCTACGCCAGCGCCAGGGCTGATGGCTGACAGACAGATGAGGAAGTCAGTGGGACATCACTTTGCATCTTTTTTTTGCCTTTTTTTTTTTTTTTTTTTTTTTCCCCAGAGTTGTCACGCTTTCTGCTTGCAGTATTTTTAAACCAGGCTTCTGACAGCTTTTCGAGGGGAAAAAACTGCCAATGTACTGTCTTTTTTTTGGAGGGTAAAATAGTCCAGTGAAGTGGATGATGAAAATAAACAGCCAAACAACATCAAATGAAACATGAACATTTAAGCAGAGCTTTCTCACTAAAGTCTTTTTTTAATAGTTTAAGAAAAAATTCACAGGAAGCAAAAGAATACTTTTTTTCTTCATGCAAGCAACAATAAAATAAACAAAGCACAGTGCACCCAGCAGAAAATGCAGCTGAGAAGACCTCTACAGTAAAGCTTCATCTTTAATGCTTGATTTCTCCGTAACTGCAAGCAGTGACACTTTGTGTCCATAAAACTGAATCAAGCTTTAAATTAGAATGAAATGACCCTATATCTGATTCTTCTCTGTCTTACACCAAGGTACGCAAGTAGCATGGCTGATGTTAGCAGGGCTAAAATCCAACATCCAAGAATAAATTCTTCCTTGTGATGCACTTCTGCATTTGCTGAATAGCACAGCTATCAATATTTTTAAAAATTAAACCAGCAAATTAAGATAGCAATTGTTTCTCATAAAATAAACTACATTGTGTGTCCCAGACAACGCGTATGTGGGAATAAATCTCAACCAGGCAGAGGCTTATTTAATTGATTAACTTTTAGATATGGTAAGTAACCACACTGGAGTCAATGTAATAAATAAAGCCAAACATATGCTTTGCCTTTGCGGGGCTGGAGTCTTAAAGCTGAAAAGGTATAAAAGAACTGCTTAGCTGGAAGCCAGCAAATTTGTAACCTTTCTCTCGTTTACTATGTACAAAAGAAAATACCGTGCATTATCAACAGCTTCATTTACCGTGAATTTAAATGCAGTTCCCAGAAAATAGCTCCCATTAGGATTTAATTAGAAGACTGCCACTTTTTCCAGCATTCTGTTCCTCATGAAGTTTTTGGGAGTTAAGGGTAGGGAACACATTTTATCTTGAACTGATGCAGGATTCATCCTCATACTGAGTTGTAAAAACTGTTCCCTGACATTTTAGCCTCAGATCCTTGTAAATGCTCATTTCAGCATAAAACTTCTATCCAAAACATTTGTCATAGATAGATCTAAAAGTAAAAAAGTTATTTTGTGTTCAAAAATTCTCCCATCCCACTTCCAGAAGTGGCTTGGATGTGGCTGGTGCCTGTGAGATACCAGGGACCGCAGACAGCAGGCAAAAGGTGCGAAGGCCAGCGCCTCCTCTTCAGCCAGATGGTGTGCAAGGCTGTCCACGGGTAAAAACCTGGCTTGTAATCCGACTTTGAAACTCGTGTGACCTCTCTGCCATGGAATATTAGGATCTAGACGTGGTGTTTCAAGGTCTTCAACTTTTTCATGGTTTTTACTCGCATGCTGAAAATAGGTGGCTTCCCAGAGCAATGGCTGTGACGTGTAGTAAGAGATGCCTACTCTTTCCCCTCACCCCCACTGACTGGTTTAGATCAGGGTTTCAGAGCCATGCTGATAAAGGTAATTTCAGCCAAATTTTAGGCTACATCCAGAGAAAAAAATGTGAAGGCCCTAATTTTTCTATTTGTGGGTTTACAGTGTGTTGCTTATTTTGGAACATCTCTGTTGGCAGCTTGGAGTTACTCTCTCATTACATACCATGCTGCAGTCATGATGACATCTTGTAGTGGAGTGCAAATAACATTTATTTTTCAGGCAAAATATAGACCTAGTGGTTTCTAAACGTTGTGCTGTTTCTTTTTTCAAGGATTTTTTTAAGATAATATTGAACCTATGTCAGGAGTAACGTTTTCCTGATGTATACAGTCCTGGCGGCAGGGTGGTGAGGCTGCCGTGCCTCAGCTGTGCTCAGGGTACCATAGGTTTTTTGCGGAGCCCGATGCATCCCTCCCAGTCCTCTCGTCGGTGATGTCTGGGCTGGAACTCTTGGGAGTGCTGGATCTGGCTACCTCTCTGCTACAGGCTCAAGTAAGCCATGACCTGATCCCTCAGCAGGGCAGCCATATGAGATGATTGCTGGCCCGTGGTAAGCACTGAGGTACGGTGGGGGTTTTTTGGGAGGGATGTGTTAGCTGGCCAGGTACCATGCTGAGAGTTTACCTGGCTGGATGGCAGCCCAGGCTGCGCAACCCCTCCTGCCCTGCCCCTGAGCAGCCAGCCGGGGCTGCCACGTGCAGGTATCTGGGGGATGGGCCATAGGCACAAATTGCTAAAATTGAGATGGTAGAAGCCTGAGAGTGCCTGGAAATTGGTACCCTACTCCAGCAAACGGAGATGTTAGCAGGTGACAGAAGTTCTCTTGCCAAATGCTGCTGTATTGTTCTCTCACTTTAAAATATTAGGGGAAGAAAAATTTATGCTTATTCCAGTACATAAAGGAAAATTCAACTAATCCAGACTTACATATTGCAAAATTTTTCACACAGTCAACTTATTTATTTACTTGTACAGAACATGTGTCACAAATCTGTTAAGTAAGAGCCCATCCAGGGTGTGTTTTCTTGTTTGAATGCTGAGCTTGGGCTCTGCTTTGAACAGTATAGTTTGAAAAACTCAGAAACAACCAGATGTATCAAATAATTATATCAATATTATTACAGCTTCTATATTATTTATGCATAAAATATATATGTATGTACATATATTTCATACATATATATGTTTAGACAGGTTATATATAATCAGTTTAGACCATATTCCAAACTGGTACAATATTGGTCTTGTTTCAATGAATGCTATGCAATATACACTAAGGATCTGGCTTTTTCAATATTAAACTACAAAAATATATGCTTGACTTCACACATTCAACAAACTCACTGCTGCACACAGAACATGAAATAAACTATGTGCAGCACCAGGCCTTAATTTGTTAAGTCAAAAGCTCGTTTGACTTAGTCCAGAGTGTTCCTTTGTGGAGCTTTCCCATTTTTCATTAAAGATGATGTTCTGTGCTATAAATGCAACCGCTCTAAAACCAAAGAAAAAAAGAAAGAAAAAAAAAAGGAGGAGGAGGAAACTAGAGTAAAAAATAAATAAATAAATAAAATTCCTCAGAATTAAAACCAGGATAATATTCTTATACAGGCTGTGAATGTTTTGGACTGGGGTGGGGGTGGGGGTGTGTGCGTGCGTGTGTGCGTGTGTGTGTGCGTGTGTGTGTATACACAAAAGAAACCACACAGACAACTAAACACTAGTCCAAAACATGCGTAGTCCTATGTCTGCCAGAAAGGAGTTTTGTTAATGTGTGAATTTGTGAACTGTTATACAATTAGACATTTTAAACTATTTTTTTATAAATATGGAGATGGTTCACTGTGGGTACTGAAGGGCGAAGGAAAACATCTACTCCTATCATCTCTGCATTTATTCTGATTCAGTGATTAAGATTTTCACACAGTCAAATTTGGAAAATGGTTGGAAAATGTAAAAAGCGCCGGTAGGAAAATTTTCAAGTGCAGAGACACACCTTGGGATGCACTTCTATGCCCGCAGTGCTTAGGTGCTAATAGTAATAAGCACAAGTTTGTTCTCTGAAAGGCTGCAGCATAGCCTGCCATGCATTTATACCTGCAAAAGCAGGTTTTTCCCCAACTTTTTCCATGTTTATAACTGAATTCTGCTAAGAACAAGATCTGTGCATGGAGAGAAGAGAAAGTGTTTAATGGGGAGGAGGAAGAGCTTGCGACAAAGGAGCACTATCAGCTAGAGGACAGACACTGCAGCTTTTGAGCGCATGATGTAAGACAGCGGGACAGAGAGCTGAAGGCCAACACATTTTCTTTCACTGGAAATCACACAGCGTAGGCAGCAATCCTTCCAGTCGCTTATAACTGTGCTTCCCTTGGACTGTAAACTTTCCCTGTGATCAGGACGGGCAGAAAACATGAAATCAGCTAATTAGCCTTTCAGCTGGAAGCGTTTTAATCTGCTGATAAAAATCAGCAATTGGGAAGGGCGGAAGGAAGCAGCTGTAATGCTTAATGATTTTTTTTGTGGGGTATATAATTAAATCTCAGTTGGGTTTTTCTTACTGGTAAAATATTATTTGGGGAATTCAATCAATGTGTTATACATCTTTCAAGGATTCTGGTGCTCTTTGTAAACTGCTTCCCTTACAAAGACGAATTACTGATCTATCACTCCAGGTTAGTTGGCCCCGTGCTCTTACGCGGCGCAGACAGACGAGGCATGTAATTTCATTCCTACTTGCTTTGCATACTTTTCCTTGGCCTGCTGGCAAAAGCCCTCTGGTGCCAGGTCTTGCATTCCAGCTGTTGTGCATTTATCTTACTATCGGACAAATACTTTATCATCCCATAACTTTTTTTGGAAGGGGGCTGCAGGGCAGACAATATTTGTGGGAAAATCTGTGGAGTCTGGCTGTGCCTTCTGATATGCTATGGGATGAAGTGGTTTGTCTCCCTGCTGTTTAGAAAGGTCACGTACAGACACGCATTGGGCTAAAGAACACAAAAACCACTTCGTTGAGCCCAGTTTCTGCACATCCCTGTTAGATGCAGCATCGGCATCCTACACTCAGGGATACAGATGCTCCTCACCTGACAATGCTTTTCTGTTTGCAATATGAACACGTTCCCTGTGCCGCTGCTGCTCACAACCGCACGTCTTTCACTGCAATTGCCTTCTGACAGCTACCTGCATTTCCCCATCCATTTCCCCCTTTTCCAGTGAAACCTGAAACCAGGTTAAACTTGCTCAGTGTCTGATTTCACTTCCAAATTGAAATTCAAAGCCAAAAGAAGGCCTAGGTCTTCCAAGGTTCACCAGCCTCTTGTCAACCCAGGACTCAGACACATATCAATGTAAGCCAATTTAGGGCAGTATGTGGAAATAATGTGATTCAAAGTCTCTCCTCATTGCTTTTATCCACACTTGCTTTTAAAAAATTTCATTTACTTTGTGTCTTTGTCTTTCCTCCTTTGTGTGTCGTCTGTCCGATAGGGTATATTGATTGTGTTATTGCACCAAAGGCTTGACACATCTTAGGTATAGCATAAATGCCCATTTTTTAATGGGTGGCATAATGATATAAGTTAAAATGTATGACAAACATTCACACAATTCATAACTGTGTCCAAGACAAACCTCTCACTGAATTGAGAAGTTTTGCTTGGGTGAACATAAACAGGTAGTCCAATTAGGCACAAAGTCTGCACACAGGGATTATTTTTGCTTATTTTAAAAAAATTAATTTATTTTTGTAAAAAGAAGGAATACCAGCGGTAGTTTACTTTGGATAATTCTGCTAAGCAGCTGGACTTTGAGGAGATTATGTAAGTTGAACTAATTGCCAAACTTCTGATGCTTGTTCCTTGCTAGCCATAATTTAATTCTATATTAAAGTTTCTGGCTTTCACCCCTAGTTCCACATGATCTGTGCTTTGTATAGGGCCAGGGATGGTGAGTAAACAGTAACTATGGTAATCCTGAAATTCCTCTGTTCCTATGCCAGCCGTTCGACCCATCCACCTCCTAGGTGAATATTAGAGCTGCCTTAAGGCTGTTCTAGCTTATACTAGCTTGACTCCCACAGGAATATTCGCACAGCTGGGAAGAAGACGACTGTCATTACTGCACAGGTTTTATTTATTGTTTCAGGGTAGTATTTATGCTGGCCATATTTCGCATTTATTTTGAAATCAAACGTTTTCATAAGTGGTAATTTCATAAAGAAACCAGACAGTTAAAAACATTGGAGCTACAAAACTTGTTAGAGCCCAGTATATTGAACGTATCCAATTCTATGCGTAAGCTGCATCAGTGATAGCAATGGGAAAGAAAAGTGGGGAAAGCACCCATGTGATAAGGCACCAGCTGTGAACAGTTCAGCGGACTACAAAAATGCTCCTACTGTTGCAACTGCTAGTGGAATGACCCGGGGGTTGAGAGAAAGTCACGGTAAGAAATCTGAACAAAAATGCAAACACAGACCCAGCCACAGAGGCATATTTTATCACTATTTAAGACTGTGACTTTTTTCAGCATATCAAAATGACTGTCCTATGCTGTTCCGGCAAGATCTACTGTGAAAGTTCAACATCGGATCAGCTTCAGAAGGTCCCGTCTGGTGCCTGTGGTGGGAGTAGAAGTATGAGAGCAGAGTTAAGCCACTGTATCAAATCTGAGGAAAGTTTTTGATAGGAGAAAATAACTGTATTGTTGATTCTCATTGCTATTCTTATAGAAACTAATGCTTCAGTCGCAGCTGGAGCTAGGCTTCTTTCTTTGCTCGGCCCTTGGGAGGGTTACAGGCAAGTCCTGAAGAAGCATGCTGACATCCATGGAGCAATTTAGCCTAATGAACTGAGGGGATGGACACGGTGGGGGCAGAACAACGGGCTGTGTTTGCGGTTCTCACTCCCCTCTGTGGTGCCCGGCTAGCCCCTCAGTCCTGCTCCACGTTATCTGTGTCGTCTTTAGCATTGAGCGAGGCTGTTGCCTTTCATTCGCACTCAGAGTTGTGAGTGTAGCCCCGGGGTTGCTTCCGCTCCCTCTCCCCATCCTTCCACCAGACCGTCTCTGTGAGGAAGGCAGGTGGGGCTCTGAGTGCACAGCTGAACTGATAGCTAATTAATAATGCTGGGACAAGTTAGATGGCAAATTTTTTTAATGTACTAACAATATTGTGGTCGCCTTTGAGATCCATGGAAAGAGAGATTAAGGTGTTGCCGTTACTCCTGAGAGTGTGTGTGGAGTTAGGGATGGAGATTTAGTTATGGACAACTTGCCAGTTGCTGCCTGTGGTGGGAGATTGGTTCTCCCTTCCCCAGGTAGATAACCAAAAACTCCAGCATGAGAGCAACGACACACTGACACGGAGCACACAGCAAAGAGCAGCACACCATGTCTCTTCAGCGCAAACTCATGAAATCTGCTGGCTCCTCCTTGAGCATCTGAATGGAGACACCAAGGCTGGTGGACATGGGCAGCCTGCATCTGACAGTGGGGCAGCCATCAGCCTCGCCGAGAGCTGCACGTCTGCTCTGGGCCTCTGAAGCTCTCACAGATGAGGAGGCACAACGATGAGAAGGCAGCAGGGTCTTCCTTCAGTCCATTCCCATCTGCTGTGGTGGTGACACAGGACCTTATCAGTTAATTGACCTGCTCATTGTTTTTAGCACAAGGACCTCCTGTACATCTTCAGATTTACAGCTCTTCAGAGACAGTCTCCTGCTTTCACAAAGCGAGAAGCACCTGGACCAAATTTCATTGCTAAGCAGCCTTTACAGCCCCCCAGCACAATTCCTCCAACACATCCTGCCAAAGGGAAATCTGAAACTGAGCCTCCAATCCCATCCATCCTGCGGCTGACTGATCCCTTAAAGGATACAGTGACCTCCCTTTTGCCTTGGTAAAAGCTCATTTTCCACTTGGTAGCCTCGGACTCTTACCTCTCTTATCTCCACCCCTTCTCTGAAACCATGAAATATCAGGCTCTGGTGCCCTCAGACATGAAGGACACAAACTTCCATGCTAAAGAAAAGACGGCCCAGCCCTCGGTTCTGCCAACAGTTTTTGCAACTGCATTCAAGCTGACCTCTGCTGAGGTCAGACACTGAGAGCGGCACCAACACCTCAGGTATGGCAGCTGGTGACCAAAACAAGCCATTCTGGGTACCGCAGCTGGGACTCATTAGTCTCCCACTGTGATAAGCACTGCAAGGCAAATGGAAAAGTCCTCAAAGCCAGGCACGCCACAGAGAGGAGCCAAAAACTTCGCAGTGACCTCACTCTTCCCCCGGGACTGAGGTGGAGCCACACAGGTTTCCCTGCCAAGGCAGCCAGCAGCATGAGCAGAGCACCAGGAGTCCTTCCTAAACTGGTGCAGCTCCTAGAAAAAGCCCTTCTCTTCGTGTAACTCAGGCATTGATCTTTCCATCACCATGACGACACCTCTCTGATGAGGCCCATCATTTGTGCTCCTTGCCTGACCTACGCATCTCTCCTGTAGGCTCTCACCTCCACTGGACTTTTGACACTGGTTTTGCCCAGCCAGCATGCTGGGACTCTTCAGGTGTGTCATCACCATGTCCCTGCCGGAGGTTTTGGGACCTGCTATGCAGACAGCAAGGACTGGGTTTCAGCCACTGAATACAAAGAAAGAGTTGTTCTTCCCCAGAGAGTCTCTGGCCAAACTCCTCATGCCAAAATAACAATGGGGTTATCTACATGTTAAGCAACGCCAGCATCATGTCTTGTCACCTAGGGTCTCCTTGCTATAACTGGATGTAGCAGAAATCTCAGCATGGGTACAAGACAGCTTAAAGGGCTAATGATTAGGATGTCCTATGCAGATACGCAGGGCTGTGGGATAAGATTTTCACCATCCCAAAGAAATTCCATATTCTGCAAAAAATCCTGTCAGCTCCTCATCCTGCCTCTTCTACAAAGAGTGGGTTATTAGAATTTGAAACTTTGTTTCAAAGGACACTTGCGAGAAATCAAAAAAAGATCCTGGGGGCCCCATCTGTGATTTGACTATTTTCCCCTTAGCTTGATTTGAAATCATTCATTCCACAGAAAATAACATTTGGGAAAAATGGCAGTAAAGGACAGAGTACCAAACTTCCCCCTCTGTCTGATAAGTTACATTCATTGCTTCATTACAGCTTGCCTTTATTTTCTATTCACCCTGTATTATTCACTAGAAACTTGTTTGCCATTAATTATTAACTAGACCATTAAAAGGTCACACTAGATCTACAGCAATAATCCTTGCAGTGGATCATATAGCATGTCCCCACCTGCTCCAGTGGATCAGGTACCTCGCCTCTGAGTTTCGCCGCAGGCTCCATCAGAGCACCAGTGCCTTTGCCTGGCTGCGTCAGCCTTGTGCCCATCTCCTGTGCCTGCAGTGAGCAAATCTGTGTGAAGCACCAGCAGGCAGGTGAAAGACCAGGTTCAACAGAAGAGCAGTGCAATCGCTGACTTACCTGCTGGAAACCCCTTACTCTTGCATCCAGGAAAGCTGTTTCTTACCAGTCATCTTTTATGTCATCTGTGCTAGCAGGCGCTCAAAAAAGAAAGATTGCTTATTTGCCCTGTAACCTCAGTGGTTCTTTGAGCTATTGTAGCCACCGGGGATCTCCCTTCTCTGTTTTATCTCATGATTTACCTGTTGCCTGCATTTTTCAGAGCCCTCAAAAAGCTGGGTAAGGCACCCAGAGGACCATGAATGATGGCAGGACCCCTCGAGAGACAATATGTGCAGTCCTGGAAGATCCTGCTGGCAAAATCCTCTGTTCTCAAACTAATGCGAAAGCCAGCCCGCAGGAACTGCAGTAAGGAACTGTGTGGTTCACAGTTACGCTAATAAATAGGAATTCATCTCAGTAGCTGATGACAGTAGGTAATAGGACTCCCTGAAACAACAAACAGCTTGAATTCAAACTACTTATTTATCAACAGATTGGTGAATTTTTTTACTAATGATCTAAATGACTCCATCTCATATTTTGGCCCAGATATGTCAGTAAGGTGTCCCTGCTTCACATTTATGCGTGCGGTGGATTTGCTTTTCATGCACCTGCTCTTACTGTTACTTTTCACTGATGAACAGAGGCAAAGCTTTTCTCTTCTGAACAGTTATTGAATTACATTTATTTTCTCAAGCTTTTTACTTGTCTCCCTGGAAAAGAGCTCAGGTTCACAGGCTTAATGCCCGAGGGATCCAGAGAGCCCCATTTCCTACGCGTTTCAGCGCTCCAGGTAACAAAAGTCGTCTCTCTCTGGTCTCTGAAGTGGAAAAGCTAACTGGTCCCTTCAGAAAGAAACCCCCCTTTTGTTCCTACTTTATTACTTATGACTAATGACGTTATGAAAGGTTTGCTGTTGTGTGTCTGTTCTTGCTGCTGCTGCTGGGGTGTATCACAGTGTGCGTGCATGGGCTTTTTGCTGCGCTCCCAAGCCAACGTGCTCTTCACAGCATCGCTTTGGGCTGCACAGCACATGCCACGTTTCAGGCAAAATCCTCATTACTTTGATGAGGCTGTGTGTCCTCAGTACTCCAGATGGCTCTTTCCTGCTCACGGAGGATTACCCCGACAACCTCAAGGGTGGGTTTTACGAAGCAAAGGGTGTAGCTATCAATTCTGCATCTGCCTAGGGCAAGAGTTATCTCCAATTCACCGCTGTCTGGAATTGCTTGTTATTAATTCCTGTAAATTGTCTTATTTGTCTGAGGGCTGCCCAGATGAACAGCAGACGCTTGAGAACTCTAAATGGGAGTCAGCCACAGAGTTCAGAGATTAATCTGTCCCTTTGGGGTGCTGAGCAGCCAGCAATCCAAACAGCTTGTTGTAAGAGGCTTAACAATGCAGAACAGCTGATTTCAGATTCATCCATTGAAAACATACATTCATGTTGTTGGATGTTGGAATAATGCTAAATCACTTTAATCTAAACCACATTTGAATACGACTCCTACAGTTTAAAGGGCACTGAATTAATCTTGTGAGTAACGGAGTTGCCTTGTAAAATGCGTTTGTGTGATGTTGTAAGAAAATTATAAGAAACTTCACTGCAAAGGGGCAGCTTTTTGAACTTGTAAACCCTCACTGTTTAGAAATATATAGCTGTCTGAACACGAGACTAAACGCAGCAGATTTGAACAAACTGTTCCTCTGCTTTCCCATATTTTAATGTGCTCATCAGTGAATATTTATGTACGAAGCCTGCAGTAAGCGCAGTCGTCATTTCTCAGCTGTCTCCAATTGGCAGATCGATGAAAAATTTGGTGTGCTCCCACTCAATTGAAAAAAGTAACTAATAGGCTGCTAGGTCATTTTCTCTCAATGTTAATCCATCATTATCACCTGAAGTGCATTACTTTGAAGACTGAAGAAGGTCCATATTTCAATTTAAATGATGCCTAACAGGTATAAGCTTGACATTTTCAGTTCCCACTAAGGCTTAAAGAGCTGACAACATTTTATTTTGCTGAGAATATATCTTTTCCTCCTCAAGGATTTCTATACAGAGACCTAGCAGTAGGCATGCCTTTATGCTAACCAGAGACGAGTTTAGTTAGTTGTTCAGAAATGCCTTCCTTTTCTAGGGCTTTAAATTATAGTTGTGTTTGAAAGAAGTTTTTTTTTTCCTTTTTTTGCTGTTAATTCATGGTTTGTTTGTTTTTTTTTTTCCCCTGCTTGTAGCCAAAGTCTTCATGATCTTGGAAAAGAAGGATGATGCTGGCAGATAAGGTACCTGCTTTGTTTGGGAAGGAAATGCAGGTATCTGTTTTTGCAGCAGCCAGATGAGCTTCAGCTTGGATCTGTCATCTAGCAGTGGTAAGGGAAGGCACATTTGGGGTGGAATGGCTCTATGGAAATCCTTTTGGAGATATAGCATGGGTTCTTCAAACTTGCTGTGGACCAAGTCCTACTCTGTGTGGACATCAGGACTGCCCACAGACAGAAGGACAGGGATGTTGCTGGTACTCTACACCCAGAAGGCGTTTGGAGAAGGATCTCATTTTACCAGAGTATGTTCAGCCCTTCCTCGCCTTTCCCCCAGGGCACACGTATGCACAAATGCATGCCAGGCGTAATACAGTTGCCAAAGGTTGAGAATGTCAGGTTCAGTCAGGTCTCAGGAACCCGCAGATGTTTCAAATCAAAATGTTACCTTAATAGGAATAATGAGGTGTTTGAGAGAGTATTTTGGTCTGTGCCATTTGAATGGGAAAAATTATCTTTTCTCTGCTCTGGGCATTCTGTTCATCTGAGCATCTTCAGCTCAAGCCCCTTCCCATAAGTTATCCAGAGAAGAAAGCTGGTGATTTTTCTCTGCAAAAACAATGGGTATAATTTACTACCTTAAAAATGTCCAGACACACAGCAAGGTATTCTGAACAAATGTTGAGCAGTCTATTTCCAGTGCTGCTGGGCTGGGCTGCAGGCACTGGTCATGGCACGTACTCCACAGCGCCAGGCAGCAGGTGCAGAGCCGCCCGTGGTAGGAGGAAATGTGGGGAAATGTACTCCCAGGCTACTTTACTTCACCTTGGGCACAGCAAAAGCATATCTTGCAGCAACCAGATGGACTCCAGTCTGGATCTGTCACGTAGGGAAGATGGTAGCTCCTTTTCAGAGAAAGGAAGGAGCTGCAGCTGTTAGAGACCTGCTGCCTAAAAGGTCATGGGAGAAGATGGAAAGCATTTTTACACAGCATCCCGCTCTTCCTGGGAGAGTCCTTGGAGCCTGGGCCACAGCTTTTTCTGGATGTAATTCACTCTCTGTTTAACTTTGAGGATTTTTTCCTCCTCACTCTACCATTCCTTAGAGAATATATCTCATGCTGAGCGGTTTTGCATACTTAATTATTAACTACACATAATTTCAAAAAAGTGCTTTGAAATAATTTCCTTTTGTTTCTTTTATGGAAAAAAAAAAAAGGAAAAAAAAAACTTTCCTCCCAATTATAGTGTTTCTTTTACTAACATATTTTGCATGAGATTGTTGTTTTATGGGAAATTACACAGCTCATTAACTTCTGGAGTAATTGGTATCCAACAGTGTAATCAAATTACAGGCTATAAATAAAAAGAGTTTTAAGGTACGAATCTTCATTGAGTCTGTCTCCCAAAACATCCAATTTTTGGATGCGTCTTGCCAGCTCAGCAAAATCTAATTTACCTGCTTTGCTTGAAATGTTTACCCATCAAAGCGACCTATTCCTATGGGTAGCAGAATATTAAATGTTTTAAACATACTGTATTAATATCATATGAACACACTGACGTCTTAAAGATTATTCTCAAAAGGGACTAATAAAGACACACACAACAATAACATTTATAAATAGAAACGCTGAAAGGAGACAGGAGATTGAGCAAGAATACCAGTTTTTGAACCTGGAAATTTGTACAACATTTTAGAAGTTACTGATGTATATTTTCCTGTCTTCCATGAGCTGTAAAACATCACTAATCCCATTCTATTTTTTCTACCCATCTAGATTTATACTGCATTCCTCAGTGTGGTAGCTTAGCCTTATTATCTCAAAGCATTATATCTATTCAGATATATCATCATTGGGTGATAGGTGGCCTATAAAAATAAATTCACTGAGATGAATTTGTAGCTACATATTTAATGGTCTGATCTGTATGAAATATTATGAATTTATTTCCACTGCCTGTGCTGGTGGTGCACATCAGCTAAAGAGCTGACAGTAAGTACTTAAGACCATTTAAACGTATATACGGGGGGGAGAGAGAGAGACATATAAATATATATACACATTGCAGGACATAAATATGTACAAATTCAGATGATGACCTTTGCAGAAAACTGTTTCAGAGGATGCCGTGGGCTCCTCAGAGGATGAAGCAGAGGGCCTAGTAAAAGGGGTCAAGCTTAGGCTTGAAAATCAGTATTTTGTATACAAGGAAAACCATGAGTTAATCATATGTATGTGTATGTATAAAAACATATGCACGTATATCTTTAGATCAAAATATATCTTTCCTTCCTTGCACTGAAGGCAGAAGACCCAGCCAGGCAGGTAACATTGGCCAGACTTGTATTAATGCCCCGAGTGTCTGCCAAGTGAAAATCTGCCACGTCTCCAAGGGTGTAAACTGGGTGCTTTAATTTTTGCTTCCCTCAGCCTCCTTGCCAGAAAGGACACACTGCTCAGAGTCCCTCTTTTGTGGTGTTAGAGCTGAGACCCTCTGAGGGAGCATCCACAGATATATCATTTCTATTCTTCCCACATGTTTTAAAATCCACACTCCAAACCCTCGTGCATTGCTCATTTCTGTCCGTCATTCACAACCGAGTGAAACGAAGGACTATGAATAACGATAATGTAAAAAGCAGCAGGCAAATGTAATCTACAGCAATGCTGGGTGGGGAGCAGCATCCTTGACTGGACTTGGCTTGTGTTTATATGGGCTGCTATTAATAATAAACAAGAGTCTCTATTCCTTTGCCATATGATAAGCATCATGTTCAGTATAGAGTTCCAAGGTTTGGATCTGTCATTGAAACCTCTGAAACAATACATACGTGACCAGATCTGAACCATCTGAACTGTTAGAAATACAACTGTTCTGCAAAGTCCACTACGGAGCCAAGTGCTGCTGCCGTGAAAGCAGCATTTACAGGCTCTCCAGAGGAAAAAGGTCACACTGGGCCAGGGTGGTTTTCAGTACGCAGCTTTCCTTTGGTGATATTGTTAGACGTGCAGCATATTTAAACAGGGTTTATGGCAACTGGCAAATCAACTACCTCGAAATGATATGTATAACAAGGGAACTAAGGAAAGACTAAAAATATAATCCCTAATCTAAAGCATCTGACATGTTTTCTGGACAGTAGTTTGTTATTACCCAGATGTATGCTCACAGAGCTGTCTATGCAAATCAAAAACATCCATCATACTGAAACGAGTCTAATTATGAAAGTTTTGCTTTTCTAGCCAAGGTTTAATTTCAGTTATTGCTGATTTCACACTACTTAGTCTCTCCTTTTAAATTACATTCTGCTCTACGTCCATCATGCTAAAGCTGTTGGGATCATGAATGCAAAAGAACACAAAGCTGATTCCGACAGATGGAGATGAAAATCTTCAAACTCCTATGTTTCTAATGGAATGTATTCCTTAATCATTTCGATATTTGTGAACTTATTAAAACAACGAGCATTAGTGAGTATGAATATGGCGGTGCATACATTGTCAGATCCTGAGGACACTTGAGACCTACCACCACCTCAGCCCACAGCGCAGCTTGGACAGACTGCTTCTATAAGCCTTAGCATCTCTTTTGGCAATGCCAAAACACCGACCCTCCTGAGGTGAGCACTGGGATTTAGGAACCCAGGCACAAAAGCCCACCAACCTAGAAGAAGCCAATGTCAAGATTATCTTTACACACGATAATTTCTTGTTTGTGCTAGTATGTTGCCCCGGACAGGGGTCTCAGCTGGCCATGCCTGTGCTGCTAAGAGGTTTGGGGTCAAACTCCTGCCCCGCAGGAGCATGGTGCACACCAGCTCGGATCCCCACGGCTCAGAGCTGCCTTCTGCAGCCGGGCTGCCTGGGCGAACACCAGCTGGAGCTTCCCAGAGCACCAGAGAAAAGCCAGCAGTGAGGCAGTGCAGGCAAGCCAGGAGCAGAGCTGAGCTGAGCTTGGTCCCCAGCCCCTTTCCCCAAACAATGCAGGCACCCTCCGATGTGCCTGTGCCAAACAGGGCACGGGGCACAGGGCAAGGCTGTCCTTCCCCAGCCACCCCGATGCTTTGCTCCTGCGTGGGAAGACATCTGCATATGTTAGAAAGCTTCACCACAGCCTAAACTAGTCCCCAAAGGCTACCCCTGGTTTAAAACTCCGAAGCAGTGTCATGCTGGATTTCTAGAACATGTGAGTAGTAAAAGTAGATAATTCCAGGCTGTTTACTTAAAATTTTTCAGTTGCGTAGTTAATATTGATACAACACATATTTAGCTGTGGCCCTGCTCATCTGATACCTTTAAAGGATTGAATTAATCCGCAGAAAACCTTAAAGACTGTTGTGCTTGGCTGAAATCTGTATTCCTGTGATAGAAAAGAGCCTTAATGGTACCTTCATCCTTTAAACAAATGATAATTACAACATCAACATTCTTTTTAAAACAGCTATATCACTTCCATATCCACTTTTTTTGAATTTAAGATGCTGCTGAAGACTCCCTCTGGAAATTCTAGGTTAAAAAAACCCTTGCCAGAAAGTTAAGAATATGATAAAAGGAGCTTTAAGCAGCTCTGTTGTGCTTGCAAGCAATTATTTGCAGGGCCGGTTTGGTGAGGGATGTTAGGGCCCAGGATCCCGACCTGGCCAGCACTGGAGTGCCCGTCCCTACAGCAACTGCACAGAGCAAGTGTATTGCCTGCGAGGGGGGATAACCTCAGCACGGAGGTGACAGTGGCCACGGCACCCTGTAAAAAGAGAAGAATGAAATATCATTTGCTTGTTCCCCTCCCAAGTCTGGGAGGTCTTACTCGAGATGTCCAAGCTTTGGCAAAGAACTCATCGAAGGCCATTTTTTTAATGTGAATAAACTGTGTAAAGAGACAGAATAATCTTTTTATATATATATATATACACCAGATAATATTATTATGAGAAAAAACATGCAGGTTTTCAGATTCTCTTCAGAATTATGTTGTTGATGAGTTTTTCTAAATTTTTTTGCAAGGGTGACCTACTAGGGGCACACCTCTTCTCAGGTGACCCTCATCATTACTGTCTGCCAGGAGCTTGCTATCTTTAGTGCTGTAGAGGAAATAGGAAGCAGCTGTAATTAACAGATATGAACTTATACACTCACTGCAGAGTCCTCAAGGAGCTGGGATTTACTAGTGGTTAAAGATGAGTGGTCACGCCCTGATTAGTTAGTGTAAGTATTTGCAGCGATGCCTGATTTGTCACTTTTCTGACCTTGAGGAACTGAGCTGTTGACAGTAAGAGTTTACGTAAATTAATTTTTTTGCTTCTTAAATTTCATGATAACGAAGGGTCTTAATTATAACTACTACTTTTCTAAAAGTATAGCCTTGCATAAACTGGAAGATGCCTCTGAACCTTTGTGGGTACCTTTGACTCTATTGGTGGTCCTCACCTGGAGTTTAAGAAATATGGAGGGGTAAAGGATTAAGCAATGGAGTTATGTGAAGTTCTCTTAATAACTGCTGACCTTGCAGTTCAGTATATGACATTTCTGACAATAAAGGGTAAGCTGGTACATATGGAGTGATGCAGGAAACCACAGAATCTATAACTATAGACAACTTTCTTTTTTCTGAGTACCTGGGGGAATGTATTTACTGGGTGCTGATACAGGGAAGTGCTGGATAGTCCACAATATAAAGCAGTAAAGTTTCTATCTTAATTTTTCAGTCAGCCCTAAAAAATTCAAACTTAGCTTATTATTTCTAAGTGTTTCTCTAGCAGTAACCATTCTGCCTGTGAGGTTCCATATTTGCTAAAGCTTTTTTTTCTTTTTTTTTCCTCCTGTTTTTATTTAATATTCAAAGAAATAAGCTTATTTTAACAGTGCATTTTATTCTTCATTTTGTGAAAATGTAACTAAAGTAGAATGGACACAGATTTCCATTCTCAAAAGCTACCCAGAGCATTTCTTTCACACAGCACAGCAATTTGAGGCATAATCTTGGTTTTGTAATGAAAATATGGTTACTGCCCCAAGCAGGGTTGAATGGTGCAGCTATCCTGATAGGCTTCAGGGTAAAGTGGATTCTTAACATTCATTCCAATCAATTCCTAAGAATAGCGAAACAGAGCTTAAGGTAGCTTTAAAATAGCATGAAGTGTCATTTCTGCTGTGAAACCTTCTTCTGAATGAGAACCTTTTTCCTTCAGGACAGTAAGGGGAAGGCTTCAGCCTACTTTCCGCTCAGACTCCTTATTTGTAACTTAACTATTTTAATTAACTTTTAATTTTATTTTATTTTCTCCTTTTGTTTAGAGCTAGCCACTGTAACTTAATGTAGTATGGGTTTATTACTACTACTAAACTTCCTCTGCCCTATAATAACTGGACAGGTGGTTAGCCACCATTTTATGAGCAGTTAAACCATTTAGCACATCACCACTAGTTTTGCATTAGCACCAACCCTGGGATTCATTACATGGTTCAGCAGTACAAAAACCTAATGCATTATGCCCCAGCAGGGTTCACCTCAGGCTGCATTTTGCCTGATTTTTACTCTTGGTATGGATGCAAAAAGTCAATAGTCTTGCAAGAGGCAGGGTTACACTAGACAGCTCATCTCTGGACCATCTCTGTACACTTGCAATGAATCCAGTTAGTGAAAAGTGCTGAACTGACACCAAACCAGAGTCCTCCATCCACTCCACGAGGGTGCAGATGCAGCCTGGGTGTCTGATGTGCAGCCCTTGCTGGGAGGGTGTTTCCCATCCCAGACTGGTTTAGGGGAGGAGGGGGAAAAAACAAAACAAAAGACAAGAAAATATTCACGTTCTCTTAATCATTTGCCCCCCCACACGCCAATGAAGCTTCCAGCAGTTACTGCTAACCTCTGAGATGGTGTTTGTCATGTAGATATGCAGCCATTAGAAATATGAGAACCATCTGGTTCCTTTCTCCTCAGAGAGCAAACAGCTATCTGCCAAGGTGGGCTGAAGTCAGATGGATTATTTCAAGATAAAAGGCTTGTTTTCTTTCTGTAGTTTCTCTCAGCCACCCGAAATAACTGCATCTATTTATTTTTTCCCTGCCGTTACTAAGTAGAGGTATATGAGGGTCCCCCTTTTAGCCCTCTTTTCTATCCATTTGCCCTTTGCGCCCCCTCCGTTCTCTCTCACCATTTCCATTTAATTCCAGCTCAGTTCAGTATTTTCCTCTGAGTAAAGCAGTGAGACAGCTGCATAGTCAAATCTATAGTAAAGATTAACCTTGATCTGTGAACTGAATTTTAAAGAATATTTCATATATTTCTTTAAGAATGGCTGAGATTTTCAAAGAGAGTGCTGTATCACGAAGGAGGAAAAAAAAAGGCATCATTTTGAAAGACTGCTGTTTTCTCATAGACTTCTACCCCACATAAAGAGGAGTTTTCTAAGAGATGAGACAACTGTTCAGGACAGTCCAGTTTTTAAAGAAGATGGTTATGGATAATCATATACGCAAAAGTTGTCTGACAAATCAGTTTGACTTAATTTTTTCCAATGGGAAGTTTTGAAACTCGCAGCATCCCCTTTGGGATGTCGGGGCTGAACTCACCTCTCCTGAGGCTCCTTCAGCCCCTGCTGCTGTGCTCCTCCTTCCCCTGGCAGCCCAATTTTGGGAGATGCTTGGCCAAGGGTGCAGGGAGGGCTGTGAGACAGCAGCAGCACCCCACTCTTCGGGGAAACTGCAAACTGCGCGATGCCAAACTTCCAAGAAATTTGCAAAAAAGAGAATTCTTTCTGGCAAGCAGAGAAAAAACAGTTTACAAGTTGGAAATATATGTATTGATGTTTGATTTCTTGCTGCTCAAACATACTTCGGGGCTTCATTTAGCCTGAACTCAACTGCTGGTTGTTTATATAGGCTACTGGCTGTTTACATTAGGTCAATACACAGGATGGGCTGTTTATACCAGACCAGCAACAAATTCCACAGCACGGTCTGTGTCTACCACTGCTGCTCTTTTATATCTGCAGAGCTGGAAAGAAATAAAAAATCAGCTCTGGAAATAAACAAGCAACAAACCCTCCTATGTATGGAGTATTCCCTCTTGCCTGAGAAGTGACCAGCACCATAACTTTTTAATGGTTTGTTCAAAAATATACAGCATGGGGAATTAGCCCAGCAAAACATGAACGGCAAATGATGGGAAAGAGCTGAGAAGAAAGTGAATGGTCCAAGTTGATGTTTGTCTCCATCTACAGGGGACACAGAAGACCCATTTGTAACCACTTCTTGGTCTCTATTTCAGCTGCAAACACAGGTTTGCAGTGTCCTTAGCTCATGGTGTAGCTGGTTCTAGCTACACAAATGCAAAGACTCCTATGTTTAATTTAATTCAAGTGTTTCTCTTCTAAATGATTTCATGGGTTGCTCTGACAGAGCTATGTACAGAGCTTGGGTCTCCCGCCCTGGATGAGCTATGCTATTTGTATCCTTCACAACATTGATAAACATTTGCAATGCTACTAAAAAGCTTCTTGGCCACAGATCAGTGGGTTCCTGTAAGGCTGTGGGAGAAGGTGGGTCTCTGTCCTGTTGATATTATTGCAGTAATATTATTATTGATATGATATTATCTGCCCCCTGCTGATCTGAGCTGCCAGGGTCTGTCCCTATGGGATTCATCCCAAAATTAAGGATGTCTTGGGCCCCAGGTCCCCACCAACCACCATGGAGTTCCTCCTCTGCTCCTGCACTTTCCCAGGAAGGGTGCTGCCAGTTGGCGGGAAGACAAGGGAAAAAGCCCATCTTTTAACTTGCTTATCTTGCTGGTCCCAGAAAACCCGTCAAGGCGCCGGCTGTCTTGATGCTGTTGGGGACCTTAGCCCTGTGCTGGGTGAACGTGGATCCCAGGAGATCAGAAATATCTCATTATTTCTGGAAAATGCAAGCTTAATGCCTACACCTTCAGATCTATATGTTTTTTTACACACCTCAGCGGTTTTGTTTGCATTTGACATTTAACTCCAAATGCATTTTGACTTTCTTTCGATTCTGGGTCTGCAGCTGCCTGTGTGCTTTCCCAGCTGTGACCCTAGGGAGGAGTGCAATGAGAAAGGGCATAAGGTTGAGCAATACCCGTCCAAAAGGGGATTATTTCACCTACTGCTAGTCAGCTAAGCAAGCTGAAGCTAGTCGGCTCTGCGCCCTTAACAGCTGATGAAGAGGCATCTCCCAAGGGTGATTCTTCCAACTAGACACAGAAATGGGCAAAAAGCATCTGAGCAGTGTCTCATCCCACCTCATCTACGGACTATTGATTACAGAGGAAGCCTAGATGAGTAGCTTGCATTAGATATCCAACTTCTCAGTGACTAAGGCGAAGGCAGAGGAATCCCATCCCACCTCTCCCAGTCCTTTGCGACTGCCCATGTGCCTGCATGCACCAGCCTCGCTGGGCCTACCTAGTAAGGTAGTAGCAAATGAGCTTCGTGAGGATGCATGCAGAATTTGCAAGTCTTTCTTGCTAATAAGCCCCATCAACTACTTCATGTGCCCAATCCTGCCACCACAGGAGGGTCATCTGGAAACTCCCCAGCCAAGCTCCCATGTCTGACAGACCTAATTCCCCTGCGTCTCCTGTCTTTTTTTTTTTTTTTACTTTCAGATGTGCGTTTCTATACCTGCATCATGGAGGATCAAACATGAGTTATAATGTTAATGGTAGATTTTATTAATAAATAAATTGTTCCAGGAGGTTGCAACTGGTTTAGCACAGCGTACTATTTCCATCAGGAACTGGAAGCCTCTTGGGGCTCCCCATGCTTGCCCTCAAGCTGAGAGGTGATTTAATGAACTGCCTCCTCTAAGGGTTGGCTTACACTTAATTCTGAACAAGAAATTACTGCCATGCTAGTTTTTCTGTTTTCCCTGCAATAATATCATTGCAGTGAATTTAATACAGTATCAAGGTTTTGACCAGGTTTTATGTTTCAAGTGAGCCTTTCCCCAACACCCCGTTGTTACAGCGCCGGGTCACAAGGCACCTCATTTGGCAGGTCTCTCCAAGTGCAGTATTTTTTTCTTTATCTGCTCTTCCTGTGGCCATTGCTAATAGCCTGAGAACTCACCATCTCGTGTCTTTGAAATCTTCCAGTTAAATGATAAAAGAAAATTGTTCATGAAATAGGCGATGTTGGACACATTCCTGACAGTTGCACAAGAAGAAACTGAAGCTCGCGAATAAACAGAAGCTCTTAAATTTTGGCAGCATTCAGTAAACTGTCTCCCATTAATAAATAACTGACATAATTTTCAACTTTTTACTCCTTTGCAGATGCCTCTCACTTGGCAGCTGGCCTCATCCCAGCCAAGACAGGAGTAAAAACTCCCAATGATTTCAGCTGGCCGAAGAGTCAGGAGGCTGTGGCTGGATAGCTGGATGCTGCAGCGCTTCAGGGGGAGCAGGGACCAGCGGCCACTCAGAGAAGCCTCCGTGAGTGAAAAGGTTCAATCTGATCTTCTTTAGAAAGCTTTTCTCTGCTTTTTAATCTCAGGCACGGATGCACTCTGTGGGAATCTGCTTCCAGCGCTGCTTCGCAGACTCCCTTTGCTCGTATTTCATGCTAAGGAGAGCAAGCTGTGTGGTACGTGGCAGCTGTACGGGTCAGGTTTGGGGAGGTGAAGAGTGTGCATCTAGGCAAATCGATATTTGCCAGAGGGGATAAGGCAGCCGTACCTTTCTTTCTCTCTCCCCTAAATCAGCCCCCCTCAGCCCAAGCACAGGCAGGCCCACACATTGGGAAGTGATGCTGGTGTGCAGCTGCCAGTGCTGCGTTTGCACTGGGGCTGCATCCATTTCTCAGCTCCTGCTGACTTCAAGGGGGGGAGAAATGTGCCCCTTGCAGCTTATATAGCTGGTGTGGAGCGGCACAGGCACACCTGAAAAGGAAGAATAGAAATCCCACTCCAATATTTAAGCCTTAAGCTGCAGCCCTGGTGACCTGCTGTTCGTGGTATTTTTTGTTCCAGTGGCTGAAGGCAGGTAGGAGCAGCACACAGGCTTCATGAGGGTGCCTGCTTTTTTCTGAAACTCAGAGCCCATCCCAGCAATGTGGTGCTTACTGGTATCAACCTCAGGTGATCTCTTCTGCGCTGTGCAGGACTGGGCCTGCAGCTCACCCGCTGGCCTGTTGGTTCAGTGTAAATTTGGAGCAACTCAGGATTTGAAGCACTATAAGCTGAAGCAGAAATTTGCCCCGAGCAAATGCGCTACTGTTTGATAGGGCTCTGCGCCTGCTTGTTTAATGTGACAACTGCACCGCTTTTCTAACAACAACTTTAAATGCCATTCATCAATAAATCCATTGGGCTGCTTGGCTTGTATTACGTGCCACTGATTAACTACCATTAAATTAGCAGTTAGTGTAATCAGATATAAACATTCCTTTGTGGCTAAGCTGTTAAACATTTTTTTCCTTTTTACAATTGCGTGTAACACATGTCGGCACGAGACAGGCTCAGTAATTTCACATTACTGCAGCTAAATTATGTTTGTGGGCTCCAGAAACGCTTCTGGTGCTACCAGGCTCGTAAACACCTACCTGGCAGGGAAAAGCTACAACTTCTGCCCCAGAGCGTTCAGGATTTAACAGGATTTGGTGTAGTACAGTGAGTGAATTTATTACATAAATATGTGCATGGGCTGTGGACAAGCGATTGATAGGAGGAGTTCAGAGTTTGATTTGCTGCCATTCGTTGCTGATTTTCACCCTGGGTCACGTTATTAATTGATGTAAGTCAGCACCCAACTCGTTACAAGGGGACATGAAAGAAAGGTAGGTGTTTGCGGTGTAAAAGGAGAGCGATGTGACTCTGTGTGGCTTTGAGCTCCGGGAACTCCAGACCGTCGTCATCAAAAGTGGATTTTGATTTTTCAAAAGGAGACATTTCATAGGTATTGATTTGTAGAGTAGAATTAACTACTGTAGAGTAGAAATAACTACTGTATCTTTATTTTATACATAGCTCTGCGTCCTCTTCATTGTTAGGCATTTTTTTAACTCTTTTAAAGACAGAAACAAAATACACAGCTGCAGCAATACTCAGAAGCCATTTTCTTATATGCCTGTGCAATACAGCACACAATGAAATTATTACTTGAAGTTGCTATCTCAGTGCCAACATTAAATCACAAAAAAATAACAACCGACAAAAATGTTCCCATCACAGCCTTCCATTCCCTCATAATGCAAGAAAATAACTAGAACTTGCAGCACACCCAGAAGATGGATAAACTTATCTTTAGTCAAAAAAAGGCTATGGAAGAGAATTTTTTAAATGTTGGGGTGATGTTTTGGGGTTTTTTTGGTCTCTGTTAAATCTGATGATGTTTTTATCGTGTAGATGTCATTGTATTGGCTGTTAGATGCTTGTATGCTTTAGATTATAGTTGCACATAATTACAGGTGAAAATTTGCACCAACAGATATTGGTGTAAATAACTTGTGAGCTAGAAGTTGGACTACTAGATTTGCTGTTTTACAAATTCAGTTTTGCCTCTTTAAAAAACCGTAACATCCAAAACATGTAATTCAAGTTGTTGGTTTTTTTTTTCCCGTTTTAGTTGTACTGATTGGAAATACTATATGGATTGTTACACTTTGATAATATGTTGTCATTTGCTCTCATGGAAACCTGTAGTTTCTCCAGCTATGTTCAGACGGCTTTCCTGAGCTGTCAGCCTTGAAATGGGAAGGCAAGAGAATTCAGCTTAGCTGCATGTGTTGTCTTACATTATGTTTGACGATTTGAGAAACATATGATACAAATGACTTGGGTTTCCAAAACCTAACAGTGGGCCACTCTCCAAACGTATTCTCCCTCACTCTAAGAAAGGGAAATTTATAGGGCTGCTCTTAATATTTTCTTCACGAGTGTAAACCTGTAGAAACTGGATTAGTATGTTGACTCCCTCAATTAACTTTAATCTAATATCCTGCCTATTTAAATTAGTGTAAACATTGGTGTATAGGGTTAAGGGAAAGAGTTGAACTGAAAAAGATTTATTTAAGGATTAGTGTAGTAGCTAAATTAGAATTAAATCCAAGAAGTAAACATCCCAGCAATGCAAGTTGTGGGAAACAAGAGACCACAGCAAAGACCAGCGGTTTGAAACAATAATGTGCCACCATGGGAAGAGAAAGGAAGAAGGGGAGAAACAAGTAAATCAAGCATTACTGTACAAATAAGACTCTAAGCCTATTACTGCCACACAGGTTGTGGGGAAACTCCCAGTTAAATGCAATGGAAAGAAACTTTTATCCTTTTCATCTTTTTTTCTTGATTTGCTCGGTTGAATTACATTGTGAAGCAAAATACCCACAGCAATTAGAATAAAAGGATACTTCTGTAGAGGAATCCCTGAAGGTACAGAAATTATCAATCAAATTTGCTGGCATCAGATTTGCTACAACATCTAGCGAGGGTTTGTTAGAGTCTTTGGATGAGAAAATGAGCAAAAAAAGCAGCTTCACTCTCTGTTAAGCAGCACTAGGAACCTAATTCACCTGGGACATAAATGCATGAAAGTTTTCTCAGACTTAGCAGAGCTTTTATCTCTGTTCTGTCCAGCAATGCCATGGCGGTTCATACGGGCTGTGGCTGGGCCCCTGCTCTCAGTGCCACCTGCAAGCCGGCGTGCAGCAGGCCAGGGCTTGCTCAGCAATTCTGCCCTGGCACAGAAACCCTGGTGCAGAGCCCAGCTCCATGCGAGGCTTGCCCTGTCCCCATGCTTGCTGACAGCTTTAGGGCAACTGCAGGGTTGCTCCCGGGGTCTGAGAACCGGCCAGAGATTGCTCCACGTGTATCTTTCTCCTGTACGAATAGGAAGGGTTAAGATCTGAGCATACTCCTACATGAAGCATCTCGGACTCCAGGAGTCCTCTGTGTGCCAAAAGGAGATGATTACGCTCTCAGACTGTGGAAAGCTGACTTCCAGATTTCAAATTAAAGTACTAAGCCTGGCTCTCTATATTCGCTTAGTAATACCTCTGATAGAAACATGCTGTCTACTGAATTATCACTTTCAGACTTGAATTTTTGTTGGCAATTTGCCTTCAACGTATCGATCTGATCAAACCCTACTGTATCGGTGAAAAAAATCTGGCAAAAATTCAGCCTGGGGTCATATGGCTGAAGGCTGCTCGGGCTGACTGATTTATAAATTAGATAAGGGCTTGCTCATTCAATAAATGCAGTTTTAACAGGTTTTCTTCGTATCTACCCAACGGCCTCAGCAAATGTCGGATGTCGTCTTTTACTGTCAGTTATTATTGGCAGAAAAATTAGCCCCTCGTTACAGTGCTGCCAAAGAGAGCGGGGGTCCTGTGTTAGACTAGGCTTTGCCCGCCATGAGCCAACGCAGTGCATCGGTGACAGGCCCATGAGAAGCCCGAGGAGGAGGAAGGCCTGGAGCTGCGGGCGCCGGGCTGGCAGGGCAGGGCAGGGCTGGGAGCATGCGTGGGGTAATCACACAGATTGCTTCCCAGCCACGTATACAACTCAATTTTTTTAATCATTTTGGCAGTTTCTTTGCACTTTATACCCCCAAAAGACAGAAATGATCCAGCCAGCTTATTCCAAAGGAAAACGTCTGAATTTCAGCTCCTATGAGCTATTGTCTTGTAAAGGCAGGCAGCTTAGTATTTCATCTTTCTAACCAAAGCAGCTTTTAACAAGCTTGCTCTTGGCAGAACGTTTTGGACTTAACCATGACTGAAATACATCATGTGTCTTAACAGCATGCTTTGTGTGAACTGCCACCCTGCTTGGCAGGAGATGCAAAGAAACACTAGTCCAGTATTGGACCTGAACCCCCATAGAGTGTCTTCTTGAGGGGTCAGCGGGGTGGGGGGAAGAGTGCAGCACCACTCCTCATGCAACATCTCCTTGCTGGACAGGGGCGATAGTTTATGAGGCTGCTACTTCACAGGACAAAAAAAAAAAAAAAAGAAATCACTCCACAAATTAATTACTCTTGTTCTAATCCTCTTCTCTGCCGGTGCACTGAGCACCCTGCCAGGAAAACCCTCCGTGGTCTGTTCTGGGTGGACGTGGATGGCAAATACAAATGTGACAACTTAATGTTCTTCATTCGCCTTAAAAAAGCACAGCGACATCAGCAGTATTAAACATGCAGCAACAAGATCTCTGGGTAAAAGCTCAACAGAAGAGTTTGCTAATAAGCCTCCCCTGTCCGTGTAGTTCAAGCTTTCCCCCGGCCTGAGACCTGTTCCAGCCGAGCTGCTTGGGTTTAGAGCTTCATGAGATTTTTCATAATGTTGCTTGACAGAGTCCTCAGCCAAGGGGTGCCACCGTGGCCCCGGGGCGGCCCGCCACAGCTTGGGTGATGGAAGGGCTGTGTTGGGGGCAGAGGGCTGAGCACCAGCCCTCGGGGCTGGGAAACCCTCCTGCACCCCCTGCTCTGCAAAGGCTGCGCTGACCCAGCCTGATGCTGCCAGGCACCGACTGCCCTCCCGTCCCGCCACGCGCGCGCAACAGAGAGCAGCAGGTATGGAGAAGGCGGAGGATCAGGCATATGTCCATCCCTAATCACCATCTGCTTTAAGGTTTTGTTTCTCTTTTTCATGGTGCATGGTATCTCACTTTGGGAGTAGTGCCCCTGGGCCAGCAACTGGTATCTTCTTCAAGCTAAGCAGATCTGCATTTTTCTGACAACGTAGGAGGACTTGGGTCTTTTATAAGAGTGCTTTTATCAGATGCTGCAGAAGAGAGGTCTTACTATAAGCATGAAGTGGACTCAGTATGTGTAGAAAGGGCAAAATCTGTCCATAGATCAATTTAGTGAAGTACCACAGCATAGAAATAATTTAATTCTGCTTATGTCTGTTACCGTGGAGTCCTGAAGAGTTACAAGAGGTCCCTTAGTTTCAAAAAGAGTATAAAGAGAGACTAAAGAGTACTGTTTCAAGGCTAAGTCCCATATATCTGCCCCTGGAAATAGATCTGAACAGGTCTCAGCTGGAGTATTAACCCTGAGATGTTCACTGGGCACGTTGGGCCAGTCGGGACCCATTCGTTGGCATCCTGACAGGCCCTTCAAGAACATACATACTGGGAGTTTATGTTATTTAGACTAACACAGTTTTCCGCATCTACCAGTGTCTGCCATCTCACCAGCTTAGCAGTAGTTTGGCGAGGAGGAGCTTTTGCTTTACAGCAACAGAAACCTTAAGCTAACCTGGCAGCACCAACCCTGCTCAGTACTTGCTGGTATCGGTTCCCCGCGTGGCTGGAGGGAGATGGTTTAGCAGCAGTGAGATGGGGTGGCTAGGGCAGCAGAAGGCAGTGGTCCCTCTGTGGCTGGGCTCACCTGTGCTTATTTACAGTGCTTGAAAAAGTAGGGTCATGATGCAGGACCCACACAACTCAGTGGGGCTTTTGCCATTGACATCAACAGCTTTTTGGAGCAGGTCTTTAGACAGGATCAGTAGGGAAAAAGCCAATTTACTTGTGGTGTTTTACGGCCCATCGCATTAATCCTGCATATAAAAAAAAGCTCACATCTGAGTAGTGGTTTCCTCCCCTTGTTTAAATAAATTCAACTGCTCGGCTTCTGAATTCCCCATCAGAGCTCCACATCAGCTGGCCCTGTTTGTGGAAAAGTCAGCAAGCACGTTTCAGCCAGCGGGGGTATTAATGTAGGAAGCCAATGCTGGGTCGGTTCTCCTTGTTCCTCTTACTGGCTATAGAGTTTCACAGCCTGGGATATTAGTAAATATTTATGTTTAATTACTTTCACTTAAGAAAAACAACCACAGCCAAGAAAACTACAGCGCAATTTAATGGGTTTTAACTTGCCACACTAAACTGCCGTCTTAAACATAATGAATTATATGAAGTCATCCGGTTTCAGACTCTCTTAAAGAGGTAATTTAATTCAAATAAGGTTGCATATTACTAGCTTCAGTGTCTGAAAACTGTTATAGTGCCAGTAACTGTTCCATTGCCCTGGGTTATTCTGCAGCCTGAAAGACAATAACAAGCTAAGCTTAGAGAAGTGTGCTGTGGTTTGGTGTAACTGAGAGATGAAATTGCCAGGTTCATCGCCTCGGGCGAGAAGCACTGGGTGAGTGTGTTGGAGTCTCCTTTTATGTAAGACAGTCCGGGTTAAAACAAAAACAGGAAAGTAAATAAGGCATCAGCTGCTCAGCAGTATGGTTTTTGAATCCTTTCCACAAGAAAACAGCCTACAAAAGATCGTTGTGGGCTTCTTCCCTTGGTCCTAGCTACAATGCTACCTTTCTTACGTACGGTGTTCAGGAATATGTCCTTCCGTCCATTGTTGCAATATAATATAAAGACACTCCTGTTTTCTGGCACCACTGTGGAGCTCATATTCAGGAAGAAAATAAGGGGGGTGTTGGGTTACCTGCACAACTCTTTTTTTCCCTGGCAGGTAACTAATAGAAGGAACTAATGAAAAATACCTGTACTCTTCCATCCAGAGATCCCCAACTGCTCAACTATGTAAAGGCCTAGGAACATCCATCAGGATATTTTTTTCCTCGTGAGACAAACTGTTATCATTAGTTTGAGTTTGGCAGTTAAGAGCCAGAAGATCTTGCCACATAGGCTGTAAAACTTTGTGAGGCTTTCAGTGTCCTTTAAATGGTTGTCCTTTAAAGTAATTGCATGCTCTAAAGCTCCTTACGGGGCTTAAGGGCTTTATTTGCCTGGGACAATTGTGCACCTTGTGAAAAAAGCTGTAATCCAAATCCCGAGCTTGGTTCTGCCAACTTTCCAGATGTTGGTTGCTAAACTTGGGAAGGCTGCTAGGTGTTGATTGCTAAGTATGTAGCCTGCATGTATGTCTATCAACATGTTAGAAGATGCACAGGGAGAGCCACTATATTCTTGATGTTTCTGCAAAGTTTGATACCCAGCTCACATTTTGCAACTTGGCTCATCTATTATGAGCACATGTAATGAATGCAAAACTGAGGAAAGATTACTATATTAGAAAGTGCTACAAGTGTAATAAACAGTCCAAACATAAACACATTGCCATCATACTTTGACTGCTCACCATGAGTAGCTGTGAAGATAATACTTTACCAATTTTTGAATAGGACTGTGAGCACAGACAGCATTCAGAGGAACTAGCTTTGATTTCAGAGCTTATGGGGTCCCAGTGAAATTACAGTACAAAGATTATTTGACGCTGCGTTTTCCAGTCACCTCCTAGTTCAGATACCTTTTCCCATTGATTAAAGTCTTACCTGGGAACACATTCATTCCCCTTGATTCATACCCCAGCCTTGAAGGAATTCCATGCATTTCAAGTCGACTGATTGAACAGTGAACCACTGATCAGTACTTGTATGGGTAACAATATCAGCTTTTGGATTGTTTAAAATCCTTGAAAATCACTTCACAGAGTGGCAAAGGGTTTCTTTTCAATAAAAGACTTGTGGGATAGGGACTGTCCCCTTCCAGGAGTCACACAGCATCTGGTTGAACGGCACCATAAGCCTGCAGGGTCTGCAAACTACGTGACTGTATTAATTTGGTCTGATTGCAAGCTCTTCATTTCCATTCACATCCAGCTAGCTCTGACTGCTAATTAATTATGTCCTTTAAAGTTTTATGCTCATAATACAAAAGTCACCCCAGGGAGAACATTGCTGAACATGCTCAATGAATGTACAATCTCATCTTTAAGATAAGCCACGTAGAAAGTTGCTCAGGTGTTCTTACACAAGACTTCTGATAGGATTAAAAGTGAACATAGAGCAATGGAAGAAAATATTCATTAGAAGGGATTACATTTAAACTTTTCAAGATCACTGATATTTTTTCCCTTTTAACTCAAACTTGAGTGAGCTGGTTATTTCTTGTCAGGACCTACAAAAAAACCTGAGATCGCCAAGGCATTTGAGCATGAAATTTTCATTGCTTTTTATGCTGCATTTTAACTATGTCTAAAAAACAGTATTCACTTCTAAGGGTACTTAGTCATCTTCTAGAAGCACTAATTTCATTTAAGCTCATGGTCAGTAATCAGTCTGGAAATGAAACCATTAATTTTAATGCGGTAAGTGCATGTATACATTAAATTTTATTGCTTTGTCTAAATTTAAAAGGGCAAAAGTAGGGCAATTTCAGGCCAGTGTAAAGTTGCAGGTGCCTGTACTTCACTGCTCACCTCTTAAGAAAGGAGAACTCAGCATTTCAAGCTTTTAGTCCTTCATATCACTGAAAAAAATTTCAGTGCTGCATGTCACTGAAGTAAAACAGAAAGGTTTCAGGAAGATTTGGATCAAGTTTTTGGACTATACCATCTATGTGTGATGATCCTCTCACCTAAAGATACATCATCTGTAAAGCGCACAACAGACTTGACAGTGTACTACCGTTACAACCAGGAACGACACAGATTTCATGAGTCCTGAAACTTGCTACCCAAGCTTGATAAATGTAAAGATCTATTGAGCCAAGTATAAATGCATTAAAGAAAGCATAATAATAAGAGTGCAACCAAAGCCAAGAATATTTCCGTTTTTTTCAAAGGCTTCCAAACATTTTATATGCTGTAAAATCATACACAGAGTCAAGGCATCGCATTTCAAGTTAAAGTCAGACATTCAGTTGTAACTTTGAATGTATGGGTTGGAATCAAACCCAATATTTTCACATTACTTGAGTTTAGACTTTCTTTGTGTTTTTATGTTCCTGTTCAAAAGAAAGGAAATCCCTGATACCAAGACAAGTAATCCGTGTTCTGAGCCAATAAATCCTAGGGGAATTTGAAGCAGGTAGATTGTAAGAGGCCCTTTTAGGAGTCTGAAAAGCACTGGGTGACATTAGATGGATCTTAATGAGAGTTGCAGGTGCTCAGCTTTTAGGACGAGGTCATTTCCCATGTGTTGGCACAATGACAAAGATGGAAGATTGAATGGTTCTTCTAATTCACAACTCAGTAATATATACTCCTTAACTGGAAACGGCTGAAAAGATACCTTTGGAATGCTCTCGGTGCCCTAACACGTCCTAAACACCGCAGCCAAGTCTCAGCATCATTAAAATAATAGATGCAAATAAGAACCTGCTAGCCAGTAATCAACAACAGCTCCTTTTCCAACCCTTATCTTTTGGTTACATGTTTAATAGAGATGTTCTGTGGCTTTGTTGCCGTGCTGACTGCAGGAAAAAAAGAAACAAACCCAAACCCAACCAGCAGTACCAATGCATGCCTTTGTATTTAATTTTAACATGAAAAATTGCACAGGTGGATGCTAGAGAGGCTGAGATGTCTCTCTCAGCCTTCTGGGAAAGCACAATTCTGGCAACATGTCCAGCCATGGGCTAGGCCTAAAACACCATCTAAAATCACCTAAACTTCTTTGTTTGTCTCTTAGCCTCTGTTTGTAGTCGCAGCTAAATGATTCAATACAAATTCCCTTGAATAAACATGCAAATAAGACCAAGTATTTACATTTCAAATAGATCGTCATTAAGGTTTCAAGCTGTCAATAGGACCAGCACAGGAAAATGTTATTATTAGACCTGAAAGTCTTCAAGGGAATGTGTGAGAAGAAAGGCCAATATCAGGGGACCAGTAATCTGTTCCTAGCTGGCTTTTAATTCCGCTTAGCAAACATGAATGATTTTGAGTGTTGAATGAAGAAGCAAGCTACAGAACCTGCACCACGTGTTTAAACTACAGCTGGCTGGAACACTCTATGCCTGAAGGCAACGTTTTTAAGTTCAAAGGTAAACATTTGGGGGTTTATAGAGAAAATTAGTTGTACAGCATATTTGATTTAGTATACTGCTACCCCGTCCAATTTCTAATTGAAATTTATTAAAAAAATAGCCCTACTTCCACTGACAGTATGCAGTTGCCTAGAGCGCCGCACGCTTGCTAGTAAACATCAGTCCTCTGGGCCAGGTCTAGAAGACAGAGGTCAGAACTTCTATAACTTAATATTTTTCAAGGCACCCTAAAGACTTCCTCTTACCTACCCCATGTAAATTGTTTACAGCCTGCTCCAAAGAGGAACTCCCCTGCAGGACTTTGACCATGCCTGTATACTGATAAAAAACCTCTCCCTGGAAACTTCCCCTGGTGAACCTCGCCGTAATATTTTATTGTCTTCCATCCTAAGTGTATACACAGGGATCCTTTCTGGTAAAAATGCAGGCAATAAATAACGCTGAGCAAGGAGAGGTTTATACATTGAACCTTATTAAGGAGTGATGGTGGCATTTTGTAGTTCTTGCTGTCAGATTAAAGGGGTAAAGGGACCTTCCAAATGCTGCTCCAAACACCAGCACGCACTGACCTGCAAAGCTGTCACATAGCATTTGCATGTGATTTTGGACATTTTAGTATGGCTTGCTTAGATTTTATTTCTTAGAATTGTGGGGCTTTTTTTTGTTAAAGTAAACTTTATAAAAGTGAGGAAAACTTATGCTGCACAATGAGGTATTGAGAACCATGTGTTCCATGGTACAGAAAGATATGTTATGATTCTTATCTTTGTGAGACTGTGAAAAAATAGTTCTTTGACCTCACACTCATTAAAAAGTTATTTAATAAAGAACTTGAAACCATTATCAATATTTACAAAAGAAATGCTTGAGAGCTGAGTTATGTGTTTTGAAATTCACAGAAGGCTCAGTGCATTGAAGCAACAATATACGTGATAGGAAGTATAGCTGACATTTTCCAAATATAAAAACCAGATGATGGAAGGCTTAATTTCTATGAATTGGAGCAGTAGCTGGGAGCCTAATAATCTCTCAGGAATATTTTCAGCCCATCAGGGTGCTCGAAGAATATAAAATTCTCAGCATTTCTGGAAAAGCAGTTGAGATCAACATGATTTTGCTAGACTCAAAGGTGGCTCCAGTCTTTGACCTAGATTTGAGGACTAAACCAGTTTTTAAGTTGGGTTTTTTTTTTTTTCCTGAATAACAGCTTTTCTTTTTTTTTTTTTTATTCTCAGGATAAATAGAGCCAAATTATCAAGGAATATTTTATGAATAATAAAGGGATTTTTTACACAAGTATACAGGTTTTCTACTTGCAAAACAACACTGCTGACTTTATTGGCTGGTATCTATTATGCTTTAGAGAAAGGTGGGAATAAAAAGCCCCCTGCAAAGTGTAGCCACATTTGACTGAGGGTACATCCATAAGGCATCTGCAAAATGTTGTGAGAAAAACACCTCCACAGAGAGATGTAGTCATTAACTGCCTCACTAAGCACCTGAAATCTTCAGAACCTGAAAAATCCTCAGAAATCCATCCAACCCTTAACCCCGAGGTGCCCAAATCCCGTTGGCCGGTCAGCCAAGGCTGCGGGTGCTCCCGTTCCCGCGGGGCTCCTGCAGAGCCGTGCAGGCGTGAGGACACGGGGAGGGCCCCACTCTGCAGCCATCCTCGGGGCTCAGCCGCCTCGCAGAGCACGCCTGGGCATCTGTGAGTCAGGGCATTTACTTTCCTAAAGCCCTCATCAGCAGACTGGCCTTTAAATCCACCTTTTGTGCTTTTAGAGTTAAACTTGCCCCAACTGCTGGAAATGCGTGTGCTGTGTGTCTCTGCTTCTTCTGTTCGTCATTTAATCAGGCACTGACTCTCAATTCTCTTACACAGCAGCTGATAAAAACCATCAGAGTACACAATAATTTCTGTCATAGTTTTTAATACACAGCCCAATTTGAGTAGTCGTGATGGGGGGAAACCCTGTCTTGTACCCTCCTGCTAGAGTACTCGAGCAAGAGGTGAGGGATGAGGGATGCACTCTGGCGGGCAGTACAGGGATTCAGGTATGCCGGTCTCCTGGAGGGCAGGTGACATTCCTAACCACCAGGTTACATGACGAGGTAGCAGTACAGAGCCTCAGTCTCTGCTCCTTCACAGGAGCCACCTGCCCAGGGGTGTTTCAGGGTCTGAATCCCAAGTGCAGAGGCATCACCTTTCAGTCTTAAGCCAGGCACCTAGCGCTATGTTGGACTCTGTACTTGCTGATGAGCTTAAGCAGCTCTTTTCTCAGCTTGACAGTGTTCCTGACCCCCAATTCGTAGGCTGTTCTCTCTCTCGGGATGCCCAGGCTCTTCTGGTGCATAACGTGAAGATAAAAGTCCTGTGAGTGGCACAGCACCGTGAAGCTGGCTGTTGTAACGCCGAGGTGCTTCTTGTACATCTATAGCCACAAGAACCTTGGTCTAGTCTTGTTGATAACAACATCACTCAAAAATAAGAGATCAGAGCTGAAGCAGGTTAGGCTCGGCATCAGGACCAAAAATACTAAGCACCATGTTAGGCAGTAATAACAACTACAGCCTAGGGCATGAGCCCTGCACAAGTACAGCGATGCCTTATTGACCATGTACTTGCTATTACCGTAGGCGTATTTATGTCTGAAAAATTCTCACCTGGGTTGCAGCCACACACACAAATATTCAATTAGCAAAAGTAGTTATGCGAGATGTTCATCCACATGATGTGTGAAAATCCTGAACTGTTTCTGAGTGCAGATCCTGAAGTGCTTTTAAACACTTGTGTTTTTTTTTTTTTTTACATAATGCAGTTGTTTTTTATACATGATGCAGTGTTGGTGCTGTGCTTTTCCACCATGAGGGTACTTCACTGCTCATGCTGTCAGAGCTGTTTCCTACACTATAGCACAGTTGATTAAAAAATATTTAGGCAAAAGACAAAATAATCACATATTTTTCATTTTTAACTACATTCCAGGGACTTTAAATCTATACTTTAGCAGGCTCAAAAATGGTCTAACTAAATGAACGGAGAGATGGCAACAGGGTCACAGGATAGACGCAGCGACCAGGATCACTGCAGGAAGTGGGAGACTGCCCACCGAGTGCGTTACTTTTCCCAGAAGTTTCCGACTCGGTGAGTATTCAGTCAGTATGCTAAGGCTGAGCTTTAAGCAGTAGTTGGATGAGGTCTAATCCATACATCTGGAAACAGCCTGTGTATCAGAGAATACGTGCAGAGGGGGCTGCTCTTGTATTTGTCCCATGTGTTTGCTTTTATTTGATTTTGTATTTGGGTGGGAAAGGGAAAGAGGAAATTCTCTGACATTTTCACATGCCTTTTTTTTTAAGTGGCTCTGAGAAACAATTCGAACATCTTGTATATTCAAACGAGAGGCTGTAAAGGGACCCGACATCTTTCCTGGACTCATAGAAAGTACCACATTGCCACCTCTAAGAATCACTGCTGTGATTATCCTGACAGCACCCTTGGAGGTAGATACCAAAGGCACAGGAATAAACTACAGATCCAGGTCTTCCTCTTTGCCACATCTTTGTGAACTGGTAGACAACAAGAAATCGTCCTCTGAGTACAAAATACTCTGCTTCTAATCCTTTCCATTGCTCTATGCTGCTGGAACAACGAGGATCAGACAACCTCCTTCTGTACCTCTGCAGTCTGGCCCTTGTATTTCTGTCCTGATTTTAATCCAAAATTCTTTAGGCCCTCTAAAAAAATACTACTGCTGCAAAGGATTTTATGGCCTGGCAAAATATCCGCATCAGTATCTTCTACAACCACGTGTAAAAGCTCACAGCTCCTAAAGCTCTTCAAGACTATGGAAACAGGAATTAAAATAAAAGAGTTGGTGGTGATTAATTATGCCTGGATTAACAAAATGCCAGCCTTTGCTAATTGTTCTGGGAGCCAGGAGGAAAGGAATTAGCATTGCCCTGCTGGAAGTGGCTCGGGTTGCTGCAGCCGATCACTGCAGCCCTTAAAAGCCTGAAGGAGGAGGAGGAGGAGGCCAGGGCTGAGAAAAATGCCATTTTCTCTGCTGGCAGGAGGAAGGAGCAGAAGGGATGGCTGGAGGGGCTTGCTGCATGGAGGGAAAAGGGGGTGCGCTGGGAGAAGGAGGCTCAGTGGTGAAGATGGGAAAGACAAGAAGACCACAAGCGGAGCCTGGAGAGATGAGCGCTAAAGACACGGCGGAGGCAGCCGTACTTCCCACTGCAGCAGGGCAGGGAGGCAGGCAGAGGGAAACCACTTCCAGGGGAACGCCAGGGCTCTGCCTCCACATTTTGAAGTCAAATACCTGAGTTTTAGTCTTTCTTGCTTTAATGCTGCAGCTGTCCAGAGCCACAGGTTGTCCCAGACTCTGGCCTATCCTGACTCCTCAGAACAAGCTCCCAAAGCTTTTCTTTGGATGGTACTTAGAGAGAAAAGTGATGGTAGTAATGGTAAAATGTACCAATTTTAAACCATCAATCCCAAGCTATTCAGTGACCTTCATATTTGCGTGACTGCGTACTATGCTCATGTAGTATCATGCTTACTGCCAATGTTACCGTGATGTTGCCTGAACATTCTGCTTCCCATAATAACTCAGTGAACGGCGGCCCGGCGGAATTGCGCCTCAGGCTCAGCAGCAGATACAGCGCGCACCCCTGGCCTGCAAAATCACTCCTTTCCGACCTGATCCTTGGCAGAACCCCTGGTTACGCGTGCTGGGCGGTTAGACCCTGCACTGCTGAAGCTGCTCCTTCACTTCTGAGCAGGTCCTCATTTGATGTCAACGCATAAAGCTCCACAAATGAAGCCTATGCACACCTGGAGCCCGTCCCCCCTGCATTAAAGTATTAGGTTATTGTTTATTAGGCTGAATGGATATTATGTGTATGTGTGTACAGTTTTTCATTTCAGATAATGAAAAAAAAGTAAAAGTAAGAACCCCAAGAGTGTCTACAAGCCATGAAGAGCTTGGATCAAACTACAAACGCGGGGTCAAGGCAAGTGATTCACTGAGAGGAGGGAGCACTGGGAGCCCTGGGTTGCCTCCTGGGTGCTGCAGGATCAGAGAGGAGTCATGTCCTCTGTGCATGTGGACTTCCCACTTCCCACCCGGGATGTGACTACCCCCCCCACCCCGTTCCCTTTGGGAACAGAGCCCTCTGTGAGCAGCACTGGCTCCACCTACTACTCTGGGGTCCCGATGCTTGGGATGCGGGGCATTTCTAATGTAATATAAATCATCAGATGAAAGAGGGGATTTAAAAACAATTTCTTTTGTGTCTGGTACTTCAAAATACTTTACAAGTTATATCAAGAGGATTTTTAAAAATCTTTCCTTATGAGTTGCTTTCTTTTCCAGAATAGTATCCTTGGAAATGACCCACTGGGTAAAAACAAAACAATAATAAATCCCTGTGAAAAACAGCCGTTTGATTTTCCATGAATGTCATTACCTTCAAAAGCTCGGGAGCCTGTGCTGCGTTTGGGTGGCACCGTGAAGAAGACAGAACAGTCGGAACAGAGAACTGGCAGCAAAGATACCATCAAAGGTCGTCCAGACTGCTGGTAAGTACATTTCTCTGCATATCAAGTTCAAATAAAGAGCTTGCAATGTGAATGCACCGGGTCATGATGCTGCAGTTCACATCAACAAGGTCTAGCAAGACGCAGCCACACCGCGGGTGAAATCAGCGGGAAGGAAAAGCCAGAGAGCAAACAGCTCGCCGAAACACTCAGCGGCAGTAAGTTGAGGCAGCTGCCTGTGCCTTTACCCCATTACGCACTAGATGATGTGACTACTATTTGCACATAGATCCTTACACCCCAGCTGTGCTGTGCTGGCAGGTTTTGTTTTTCCAGGTGCCAGGCAGCACCCAGGAGCTTATGTTCTTAGACTAAGTGGACTTGAGGCTTGCTGCCGTGTCACTCTGGTCAGACCAAACACGTAATTTTTGAAATGCCTGTGAGAGGTGACCTACAGCCTTTGGCATATCCTCAGGGAAGAATCAGCCATGGGAACTCACAACAGCTTTTTTAAACAATTACTGGAAGAGCTCATGGGGCTATTATTCACAGACTGGTAGAGGGGCCTGCCTATGGGAGCTCAGTCTTTCCTCCTGGCATAATGAACTAGGGGAGCTGAGCAGCAAGCAGGAGGAGTGAAAAAGTACTTGAGATGCTTGGAAACATCTGCCTGTCCTCAGCTTACCCACCCTCACTTTTGTACAGAGGGGGGACAAGCCCCGTGCCTTTGCCAGTCCCCGCGTGCCAGGAGGAGCGGGAGCGCTGCTGTAGGTTTTGAAGGCACTTTCCAAGCTGCCCTCGTACTTCTGCGCGTGGTCCTGCCATTTTATTAAATTCTTCTGAAGTTGCTCCTGACCTAAGCTAAGTACTTTTCTATTGACATCAACTTTTGCCACTTCACTATTCACCCCCAGGTTATTAATAAAGCATTAAACAATATTGGTCTGAGTCCTGCTCTCTAGGGCACCTCATTATTAATCTCTTTCCCTACCAGAACTGGCCATTTATTCCATACCCATTTATAACCAGATTTTAATCCATGACAGGACTTTACCTCTCACTTTGTGGTTACCAAGTTTCCTTAACAGTTTCTTGTACGGGTGTTTATCAAAAGGCTTTTGAATGTCCAAATAAATTATATCCTCTGGTTGTTCTTTACCCACTATTTTATTAACTCTTAAAAGTGTAAAAGGTCTGACTGGCAAGATTTATTCTTATAGCAGCTATGTTACTTTTTTTCCTTTGCTTGAGACTCGCTATTTCCCTGCAGATTGTGAAATATTTAAAGCAGTGACCCTCTGAATCTTGTGGCTTGAAGCAGCACCAGATACATTGTCAATGTTTAATTAAAAATAAAAGCGAATGTCATACACTGCTGACTTGCTCAACTACTTCCTTGTAATGAAGTTAATAATGTAAAATTTCCATGAGCTCGCCTGTCTGTGTAAATATTTACAGGGTCTTTATCGCCGCAGCACCAGATTTCCACACGCATTAATGGAGTTATCCTTGTAACACCTCTCTGATACAGGGAAGCTTTAATCCCAACTGCCTGAAGAATCAGGGCACACTGACATCTGGCACATAAAAACCAAACTGCTGTGCTTTGAGAATACAGGTTGGGAGATAAAACACCTTCTCCCACTTACAGATGCTGTATTCACAAAAAATGCAAGAATCGTCACAATTCATAAATGTAATCAAAAAAGCACGGTACCCCAGCGTCTCTTCCCAAGATCTCTAAACCCCAAGTTCATTTTTGCCTTTGGAAAAATGCAGAGCACCGCAGGTAGAGTCCAAGCTTTTTCCTTTTTTGCAGCCTGCCTGTGCTTGCCGGTTTTTGCTGGCTCTACCAGTGACCATTTATTTTGGACTCACACCACACAGCCAGTGTTTCATTATGCATTTTTGCTCCAGCCAGAACTAATACAATTGGCTGCATCTCAGCTTGCCTCAAATATACACGGGAGTGGGTTTCCTGAGAGAACAGGAAGAAACAACATCAAAAAAAGATCATGTTTAAAGTAAAGAGGACTATAAAGATTTTGCCATGTAAGAAAACTTACCAAAGGCTACAAAATATACACGTGCACGGGCCCACCACTGGCCCCACATCCTGGAGGAGAGAGAGGCTTTCCACCCTGCCCTGGAAGCAGAGGAGACCTTGGCAAAGCAGGGAATGACGGAGAGGTTGGACGTGGAGGAGCCCTCAGCAAAAAGGCATGCAGGACATGGACTCGTGTTTTCAAGGGACTTCTGGCCTCACGGCTGAGGCTGGGCTTTCCAAAAAAAGCTCTCCTTCCACATAAACAGCCAGAACAGGTGGCCAGGAATTCAAAAGGTTATGAAGTCCTTTCAAAAAAAATTAACTCCTAAGTGTCAAAGAGGAGCAATGTGAGTGCAGAACATTTCTGGAAGAACAAACTTCCCCAGCAGAAGCTCTGAAAGATGCCCGCTTGTGGGTGTCAACACAGGGACAGTTGAGCTTAGCTTAGCAAAGTTCATTGACTCCATAGACCAGCGACGCCTGTGCAGCCAGGCTGGGAGCATGGAGGGGGACAGGAGCACGGGCGCTTGAGATTGCTCCTGGCCGGGTTTGGATGCAGACTCCCAAACCTCTCTTTCCCGTTGCCCATTCCTGAAACACAAGCTTTGCCTCCAGGACGGCCATGGCTCCTGCAGCGACAAAATGATTTCCCCAAGGAGCAGTCAATATATTGCCACGATCTTAATCTTATTTAGTGTGGTAGCATGGTTTTAATTTTTCCGTGTTTGATCCCTCAGCTTTAGGAATATTGATAGAAATAGGGACTGTGAAGATCAAATAAAGAGCAGCCTGTTGCATATGAAAAAATACCCTTCAGTCCTCACTCTCTCCGCGGTGATTCAGCTTTTCCAACTGCGCTGCCGAGATAAAAGGCTCGCATGTGAGCAGACGTGTTAGCAAGGTCTGTAACGCTTTCAGCGCACCGGCTTGCAAAAGAGCCTTGGCTGCGGGAGCAGATACCATCTACTCCTAAATCTCCTTCAGCGGCGGGGAGGCCGGGGGCGCGGCTGGGGATGCAGAAAAGACTTTTTGCCCCCGCTTCACGCCGGCACGGGCTGTTTGCTGCTCGCCGCAGCTCGCTGTTGACTTTAGTCGGTAGCTGGTTTCCCCGGCAGCGCGGTGGAAGGAGGCTGGCAGCCCCTCCTCGCCCCGCCGGGCCGGGCCGGGCCGGGCCGGGCCGGGCCGGGCAGCGCCGCCCGCCCGCCCGCGCCCCCGGGGCCGCCCGCCCGCCTCGGCCCGGCACCGCCGCCCGCCCTAATCAGTGGCAGACCCCGGGCGCGGGGTAATTAGAAACATGGAAGGGGCTTTCTGTCTTTTGAAATCTGTCTCTCAACATCAAAGTGCTCCGCGCAAGTCGTCCTCCAGAGGTCGGCTCCCGTATCTAAATGAGTGATGTATTTCATGGTATCTGTCGGGACGGATATAATGAAGAAAACCGGCTTTGAGATGGGGCGTGATGTGAAAAACAGGTGGCCCGCTTTAATGGGTTGCGGAGCATCTGTTTTGCAGTCCGGTTGTGTTCCCGTAAACGGCGCAAACACGGCGGGCCGGCGGCGGGCGCGCAGCCTCCGCGGGCGCGCAGTCTCCGCGGCGCCAGGCGCTGCCCGGCCCGAAGCGGCGCGTTTCTGGGGAGAGGCAAAGGGGAAGGCAGAAGGGCGGCTCTGCTCCCCGGCCCCTTGGGCCGCTCTCCTTAAATCACTGCCTCCTCACGGTGACAAGCAAAGCCCGACCCCCCCATTTCGCTGCAGACCCTCTCCTCCCCGTCCTGCAAGAAGAGCGGGCACTGCCTCCACCTCGCGGAGAGGTACCCCCTCCCCCCCAAACACACCCAAAGCACCCAGGGGTGCAGGTGCCGTGCGAGGTCCCCGGTAATGCAAGCTTCCCCCCCCACCCCACCCTCGCCCCGGGCGCGCTGGCCCTGCACCCCCTGGGCCACCATCCCCTTTCGTGGCGGGCACACGGCCCCTCGGAGGAGCCAGCCCACCCCCCGCTCCAAGAGGCTGTTGGCCTCCGGTCGCCCCCAGTTTGTCCTGTAAGAAATATTCCGCTGAGATCACACCGCTTGCTGGTAACGTTTCCAGCGCCTCCGCCTTTCTCGGCTTGCTCAGCCGCTCCGACTTTATTCTGACTCTATCTGTGCAGTCATAGAAAGTGTTGGCTAACATCAACCAAGCCATAAATCCAGCCGAGCGTGCACGTTTCAAGTGCTCACGGGCAAATCGCCGTGATTTCCCTGGAGGGCGCGCAGGACGGCGGGCTGCGCGCCTGCTGCGTGCCTGCTGCGCGGCGGCTGCGCGCCTGCTGCGCGGCGGCTGCGCCTGGCTCGGGATGCGCGCACTGGCGAAGCCCTCCGCGGTGAATTCATCAGCAATGTGAGATTTAAGATGACCGACTGGATAATATTGCAATAATAACTGCCCTGCCGGGGGGAGGTCGGGTACGTTCAGCTCTCCAAACCCACGGCAGGAAGGCAATGCCAGCCTCCCGCCGCCTGCGGGGGACCGGGGGGGGATCCCACTCAAAACCGGGAGGGCTGCAGGTGTGGGAAACACATTTCATATCGTTATGAACCCGCTTACTTTGCAAAAAAAAAATTTATCCCGGCCTGCAACCCTGTCCTCCTCTACACCCGTGAAATCTCACTGAGCGCAGCAGGAACCGGGGCTGGCTCGGGAAATCTGCAACGAAGCTGCCCTGGCATGGCTGAAAGATAAAAATCCCGCTGCTCCCGCTAGATAAGAACAGAAACGATTGGGGGGGTGCGGGGTGGAAAGACCCCAAATCCCCCCAAAACTCAAACAACAAAAACCCCCAAACCACCAATCCCCCGGGATACAGCAAGCATAAAAGCGCGGCTGTTCCCCACCCCCAGCGAACTTCCCTCCCACCCCCGCGGCCGCGGCCAGCGCAGGTGGCACCGCCCCGGCGGGCGGAGCGAGCACCGCGGGGCGGCGCGCAGCGGCCGCGGGGCGGCGCGGAACGGCGCGGAAGGGCCCGCCGCGGCCGGGAGCCCGCTGCCCTGCCGGGCACAGCCCACCCCCGTGTCATTTTTATTTTAATTGGTGATTACGCGCCCCCCCCGTTACGTTTATGTGGTGCTTAGTGCCGGGCTGCGGGAGCCCCGGCGGGAAGGGGAGCCCTGCCCGCCCCGTGTGCGGGGCCGCGGGCGGGCCGTGCCGCGCCGTGCCGCCGGTGGCTGCGGAGGGCTCTCGGGGGGGCAGCGGCAGGAAGGCGAGGCTGCCGAGAGAAGCGGTGGGTCGCCCACAGCCCCTCCGGAGCGGCCTCCGCCCGCTCTCGCCGCTGCCTGCGGCCGCCGGGCGCTTCCCCGCGGGTCCGGGCGCCGGCGGCGGGCGGGCGGGGGCCGGGGCTGAGCCTCCCCGAGCGCCGCTTTCTGTCGGCTCTGGAGGAACGCTGGCCGCCACAGCACGCTGCCGCCGCCGATTTCTTTCTCCTTCTCCCCCCCCCCCGCCCCCCTTTTTTTTTTTTTGGTATGTCCGATGTGTATTACCTAAATGGCTCGTCCCTTTCCCTTATTGGAAATGATTTCCCGCTTCCATTGTGGTGAACTTTGCCTCGCCTGACTCTTTACGGCTTTTCTCTTGTTGATGGGCTTGCCTTTGTGGAAGTTTCGCGGGCCGATTGTATTTGTTAATTAGTTGCTAACAGCATCGTAATGTGGGCTTGATGGATAACCATGTCATTAGCACTCACCCCTGCAATTCACATCTCCAGCAGGGCAGGGGCGACCCCATGCCGGCACCGTGATTTGTGGCTGCGGTCTCGTGTGCGTGACACGCACCCACCCCAGCCCACCTCCCCGCTCCCCTGCCCCGCCCGCCTCCGCGCCCGCCTGCTGCCGGGAAAAGGCACCGCACCCCCCTCCTCTCCGCGGGTCCGCGGGTGCTTGCGCCCCCCCCGCGGCTGCCGGCGGCAGGGCAGCCCGCACGCACCGCTACCGGCGCGACTTGCACCGCGGACACGCGTGGGAAGGACCGCAGCTCCCGCCTCGCCCGGCGGCGGCAGCCCCGATCCCAACGCCGGGGCCGCGGCGCCCGTCGGAGGGGTCCCCCCGCCCCGCCCCGCGCCTTCCCCGCCGGGGGGCTCGGCCGAGCCTGGGAGATGTAGTCCCGGCTCCCGGGCTCGCCGGAGGCCGGCGGGGCTTCCGCGGGGGACTACGTTTCCCAGGCCCCCCTGCTGCTCGGCCGGCCGCGGGAAGGGCCGGGCTGTCAATCAGTGCGCGTCGGCGCGGGTAGCGGGCCGGGGATCCCCCCCGCCCTCCTCCCTCCGCGTCCCGCTAATAATAAGTGCTTCAGAGGCTTAAAAGCAGGGAGGCAAGTGTCATGCGGGCGCGGCGTAAGGGGCTGAGCTGCGGCTGAGCGCCCGGGTCCGCTCTGCCGCCGGCACAGCTCGGAGGAAAAAAAAAAAGGGGGGGGGAGGGAAGGGGGAAAAAAAAAAAAAAAAAAAAAAAGCCTCGGAGCTGGTTCCCGGGCAAGGGGCGAGAGGAGAGAAGCCCGAAAGGCTGGACAAGCCGGCAGCGAAGTGGCGATGAGGCGCAGGAAGACGGCGGTGGCGGCCGGCTGCTGCCTCGCCTTCCTCCTGGGCACCCTGCTCAACCTCCTCTTCATCCCCGGCTCCGAGCACCCGCCGCCCCGCGACGGGGCGCCCCCCTCCCCGCCCGGCGCCCCCCTCTACCCGCCGGAGGAGGAGGGGGGCGGCGGCGGCCGGGCCGCCCTGGCGCGGCAGATCCGCGAACGCTACGAGGAGGTGCTGCGCTACCGGCAGCACCGGGCGGCGGCGGGGCGGCGGCCGCTGCGGCCGCGGGAGCGGCGCCTGATGGACCTGGCGCCGCCGCGCACCTCGGCGGAGCAGCCGGGGCCGCGGGGCCGAGGGGCGGCGGGGCCGCGGGCCGGCGCCTCGGCCGAGCTCTCGCTGGAGCCGCCGCTGCTGGGCTGCCGCGACATCCGCAATGTCAGCGGCGTGCAGTACTTGGGCTCGGGCTACACCAAGGCGGTCTACAAGGCGGTGCTCAACCGCACGCTGGCCGTGGCGCTGAAGGCGGTGGACTTCGGCGGGCACGACATCGCCCACTGCGTGCGGCAGTTCTCCGCCCTGGGGGACTGCTACCGCCTGGCCGCCTACAAGATCGTCAAGGAGATGATCCTGCTGCAGCGCCTGCGCCACGCCAACGTCCTGCAGGTACGCGGGTCCTGCGCGGCCGGCCGCGGAGCCCCGCCGAGGCGGGTGGGCTGCGCTGCGCCGCGCCGCTTTTCCGCCGCTGTCTTGGCCCCGCCGCGGGCAACCTGTCGGTGCCGCCGGGCCGAGCGTGAGCGGAGAGCGGGCCGGGGCCGGGGCCGTGCCGCGGAGCCCCCGAGGGCTAACCTCCCCGTGGGGAGAGGCGCGGCGGGGACCGGCGGTGCGGACACCGAGGTCCCCGCGGGCAGGGCGGCTCCTCTCCTCCCCTCCGCTCCGCTCCGCGTCGCGGGCCGGGGGGCAGGCCGGAGGCCCGGCGGCGGGCGCTTTCCGCCCCGTCGGCGCCGCTCACCCCCGCCGGCAAGCGCTGCGCGCCGGGCCCGCGGCAGGGCCGGGGAGCGGCCGGGATGCGGCGCCGGGTGCAGGGCTGCCCTCACCGGCGTCCTCCCGCCGCGGCCGGCCTTGCGGCTTGCTTTCCGATGGCTCTTCCTCCTAAATAATACCGAGATGGGGAGGGGGCGAGGGCGAGGGCCGGGGAAGGACTCGGAGGTTAAAAAGCGCTCCCCAAATGTAGGCACTGAGGCCGTCCTGGACGCAAGCGCCGCTTGCCCCGGGCACCCTCGGAGAGGAGGCGGCGGGGGGCACCCCGGCAGCGTCGGCGGTGGCTGCCGCCGGGCGCAGCCTCGGGGCCGGCGCCGCGCTGGGTGCCCGCAGCCCGGGCCCACGCAGCGGCCCACGCACGGAGCGCCCCAGCGGGCCGGGCCGAGCGTTGGCCGTGTCGGTCGGCCCTCGCCAGGCGGGCTGCGCAGTAGGGCTGTTCCACATCGGCGTGAATCTCGGCGGGTCCACTTGGATGTAAATGCTGGTGTGGAAATTCCTATTGCGTTTCGCATAGCGTGAGCGTTGCAGTAGAATAAAAAAACGAACGTTAGACCAGACGGTCTCACAGTAGGTGCTTTTTGAACTGACTCGAGTGAAGGAGTTTTGTGTTTCTCCAGCAGCAGCAGCAGGAGTACCAGCTCCCCCACGAGAACTTCAGATCCCAACGATCAAAGCTCTCGAGTTTCATATACTGTTCAAAGAAGGGGTAGTCATGATTTATCCACGACAAGAAAACAGATATTAAAATTCCTGCCTGCCTGCCTTCCTTCCTTCCTTCCTTCCCATGTGCATATCCCTTCCTCAGTGGTGCCAGGTCGAACTATATTGCATGAGGAGAGCAACATCTAGCACGTTACGAGGAGCTGTGCTCCTAGTAAGGATGTTGCTTGCTCCTCTGTCGCTGTGCGGAGTTCTTGTTGGGAATACCCGCGCTGGGGTGCAGCCATCGTTACTGATGGAGTTGACAGGAGGAAATACACCCGACAGTTGTAAGCGCGGGGGGGGACTTTTTTTTTTCCCCCGAGGTTGTTTCGCTTGCTCGGTGGAAGCCAGCTGGCCAGGTCGAGCTCGAAGCGTGTGTTTTTAAACTTGTCGTTTTGCTAGGCACTGGTGTGTTTCTTCCCCGTGTTACTCGTGTGTCGTTTTCTGCTCTGGAAAGATTAATTTGTAAATAGCTCGTCCTCCTCCCAAAACGGAAGGGGTCCGCGCTGTCCGTGAAGGGTCCCCGGCAGGCGCCGGGGTGCTGCTGGCGTGCGGCGGCGGGAGCCCGGCAGGGCGGGCTGCGCTGCCCCAGCCCCGCTCCCAAACCCCGGAGGGGCCGCGGGGCTGCACCGCTCCGCTGGCTGGTGCGGGGTGGGCGCTGGAGGGGGAGGCGGAGGCGAGGTGCGGGGTGGCCCTTGGCGAGGAGGGCCGGGGCTGCAGCCGCTGGAGGAGGATGAGCAGGCGCTTCCACAAGCGCCGGGAGGAGAAACACGCCCAGCCTCCGTGCTGGGAAAACGCTCTCATGGGCAAAAATCCCGCGTGTTAATTAGGGCTTCATATTTACATGCCACCCAATTTAAAAACAGATTACGCTTAAATCAGAAACTCGTTTTCAGTTTCGTTCCGACTTTGTCATCGCGTTGGCTGTTGGCAGCCCTCCTCTCCATCAGCCCCTGGCAGGGCCGCCTGGCTGAGATCAGAAGAGCCCCGAGCATCACCGACCTTTTTCTTTAGCAGATTTCATTCTAGGGACGCTCGGGGCGAGGCTGCTGCGCCGTGAGTGAGGGATAAACGTTTGATAAGACATTCCCTTGAAAGGAGGCTGTAAAAATCGACCTGACAGGCTTTATCTAGGCACGGACGGGGCAGCCGTATGGGCCAGGAATAGGTCTCTGGTGTCACGCTGGAGTCGTAAAACCGGGGCAGAAAATGGGCACCAGCGAGCATCGTGAAATTTGTTGATGATGTCTCTGTTAAAATCTCCAAGGGGACAGGATCTACCGACCTCAAGACTGATTTTTACCTTGTTTTCAGCGGAAGCTGGCCCAGGGCTTAGAAATCACTGTCCAGGGTTTGCGGCCGAGGGAGAGGAAACCGGTTCAAAATCTCCTCCCCTCTCCTCTGGCTTTTGACAGCCGCTTCGGCTGGAAGCTGAAGTAGGACCCATCCTGCCTGCGGATGCCAGAGGCACCACACAACGTCTGCTGGGCCAGCAAAGGCCGGGAGCTTTCCTGCCGTTCCTCCTTACCTCTTTTTTGCTCCTTACCCCCTCCCCGGCGGCTCCCGGCATACCCAGAGAGGAGCCGGCCGCTATAAATAGCCGGCGGGCATGCCACCCTGCTGCCAGCCGCCGTGCCGGGGGAGGGCAGGGCTGGCGGGCAGCCTGCAGCGGCAGCCCCGGCTGGCTCGGGGGGAGCCGGGGGGGTTCAGGCACGGAGCGGGGCTTTCCCCTCCCTCCGTGCGGCGGCGGGGGCGAGCACCCCCAGCGCTGCCACCTGCCCGCAGCGCCCGGCTGCGGGGCCGCCCGGGGCCGGAGGCGAACCGGGGCTGGCTTCAGGCGAGCGGGAGGTGAAGACTGAAGGAGCGGGGTGTGTGTGGGGGGGGAAGCGTCTGTGTGGGCAGGCGGGCGGCCCCAGCCCTGTCCCGTCGCGTCCCGTCCCCCCCGGCTGCCTTGTCCCCGGCCGCTCCGGAGCGTCCCCGGCCCCGGTCAGGGGCTATTTGGGGTGAATGCGTTCGTGGGTTTCTTTTGCTGGAAATAGTTTGGTGTAGGTTCAGTCCCAGGAAAGGAGGTTTTCCTGTAAATCTCTGGCAGCTGACAGCCTGAAGTGTAGTTTGTAAGATAACAGGCTTGTTCTTTACTGTCTCAGCAGTTCCCATTCTGGCCTGTCTCTTGTCAAAATCAGCTTTTTTTTTTTTTTTTTGCCATCCTTTTAAAAGACTTGATTATTGTACAATATATGATAGAGGGGGAAAGAGCTCTTTCCAGAAAGCACCACTGCCTTCAGACAGCATGTTGACATATCCACCGTGCCCTCCGCCTGGGGAAGGAGCCAGATGTGTCAGCTCCGGCAGATGTGGCGAATCAAGTCTATCAAAAGAAACGTGGAAAACCGGCAAGAGGGAGAGTGGTTTTGCATTGGCCAACGCTGAGGCGAAGGCAGCTTGCCTTCCTATGTTTATTTCCCTGCTCTGCCCATCACTTGCGTGCCCGCCGAGGCATCCATCGCCCCCCTTTCCCCCCCTGTCTGGGGTAGCCCCCGGCCCGCTGCAGCTTGCCAGGCCTGCCCGAGGCTCCCTGGGGTGGCAGCCGCTGGGGAAGGGCAGGTGCAGGTGGCGGTGGAAATGTATTTGCTTTGGAGTGGGGAAGAGAGGGGTAGTTCATTAAAGTTGATTTTATAATGAAGGGCACTGGGGACGAGGGGGAACTGGGTCACTGATCTATTGTAACAGGGGATTTAGCGGCCCGCTAATTGCTTTGCAGTTGCTCTGTGTCGAACGCGGTGCCTGATCTCTTCCTTTCCCTCCGTGCTGCGGTTTCTTTTCTTGCAAAGTTCAAATGCTGCTGCCTGAATCCTGGCTTTCCATGCATTTTAGTGGGGAAGATGATTTAGTGTGCTTTAATTCCTCCCTGCCCCTATTTGAGGAAGAAAAGAAAATCAAACCATTTGCAGTTAATTTCAAACAATGAGCGCGATTGTAAAGACACAAAGGCAATGTTTGATTTACTGTAATAATGTAATTATAGCCCTGGAGTATCAGAATTAAGGGTGTTGCCATTCATGGGCATAAGCGGTTCTTTGGAGGAATTCTTTCTTCTTTTGCATTGCTGAAGCTGAAACGAGGGGAGGGAAGGTTTGAGAGTGCAGATGTCTGGAAAAGTGCAAGCTTATTTCTGTGACATCTATTTATCAGCACTTCTAGCGTGAATTCACAAGGATTCATTTAGGAAGGAGCTACCGCTTTCTTAAAGACAAACACAAAAGCTCAGGGGAAAGGGCTGGCTTTCTCTGAAAGCAGCGGAAGACACCAGCCGCTAACAGAACCGCTGGTTTGCTGACTGCCCAGAGAATGCTGTTTCATTTGGCTTATTTAGCTTTAGTGTGAAGTTAAAAGAGGGAGATGAAATACTGAGATGGCATCCACACTAAAAAAAGTCACCATCCCAGTTACGATGTCAAAGCAGTCTCTGTGTGAATTGGTTCAGTTAGCTCTAGTGTATTTGTTAGTGATTTGTTTTAAATGGTCATGATTACAGTGAGAATATTTATCACTCAGAAAATGCATTGAATAAAATAGTACTGAAAATAATACATCAGTTGCTGTTGACAAGTTCGGTAGACTTAAGATGTGCTAGCCGGTCATGATATTTTTAAATACCTATTTTTACATAAGATTTTCTTTTCTTTACATGTGATAATTAACAGACATTTTACCCTGATGGTTTCCCTATACATATGCATAGCCAGCAGGATAAGGCAGTTTTAATTTTAATGTGAGAATTAAAATACTAAAGCTTTGTATACAGTTTGCTTATTCCAAGTGGAAGTAGACAGTCTTTCCATGTCTGAAGAAACTCAATATACAATTAATTTCCAGTGCAAATACATTTGCGTAGGGAGTGTATGGACTCTTGAAGGTCTGGTCCTTCCCCATCCTTCTTGCATGAATCCACTGTTGTTCTCACAGAAAGGAGGGGGGAAGGGGAGATCAAACCATGGTGGAAACAGCTCCTTGGGGACCTCTTCCCTGTTGCCAGCGGGTGGGCATTGAATCCCCTTTGTGGTGTCAACGGTGCAGGATTCCCAGTAACAAGCCTTGATCTGCAGTTGGCTGGAGTTTGCCCATGACAACTTTGGGAATGGCTGGTCTGAGAAGAGTGCTGTGATTGCTGATACCAGTTGGTGAGTGACTGCATGGAGAATTTGTCATTCTGAATTTTGCATGGGGCAGCAGAGGTTCACAGCTCTTGGGAGCAAACCTTTCAAAACCAAGCACCTAATGAGAATTCACCTTCCAGGCTGGGGCTGGGGCTGGCTGGGGTCTGACCACGCGCTCCATGTGTGGTCATCAGTAGGGGATTGCTGCAAGGAGGAGGGTCGGTTTAGACGGGGAATTTTTTCCAATGCTTTTCTAAAGTAGCTCAGTTGAGCTGCTCTTGGGACAGGTTGGCTAAAGATGAATGAGACCACCACACACGGTGCAAGACCAGGCTGACGCCATCTGTTTAACTGGATCAGAGGAACTTCAGGTCATGGGCAGATGAGCCTGCCAAAGCCTGGTGAGGTGGCAGGAGAGGTTTGCACTGCTGGCTCGCCACCGCGTTCCTCTGGTAAGGCTGCCACCACCGCTGCCCGGCGAGCAGAGATGGAACTGCTTCTTTGTCCCAGTCGCTCCACTGCTTGACGTTGCCGTAGGTGCGCCTTGCAGGACACGAGGTGTCTGAGTCACTTGGGCATCCTTTAAAATCGTTAGTGGTGGTCGATATAGGGTGTCAGGACTGGACATTTCCGTGGGTGGAGAGAAAAAAGCAGGCAGTGCCACCTACTGATGGCTCGGTGGAGACAGCTCGCTGCTGCTAACAGATGTCCCCACAGCCCCAAGGAGCTCGGGGTGGAGTGGAGAAGGGCAGAGAGAGCAGACAGATGCGGTTTGGCAAGGAAAGAAGAATTATACAAAGTGCTGCTTTATTGTAAGACTGCTTCCCAAAAGGCCCAGATGTTATCCTGCACTTTTAAGAGTGAAGAAAGGATCTGTTAACAAGAACTCCAGAGCTGCTGGAAGCGCAGAGCTGATACAATTGCAAACCAACTCTAACCGTTCATGTCAGTGGAAGGCAAGTGCGTCCTGATGCTGAAGTTGCCAAATGACGGGTTTTCCCATTGAATTGCATGGGATGGCAGAGGCTGTTCAACTTGCAACGCTGTCGGCAGGAAGAGCTTTCCATAAGGCATGTGCCATCACAGAAGTTAAAAAGGCTACATCGTCTGTCCTTTTGAAAGCAGCATTCATAAAACTAATCCCAGTCATTTGTTGAATGATTTCTATGATTGCTTCTCAGTTTTATGTGCCATGTAAATCATTCCAGAAGACTCTGGTTTGAATTTCTGCCTCCTTTATGGGAGCTGATGACTTGCAACCTCATCCAGTTTCCTTCAGGGGAGCCCAGCACTGCTCCCTTCTGTGCAGCAGCTTGGGGAGATCCCTGGTCACCATGGGATGCTGTGGGTGCGATCAAGTTCTCCCTTGTTGCTTGCTTTTTTTCATAGGTGTGACAATAAGTGAACAAGGCCACTCCACCCTGTGAATATCCTGGCCTGGAAATTAGTTATGACCGGGGCAGAACTGCAAGGGAAGGCATATGTTTTTTAGAGTTTCTCTTTTCAGTTGTCCCCATCTCCCCCCTGCCAAACGTGGGGTAGCTAGGTAAACCTCTTCTCCCTGGTATCCAGTGAGAGGACGTGTGGGAATGGTTCAAAGCTGCACCAGGGGAGGTTTAGACTGAACATTAGGAATCATTTCTTTACCAAGAGGGTGGTCAAACACTGGAACAGGCTTCCTAGAGAGGCGGTCGACACCCCAAGGCTGTCAGTGTTTACGAGGCATTTGGACAGTGCCCTTAATAACATGCTTTAACTTCTGATCAGCCCTGAGGTGGTCAGGCAGTGGGACTAGATGATCATTGTAGGTCCCTTCCAACTGAAATTATCCTGTCCTGTCCCGTCCTGTCCTGTCCTTGCAATGGATGGTTGTGGCCCTTTTGTACATGCTCTGTCTTCTCGTTGCAGCCATATTTTGGGAAGGGCTGGTCGGGCTGTGGTGGTTAGCCAAGGAGGCGGGAGATGACCCCCTGGAAGGACACACCAGGGCTGGCAGAGCTCTGCTCCTCTGGCCCTCTGCTTGCCACACAGGCACAGAGAGCGTTGGTGGACTCGGGCATGAGCTGGCCCACTCTTAGAAGCGTTGCAGCCCTGGCTTATGAAGTGTCTGTGTCAGATATACCAGCTGGGTTTTTTTAAAGGTCTTTTTCATGGATTTTTGTGCCAACACAGTCATCTGATGGTTCAGATTGGGGCCTTGTGGCATCTAACTCCCATTGCAATTTTTCATTTCTATGATGGCCATGAAAAACTTGACAAGAGCTAGTTCTCACAGGCACTGTGCTAATACTAATATTGACTCTAGACTAATTTTAAAGGAGTTGTTATTTTTTGTCACACTCAGCTGAACCACTCAGTTTAGGTAGTAGACACCAAACATGGATGTTTTATATTGCTTTAGGCCAAATTTGGAACGACATAGTTTGGGAAGAGTTGCCTTTTTTTTGGCCTATGTAGCTGCAGATAGACTCCAAGCTTATTTTAAAGATCGCCATGATAAAGTACACAGTGATACGGCTCAGATACCTAAGAAAGAAGAATTACACAGATGGGTCTAATGAATCCAAGTCAAGCTTTTCTGAACGCGCGATGCACAGAGCTTGACAGTTTTGTAGTGCAAAATCACGTCATAACGAAGGGTTAAACTTGCGGTGCAGTGGAACTGAATGCAGTCCTGTGGATGGAGGTCAGGGGAACTTCTGGGCTGGCTATTTACAAGATAATGAACTGGCCTCCAGTGATATCAGCCTGTTTCCATTCAAATCATGGTTGTATGAGTGATCTATTTGTCTTCACTGGAAGGCTTTACAAGAGTAGGCTACTTGTGTGACTAAATATTTGCAGGGTTGGGCCTTGAGCTTGTGCAGTGCAATGCAAATTCAAAGTGCTGTAAATGTTTTTGGTAGAAGAATTTTCCACTTCAGAGTGTAAGGAAAGCCGGGAGAGTAAAAGGGAGATAACGCTACTAAATCATAAGATTATGGCCAACATAGTATGTGTTTGAACAGCAGGTATGCATGGATATGTATACACACACATACATATAAAATAGATGGAGATATCTGTGGGCCTCTGTGGATATACCGACAGATATGGTTAGATATACATACGTGCGTGTTTCTAAATAATGCATTCCAGTTTTTCTACTAATGAACTTCCATGTTTAGTAACAGTGCCAGGTATGAGATTCTCGTACCTTCTAGCTCTTCTGGAGTTTAGTGCTGATCGTAATAATACATTTATAAACAAGAGCCTAGGCAGTGCTGTGAATTTTAGAGTTTAATATTTGAATTACCCACTGCTTGCTCTCGGTTCCAGTATCCAGCAGCAGAGGAAATCCTGCCTCACAGCTGTCAGCACACAGTTTTGGTCCCGCTCTTAAAAGGTTCTGCGTGGTGCTGGGATGCCCTGTATGAAAGTCTTTTTCCAGTGGAGCTCAGCACTTGGCAGGGCTTGGTTGCTAGATCTCAATGAGGAAAACCAATTCACTTCTCATGCATCGTCTCTATATATCCTGTAGCAGAAAGGCTGATGTTGGATCCATCTTTGTTAAGTTTAGGCCTTTCAGGGAACTCATCCTTTGCCCAGTGAGATGCATGTTACAGCTTTGCGGATGCTTTTGGGCTGCACAGGTGTGGCAATATATAAAAATATTTTAATATCTATTTATATTTATAAAAACATACTAAAATAGAGCTACAGATACTATGTGTATATATCATCTATAGAAACACACATATATATGTCATATATACACAAATACATACATATACGTGCTTGTGTGTATATTTATATATGTGTATACCATCAGATGTGTGTATATTTAGATATGTATATACCATCAGCAATGAAGGGAAATATTTAAAACCCAAGGGATGACTAGATCTTAGAGTGACATAAACATCTCAAATCATGTATTGGTAAATCATAGCTGTATCAGGCAGCGCTGTATGTTTGTGCTCTCGCAGGAACTGTCCCAGTGCTCCAGGAATGAAAGGTGAATCCAAGGATTGGTTGCATAGAAAATATTACATTCACTTTGATAGCAAGAAAGTGGCAGGAGCTTCTAAAATGTGCTGTTCTGGTTTTGATATGTAGCAGCTCAAACAAGTGCCTCGTCAAATGGCTAGCAATGTCAGTGGCAGCTTTTTATTTCCCCTGGCCACCAAGTCACTACAAAATACAATCTTGACACAACCAGTTTTGATTAAGTAACCCTGTGTCCATGTATTTTTGATATTAAAGGCTGTGGCAAGTGTTGACTACTGTTGCTCTTCATAAATGTGAGATTTTTTTTTTTTTAATTGCACTTTTCTATTGTGGGCAGCAGTTAGGCCTTACTGTAGTGTAGGTAGGTTGGGCAAATTAAAAGAGAAGAGAATTAGGTTTCTAGAAATTACTGCTGGTGTAATGCAGTTGAATGTGTCACATATATTACAGCTGGAAATAGTGTTCTTGAAGTTCCTGGAGTTACGGAAATCTCATGTTCATTAAAGAAAAAAGGGGGAAATTTCCAGCTTATGTGGTTGTAGAGAAAATCTAAAGATTGTGAACATGGAGGGCTAAAAAGTAGCAAGGCACAGAAAAAGATTCACCATGTGTTGTGATTTTTTTAGGGAAATCGCATGGTCTATACAGGGGAGTTTTGCCCTCCAGTAGCCAGGGCAGCGGTTCTGCTGCAGCCAGGCAGAGCTAAGCCCCTGAGCCCCGGTTGGGAAGGTGGCCTGACCCCCGGTTGGGAAGAAGGTGGCCGCTCCTACCGTTCCCGACTGAGCAGTCTCTATAAATGAAATGTAACGCTTTTGTTGGAGACATTCTGGCTTGACATTTATTTTTCTGAAAATCCAGCTAGGGTGCCTATGCTAATGCAGGAGGGCCCGTTGTTTGCACAGACTTACCCTGCTGATGACAGCTTAATAAGCTCCTTTATTTTGTGTTTTTATTCAGTAAGCTTGTCAGCTTTTGTGTAGGGGCTGAACTCTGCTTTCGCCCTCTCCCCCCGCCCCAGCTTCTCTGAAAGGGGCACCTCTGTCCCCATAATTTGTAGTAAAAGGGAGTTATAAAGGGAGGTGAACCGACTGGCTGTAGGGACATGGGCTCCTACAAAGCAATATAACTTTGGCAGGGGCTGACCCTGTATGCTCAGTGTGCCTAAGAACTATGGAAGTCAGTGCGAGTTTTAGGGGTGTAATGACTAATGCAGGACCAAGCCTTTATGACTGAGAAAATCCAAACAGCGAGGGAAGGACTCGGTAAACAGGGCTACTCGAAATGAATTACGGCACATGATGTGAGAACAGGTCAACATTTCTTATCTGGCATAACGTTCTTCTAAACAGACAGAAAGGCATCCCACTACCGTGGCTGTTTGCTATTAGATTCTACGCAAAAATATATTGGGGTTGCATTTAAACACAGTGACTTGAGATAGCAAAAAGATGTGGGATTGTATTTCTTTCCATTCATTTAATTGGAACCATGCTGAAAAGGCGTATGAAAACCATCACTCTTGAATATATCTAAAGTGTAGCTTTGAGACGCTGAGAATGATGTCCAACCTAACAGAATTTCAGATAGAGGAGATATTTTGGCTCATCTTTTGCTTCCAGCTATATTCAGTTTCCCCGTGTGGTTATTTTTCTTGTTATTGGATGCATCCAGCTATCTGTTTCTTACTTCACCGTCTGGGAATACAAACCGTTTTGTCTCATTTCAGACCTTAAAATGGATTGGACAAAACAAAAGGAAGGGAAAAAAAAAAAGGTATTTTTTAGTAGTACCTCTGTTCTTGTTTCTGTGTCTTAATAAGCCAGCTTCTTAAACAAAAGGCCTAAGAATTACTGTCTTGGAATATTTTGCATCTATATATATTCTGTATTTTGTAACATCTGTGTGCTGGGTGGTGGTTCATCAGGAGGGGATGAATGTAACCATTTTAGATGCTTAACTGGCTGTTGGGACTTGCCCAGTTTGTAATCACAGTAATTGCACATACAAATATGGCCATGTAATTACGCGTGCATTTTTGCGTTTAGTTTCAGGAGTTCGTTTAGAAAAGTATAAATGCGGCCCAATAAATCCTTTATATCTCAGACTTCTGTGCTTTTATAACTCTATATAATTATGCAATAACACTGCATCTGGAGAGGTTTCACTTAAGTAAAGCAATAAAGAGCTCAGGTTAGATTATATATTTTTTGAGTTAGACCTACACTAACTTGCTCAGTAGTGTGTTTTTCAGCTTGTAAGATTGATTGAGTTCAGCAGTACTCATGCAAGAAAATTTTCTTGTGAGAATAAAGAGCAATTTAATATGAAACCAAACCTGGATCGGATCATTTAAGCTTCCACAATGACTGAAGTGATTAAATGGGTATTAATATAGTAAAATATACACCGAATACTCAGATACTCAGGCAGTGAAGGCTTTTGCCAAGGTACAAATTGGATACTAAAATGAAAGAATTACTTACGAGCGACGTACCAGCTCTGAGAACAAATCTAAATCATTATTATTACTATTGGCACTCATGGATTGAGATAAAATAGACACAATTAGATACTGTAATTCATTTCTACTTATGTGTTCATAGGCACAGAAAGAGATAATAAGACTAATTTCTCAATATTTTGTGTGTACAGATATGTATGTATTATGTTTTTTATAATCAAATGAATGTATAATTGTTGTTTGTCTTCCGTATTTCTACTCCTGGAATCGTTTTCACAAATGTCTAATGAAGACTGATATCTTTTTTTGTATTCAGTGTTACCGTGAACCAGCAGTTACTGCGGTACTGTCATTTCTCAGTCTGGATTGCTTGCTAATTTCCCTTATGGCTTTTTTCCCAATGGATAGTATTACCGTGCTAAAGACAAACGCTGAATTCTGCAGATGATACAGAAACAGATGTTAGATTTTGACACTCAGAAGTGAGGGTTTTCAAACCTACCGAGCTTCATCCTGCCTTCTTAGTCTGCCCCCACACAAGAGAGACGTGAAATACCTAGCAAGAACTGCAGAATCCAGCTTGTCTCTGAGAAAAGATATCTATTGTATTAAATATTTTCATTTAATTTCATTTTTTGTTAGCTCAGAAGGCTTAAACAGAATTGTGCTGATATGATCCTCTATGATAGTTTGCAGCACACGAAGATTTAACTTCTGTCCATAAGCTGCACAAAAATGGTGTCGCAGATGATAAAGAACAAACCCAAGTCTGGTCTGAATGGCTCCAGATTAAGAAACGATTGCTGTTGCAATGTTTGTCATGGTTGTGGCAGTAAAGAGAAAGGTCCCTTTTCCTATTTCAAATGTTCGTATCGGCATCTATCACAAATTCTCTGTTGTGCATCTATGCCAAAATCTTTTCAGTATGTTTTAAAATCAAATCTTCTAGCTCTTTTTTTGTTTAGGTTAATGTCCGTGTTTAAGCAGCTGTTTTGAAATACAGTGCCTTTTTTACACCAAGAAGAAAAATTGTTTACTTCTTTTACATTTTTTGGCACCCTTTTTTCCTTTAAATGTAGACAGCTACAGTCAGAGCTAGCAGAAGGGTTCATAACAAATCCCATATTTGCTGACTTTAGCCTGGTCTTTGCTTTTCTGTCTGGGAGGGTCACAAGCCCTAAGAATGTGCCTGATACTCGAATCTGCTCGCAGCGGTTGTGTTCAGCCTCACCCCGCTCCCTCCAGCGATGGCACTCGCTAGCCTGGCTCTCTGCTTTCCTGCTGGATGAGGGTCGGTCCCCGATCTGGTCTGCATGAGCCTGGCTTCTTCTGCAGGGCCATATCTGAGTCCTGCAGTCCATATCCCATCATCTGCCCTGAGCTTTTTAAAACTAAAAGAGGTTTGAGAAGTCAAATGGCTCGGGGCAAGGCAGTAGAGGAAGAGCAGCAGGGCTTTTTTTTAATGCTGCATTTTCACACGCACCCTGTTACTGTATGGTTTATTTGACTGGGGGCAGAGATTACTTTTAATTTTATTTCATGTGCATGCTGTTCGGGCCGGAAAGTTGCAATCAGATCCTTTGCAAGCTCATTGAACTGCCTCTCTGCCAGGGCTTGGCAGGGAGTTTGTAAAAGCCTGTCCCCCAGCCCTGTCAGACATTGTCCCACTCCATATAAAGCAAGACATCTCTTCTCCACAGTCTTTAAATATTCTTCTTGTGCAATTATTTGTGCAAGCGAAAATTAATCATTCAAATGTCCTTGGAAACCAAATACAAGAAGGAGCTGGAGCATGGCCGAAATTGCCATTTAAATGCTTTTAAACTGAAGAAGCTACGGGCAGATAATAGTTTGAAGTATTTGCTGTTCTTTAACAGTACTGTACGCAAAAGTCCATCAAATATAGTGAGAGGCAATTTCTGGCTGGTAAAAGATAAGTTTTGGCATTTCAATTGCTTTTCAAGCCACCGTGTCATTGAAATACACATTGCCACTCAATGCACAAACAGTAGTCCTATGGGCAATGTAATTAAAAGCTACTTTGCGGTCTCTTTTAAGCAGAAAATCAGTCTTACTTAGCCAAGTATTGCATAGGCTAAACTACTTTTCCTCAGGTAGAATTCTGTTTCTGCATTCATGGATATTTTATTTTTTTTTTTTTCTTGTAAACATTCATTGGTACAAGATCCTGTACAGAGGGGTATGCAGGGGGCACTTCACTGGCCGTGTGCTGTGTGATGCCCACAAGAGCCTCTGCTAGCTAATTTGGGAGTTTCAATGGAGCGTCACTCAAATGAGAGGATACAAAAGCTATTGGGGGGGGGCACTTCAAGGCAATACAATGTGCAGAGCTCAGAGCCTTGTAAGAAATGCTCCCTTGCACCTCATCCATGGAGAAATGTAAAAGCGTGCCGAGATACATTACACTGATATTGCCTGGTTGTAATTTTTTTCAGCTCTATGGCTATTGTTACCAAGATAGCAATGACATCCCAGACACGCTGACGACCATCACTGAACTAGGCTCGCCTTTAGAGATGATTCAGCTTTTACAGACTTCCTGGGAAGACAGATTTCGAGTGAGTAACAACTGTTTTAAAAGGACTTTTAAGGGAGCGATGAATACAAAATACCATCAAGCATGAAGCAAGGGTTATGTACTATGCAGTGCGATTCACATTTATTAAACGTTCGCTTTGCTTATGATTACATCTTGGTTTAGAAACAACATTTAGCACTCCCTTTCTGCAGTGTTTAAGATATTGTGCTATTTTGTCTGTAGATGTTATCTAATGGTAGCCGGTTGTATGCTTTTTACGTGATATCTTCAAACATTTCTTACTTGCTAAAGCTCGAGGCCCAGGATTTTTGGCGTTGAGCGTTGTGCTCTGCAACTGGGATTTAAACAATAGAAGGATGTTACATTTCTCTCCTGATCCTTATCGTAGGTTGGTTTTATAATTGTTTTCTACTGCTTCCTGCTCTGTTCGCCTTTTACTGGGGAAAGAGTGAAATAAATGTACACAGATCTCAAACCCAGGTTGTCCACCGCGTTGGCAATTTACCAGGAGCACGAAGGTCCCACTTAATTTGTCCGAAATGAAGCCAGACTGCAGCAATGCTTTGATCAAGACAGCGCTGTCTCGCTCAGTGTATATCGGGATGTGTCGTCGGCTGCGGTTAACTCCCTAAGATGTTGCAAGGCGGCAGCAGTCTTCATCTGAAACACGTTGGATTGCATGGCTACATCTGTACCAGAAAACTAAAAGTGCGCCTGACTGATCTCGGAGGCGAACCAGCAAGGTGCAGCCCGTGCCTGTACTATTGAATTCCCGGACGCTCCGCAGGCCTGTGGCTGCGTGCAGGAGGCCCGTCGGAAGCGGTCCCTGGGCCGTGCTGCCTTCTGGATGGTGTCTGGGGACCGCGCAGGAGAGCAGCCCTGGTCCCGCTCAGACCCGGGCAGAGACCGTGCTGGCGAGTGTGCGTGTGGGATTAAGTTTCTGTGCCCAGGAATGTTCCCTGGCAGAGTTTATTTTATTAATAGAGATGGAGTAAGTGTATTCCTTGCACTCAGCTTCAGCTCCCTTTTCCTGAAAGAAGTACGGTCTTAATAAGTGGTAGAGGTATTCGTCACGGCTCCCGAAATACAGGACCTGTCTTCGGCTCATCTGATCCAGGGAATGCAAATAATGGGCTGTGATGGCAACTACGTACAAAGTAAATGACCAAGAGATATGTTAGATTATGGGTAATAAACAGGGAAGTTTCCGTCCAGCATGGACATTTTTGAGTGAGCAATTGGAAAGGGAGATGAAGAATTAGATGAAGGTGCTGAGCTGATCCACAAAGGTGGAATTACTGATGAAACATTCCTGTGACTGCTGTAACGACATCTTAAACAATGTCATGCTCGTTAGCTTCTCTAGGAGGCAACTAACACAGAGGAGGAGGAAATAAAACCGTATCTTCTTGATATGTGAGGCTTGTTTGTGGTCTGGTCCTGAAAATGGCTGCATAAATATTTGCCCTTATTCCTACAAATAATTTCCTTGCGTTGAAGGACTCAGCAGTAAGCTCGCTCCCCAGATCAGCACCTCTGCGCTCAGCAGGGGTGTGTGATACTGAGCAAAGCCTTCATCTGTGTGCTTAAAGCTTGTCGTCCAGGGGCATTTGCCTGGCAGCAGGTATGCAGGGCAGCAGCCCATCGGGGCTCAGCCTGGTCACAGAGGCTGCCAGTGTAGGAGCAGGGGCTTTTTGGCGTTTGAGAAAAGGCAGTAATTTCAGATGACAACCTGTGTTTTTATTCAGGCTAAATTCTGCGTTGATTGGCAATTGAAGATACGTGTATTATAGGTTAGTTTGGGCTGGATGTGCCTTTTATATACAGCATATTGCAGGATGGCATGTACATGAATCCTGTGTCCTTCCGGAGGGAGGAAAGGGTGGTCAAGTCTGGTGTCCCATAACCAGGCCTGCGTTCATCTACGCCTACAGGCATCTCCGTGTGAACTGTGGTATCCTATAAGTAGGACTAAAACGTTCTAGTCTGGTCAAGCAGGAGAATGATTATAGAAGTGTGAGAGTCCTAATGTCCCATAGGGGAAGGGTCTGTGAGAGATAACTTCAGACATGCTCAGCTTTCTTACGAAGGACGCGTTTAGGTGCTCCCCTGATTATACGGTTTATGCCCTGAGACTGAATTTGGATTTGGCTACTTCAATACACGTGGCCTTAACAGTGTATTTGGACAGAAAACAAAGATTATATATAAACAATAAAAAGCTTGCTAGACTGAGTAAGACCTGTTATTAATTTAATACATAGAATAAAAATTCCAGTATTTAACTGCGTTCATATTAATGCTACATTTGCCTTCATACGTTACGTAGCGGACTCTAAAGGAATGCATGAATTGAAAAGAGCACTTTGGTAAGGGGACTGAGGTCAATGTTCATCGAGTTTGCTGTCTAGTAATAGTTATTCAGGTTTCTAACGTGCAATTGTAAAGTGCAGCATCAGCACAGAGCTCCCACCCCAGCCTCAGAGTGGCACATCAGGGTCCACCAAGGTAGATGGATATATATGCTTACCCTGAGGCACGGTGAAGAGTTATGGAGGAGCTGTGGAGCTCCTCTTTCTGGGAATTTGCTTCCTTCTCCCCTGGAAAAAGGCAAACAAAAGAGAAATCAGTGGAAAATAATTATAAAAGCAGTTGAAAGATGGGATCGGTACAGAGGCAATACGGACACCGTCTGCAGTTGGAGCTCCAGGCGCGGGCGCAGGGCAGTCCGGCCAAAACTTCCAGACCTGGAGTTTGTAAAAGAGCAGAATCAGGCTGCATGGTCAAGGGCTGTGTGTAACGTGTTATTAAAAGTTAATGCTTTTATTTCTGTTAAAAGTAAGAATAGCAACAATGAGCTCTGCTTCAAGAATAGTGTGGGAAAGCACTGGTAAAGCAGCTTATTTTTGTTTCAAGTCTCTAAGGGTTTTACAGTGAACTATGTTAATCTTTTGAAAAATACCTTAATTGCAACATTCAGTTCTGAGGATAAGTTATAATGCTTATATTAAGTCATATATTTATGAATATGTCTTCAGCTAAAGTATTTTCATTTATATACTTTGTACTGAGAAAATAACGCAAGGTACCCATGTTTTTGCATTTCAGATATGTCTCAGCTTAGTTCGGCTTCTGCATTATTTGGCTCATTCTCCTCTTGGCTCCGTGACATTACTGGATTTTCGCCCTCGGCAGTTTGTGATCGTGGATGGGGAACTGAAGGTGACAGACCTGGACGATGCCAGCATTGAGGAGAGCTCTTGCACCAGTAACAGCGACTGCTTTATGGAATTTCCTGCAAGGAACTTCACCCTGCCCTGTTCTGTTGAGGGACGGTGTCAGAGTATGAACGAAAAGAGGAATCTCTACAATGCCTACAGGTATATGATTGGATAAGGTAAAAGAGAATTAAGAGTAGGCCAAAAGTCTCCAGCATCCTCTATAGTTATTCACATCAGCGAGTACGTATTGTCTCAGAACCATTACCCAAGAGTAAGTGAGGCCATGAATAATTGTTTCACTTGTGAAAATACATAACATTTATAACTTTGGAAATGTTTTGCATGCTTTGAGTGTGATTCACCACTTCTAGTCTAATTTTACATGGATTTCATTCCACTGAATTCTTCACACAAGTAGAGATTTTCATAGGAGTGAAACAGAGGCACCCGTGGAGATGGGGGCCCATCAGCTCTGCGGTGAGACAATTCAGGCAGCTCTTCTTTGGTGTGAGTTAAGAGGGGACATCGTGTTCTCCACCACCGGCTGAGGAAAGGGCTGGCTTCGGAGGCAGAGTTAGAGCTCAGCTGTCATCCTGCACTCCGGCTCAATGCTCCCTGCCTCCACGGAGCCTGCCTCGGTAGGGTGATAACAGTTCCTGGTGCAGTCACGGGGCCACTGAGGCCCTCAGTTGCTGATGACCTGGGGCGTAATCCCAAACCTTTGAAAGCAAGGGGTGCTCCCTTTTGCCCCCCTCCCCTCTGCCCACAGCCCATGGGTCTCTGCATGGGCAGGCGCTGGGGGACTGGCTCCCGGTGCTGCTCCCGCTTCGCGGCGGTGCCATGCCCGTCATGGGGGACACGTAGGTGACGGGTCACGCTGGACCAGTTGGCCACGCTGAAGAAAGCGTTCAGCCGACGCATCCGTCTTCCAAATTTGATTTTAAGGATTTCTCCGAATTTACAGTGGAGCCCTTCTGGGCCACGGCTTTGTGTTTGTGGTCTCAGCTCTCCCCCGTCGGCCATTGCTCCCCTCAGAGGGCTGCGCGGGATGCTGGGGGAGCCGTGTCGCTGCTCTCCGGGGAGCTGGGAGCCGCAGCTCAGTGCTGCACTCCTTCTGCCGCTGCCGCTCCGGCTGATGGGCGCTGCTGGGGCGGGCGGCCGCCTTGCCTGATCCAGATAGGAGGATGGAGGATCTCAAAGCAATGCCATAATGGTGTGCTCATTTCTCAGACTTTCCTTTCAAGTATCATGCCATTCACTGCCTGCCAGACCACATCGAGGAGAGGCTGCTCCAAAGAGAGTCTTCTGCTTTGGTCCCAGGGTGCTCACCAGCATGTGTGTTGCATTAGCTGACCACACTGAAATGGGCTGCACCACATGACAGCCATCTGCAGTTGTGCAGCGCAGTTTTTAGTGTGTCCTGCAAAATTTTCCATTTCCATTTGCTTGGCTTAAAGATCCTGCTTAGCTTGCTAGCTTTTGGTTAAGACCGTTTTACTAGTCTGGGTAAGAAACCTTTAATAGGCACCCATCCATCTTGGTCATAAGTGGGGGTATGTCTGCGGTGTGGCGGGCTTGCGGCAGGTTGCTGGTCTCACTGAAGGAAGCAGTCTTTTTTTTATTACAGTTCTTAATATTGCCTTTGAACCGCACCAGTGTGTAGCCCACGCACAGTGCCCCAGTGTTTTCAGCCCCTGCTTTTGCTTAATTCGATAGAGACAGCGGGTTTTTGTTCAACAGCAGATTCATGCTATAGTGGGCTGCGACCACCCGTGCTAAGGCGTTAGCAACAAACTCTGTGCACTTGTCTTGGAAGGCTGAATCTTCAGTTCATTAGGCACAGGCAATGAAATTCCATGTTTTTGTGGATGCACTCTGTTGCTGTAGAGTTAGAGAGGAAAGGGTTGCTCGTGCTGTTAGGTAGAAGTCAAAAGCAGCAATATGTCAAACAGTGCATAAACCCCTTGCAGTTTCAAAATATAGCAGGCCCTAGCCTTGAAAGCGTAATTAGCCTATCTAGCTGGTTTCTTTATGAGGTAAATAATTAAAGGAGAGAAAACATTTTGGAAAAAACTCTACCATACAAGAACTGGCCCATCTTGCCTTTCAGATGGGTACCTTCTGTCACAAATGTGTCTCTATGGGTTTTCCTCCAGATGTTTGGAGGAACAATTTTCAAAGCACTGGACAGTTTTAAAAGTAAGGAGAATGAAAATTTTGAACTATTAACCAATGGCTGAGATGAATTCTCCATCATTGACAATTCTGAAATTAAGATCAGATAGTTCTCAAAAAGAAAGGAAAAAAAAGGCTGTAGGAACAAACGTAAAAGGATCTGACAATCTGCGTTACGCAGATCACAAGGGATGCCACTGGTCCTGCAATCGATGAATAACAAATGTTCCTGCAATTAAGTTGTGCAGGCGCCAGTGTCTCTACATGTCAGAATTTCACATATGGGTGTTTGCATTAGAACAAGTCGTATATTTCTGGAGCCACGGAAAAACAATAACCTCTTTGACTCTCATCCATCCAGCATTTAGCAAATGACAGCTACTGAATTTTTGCAAAGAACTATTCACAATCAGTCAGACTCTGCTTTATAGATAATCTCTAAGCAAAAAAAGTGAGGTAAAATTTACCAGACGAATTTTTCATTACAAATGTTATGCTGCTCTTTAGATTTCTGTATGTAGTTATATTGGCTGTTTCATACTCATCGCTAAGAAAACCTACCTGGGGATAATCCCACTTGGGAAAATCGTAAGTACTGTTTTTGTAAGGGATGAAAAAGGGAGTTAAAATCTCAAGGAAATATTCATTGTGTAAGTGGAATATGTCAGCTCAATAGTACTTGTGCCTATGATCAATTTTTGCTATCAGTAACTTAATTTTTTAATTTGTGCTTATGTGAGACGTCTGCTAGTCTCCCTCCTGAGCATGAGTCCCTGGAGGTTTCCGTTTGACAATGTGGTCTCTGTATATGAAAAAGCGTTTGCTTTGCTTTGCAGGTTAGATGTAAAGCAGGGCAATTTCCCCCTTGTGTTCCTGTTCTGCTCGTTACCTAATATTTACGTCTGATAGTTCCGTTTATATTGTCAGATCCTGAACTGTCCCTCTCCGTCTTGGGTTGCTATGACACTGAGTTTGCAGTGGGTAGTAATATTGGCAGAGTAATAGAAATTTAAAGGCACAATGTGAAAATTAAGTGTACTTCAAGTGATGGTAAAGACCTGTTGTTTTTTTCTTTTGTAATTGAAAATGCTAAAATGGAGATTATACATCCATCGATGAATATCTACATGAATGCATCCTGAATTTAGATCAATGATGAGAAGAGAGAAGACATTCTGAATTGCAGTGGCATTAAAACAATAGAAGAAGGCTTTCAGTTATTTGAAACGAGCAGAAATTTGATTTATGCACTTTCAAGGTCTGAAAAAAACCCAAGACTTCTGGGTTGATGGCATCCTTTTAGTTTGTTAAAGTACAGACATCTTTGCAAATAGTCACAATCCACGGGGCTTCATAGCAAATTTCTGTATTAATGGAACATTTACACGTAGTTACAAGGCAGCCTTGTATATAACAGCATGGTCTAGGTATGCCAGACAGCTGTATGAATAGTCTCAGCTATATATTTATTTGACTATAGAATATGATTATATTTCCTGAATAGGTCAGTGGCTTATAAGCAATAGGAATTTTATTCCTTATGTTGTTCAGTAGTTACCAGACATTTGTAAACTCTTTTTAAAAAATTTTTCAATATGGGTTTCTTTTCCATTGCAGGTTTTTTTTTACGTATCTTCTTCCACACAGTGCTCCATCCTCACTGAGACCATTACTGGATAAGATAGTCAATGCAACAGGTAATTGCAATAAACATGGTAATGCCAAGTATTTCCTTTTTTAGTGTGACTATCACATTTGGGATGTGGGGGATGCTACTTTTATGTTCACTGCAATAGTTCACTGGGGGTGAACTGCATCAGAATGCAATTCCTTGTGGGATCTGGAGGAGCCCCTGTCTCTGGCAAGGGGAATTTTGATGATAAAAACAGGATACTTTCCCATTGCCAGTGGTACCAGTGGTGCTTCTCTACCTCAGAAGCCAGAGGCAAGTGACATTAGCATAGATCTTTAGTATTTACCGAGGCAGTGCCTTTGGGACAAGAGTAGTTGCATGTGCATGTAAATCTGATTTGAGGGTTTTTGGTGCGTCGTTCTAGGGGTTTTATACCTTGTACTGTGTATTCAACGGGGAAGTTAATGATGCTGGGCTATAGCTAATTAACAAGCAAAGCCATTGGAGTTCCCTATATTGGCTAAAGTTCGTCCCTCGTGGGGAGCTCACCGCCGTGTTTTCTGCCCGCAGGCCTGGGGTTCCCAGCTGGACGAGCCAGCCTTTGACAAGCCTGGCTCATGTCAGGTATGAAACCCAATTTGTAGTAACTCATGGACTTCACGTCCACATCACAACGCCGTTGTAGAGCAGGGCACCGCTGGGCTCTGAAGGTTAGGGCTTTATTTGAATGCAATCTCGTTTTGTCCTGTGCAGGTTGCTTCTCATCTAACTCGTTCTTTTTCTGTGCTTTTAAAGGAGAACTTCAGTGGGGAATAGATGAGACGGCTGCTCAGCTAGAGAGAGTTCTGAATCTGTATAAGAGTGGAGAGTACCTACAGAACACGACGCGGATGCCAAAAGCTGGTAAAGTAGTCTTTCTCGAAATTTAAAATCGGAGACTCTGCTTTGACTTATATTTGCAGTTTGAAAGGGCAAATGTCCCGAAAACAGGGATCAATGGCCCTTGAAACCATTCACATGATAATCTTTTGGCTGCTTTTTGCTTCCTGGGTGTCTTCTGAAGCCCTTCTCACTAAATGAGGTAGCTGGACATCCACAGGTGTGAGCAGACTGTAATGGGGATAAGGAAACCCAACAGAGTGTTGCTCTCCGTAGCAGATCTGCAGAAAATGTTTTTCATCACGTCCACACAATTCTCTGCTGTTGGAGTATCAGAACCTCCCCAAACACGAGTTGGGGGGAATCTAATCAAGATGCTGTAACCCTCCGTGGATTTCCTGGGACTTACAGGAATTTCTTGCTACATAAGCACTTGTAGATTGGAAAAATAAAATTTTTGCTTGCTTTGCAAGAAAAAAATAATGTGTCCCTCAGCTTCTGCTAGCAATAGAATAAAAAAGAAAAAAAAAGGACAGGATGAAAACCAAGCTGCATAATAGTATCTTTTTCATAAAGTCTCTGCAGCACCACAGGTATGTAAAAAGCTATTAAGCAGCTATGATACAGCGGGATGCATATTCTTCCCGGAAGGATAGCTTGTGGAATTATACACGTCAAAGAAGATTATGTATGATGGAAATGACTGTTAAGTCTAACAATTGAAAAAGCTGTTTTGCAAATTATTTCTTGTACGTACAATATTCATGTCAAACTGTCAACGTAACTGACTGCAAGTTGATAGGAAAATTATGGCTTTGCTGCAAAAGCTCAGTAAAGAGGGAAAGATGGGTTCTGAAGGGAGATGAATGTTGGCACAGGGCGTTTGAAAAGTTCAGTGAAGCATTTGCTCTGTGAAAAAGACACAGGAGCCAAATTCACGCCTGTCGTAGCGCTGTTAACCTCAAAGGGCCATGACACCAAGGATGAATTTGACCCACTTATCAGAATAATTCAATATTTATTTTGTTGTAAAATTGGCAGGAAAATTGTTGCAGGTGTTCATTTAACTTTCTAATTTTCAGCTTTTCATTACAATCTGTGCTGAGTGAGGCCTGTCAACACAGCAAAATTATTTTCAGCAGTACAATCAATAGTACAAACATGTTCTTTGTTGAAGAAGTGCCAGGAGGGCTGAAGTTTTTCTGCGATGCTGGTTGATTCCAGATTTAACTGCTGTATCGGGACAAGATGAAGTTTTGAATTTTAGAGGGCTGTCATGTTTATAAAGAATCTCGGTGACTGAAGCTTAGGACCGTGGTAGTAAATGTAACAGTGCAGGTTTCTACTAATATAGAGCAGAGCTATACGTGTATTTGGCTACTGTAATAATTACACATTTTTGTGTTAGTTTAATTCTGTAGAGTCCTGGATAATATAACGCAGAATCCGCTACCCGTGTTCACGGTTAGTAATGCCTTTCTGTGCAAGGAGCCCTTTTTATTTGTAGGACACTGCTCACGGACTTAGGCACTCGACAGCGTGAGCAAAGATGATGAAAATCTGTGGATGCTTTGTATAACATATTTGGTCAGTTTACATTAAAGACCGTGAATGTAATATTGAATTCCTTGATAGGAAAATGTTCTCAACCAATGGCAAGCCTGAGGAATCAGATCTCTTAGTGGAAATTACACTTAGATGAGATGTGTTTTCAGACTTAGCTGCCATGCCTTTAAGATGTGCAGGCCTGTTTCTTGTTTGTTCTAAGGCTACTTTAACCAAACAGAAAAGGGGCTGTAGTTTATTTCTATTTTAAGATTCCCTTTCCTTGCCAGAAAAGTATGAAGAAGTTATATCTTGAGGGTGAAAATATGCCTACCTACTCATTCATATCACTTTTATTCTGAACACGTTCCTTCCTCAACCAGTATTTAATTGGTAATACCATGCTAGAATTAATTTTTAATATTCTCAGTCCAGAGATTATGGAATTAGAAATTATTAATTAGAAATTATCCAGAGGTTATGGAGTGAGAAATTCTCCCGCAGTACGGTGAAGTTGCAGGAGAGGGTGATCGTGGTGCTGGAAAGGACTGGTGTCCAAGTGATCAACCTCTTCCCGCTGGCAGGACGTTCCCAGCTGACCTGGCGTCCTGACCAGTGAAACCAGGGCTGAAATGCTGAGCAGATCGAATAATTTGTGTAACTTGTGGTGGGTGATGGAGGGAGAGATGGGTGTGAAAAGGGACAACTGTGATACTTTCCCAAGCTGTCAGCTGAGGTCTTGCTTTGGCCCTATTTGAGGTTTAGAAAGACACTGTGTGGCTCTCTGAAAGCAGAGGAAAAATACTTTTAAGATTGTTGGATTTTTTTTAACCTTTTTTGCCTTGCTCTACAGCATAATCAAAGTTCAAGGAGAGTGTTTTCCAACCCAGTGCTAAGTTAAGATAAAACTAGAGATGATGGTTTCGTTCTCAGGCCAGATCGGAGTTAATCAGAGCTTCGCATTCGTACACCTTTGTGCCAAGATTGGGCAGGCACAAGTTTGCGTCGCTTTTGCTCAGATGATGGAAGTCTCATGAGGTGATGGGGTCCCAAGATTTTTGCTCTCTTAAGCAGTAGAAATGACAAGAATTAACAGTGCCAGTCTCCTCTGGCATCTAAAGGGTTGTGACAAAATAAGGCCTTTCTGGTGTATGATGTATTTTGAAATCCTGACAGCAGAACTGGAGGAGAATTCAGATCCAAGAATCGTAAGATTTTGGTTTGGTTTGTTTTTTTGGGAAAAGAAACCACAGAAAGTTCAGGTAATGGTGCTTCAGAATTTGTCTTAGGTCTGAATGCTTTGAATTATCTGTTGTCGTGGATAGAGCATTGTACATTCGTACTAGGAAAGAAGAGATCATGATCTTGGGCAAGTGATCTAAGGCCGTAACTAGAACATAAACTTTGAGGAAACAGTCTGTTATCTATCTGAACCTATGTTTTTGAAAGGAAGACCTCCTCCTATGAACACCATGAAGTGAGAAAGGTGATATTGATAATCAGTAGGGAAGTGACATGAAGAAAGTTCTTGTCAACCCTAGTGTTCCCATAAATAAAGTTTTAACAAGATGACATAGTCATATTACAGAAGGTCTTGGATATTAAGCTTTCACTGTGCTTCAGTTGTAAAAGATTTTATAGTGCTGTAAATTATATTATGCTCTGGACTTTGCTTTAGTATCTTAGAAACAGAGTAGAGGCACGGGAGACATTCGATAGCTATGTATGTGTTCTGTAATCATAAATCACACTACTGTTAATGTTGATATAGGAACATTACAGTGTTTAAAACACAATGAGCAAATACTTATATATTCCGTTGACTGGTGCTCTGTCTTGCTGGAATCCAGAAGAATGTGAATTAAAACAGGAACCATGTATTTTTTTCTGACATATGTTATCTAAAAATTATTAAATCGTTCCATTAATTATCCAGATTACAAAGACTACAAGAAAAATTTACTGATGTTCATCAGTAACGTCCTGCCCCAGCATCAACATTTTTATTACTTCCATCAAGTGACACTGATTTGTACCAACTGGGTGTCTGGGCCTTGAGCTAAGCCCCAGCCCTTCAGTTAACTCAGAATTTACTCAGAAATGCGTGAAATCAGCTAACACTAGTAAATCCGATAGCTTTGTTATTCATTAAAGCTAATAGATGACCCATTATTAGGCCTGAGGGTGTGCAAGCCCACAGAAAGGCATAATTAGCTGCTGCTGTTAGTTGAAAGTACATTCTCAGTGCTAAAAAAGCTGGAAGCCTGGACATAAAGCAAAGACGCTTCATGTTTTCCTTTGTCTTAAGACAATTTGGCAGGATTATGCTGTATGTAAACATTTACACTACAACAATGTTTTGAAAAAATATTCTGCAGGGTCACTATAGCAACCTGCTTAGGAAATTGTAAATCCGCCCAAGAATTATTGAAATCAGGGTGGGGGGTGTGCAACGTTTGTGCACGTGTGTATGTGCAAGAGAGAAATTTTGCAAGGTTGCCGGAATATTGTTTGAGGTGCTTTGTATATCCTACGGCTGGCCACCATGCGAAGGCTAAAAGTATGCTGCTGAAGGCGCTTGAAGGCTCAGCTGGGAACTTTCTGCAGCCCAGATTCCTGCTTTATCTGGCACTTGTGCATTTGATGTTTCTTTCCCAGGGACGTCAAGGCTGCTTTGGGGGAAGGCTGAGGGGGAAAGGTGCACAGGGCTGCAAGCGTGGGCAGAAAGTCTCCCCCTACACCCTGCCTGGCACAGAGAGCTTTCGCATCAGCAGCCAGGCAATCCCAGCACACGGAGGAACAGAGGAGCAGGTTCCTTTGCAGCCATACAGCACTGGAAATACAGTGGGGCTGTATAGCAACCCGTTGGTTGTTGCTCACACGTACGTCCGCCGTTGTGCAAACCATATGCCCTATTCACTGAGCAACGTGTTCTGCTGTCGCTTAACTTCTCTAGGGCCAACTTGGCAGTGTAGAGCAAAACGCCTTCTGCTGATGGGTTAGGTCCTCAGCTTCTTTCAAGAACACTAAAGAAGTCACCGAGTGTCTTTTACAAATCCTGTAGGCATCTGTCTTTAAGCTTAAATACCCCGCACACGTGACCCTAGACACCTTTCGACTCGTCCATCATCAGCACCATTGTTTTTATGTGCGAGTGGGCCAGATGCAGCTTACAAGCATCTGTGGCACTGGTTTGGGCTAGTTGCCTTCAGTAAATCGGCGTGCACTGCAGAGGTGGCCGTGGGTGCAGAGCAGCTCCGCAGCCCGGTGAGCGGCCCTGGGACGTGGGGCACGAGGCAAGAAAAACACTCCAGCTGTGTCGTGTTAACGGGAATAAAATGTAAGGGAACATGTCGTTCTCCTCCTTATTTATTTGTGTTTCGGTGACAGCCTGCATACCGATTTAAATATGGCTCTACTGTAAGCACAATAGAAGCATATAAAAAGAGGCAAGCCTTACTTCGTTTCCAGCCTGCACGCGGGAAACAGCCAAAGGACGGAAATACTCACCCGAGAAGCAGGGCTATCTCCCGGTCTGACGGCAAACCCGTGTCCTGCCAGGCCTGTCTGTCCTTCCAGACAGTTGGGATTCGTCAGCAATGATTGAAAGCAGAGACGCGCGGGATAGGCCTAGCATGTCATTTTCTCAGACATACCAAAAAATAGCTTTCCGTAGCGCAACTGTGCATACAGGCTTGCGAGGCTCGTTGTCAGAAGCATGTTTAAATGTGAGGTATTGAAGCATGCAGAAAATTTCAGCATAAAATGAAGCGTACTAAAACCATAAGTGTATTATTGTCTATTTGGGATCCGATTCTGTTCTCCATAAGCTCCCTGGGAATCGGTGGGGACTGTTTGTAGAGCAAAACACTGCTCAATACCACTTTTTGCTGAGATTGGCAAGATCAGGCTCTTTCTGCTTACTTGTAAGCAAAGCAATTAAAAGCAAATTCAGAGTCGACTGCCAGTGTTCCTTTGAGAGTGGAGGAAAAGAGGAGGGAGGAAAAGGAGCAACATGATTTTTCTCTCAAGGATGAACATTACTGCGTCTGTGTCATTGACCCATGGTGCATTGGCAGGTGATAACTAGAAAAGAGAACTGGGCAAATTTCCAACGAGTAGCTGTAGTTGGTAGTAAAAATGCAATCTGGCTGCTGTGGCTGAAATAAACGGTCATTAGGACTGATTAAAGTCAGATTTAGGGTGATTCAAACAAGCTAAAAGGGGGAAACCACAGGCGGCTTTCACATAGTTTATTATATACTTCTGGAGTTATTTATATGATTCAGTCTAGTACAGGCAAAATGAGCATGTTTATAGATTGTAGTCGGCTTTGGAACAACATAGGTGATTTTTGATGGAAAAAATTTAGAACAAGATTTTAAAGCATTGACTTTCTTTTGTAGCTCTTGCCCGGGTCAGTGGTGCTGCAGGTTGCTTTTAAAGATGCCTCTCTTACCTGTCATGAGAAGATGCTTGTTTGAAAAATTGCCATAGCTGCTGGGGGGGCTGGCTAGCACTGTAAGAAACTCCTAAGAAGATTTTGGCCTAATTGAAACAGCATATTTTGATTGACCGGAGCAAACTTGTAAAAATATTTTAAAGCTATTAAAAATATGGCAAAACAAAACTTTTGAGGATTGCCCAGATTCAGCATAGCAAGATGTTTTGAAGTTTCAAAATGTTTACGGGGCAGGAAAGATGTTTCCTAGTAGGATTTATTTGTTTAACTGTGAGCAGCAAATCGTCTCCCATATGTTAAGCTGGAATAAACCTCTCATAAGTGGCATCAAGATCAGGCTTACTGCATTACACGTATTTGCTTCAATCCTCACAAAATCAGTAGATGGAGAAAAGGATTCTTTTTCCATTGCGATACTGACAGGAGCGTCTTGCATTTCTCTGATCTGTTCCTTGCCATTACCTTGATAGACTTTACGTACTTTCTGTTAAGCTACGCAAAAGTGTAAATTTATGGCTGCATTTATAGTATTAGGCAAGTATTTATTGGTTTTAAACACCATTAGTCTGGAAATCGACCAGAACTTTGACCTTTTTATGATGTGATTTACTGCCGTGAGCCCTCAAATTCCATGGACTCCATTTAAGCAAGTTTCAGGTCTTGGCAGGACAAAAAAACTGAGCTGGAGCTGTCTTTAAACCAGTGGAGTATTGCTTAATTAAGCAAGTAACTGCACTGTAGTGACCAAGATAATCATTTAAAGGTGCAGGGGAAGCCCATCTCTCCTGCGGCCTGGGGTTGATGGCAATGCTGGAGCACATCTCGATGGAGGGGCATCCTTCAGGAGCGTCCTTCTAGGTCCTGTGAGAGAGTGCCTTTCTTCACAGCTTGTACAAATAAGGGCTAAGGGGTCAGCTCCCTAATTTGTCGCTGTGTAAACAAGAGATTCCAGGGATATTTGCCTTCACCATGCAAACAGGGAAGGCAGCTACCTTGCTCTGCTCGAGATAAAGTGAGTTTTGGAGAGAAATGCAGTTTCCTCAGACCAGCGGTTGGTTGGTGTTGCAGTAAATTTCTGATCAGTTCTAGCTGTGATAATTTAAGAGGAGATCCCGTGTTGGCTTCCCGGGGCGGCGGGAGCGCCTCGCTGGTTTGGGAGCGTAAGCCAGGGTGCAGGGCCGTTGCATGTCCCACTTTCTGCTCCTCGTGGCCACCTTCCCATCGGGATGCTCCTGGGGGAAGGCGCTCCTGGGCAACCAGCCCTGCTGCCCGCCCTGCAGGCGGGGAGAGGGGCTGCCTTCCTGCCTGTCCCCCTCGCTGCATCCCACTCCCCTCCCTGCAGGCAGCATAGGCAAGGGGCTCACATCCCCACACTGCAGCCATTCAGCGGTCTGTGCCCGTTCAGGGGAGCTGCCAGAAGCTGCCTTTGTGGAGCCCCTGTGACTCTGTGCTTTCACTTAGACTCCAGTGGCTGTATTTTCACCTGTCTGGCGCTCGATGATCTCCCAGCCAAGGAAAATGCTCTTTGCATGTCGGTCGCGCTGCTGTGTACCTGTTATGCTACCCTGTTCCCATGAGTCGTTGCAGATGGTGGTGGCTTCCCTCACGTAGGAACTGGCGGGGAGCAGCAAGGAGAGCAGGGAGAGCCACAGGGCTCTGCTGCGTGGTGAGACCACCCTAAGTACTGGCGTGGGGGTTTCCATCCTCTCTTGCACCCGCAAACCAGGACCTCACCATCACCATCACAGTTATTGCTGGCCCAACTCTGTCGATTAATATGTCCAAGCTGCCCAAATGATTTACCAGGCTCGATCGCCTTGAAGAAGTCAATGGAAAGGGAGAACTTTATCTCCTACCTCTGACAGAGCCTCAGGTCACGTAAATCACTGCTGCTCTTTTGAAACCTGTTTACATCAGCCGAGAGCCTAACCCCTGGCAGCTGTAGTGGGAACAATGTTGAGAAGAAAGAAAGTGCTATAAACATATTAAGAGGCGTATCTGTGTGCAGAAGAGTTTAAAAATGGAATGATAATTCAAAATAAGGGTCTTCCAGATGGGCTCCTGCCTTGCATGGAGAAAAATACATGACATGATGTGGGGCTGCTCCGCTTAGCGCCCTGACAGCGTGCTGAGGGATGCCGCAGCTCCCTCCCGGCCCCGGCGCAGAGCTCGGCAGGCTCCGAGGGCACCTGCGGGAAGGGCCGGGGCATGCTCCCCGCTGACGCGGTGAATCCGGCAGATGCTTCATCTGCTGCTGCTGCAGCAAGTGCCGTCATTCTGTGAACGTCCTCTGTGGCGTGGGGGTTTGCGCGGTGCAGTGGTAGGTGGCACTTCTGTAGCCATGCAAAGGAAAGTTGTGAATAGTCACATTTTATATCCAGTGAACATGGCACGCACACTGATACAGATAGTTGCATATGGTGCCGACAACGGTGAATTGATTTTTTTGCATCTCATTTGCACACACCATTTTACAGACCTTGGCTGTGAGGTACAAGTCAATACTCAGCAGTTACCATACAGAGATAAAAGAATATTATTCAGTTACATTCAATTATTGTTACACTGTACAGTTGATACAGAAATTAAAAAAAAAAAAGAGACTTTACCTATCTAGCCAGTAGCAGTTTGATTTATGCTCTGACGTCTCTTCAGAATAAATGTATATATATATATATTTGATGGAGAAATGACCATTTGTAACGTGAAACTACGTTTTGATTTGTTTTGGTTTTTTTTCTTCATGTGCATGAGTCTGCATTTTCTGAATTAATGAAAACTTTTTTGCCTTTGATTTAAGTAGGACATGATCAGCCCTGATTTTGCTTCCTGTTTGTGAATGTTTCTTATGCTAGTTTTAATGAGCCAGGCTTAAAAAAAAGAATGCATTTACTGCATTTGTTTCCCACTATTTCAGACTGTGTGGTGTGAACGAGCACTCGTGGATGTGTGCTTCTTTTTCCCAGTTGAAATACTGGCGGTTTAGAGTAGTAGACGCACTCGGCTCTGATTCAGTGGTGTTCGTACAATGTGCTGCCTGAAATATTAGCAAGCTGAATCTGCGATGTCAGGCAGAAAATGCCTGAACCAAAGTGACTTAAGAATAGGCTGTGAGTCAGGGCCGGGAGCTCTGGTTTCCATAATAGATACAATTAGAAGAAATATAGAATGTTATTTATTTTTTTGAATAGGATGTGGGGGGGAGAGACAAGGGGGAACCGTCAATTTGTGCGTCTGGACGCTAAATAGAAATGTTTATAAATGAATAGTTGAATTTGCTGATGCATTCACTGGAGAAACCCCCGTCAGCGGCTGGGAAAGCGAGAGGAGCTGTGAACAGAGAACAAGAGGCAGCACATAAAGGCAAGTGAGACTGAACGGCAGCCAAGGGAGAGGAGTAATCGGCAGGGCAGCACGGAGGCGCTGGGCGAGGACCACGCTGACATGCTCCTGCTACTTTTTTTTTTCCTTCTCTTCGGGGGCCCATCAAGTGACTCCCCTTTTGTGCTAATCTGAGCAAGCAAAAAAAGTTTGCTTAATTAAAAGCCTGTCTTTTCTTCCTTCTCTAAAGGGGCCAGAGGAAAATAGCATGCTCTTCTGAGGGAGAGGGAGGGCTGGGAACGCCTGGTCGGGTCTCACCCCGACAATCCCACTCACTGTTAAGAAGTAGGACAGTGAGTCAGTTCATTCAAGTGGATGCTGTTTATTCAATGGGACATTCTTCCTGTAAAACTCCTAATAAAACCAAAGCCTCGCCTACGCAGTGGGGAAGGGGAAAGGGTTTTGTGCACAGACTGTTTATTTACAGACGCTTTCTGGAAAAAAAGGTGAGGAGAAGAAAGGAGGAAAGGAAAAGGAAAGTAAGGTGCAGAGCTATAAACACGTTTGGGAGTAAACCAGGGCTGGTACAGTCTAGCCCGTCACCTTTTCCGTCATATATCCCACTCCTAAGCTGTTACAGGAAACCTTGCCTGTTAAAAACAAGCAGTTTGCTAGAGGTTTCAAAATGATTGCTTTGCTGTGGTTATTTGCAGAGTACAGACGGGTGCCTGAAGCTTTTATTCCTGATGAAAACTACAGATGCTGGCCATCTTACCATCATAAGGGCTGCCTCCTTTCCGTGTTCGATGTCAACGAAGCCATCGAGATCTGTGACAGCTACTCCCAGTGCAAAGCTTTCGTCTTAATGAACCAGACGACTTGGACAGGTAGGTCGCGGCTGCTGCTGCACAGAAACAGCATCCGAGCCACGTATTCTGGCTGCTTTAAGTGTTTTAATGCAGTTTGGGGAGTGTGCTGCGCCAGGCTGTGGGAGCCACCAGCAGCAGCTCGAAGTTTCTGAAGCTCCAGCCGAGGTGGTTTGATTTTTGGTGGGGCTTCTCTTTGCCTGCTGTCGGGGGAGCAGGAACCTGCAGGCAGGCTCAAAGGAGCTGGCACCAGAGGGCCACAGTACATGGATCATGCGTCTCCAAACCGTGGGGGCTGAAATTTTATTTTAAAACGCAGCAGCAGAAACAACAACAAAAGCCTGTGACCTGTTTCCGCAGCTAAATGCGCAGGATGTGGTCCAACATCTGGATTTAAATAAATCTTTCCAATCCATATGGTTGTTGCGGTTTGACACAAAACCAAACAGGTTCTCCCGTGCATCTAGCCGGGACTTCCCGGCTGGCGTCAGAGGTGCCCTGCCTCTGGTGGGAACACTGTGCGTCTAGCAGTAGGGCTTTGGCTAAAGGGCAGTGAGGAGGGAGGGTTAGAAGAAGAACCAGATAGAAGTAGAAGTAGAGGTAGAAGTAGAAGTAAGTAGAACTTCCAGGGGAAAATCCCATTTTCTACCACAACTCATTTTCTTGTCTAACAGCATACACTTGTTGAAAAGAGAAATGCATTTTCCAAGAGGTCTGTGGGCCTGGCAGTCCCCGTGTGGTTCCCCTGAAGGCAGGCAGTCAGTGCCGATTGACATCAAGCGGAGAATTGGCCCTGGCTCGCTGCTTCTGCACCAGACTTGCGCCTATTTCAGGCAACTCTAGAGCAATCTGAGAAACAAAAATGTTACAAGTCTCTGCTAAAAATCTGAGGTAGCTGCAGCTCCACAGTGGCTGAGGGGTTCGAAGAGCTGAATGCCACAGTCGGCTCCCAACCCCATGCCCCTTCGCTGCATGCCCCACGGCTGGCCCCAGCCAGCTCAGCTTGCCGTGTTCCCCTCACCACGCTGCACCCCTTGGAGGGTAAAGAAAAAAGACATGTTTATGCCTAGAAGGTGCAGTGGGCCAAATCCGTGTTCTTCTGTAATCTTCCCCTGAGATAAAACCCACACTGAAGTCGGGGTGAGTTTTTTCTTCTGTGTGTCATCTCCAGACGTACAGGGCTGTCTCCCTACTTGCAATTGCTAGGGCCAGGTCGGCTCCGTGAGAGGAAGGGTGGCTGGTGCTAGCCAAACCTAAGAAAAGCTGACTGAAGTCCTTGCTCTGCCACAGACTTCAGTGTGGCAGGTTATTTAGGCTCTGAGGCTCAGCTTTCTGTCTGTACATCTGCGATCACAAGATGTCTTCACCTTAAAGTCAAAATTTACCCTGTGTGCAGTTGGGTGCTTTAGTTGTGCTTAGTTGAGCAACGTAAATACACGCCAAAGCCAGGCCTATATACATGCCCAGCAGGTCCCCAGCTCTGAGAGCATCACAAATGAGTAGCATCTTCAGACAGTTCATACGTTTCAGAGTGTTTTAGGCAGCATACTGCTACGGCTTTCTGCATTTCTTGTGCTTCTGAGAGGTTTGAATAGAGACTTCCATGGAACCTAGAAAAAACTATGTTAACCTTGCCTGTGGCTAACCAGTGACTACTAGGTCATCATGTCAGACTATTTATAGTCAGACTATTGAAGTTAATTAATATACTAAAAAAATAATTATTATGGCACAGGGAAATTCATAGGAACTTTAGAGCAGCTTCTGTCTTGGATTATAATAATAAAAGCAAATGAGGCACAGTAGCAGTATTTCTAGCCTTACTTATCATTCCCTTTACCATGCTGTTCCTGATGCATGAGCACTCAACTCCCTGAAATCTGCAGCATGGAAATTTGCTCTACTGAGCAACTACTGTTGAGGCATCCCATTTGCCGTGTGCTACTTTTTAAGAAAAACAGTGTTATGGGAGCCCCCTAGAGAGGCAGGCTGGGAGTAAATAGCATTTGATTTTTCTGGAGTTTAGAGAGAGGGAAGGCAGAGGTTGACTAGCTGTGGAAAATCTCTCCGTGGCCTCTGCTCCAAGGAAAGGCAATGACACTGCGGGTCCGCGGGATGGCAGGTACTCATCGAGAGGCCGGGGTGTGAACAAGATGTCAGGTCAGTAGGCACGGGGAGATACAAGAACTGTGCTGCAGCTGCCACAAATACCGCTGAGTGAAACGTCACCAAATTCAGACCTCGCTGGCCGTGGATGTGTGTGTGGCAGGTGCCTTACGCTGCCCAGGCTGTTAGCGCTTGCTGGTGCTCTTTGTATGAGGAGTAGAAACCTTGTTCCAGCTTGTTTAAAACCCGGAGCTATGAAGTGATCAGCAAGAGCTATTTCAGAGAAAGTCACGTTTAACATACATTGCACTGATGAGTTTTGCAAAGATTCAAGCACGCAAAGATGATTCTGCTCCTATACAATCAAAGGAATGCCCTGGACCCAAGCCTGTTTTTATCAGTGGGAGAGTCTTGAAATACATTTTTTTAAGGCCGTGTGAAATTTGTATTAGACTCTTCAGACCTTTCCTTCATTTACTGTGTTAGCTGTGCGCAGCGGTATCTTGACCGTAATTAGATAAGAGTAAACCTACTGAAGGCAGGGGAGATTCGGTGTCGTTTTAAGCATCTCAGTTTTATACCAGGTGAGGTTAAGAAAGAGTTCACTCTTGGGTTGCCCAAAGAATGCACAGGTTGAAGAAGAATATGAAATGTCAATATTTTGAAGTTTGCAACCTTTTGCTCATCACTTCTAAATAACTTTTTTTCTTTCCCGCCCCCCTTTTCCTATTTGGTGCAGGTCGGCAGCTTGTCTTCTTCAAGATGGCCTCAAATCATATCATGCCTGATCCTGACAAGATAACATATGTGAAGGTGACAGACTGACACCTAAAGTGGCTCAGTCTGACGCGTGAGTGACAAGGGCTGTTTGTGTATAAATATAGGCAGCTGTTAGGTATAAGGCGGCTATGGCCGGAGAGATAATTGCACTATTACTCATTCTAATCTATAGAGTGCTAAACAAAACTTTAAAGAAATAACCTGCATGACCAGGATGAATGTGCAATAAAACGACATTTTGAAAATGTGATTTTTTTTAAAACAAAGCAAAATACAAGATATGATACACTGTTAGGGTATAATTTTGGTTATAAATCAGCTGGCAGCTCTGGATTTTCTAACCAAGGTTAGTGTAATGTTTCTGACCTGTGCATGTGTGCACAGGGGTGAAAGTTGATCATTTCTGTGGGAAGCCTGTATCCTCCGTGCTGATATTTATTTGGGCATGTACAATCACAACAGAGTAAGTGAAGCATATCAGTTTGTAAGCTGAATAGCAAACGTTTCTGAAGACAATCAGCATTTGCGTTAAAGCTATCAAATATGCAATGCCGGCGTATTTGTCAAAGGAAGGAATTGGTTATGTTTAGAATTGCAAGACTGTAGCTAATTTTCATTTTTGCTTCCAATGTTATCATAAAGTTTCATTTTTAATTTAAAAGAGCCATTTTGCAGGTCTAGCAAATCACATAAGCATATGAATAGTCCTACTGAAAGGGTAGGGACTTACCCAAGTGCCGAATGCTTTGCTGAATAGGGATAGGCCTAAGCATATGCTTACAATTAAGCCTGTGCTTAAGACTTTTGTTGAATCGAGTTTGAATTGTTCAGGAAGCTGCATCTTTGACAGACTGGCAAAGCAATCCAGCTGGTGGAACAGTACTAGTTTAATGACTATCTTGCAGTTATTCATATTTTTTATCATCAAATCCTTGGTTTTCTAAGGCACCGCTTGCTAATTCTTAGAGTGAATGAAGTAAATGACCTTAATAATGGCAAATGAATGCTAGCCTTAATTCTATATGAAACGCATTTTACAGGCATGGTGTGTCTAGAGAATTTGCTTTCAGTGAAAGCAATAAAGTAAGTGCTAAAGTGACCAATGTCATACTGTTTTGTAGTTTGTACAGTCAGGAAAAAAAAAAGTGCTTTTGTTTCTCAAATTGTTTATTTTTGTAAAAAAAATAAAATATAAATACAATTTTTTTCATACTCGTTTTTTTTTTTTGTGTTGCAAATAAATGCCTACAACCAGTGAAGACTTAGACATAATGTATTGTATGTAAACTTAAGCCTGGGATATTTTTTCCAGGAAGGAACTGAGGTTGTTCCAGTGGCTCCCAGGAAGAGGTGTGTTTCTGGAGGTACGCGGTGGCTTTGTCTATGTGCTTGCCTGTCGCAAAGCAAGTGACTGTTAGAAGACAAGGCTTGAGCATCCTTTCTTTCTCTGTAGTCTGAGTCACATCGGTACCAGTTTTTTAACATTTGGAAGGGATGAGGAGGAGAGCAGAACCCAAAGGCGTTACTCGTCGGGCTAAATGGTGGTTTTCCTTACCGGGCTTTACCAAGGAGGGTCCGAGAAGGAGAGCAGGAGAGCCAGGGAAGCTGGCAGAAGTGCTCGTAGCCTGTGTGACTGTGCAGGAGAGATGGTGACACCGTCGGCAGCGGGTCTCGTCTCACTTCGGTTTCTCTGAGGTCACTGATACCCTAATGACTTCTGGCAATTGACTGAAATGACATGCTGTAACGGCTGTAACTCACAAATTATCAAACTCCCAGCTGTAATAGCTCAGCTGATTGTGTCGCCGTGCACTTAGGAACCCATCAATCATGCTGTGGTAATAAACAAACACTACAGATTCTTTTAAAATTGCTACATAAATCATGCCAACACATACTGCACAGTTCATTGAAGTGATATGGGTTGTTGGCACTGAGGTGCTGGTATGTATTTTGAAAGTCTTTAACCTCCTGTGATTGCCTTACCATTAAGCACTGTACACCGCTCCAAAAATACTCAGTGTCTAAAAACAATGTGAACAGTTAAATTCTTTAGTTGCACTCCTAGCTAAAAAATATCCTTTTAAAAGGAAAAAAAAGATATCTGGGGTAATTCTTTAATGTTGTAGGCAGGTAACTCAGGATAATTTCATTCCATCACTTTTCGCGCACCGGAAAAAAATGCCTCTTAAGTCGGGAATTGTTTATCACTGGAATTAAACAAACTTGCCAAACCAATTTAGATCAGCTTTTGCAAACAGAGATCAAGTAAGCAAGAAAGAAACGTAGCCATGAGCCAAGAAGCTGTATTTGAAATTTCAGTGGTAATCAGCTTTATACAGGCAGTTTTATAATTCTTTGAGAGTAAGGCTTTCCAGTGGAAATGCTGATTAAAATCTTAATAAGAGAGGCGTGATACTACAATAAGTGAATTTAATAGCTGTAATAAGCACTGGCAAAAGTCTGAATTTATGGGCAGAAAGTGTCTTTGGCAGCAGTGTGTCTGATTCAGCAAAGTGCCTGCCTGGCGCTTGTGGCATGGAAACCCCTGAGAAGCCGCAGAGGAGGAGGAGGAGGAAGCAAGGCACAGAGTGAACTGGCAGGTCTGCGCCAGTCAGCCTGGGAGCTGCTCCACATTTTCTGTGGAAAAGGCATTTCTGTCTGGTTTTTTTTGCCTTAACATTTTGACTGCTTTTTACATTTCCTGGCTTCCTCAAGCCACGAGATAGAAATATGAAAGGAGACACCCACAGGGTTTTAAACGACTGACATCCGCGTGCGTGCATGCACGTGTGTGTATGTGTGTACGTATTTATGTATCTGTCACGCTGAACAGGGCGAGCGTATTTCCTCAGTGAAAAACCAATTGGCTGTGCACAAAATGAAGTGCTAAGCAGGATGTTGAGTTCATCTGGAGAAGTGAGAGCTGCGTGAAGTAGTGGGTGCTGCGGCTCTGCGAGGGGCTGTGCTGAGCCTTCGGTCCCGTCCAGCGCCACGATGCCCCGGCCGGGCTGCGGCTCAGCGCGCCTCCAAGAGCTGCACCCCTTGGTGAAGGGGTGACACTAGCCCCACCACTGGGAAGAGACTCCAGGCGATGAAGTGGGCACTGCTCAGCATCACTTCTGGCCCAACATCCAGAGGGATGTAGCGGAGACACGGTGAGAGCTTTGGTCTTTGCTTAGACCAAAATAAAAATGTTTTCCTATATCTTGTCTGAGCCTACTGTTTTATCTCTGGTCATTTTCCAAAGCTTTCCCCAACTTCAGTGCGTCTTTTTTAAGTGGAAAGCTGAGGTCTCATGCATTCAGCTCCAGAAAAATGTTGTTACAGCTTGCACCACATCTAAGAGAAATCTGTGGTGAAATTCGTGATGGCACCACGAGCATTCATCACCCTGAGAGAAAGCCTGAAAACAAGTGGGCCCTGTTGCCAGCTGAGGAGCTTGGGTAAGTCTGTTTAGAGAGTGAAGCGGGTTGGATGGGCAGTGAGACACTCGTGAAGAATCTCTGAGAGATGTTCTCCCAACATGAGATAAAGGAGTTCAGTGTAAATACAACTATTCCTAATGTGCTTTGCCCTGCCTCTGCCTGCTTCACGGAGGCATTTTGCTTAGTACTTCTGCCAGCCCTGACCACCAAGTTTCCCATAAGATTTGTGAGAAGGATGGCAGAGTTGGGTGCAGGGAGGACAGCAGCTCGGAGTGAAGGCAGGTCTTCCTATTGCCAGTTACTCTATGTGGTGTGGTAACCACTGGGGACCACTGTCCTGGAGGAGAACCTGACCATGGTAGGTGCACAATGAAGACCTTGTCTCTGCCTCTGAAATTCACCTTATCAACTTGGACCACAGCTCATGATAAGTCAGTGCAGCCTTGGGTTTGTACCAGGTGAGCAAAGGAGTAGACTTAGTGACTAATCAGTCGGTCACAGGCAAGCATCCTGAAAAATATAGCTACCCACGTGGGCTCTCTCTGCTATGGTTATGGAGAGCAGAGCCTCAGCAGCTCCCCACGGGACTGTGCTGCACTGCTCCTCTCCCACAGCCTGCTGTAACCTGGGGACGTGCGGGAGGCATGCGTTACAAGAGGCAAAATATATTCTGTTATTCCACTTCTACTGGTGGATGTGGGGTGCTGTCCCTATTAATGTTTGTAAGGCCCAGCGCCTTCATGCACTGTTGCTATTTAGAGCAAAAAGGCACTCTTGTTGATAATAACTTAGATTAAGCAAATGATTTAGAGGACTTGTAATCCAAAACATATGGAAGGTGATAGTGAACATCCAGAGATCATGTGTTGCCTGGCAGAAAGAAATATATGAATAGAGGGATGTTCAAACTTCAGTAGAGAGCACCTTATCTTGTATTCTTTACTACTAAATTCTTTGAAGACTAACTAAAACCTACTACCACAGGGGAAAAGAAAAGGAAAAATGGAGCGGCAAGGTTGTTCACAAGTTTTTCCAGGGAAACATACCCCTAACCTTTTGGTCAAAATGTGAAACACTGCTGAAAGAAGTCAAACAGATTGGGGTTGAAAAGGCTCAAGTGAAGTTTTTATCAAGCGACTGCAGAAAGCAGAAAATGGGGGGGGTCAAAGAAGAAGATTTGTGAAAAGCAGGCAGTATATAAAGACTTTACAATCATACTCTGCTTAATGTTTTTTGAGACGTGATCATTTGATCCTTTTTTTTTAAGTAACATTTTTTTTCTTTCTCCGTGTTTCAAGCCAGAGCGAGACACATTGGGCTGACTGGGGCTGCCTGCCTCTGCGAGCTCCCAGGGCACGTAGGGTCCATATCCATCCTTCAGCACAGACACGGACCTTGGCATTTTAACTCTAATGAGTAAGTTGCTTGCAAGTGAGTACAAGTTATTTTTTTCAAGTTGACATGGATGCTTTTAAGAGCTGCATTTTAAAAGTATGAAGGAAACAAAATGTTGTATCTCTTCCCTTTGTAGTTGCATGCAATCAACAATTGCCTTTGTGTAATAGGTGCTCCGCTTCCCCACGCAAACTGAGGGGAAATACAATTTTGTAGGAGCCACCCTCATTATGAAACTGTCTTTGATGTCAAGCCAGAGGGCACCCAACACATTTATCAGAAATTGTGGCTTGTAAATGAAAAATCCCTGCTAACCACAGTTTTTTAGCGAATGCCTGTGAGGCTAAGAAGGAAGACTAAACTATCCGGTGGCTACTTGAAATGATAAAGCCAGAGTCTGATCTTACTTAGCTTGATTTTACCAGTGTAATTCAGTTAATCCTTGATTTATGTTCACACAAAACAGAATCAGACTGTTAGATTTTAAAGTAGCGATGGAGTAGGAGCTAAATAAAACCTACCTCTTGGACCTAAATGGACCATATAAATGAGGAAAAACCCCACTGATTCTCCCATATATACACATATGCGTGTGTGCGAGCACGTGTGCAGGTTCCTGTGAGAGTTAAACAATGACGACATAAAGAGTTCCCTTACTTTAAGATGGAAGCTTTAGCAAGACACAGCAAATGAAAGACTTACTGTTTAATAAATAATCTCAGGAAAGGAATAAGAGTTCTATACATTTACACTCACTGTTTAACAGGTATAATGCCATTCTTATTTATCATCCTTGTGCTGACTTCAGGTATGCCCTAAGAACAATTTCCAGTTCTCAGTATTACAAGTACCTGGCATGTATGAAGATAATGGTACAAATTGGTATTTACAAATTGCAGCTTTCTATAAATACACTAGAAGGAATGTGGAGCAGCCAGGCAGACAAATAGATGACCAGGGACACAGTAGCACTTTTAGAAGTGGGCGTACTTAATGTTTTCTACAAGACCTTGGCTTTGTGCAAGTTCATGACCTATTAAAAACCTTATATGACTTACTAGCAGGTCTTACCTCATTCTTGGACACAAGCTGTTGTTCAGCATGGATGCTACTATTTCTACATGTTTTACCATCCTGGCCTTTAGTCCCAAGAGTGACAAACCTAAAGCCTGTTTGAAGAATGGAAACATTGCAATTAAATGTCAGGTTTTTATCTGTATACGGCTCTGATTTCTGATTCATTATAGAATTTAGATGAAAGACAGCTCTTAAGCAGAGAGAATATTAGAGAGGCAAAAAATAATGCTCGTTTTGTTGTATAGGCAATGAATTTGCAAACAGACTCTGCACGGTCTGCCTGGAGAATTGAAAGTTTAATGACTTAGATTGTGGGTCATGTGAAAAGAAATCACCATTTGGCTGCCTTATATTGCAACATATGTTCCATGACCTATAATTATTCTGATATACAGTCCATTTCATAAAGACCGAGGTCCTAGAATCATGTGTTTATATGGGAACAGACTCCTCTTTGCTACTTTTTGCCAACTACTAAAAAGTATGACTAAAAGAGAAGTACAATAATAATCTTGCAATTCAGAAACCACTGTAGTTGTGGTGCAACTGATTCTGCAAAGCTTCTTTGGAAAGCAATGGACAAGAGTAGGTGACTAAAATTAGCAGTAATTCCAAAGTGAATCTTGATGCTAAACAAAAATATCACAGGATGGCAAATATATCTCATTCTAAAAGTAATAGGAAAGGGACATGAGAACTATATAATAAAAAAGGTGTAAGAAAAACAGAGCTATAATAAATATTTGTATAATATTCTGTGGGGGAAAACCAAACATGCAGCACCAAAAAATCCACCCTGAATCTCAGGAACAGATTAACTCTTACCTCTCTGAAGTCACCAACTCATGTAATTACATATCAGTTCTCAGTTTCTTTGGTACCCTCTGCCATTTATTTCTGTCCGAATTTGAGTCTTCCAGTTCTCACTCAGAGATGGTGGACTCCTTGTGTGTGACAGAAGGCAATGGCAGCAATGCAGTAACTGCTCAGCCAGCCTTGGTTCTTGCTTCATGCTGCAATTCCCTCAGCAAAGTTGCACAGAACTTCAGCTTGCTTGGAATAAATTCCTTAACCACTAGTGTTCCTAATAAAAATTACTATGGACTGCTGACAAAAGCTACCTTTCTCCTATGATGAGATAAAGCACCCTCCAATGCCATCTAGTGATGCTGATACAATCTTTTTCAAAAACCTGGATCTTGTGCATTCCAAGTAACTTCTATGCATGCGTATACTATGATCCTTATGCTTTCATAGCAAACCCAGAACAATTTTTCTTCAACTAATTTCAGCAGTTTTTACTACTCAGCTAATTTGCTATGCTATTAGTATATTGCATTTTTGTTCCTTCCGAATTGTTTGGCGATGTAAGAGGCCGCTGAATCTGCTCCAGCTGTCACCTGGGAAGGAAAGTTATTTGGTGCCATATTCCTTAATTCAGGCTCTACCACGGGACCATGTGAAGCTGGCTATTCAGCACCTTCCAAGGGGCACGCAGCTCACGTGAAAGCAGAGCTCCAAATGCAGAATCCTACAGAAAAATACTAATAATTAAAAAACTGCACATTATTTATTGTAGCAAACCAAGTATGAATGGCATCAAATTTCTGTTGCCATATCCTCTAGGAGTTGTTGAGGCTGATAAGATTTCATACAGCCACAGAAAATCTGGGGAAGGGAACAGAGAGGGGATGAAGGAGAAAATGGCAAATTTGCTGTGTTTAATGTATTGGACACCATCTGTATTTTATTCAAATAGGGTTATATATTTTGTGAAAATAAAAACCAGCCTCATGAGTCAGTGTGTGCAAGGCAGTCACTTGAATATCTATAATGGGAAACATGTTTTAGATTGGAAGTTGCAAAGGGAAATCAAGTGTTTGAAGTGTCAAAGTTGGAAAAATATAAAATACGCCTGACACCGTAGCTATTGAAGCCAAAATGAATAAATCATCATCTCAGGAAAGAAAACCCCACCAAGCTCTTGGCTATAACCTTCATTTTCCTACACTCAAATAAAATTACATACAACCTGATAATTTAACCAGACTTGTCAATGAGAACTGATGGCTTCAACAGACACTATCACTTCATGCTTCAGTGTAGACTTCAGAAGCATCCAGTATATTATCCAAGAAATAAATTTAATGTCAAACTTTTCTCTTTAAGTTGATAGATAGAAGAACCTTACACAGTGGAGCTGATGTAAAATATGTCATATTGCAGAACACTAGAGTAAAATGAAATTAATGCCAGCTTAGTAGTTTATTCCCTATGCACAGCTTTTCCTGAGCAGTTACATAAGAAGTATTTTAGTATCTTTCTAAGTAGGGCAAGCATGACTTCCAAGAAGGAATTTGAGAGAAACTTTGAGGTTACAATAATAGGAGTCTGAGTTTACACTCCAATTTCTGTTACAGTCTCGGTATTGATTCTGGTCAAGTTTTAAGGCATTTTCTCTTCACGCTAGGCTTGGTGTCGTAAGCGTGATTTTCAAACAAAATAGCACCTATCTGTACCTGTCTGGGGAAAGTTACTGGGACGTAGCATTTTCTGGCTTTGTCTGCATCAAGGCTTTATTTATAACTAATGTCGTAGCCTGATGGAGAGATGAGAATACTGCCTTTTTAGCTGCAACTTGACGTGCAGTAATTTCGGCAAACTGAAGACTTTAATTTAGTGTTTAAGATGCGTACATACCTATTTCTTTATTTGTCAGAAGGGAATAGTCCCTGGAAATTGCAAATCAAAATAACACCTCATTTTTATTTGCTGAAAATAACCTAGCTGGCCTTTTGCTTGCTAAAAATAGATTAGCTGGTCTAAAGCCTCTGCTGTGTGTAGCCTGAGCTGAATGCACCAGTGAGGGAAAGAGTGATCGGAACCGGATTCAGCATCCTGCATCTCCCTTTCACTTTGGCCCTAGGTACGAGTTACAAAAAGCCTTCATTACCTGTTTGGGCTCTGTACAGGTCTCAGAGGACTGTAGCCTCCCTGGGAGGTTTTTGGAGTGATTCACCTTCTCCACCCTCTCTAATTTCCTTCTCTTTCCAAGCTGTGACCCATAGCGACCAGCACAACTTCTCGGCCATGGTTTTACATTGTGAGAAAACCCCATCTTCCCCACGCGAATTACGTTTAGAGGTAAGTTGGACTTCTATGGAATGGTGCCAGGTAAGCAAACTGGGCAGATGACATAATCTCCAGTACCTTCCCCCACACTAAGCGGCAATTAACTTTCGAAAGGTCCTGTTGGCTTTCAAAGGATCACGTGAAGTTAGGTATCCAAAAGTGTGGTCACGCTGAGAGTCTGTCACACAGGCAACTTTCATCTGCTCCCAAATGACCCTGATGGGTCTGACCGAAAAGCCAGTCACCCCCTCTGCGATGTCTGACAGTGGCCTGCAACTGACCCCGAAGGAAAGAGTAAGTAAGTAAGGACCTGACCCTTCTTCTGACACTCTCCTCCTCTCTGTCAAGCAGCAATTCAGCATTTCCACGAGGTTAAATTATTAAACCAACTCTAGTCATTATCTACAAGAGTGTCATATCACTTGTCTTGGCAGCTGTGGCAGGACCAATATCTCCTACTTTGAAAACAAACTCCTCAGCTTTGGCTTGGTGCATATACAGCAGCTGGAAATTGTTATTCTGTGACTGCTTTTCTATTGACACAATATCTTAATTAAATCTACAAATGGAACACGGCTTTCGTGTTTTCAGTAATTTTTTTTCCTCTGTGAATTACTTTCAATATTTGTTTGTTCGTCAGCCAGAAATGCGGTCCAAGGGAAGCTGGAAACAATGCTCAGCTTAGAATCTTGATATTAGTACATACAGTCCACATAAGGCCATTAAAAACACATATTTACCAAAGCCTCAGCCTCCACAAAGAAGGTAGGGCTTTTCACCATCCTTGAAAATTAATGTAAAACTCTAGGAGCAGATGATATTGCTAGGTGTAGCTTGGAATTTTTTATTACTACCTCTTGAACAGTTAGTTAGGAAAGTTTCTTAAAGTACCTCTGCTGATGGAACTAAAAACCATGCAATGCTGCATTCTTTTTGACATGTATTACTATTATATAGATCTGGACTAAACAATGAGTTTGTGCTTTTTCTGGATATGGTTTGTAAAAACAACTGAGGCAGATTCAGTGCTATCTGATCCTGTAGTCCGGGATCTCCAGTCTTGGTTGCTGAGTTCTGGTCCACAATTAACTTGTTGAATGAATGGATTATAGGTTGAACTAATTCAGGCATTATGGTTAGGTAACTGAACACTGAATTTGGGCTATTAACTTCAAATGACCACGTGGAAATGAAATATCTAATGTGTCTATTTTTTTACAAGATTGCTGTTAAATTCACTGTTTGGAATGCAAGTTTTAAAGCATGACCAAAATCTCTTTTGAGGTCACCTGTTAATCAAATGTACTTACTAGAAGACACTTATATGCATGGAATTGTTTTCCAATCTCCAATTGCACTTAATGTGATAAACTTGAAAAGCCCAGTGATCAAAGGTATTATTCTGTTTCATGCACTGAATACCTTTCCTCTAAATGAACATAAGAGATCTGATCCTCTTTTCAATGTGCATGAAGATTTTATGAATGATTCTTTATCTCCAAATGTCTAAGTTTCAAAGATATGGTTATCCAGCTTTCTGGTAACTGTAGAAGACTAGTAAGAACAAAACACAAATGGCTAAGGAATTGGACAAGCTGAGATCCCCTTACTCTTGAGAATCTCTCACGTCCTGTCTCCAAACCAGAAAAATGTTTGCGAAAAACTGCAGGAGTGCAGAACAGAGAGGAGAGAGTGAAGCTGGCTATTTTCCCTAAACTCCTACGTTCACTCATGGGACTCAACTCAAAAAGCTTACTGCTGTCACGTGAGGTGCATGAGAGGCAAAGGAGGCTTAAAACCTTCACATTATAGCTACTTTAATTTGCCTTTCTTTCTTACTCCTTTAGATTTCTTGCTCTCTATCATGTTACACTACCGTTCGTATATAGCAGTTTTATGTGAACTGATGGCTTAAGTCTATTTTGTCATGAAAAGGTCAAATTCCCACTGCCAGCCCATCCTTTCTGGACCGGACTGCAAAATGAGGGCTCCTCATGCAGCCTTTGCTCTCAGGCTAGTCCTAGCCCAATACAAACAAAGCCATTGACTTCAGCGTGCCTGCTTGTATGAATAAAGCCTGTAAGATACGGCCTGTACATTCCAAATTGCCTCTTTTTTGTGCCATTCACACCAGGGATTAATATCTGTGGGAGGCTTTTGTGAAGCCTTCACCCTCTGGCCCTTCCACAGTCCAGCAGTAGCTGTGACTTCAAGGATGTAGCTACATTTTTTTCTCCGTACTGCCCCTTTGTAGAACAGCCCTTTAGTTTATTAAGCAGAAACCGAAACTTTTCCTCCAGTCTGCAAGTTAAAGTCCCAAATTGCCTTTCTTGGAATATTGTTGGAAGGGCTGAAAGCCAGTGCTTTTCATTTCCCACTGCCAGTCGATACTTCTTTGCCCTCTGTCAAAATTAGAGAACGGCAGCGGCCGTGGCATACAAGCTGTCCATTAGCTCACCTAAGAAATGACGCATTGAATATTCATTGTTCCCTATTGCAAAATGTCATTTTTCCATGAGTACTGCTTGAAGCAGTACAGAGAATACATTTGCATAAACCATTTGTCAGAAACAGAAGACTCTTTGTGAAGAACTATTAAGAAACCATATAATCTACTTTTCTGTTCTTATGCGAGGTCCAGGGAGAACACAGAGCTCCTTTGTAAACAGAATCTAAATACAAGTGCTGGGTATGTTTTTTCTGCAATCAAGATTCCATAAATAATAAAATTGGAGTTCAAACCCAGAAGTACCTGAAATTGTTAAATGTAATGTTAATGATTTCCTGGCAGTATTTGAGATTCAGAAAGTTTAACGCTATTAATATCCACGCTATTTTGCCTGAGCTGAACTCCCCCTCTCCCCGGTTCTGCTAAATAAAGCCGTAATTAATCTGCAATATAAATTCTGGTATCTCCAGTTCCTGGGGAAAAGCATTTTTATAATACGTCGGGGGAAGCTGATTCTGTAAATTCAGTTGTGGGTTTTAATAGCCTTCATAATTCATTGCTGTCTCAATGATTTTCTGCTTTTATTGCCTGTCTGAGCCCTTTTGTCTAGATAGGTGGCCTTGAAGGTTGCTTTTTTTTATGATACCACCTTTCCTCCTTAACGTTTCATTGCCCTTCTCCAGTAGCTGATCCCGCGCACACTTGAAGAGGCCCTCCACCACCTCCATGATCACACAGATTGGGATAAGTAAGCCAGATAAGTCAAGGCAAACAAAGCCCAAGTGTGGCACACTGAACAGCCAAAGAGATTACTGCTCATGCGATTAACATCTTTTCATGCCCCTTCTCCCACCGCAAGATGGTCTTGTTTCCTTTTCACTGGACAGCACAGTTCAAGTATTTACTTGTTGCATTTCCCCGCAGTGAATTACTCGGGCATTTCCACTATTCCCTGGGAGCCCTCCTGTGCCTGGCGCAGGGGCAGTGCTGCTCGGCAGGGGAGCACTGGCAAAAAGCTCCGCACGTGTTTCGCTAGGCAGTCTTGGCAGAGAGCACGTTAATGCAATCGCTTTCTGCTTTATTAATGGATAACTCCTCGTTTGAAATGAAATCTGAGACCCTTGCAGATAGCATATGCCCTTAGCACACAGTGACAGATCAGCAGAATGCAGCCAGTTACCTGCAATTACTACCAACAAAAGTCATATGGACTAATTATGTATCACCTTTAATCCCAGTGTATCAGTCTCCTGCCAGCATTCATGTACACTGGCCAGTGATGCTAGGTGCTGAGTGCCTCCTGATACCAGGCAAAGTCAAGGTGCCCCAGTGTTCCCAGCGCGGGACCTGGCTGGCAGCCCCACAACGCTGTTTTCTGTGCGCCTGGTTTTCCAGCTGATTACATTCCGGAAATCTAAAAGAAAATAACTAAGTTGATAAAGTTAAAAAAAAAGAAAGGGAAAAGTGTAGGAACCACCAAATGCGGGAGGCCTAGCTTAAATTACCCACATTTAAATGACTGAATAATGATATTTTATAATTGCACAGCTCTAGATTCAGCACAGCGCCTACACACAAAAGCCCTGTGAGACTACAGTTGCACTGCAGGCTAAGCCCAAGCTTAAGGAGACATAAATATTCCTCAGTACTCACCCCTTACAGTATAGCCCAGACTTGGGGCTCAAATCCTTGATCCATCAACTTCTTAGTTAATTACACAAAATAATAACACACATTCAGCAAGAGGAACCGAGATCTCTCTTTCTCAGGAGCTATAGATAATGGTATCGGTTAAATTCTGCAAAAGTCCACCCCAGATTTTCAGTTAATTTATTTGGCTCACAGGTGTTTGGTGTTTGCTTTCCATAACGTTTGTGTGATCAGACTTTACTGGCTCAAATATTTGCAGAAAGTGGATTACTGGCAAACTCCAGGAAACACATTTCAACGTAAACATGAAATGAGTCCTTCCGGATGTATTCGTTCACACATTCAGTGCAGAAACAGCCAAACCGATCCAAGGCCTTTTGGCCAATCTCCTCTAAGCAGCACAACCCAAAAACGCGCTTATCAGTGACTCCCACCAAAAAATTAAAGGCGTATCTGATTAAGTGGACTGAGTTGTGCTCGACTTGCATGTATTGAGAAAAGAGGCAAATTTCGTCAAACAACCTCTTCTGGGCTTGCCGCAGCCCTGACTGAGGCTGAAGGCAATTTTTCCTGCGGGGTTTTGCACTCCAGGACGTGGGGTGCGTCCCACGCCTGCCTCCCTCTCCTTCCCCCCTTCCTGCGCTCCCTCGCCCTGCTCCAGCTCCGATGGGGTGTGCCAGCTCGTGGTGAGAAAAGATTTGAAATTAGCCGCCAACCTCATTTACCAAACTAACCAAGGAACAAAACAAGGCAATCAAATAGTATTTCGTGGAAATAGGAAGTATTTAATTTTAACTTACATTTAATCAGACTCAAGAGGGTTTGCTACATGCTAAATGGAAAGCATCTAAGATAATCAGGAACAGTAAATGCCAAATGGCAAGCACGTAAGACAGTCAGAAGCAGGTTTAAATATTTTAACACACGTTGATGCAATATCAGTATTTTTTCATGATCATTTGTTCATAATTTATTTGTATATTTCTTTCATAAATTGCTTTTAAGACACAGTGAAAGAAGTATTTATCTTATGCCCTGAGGTTTTTCAACAGCAGATGAGTTTTAGGCACACATTTTTTCTTATCGTCATACCTCTGGTTTGAATCCTGGTACATAGCAGCTTATTCAGTACTAGTCAATGAAGTTGATTTGATAACTGATGGCGCAGGCAGAGAACTGAACAATTAAGTATATCCCGTGTATTATTCTTCTATCTATAGATCCAAGAGCTTGCAAACAGGTGTGCACTTTAGGCGAATTATTTACTTTCGGTTAGTGACAACATTTAGCTTAGCATCCATGGATCCAACAGTTAGCATCCCTGCTGGAATGCAGGAGGGTGCCAGATAATAGTGGTTTTATAGTGTTAATGCGTGGGGCTGGGGTGGATCAGGTGGCTTCAAACAGGGGGCTGCCCTGCGGTGGTGGGCGGGTTGATATTGGAAAAGGGCATGCTGCTCAAAGATCTTGTTGTCATTCACTGTTTATGAAATACACTGGCTGGATGTTAGACTACTCGCTTTCCAAGACGGTAAAGTTTTGTTCCGTTTTTAAATGTTTCTTAACTGTAGTTTTCTGACTGCCTCTGCAAAGTCTCGGCAAGAATACAATTTTTCTGCTAGATCCTTGAACTGATAGCTGTCACATGGGCTTTTCGGGCTGAGATTTTTGAAGTGATTATTGCAGCCAGACAAAAACTGTCGCCTATGTTTAGCAGGAGTCAATCCCTAAGCTCTTCTGAAAATCTCAGCCTTTCCAATAAAGTCAAAATTTGGGTTTCTGAACTGCCCAGATGAAATTACTCTACAGAGTAACTGTGCGTAACAACGGGTGAAGGGCAAGCCTATGCGCATTTTGTTCTGGCTGCAGAAGCACGGCACTGGTGGAAAGAATTTGAGCAGCCAGCTGGAAAACTGAACATTTTACTAAAATGAATGATTGCTCTTTAAAGACAAAGAAGAAAACAGTATGAAAAGAATTCTTGTATTCAAGGTATGTCCCTATATGTCCCTTTTCAGGCATTTTTCTTCTGATCTTTATGTTACCCATATTCCATATTTACGTTGATTTAAAATTGTGCCTGCGTACTCCTTCTCTCACAAATGTATTAATTGGACATGTATTTGTTCTGAGAAAAGGAGTTACTAAAAAGCAAATACTCCAAATGAATGATCTATGTTGTGGCATGCTGCAGAGAGGGGTGCTTAATATGGCCCCCACATGCAAGAAGTTCTGACAAATAGGTTTACAAGCTTTGCCCTTCAAAACCCAAACTGGGCGCATCAAGTTTTTTGCAGAATGGAGGCCTGCCCAGAGCCACGGGTTTTTGCAAACTCTTGCATCCGTTCCTCTTTCTAGTCTGACTTGTGTCCAAAATACGGTGCTGGCAGTCAGCAAGTTGCCGTGTATCTTGCAGAAGCACTAACTTGTTAGCTGAGTGATGACTCCAGACTCAGCGTTCCCTCAGCTCTCACTTGTGACAGTGATTGCCAAGGCTAGTGGTGAACTAGATAAGGTGGGGGGAACAAGCACAAAGTACTCCTTCGGATTCTTTTTGAATTTTTGGACAGTGACACATCATATGGCCTTATGTTCTTTAGATAGCCTAAGGCCGTGTTTTCGCTGAGGAAGAATGCAGAGTCACTATTTCCCACTCTCTGTTTTCAGGCACAAAATTAAAATCTCACATGTTGTGCCAGAATTTAAGAGTTTGTTACTTTAGCAGGAACTAGGATTACTAAGATCACATTTTTATCAGGCCCTAGCGGAAGACTAGCTTAGCAGAGCGGCGATAACTTTCAGGAGAGCCCGGGCATCTCCTGGGCTTAAAAGGAGAAGGCAGGACGAGAGGGGCAGGGCAGCAGTTGCTCTGTTTTTCAGAAAAGGTTAAGACAGTGCTCTGGCACAAGGGGAAGGGGCACGATCTGCTGGAGACATCTCTGCCCGAGCACTTAGAGGGGCAATCGCTTAGGTTTTTGCTTGAGCTTCATTTCTGAAGCCACTAGCTCTGCCGGGTTTACGCTTGTGCCACAGAGAAGCATGTAAAGCTGCAGAGGATCCAAACCAGCCTGTTCAGCTGGTGCTGCAGATGAAGGCTTGGGAAAAAACAACCCACCCCTAAATGAATTCCTCCATGACAGATCCAGGGTGGGTGGAACCATCACAGGAAACTGGTAGATATGTTTGTTTGGCAAGAATTCATTCTAATAGTCCCAAGACACCCTTGATATTTAATATCTAAACAGAAGAGTAACTGCCACAGGTAACAGCATCACCTTGATTTTAGGGCATCCCTTCTACCAGCTAAATTTACTGCTTTCCCAGTCATTGATCTGTCTGGGAATCCTTTTCAAATTCATGTGAGTTTTATTAAATGTTGGGTAATATGTGACCCCATCAAGTGAATGCAGTGTCCACTCGGGAGACTTTTGTTCTATTCAAACCTTTGTTGCCAATGCAGCAAGCTCTGCTGTGGGCTGCCGGGGGCGGGCAGCCTGGGCTGAGCCGCGCTTTGATTGATTTGCACAATAGGAACGAAAATATTCCCGAAACTCTTGAGATCACTCAGCTCTTCCTGCCAGACTTCCATGAAATATAACATGCAATCAATTTAGCTTACAGCCAAATTCTCCCCTTTCAGCCCCCTCCTTCCTTTGGTGTGTCAGCGAAGATAAATGAAAGAAGCAATAAGGAGTACAAACAGCAGTAGCAACGAAAGCAGCAATTGCTTGTGTAGGGGGGGACTCATGGTGCCAGGCCAGAGCAGAACCCACAACAACTTGACCAAACACAGGAATGAATGAAAGGTCCTTTTGAAAGGGCAAAAGAAAGACCGCGTTGACCTCTTGGCAGAAAGAGGAAACTTCAAAGGGTTTACAACAGTTAAAAGACGCAGTTACATGCAGCAAAAATGACTTGCATTGGATGCGAACACAGTGAAACTAAACAACCTCACAGTAAGAGATATAGCAGAAGGTGAAGCAGAGGGGGCATATTTTCTGCTAGTCACTGGAAAAATGTTGAAAAGGCTAGGTCTGTCATGTTGGTGCTAGGTGTAGGGTTCTTTTCGAAGCTGTACATCTGAGGAAAACAGAAATTTAGACAGAACTCCTAACAGGCTTTGGAAAAGTCAGGCACAAGTTTTCTTTTCATTTTTCTCACCAAGAAATGTTCTCATCATGTGCTTCTTTTGGAAACATTTGGCAGTTCCGTGGGTATGACAGAAACTATGTTTGAGGAAGTTAGGACTAATGAAATAGGGTATTGAAAGAGAAAGCTTCTGAATGATCCAAGTGTTGAATATGATTTATGAAAACTATATTGAAAAGGGGGAAAAAAGTGCTAATTGCCTGAGATAGTTTCATTCTGCTGTTTTTCTTCACCTGAGGTTCAGTTTTTTTACTTGCTCCATACAGCTTGGAAGGTATTTGATCACACAAGTAATTTTAAGCGAGAGAGAGGGCCGCTGGCTGCAGTGAGGCTGTTTGCGCTCAGGGTTAAGCAAGTGCATACAACCTTTTGCTAGACAGCGGTCTTGCAGGGCTCTGTCTCTGGATTCCAAGGATTTGAGAGCAAGCAAGTCACAGCACTTCAATGAACAAAGACTTTCCTCTTTAATCTACTCTAGTTGGGAAAGATAAGACCTCAAATGGAATCTACTTCAAGACTAGATTACACATTAAGATAAGCATAATACGATAAGGACCAACTGACACAGCTTCTGTAAGGGCAAATTGTGTGGCTCTATCTTTCAAGAATTCCTTGAAAAAGTGCATAAAGTAAGAGATGAAATGTATCTTTCGAACATAATTTACGTGGAATTTCAAAAGGCTTCTGACAGGAACCTGTGTGAGAGGCTTTGAAATAAACTAAATAGCAAGTTATGCTGCCAGCCTATAGGATGCTTGGAATTCATAGTAAGTAGCCAATTTTAAACTAAAAGAGCAATGACAAACCATATTGGGCTGCTGTTTATGATTTGAATTATTTTGGGAAAAGAGATTTAATGCAATTTGTTACAAATTATTCTGGATCGGTAACAACTAAAGAGGACCATTAGACGCTCCTAGAAATACTTGTATTCGCTCAAAGCGTTCATTCTTCCATCCATCTATCAGCATTCTGGCAGCTCTAATGAAAAGTAGTATGTGTCAGAAAATATAATAAACTTCTCATTATCGTAATGGACTTTGATCTAACATGGTTCCCTGAGGAAACAGATATGAATCATTTTATTACAACTTAATGAATATGCCTTTCCAAAATAAACTAACAAGGAGAAGGATTAGAGAAATACTTTACAAAAGTAATATCTCACTGTAATAACGATTTAATAGAAAACTATGAATGATACATTTCCAGTTGCACCACAGTTCAGTTTTGGGTGCCTCAATATAAATGGGCATACTATGCATAGAAAGTGTCTGGAGAAGAATAACAAACCCAGTCAAAGTTATGTGAAGATTCACATGCACGATTACTTCGATAATGTGCATTTGGCATCCAAAAGACAAGGTTAACAAAATATCAGGCAAAATATGCTTTCTTAAATTTAAGCTTTGGAGTGCCCATGTTCAAATTTGTGGGTTTCCTATGTGACTAAAATAAGCATATGCTTACCAGATGCAAGGTCAGTCCTTTTCAGCATGAGAGATGGGAACCCGTTTTCATGAGAGCCATTGACATTGTTTTTTGCAGTTACTTTCTGCAGACTTTTTACACAGTAGTCCATAAATCCCTTTATCCACAGCCCGTGAGCTGAAAATGACTGGCTTAAGTGAGGCTAAAATGTGATTTCAAATGCAAAATAAAATAATGAATGTCAATGAGAAGAGTAGCCATCCATTTCTTTCTTCTTTGCCCCGCTGTATAAACATAACAAGGTATCTGATCGACCTCAGATGCAATGCATTCAGGACATTTAAATTAAAGAAAATACTACTTCATCTACTATTAATGGTAGTCAATTTGTGATTCATTGGCACATGTAACTGCCAGAACATGGGTGTAACATTCAAAACTGAATATGGGTCCTCTATGGCATTTGAGTAGACAAAGGTTTGGATTGATTCAGCTTTTTGAATCTACGTAGGAACTTTTAAGTGTTAGGACAATTCCTCAATTTTTCCTGACAAAATTATATTGTGATTGGTAAGGATTCTACCATCTATTTCTTTTTCTTTTTTTTTTTTTTTTTTTAATCCCCAATAGAAAGATATCTTCTCTAATTCTGTATACATGTAAAAATCCTATTCTTAAATATGTTACCAGTGATGGCAATTCCATACAATCATTTAGCAGAACTTTGTCCTATAGTCAGTAGCATAAATGCTCTGGAGAATTCATACTCCAGTCTTTACTGATAAATAAGATCATATGTTTGGAACCAAATATCAGTTTATAAATCACCATTTTTCCAGAGCGCAGTTGATGTTTAAGTTCAGAATGACTAAGACATTAATGCAATATTGTCTATTGGGTTGGTTTCATTTGTCTCTGAATATATCAAGCCAATAAAGTGAGATGAATATGTAAGGTGAGACTTTTTAAGTGCCCTGTATTAAACTAATGTATTCATATTAGATATGACATGAAAATAAGAAGCTACTGCCTTCTTTTCTGCCTTGGTGAGCTGTTATTTTGATAATTCTAAGTGGATAGGAGTAAATGGTACATGCGTCAGCCTGTTGACTCACAGTCACTGGTTATTCTTACATGGATAGCTGCAGGAGCATGAAGATTGATTGCACTAGCTCGTAGGCAGCAGCTGCCATTTACAAATGCCAGCTAGTGCTTCTCATGGGGATTTGTGATAGAATACAGAAATAAACCAGAATTGCTTCTATTAGCTGAATACATGCCTTTTTTTTTTTTCTTATTTTGCAGTCACACTGTGTGTTCCCACAATAATCTTTTTTACAACACTAGCTGATTTCAAGTAAATTTGACAGAGGCGGCTGGAGTTTAAAAGGCAATTAAGTTCTTACAAGTAGTGTCAAAACCAGTGATCAAGTAGAAGACACAGAAAGAGGTTTTTCAAGTGTCCTGTCTAAAGGAGTGGCTGCCACATGTATTTATTATACATCAAGGAATCTATACAACCAAGAAATCTAAATGCTCCAAAAACCAGGGTTTTGTAATTGCAAGATGCAAGCAATGCTTCCTTTAGCCAGCTTGGGTATGTGTGTCCGTTCGTGTTGTGTATCATCTTGTGATCACGCAGTTGTGCTCTTTCTGTGGCAGCATGGCATTTAAGAGGCAAGCCATAAACAAATTCCTTTCTTTTCATACAGGTCCAGTTCGCTTGATTTAAGATTAACAGAAAAATAATCACTTGGTGTTTTATTTAACAAGGTGTGGTCATACTGGAACCATAACGCAAGTAGTTCTATTTAGTTTGGAACCTGGTGTGCTATTTTTAACAGTGTAGGTGTATGTGTGTATATAGATATACGTGTGTGCATATATGTGCATACATTTTATACAGTGTATATCCTATAACCAAGACTATCGGGTTGGGAGCTTTCTTCAGCATGCTTTGTTTCAAATAGGACATATTTCTGCCAGTTTTACTCACAGTGAATACTATCTACTGGTGACTTACTCCATTGGTGTGTATCAGATTACTCGTAGTAAAGAGCTAATCAGCAGGAGGCAAAAGTGCTGCCAAGTTTTTCAATTTTATCACAAAGTCTTGCGATATTTGTTTTTTTCTGTGCCCTAGCTGCTGGAATAAGGGAAGTTCATGAGAATCTAAGCTTCCATTAAATAGGGTGACCTGCTAGCCTTCCAGGATGTGGATAAAAGTTGAAAATATGAAGCAAACAACCTCAGAGGGTCAAGAAACGAGAAGTCAAATATAAACATTTGTCTTTCTTGAGACATTCTCATAATATCTCATAATTTTCCGGTGTCAGTGATGAATGAAAAGCAGTGTCAGAATTTCTTCCTCAAACATTAAAATGCTATGGGGTGACTTCAGCAAAGATGAAATATAGACATTTGGTTTTCTGCATGAAGAGATGGATCAGCATAAACAATATGGGGGGCTGAAACAACAAAAAGAACTCTTATGGGTTGAGCAGAAATATGGCCCTTCATCTATGACAGTTGTCAGAACTATTAATCTCCTTTCTGCAATCAGATTGCTGAAACAATCGCAGTATCCTTAGCAAGCACAAGCATGAGCACACGTGTCTCTGCTCATTCAAGACAAGCGTTGGCATACGGGTTTCCTGATGATGGGTTTACAAAACTTTGTGTTTCAATGAAAGAGAGACAGAGCCTGGAAAGTTAGAAGGAGCTAAAAAACAAGGACCTATCTTGTATGCAGACTGGGGAATAACAAAATGGCAAAGTAATGATGGGAGAAGGGATTCAGAACTTCGAAAAGGAACACTTTCTCTTCTTTGGTTTTGGGGAATGTCTACTAAAATTGTACAACAAATAGCAGTGCATCAGACAAACTTTATTCCATGAAGTGGAGTGGAAACTGATAAAAACAAATAATGTCATCCTGAATTGGGCTGTTTAAATGGTTAACATCATAGCCTCATAATCCTAGGCAAAGTGGCAGTAGCTTACTAAGCAATCCACTATTTTTTTCCTTTTCTTTCTTTTTTTTTTTATTCTTTTTTTTTTTTTTTTGAGGACTCCAGTTCCTCAAGAAGTTAAGAGGACACACTAAACTTCAAGAAACAGTGCAATAAATTGCAACAATCTAAGAAACTCCAGGACCATGCCGTCAGGAGTAATGGCCCAACAGAAACAACACATATTTTAAGAAATGCTATTAATCAAAATCACAGGCAGAAAACCAAGTTTCATGTACTCAGCTTTAACTTCCCAGAAGTAAGAGTTTTCCTTTGCTGTGAAGGGTATTCTGGATGAAGCCACCTAAAAAGAAGTTGGAGCCAAACCTTTAAACAGAAGGTAATCAGCTAGTGAAAAATTCCCCAGAACCTCTCTGTCATTTCCCTCTCACTTGTTATTTTGTCTTTGGCTCATCCCCAAAATAAGCCATGTTTGCTGAGATATAGCTCTCCATGACTCCTGATGCTGTCTCTCTCTCTCTCTCTCCCATGGATACTCTCCCCAGCGAGAGTATCACATGGATATCCTCTTTGGCATTTTTTATAGCATTCTCATCTCTAGCTGTAAAAGATTAAATTAAAAGACTATTTGACCTGCCTTTCCTGGTCAGTGCCACTCTAACAAACAATACATCACTGGAGAAATGTCAACTTCACGACCCATTACTCAAATGAGGCGCCAACTAGGAAGAGGGAGCTGAGAGATCCAGGAATTTTAAATTTATTGTCATGATACATCTAAAAATAAAATGGACTCTTATAGTGTGGGGAGTAGGAGGCAGAGGAAAGAAAGTTTGTGAAGTCTCTCAGGTCAATCGAAAGCTTTAAATAATGTGACTCTGGCAAGCAGGGTTTCTTTTCACATGAGATAGCTAATTCTGCTAAGTTCATTTTCATCCTGAAAAAGGCAGAATCTTTTTCTATCCTCCCTCAGTGCAGCTGTTAGACTAGATTTTGGGCAGACTTACAGCATCAGATTGGATTTGGATGGATGAAGATATACCAGTCACTCCACCTTTGTGTCGTGAATCGTTATCCTGAAGCAAGAAAGACCAGTTTGTGACTCAGCTGCTGACCTACTGCAGTTTTTCAGGCCAGATTGTTTAAGCTGGCTCCCATTTCAGGGGAAACAGTCGGGGCAGTAATATCTTCAGAAGTTTAGTTTGACTGTCCTGTGCCTACTACAGCATGGCCATTCTTTCTGCTTCCATACTCTTTCCAACCTCAGGTTTTCCTCATGGCTTTCCTGCAGCCTCACTCTCCCTGCCCTGTGGTCTTCCTCTGTTCGACTTTCCTTCTTATTTCCATTTGGCTTTTCCATAAAGATTTCCCTTCTTTCCCTTTTTAAAATTGCACATCCTACTGATTCATCTCATCTGGGCCACCTCTCCAGATACACATATCCTTGGAACAAATCTGGGAAAGGGAGAAAACCAAATTCTTCATGGACATGAACTCTGCTCTCTTTGCTGGTACGCTTCAGTCCTGTTGCCCCACTCAGTCCGATACATCTGTATAAACTTCATACTCTTGCAGAACGGGGCTTTTTAAAGATTTCTGCCACAAATAGTGAGTTAAACGAGTATTAACAGAGCCCTAAGCCTGATATACACTTCAAGATGCTACTAAAAGGCAAGTGGGGAGGAGGGAGGGCTAAGATCTGTAAGCCAGGGCACAGCGTTTCAAGATTTAACGTAGAACCTCAAGTGTCTGGTTCTAATGAAGAAAGGCTGAAACATAACATTCGATGTAGTCAGAGGTATAGCTGTTTGTGTCATCGACAATCCTCTTTCAGGGGGCCTGATGAAAAAAGTGCAACCATGGGAGACTCAAAAGTAAGGCATTAAAAGGATGAGCAAAGGACAGGATTTCAGCCTAGTCCCTGGTGTGTGACATGTAATGTTTTGGAGTGCTCCACTATGAAACAAATTCTAGAGACCCTCCAGGACTGGAGGAATTTTTTAAAAACATTAAGGAGTTCAGAGCTGCTCTGTGTTACAGTATTTTCTTTTAAGTGTATATAGTTTCACAGCTTCTGCAGTGCCAAGGGTTTTTTTTTTTTCATTAACTTTTTATTAGATCGTATGAAGTAATAACAATATATTATCTCACTTACATTAATACAGGAAAATATAACTACACAAGGCATTTTTGAATTAGTTGGTCAGACTTTTGAGGGACACCAGCCCAGTGGAATGGACAAACACACTGTGCCAAATTCTGCCATAAATCGTACCTGTATGACTCTGCTACTGCCTGCAGTGGTTTTGGTAGGATTTTGAGGGTAGGAGAGAACTGAATCCAGGCTACTGATATAAACGTCTCCTCATTCCCACCTTTTCTTCTGCATCAGTTCTCCTACGGCTCTTACTTGGATCCCAGTCCTGCCACAGCCATTGCTGGGTCATTTCCCTGAGCTGCCGAGGACCCCTCTGTGCTCATTTGGGATTTGTCTGCATGGAGTTTCCTGTAAGGTTGGAGCTTTTGCTGCTTGGAAAAAAGATACTCTAATTCATTATGTTTGACCAGCACCCAGAAAAAAATGAACCTTTAACTATAAGAGTATTATGCTGCTACTACTTCTAATGATAATAATAATGATAATATTATTGGTACTACATTTTCCTATTACACTATAGTATTAAAATATGTTATTATATTATTTTTATTATTACAATAATTTACTTAGTTTCACTGTAGTGAAACTGATTTTTTTATATATATATTTTTATATATATAAAGAGGGAAACACTTTTTAAAAACCAAGTTTCATAGCTGCTGAAAATGGCTCGTTTTCCAGGCTCTGGCTTTTTTGCAGGGATAATCCCCAGCACAGTAGTAAGCCAAGACACCGTAGACTGGAAACAAAAGTATATGACTCAAAAGAAAGGCTCTCATTCATGGCAGAATTACTGCAGCAGCTCACACTTCTGTGCTGGGACAAAGCAACCTCCAGAAGGGTGTGATCTTGGCTGAGAAGAAACAGTTTAAGTCCAGTCCTCCACCAGTTTTGGTTTATGGTGTCTCATGGGCTGACAGGAAGGTCAGTCCCTACGCAATAGCTCGCCCTTCCCTGAGGAGCTGTGAAAGGCTGTGCAGCACTCGCTCCTCCAGCTGCAGCCACGAAGAAAACAGGCTATCCACACGCAGGCTTACTAATGCAGAGGTCCCAAAGCAGCTGCTGGCGCTCCCTGCTTTTTTGGCACCTAGAATCCATTTTTTTAACTGTACCCTGTAACAGGTATGAAGCGTATCTGAGCATTGCAATTTATAATGCTACAGAAGGGAAAAAAAAAATCGTAAAAATGGCAACATTGCAGTGGAATACTTAGCCTAAACCTTAGCAAAATAATTATCTTTGTGTACTATACATCATGTGATTTATAGTATGGCTTCAGGAGAGACCAAATGAAACCCTGGGGTGAATTTCGCTCAAGAAGATCAAAAGTAAGATTAATGAACTGGAATTCTTTACTTATACCAGTACTTATACTGGTATAAGCTTATACTTATAGTATTTCACTGGACAGAGAGGTCGCTTTCGATGTTAGGAGTCCCACCTATATATTTATATTTTAATCCACTGTTTTTTGCATTTTTTGTGTATAATGCAATTTGCATACTTATACACAATTAATATTATGATTTATTATAGTGCCCCTAAATGTGCCAGATGCTTTAGATACTGTTCCACATACACATAGTTCTCTCTTTCAAAGAGTTTAGTAGCTGGAGAGGTAAGATTGCAAATACCTACATTCAGGTATGGTTTTCCTCACTTTAGGTGCAGGAGCATTTGCAGGGTTGGGCCCTGTACAAACAACTGGAAAATGAATATTACAGACCTGAAAACTGTGACTCTCAGACTTACTTCAAGGCCTTTTTTTTTTTTTTTAAACCTTTTTGGAATCAGAAATCAATAGTTTTAATACTCTTGAAATCTAGATTTGCTTGGAGATGACTCGAGGATATAAATTTTGGGGAAATACTTTGGAAACATCTCCTTCATTCTTCTCTCCAAAAGCCATATCAAAATATAGTGGTATGAAGGGGACCCGAAAGCTCTTGTGAAAGAAATTTCCTTGGCAGGAGCATGCTGGAGTATGGTGACAAGTGTTTCTATAAGGAGTCTTTGCTACAGAGGTTATGCCAGGACTGGGGATAGCACATCAGAGCAGGATTTACAAGAAATTCCCGGTAGTGCTTTGATCGATATCTCTGAGGTAAATCAGGGATTTCCTCCAGTCCTAAGGATAGCGATACTAAGGTAGTTTGGAGGGGGTCAGCTTCACTTTGTCTTCCCCAGAGCATGAAGTGCCGCTATGAAATGCGGCACAGACGATCACTTGCCATTTTTCATACAGAAACAGCGTTCGTTCCCCACCCAGAGAGCCAAGGAGTGCTGTGAGGCCTGCGCTGCCCACAGAGCCGCCCGTCCCTTCACTGCCCATCGCTGGGCTGTTCCCATCCAAGAGTGTCACTAAACCAGGGCTGGTACTCCCTTACACCATAATTGCTCTCCAAAAATATTTTTTGGGTGAGCCCAATGGGTTTTTGTGTGGGAGGGCACAGCCGGTCCCCACATGGTGGCAAGCACGGGCCTGTGGTGGCAGCTGCTAATGGCAGGGGCTGGCTGGAGCCCCGGGGCCCAGCTGGCAGGGCCCAGCCAGCACCACCATATCGTGCTGCCTGCCCTTGCTGGGCCTTTCTAAACGTTCCCTTTTCCCCAACGCAAACCAAAATAAACAGAAGTGTCCGTAATGATGATGAATGCCCACCAAAGGCTAAAATAATGTGCAAGTTTCTAATTTGTTTTTAAATATAGAGATTTTATTTGTGAGGTTTTTTGTGCGAGCCTCTCAAACACCATTAAACTCATACTCAAATATTTACAATGTGTTTATACTTACCATGTTCACCTCTGAACAAATTGTTTGACCTTATTTGCAAATGTGTTACAAGAACTCCCAATGACAGATGATCTTTCATAGGAAATCACAACATGTAAGTGAAATTGAAGCTACGCTGCTGCCCCGTGCAGTATATCAAAGTGCTCTGATCTCCCCAAAACATAAATTTGCAGCGCAGCCACCCTGGCAGACCCTGGGTGGGGATGGAGGAGAGTCCTCCTGTAACCTCGAGTGCACAGACTCGCACTTCAGGGGTCAGTTTACGCCATGTGAGATGAGGGCATTTGACGTGCAAAACCTGTGGGGCTGATGCTACCCAGTCACTCAAATCACATAATTAATGTGCTTCTGGGTTCCAATAATAAACAATTCTGATGTCTACTCGCTGCAGCCAAACTTCCTCGGCTAAGTAAACAGGTCTTTGCTTAAAAATGGCTCTTATCCAAAATGAAGTTTTTCAGCTATCAGCCAATCCTGCTGTGAGTTTATATTTCCATGGTTGGGGGTGGGGGGAACCAACTGGTTTAGTTTTCCACTGATTATGTTAAGATTGAAAGGACTCATTAAAGAATTATTTATGTTTCTATACCTATAAATTTTATGCTGACATTTGCTCACATTATCTCCAGACACAGTAGCCACACTTAAACCATGTCATTTTAGCTAACTAAATATTATTCTAATTATAGAACTAATGGAAGGTATGGAAAACATGAAAGAAAAAGCGAAGGAAAATTAGGATAATTCAAAATACACCTTCTTATATCTGAATGGCTAAAAACTAGTCATCAGAGAGCAAGAGGAAGCATATTCATCATTGTGTGTCTTACCTCATCAAGGAACTGGAAGGCTCATTAGTGAAGCATTTCCCATTTGCCAACAACATGTTTTGGTCAGACTCTTCTTTTGTTGCTCAACAGCTTTACCAGCTGAGCTCTTAACAGGAGGGATGCACAGCATGGAAGCCTCTCCTTCCTCAGGTGACCCTGCATGCAACTTATTAGATGAGAAAAAAGGTGAAAAGCCTCCTCTACCCAGTGACCCAACCCAGTCCTTCCATCCACAAATTTTATGTTGAACGGTTTCCATGGATATAATCGAAGCTGCTGTAAATCAGCAATCCTGATTTACCATATCTGTGTCCAATAAAAGAATCAGACCAATTACAGTTCTTCAAACAGGAGCCTAAGCAGTGTCTGTTCCCAGTTTAGACACAGCCCAGACATCATTCTTCAGCCATCCTAAAGCCTTTCTGGAAGGACAATATTTCATAGTCATGTAATCATTGACTCTTTGTTGACATGACCAATAAGAAAGTCAATTGGTGTCAGCTGTAGTGATGATTTTGTGATGGGAACATCAGCCCAATTTATTCCTGATGAGGCTTAGTCTTGGTCACTGTTAATTGGGCTGGGATGAAAGCTCCAGATCCTGTTACAAGTCCTTTGAGTAAACTAGTTACCCATAATTTTTTCACATAGTTTATCTCCTTTGATTTCTAAAATTGTTTCCACTTGATGCTTTAGGCCCAGGTGCCTTTTGAGTAATAATAAAACTTTGCAGCAAGCCCCTGACAAATCCTAGTGTTCCTTTCTACCTATCCTGATAGTTTAGGAGATGCTATATCTTCCTCAGTCCTTCACTGTCCTTTAACTTTTCATGTCTGCGAATTAATCATCCTGACACACAGAGTTCTACCAAACCAAAAAATGTTGTAAATATCCTATATATAGTTCTCATATAGGACTAGCAACTAGGGATTTCTGCTTTGTTCTTTTATCACGCATATGTTTTACTTTGATGTAAACACTGTTTCAAAAACAGTAAAAAGAGCTTTTTCATGTTATGCATAGATTATTCCGTAAACATATGCATCCTGTCAGACACAGTAATAATTAGAAATAGCTGTAGTTTCATTGCTAACCCCATATTACTTCAAACTGTTTAGATTTTAAAAAAGCAAAAATCAGATGCACATCTTTGATTCTGGGTAGAAACTCTTTAATTTCAATGCATTTCCCTGTCACTAGGCCTCATTTAATGCTTATAAATATTAATTAAATAGTAAACTCAATAAACTCATTAATTTTTTTAAGATTTTACAACAGTAAAATTTCACATTCAAAGTTCACCCAGGTAGAGTGGTTGAAGTTGTTTAAATTTGAAAATGTCCCATGTAAAAATTAAGGGTGAAATTCAGAATTGTTCTTACAACATTCCTGATTTTTTTTTTGTTCCTAAAGATTTTTTACTATTCAGACAAACTGATGACATGTATAAACCTCTGTTGTATCATGCAATTGCAGTCAAAGAAAAATTTAACATCAGAAGAAAAATTAAAAACTTTTCAGAGGGAAGATACATTTAAATGAACCTTACATCCCATGCAGCTCTGTGGATAATAAGATTGGAGTGCTCTGTTAAACACTGACACATTTATTTTTAAGCATCTCTGAGTGCAGGCAGTACTAGGTGGCCTCTTGATAACAAAGGCAAAGTTTAAAGGTTTTATTTGCTCTTACACCTGTTCATGCAGTGAGCGTATCTTAGCTAGTAAGCATAGTGGTGCCAAATAACAGAGAAGTAAAGCTGTTGTCTTTTTTTTTTTTAACCTGGCTGTCACAGGTAGTAGCAGGTTCACTTAATGGATCAGATTCAAAACTCAGTGAACTCAACAAAAATATTCACAGTGCATTCCGGATGGATTGGGCATTTTTATATTGTCTGGCATTAAAGTTCGGTCCGGCTACAAGGAAATCATCTTGGGCAACCTTGAGACCTCTGCAAAATGCTGTAGTTCCAAGTTGCACTTGCTCTTTATGGCTCCCCAGCTGAGAGCCATGTGCTGTGGGAAAGAGTTGTGTCTTACCATTGAGGCAGGCAGAATCTCGTGGCGCTAAACTGGACGGCTTCATCTAGCAATACCTCAGCTGTGCAGTGTAAGGTTAGGGCCTGAGTGTCAATAGGCAGCTGTGCTTGCCAGCTTTGGGTCTTTTGCTTTCAGTCCCTCCTTTTTTCCCTACCTCTTTCATAAACAAACTTTTCAGGAAAATTCTGCTTTGCAAGGAGTTGTGCCAAGTGACATGCTTAGTGAACTGTGTTACCCTGGATAATTAAGAAGAGCTAAAAAACAGGTTTATTACAACAGCTTTAGCTACAGAGCTATCATTGACACTGTAATTATCAACAAAATAATCTTCCACTGATCATTCTTCAACTTTTATTTTTGAAATACATTAAATGAACTATTGCTAATGCTAATGTCTCTGAAGATTAATGAAGCGGGTTGGGGAGAAAATTTTTTTTAAATACCGATCAAGAAGTAACCTTTTCTGCCAGATGTTTCTAATGCAACTCTAGGAATCCAAGTGGCGCATCAGCTTAATAATCAGATTGGCTCGGTGGGAATTTCTAGGACAATTTTATTTTCTTTAAAATTATATCAGCTAGTAAAGAACAGACAAGGAATGTTTTTCTTTGATGACGTTGCAGTTACAGTTTTCAAAAACATTCAGATGGATAGCAGATAGCACTTTGCTAAATCTCACAGTGTGCCTGTGACTTTGGTGTATTTGAGATAATATCATACTTGTCTATCATTGAGAGACTGGCAGAGACACCTTCTCTTTAATTCTCCTTCGACACACACAGGATCTGATCTTCTTCCTCTTCTCCCCTCCCCTTTGAGGACAAGGAAATTCTTTCTATTTGCTCTGCTAGCATTCAAGTCAAAAAAGAATTTCTGCTATCAGGTATGCAGTGACATTTCTCTGATTCAGCATTTAGCGCTATAAAAATTTAGTACTGTTAAAATGAATAATGATCCCAGGATTCCCCCCGCTGCTTGGCCCTCCACTGCAAGAGGTGCCAAGCCTGAGAGGGTAAACCAGAGTTTTCCCGGCTTGCTAAGCCCCACTGAGCCCTGAGCTGTCCTGTGTTTGAGGCAGTGGGATCTGTAGTGCTCTGCCACTCCAAGCTGTAGTGTTTTTATGACCAGATGGAGTTGTGATTCAAATACAAAGAGGCAGCAGAACCCCAAAATTTAACTAAGCATCTTAATAGGTAAGTGGATAAATCACAGATTACATGCTGTTGATGGCCCATTGTTCATTGTTCAGAAATAAATGCCCTTAGTAATCTTTCAGCAGTAATCATATCAGCAATACTTATCAGAAGCAGACTGATGCCTTTTGTACAAATGGCTCTGATAAAGACCCCACAGAGCAGAGTAAGACAACAATTTAAACAAGTGGAAAGAACAAAGAGGTGTATGGCTTATCTTTTGTAGCATTTTTCCGTGGCTTCAGAGTATCTGACAGTGGAGCCAATGGGAATATATACTTTCCATGATAACAGTTACGTATGTGGCTTGCACTTTCGATGTCGCCACCGGAGCATGCACAGTCTCCTGTCTGCTGCGGCAGGGCAGGGCAGCTCTGGCACATGGGATCAGCCACCGCTTCAGCCTCAGAGTGCCAGGTGATTTAAGGCCCTGTCTTAGGATGGTTGTTTTCCATAGCTGCACCTATTGGTCTCCAGGTAAACGCACTTTGTTTTTTTGTCAATAGTTATCACAGTTCCAGTCCCCAAACAGGAACCATAGGGGAAACCCCCCAAGTTACCATTTGTCACTATTCTGACTGCTATAGCATTGCCTTACTTTATTTGCACTGTGCTGTGGGTTTCCTGTAAGAAAATACTAGATGTTATTTTAGTCCTCATTTTTATGTGATGACCCCCATGTTATGTCCATCCATATCCCTCTCCTTGCCCTTCCGTCAACGATGTGTGAAGATGGAATAGGGGCTGGAGCCTACTTTGCTAATACCTTAAAATAATCTTACCTCGCTTCTTCATTTACAACAAAAATATTGAGATCACTGGGAAGGACTCTCATTTAATCTATGCCATGTGAAAAAAGTGGAGCTTTTCTCTCTCCCTGCCTATCAAAACCTGTTCTTGCTCTTTCGCACTGTGTCTTTGCCGCCTTCTTTCTCATCCTCCTTTTTTTTTTCACTGTAGGCTCTTTGCTGTGCTCATTAACACAGTATCTGACCCTGTGAAGGCTTGCTTTTACTGCCTTTCAAATAACTGAAAAAAAAGTACTATTAATGCTGTCTGAATTTAAGTTTGCACTATTCTAGAATGAGCTTTCTTAGTATTGCACTGTGGCAGAACAGTTTCATATGAGCAAAAGCAGAGTGCAAAGCCAAGAAGCGTTTTATAAGATAGCCTGGATTGACATTGGAATAATGATTCTTTGCTCTTAGATGTAATGCTCTGTAACAAAACACTGGAGAAGATACTGCAGCACAAGGAGCAGCCTTCTAGCGTTCATTGGATGCCTGCTTGTGAAAGACCTTCTTGTCAGGTCCTAAGAGCAGACACAGAACTCCCATCTGAGCCACAGCTAACGTCCAGATTCCTGTCGTTACTGCACTGTGGAATACACAAACGCAGATACAACACAACCCAGAGTAATTCAGTTCACACACACACAAATTAAGAAATCGGGATGATTTACAGTTTATGTTAAGCTGAAAGCCAAGTGGCTTGAGGAAAGCTTCAATAGAGACTGCATGTGAAGCAGGATAAACCTTCATTTGACATCTCCACCGGTTGAGCATTGAGCATAGCTGTGTTGGAGCTAATGTCCTTGTATGCTTTTGTGACTAACAAACAAAGCAATCTTACATCTTATGAGAGTAAAATCATTAGTCAGCAACTCCCTGTTACCTCTTTGGGCAATAATAAGCACCTTCTTTGATAGAAGCAGTTACCACTAGTCTGAAAGGTTGTATTTTTCAAACACGTAACTTCAGCGCAATAATCTTGCTAGACAGGTTGACCCAATATTTTCCAAAGATAGTGGAAAGTCCTGCACTGATTTCACTGAACTGAGGCTCAAACCCAATGTTTCCATATATGAAAATGGGGATCCGCATTGCTGCCAGTGACTGTGTGAACTATTACTTCTATCGCCTGGTTGACTTTATATAATATGGTGTCAACAGAGTAAGCTAACTTTTACATTTTGATCAGGAATTTAAAGCGGGGTTAATAGATATGGAGGTAAATGAAGGATACCTCTGCTCAATCTTCCAGGTATGGTTCTCGCTTACTGAAAGGAAAGAGCTGTGGAGACTTCATCCCTTTTGCTTTTTTCAGGCAGGCGTTAACTTTTCCAAACAGCTGTCTGCAATATGTGTGGCCCCATATCTCATGAGAGGCATTTTTGATACCCTCTGAGGTTAAGGTTTCAAAAATGTTATTGAAAAAATGTCCCTCTTTAGAATATTCTTACTTTGGAGAGTTATAAAAAGGGAAACCCATGCCCTGAGTTGGAAATCCACATGTTACTCTCCATGTGGTTCACACATGTGTAACATAGGCATGTTTTTATGAATCATTTGTATATTCCTTAGCCAGACTCCTGTGTTTAAACAAATGTGGAAACAACACAATACAGCTGTATAAGGAATTTTTTGTTCATAAGTAGGATCTATAGATTTTTAAGGCTACACTTCCAGCAATAAAGAAATTGTCCATACTGCTGGAATGTACTTCATGCCTTGATAAAATCTTTCGTTCTTCTGGTCTGGAAAGAAAAGACGTACGAACATTATAATGATGCCAACTTAGCGTTACAAGAGTTAGTAATAGTCAAGGCTGAAGGTGCTATTCATTACTAAGATATCAAAACAGGCCTGTCTACTTGGCAAGAAGATTGGATCTGGTGTTGTTTCCAAAATTAATAACATCTTATTAAATGAAATGCTTTAGACCTTGGGACAGTTGAACACTAAAAAAGACTGAAAAATGAAACACAAAATGTATGGCATTTGCTGGCAGTTCCCTCTGAACATTTTTCTATCCCTTCCCCTTTCTTTTGGACCATGAAAGGAATAGCTTTGGATGGTTGCAATAACATATGAGAAAGTGGCCTCATTCCTTGTACTGGATGATTTAAAATATTACTTCCTGAATTACTGTACTCTGAGTCGTCCAAGAAGTAAAGACCTAAAAGCTGAACACATAACCGCTTGCCAAAATAAAGTGCTGAATTTGGACAATGTGAATTTTAGGTGTCAGATGCAAGATAGTCTACATGATAAATTGTCTACTGTCTGCTCCACTACTGATCTGATGAAAAGACAAGTCAAGTTCGAATTCTATATTGCCAATACAAAGAAAATGAACTGCCTTTTACTGGCATGCCATTCAGTCTTATTCCTGGGTCTCAAGAACAATGCAGAATGGTGTTCTGCTCCCAACAGACATACATGACTGCTTGGAAAAGAGTAATTTTTAACCTTCGCAAAGGGGTACCGCACATTACCTTCCCAACAGTGTCTCTGACTGTGCTGCAGACCCTTATGTTTCTTCTCTGCTGAATTCACATCCAAAGCAAGTGTTGCACGAACACCCAGCATGCTCATCACCAGGTCTGGTATCTAGGACAAAATTTCTTATTCCCTTCTCATCTTATTTTCCCACGGGGAAGACGGTACTGGACTCATTCTCCTCTGTGGTCCTTCAAGAAAACTAATAAACAAGCATCTTGCACAGACATTATTATTTTTGTTTAAATGAGGTTTTAAAAATCTGGTTAGTAGCAGATTTCCAAAAAAGTAAAAGTATTTTTTCCACCGAGTATGAAGTCAACCCAAAATATACATGCCCATGTGAGCCCGGTTAATGAATCCCTATCACTAAAATAATCAGTAGTTATTCTAGGTGATTGATGATTAAACATTGTCTTATTAAAATATTGGTTAATTAAGGCGATCCTATACTATCTACGGAAAGCAGAGAGATGACTCCTCCCACAAAAAAGTAAGAAATAAAATAAATGAAGCCAAAATTAGAGTTTGCATTTACTTTCCACAAATTGAGCTTAAGCAACATTAAGCATTTGTGTCTAAAGTACAGTTACACAATTCACTTCCAGAGAAGGCTGACTTTTCTAAACACTTCTGAGTTAGCATAGCACGGGGATTCATGCCTTTGAAAGCTGTCAGTTTTACATAGTCGAATATGCACTCTTTGTTGAGTAAGGAAAAGCAGTGCTTCAGGTGCAATATTAGATATGCTCCATGCTGATGTGCTGTTTTTTAACCCTCAGCATTTTTAATGGTAGTTAATATATACCAGGGCAAATAGATCCACAAGGGTTAGACACTGACAAATTGTCTACTCAAAGTTAAACTGGCAAACTCAGTCTTTCAGAAGGAATTTCTCCTGATGTTTTTTCTCCATATAGCACACCCTACATTTCACCGACAATTTTAGGAATGCGTACTTAATTGAAGGCATGAACCTTCCCCATCCAATTGTGTGGAATTCAAATCCATATTTAAGTTATTCTGGAAAGAATAATATCACTGGTTTAGTGGGGGAATTCTAGCCTTGCATATTAATAATGGATTTTTCCTTTCCATAGCTGCATTATGAAAAAAAGGAATGGAGAAAATTTTAAGAGATTCAACAATTTTAACATGGAGAAACCCTCTCTGAGGTGTTACTTAACTCCTTTTTTTTATTCTGCTTAAAAGATTCAGGTCAGTTCAATTGAAAAAAAAAATCACTTTAGGAAGAAAAGCCAAAGCATGTGATTTTAGAAATGTCCTGATTAAGTGTTTTGACTTTTGTGGATATTTTTTCTGTTTTTTATTGTTGTTGTTGTTGTTGTTGAAGTGTTGCCAAAGCTGATCTGGATTTTGCATTCCTTAGGCTGCATCTTTAGTCTGTGCATTTATGTCACATAATTTTGTTTTCATCCAGTGTTATCCAGAAGATGGAGAAATGTAAGATACTAACAGAGGCTAAAAAGTGTCCTGACACTGGTGCTAAATGAGAATAAATGAGAGAATACCTCCATTTTTCCCCCAAAAGAAAGAAAATTTCTGATTCCTTCAGAGGAACGTAGGTCATAAAGGATGGGGAAGGCGAGTTTGGTCCCCTGACAGAATTATCTTCTAACATAGTTTCATTTTGCTTTGCAAAAATTTATAGTAAGGTCTTGCACTGCTGAAAAAACTTGCTAGAAGGAGAAACATCACTCGATTATTCACTATTTCCCCCCTTCATTTGTGCTAAGAAAAGATAAATTTGAAAACTCTGAGAGCTGAAAAACTGAACACAAAATAAAGGCCTCCGTATATCACCTACAGCAAGTTCACCGATGAGACAAACAATAAACTCAGTAAATGTAGTCATTGGGTCCAGCTTAATAGATAGCCTGTGTTGCTAAAGCAGTCAAAGCAGCCGGAGCTAATCACTTGCTCTGGCCTGAGGTCTATATAAACATCAGTAGAACAGTCTCATATAGATCTGAGGCTGGGACTGATTCAACAGAAAATTTAGTAAGAGACATCTTGCTGGATTGCTGGCTGGATGCGCAGAGTCAATATTTGCAATAGTAATTAGTTCTGGAACTGAGACAAGTGACTTGATATGCATGTTATGGCATTGTCCTTTAGGTCTTTCCTTTTGGAAGTAAATAGTTATGTTAATCTAATCTTGCACTAAGTCTCATTCTCTCAGTCCTAAACTTCTTTTATAGGGGAATTTGTCTAATTTACCAGCTGCTCAGAGAACAGCTTCTTCCTAACAAGTGAAGTATTCCCGCTAAAGGCAATCAGAACTAATAAAGACTGGTTGTTAAAATTTAGTAGTAAGATCTAAAAAAAAAAAAGTATGCTGCAGACTAACATTGAAGAATGCATTTTGTCAATCATCAAAACCAAACACTTTTCAAATAAATGCTGGCTAGACCTGTTAGGAGACCAGCTCCTTCCCTTTGGAAGCTTATTGTGAGACTTCTAGTTGGAGACTACAAAACCAGATGGAGAGAGTGTGATCATTTAGTCTGACCTCCAGCATAACTTAGACATAGGACTTTCGCAAGCTATTTCTCATTCCAAAAAAGCATCTGATTTAGAAAACATTCTAGTCCTGATTTAAAATGGCCTGTGATCGGAATTCACTATAACCTTATTAAGCTGTCCTAGTGGCTAATCAGTCACTGTACAGAATTTGTCTAGCTCCAGTGCTCAGAAAGTTAAGCTTCTTATAATTTGATCTTTTGCAACTCCGAAGAATTACAACATTTGTGTTGCCAAGCAAGTCACCCTTTTATATTCTCCTTGACACAGGAATCTGTTGAGTTCCTGAGCGTTTCAGTATAAGACAAAAATTTCGGTCCTTTGCTTCATTTTCCCACGTCTTTTCTGCACTCTTCATGGTTCCTCAGTACTCAGTACAGAGTTGGACACCAGTTCCAAACGTAAATGTATGGTGACTTTCCTTGACCTATTTATTAGTATCATGTTTTTTCATCTAACTCTCAGATAAAGTAACTCTTTCAGCTGTAGCACAGGATTAGGGGCACCTCCAGACCCCAAGTGTTTCCAGAGCTACAACTTGCCAGATGTAGTCTGCTGTCTTGGCAGCGTTCACTTTGCATAGCTGGGTGTCCTGCTCTTGGCCGTACTGGAACTCAGATTTATAGCCACGCCTTTTTCACACAGCGGTCCAGGTGAGTCTGTATCTGTGACCTGGTTTCCTAAGTATTTGCTTGCTGTGTCATCTTCAAGTTTCTCACCAAGTAAGCAGTCAGGGATACGACTGCTCAAGCTTATTTCAACTCTATAGAACTAAAAATTGATTTTCCTTTTCTCGTTTCTCTTTGGAGACCTATTCAGTTGTCCAGCTTCAGGCTATTTCATAAGGCTATATAAATTTATCACAGTGCTCATTTCTTATTCAAAATGTCACTGGGTATTAACATAAAATGGTTTTCATAAATCCTGCTATGTTACACTGATACTACTTTTATCAGCCAAACTTGATGCTTCTTGCCTCTATCTTTAGAAGAGGATATTAGACTTAGGTTTTTCCTTTAGCTAGTTGACACTAATTAGATTCTTTTGTTTCTTTATCTGCAATGTATAATGCCAGCCATTCAGACCTATTTCTGCTGTGTCTCACTCACCATGTTTAAATATTGGCATAGGACTGGCTTTGTCCATCTCCAGGTATTTTCTGGAAAGTTTCACAGTTTCATGAAAATCTAAAGTTGTGCTGAAGAGAGTTCACTTGTCTTTTTCTTTTTAATCTTGCAGGAGGTTGCACTGCTAAAAATGTTCAACTGTTGTAATTGCTATTTATCATGTTTCTTGTTTACTTGTGTAAGGAAGATGATTTTGCTTTCATTGAATGCTAATAGGTGTATCAAACCCTAAGACAGCACTCTCCAAATATAACATTATTGAACATTTAGCTATGGGCCAATTGTTTGTATTACCGACTTTATCTGTTCCTTTACTTCATACAAAAACCCCACATAACTGAAGATTATGCCTCAAAATAACATTATGTTTTACGATCAATTCCACCTTTCAAATTAAAATATTATCTGTGTTTTTAAGAAGGAATTAATGAAATGTTTAATTGTATCTTAAGTGCATGGGTTCAAAATAATTTTCCAGACATGCATACTCTCTCTTTCTCTGGAAAAAAATACAGTTAGGGCTCAAATGCTGCCATGAGCTCCATCCCAGGCCTTCCACTGGAAGAGGCAGCACAAATCTTGTGCCCATTGATTTGGCCAGAATTTCATAGATCTTTGTTTTGTTCTCTGTTTCTAAAACTGTCAAAACGGAGAACCACAGTAAAGACATTCCTCATCAGGCAATCCAGCTGACATTTAGTGTCACAAGATATCTCTTTGGATGCTCGGGAGCATCCTGGGTAAGATGGGAGCCACACTGGTTTGTCAGCCTGTCATGCCTACTGTAACCTGCGTGATGGGCGTGGGGGTCTGGGGTGAACTCGGCGCTGTAGCTGTGGAAGAAATCCAGGCGTGTGGAAACCCCCTGGGAGCAGGGGCTGCCGCTCTCGGGAGCCGCTGAGCCCGTTCTTTGAGGGCTGCAGAGTATTCAGCCCGAGGAGCAGAATTCCTCTCATTCGGCAACAACCGTGATTGTATAAACATACAGCAGGTCCTGAATAGGTTATTCAAGAGGTAAATACTCTTTTATAACTTATTTATACTCTCGTGTTTTCCCTTCGGGCTGGTGATGATTTGGGTCAGAGTTCTGTGTGGTAACAACAAAAAGAAACTTGGATGGTGTTTTGGAAATAGGATAGTCCATCTATTTCTCTAGGTACCTTTACGTTCAGATGTTTAATAATAACTTTAGTCATCAGCAGGCATTCAGATTGCTTATCAACCTGCAACGAAACCAAGAAAAACAGAAATAAGAAAGAATGAACAATTCAATAAGCTGTAGATAAAGCTCACAACTAGACTTCGTTCCAAATGGATTCCATATGGTGAGTCAGATTCTGCTTTCCATTACATGAATGTAAATCTGGAGTCACTCAGCTGGTTTTGCTGGGGTAACTGCGTTAAGAACAGGCAGCAGAATTTGGCCCATTGCGTAGAGATACAGCTTATCCTATTGCTGTTGATGTTCTTGCAATGCACCAATATACTTGCAAATATTCAGTTCTGTCGCCACATGTTAAATGTTCTAAACCCCTTATTTTGCACTTGGTAGGTTAGCAATATTTGGGGAGCGAGAACACAGAGTCAAGGTGCTCCTGGAACTGGTTATTTTCCTTGCTAAATAGCAACAGTATCTGCAATGAGCTGAGGATAAAATGCCTTTTGGAAAGTTGAGTGTGGGAGCCATTTGATAGTAATCAGGAAAACAAGAAGAAACTCTAAACCCTTATTTTTCTCTATGCATGAGAAAAAGTTAAATAACTTCCTCCTCTTTTTCAGCAGCCGTGTTCAAAAACCCAAATCGCATGCTTCTAATAGAAATCTCAGCGTGGTTAAAAAAAATTAACTAGTGTTCATTAACCGAATGTGCTAGGGTTCAGACAGACAGCTGAGTTATAGCAACTTAATAAGTTACTGCCTGGCAGCAGAGCTGCAGTAACTGTTGGTTACTGGCCATATCTGTCTTAAGTCTGTGCCAGTTGTAAACTGATATAACATAGATTAAAAGTCAGTGAGTCCTAGTCTTTCTGCCTCCAACTCCACCAGTTTGAGAGCATTGATGCTGCACTGCAGCTGATTGGTGGTAACTCTGTAGATCTCTGTCCCTTCTAGTGGCCAAAACATAATAGTTTTATGAATTTGATACTGTATCCAAACTAATTGCTGATTGCTGAGCTATGACTTAGTCCCTGAAGAGCTGGAATTAACTACCAAAAGGCCTTGAATATTCCTCATGAGTCAGATTCTGTGAATTTTTATTCACATAATTCATGTAACTAGTTACATTGAAGACAGCACAAGTATTTGAGCCTACAAGGCCATGTCCATGCATTAGCCATGAGATCTATTGAACCTGTACAGTCTCTTTGCCGCTGAACCCTAACACGTGTAACTGTGTCTGGCAGGAGCAGTACCACACCAGCAGTAGGAGGCTCTCCAAATGATTGCTGGAGGTTGGAAGATAATGCTGAGTGGAGACTGTAGAGTGGTGGAATGGCTCATCTGAAACATCAGAAGATGTTGGTAAGTTTTTTTCCCCCGAAAGAAAAATGAAAGCAAGCTAGAAATCAAAAAGCAATCCAAAAAGGTAGCAGGAAGTGTCCCGCTCTGGGGTTGAATGACAGCTGATGATCCCTTTCAATAAATGTGTTATTTCCTCAGCTTCTCCTTCTCATCCTGCCGCTAAGCTGAGGTTGCTCTTTGTTGTCCAGAGATCAAAGGGTGTACAATGTACAGACACTCATTTTAGCCAAAGGAGCTTTAGAGAGCGCCTTTCTTCTTGCTTTTTAAGTTTAACTAGCTCTAAAATGAAGAGTTTGTGTCTTTGCTAAAATAACTCGTACTGAAATTCAACTGCAATTGAAGAAACTGAATTTGCAGTATCTGCTTAGACACAACTCCAGATGCCATTAAAAGAGACCAGATGTCAAGTATTTTCTGTTATATTCTAAAACAAGGGGCAATAAAAGCTTCTATTTGACTTTACTCATTTTAACCTAATGGTGAATCACTGTGCAGATATGCCCACATATTTTAGCAATATAATCATGACGTAGGAGGTATGGATGCTCTACAGCATCATGATAATATCAGCATGTCCAAGACAGTGTTGAGGGAAACGATCTCCAGATTCTCTATCTTCATTGTTCTGGTCACAGATGAAGACTTGGCTTGACAGATACACAGGACTGATTTTTCCCACAGTTTCCACGGAAAAAGAATGGGAACTGTGTGCAGTATGGGAGGGCGGAATGATTCTTGTTGCTTACTCCATGTCACATGTTTGATTTTGACAGGGCTAAGAAGTTCGTTTATATGCTCATTTTGATTACTGAGAAAAGTACTAAAAAGGAAAGGTCTGCGCTTGTACTTTATGCAAGAGTGAGCTTCAGGTTTACCCCTCGCTTATCTCTTAACGTAGCTCCAGCCTCTGTGAAGCGCTGAAGAAAGTCTTCATTCAAAACATATGACTCCTTGGACAAGATTGCTGCCATGCTTCGAGTCGAATACTTACTTGAAGATTCTTCTGGACTAGAGCCCAAACGAATTGACGGTGACATTGTGTCAGATGGTGCAAATCTGGTTCATCAGGCTGATGCTGGGATACCTGTCTCATTTTGCAAGTTTTCCAGAAATTCCCAAGAATATTCCGTTTCCATAAAAAAAAAGTTTGTAAAGCGAAATCACACAGCACCACATTTAATAGCTTTCCATGAATGTGTTGAAAACATGTATCTGGCCTGTCACCCTATGGCGGGTGATTAAGATTCTGCTTTCGATGGGATAGTTCCTTGATTTGCAGCTGGCACCAGGTGTGCACTGGATAAACTTTACTGATACTGTATATTTCTGAAGCAGATCAAACAGAAATTAGAGAACCTGCCAGTTTTGTAGGAAGAAATAGGCATTTCCAGAAAATGACATTTTCCATCTGTTTAATTTTTTTGTGGTGTTTGGGCTTTTCTGTGGTTTTCTGGAGCTTGCTTTGTAGCACTACTAAGAAAGCTGGTGTTTCAGGCTTCCTGGGTTTCATGAAAACCTTTGTTTTGGCTTTCATTTGAATGAGTTCATACTCAGGAATTCTGCACTGAGGGTTAGGGTTCAAACCCCAAATCTCAAAGCAATTCTGTGCTAAAATGATTGAGCTTTAGGCTGTCTATTTGTTGGAACCAGGGAACTTTCACCCAAACCGTAGCCTCACCGTAGGGCTCAACTGAAACCTGACCCTAGGTTTGCTAAAAAGCATCTCAGTTTTCTAGCTAGGTGTATAAATTAACAGCACAGTCCTATCTGAACACTTCTCACTCACAGATAGTTTTGTCTCATAACACACCACCAAGGTATGAAAATATCTTCCCTGACTCATGCAGAGCTTGAAATATTGGTCCGAGAGTGGATCAAGAGTATGTTTATATGCGTGGGCACACACAGGCAGAAACTTGCCTGTGCACTGACCTGGCCAGTCGATGCAAGTTTGGATCTGAAAGCCATAAAGTTGAATTTTCACGATGCCAGAGTTGACCCGAATGGGCAGGTGTTATTCAAATACAATGCTATGGTAATGTAGCTGTATGAATTTTACCCAGGATCTGGCTTGTGCCTCGGCATCTCGGAGGAGGATTTTGCCTGCCTGTCTATGCTCGTGTGGTGCCTCACAGAAGACAAATGGTCACGCTTGGAGTCAACTGAGGCTAGCTGTCCTGAGGCGGTGCCGCCTGACATTGCACTGGCACGGCCATCCTGTCCTCCTCTCTACCGCTCAGCTGCAGAAACTGCAAGCCTGAAACCTGAAACTCCTGGGCAAGCCTTTTTTGCTCAGCTCTCTTCCTTCACAATCCATCCATTTGGGGAAGGAATGAAAGCTCGCAGTCTGCCTCCTCCTCAAAACATTTCAAACTTTCACTTATCTCCACTTAGAATAACTTGCCTGACCGGAGCGGGAGTCCAGGCAGTCCTAATTTGTCCATTTGCCAGAACACTTTGTAAGCAGTCAGCCTCTTATCTTTTGTGTGAGGAGGGGGGAAAAAAAATGACCTTATTGCGCTAGCAGGTCATGTCATAGGTCATCCTTTCATTCTCCTCACAATCAACTACATTTGCAATCAAAGAGACAGCACATTTTCCACTAGCAAAACGCTCCTTTCAAAAGCAATTGGAATGCTTAGTGTGCACCACGCTTGTTCCGAGTCCATGAATTTTTAGGGCGAGAAAAGAATTAGGAAAACTGAAAGATACAGTGGATTTTAATCTCACTGTTTCACAGAGGGATATAATATCATATTGCACAGCGAGATGCTTTTTCCTATCAAACCTTCAGTAACTTCTTTTTTTTTTTTTTTTCATTTCACCATTGTCAGAGCCATCACGAAGAGTGGGGGTCAAGTTTGTTTGCTTTTTTCCTTGTAATTTAAGCATTCCGTCCTGTCAGGGTTCACTTTCCAGTGACCTCTGAATTCATCTAAAATTGCCCCAAAGAACCCAAGTGCATACAAGTGTGGGAACTCATCTGTTTGTCATCTCCACCCAGAGCAGACCTGCAGCACAGCTTGCCATGGAGTCTAAGTAGAAAGGGTGAGTGTGTCTGTGCTGGCAGCAAAGGCTCGCAGGCTCTCTGAACTGTATAAATTTTGGTTGTTAGGCTCAATATTAACAATGAATCTGAAAGCAGCCAGAGTTTCTTAAAAGAGTAGTAGCTTTTGGTGCCTTCAGTTTTATATGTTTGAACGGAGACATGGTGCAGCTGGTTTCTGTAGAGCCACGGTGATCCCTAGGTACATTTGAAAATCTTAGGCTGTGCTTTTGTTTTAGGAAATACACCTGCATTACCTGATACTGAGAACAGAGCAAGACCAGAACTAGGAAAAGATGTGTCTCTAATTATTTTCTTCTGGAATTTTCTTTAAGCTTTTTTAAAACACATGATTTTTTTTTTTTTGCTAGGTGAAGCCTTACATGTTTTTATTCCTGTGATCTGTGAGATTGGGTGATATTAGTCTGTTTCTCTTGTCTCCTTTCAGCTAGCATGAATAGAAAAAAACATACTTTTTCCTTTTCTTTATTATCATTTATTAATGAACTGACTGTGTATCTAGAACATTTGGGTCTGTTTTAGTCTGTTCGCAAGCCTGCATATATGGTGAATTTATTAATGGAAAAATGGTAGAAGTAAACTAAGTAGTAAAATCCTCATATGTTAAACAGCTGTTTTAAATATGAATATAGTGTATATGTAGCATATAAAACCTTCAAAAAGAACTCCATGGAATGCTGGAATTCAGTTTTACTCCATTTAGTTTACGGTGTAGGTTTGCAGATATTATACAGAAGTTTTGAGGGAAATTAGGTAAGTACTGGATTTAGGGCAAATTATTCACAGCAAAATATTTATTTGATTAATTTAGTTCCTCTCCTGTACATTAATTACTTGCAAACAAATTTATATTTTGTAAAATCACTTTGTTATTCAAGTACAGCCAGGTCCATTGAAATCCCTGAATGACTCACATTGACTCCAATGGGCTTTGAACCAGGGAGTCATTCAAGCTCTCATTGAAGGTAGTAGGAGATGGACTGACTCCTTGGTGAGTATATCTCAACCTCTGTATTTTTTGCAAACAATTTGATTACTGTTTAGTTCAGTGGCTTTCAAATATTTTCAACTTCTGGTCCTCTAGCATTCATCTAGTGAAGGTACGGCACTCTGTATTTAAGCCTGTGGACAATTTCTTCTTACTTTCTTTGTTGCCTCTCACAGACTTACAGGGTAGAAGTAGTGCATGGACTTCTATGGCTCTGCAGATCACAAGATAAAAAAACCCCACCACTTTGTCATAGAGTGATTTGCTCTTCATGAGAAATGAGCAGTCATTCACTTACACAGACTTGACTTCTCAAATCCTCCCAAAATATTTATTTGAGAACACTCTTAGTCCAAATACTGGTGCAAATGCATATCCACAATGCAGTAACAAAATGTTTTATTTCTGGGAAAGAAAGAAAGTAATTTTCATGACTTTCACATGACTGTTCAGGAACAGTTCTACACACTGACCAATCTCATAAACCTCTGCCATATGCCTGTCGGTATTTCCTCATTTCCTTATTTTTTATGTATTGTTTTGTATGCTTGACAAATAAGCAATCAGATGAAAAAAAATAGCCTTTAACCCTATTTTCAGACTGACAGCTCGTAGTTTTGTATTTATTTAGACAGATCCTGTAGGGCACAATCCTCCCTGGTGCTCATTACTCAGTGGACTGACATTTGCACCCACTTTGGAAAGCTTTAAGATCACTGATCCATGCTAAAACAGTACATTCCAGCAAACTCTTGTGCCAAGGGGCATTAGTTCTAACACATATCACCTTTCAGGACAGGAAAGAAATGAAACGTTATTATCTGACACCAGTACATCTTCTTTGCCTTTGGCTATTGTTACAATAAGCAGATTCAATTAACTTCTGAATTTCCCTGTCAAATTTTTAGATTTCTCAAAAGCAGGGCATGATAATAACAAGTTCAGTGAGATTCCCATCTTTTTGTAACCTGTCCAGCTCCTCAATGTGTTTAGTTGAAACTGTAGCCACCATACATCCAAAGGTGATACGCAAAATGGAGAAAGAGGACTGTGCACCTTTTACTTCTATAAAAGACCTGATTTATTCATTTATTCAATATTTGGTTCTTTGTTGGTTACCTAAGAAAATGTGAATAGTATTCAGCTTGATCTGTGAGTGTTTTTCTGGAAAACTTCTTTGGTCTCAAAATTTCCTTTCAATTTTCCAGATCCTCCAATTGATAGGCTAAAATTTCACATAGATATCTTTTGGGGCATTTATATTGAAAAGATATTGAAAAAAACAAACAACATAAAATTATCTAACAGGACAGCTAAAATTAAGTTCTCCCTATGGACTGCCCTACACTAGTTTAGTTATTTATGTCTCTGATTCCAGTTCCACAAATGGAATGAAACAATAACTGAAAACAAATAGTTGGAAACAGAATGAGCTAGGTATTCTTAGCTTGTTTGGTGCGCTATAAACCAATACTAAAATACACCTACTCCCTAACTTGTACCTCTGCATCATTTTTTAATTGCAACCTTTGTTTAACTGCACTACAGGTAGCTTCCTGGAGCAGTTTGTGTGTGATGTGACACGAACTTATTCACGTTCAGCAGGAATGGTACACAACAAAATGAGATGATTTTGTTTTATAGTTAATTATGTAATTTCTCTCATTATGTTGTCTAATTATTGCTCTTATAAAAGTTGTTTATCTTTATCAGAAATTGTCCTAAAGCTAAAGACAAACCTAAATCTACACTGTTGTTTCTTAGATTTTTTATTTTTTTCTGTCCTAGTTGTAGTGAGACTGTTCTTTCTAGTGCTACCTTGTTTGAAGATTATTATAATTTCTCTTCAGCTCTATCTTTCTATGGGTTTACCTCTTCCCTGAAATCCAGTGCCTAAAACTTGGAACAGAACTTCACTTACAGTTTTGGCAGCACTAGTCAGAGAAGAAGGATTTTTACCTGTTTCCAACAAAAGTGTTTATACCATGCAATATGATGTTTTCTTCCTCTCCCCTGTTTTTTTTCTTAAATTTCCAGCTGCATGGTATCATATCTAGTTTGTAAACCACTATTATCCCCAAAACCCTTTCTGCAGAAGTGATCATTCCCTCTTCTGAATTTGTGCAAATGGTTATTCCTGACTGTTTAGAGCCCTGCCATTGTGCATATTAAATTGCTTCCTACTCCTTTTTTTTTTTTTTTTAGGATTGCATCCTGCTACTATGTTTTCAGACCATTTGACCACTTCCTCTGTCATTCTGAAGCCTAGTCTTCTTCAGTGTGCCTGCACCCCCTCTAAGCTCTCTTATTGCTTGAAAATGTAAGAAGCAATTTTATTAATGAAAATATTAAACTGGCCCAGGAGGGATGCCTAGGAAAAGCCACATTATACAGCCTTGTAGTCTGACAATGAACCATTGCTCGTTTCTTTTTAAGTATGTTGTTTCAGCAAATTCTATACAATACTTTTGAATCATATAGACATCTGTCTTGGATCAAATATTATTTTGTTTCCCTAATTTGCTTACGGTAATGTTACCTGAGACAATATAAAAAAAAACCTTTTTGAAGTTGAGATACAGCATCTTACGCTGCTCTTCTGCCCGCAAAATCTCTTGCCTTACTAGAGTGGGAAATAAGGATCGTTTGACATGAATTGTTCTTGACTAATTCATGTTGGCAGTTGCATACAAAGCTAAGCTCCATAGCAGTTTTATGGGAAAAAGTACTTTGCACACAGAGGAACTATTATCTCCTATGAGTGTTCCTGAAACTCTCATTAATTGCAGTAACAATCACACTGTTAATGTTGCCAGCTCTCAGGATTTTATCCTGAGTTTCACAAATAAATCCTTAGTTCCTGTACTCAAATGATTATCTGGGAATCCCAGATTTCTTTTTTGTAAGGCTGCATTTCTAGCCTTGCAAGTGGACAAGTACTTGATGATGTGACCTCAAATGGACTTCAAAGGCGGGAGACAAATAGTAAGAAGTCAATGGTGACCAAGTATTTTTAAAATCTCATGATTTTGAGAGACCTGAGATGTTTCTGAGCTTGAGAGTTGGGATGGCTGTCATGACATACATCAATTCAAAAGGCAACACTACAGAAAGCTATATCCTCCCTTCTTAGCATTCTGCAAGAAGAAAGTATTCTAGTGAGATGCTTAGAAAGTAGTGGAGATGAATTATTGCAGCAAAACCATTATACCAAAGTGCAGTTCATTCAAAAATGTAGAGCTGCTCACAAGGTAGAGTCAATAATCACTTCTCTGTCTGGTCCACTCTGACTTATTTCTGTAGTTTGTTCTGGCCTATTTCTGTTGTAAATAACATAAAAGTAGGTTATGAATGTAACAGACTCCAGAAGACAAAAAAAGAAGTTTTTTGTCTGCACAAGCTAGACGGCTGCTTTGTTAGCAATATGCATGTAGTTGCTTTTCCTAATCCTTGTGTGTCATCAGTTTTAGTCAAGGGATCCCAGGACCCCAGACTACAGCCAGAATCTTGAAAGACTTCATACCCCAGTTAAACATGTAAATAAATGTCAGATTTTGCAAAAATGTTCAATACCCAACAGCCCGAACTACTGAAAACCTGGCAGGTATTTGGGGACCTAAACGGGAACTCAGCACTCCAGAAAATCTGGCCCTAAATTAGTTTATCTTGTGGTTTGTGGGAGTCTTTCGCACAGCAGCAGGGGAGAGAAAGGTATGTTAAAAGGGAGACAAATGTGGTTGCAAAGCCACGGAAACTGGAAGGGGAGGGAGCGAGGGGCAAGAAGGGAGGAATAGGAGCACCTGAAACAATCTTCTGAAACTGTGGATTTCAAGCACCCATTGACCTTATATCCCTCATTTGCCCATCTGTTCTTTCACGCTGTCTGAAATCAGCTTTATGAAAGTTAGAAATGCATTTCTGTAAGCTATAGCCCAGACTGGAGGCAAGCTTTGTGCTGCTCCAGCCAGCTCAGGGAGCACTGTAGGGAAGGAGCTGGGGAAAGGGGCTTCCTTTCGGTTTGCTTTTTAGAGCTGCCTCCCTGGTGGGTTTCAAGACTCAGATGGCTGAAATTCAGCTACCAAACACTTTGATATTCAAATACAAAAGTTAAACATGGCCAAGCTTGTAGATACTTCCATATTGTAGAAGAGGATGTGCCTACCTACGTACCTGGCCACATAAATAAGATGTTACAGGCATAAACATAGGCAGAACCTGCTATGACATACATTTTACTGTTCCTCCCCTCCCCAAAGATACTGAACTACACACCTAATCTACTTGAGAGTTTCTTTTTTCGTATCCCCAAGCATACTAACGTCAGAGTACTACAGAGGTTAATCAGGTAGGCATAGGAAGGTTCATAAAGGTCTGTGAAACTTCTGTTCTTAGTTTCCTGTTTATATAGTAGTGTACCTTCTGCATATTTCTTCTGTGGTGTCTTTTTCTTTTTTTTTCCTGATAACGTATTAACCAAAAAGGCTCTAAACCTGCTCAAAGTCTGGATTAATTTGCTCTCTGGAAACGTGTCCGCAGCCAAACACCTTTGATTGGGAACACTGTCTCATGCAGCTTTTGTCAGCTGGGTTAAGCAGAAAAGTGCAGCTGTCTTACTGGGACATGCATAAAGAGGTACTTGCTGATGATTTAGGTTAGGTTTTTAAAGCATGTTTGGTTTTGATGGGGACCTAGGTATTAGTATGGGGGTGTGCAATAAGCCTGGCAAGTCGAAATAACTGCTTGACAGAGAAGATTTAGTAACACTAGACTGCAGTGAATTTTCATGTAAGCATGCTCTGAGATAGCATGGTGGCACCATAAACCAGGGGATCTGAGTCCTGACTAGTTTATGCTTTGTAGATGTTGAAATAAATTTTTATGCTGTTTCATCTTTCCTATTTGGGGTTAAATTGTCCAATATCCCCATGCAGATGTGTAAGAAGGATACTAAGGGCTACTGTACTCAAGGAAACTTCACTCACTTAACAGGCAGGATTTTTTGGAGGAACCCAGTCTGATTCCTCCACACCATTGAGCATAGCTGGCTGAGTGTGCTGGAGGCCCTTGGGACAAAATAGGATGGTGCAGGCCGTGCATGTCGCTGGAAATGGGGTAAAGAAGGGAGGGAGGGGAAATTCTGGGCTTCAGCATTTCATCTGGGATCTAAAGAGAACCAGAGCTCCTACGCTTTTATGGGAATTTGGGGGAAAAAAAAAATTTTTAGTAGTCTACAATGCACAAGAACAGCAGACTTGAGAGTATCCTCGTCACAGCGGGAATCCAGAATTACACTAATAACCAGGTCTCTTTCTCACAAGCATCAGCAAAGTAGAGACCACGAGATCTCTTCCCAATAAACCTTAGATTCATCTGTATTATGTTTATCCATATAGTCTAGTTATAGTCCTAGGTAGCCTATATTATTTTAAATCAACAAAAAGAACTTTAAAATGGCCTTAGAGTATGCCATAATGATGCATTTTATGTCCTTATTCATTGGTCCCTGTGTGTGAAGTTTTATTTTATTGTATTTAGTAATATATGGTAGATATAAAGAGGCAAGAGACACTGCAGGTCTCAGTGGTTCGTTAGTCCTGCACTTTATCATGTTTTAAAACTTCTCCTTCTCCAGACCACAAAATAGCTTCCTCCTGTATTGTGTGTATTAAGTGTGAATCCACAGAGGGAACTCTTAAATGTTGCTGCTCCAGAAATAATGATTCCTCTATATCTCTTCTGGTATAATTTATTATTCTGGAGGAACTTCCCTATGTAAATGCCTAGCCCTGAATACAGTCGCTTTTATCCAGAATCCAGTGCTTGTGTGTAAGTAATTTTGGCTCAGCTATAAGGGCATAGTTAACGAAATAGTTTCAGAAACAGTCATGTGCTCTGTTTCCTATTGTAAAGGCACATCGCCCTTGTTAGTAGGTACAGAAGACTATTACCAGAAATCCCAGGGCATTTTCAGAAAATCCTTAATGAACCAGTCTCAATGGGCATTTGCTCCTGAGATAATATACATGAAATGTCACCAAAAAAGGAATTATAATAAGCAATCCTCAAAAATGCGCAAAAAAAGTTGCTGAGGGCTTGGTGCCATTCCTCTCAGAGGGAGGCCTTCCCTCTCCTGGTGGAAAGAGGCCAGATACTGAGTTGGGAAGAAAAGAATATGAAATAATATTTTTACTAGCATGGTTCCAGTACCTGGATGATGATCTGATGGCTTGGATGGGAGTTAATCCAGTTTTTTAACTAGACTAAATTTTTTTTAATAGAAAAAGTTAAGAGATTCTTTTGCCAGCAGGGGACAAATTTTCGTGCTGTCAAATTAAGCTGCTCCTCACACCTAGTTTTCATTTGAGTCTACACCATCAATTTAGTCTTGATGAGATGGGCCCATAAATCTCGGCCAGAAGAATTATACAACGTATTCATTTTCCTTCTGACGCAGCCACCGGCATCCTCCGCTATACTATTCTAGTGGTAGAAACTCATGAACCGCTGCAGCGACAAAGTACTCCGGTCATTCAAAACCTTACCCTGCCCAAGGGCTGAGGGTACCAGAGCCCCGACTGCCCATGGAAGTGTGTGACTTAATCAGCTCTCGCCCTCTCTGAGGTTAAAATGATGAGGCACTGACAGGCTGCAAACAGGCTGCCGCGGCTTCCAACGCTGCCTACCCTCTCGTGGTGTTGAAATGCCGGGCTGCTATGACACCTCCCAGGGGAGCACTGCTTCTGCCGGGTGAAAACTGACCCAGAAACCTCACCCTTGCCCTCCCAAGCCAGCCAGTGGCCCTTCTGCGCCTCTTTAGTCCGCGGCATCTCTTCATGGGCCTGCTTACGGCAGTGAAAAATATTCTCACTGGCTTGAGTACGGCTGAAAAGTAGAGCAGATCTGGCCATGAAAGGCAAAAAAGAGTTTTGTGTGAACAGTGGTCCTGTAAGCGGAGGTTGGTCATATCGGTTGCAGCTGCAGGACCGGCCCCTGGAGCATTAAAATGGAGCCTGGGGGAACCCCTGCTCTTTGCTTGTGGGGCCTGCGTTTTAACAGAATTATCAAGTAACAGGCTGAACACAGAAGTTCGTGACGCCGTCAAAATAGGAAGGTCTGGAGAGGGTTTTATCCACCTGAAAAAGTTTTATATCCCTCATTTGGGTTAGAGCAATTGCCTTATTATCCTCCAAGGTGCTGCACATTTTATATCCGAGCAGCACACCCAAATTCACGCGCCCAGGTAGGCTTCCATCTTGTTTTCCAGAGCTGTTAAAGTTCAGTGTTCATGTGCACGGGGTTAACTGTAACTTCCTCAGAAGTTATTTACCAGTTCCTTGTTGCTGTGTGACTTTCACTGGGCTACACACCTCGTATGAGCCCGCTGTTTTATCTTTCAGCACCAAGGAACAGTTACTGCTGGACTCGGGAGACATTTATCGAAGAGATGACTGCTGATTTACTACAAAGGGCTGCTGAAGTCCTCTAGGGACTGTCTTTTGACCTGTTGCTATAAACGTTGTACTGTAGAATTGGCAGACTCTAACAGCTTTTTGTAACTAAGTAGTGCAAAAAGAAGCCCTGACCTCAAAGGACCTAAATATTTTAAAGTAAGAGGTTGTGCAGTGGTTTGGGTGTTAGGCTAAAATGTAGAATTAAAATATTGAATCTCTCAGATAGATAGTAAGACACATTAATTGTCTCTTTTTTAATTAAAAAAAATAATCTATGATTATAATATTTTAGACATTTTTTAATTTAGTGATGGGGTTTTGTGCCTATGGAGCCAAATGCATAATCACATGTTGTATGGCTCAACGTCAGTGCACGGTTTTCTTCTGAATAATGAAGCAAAAGTGCATTCAGCTACCTGATTTTCATTATTTTCAGTATGCTTTTCAGTTCCAGACTATGAACAGTATTAAAGACACAGCTTCATTCCTGAGAACAGTTGAAGCCCAGTTGAGCTGCTTGTACCCTCTCATTTTACCACACAATCTGGATACAGGAGAGTAAGCTCCAACTCAGCGATACAGAGTGGGTACAAATGCCAACATTTGAATACATAGGGACGCATAAAGAGCACTGCTGGGAATTCATGGTCAGGCAGGTGTCTGAACCTGCAAAGCAAAGGCATGAGTTTGCCTTTGCAGCACGCTAGAGATGCCAGTGGAAAATCTGGGACATAGTGGGACAACCTGGTGCATGTATCAGTGTTCAATGCCATTTGAACATTACATAGATAGTGATTTGTGACCAAGAAAAGCAGGCGTATGCCAATTCCTCTTCACTCAGTCTCTCTCCCTCCCTGCTTTACCACCCCACAGAATGTTGCGGAGGGTGTTTCTGCAGTTATATTGACGTTCTTGCATGGAGCTTGGATGATCTACACAGCCTCACTGCTGGAGAGGGAGCCTTGCAAGGAATTCCCATTTTATAGGTCATATTGGGAACAGGAGAGCTGGTTCACCTTTTATATATGGGGCAACTGGCCAGACAGGGCAGACTAGTGACACAAAGGAGTGATAATGGGGAGAGAGAGAACATCTGGAGACAAAGGAAAGTCAAAGACACAGAGGAAGCTGGTAGCTATAGGAGAAAAGGAGAGAGAGAGAAAATCAGTAGGGAGTGAAATGTGAGGAGTCTTAGTGGAAAGAGAAACTATGAGAAGACAGAATAAAACAGAAAAGAAACTGATAAAAAATGTAGCAAATAAGGAGTATGTGAAAAGAGAGGGATAAAAAAGAATATTTCACATCTGCTCATGGGGTTCAGATGACAGTGCCTGTTTAAATTCATGGTACATGTGTGATCACGCAGGTTCCCTAGGTGACTTTGAAAATCTCAGCCAGGAAATCCAGCCGGCCAGAAACAGTACCTCAGACAGGAAGCGTTACCTCTAGAAAAGCCAGTTCAGGAGCTGAATCACATCAACTGGACAATTTTATTTTATTTTTTAATGGAAAAGAATGAGGTTAGGAAAATAGAAATGGCTGCTGCTTGTCTAATAAGGGCATTTCAGACTATGTACATGCTCTAATATTTTCCACTGGAGGAATACAGAGCCTTTCCTCGTTTCCCAATGCCTTTTGGGACTTGTATTCTGCACCGAACTCTGCTTCTTTTCTTGGCATCTCCTTCTGCTCACTTTTGTTTTTCTTCTCTATCTCCATTGCACAGGGAAAGAAAGGAAGCTGCTGGGTGCTAGGACAGAGCCTGCCTCCTGCCCTCTCCCTGCCTGCCCTTTTCCAGGGGACCTCGCTTGGAGAACTGGGGAGGCATGAGCTTGCCATCAGATTTTTGTGATCTTTGCAATGAGATGAGCAGATGTGACTGTGCCTCCTTTACTAGTGCTTCTGTAAGGCTGTTAGTTTTGTATTATAATCAGGTGCAGTGTTATAACCTTCCGAGGGGGGTGGTGATTAGCTGGGGCCCTGGAGGCACAGGAAAGGTAGCTCCAGCAGACGGATCTGCTCCCTGCACTGGCCTTCTGCATCTCTCCCCTATTTTGGAATCAATGCTTACCATCAGGTTTATAAGATGCTAACACAGGGCAGTTTTTCAACCGCTACTCAGCACAACACCTCCTTCCCTTAAAAATACAATTCCCAACTAATTTAAGGTAATACTCTGGTTTGTGAATTTTCACACCTACACTTCTACTTCTTCTGCTCTATACATGTAAAGAAGGGATAGGACAGGTGATGGACTGCAAATTTACCAAAAAGAATGACCAACAAAGTTCATCAGCTGGAGCTTTAAAGGCAGCATATTTAACATATATAGCTAGAATTAAACGTGTACTAGCTGTTGGTTGAAATCACACTATGTTTTCATCAAAATACCGTTCTGAAGGTGCTCTTCATTCCTGCTTCGCTGGCTTGCACGTTACAATTTAATCCCAAAATCCAGAATTTGGCTCTCTCTCCATACAGTAAGTGGAAATCTGGTTCTTTGTGTTTCCCTAATTTGTATTATTTATAATAACAATAAGTCTCCTGAGCTGGTGGTGGAAGTCAAACGACAGACCCTTCACCTATTATGCCATGTTTTTTATCGATTAGCTTGCTGAATATTCCAGATGAAACCAGTGTTTGTATTGGCCAGAATCCGGGCTGTGCCTGAAGAAGTATTTTAGTGAACTGAGCATTAGGAAAGCTTTGGAATATTAAGCCAAAAATAGATTTTTGTGCTTAAAGAAAATACTCTCCTTAGCCTGTTGCACGCATAGTGTACTATTAAGCTGTTATTTCAAAGACCGGCCTATTTTCAGACTTTGAGCATCTGTAAAAAAATTAATAATGATAAAGAGGGAATTCATATTTGCAGGCTTTTAAAAAGCCCATTGTATAAGTCACCAGCTCTTACAATAGGCATCTGTCCGAAAAATATTCCTCAAACTTTCACATGAACTGGTGCTGTGTTCATTAAACACCCTGCTTTTGTAGTCCCCTCTGGTCAAAGATAAAATGCTTCTGAAGAGCCTTCCAAAGTAGATTTGCGAAATCACATATATTTCTCTCTTGAGGAGAGCCTACCTGGATGCTCACAAGCTACAACAGACACGGCATTTATTGACGGCTGCGTCAAGAGCTGAGCAAATTTATTTCACGAGTGAATTTTTCAGAGGAGATGAAGGATGGGAAGTGAATTATCTGCCAGGCAATAACTCATGCTCCATACCCATATGCATTTTACAGAACTAAGCTAAGGCACTACTGGGTATGTTAGGACTGCAGACGCCTTTTGTGTTTTCTTTCCTTTTTAGGTCATACTAGAGCTGTATAATTAAATGGAGATTATTGGCAACATTATTTAGCAGTCATTATGGAGTCATTAGGGTTCTGCTTGGGCAAGAAGATAAGTCCCCTTCCTCTCTCACACTTAATGCTTCTATCAACAGCTTAGAAAAGTGGTTCACAATGAATTGCTACTTAAGTAGTCCTATCTTCCTCTGCAATCTCCCTCCTGTTGTTCTTCCCTGTGGGCTAGCCCAGAGGGTCAGTACACTTAGCTTGCCTGATGTAATGCAGACTTTCTGATAGCTTTTGGCACTTTGCAACTGCTCCAGTAAAAAAAAAAAAAAAAAAAAAAAAAAGGAAAAAAAAGGGACTCACAGGGGATGGAGAAAGAGTCACTGCTGATCCAAACAGTGATGTCTTTCTTGTACTTTGTTCCGTAAATAACAGACTGCGCTGTGTCGAGTCGCTCTCTGTAGGCTCCTCAGACGTGGCAGTGCTCTCCTTCCTCCGCAGCAGATGCTTCACACCGTGACATTGCACAAAGCTCCGGGTTGCTCCATGAAGAAGGAGTTATGCCACCGAACTGCTTTCCAGGCTCCGTGGCTCTCCGGTGGCTGCTCTAACGCAGGATTTTTGAGGGCTGGATTCCTTCCATACCACACGGTGGAAGTGGGCATATAGTCTGGTGTCATTACATAGCAGTTAATAACTCTGCAAGCGTGTGTGTGTGTGTGTGTGCATGTTAGAGCTGTCCGGAAAAGGAAATGTCAGTTTTGTGGGAAACTCCAGGTTGTCAACATTTCATTTTGTTCTGCCCTGGAATCAACATTTCCAAATACTTGGCAAAATGGGACAGTCTGTGTCAGTGCCTGCCTTCTTGCTGGTCAGTGCCTTTAGCTGCTGGCCGGCCAGGCAGGGCTGCGTGGCGCCTGGGCACCAAGCACCGTGGGCTTCAGGCATGCCGGGAAGGGGCAGAGGGCTGCCAGCTGGCCTGGCTGCCCAGGGAGTTTCCAGAGAAAGTTTAATGAAACCAGCATGCCACTTCTGACAGGCAAACGGCTCTGTATTTTCAAAGCAGATCATTACTGTATTTTGTTGTCTTATGTTTTAGTTTGAAATTTTGTTTTAAACAAGGTGAATCAAATGTCCCTTCCTTTTCAGTTGGTCACCTGATAAACACCAAACCCAAGAGGCCCAAGAAATGCACTGACTGAGAGGCAGAAGGAAGACTGTGCACGTATGCACAAAAGAAGTGGCAGTATTTTCTGCTCTTCCGGGACAAAACCCTCTTTCAGAGTTGTGTGTCCTCAGCTGGAGGATGTGGCAAAAAAGCATCCAGCAATTCCCAGGATAAGTCCTTTAAAATGGGAAAAGAAAAAAGTAAGAGTTTTAATTATGACTTTTTTTTTCTACTGGAGCATAACTGAGGATTTCATTTTATAGGCTTCATTTCTGAACACTCCAACACTTTCTATTTAATGCATATTGGTGCAGAGGTGAGGGGTAAGAAGTGCATTATGCCAGCGTGGAGCCAGCATGGGCTAATCCTGTGCTGAGCACCGGCAGCTAGCAGGAGCCAGGGCTTACCAGTCAGAGGGGGAGGAACACGTTTCCACCTTAAACCAGTAACAGTGACGTTCATTTTTACCGTGCATGTCTAAACCGAGTTCCCGGGTCCGGTCCCACACCCTGGCCGCTGCTGAATGTTGTGGCAGGACACAACCTTTTCTCCCTCATCTCTGCCACCTCCTCCACGTGTCCCCTGGACACCAGGGCCCTTCTCCCCAGCACTGGACCCGGCCACCAGTGCTAATGGGAACATTGCTGGTAATTCCAGTGGTACAGGGACTTTGTTAGAGAATTTTGCAGTCGGTTTTAATGACAGCAGGACTAGACCACAGAGTTAACAGAAGATGAGAGGGCAAGGGTTCTGGGACATTAGCAAAGCAGTATACATGACTGCAATCTACTGCCCTAGAGTATGCATCTCAAGATACACTTTTTCCCTAGAAATAAAGTCTTTCCTCTATTTTAAAAGATTTTTTCTTTTTTTTTTTTCTCAAATGAAAGCAATGGTATAAGTCTCACTAAACTGCTGGACATTTCCTTCTAAGTAGATGTGTATATGCTGTTGCAGATACCTGCCTGAGGTATTATTTCCATTATACTCAGAGATATTTAACAGATGAGCAGTGACAAAGCTCTGAGACGGATAAGATACTTATATATATATATATACAGAAAGGATGACATTAAATTTGAATAGCAACCCACCATAGACCTTTGATTTTAAGAGGAAAGTTAATATGAAGAAGCAAGAAAACTGACCTGCAGAGCCAGTAACATCTCAATATCTTTTAAATCCTGCAGCCCATCTTGTGAGTCAGTTGATCCCACTGAGTATGCTCAGGTCTGGTCTGAATTGCAAATGGGGCTCACCCTGGCAACGTTATTTTGGAAACAGCAGCTGGGTGAATGGCACGCAGGGCGGACAAAGCCCCAATGAGGCACGTGTGGAGGCCTGAGCAGAAGTGGCAGAATTTCATAGTCATTACTGCAAACTTTTTCACTATTATGCATGAGTAGTGACAGTCTTGCATTGTTAATCAGAGTAATTAGGATTTAGTTGAGGCATGACAATAACCTGTGCCTCATAAAGGCCTGAAGGCGATCCATTTTCTCCCCTTTTCCTAGGAGTCTCCTATTGTGATTCGTAGATAGCCCAGCAGGAATGCAATCAGGAAATCTCCAGTGAATCAGTGTCCCTAAATCTTCAGGCTTGACAGGTTGAAGTCTGACAAGCTATTAGAAAAAACTACTGATCATTAGGCTGTCTAAAATAGACTTAGCTTGTTTCTGTCTGTATGCATTGGTTTATCTGCTGAATGATATTGTTTGAAGCTTAGATTACTCGTGCTGCCGCCAGCTGACATAGTTTGTATGATAAAATGACAAAGCGTGGCTCTGGCTAAACATACAAGTCTTTCTGTCTTTGCTGTTTCATTGCTTTTGACTCAGTCTGTAGTAACACAAAGTTGGTTCAATATTATTGTGAGAAACAAAACCAGAAATATACTGAAAGGTTTAAAGCAATTTTTGATCACCCCAAACCCGAGTATCTCTGACAAATATGGGAGGATAGTGTCAGCTTTCCCCGTATCATTTCAGAGCAGTGATTTCTAGGTCAACTGCCGTGGGCTATGCACTTTGCTTCACGGAGTTCAGAACTAGGATTATTCCAAAATCTCTGATAAAAACTCTCCTTTATGTATGTCTTTTCCTCTCCTAAGCAACGTTTTAATTTAAAAAAGAATTAAATTTAAAGTTAATTTAAAATAAAATGATTAGGTCTATAATACATTATTTGAGTTGTGAGATTTACTTCAGAGTTATTCTTTTACTCTACTCAAGCTTTCATACAAAAAAAAATCACATCAGATGATTGGAAAATTTCTGAACAGACATTTTTCTTGATTGCATTCTTATTTGTCATTTACAATGACATCTGTTTTTCCAGTCTTCCCATCTTATTTCTTCCATTTTTAAAAAAATTACTAGCTTTCTTACAGGATTCAAATCTCAAAGTGGAAAATAAAGAACTAATTCAGCTCTTCTTTCCCATTGGCAGGAATACTGTCATCCTACTCTCTTGAAAAAAGAAGCATCTATTTTGCACCATTATGTATGTAGAACAAATATGCATAAGCAACGTTAAACATGTATTTTTATACACTTGCATATACACATACATATAGTATGTATGTGGTACATTATCTACATAAATTCTCGTAACGTGGCCTCTAAAAAGAAACACAGATTTACATGTTATTTAAAGCAGATAGAAATACAAAGAAGTTGCTTCATAAATACTTATTTACATTTACAGATATTAAGGAAAAGAAATTTGGCATGGCACAAGCATGGTCATATTCCTGCAAAAGGATCAAGGGATACTTAATGACAGAGCAGTCAAGTCTCAAGTTTTATGCAAACATGACATTCTTTGTATTGCATTCTTCGTTTTAGTAGCTGCATTAATAATATGTGCCCCTTACATTTACATTGTGTTGTATTTCCATGTATTACTTTAGGAAGATCTGCGTACAACTTGCTAAGAGAGACAGCACAAAAACTCCGTGAGGTTTTCCTAAGGCTCTGCACAAAGGCTGAAGCTGCAGTTAGAATCTATTGTGGCTTAATTTGTAGTCTTCACACACAGATTTGCTGAAGGAGGTTTACCATACTGCATCTAGCACGAAAGGTGGAATCTATGCAGCCAGACTGATGTTTCCATTTAGCCAGGCATCAGAATCTAATTATGCTTTGAGATTTTTGCAAAGACAATTCAAAATCCTTTTGTAGAGGACAAAGAATTCAGTATGGTACCTTGATCACGAACTGTTTACGAGGATTTAATATAGTAGAAATCTACATTAATGTGCTTTCAGGAACAACCAAAACCACTCTCTTTGAGTTCTTACAGCATGCCCATCTCTCTGGTATGTGAATATATACTAGGTTCTACATTTGCCCCCCTGCCCCGTGCTGACGATGCTGTGGACGATGTTAATGTAGATCTGTGCAAATTTAAGAAACAAACACTGATGGAACATTAACCTCTGAGTTAGTATGTGCATCAGATGTTTTTCATGACAGCTTTCCTTAGGCCCTTTCATCATTTTGTTTTGTTGTCTGATTTCTATGCTTAGTGAACATTTAAAAAGCAATTCAGAGACTTTTAGGTTCATTAGTAACATATAGGTCTCCACCAAAATACTTCTGAAAAATAGTTAGTTGGGGAATTATACAAAAATGAGGAAGCTCTTTAAGGGAGAATTGGAAATAGCAGTTAAAAGAGTAAAATATTTGCAAGTAGCATGCATACTTTTAAAAGAATAAATGTATGCCAGTCATCAATAGCATTGATAAAAATGGACTGTGAATAAGCCACAGCCAGAAGCAGCTGGTGTAGTTAAACAGCAGTGTAACAGACACCATTCAAATGCAAAGACATCTTCCAAAATATGGAAGCGGTGTTCAAAGAAAGAAAACAGAGGAAGAGTATAATCCCCAGCAAAATAAATGTTAAACCACAGCAAGGCAAGCCAAAAATATTAGTGGAAGCAACTTGCAGAAGTAATGAGAGCTAACAGTAAAGCCTTTTGTATATACATCAGAAGCAGCACAGTTGGACAGTTAGCAGGATGAGAAGAAGCAGCAAAGGAAGATAAAGACATTATGGAACAGCTAAATGAATTATTTGCACTGGTTCCCTCTGTAAATGAGGTGGGAGTCTTTCACACTGGGGTCATTCTTTACACAGAATGAGTCTGTGCAAACTCCCAGATTGGAGCGTCGGAGATTTTAGAGCAAATCAGTACCACAACGAATCAGTAACAATAGACGGTATTCACACAGGAGATTTGGAAGAATTCAAATATGAAATTGTCAGTCAATCAACTGTTATTGCGATTAATCAAATCAGCACCAATGTCAGGATAACATGAAACGTATAGATAATGGGAACAGGAATAATCAGAGGAGTTTTCTATAAAGGAGTCTAAAAAGATAATGCCCTTTCACTTGCAAAAGTGATGACCGAAAGGGTAGTGTGGTGAAAATATCTAAAATTATGAAGATATAAAAATTTGCAACAGTACGGGAACTAAGGGACATCTTATTAGACAACAGGGAAATACAGAAAAAGGAAGTGATTTTTTTGTTCAGCACATCATTAAATTGTGGAACTCCTTGCCATGGGATGGGTGCTGTGAAGGACAAACAGGTGAAGATTTTTTCTCCTGAAATTACTGGATTAGACAAATTCATGAGGATCAGATGCTTTGTTGGGTATTAATAAGTGGTGGTTTACATGCTGCCTGTGGCTCAGAAAGTACTTCAGTTGCTAAATGTTGGCAGATGGGAAGTGGGTAATAGCTGAAGAGCAGACACTCAGAAGGGTGCAGGATGAGCCCTACCTTAACTGAACCTGCTGCCAGAGATAAAACATTGTCAAAGAGACATTGGTTTGGGCCCGTGTTATATTTCTTACGCTTCCACGCCGTGAACTAGGCTTTTTGTCTATGTAATTCTCCTCATTTCCAGGGATGCTCACTTGTGTGATAATTTTACTCTTCTGACTGGATGACTGGGCACAGCCTGGGTAGGAGAAACATGAGAGAGATGCCTAAAGGAGGAGCATTTTGCAACCTTTGAAGAAAAATCTGATAAACAATTTCATCATTTTCTGTCTACCTTCAAAAATAACGTGATTCAACAAACAAAACAACTGACCACAGTGAATTTTTTCACAATGTTTTTTGCTTTACTGTGTAAATAGTTTAGCATTACCGGCTGTTATCGGCTCAGCATGTATTTAGCTCTGTCTTTGATTTTTGGGTGGGGACAGGAATGGCAGGTACATTATCCCACCTGTATTGCTTCTGAATTGAAGAAAGCAGAATGTGATTTATTTTCTTTAGCCACGAGACCATGACACAGGACAGATAAAGTGATTTGCCCCTGTGTATGCAGGAAAACCTGCAGCCAAGCCAGAAACCAAATCCAGGATGTCTGAGTCCCATTTCCCACCCTGACCATTGGAATGTCCTCTGTAATCAGTAAGAGTGTTCAAATCATGCAGTATCACTTCAGAATCTGTTCAGGGTATATTTGACCATGATATGTCTTTTCAAAAAAATGTTTTCCATGCTCTATCATCAAAAATTTCAGCTTAAACGCAGTTAACTCAGTCCAAGTTTTGGAAACAAGATTTAGGCCCTTCAGGGGATTGTCCTTCCCTGGTGTTGTTAATCCTGTGGTTTTTAAGGCATTTTTTTCATAAAAAGGAAATGTGTTTTGTTTTACTTCAATGTTTACAAGTGTTTGTCTGGGAAATATAGGATTATAAAGGAACACATTTCAAGCACCACGCTGGGTGTGTTAGTGCTTTGTGTTCTGCTACCACATCTGAACTTCCTTCATGTTGTGTTTCATAACGTCCCAGACAAATAAGAATGAGATCATATTTGCTAGAATTGTTTAATCGTCAGTGGTCTGACCCTGAAAAAGATGAGGCACGTTAGCTTTCCATCACCCTGGATGGGAACTGAGGTTGCACAGCATCTGGCAGGATGTTCTCAGCACCTCACAGAATTTGTGCTTTTAACTTAAGTCCCAGACCACATCTATTTTATTCAATATACTGCAAACATATAATTATAGTTAGCGCAACTGGTACTTTCACTTTTAACTAAAATGCCTCTACCCAGCAGGCAAAATAATAATCATGAGGTGACATTGTGATGAATGATGATGCCTCCAACAAAGTGCTTGAGCCATAAATGGAAAGAGACAGTAAATTTCACCCTATTTTTTGAAATTGCATATGCTGCAAATCCATTTTTAATGAAAACTAAATAATGCATTTTAAGCTACAAATCACAATAGGCTTAATGCAATAATGCACCAGGTTCTCTTGTCCTTGGTTCGAGTCCTGGCGGGGAGTTTCAATGCCTCATAAAAGACACACTGATTTGAGGGTGGTTCCCTGTGATAAGGCTGTTTCCAGTTGTAGCTCTTTGCTGTCTTTCATTTTAAGGAATAAAGAAAAGGAGGTGAAGCCAGGAAAATGGGTAAAGAAAGATAAAATGTACAAACCACAATGTGTTTGGGGCACCCTTGTCCTGCTATCTGTACAATTGTACAGTCCATTGGTTGCAGTGGTATTTCTCCTGACTCAAATTTACACAAATGGAACAGCATCAGGCCTCCAGATAACCATGATTTATGCCCTTCCTGGCAGTCACAGCAGATAACAGTGTTAAACTATACCTTCTCCTGTTTAAACACTTTGACATTTGTGACATAAGATATTCTCTTGGAAATGACAGATATGATAATTTCATACCAAGGCTCACTCAGGGATTTTAAGGACTTGAAAACAATTGCATGTGTAAGTTTTTAATTGTTTTCTTTTTCAGGGTTCCAACCGGACTAATTTTCTATTCCAAACACACAACATTAATGAAATAGTTTACAGACTTATTGAAATGCTGTCATTTTTCAAAGAAGGTTTTCTGGCTAAATGTCAGCTTTTCAGTAAATGGAAACACTCAATAAGAAGCTCAAATTATTTCAGAAAGGCTTAAATAAAAATATTAAAACTCCATCAGAAAAAAATCATAAGCATATTTTTTCAATGAATATGAAATACATTATCCATTCATGTGTTCATGCTTTGAATGGCCCTAAATCCATTACCTATTTAGATAATATTGACAATAATTTCATTATCTGAATTTCCTGAACTTTTAGACAAAAAGAAATGTCTTTTTGCTTCACAGACTAGCACACAGTCTTCCTGGGGAGAAATCCTCTTCTGGGGTTACTTCTAAGGATTCTTCACCCTTATCATTTGGCAGCTCCTGATCTCTGAAGGAAGAAGGCAAAGCCCATACAAACTGCCATTCTGTCTTTCCGTACAGCTAATCCCCAGTACCAGAGCAGCAATACAGCTGAATTAACAGAGAGTTTGTCTATACCACAGTCACAGAAATTCCTTTCCAGATTATGGAAAAAGTGGTTTCAGGGAATCTGTCTTGTCTGCTGAAAAAAGATTTAATGAAAAATTGATGACCAAATTGAGCACTAGTCTCTTCTCAATGAAACCCTTGTTTGAGCCAAAATTCCCATAAGTGTTAGCAGTGAACTTGAGTAAGTTTAGAAGAGCAGTACTAGCTGAGGAATAACTGCAGCACCATGTTTGGAGAATGCCGTCCGTTTGCTCTTGCTTTATAACGTTCCTGAGCGTGGTAAGCACTTGAGATTGCCACTGCTGGGCATGCCAGCTGGCTTGCCTTCCTTCTTCTGTTCTGCAGAAGAATCCTGGCAAGTGAAATATTTTCAAAATGTGTTTCTGACACAGTGGTGGAAGACTTACAGCTATTGTTTGAAGCAGGCAAGAAGAAATAGCTATATGTGTTCTCCTTGTTGGAAGAAATCTCATCTTAATGAAAAAGTTCTGGATTTTCACTGCAGAAGATAGGTGTATTTTGAATCTTTGCAATGGAGACAACCGTAGCAGACTAGTTTTAGTGGAAAGACTTGTTTTGGTATGTGAGGAAACACAAAAATTAATAATGCGTTTTGCCACTTGAGTCTTTCTTGACAAACATTCCGTGAGGATTATAATATAAATACATAACTGCTTTTCCTCATTTCAGCATGCCACTTGTGAACAATTTTGTCATAACAAACCCCATCTTCCCTGCTTTTCATTTATCTCCCTAAAATAGAAATGGTCTTTTTCCATTTATCCTGCTAGAATAAACATCTATTAATTCTCCCAGGTCACAAAACCTTCAGCTTCTGAAGGTTAGAAATGTCTGCACAGTATGCAACTCCTTTGGTTTAGTCCTGTCTTGAATCAACTCAGCAGAAAATGTCCAAATATTTGCCCGGTAATGGGAAAAATGAATGTAATTGATCCACGGCTCTTATGTACAACATCAAAGTCCTTAGAGACAAGAAGCTATTGTAAGACAGTGACTAATAACTGTATGAGGGGATTTCCATTAGCAGGCCCACAAGGAAGATGATTCTAATTTGTGAGTGTCTTGTGAAAAGTTAGAACTGTCATGAACTATACAAGGAGTTTTTCATAAAACCAAAGCCATGGAAAGAGGCACTGCTTTTTATATGTATGACCTTGCGATACCCCAATTAAGGTCAGATACAGTCATAAATTACTTGAATCCACTGAATCCTCCTTAAAATCCTCCCATAACACAATTTAGAGTCTTTTACACCAAATCTTCCAAATCACTATATTTTTGATAGCTCTGTGGATAGCAATGAGCAAACTGAGTTACCATGAATAGCTTTAAAATCTCATGGCATGTAGTGATCCTTTTCCTTACTCCAGAAGATGCAACCTGATGGAACTGTAGCAGCTCCCAGCACAGTGCTATTTGCGAGGCTGCCACAGGTGAACTCTTGAGGTACCTGCTACTGATGTCTAGACAACATATTTAAGATAAAAGAAAAGAGAAATAAAAGACTGAGCAGGGAGCTGATTCTGCCACCCTTGCCTTGACTTTACTTTGCACACAGTTTTTGAACCGTGGCAGCAAATATCTGGTCCTGCAGAATCTCCTTCTCGGTTGTATTTTCATGGCATTCTCAGATAAAAGTTGCATTTCAAATTTTACTCTGGTTTAGGAAGCTTGTGCTGTTGCCAACATCTATTTAAATTATTGTCATAGACTCTTAGAGATAACAATTCATCTCTACTTTTGTAATCATACTTACATACGCAAGGAACATACATACATGCATAACGGTTCTTCTATATGATCCCATAAATCATCAGAATATTCACTGCTAAAGCACCTTTGGATTTTTTTCCCAGAAGCTAAACTGTTCATCTCAGAAGTGCATATACAGTGGAATGGGGGAGAGAAAATAAGAGCATCCTTGTCTTTTCACAGTCTTTGTGGATGGCTGGTGTGCGGGAATTGGGTACCAGGCCTACAAGTCTTTGCTTGGAATCAGTGTTGAAAGAGGTAAAGAACATTTTAAATCATTAATTTCTTCTCTTTCTCTGCATTCCAGTGGGGATGCATGGTAGGAAGGAAAGAAGATAGCTTGTTCCCTGAAAAGGCACATCACAAATTCTTCCCCATTTGTGCCAAATGCTTGTAGTATAAAGGACTGCATTTTTTCTGAGACACGGTGCTTTGGATGTACTCCCTAATGTGGTTCAGCTTCCTTGCTGCCTCTTATTTTAGCCCATGCCTTAACGGTATAATTTAACCTTAAATTAGAGGCATATTTTACCCTTGTTTTGTATGCAGAAATTCCTTTGATGTAATTAGGGGCCCCGTGCAAAGATGGAGGGTTTATCATGGCCCTTTGAATGCATGTGACATGGCAATTTGTCCAAGACATATTCTCATGCAAGAAGAATGGGATCCCATTGTGGGAAAATCTAGGGCCAAACACTGCACAGAACTGACGTCAATAGGATTGAACACAGTGTGAAGTTATGGCGAAATCTGATGTATTAGCTGTTTGGTGCCAGTGGTTTTTTTATGTATCCACTACTCTTAGCATTGCTGATGGAGAGTGCATATCGTATTGTCCTGAGAAACCCTAGCTCTTGGTGCAAGAGGATGAAAGGAAGATGATCTCAAGAGTCTGAGTGACCTTTCTAATTGGATACATGTGGACAGAGTCCAATCCAAAGCTCACAGAAAACTGTGGAAGTGATCCTGATGGCTTTTGGATGAGCCCCACTATGAAATTTTAGGATTAGGATTTGAAATAGAGTCAGTGAGCACAGAAGCCACTGTCTTACCAGATAAAAAGACGTGATGCAGTTTTGCAATTGAGCATGCTATTTTCAATCAAAGCATCTCCAAGCTCTTTTTATCTTTTTTTTTCCTCTTCATTCTTTCTTAATAAGGCAAGTTTTGCTGACCTTTACATGGCCTCTCACAAGAGACTCCTTTAAAGAATAAAGTTCTAAGCCCCAACTCATCTCCTACAGAAATCTAAATAAAAAATATAAACAATATAAAATAGAGATGCAAAACTTACCACATCTTATTTAGGCAGCAATTTCATCAGTGGTGTTCTAGCCCTTTGGCTATAACAGTGGTCATATCTCCTTTGCAACCTCTCCATGGGGTCTTAATCTCTAGATACATATAAATTGCATTCATTCTTTTAGCACAGGACAGGATAATGTAGTGGAAGACAGGAGGGATTGGTTTGAAAGTTCTGGAGTTTATGAAAGGCATGTGAGATAAGAAAATGTCAAGGAAAACAGATCATGGGCAGAAGCAGATGTTCAGCTTATGGCCACATCTTTGATCCTTTCTTCTTTGCATCTCTCTTACATGATGTGTATACAGAGACAGTATATAGCCTACATTGCTAGTGGGCAGAAGTGAGGGGCATCGTGGACTCAGAAAGATGAGTCCGTAACAGGACTGAAGGGGGTCATAGAGTCAATTTTTGCACTGTTTTCTCATGAGAAAGGAGGTCCCGCATCAGCTGCAGTGCAATTAGTTCACAGCCTCTAGCCCACATGGATAGCTATGCAAACAAATCTGGGTCAATAGCACTGCTAACCTTGAAGAAATATTGGGAATTGCTGGGAACAATACCTGTACCAGAGCCTGCAGAACTCTGCAGAAAAGACCTAACTGAAGAACCTGAACAATGCAGTCGGATGATTTATATCAGGATGAGGATCTGGCTTTAAACAGGCAGAGGAAGAGAATTTTGAACATAAACAACATAAACATCTACAATTAGTTCAGACTTTTGTTAGAAAAGCAATACTTAAAGTGCTGCAGAGAGCATGTGAATCTCCTTGTACCTGTGCATCAGATTTCTGGATAATGTCTTCAGTATCTCACAGGTATTGAAGCTTGCCAGCTGTGTGTTTCTGCAGCTGCTTTTTATTGAAAGACACAATAAACACTACAGTCGTGTAAATCCTCTATAAATAGCTGTAGCAAAAGCCATCCCTGCACCCTGTTCAAAGTTAAACACCATATTAACTCCCTAGCCCCTCTCCATTAGCTTGTAAACTGAGTATAATACTAATAGTTACCCTTTTCTAAGTGTTTTGAGATCTTCTAACAAGAGGCATTATATACTGGTGAAGTCCAAAACATTAAAAATAGTTAGTTATTTATTTCTCATAATTTCTGAGCCATCATTTCCAATCCACCTCCATTGTTCCCAGCAAGCAACTAAAATAATTAACAGCAGACAGCCTATTAAGAAATGGAAAGTGTTTTGGTTACTTGCTATTTGTGGGTATGCATTGTTCCAGCATGGGAGCAGCCAACTGCTGTTGGGAGAATTTTCTGCTCAGCACAGACATTTTATGTCCAGTGTCTACCAGATTCCCAATCTGGAAAAGTTCTGAGATTGTCCAATTCCTCTAAATTTCAATGTCCAAAATTATGTAGTCCACAATGAATAACGCTGCCTAAATAAACTCCATTTAAGTGTTATATTTTTTTTCCTGTTTAAGCCAATCTTTTTCCTTCCCCAGATTCTCTATCCCCAGCCCCTCCCTTTACCCCATGGAGCCTTTTAGTTGTCTCCAGAACTTTTGGTGCAATCATTGATTGGGGTAGAGATCACTCTGATGCAGAACATGTACAAAGCAACAGAAATACCAACCAATTGGCATTTTATAACCATAAAAATAAAGTAAAAAATAAAGTAAAAGCCAAAAAGGTAAAATAAAGAAAAGCCTAGGCTGTCCTACACACAAAGGACAAGTAAGACTTGTCTGTGTGTGCTGAGACTCAGTTTAACAACGAGGCTTTTCAGTCAAACACTGCAAAGCAGAGGAAAGACTCTACTGAAAGCTGCAGAGACAGCAGTCAAGTGACTGTAGACAGGAAGAAGACTAATTTTCTCTCAGATGTTTTACAGGTTAAGATATCATAATAAATCAAATTTATTTGGCCTTTGTTTTGAAATTTTTTTTCTGTTTCAGACACGCAGAAGGGCTTCTTCTGTGCCTGCAAGTTTGGCATTTGTTCTGACGATATTAGTTGTTCTAATCAAACATATAATTTCTACTCTCAGATATTTCCTATTTTTCTATAAGCAGAAGACTTATGGCTGCTACGCAGCTCTGAACTTTCTCCATGAGGTGTAGCTGGATCCAGGGCAGATCTCAGGAGACTCCTTGGAGCCCAAGATTCAGGCCTGAGTGGTGCATGATGGAGACAGAAACAGCCAGGGCAGAGCCTTCATGGTGCTGGAGTGGTCTTACTTGAAAGGAAAGTTATGGCTTTGGGAATGGGGTGATACCTGGCATGGATACCTAGAAGGACTGAAGAGAAGAGGCCATCTTGAGAAGACTTCTCAAGAGAGAGATAGGAGGATGGCTGAAATAATTGATCTCCTGGGATCAACACCATCTGGCTCCACTGCCAAATATCAGACCAGAACCATTTAAAATTAGAATCTAACAAAACTATTTTCTAGTAAAGCCTTTGTATCGTTCCTAGATATCATTTTGTTTGTGGTCTAGACAAGCCAAAACCTGAGTGCTAAGCTTGCCTCAGAACTGCTGTTGCTCTTTGCACGTCTCAACACTGTGTTTGGGCAAATCTACCTACTGGTGTCAAATGGGGACAGAGAACTATGGCAAGCACATAGCACAGACAGAGTCCATATTGTCTTCACAAAGAATGGTTTCCATGAGGTATCAGCTGCTGCTTTTGATTAAGAACCAGTTAAGTGGATTCCTACTGGGTCTGAGAAGAGCAGCTTCACAGATACTCCAGCAGTTAATGACAATGACCATAAGCATAATGGGCTCGGTGACTGAGGAGCCTGGTGGCAGGTTATTATAAAAATAACTGTTAACTTTTCTCCCGCAACTGTCTTGCAATGCTGCTTGGAGACAGAGGGTTTCTGTTTGCTTGCTCTGTGGCTATGACACCGTGTAGCCAATGCGGCAATGCCTTGTACGCGCTCCTCAGCCCGGAGCCACCTGTGATTTCAGGCCACCCCAGCCCTGCGGGAGGTGGTTGCTCTCCTCACTGATTTTGCCTTTGGACTCTCTTCTGGAGTAGTTAACAAGGCAACTGGCTGGGATTGCCTGTCTGCTGGGAACTGTTTGGAGACTACTAGCTCATTTAACCAAAACTATCCATGAGGACCACAATGGTACTATTTTTCTTCAGATAGCTTTTAGGGATAATGACTAGATCCAGGGGATATCCTGGCTTGATTAGTCACTATGCCAAGGATTAATACCATTATTGATACAAGTAACAAGACTGAAGGTATCAGATACATAGTTACAATTTTTAAATATTTTTTTCTCTCTGTTTCATTTTCTAGATCATCAATTTAAAAGTACGAAGATTTTAAACTGGACTGTATAATTCTGCAAGACACAATCCCCTCCCTGCTGCCTTTTTTCCTGTTCTATTTCTGGCCTGCATGGTGGAGAGGATGATTTCTCCCTGGTGAAAAATAATAAATGAATTATAAAAGCATGCATTGTAATTTTTTAGGAATGGAATATGCTTCACACGCCTACTGAGTGATGTGCATGAAAATCCATGTACTGTACATGGTGCAGAAGAAGGCTTTTTTGTAAGATTTTTTTTTTAATGACCTGTGCCTAGAATACTAAAATTGAAACCTTGCTCTGGGTGGTCTTTATTTTTGGCTGAAGCCTCCTAATAGTTCCATAAATATTAATTTATGAAGAACGCAGAACACAAGTGAATGTAGAACTGACCACTTTCTTGGTGTTCTCATATTACTTAAACTGTATTATTATTATTATTTGCTTATAGAACAGTGGGAATACTGTTAAAAAAATTAAATGGGACTTTTATCATTGAAAAAGTTTGTGGTTTGCTTATTTGGATCAAAAAAAAAATCAACTAAGCACATGCAAATAACTTCAGAAATAAAGTGCAACAGTACTAGTTTTGACACCAGCCCCATTTGTTTCCTCTGAAATGTTTTGCCAGTCCAGCAGCCAGATATTTCAAGAACAGCCTCACAAGGGAAGATTAAATGTGTGTGTTTTTATAAAACAATGACATCTTGTTTTCAAAGCCCTGCAAGCTTAAAATGGATATTAGAGCAGTCACATATAAACTGCAGTTCCCAAGGACAACTGTTTAGCTTAAGTGCCATTTAATGTTCTCCTAAATGGTTCCGCTGTTTAGTGTGCAATATATCTTCTAGATTAGACCTTTAATCCTTTACATTGTGCTTGCTGTGTCAAAGAGGGCTCCATGCCAACTTCTTCCTATTAGTGGGTCTCTTTCTCTCTCTTTTAACAGGCACATGAAGAACATCAAAGTCTTATGTTTTGCCTCTTTGAATCCAAACAAGAAATCCAGTTAAAAGTTTTTGTGAACTAAAAACTTTAAACAGTTTAATGTGTTTCTCCCTTTATTTCTGCTTTAATTTTAGTGCTTTTATGAGCACAAAGAAGTAGAAGAAAGACCAAAAATAGTTTATGAAGTACTGTTGTTTTAATAAATGTAAAAAATTGATATAGGTTCTCTGGGTACGTATAATGTTAATGGGGACTTCAGAGGGCTACAGCTTTCACACCTCAATGCCTTAAGGGGAAGAGAACTCAATGCCATTACAAATGTGATACACAAAGCAGAGAAATTATCTGGTATACCATGCTTAACCAGAGCCGGGTATGAAACTAAGCCCAGCTTGGATGCCTAAGGCACATTGCTTTTTGCTGGACTAACCAGAAGACCCTCATTATTGATGGACCTTAAGCATACTGCTTTGCAGCATAAGTCAATAGCGGGTTTCCGGAAGCTAGCTCTGAATTTCTTAGTCTTGGCTATGCTTGCGTTTGCTCCTGAGAGGAAAATAAATTTGCCCTGTATGGCCTAAAAAGCAAAAACATCTGCTGGTATTATGAGCAGCCCTATTGTCCGAGTTCAGCAGCAGGGAGGTCTGCACTTGTTCAGTTCTGCTTTCCTGCTAAGCATTGAGAAAGCCTATGGGGATCATTATCAAGGCTCCCAAGGGCAGTGGGGCAATGAATTCACCAATCCAACAGGTAGCCAAAAAAGGCCACCCCGGTGTCCTGGCTAGTAGCAAAATATGCTACGTACCAGGCAGGGGACCCACATTTGGGAATAAGTTTGGAACACTTGCTCCAAAGCCAATGATGGACAGCAGCCATGGGCTAAGGGAGGGACTCGGCTTCTGGGAAGGTTAGCTGTGGTAGCTGGCAGCTGGAGGACATGGAAAGCTAAGACTCAGTGGGTGGTGAGGAGGAAAAAATGATGGTGCAGACGGAACGCTTGGTTAGAAGAAATCCCACCTCACTTGGCCTGATTCAGTAACCTGAACATCTGCCTAAAGGAAAGAGAGTGTTCCCCTGGTTATTGACACTCACTATAGTTGCTTCATTAGTTGCAGAATGGCTGTGCTCCAACACCTGAGGCCCAACGTAGCTTTTTACTGTCACTTCTGTAATCCTGAACTGTTACCTAAAAATAGGTAAGTTTGCTTTTTAATTAGGAGCATTGAGAAAAGAAATATATTAAACTTTTTTTTTTCTTGCATTTCTGTTATTTATTGGGGAGCTTATGGGTAAGAAATACATGTCATATTTGGGTCCAGATGTACACACACCCAAAAGCAGAAGTTTGTCCCAAAATTTCCATTATCAGATGTTATTCACATTTGGGCTTGAATATTGACAAAACATGTAGCCAAATGTCAACTATCTGAGAAGAAGTGGAGTCCAAGTAGCACTGACTAGGAAACAAACCAGGCATAACCATTCCTGTAAGCATGGGACCTCCAGGTCTCCATCCCAGCTGATGTTTCTGCCGGCACTGAGGAGAAATCCATTCAATCCCCAAGTTTCCTTGTGGCGCCTTAATTTTTTTCTTTATAAGCATAGGAGGGAAAAATAACACGGGCTGTGTTCTCCTGATCCCATTCACTTAATACTACTACTTTGGTTTTACCGAGTACTGAAAGCTTTCCAATCTTGCCTGGCAGGCCTGTAAAAAAAAGGACTTCCAAATTCAAGCCTTACCATTCAGAACTGAGCCTCAAAACTGAACCCAAGCCCACTCTCACAGTCATTTTCAGCCACTACATGAAAATATTTCCACTAATGTAATTATATTCCTGATTGAATCAGCTGTATGGTGTTTTTTTGTTCAATATGGTATTTTTGTAAAGATGTCCATGGAGGACAGTTTAAATTGTTGATGTGGTAGATCTCCTGCCAAAGGGAGGACAAGTAATGGTTGAATGTGTTAGCAGGAGATGTTCTTTTGTTCGTAGAAAGTTGTGCAACTTCTTGCAGCCACAAAGTAATTGCAGATCAAGGATTAGCTAAGTTAACTCTGGTGACTTACTCAATGAAATGCCAGTAGATAGGGTCATTGATCTCTAGCTGGAAGTATACACAACTCCTCCAGTGATAAGGGACTGTAACAAAAATAGACCTGTCAGGAACCGTGAGGCAGGGTAAAGCATGCCCGTCTCACTCTGGACCGAAGTTTTACTTACCTGTCTAAAGATCTCCATGAAGAGACTTCACACTTGCTTTAGGCAATCTTTTCCTGCACTTGACTTCCCTCACTGAAAATGCCGCCCTGAAAACATTACTCTAATCTTTCTTACTCACAGTCTTTCATGCTCCTGCTTGAACACATCATTTTTTTCTCCTATCTGCCTTGCATGCTTGTTCCCTTCCTCTTTGCAACAACTTTTCATATCCTTGAATACTGTTTATCACATCTCCACTCAGTCTTTCTTCCCTGTGCTAACAGACGGAGGAAATCTTCAGTTAACCGGAAGATGGTGTAGCTGCCTTCCTATCAGCCCACCCTCGTCTTCACCGAGATAAGCAGGATTTGGAGCCCTGGTGAATTTTGACGAGCACAACAGCCCCTTGAGGGACTTTCTGAGATAAAGCAGTACTGAAGCTGTTCTAATTTATCTTGAGGATATAACTGCATAGCGGTCATAATCAGAGTGGGGAGCATATAAAGATAGCCGAGCTGTTCCTCCTGTGCCTCTGATTTGTGCTGCACACAGCTCAGGCAATCCACAGTAAAGTGGTGATTTGACATGTTCTGCCCAAAGAGGTATTCACGATATCCAAGGGCTTCAGCTGTGGGATACCAGCTAGGCTGATATCTTTCACATTTTTCTTGCAGGTTATTTAGCTATTCCATTAACTTTTCCATCATTATCTATAAGACAATCCATATAATTTTTAAAAAAGAAAACAGCAATATAGAAACTACCTTTCATATACCACCAAAATCAAACAGTGTCTAAAGACTTCTAACTTGACAGGCTTTAAATTCAGTACTAACAAATTTATGGCTGATGTAAACTGGTACTCATGCTAGGAAAGCTGCATATTAATGAGAGTATACTGGTATCAGTTTTAAAACATTTTTCTGAAAATATTATTTAAAAATTTGGGTTAGACTCACTAATGTATCTTGGCTTCTTTGTGCAGCTCTAGTGATGCAAAACAGATACAAACCAATTTAATTGGTTGGTTAACCTCAGTTTATGGCTTCTTTGTGCTTCTGCAGTGGTGGAAAATAGCCAGGCTGTATCTGGTTCTCAGTCTCTTATTAATCAAAGGTATCCAATTGCCTCCCACTAAGGCATTTTGTGTGCTCTATAATGCACCTTAATCATAATCTTTGTAACTTATATTCTGATATCTAATAATTTTAATTTATAGTAAGCTTCAGCCTTTAAAATTTTACAAAGTGATGGAGACTATTAATTTATATACCAGTGGGTATACTGGAGAAAGACTTGAAAAGTGCACAGAACCTAGTCTGAGAAAGCCTTTTAGATGGCACTATTCATTGAAACAGCATATTTAAAAGTAATTTCAGAAGATGAGTGTAGAAAACACCCACTAAGCACTTGCTCTTTGTGTGTATACGAAGGCATAACTGTACTGCTCCTTAAAAAGAAAAAAAAAATTTCAAAGATAACATCTTTCTCACTGAGTAGGCTCTTTCCATCAGCTACAAAAAATAAAAAGGACAGAGGCACCAGATGTAAGGTTGGATCCATGTTAGTGGTAGCCCATAACAGAAAAACGGATTCATCTGAAATACACCGTTGTGGTCATGCTGAAGACTGGAGAACTGTTGACGTCTATGCTTTCTTCCTACGCACAGCTGCAAAGATAACACTGCCTACTGTTCAAGGGCTCCATGGGGAATTCCAGTTCTGTTCTTTCAATTCTTATTAAGGTTTACATCCCCATTTCAGCTGATGATCAACTTGCTAGCTGGGTCAACTGCTGGCATAAATCCCATCAGCAATTATAATTGTAACTTGACAGTATCATTCCTGTAGTGAGAGAGCATGTTGGGGCTTTACAGTGAGTCTCGATGGATCATTTTCCTTTTTTCCTTTTTTCTTCCTATACTGCATGAAAGAGTTCTTCCATTCTTACCTTCAGCTGCTAAAATTCTTGTGATGACAATATACTTTTATGATGCACTAAAATAATAAGGACAATGATATGATACCCTCAAACTGAAAATGCCTTGAGGAAGACATATAGATGCATAGGCCCTTATCCAAAGCTTACTGAAATCACTGGGAGGTTTTTCCATAAATTTAAACAGGCTTTGGATCTGGCCTTGGATTATTTATTAAAGACTAAACCAGGCGATGCACTTTCTCCAGTTTAGACAAACCTGAATCTGCCAATTAGAAATTTAACAGGGGTGGTACTTTCTGATTTCCTTCAGGAACCACTGCTCTTACAAATAAAGGCTTGCACTTCTATTTTGTAGCATTTATAGAGTTATCACAGCTTAAACCGAGTGTCACATTAAAAACAGTTTTCACGTCACCCGAGCTGTAGTGATAGATGTCTTTGCAGATCAATTCTGCCAAGTTGTGATTCTTTGGAATCCAATTCTGTGCCTGGAGACTTGCAGAGAGTGCTTGGCAAACTCTTGCTAGACTTCTTCAACTACAGAAGGGTTTCTAATGATTTCTTATGAGAGACCATACTTTGGACTATGCAGCTCAAATGAGCTTAAACAAAGTTTGGCCGCGAAGTTATCTGAGGTTTGAATAGAGCCTCCCAGGGGCATGGGTGCATTGAGATAAGAGCAAAGAATAAAGCTTCTTTGAGAGTGCTAGTGGCCAGAACTTCGTTCCTGTAGAAGGGGGATTTTAACGGGTTTAGGCTTTGCAATCTACCTCTGAGTTAAAAAAAGGGTTGTCTCTCCAAGCTTCTGATGGGGGTACCTGTATGTTTTTAACCCAAGCAGTGCAGATTTCAGCCTTGCATTGGCCTCCCTCTATGCAAGAAACAGAAGTTAAGTCCACACAGAGACTACAGACCAGATTTTCCTGTCAGTAGCATTAATTTAACAGGATATGATACTGCAAAAGGAGCATGTTCAACTTGGAAAAAGATGGTGGAAGTGGGAAGAGAATTAGAGTCAACCTTTTCCAAGAAAACATGCAGAATGTTTTCTATCTGAAACTGTTCTACAGAAGAAGTGCATGCTGTTGGGTACTGGTATAAATCTTTACTCTTTGAAACATGAGAGCCTATTAAAAGTCAGCTTTAAAAATTGTTTTGATTATCTTAGTGCATTCAATAGCTTTATCATATTCTGCTGTTATTCTAACAAAGATTAACTAGCCCATTATTCCACATATGAAGTGCTTTGAAGAGTTTCGGACTGTAGTATCTGTAGAATTACTAGGTGTTGCCCTGAAAGGCTGTGGATGGAGGAATCTGTCAGCCTATGAAAGCAATGCATGCTTCAGGAATAAATATATCAGCAAGAGTAAAATAAGGTCTCAAATGGAAAGAAGGGGGAAGCAAAGATAATTCCTTTTCATTCATTAGCTATTCAAATATGATTGGATTAAAATGTCTCCTAGTTTTTTTCCAAATTAATTACCTCTGCATGGCCTTAAATCCTTCATTTGAGTTATTCATGTCGAGGCAAAGCATTTGCTATTGGACTGTTTAGCAAAATCACATAGTTAATCCAGAAACCACCTGCAGTAACCTCATGATAGTTTTTGCACCCTTGTTCCCCATCAGCACAACCACTCGGATGAGAATGGGAGCTCCATTTTTTCATACTCTCACAGGAGTCCCCAGAGAGTTTTTGAGTGATGCTTCATCTCTATGAAAAGGAAAACAAACCAGGAAGGTCAAAGAGTCATTACAGGAGGATATCCTCTATGCATTCTTGACTACAATCTCTTCGGCATCTAGAGTATTTGTCTGTCTCTTTGGTTGGCAAAACTTAGAAAACTAAGGCACAATGCACAAAGCCACCCTATTTCATAAAAATCACACAACTGCAGGATGTTCTATAGGCTTGAAGAACTGAGATTGGACAGAAAGGAATTATTTGAGGCATACGATGACTGGTGGCTTTTTATTGATATCCAGATCTGGGATTTTTCTGGACAAGAGCTGAAATCTCAGCTTCCAATATCCTTGAGTTTGGGGGGAACTCTGAATTCAACTCCAGATGTGGATAGTGTAGTTTATCTTACTTCTTACTGTGAACAACTGACTAGAAAAATCAGATTCACTAATCTAAATGTACCAAAATTTTTACAGTCGGCTCAACTAGACTCCTTAATTAGTTCTTTCATTTGGGCAACATTTCAGATGCTGAGTGGGGCTCTTTTACAAATCTGGAACTTTGGATTTCAGAATATTCTTCCCTGATCAAGTCCTTCTTGTGAGATTTTTGAGCAGTATTCTTAACATCAGCCTTTTTCTGAAATTTTTGTTACTGTCTCAGTTGGGTCATGGTAGGTCAAGAAAAGAACGCAAACAAAATGCGCCTTGCCTTGATCCCTTGTCATCTTTTCTAAAGGGAGGTAACAGGGTTATTCTGAGGGCTATTCATCATTCCTCTGGTGGTCCAACCACTTCACTTAGTTTATGATTTTCTGCCAGTGAAGCTGTATCAGCACAACCTGCGGTGTTGCTCTCAGGTTGACAGTGACAGACCATTCCCTGTGGAAACAGCAATATGCACTGCAAGGCATGTACTGACTTAGCAAACCTGATGAAGATAAAAGGTTACTAGTCTGGCAAGATTTTAAATTAAATGGCAGTAAATGGAAATAAAACTTCCATTCAAGGTCTGAGTAAGAATTCATGGGGCATTAATAATTTTCTTGGCAGATCAGCAAAGGATTTCTTAATATTGTGACACGATTTTGCTGATTTGAGACGAAACATCCTGTAAATCAGATAAGAACTTTTCTAATGACTTTTCTAAGAACTTTTCTAATGAAATATATTTGAGGGAAGTGACAATAGAGCTGGAATCAGTTTTTCTTATTTATGTTCTGGCCATGAACACAGCATCTCGTCCATTGCAGATGTCTGTTAATAGGGCTAAACAGAAGTCCTCACTCATGAAACATTATGGGAGGTAATCTAAAGAAAATGGCTTACACAGCTGCCCACTGGTGGTTCTTGGATTCTTTTTTCTGTGCTACAGTATTATGAAACTATGGATTTTATTGAAGATTTTTTTTAAAAACAAATTCTGGACCTTGAGTTCTGATATTCTTCATAACTTTTATGCACCCTTGATAATGAGTATATAAGTGCAAACCACATAAATTCCTGTTCCTGATGGTTTTGGAGCCCTACCTCAGTGCAAAATACAGCTGAGAAAACAGTTTAAGAAAACCTGGCACTCAGCCGACCATGACAAGTTCAAGTGTCCTTAACCTAGCCTAAATTGTTGGGCTAGGATGGGTCTCTGGGTCTAAATCTATAAGCCTGCTAACTTCAGCTCATGTGTCCAGACCTCCATCAGTAAAATTTAGACAGTTTAACCACTCTGTAACTGAAACATAGATCACACAGATTTCAAATGCAATTTCAGTCAAACTTTGGAAAGTTCATACCTGTTCTGTAAGTGAAATTTTTTAATTATGCATTGAAACGCTGTAGACTGCATGATCAAAAGTCAAGAAGAAATGTTCTTCTTCTGTACTCAGGAATAGCCTTCCTATAAACGGGGGAGAGAGGGAAGAAGGGATTTTATCACTCACAGTACTATTGTGTGGGATGGGAACGGGAGCCAGAGTTAATGGACGGAGTATAAAACTCTACAGTTCTTCTTTCCCCCATAAATCTGTATTCGCATGTCCTGTGAGCTCACACATGCATGTGCATGTGCTGACAAGCACAGCTAACTGGAGCATTTGAAAAAGTTTATGGAGAAAGGGAATACTTTATCTCTGCTGTAATTTACATTTTTATGGGAAGAATGCCCTTTTATATGCTATACATATAGCTTAATGAGTTGATGATGGACTCACCAATGGGTGTTCTCCCACATTCATGGCTCCTAGCTGTATTTACCATGCACAGAGGAAAACACGATACACTTAATAAAAGAATCACAGGGCTTTTGTTTCCACAGAGGACTCTTGGCTTTACTGGTCAAACTGCTTCCAGAGATGTCAGCAGTTGCAGAGCCCTTTCATATGCTGAAAATATGAACTCACACCATTCCAGGCAGCATTTGTGTTAGCAATGGAATTTTTAAATAGAAATAATTAGTTTTGCTGGCCATGGTTGTTACATCTGGCATAAATTTGCCCCAGTGAACCCTATTTTTAAAAAACAAAGCATCTGAATTGAGGTTCCAGATTATACTAGTTACTGATCTTTGCAAGCCTAATCCATTCTTATGAACAACGCCTCTGTGGTGTTTTCTTCCCCAAAGGATATAGTACGGGTGCAACCCAAGCTTTATTGTGCTTAATCTGAACCAGAAGTCTGAGCTGATTATTTTAAAAGGCATGCTGTTTCTTAAAAGTTATTTTCTTCCTGTCTTCATGCTGTGCTGATAAGAAGTTATAAGTGGATCTCTTTAATGTTTTAGGCTGGAGTGACACAGAAGGCGGCAGTGTGCATCTGGGGGCTACACAGCCCAAGGTTAAGCCAGTCGATGTAGCAACAGCAAAGGCTGCAAGAAAATACTCTTTTACTTTGAGGCATACATACAGCTTTTAATTTCTGGAAACAACACACGTGGGGCGAAATTATGCCTGGTTTATAAAGGTGCTAAAAAAGGGCAGAGGGAAAGACCTCACACTCTTTCAGCACAAAGACCTGGGGTCAGTACTGCTGTTGACAATGACAGTAAGCCCAAAGCACAGGGAGGGCAGGGGTCAAGAGATGTCCCCTGCACCCTTTCGAAGGAGGCCTCTGCCCAGCATGCCAGTGTAGCTTCAATCAAATTCTCCTTCCCACCTTTATCTTCTGGCTGGTGCCCCCAGCAATGCCGGAGAGCACCCAGATCTGAGCAGGTCTAAGCTCTCAGGGGCCCACAGCAGCAGTGCGCTCCTTTATCTCCCTCTACTCATGGGGGTAGTCCATTTGCCCCTGCTATAGCAGCCTTGTTACAGCTGCAGCTGTAATTAGTTGCCCTGCACACTGATCATTTCAAATATTGGGTTTACCTCTGAATTGCTGGTCTGTAATAAATAATGGGGTAGCTAATACGTAGACAGATCCTCAGTCAGTGCTGGATGTGAGGCAGCAATCTCCAGCAGTGAGGGAGTTGGCTTTCAGGTACATTCCTGGCTCATTCCAAACTCCCATCAGCCCAATCGCGTTTGCGTTGCTGCAGTGAACGGTCCTGCCTATTGATCTCCCTGTAATCGGTTCTCTCTGCTAGACAAATATAGGTACTATAAAACCTAATTAGGTGATTTTACTGTTTAAATATATTTGTCAGTAAAGATGTGCCCTCTGTCCAACATACAATATTTGCAAGTCATAAAAATCTCCTTTTGGTGATAAAAATGTCATTTCACATAATACTCTTATTTTTTTAACTAGCAAAAGCAGAGAGAGCAATCTTCACAAACACTGGATTGCCAGGCTCCCTCTATTATCAGTAACTAATTTTACCCAGTGTTATAAACAAGATAAGTAGGCAAGTACTAAAGTAATTTCATCAGCTGTTTTAGAAACCATAATTGATTCTCAAATCAGTAACCAGGTCTGTTTCTATTTCTAATCCAATAACATGCATAAGTGATAAGTTTGTAGATATCAGGTAATTTGTTAAATTCTTGGCGTCCCACGGCTTCATACTCAGATATCGCAAGTGACTCTCATGTATCTTGATTATGCCTTCGCTATATCATGATGTCAGAATCTTAGCAATTAAGGAGCTGGACTGAAATCACTATACTGAAATCACATATGCACCGCATGTGCGTGTCCCTCCCCACAGACCTGTGATCCTTATTATATCTTCAACAATGTTAAATACACATTTATATATTCATGGAAAATAGACATGAGAATGTGAAGTATTAACCAGCAGAGTCTCAAATTCATAATTATATTATTTTGTTAATTATTTTTCATGCTAAATCACCTCCATGAGAAATTTCTTTCGTCCTTCTTTTGTACACCATTTTATTGCTAGCAGCTCCACATTGCAACGAAACTGGTAACAGATCTTTACTTCTTGTGTCCAACCAGTTGAAGACAGGAATTAAGATAACCAAAGTTAAACAAGTCTGTTTTATCCACAGTTATACAGTTTCTGTTACTTCTCCTGATATATATATATATTTTTTTTTTAGCCGTTGGGATATATAAAAACAAATCTTACAAGGAGAACAAAAAGCTAGCGCTGTCCTTTACAACCTCAGACCAAATTTTCAATGATTAGCTACCTTTAAGCAGAGCCAGATGAAACCTCCCTGTTGCCCGTTGGACATGTCCTTGGTATCTTAGGAAAATACTGTCCTGTTACTTTAGAAACAGAGGCCAACAACAAACACTGAATGGAGGTGGCCAAGAAAAGTGACAGTGTTAAATGGCTGTGTCATAGCTGGCAGAGAACCAGATGAAATTATCCAGGCCTTAGATAGCTGAGATCGAATATGTTCTCAAGCAAGTTGCAAAGCAAGAGGAAATTCCAGTAAATCATTTACTTAATGAGATCAATGTGCAACAGATCTTTTTTCTCTCCTACAAAGTTAATATTAGTATTCTGTTATCATCCTTTTTTTCCCTGTTTGCTAGGTTATCACGTGAGATGCCAGTGGGGTCTGGCATTGTTTGGGGTCTGATATTACTCATAAATATACTGTGTGGATTAGGAGCAACTGCTGGACCCAGCAACTTATTTTTTTTTTGTGAAACACTTCTCTGCTGAAAAATGCAAACTCTTCCAAGTTGTGGCCAACCTGTATACCTTACTTCCATCAGCTGAGTAGGAGCCAGGATTATCAGAGCCTCCAGGTTCCCAATTTGGTCCCGTTCCTACCACTAAGAACTACGAACTTTGGAGGCACCTTTTTTTTTAAATATTTGTGTTTTGTAACAAAACATTACAGAATTTCACTTCCGTGAAATAGTTTCAGTGTTTTTGCTTATTACTGCAATTTGGAAGGAACACTTCCTAAAATCCTGAGATTTTTCACATATGTACAACTTTGCCTCCTGGCCACTTCAGCAACCACACTGGAGTCAGTGGAATTATAGCTCCCTCACCCAGTTAAAACTTCTCTGTGTTCGTGGACAAATTCAAACCTTGTGTTAGCAAGCGCAGTTTCAACCACACTTGTGGAAGTTTCAGAGTCTCGGATTCCAGCCACTTTTTTGAAAGTGTGCGGCAGGCAGAGGAGAGAAACCGTATTAATGCCACCGGCAAGGGAACGAGGGTAATGTGAGCTCAAATGTTGTTAGACACCAGAGAATCCACATGGAAGAGAGCCCAAATACATGCTCCAACCACCTGAAAAACTAAAGGACAAAGGTCTATAAAACTTAACATGAGAATTTACAGGAAATCAGGCCTCTTTGGTCCCAGTATTCTCCAAACTACCTGTTTATAGGCTCAATTTTCTATGTACACCTTCAATAACAATAGCCAAAACAGTATCATTCTGCAGTCAAGGACATATGAGGACCACAAGAACTTTTGCATAGCAGCTCTTGACAGCATCGTCCTTTGCCTCTGTGTCCCACTGCACACTGTACTGCTTCGGAAATCAAGTGCTAAAGATGAAAACCTTTTGCCATCGATGTGCAACTTAACAATTGCATCCCACACAGGTTCTTGTTACCCCCTTTGGAAACATTTGTATCTGATTAGTCTGGTCAGACATCTAGTGTTATCCATCAGGTAGTGGGAAAGGAGAAAGTGACAGTGGCGAACAACTGACATTTGTTAAGTTTAAGAAAAGCTTCTTGCATAATTTGGAGCAACTGATACTGAGATCTGATTACTGTTATCCTTCCTCCACCTTCAGGTTTCTGCACTGCAAGTAAAATTAGATGGTGGGAGGTTTGTGTCCGTGTCTGCCCATGCATGTTTTTGCTTAGCACCTAGGACAAAGAAGCAGTAATACGGGTGAGAGGCTCACACCATTATCCCACAGACCCTTGAAGCTGGCAAGAGCTGGTCCTGCCCTGAAAAGAAGCCACATTGCCAGCCCCTGGCAAAAGAAGGGAGGAAGACTCACAGGGACAGCCAGGGACAGGGGAGGGACAGGGGAAGGGTGTCATTCCACTTTATTCTGACTTCAAAAGCTCGTGGAGCTGAAGCCTGATGATGTTTACAGAGTTCCCAATGCTTTCAGCTGAAAACCAAAGAGGCAAGTGGTTTGAAACTGCCTGGCTATAAACACCAAATCTAAAGGAATAAGTCAGTAAATGAGCAAAATATACAGAATATAAAGGGTCTTCAGGTCTTTGTTTTCATTTTCTTAGCCTTAGAATGCTTCTGTGGTTATTCTCATCCACTCACTAAAACCTCTCAAAAATGTAATGACGTGCAAGCATTTAGAGGCTTTCTTTCTGTTTGTTTATTCATCATTTAGCGTAATCCCAGAATGACTTTAAAAATCCAGCTTTTAAAAAAGATTCAGTTACCTAATATATTTGTTTTAAAATGGCAGGGTAAAAACGCATCTGCTCTATGAAAAAAAAAATTGTTTTCTTCTGGAAATACACTTTCTATAACAAAATCCAACTCATGGAATCAGATCTTCAGGTGAAATTATGATACTGTAGGTACATCAAAGACAGTGGGACAACCCATGGGATGGAATTTCAGGAACAGCTAATTATTTGCTTTTAAGAAAAATATAATTTCCTTTCCTTAATGAGCCAACTTTCAGGAAATGAGTACAGAGAAGGGAGAAGAGAGGAAGAAATGCAGTATTCTGGAAGCTAAAATCTTGTTGGTGTTCTTTCTGCAATTTTTGTGGCTAAGACACTGAATAGATTCCATAAGTGAGATTTTGTCAGCATGCCAAATCTACATGGTCTTCTATCTTTTAAAAAAATGCCTTTGATTTTCACAGACTCCAGCCCAGCTTGGGACTTGCGTTTAAAAAAAAGCATATCCTGCTGCTACAGGAAATATTTTTCTCAACACCACTGTATTTTATTTATTTTAATCATATTTAAAAAAGAATCTTATAGAAATCCCAACAGTACTGTTACGCATAACCCAAAAGAGTTCGTTTCACCTATTTACAGGAGAAAAGCTCACAGGATTAACACATTTGGAAATGATGTGAAAATGCAAAACGGATTTAAGATTTTTTAAGAAGTCCAAGTACTGAATGCAGTAGGATGTGAAACTATTAGCTTTCTTCACATTTGGAGGAAGACCATACAACATACTGAATACAGGGATTGGTTTATTTTATACTGGATTACAGAGGGTACTACTTCATTTTCTAGTAAAGAAACTTGTTATTAACACCGTATAAGGCAATTCCAGCAAGCTTAAGAATTGGATATTGGGCCAAAATTACATCTTCATGTTCGCATATAACCACACACTGACAACATTCAGGTCTGAATAGTTTAATAATCTTTACTTCTTATATTGGGCAAGTTCAGATTCAGAAAACCGTTTTCTGCAGATGCAAACTTTCGAGCTAAGATCTACAGTGAAAGATTTGGGTTTCTTTTAATATATCATCCCTATTGGGTATCTTACAAGTCGTCTGCAAGAAACCCAAAAGTTTACTGTTATTAATAAAGAGGTTTTGAGAAACTATTACCAGGCAACCATCATTACTGAAGTGTGCTGGACTACAGTATGGGGCTGCAGCAATAGAAGGTTGTTACAGAAAACCGCAGTGGTAATCAGCTAGCGCAGTAGTTTGTAGGGAATGCTTTTAAATCAATGATGTAGCTACATATAAAACGTGAAGAAAAAAACCTGGATTATTGGTATTTTTATTGATGATATGTGACCTGTTTTATACCCTGCATATTTTCATCCCGTAATCCTTTGTTTCACCAGGTCCCAGGTCAGTAAATTGCTCAAAACAGTCCTTCGCTGCACTGGTAGAAAGTTATCAGTAAGAATGGCCCTCATTTAATCCTGGCAGCAAATTAAGACATCTCACTTCTGATCTAGAGAAATGCGTCCTAATTACAGAAGGCCAACCAGACTACCAACCCAGCTGTCCGTAGGTAATTCAAATGGAGAAAATGGGAGAAAAGAGGCACTAAGCAGCCAGCCTACATTGCTCCTTTGTTTACTCTAAGCTACAGAAACAGAGATGACTGGATGAACCTTTGGTTTTTGTTATCTGTTCTCTAGGAAGTCCTTGTTTTCATGGGTCAAAATCTCTCCTGACAGGGCCCATTCAACTGATAATCATCAGTGTGGGCCTCAGTAAGCCATGGGGTATCTTAAAACCTAAAGGGATGCTTAGCATATTCTGAAAGGCTAAGCCATCAGGAAATGTTTTTGGCAAATGTCACTCAGGTTTCCCAAATTATCCAAACTGATCCTCATTCTGAAAATCAGATATTTTAAACGTATACAAGTCTAAAGAAATCATGCATATCCTTTTCAGAGTCGGGCTAATTTCAGAAGGCTAAGATATTGCAGTTGCTGATTGATTTTGACAAAATTGCTTTGAAATAAAACAGATTTTCTAGCACAAACTACTTGTAATTTGTTCAGTCCTAATCAAACGTAAGAATCTAAGAATTTGAGCACGGACTCATCCCAGACAGACTTTGAGCTTGGAGAAAGGTGCTTAGACTGCTACAACTGAGTAAGCTCACGTAAACTTGCTTAGATGCAGAGAATAATTTTTTCCACTGAATTTTTCAAATTCCAATAAAATTAACTGTCTTGTTTTTAATTTTCATTCCCCATGAACAAAACACCAGCTACTTTTACTATATCAAATACTGCAGTCCATTTCAGGCACTGCACACATGTGAGGTAATGATCCAGCCAAAATGGAGTCTGTGGCAAAATAATGGAGAAAAATATTTTTAAGAATCTCTGGTCAGCATATTTCCTTTATTTTCTTTACTACCTTTTTAAACCATCATATCCTTAAGTTGATTTTAAATGAAATGTGTGCAGAGATATGTTTAAATTTAATGAAGTAACCCCTTATGGATGGTGAAATGACTTCCTAATTACATTTTATGTTCTCATGGTTCTTGAGTTTTTCATTTTCCACAAATGGAACAGATTTATATGAGTTCACATGACAGCTCTGGCTTGGCGAGAAGTGACCATGGCTGCCAGAGAGACTGCTTGGCCTTTAGATACATCAGCGAGGTAGTACTGTATGTTTAATAGAACTAGGTGTAAAGTGATGGTTCTTTTTTCACTGTTTATTGCTAAGCCAACCTGCTATAAAACATTGATCTCTCAGATACAGGAGACACATGACTCCCATGCCACTAGGTCCAGTAGGCTTAACCTGCTGAACCCGAAGTGCTAAAAGGACTTAAAATGTAATCATTAGTAGATTTTTGCAAGCAGCTGGTAAAACAAGACTTCTAGGCAGTCAGGGTGCTTTAATTTATTTCTTAATCCTGCCAAATCAGCAGAAAAGTATTTTAACTTAGTTCCACTTGGCAGACAAAAGGTAGGATTCCAATGGGACGGCACAAGAGAAAGCATCCATGCAGGTGGAAAATTATAAACTCTGTGTAGTGATGGCTATCAGCTATGAGGTCCGCATTTTTAATGTTGCTCTGGGAAAAAAAAAAAAAAAAAAAAAGAGTAGGAGAAATACTGTGTCTTGTTTTGTCTCAAGCCTGCTAAAAAGAAACTATTGCTTTTTTTTCAAAACACCAGCAGCATTCTGCTCAGCCTTTCCAGCCTCTATTAAATCCAGCACATTGTACTGAGACAAAAGAGATCAGGGAACTTCCCCTTCTTTCCTCCCCATCCAACTCGGAGCTTGTTTGTCAGCAAGAGTTATTGCCCTAACAAGCAACTTACAAGTCACCCATTTGTAGTTATTCACTTTTCACATTAAGGGAAAACACCGCAATGGGCAGCCTTTACGACCAGGTTTCCCATTGTTTAAGCTTGACCCTGCCAGTGTTTGCACACAAGATGTCAGGGTAAATGATAAGGACTGCACCTTTGAAGGCAAACAAAAACTACCAGCCACAGAAATCAAATTCATTATTTTTTTCTTAGTTGGTACTTTTTTCCCAGATTTTTGGGATACTGAAATATATCATGATCCTGAACAGTGAAATCTGTGGTGCTCGTTAACTATAGGTATTGACTAGGCTACAGTGATTGCTGTACAAATACATGCCACACACTTATTTTCATGATCTCATTTAGATGATCTGTTTAATTGAATGCAATCTACAGACTTGATCTCTTGCCATGTAGCGCACACAGGAAATCCTGGAATAACATCCAAAGACTGCATTGGACTGAAAGCGAAAACCTTTGGTTTAACATGCTGCCAAATCTTTTAAAGAAGCAGAAACTCACAAAAAGAAAAGCCCTTAGAGCCCTTGAGATCATAATGCGCAGCTCTGGCTGACTGGGCTGATATTACCTGACCTAAAATTTGAATTAATTCTCATGAATTAAATGAGCTATTGATTGATTGACTGGCATATAAAAAGAACCTAAAAAGCAAAATGCAATGGATTTAAAGAAAACTTACATGAGAAATAAGGGAGGACATGAGAACAAACATGTTGAAAGTATGTGCTAGAGAGCTTTTGTTATACTCCTGTATTAAAATGTTACAAAAAATCTCCAAGCTATTTGTCTTCAACACTAAAAAAGCCCTGACCAAAATGCATGTCATGCTTTTATTATCATCCGCTATGAAAGCCAAACTTGGAGTGAGGTTTAACTGCCAAGATTTCCTGAGTGGGTACAGAATTCATGGGTGCAGGTTCATTAAGTCTCATTTATTACATTATATATTTTGCTCAGTTGGCAAACGGAGGTGTTTTTCAGTTTCAAATCCACAAAGATCTGGCAGACAAGTCAAGTCTTACCATCTCATGTGCCGAACAAGCACACTGCAAACCAATGTGGTTTTTCAGATGTTGCTGAAGGCATAATCTAACCACAGTTGATGTTACAGAGATAGAGCTAGCTGTATAATTTGGCTTGTGTTATCTTTATTGTCAGTGACAATGCGTGAAATAAAAAGAGCTCATGGAGACCTTGGGGCATTTTTAGTTTGGAAAAATATATTTCAGCCGAAAAGTGAGTAAATGTAGTAAGTATTCAGTGGGAAACAGTAAATATAGACTCTGATAAAGCAGTTATTAGAGTAATTTTTTGAGGACGGAATTGGTCTTCCAGGTAGTGTCATCTACAGCTACCAAAACCTACTCATAGGGCTGCATAAACAGCTTCATTTATAGATTCAAAGCCACAAGCCACCCCCTATTTGAAGAAAACTTTCCATACTTGGAAAATACATGCAATATAAGATTACTGTGCTGGTTATCACGATTTCAGACTTCACAAAAATTTGCTGACGTTATCCAAATGTAGTCTCATTATCTATCAGAACAATTACCTATTCAGTAAGGACCGGATACAAACACAACTCAGAGAAATTGGTATAATAGTCTGCAGTGAAAGGGAATACAAAAAGCTATAAATCCATTCACATGTAGAATTTCTGAATTCTAAGTAGAAATATACTTGCTCAAAATACTATACTTTTTAGCAGTGCATTCTTATAGTTCAGTCCTCTTTTTTCATTTTATAACAAGGAACTACTACAGAATTGCCATCTTCTGTTTTACTATAAGCCATTAATTTTGGAATGTATTTACAAAGAAGTTGCTCTAGTACATTTTTCTCATTACAAAAGTAACTGTGAAATGGAAAGAGTGGAGCTGCAAACGTGAACCACTTCAGAAACCTAACTTTGTTTTTTTAAGCACCACTTTCTAAAGATCCAGTTTACTTCCCAACACTGAACATGTCCCTGGGCTTTTGCTTCAGACCCCTCCCCAGTCAGAAGGAGTGTGATCCCAGGCTCAGAGGCAAATAACTTCCTTCCTGAGCAGAAATCTGAGGTCCCTGTCCCTGGGAGGAAGGACATCAGGAGGACAGTTGGGTGCCCTGTACTGCTATGTCCCCAGAAGATTGCTTTTACAGTAGGACATTGATGCCCAGCTCACACCTGATTAAAGCCTGAACTTGTGCCTGCTACACCTCTGGAAAAGAAGGAGAATAAACTCAGCAGCAGCTGTCTCCTGTGGCGCTCGTGGGTTTGTTTTGTGTTTATGTCAAGCTCGTATCCTGAGACAAGACTGCAGATGTTGTCATGGACAGTGCAACTACTGCAGCAGTTCGTCAGATCAGCTCCATTTTTCAGATTTCTGTGATGTTTTATATTCTGACACCTGAAAATGGCTTTTAATTGATCAAGTGCAGTGGGTCTGTTTTTCTCTGACTAAGAAAGAAGAAAGAGGAAAAACTGGAACAGGAGCTGCTGAGTGATTCAACGGCAACTTGAGCTGAGGGACACGAGAAATACAGCAGAGATGGCAAAAGAGCAGTCCTGGTTTTGTTACACAAAAAGGATATAAGAACTTAAATTTTATAATACAGAGCGTACTAAATCATATACCTTAGCAACTGAAATTAACATCACAACTGGAATTTGTTAGAAAGCATAAAAATTGCATTTAAACCAAATGTTCATACCTCTGTAGGCACATATGTACAATTTATATACCCTAATACATACTTTAATATGGAGACTGTATTTTGCAGTTAGGATTATAAATTGTTCACTTAGAAGTGCTAGGAGTTAACAGGAGAGAGAAAGCAGGAATAAAGTTCTGAACATGTAGGGCTCCAGGATTAATACCCTCTAAACCATACCTGAGTGATGCTCTCAGGTTAGTACATGTAATTCATGTGGAGTATTTTTTATGGGATGGGACATTCCTCAAGAACGTGAGAAAATGAGGTAGTCATCAGGCTGGACCAGAATTCTTGCATACAGAAATTAAATGAACCCAGCAAAACTCACTACCTCCTTTGCACCCGTGGCTACACAGTCATAATGACTGCACATGACTTTGTGAGGAGGAAAATTAAACTGAAGCTCCACATCAATAAAATGGAGTTCAATGGCAAAGGAAGCCTCAGGCAATGAATGCCTTAGAATGAAAAGGATTACTTATTAAAAAAATCTCTAAATTGTTTCTATTAGCACTACATATGATTTTCTGAAAGTACAGCAGAGATTTTGGCTACAAAAATGAAACATGAAACTCCTCCTGCCTGCCAGTTTTAATCAAATATAGAGCTCAGCCCAAACCTACGCAAGGCTGAAATGATGCTGTTGGAAGTGAAGCTGACTGTCTCCCATTAAAGGCCTGCAAGCTTTTTTTTGTTAAGGTTGTGTGAAGCCTTGGATTCTTATCTGACTCCTTACTGAGTCTGGATGACTGGGCAGCATCCCAAAAATACCTTCTCACATCTTTAGCTTTATGGGGAGTTTCATCCCTTCCTCCCACTGAGGCCACAATATCCTCTGCATTTGTTACCTGACGGCTGTGTTATTACAGCCTCCTGTTTCTGAAGCCGAATGTAAGAAAACGTGCCGGCTCCAGATGCGGCAGAAGGAGGCTGTCTGCCTCATGCCTGCCTTAGATCACTGTAATCACTCCAGGCCAGTGCTCAGGTCCTTCTTTCAGCTCCAGGTAATTCCTAATGCCAGTTTACAGCCTTTGGAGTATGAAGCCCTGCTGCAGTTGCAAACCACTGAGGCTCAGAACAAAGCCTTTGGGACCTAGGGACAAAACATTTTTTTGAAGGCAATCCAGCGTTGGAAAAATCTTTCCCTGAACATCAGGTGAATACAGCATCTGACCATCTTTAGAAAACAAAGGAAACATTCCTCCTGGAGAATGCTTTCAGTCAGCAGCACTACTTGCTTCAAGTTTCAAACTCTTTCATTTGCCTTCTCAAAAAGCCACCAAGCACAGACTGAATTTTGACCCACAGAAGGCAGAAATGCTAGATACTTCAGTGATTCAGTAGCTATTTCACTAGAGCTGCAGACCCACATGCAGGCTTGATGGTGAAGGTCAGAACTCACCAGCTTCAGGCCATGGTTCAATGGTACGAGTTCAACCTTAAATTTCTATCTCCTAACACCAACGACAGAGGACACAAATCACTGGTCTGGTGCAGACTCACTTGACCAATGCAATTTCTGATGGGTTATCTTTGTAGCAACAGGCTTCAAGCTTAATCAGGTACCAACTTTCACCACACTACCAGCATAAAACTATCAGGAAAGCATACAGCCAGAGTAAACTCTGTATCATGTGCTCTGCCAAATGTGACAGAAAAGTGATCCTGTGCCCAGGCCTGATTTAAGTCCAAATTTCACTGCTAGGTAACAGCAGTGTGCACAGTTTCAACAGTAATGCTTGTGGAACTAATGCTTCCCTTGCAATAGTTTATTTTTTTCATTATATTTTAACTACTGCTTAGCTCTAATCTTGCTGTTGCTACTGCCTAAGGGTTTTTCCCTGTATACATCAAGTAACAGAGTCTTCCCCAACCTCGTGTGGATTTATACATACAATACATATATATACACGTGTATATTGCGCCCTATCAATTGGGGAACAAAGTTTATACATGAGTAACAAGAGAGGCCAGCATATGGTTTACTCTGTATCTGCCTAAACTTTTGCTATGGAGTCACAGATCAAACCAAACACACCATCTCATTGACAAAGTAGCTCATCAGACATAATTTAGAGGCTGCTGCTGTTTCCACCCCAAGGTCTCACCCACCAGTTGCAAATCTTCATGCTTCTTTAAGACATTTTTTTGAGCCAGCTCCTTCATTATTACCAAAGTCTCCCTGTAGTTCCCCATGTACTGTTCAATCTAATCTGGCTGTTGGTGTTCTTCCTCTGTAACCCTGTGACCTGGGGGCAGATGGTGGTCTTCCTCTGTAGCACCAGCAGTTTGGGGCAAGGTCCCCCCCAGAGAGTTGTGTGCAGTGGATCTCCACGTGCTGTGGGCACTTACACCCCCAGCTCAGTGGGTGGGGGTACCCCAGCCACCAGGCCAGGGCGCACTGTGCAGCAAAGGAAAACTGCACAGGCTAGGTTTTGAAAATTGTCCGTACTAACACTTAACGACTGGAAAAGAAGTGCGAGAGCTTCAGGCAACAGTCTGTACTCAAAGACACTTGCAGGGATTTAAACAACACATCTTGAAGGAGTAAAAGTGAAGCATGACAGTATGCATCCCTCTTAATTCAAATATTGTAAGAACAGCACAGACATCTAAGAGTATCTACCACACAGTTGCTGATCTGATTGCCATATATCCCTCTCCTTGATAACCCTTCTGAAGCACTGTGGTTCAAGGTCCTGTATTAATTGAGCATTTGAGGTCTTCAGCTGAATGGTGTTTCAGGATGATGGTTACTTTTATCATTGTTAAATTACTTACGGTACCAGTTCTGTGTAGTTGATTAGTGTGGGCTTTGCAGTAATGCCTGAAAATGTGTAGAAGTGAGAAGTACTCTGTTCAGACTGCCAGACAGCCAGAAATACTGAAAAAACATCAAAAAGAAATCTGCAAATTTGTCCCAGAAAAAAAAAAAATCAGGTAGAAAAACAGGAAATGTCTGTGGAAAAACAGACATATGGGAGCTCTAGTTCTTCCATAGTCTTCCAGTAGAAGTCGTCTGGGCAAAGAATCCAACTTCTTGTAGGGTGGAGTTTTATCAATTTATTAAAAGAGTTTAATGATGTGTGAAACCTGGACCGGTCCCACCTAGTCCTTCTCACCTAAAAGCCACTTATAGAACAGGCTCCCCCTGTAGAAGTGTGCAACAAAAAGATGGCTCATAGAAGAATGACTGTATTTATTTGTACCTGTGAATTCTTGATGTGCAGATACTGTATAAATACACAGGCATACAGAGGTGACAATTACTATGGGTTTCTTAAAAAAAATATAGTCAAAAGATACTTATAGTGTATGGGTCAATTCACACTGCTTTCAAAAGAAAAAAATCTAAACGATGTGTTTCAAAAGATTCACTAGAAGAGATAAAGTACTGGTTTACTTCCAAGATCTAAATTATTATTTTAATGCAGATGTCTAGCAGAGCTGAGGTTAGCTTAACAAAGGGGCTGGCTGAAGATACAGCTCTTGTTCATCTTCCAAAGTACTGAAATAAATACAATATTTGACAGAGAGGACTGAAAAACTGGTCTTTTTACACTATTTTCAGCTGAGACGTTTATAAAGCTTTTACCTCAGCTGCTAATTGAAAATGTCAGTTTTAATGAAATAAGATAGACATACACATTATAAAATACTTCCAGCAGATAGCCCAGGAGTCAGAACAGGTGATAGAGAAAGACAAATAGAAAAACTTGGTTTATTGAGCTCAGATTATGCCAGTTGTTCAATATTTCTTAGTCTTGTACACTCTTCTTTATTCCTTCTGCAGAAAGAGTCCAGAACCCTTCAAGAAGTAATTCAAAATGGCAAAAGTAACATTTTTCTTTACCTCTACCTGGCAAATTTTCAGAGAGATTCATTTACTGGATGGAAACTTCCTGCCTGGACTGGCCATCCGTTAGTATGAGTAATGAGCAATCCATCCATCATTAGGGTTAGTAAGTTTTCCATTTCATCCTTTTCCTTCTTTAAGTGCATGATTTAATTCACAGCACATAAACATTTATGCAGAAACCTTGTAAAGGCAAAACCATGCCCAGTATTTTGGTCATATATAAGACAACTATAGGCAGGTGGAGAAACTCACTTTAAAACAAACTGATGTCCAGTGTTTGTTCACAACATCTAATCTCTGTATTCTGTGTCTGTGCCTAATTTACATTAATCTCCTTTTCTTTTTTCTCCTCTACACATACAGATTTCACACTTGGCGCTGCTTGGAGCTAGAGCTGCTACATACTTAAGATGAAATTTGTTCCTGAGACAAATATGAGCTCTCAGGAAGGTTATAGGCCTAAAACTTGGTGTCTCTCACCTTCAGTTCCCTATCCTACTGCAGACTCCTTCCTACCCTGACTCATGTCACTTTGGGGATGCTGAGCTGCGAGAGCCGGGTGGTGTAGGGGGAAGAGGTGGCCCATGATATTTGAACATCCAATATTCATCTCAATGCAGAAGCAACTGTCTTCCTGCTGGAGGATGCCTGAAATATTTCCAGCTTTCTCTTTTTAATGAAGTCTTTGGGTTTCCTCTTACTTCTTAGAGCTGAGGCTGTGGCATCTCATTGCAGGATGGGTCTAAGACTGTCTGGATGCTGGGGCATGCATGAGGGGCTTCGGATGGCAACACTGCAATGACTGTGTGGCCAGGTGCTTGCCCTTTCTCTGCTGGGAAAAGCAACCAATTTTACAGTTCGGAAGAGTGGGGCCCTTCTTACACCTTTGAGACATGGCAGGAAATCCCTTTTCATCAGTGTGAGTTTTCAGCCATGTTTTCTGGGATTTTCTTTACCTCCTTGAAGGTTAGTGACCTCATTCTACAGACAGTGCACTTGGGGCAGAGGTGGTCAGTCTTGCCCTGCAATTCCAGCATCTGAGGAGTTTTTCATGGACTTTTAGTGACTGTCTTAATTCAGCCTGCAGCTAAACATGTGGCTATCCTCAGTGAACCCTTACATGCTCTCTGTCAAAGAAATCAACCTAAGAAATCAACCCTTTCTTTCCATAAATAAATCTGATTTCCTTGCCTTTTCCCAAAATCTACCCACAAAACTGACTGCTTACTAGGTGCAAATAGAGAGTAGTGGCAGCAAAAGCCCTGAACTGCAGGCAGAGCCGTGAGGCAGAGCAAAGTAACACTTTTTCAATGAATACACCCTGAGCCAAGAATACTTAAAACCCTCCTCCTCCATCACCTTTCCTTAAAATTGAGATTATTAATGAGTCACACTTACATTCATATTCCTCAGAGGTCTGCTTTAGAGAGAAACAATAGCCAGGTCTCCCTCTCCTTCCTCCTGGGTGGGCAAGCAGCACAATGCTAAAGCATTATCACATCAACTGCTGGGCTAAGAAGCTTGACCCAAAGCCCTATGCCAGTGAATTATTTTCCCCTGACATACGGCTTAAGGCTGAAGAATTTGAACACTTAATTGGTGCATTTTCTGCAAGGCTTTAAAGGCTTGGCAAGGTGAGATTCCTGCTAATCAGTGATACAGCTGGGAAACAGCTCCTGCTGTGCATCAGCAGCAGCCTCCACCTACAAGAATTTATTCATCTCCTGGAGCTCAAGGGACTTGTATTATCCGAAGGTGTTAAAATCATTTCTAAGTGAAGTTGTCCAAAGACTGTGTTTCAAACATCCTTCATAATTTGTATTCACTGAGACATGTAACAGCATATATCTGCTAATGTACATGAAAAAGAACGCCATGACTTTCTCTCACATTATCATGGTGGGGTGGCTCTTTGTTAACCAGGAAAACAAAACACATTCTCTGTAACTTTTGCCTTTTCCTGCAAGAGTTACCTCAGTTACAAGCAGGCATTCACAAAATTAACATCTTTACAGCACTGTTTTATCATTGAAACTATTAAAAAAACCCCCAAAGACCTCCATCCTAAAGATGGGTCATTTGATGAGAAATTTGGGAAATTAAATCTTCATTCATTATTAGCACCCCTGGAAAACAATTATTCAGAGCATTCATTTTCCATTTTCATCCTGCCATTTTACTATACTTACACCTCTGACTTGCAAAACAATGATTTCTGTAATATTCCATACATTTTGCTGGCATTTTACTTTCTCTGCAAAAAGTTCTCTAAATAAATTACATTACTTCCATTCTTGCTGATTTACCAGTTCTATGTCATCAGAAACCTTGTAAACCCACTCTTCACTGAGCTCCTGTGAGCTGGAAGGAGTTCTGCACATGAAGGATTTGCAGGACGGACACATTATTATTGCTATGCTGTTTTTTCAAGGAAAAGTATTTTTCACATTGATTCAGCCAAAATGATCTTTTTATAGAGAGGACAATAAAACTAAAGAGAGCAGTTACTGTACCCGTCAGAGAGAAGAGACTCTCCCTTGAAGAAAAACTGTATCCAACCACAAACTGACAACTATTCTTGCAAGTGAAAGACATTGTTCGCACGGGGCACACCCTTGCAGTCACACTCACTCACACGCACATAGAAATAAAATTGATACAGTCTCAAAGTATTAGGGCTGCTTTGGAAGGCATTCAACAAATATTTATAGTAATTGAATAAAGTCAATTAAATTTCATTCTCTTAAACACGTAAGCACAGAAGAGGGAAGCAGAGGTTGGAAATGTTCAAGGAACGCATGTCTAGGGCCCTAGTCCCAAAAAGCTAGGTACGAGTATAAATGCAGTTTTGATCTCTTTGGTTTTAATTCTGTTAGTTTCCCTTTCTCCTTTCCCCTGCTAAACACATGTGAAATTTGGAAGATGGTACAAAATTCCTCTGTCCATTTTCTCCGCTCACCTCCACTGGGTAGCAGTTTTATTTTTTTAAGTTTTATCGACTTCAAGCCTGCTTTTAGTCCTGGCATTGCGTAGGAGTTCTGTGAATCAGAATAAGATGATCCTCACCCACAACAAAGAACAATCCTGACAGAGATAACGCTGCTTCTCTTTCATTCTCTGTTTACACTAGCATCACCCGTGGCTTTGCAGCGCCTCTCTCAAATTTGTAAATGACAAAGACGTTCAAACAAAACCGGGCTCAGCTTCTTAAAATGTCTTTGACAACTTAATTAACTTTGCACACTGGCATCTCAAGATTGTCAATTGTAACGTAGTTCAAAGATCAATTAAAAGATCAGTTCTTTTTCTCTGTATATGGGAAAGTATTTTTACACTAGCAAATACCAATTTACACTCATTAAGTTCTGTGAATAAGCCTGCTGACACACTGGGGGTCCCATTGAAACATGCTCTTCACAAATACAGTAGGTGTAGTGTTTACCCATTGCTTAAGTGTGCTGAATAAGCTCTTTGACAAATAAAAGCATTCTTGCTGGCCCCAGTTATCAGAAGGTGCACTATGTGCACTCTGCTGCAGTCATTCAGCACATTTTCTCATCATCCTACCAAACAGTTCTTAACTAAAAAACTTTCCAAATGGTTAGGACTAAATCCCTCTGTGCAGCGATGGTGTAAAACCACTTGTGTGAATTGCTGTAACTCACTGGTGTAGGTTTCTTGTACCTCAGGTAATCCTAACGTCCCTTAGTTTGGCCATTTTTCTGCTCTTACACTGTGGGTAGTAAACGTTCAGAGTTTCATGTCAGGACGGCCATGCAATCCAGCACACCGGCTGGCTCGGCAGGGCTGGGTGCCGCTGGCGCCGCCGTTGGCAGACAGCTCAGCTGCTCTCTCCACCCCTGGCATGGGCAGGTGCCGCCTGGGTGGAAGCCATTTGTGATAAGCACACATCCTTATACTGGTAAGCTGTAACTGGGAACTGTTTGTGTACCTCCACACAAAGTGGTTCTTGTGGCATATTATGTGTCATAAAAGTAATGTGTCTTTTGTTGAAGACCGTTCTCTGTCTCACGAGGGTTCATTTCCATCCCAAGGTGCAGCAGTATCAATAAACTTTATCCTTTAGATCCCTCCATGACTTACATTATGTTTATTAGTGCATTTGGGTTTTTGGAGAGCAAATGAGGACAACAGTGGTGACATTTTGGGGGTTCATGGGCGTGGGACTTTACCGTGGATGTGTATAAAATCTATTGTCCAGCTGAGGGTTTCATTTTGCTTGTATCACAGGCTGCCAACACATCTCTGACACTTCGATTTGCTACACTGTGCTAAAAGTCCTGCATTCTCTTCTTCTCACCCATCCCACTCTCTGCCATAGGCTACGAATCCAGAACAAAGCTTCAACGTGGCAACAAATGAAGTTTGGGAGCCAGAGGAAAGAAATCAGAAAGAAGATTTTGCCAGCACTGTACTTAACAGCCTTTTTCCCACAGGCACTATAAATTTTGTGTGACCAACTAAAGCTGAACAAGGTGGTCATTTTGTAATCTGCAGAGCTTTTACATGCATCTATTTAAAGATGTATAAACAAACGCATACAGACATACGTATCTACATATACACGTATGCGTGTGTTCACCTACTTGCATATATATAAAATGTGCAGACGTGGGAGAATTGTATGGTGCTGTGATGGGATAAACGAGCCTGACACTTATGTGAAAACTTAAGAGTAAAATTGGCTACTGTTTGAATGAGGAAAAAATGAGATGGTGGCCTTTCCAAACACGTCATGTGTCTTCTTTACAGCACAGAGGTATGTGCTCAGTATCTTTCAGTTAAGCAGTGGAAAAATTATTTGGAAGTATTTTAAGAAAAGGAGGAAGGGAAATTCAATTTTATTTGTTTATGTTTATTTCAGTAAAACCTTAAATGTCAAGAATCTAACTATATGAGGTCAGAAGGAAGCATAAAAACTTCTAACAATGATCTAAAGCAGATTTTAATGTACATAAAAGGGTCAGACCTAAACATCAGCCACTACAGACTTTTGCATGGTTAGATTTGAGTTTTATATGCTTTGCTGGACACCTGACATAAAGCTCTTCAGAGTTGCAGGATGTCAGACTTTATTGTTGTAACACTTGTAACGAAAAGAGAAATGCTCCATAATATTTTCTTAGTATGATTTGTTAATGTTGTAATTGGGATTTTTACTGTCTGAATGTATTGCTTCAGCTAACAGGTCTACAAGGAAAAAAGAATAGCTCAAGAGAGGCCTCTTGGGGGTGTCAAGAGAAGTCAGGCTGCACAAATCATTGATAGAAGATAATACAACTTTATGGAGTCTATACACCTAAAAATCTTTTTTTTTTTTTTTCCCCCAAATGCTTCATTCCTATTGATAAAAGAAACAGCTATTTGAGTGTAGTAGGCTGTCTGCTCTTTGTAAACCGTTAGTCAAAACCTTCCAAAGGAAAGACCTGCAAGTTTTCAAGCTTTTTGGCTTCAAGCTTTGCAAGCCTTTCAATCTTTTCGGTGTGGTAAACATACAAGATATACAGGAAAACGTAGCTTTCTGCCTAGGCTAGGAGTGCAAATCCTGTCATTTTGGGTACTCAAACAGATCAGAAAGAGTTCCTGTCATGACAAAGATACATTCAGATATTTTTAAAGTGTTGTTGAGTATTTTTTGGGAGGTGGGGGTGTTTGCTTTTTTTAAAGGACTCTCTAGGTACATCTACGTTATTCTCGGAAGCAGACTTGGCAGTAGCTATGAAGAAGGCCAGTTTCCTGCTCTGTCTGTCCCGACCATGGAGCCAGGCCACAGGCATCCCCTGCCGAAACATCCCCTGCTGAAACATCCCCTGCTGTCTCCTCCACAGCCAGCTTGCCCTGAGACCCCCTCAGGCCACCCTTGCAAAGAAGGGCACAGACTGCAGGAGAGCTTCTGTGTCTGCGGGTTTTATTACCTCTACTCATGGAGGACAAATACATTTAATATTTAACATTTCCTATATGTTAAAAACCAGTGCTGTTACGGCAGTACAAGAAGGGCAACTGACTGACCTCACAGCTGGTTTTAAAGACAAGCAGCCAGGCAGTTCTCACTGCCCTACATGATCGCTTTCCTCTATTGCAAAGCAAACAAGTCACCCAGTGTGCAGATGGGAGGAGCTCACCTGAGTTGAATTTTGGCTATTTCTGTCATGAACAGGCTGTGCTTTGTGGAGGTTTCTGTTCAACCGCAGGAGAAAAAGCTTTCTTCCTTAGAACATTTGAAACAAAAAAGCAAACTAAAAATGCATTGCTAACCGATTGCCCTATTAAAGTGCCTCAGGATTGTACAAACAAAGAAAAAAATTTTTTTTTAGCTTCTTTTTAAAATTCTGAGATAATACAATGCTGGGTGTGCTGCGGAAACCTAGACAGATCAGACATTGGATATACAGTATTTGTTTTCTGAGTCTTTGCCCACACAGTTTTCTTGCAGCTACTAAACAAAGGTCCTGGGAAGACAGAACTCTCAACCAACCGCATTTTGTTCGGGAAAAATATAATTCTTTAAAAGGGTTTCTGTATTTTGTTTTCTTTAAGCAATCCAACCCAATCCTTTAAAGTGACACTTCAATAAAATATTCTCAAAAGGGATAACAGCTTTTAAATCTCCTTTTATCCTGTAAAAGAAAGAGTTCTGCCCATCACAGTGGGAGACACACACATGTCGCCTGGCTGTGTCTGACTGTCACATATCACACAAGGATGAGACGGGCTTCTGGAACAACCTAAAATGTCTATATTTTAATATCTCTGGTTTTCACATCCTTGGCTGATTTTGTCATTTGTTCTTGATTATACAGCTAGCAAGTGTAGGTAGCTGCTGTAGCAGGAGTCTCATAAACATTGTATTTCTACACTGCAGATGCTCTCAAATAGAGAATCCAACTCTCTGTTTTGCCTTCAAAATAAAGTGTGTGGTACAGTTTCCTTGCCCTTGGGGATAATCAGTCCCTCCTTTTCGCATACTGCAAAATCCAGTTTTCTATTAGTCTAACCACTGACACCAGTGGTTACAACAGAAATAAAGAGTAGCGCAGAGATGAGTGAGACCGTATGGAGTTGTATTGTAAATATTCCCCCCAAGGGGGTTTGTTTCTCCCCTGATGATCTTTTTTTCTGCTGCTGTTACGGAACTTGCAGGTGAAAGGTATTTTGTAAAACAGACCTTCTCAACAGGAGAAGGACTCAGGAGAACCCTGAATTTTTACTTCTCGCTCAGAAACAGGTCATAGCCTTCTTGGCATGTTTTACCATAATCATAGATCACTGGAATAATTTATTTAAATTGGAATTAAGATTAAAAAGTAGCATCTCAATGACATGAAAAGCATGCTACCATTTCAATCCACTTACACAATTAGATGAGTTGTACATAAAGATATCTGGGGATCATTGCAGTGGAGATCAGCTTGTTTGGTTCTTGAAAGGAAATATTTCTTTATAAGAAATAAATTAAGAACTGCTGTTATTTGAAGTATTGGCAAAAAAAACCCAAAAAACAACAAACCACAAAAACCTAGACTGCAAACAATGCATCAGGGTTACATGGCTCTGTGTTTTATTTCAGGCAACTACTGATCAGGGAAGATCTTGTGGTAAAGGACTGAGGAGGACTCAGGCATTCGGTGTCTAATGGGGCTGACATAGACCGTCCTGTGTTCCAGTGTTCCCACTGCAGCGACTTGCAGCCTCGCTAAGATGCCCCGAGGCCTTGTGTTTGTGTATGCTGGAGGTCATTCAGAGCAAGCACACTTGCAGTATGCTGATTAAATTCCTCCTGGTTTTTGGTCCCTGTATCTATGCCCGTCAGTTTAATGCTACTTTTCTTCTCACAGGAGTGATGTGAGGCTACATGTGTTGATGTGTGTTATATACATCATACAAATGCAATAAAAAACAAACACAGAAAGCCTAGAAAATAAGGTAAAAATAAAGTAGCCCAAAGACACCAATTCAAAACGGAATTTGGGAGTCAATAACTCTGGTTTTTTATTTTAGTTTCCCCTCTGATTTTTCATTGAATAGGTAGATGACCTGCAAAAGATCTATACTCTAACATTTCAATTTGCTGAGCAAAATCACAGTTAACACCATGAAGGAAGATGTTGAAAAATTTTTTTTAGGTTTTTTTTTCTTTTTAGTCCACTGAAAACAATTTCTCCTAATAGGCCTTTTCTTTTATACTGAATAGAAATGATAGTCAACAAGCAGATTTATCTGATGTCACTCTGAGTTAAAGCACAGAATTTTGCCTAAAGACAGAAGACAAAATCAGCACTGTACCTATGCCCAATTTTCTATATGCTTTTAGTTTATTTCAAAGAGAAAATAAGGGAGTTCCTTATATCTGCTTTTAAAGTGGACTGTTGACAGGGCAGTTCTGCTTTACCCTGCTTCTCTTCCAGCTTGTACATTTATCTCTTTAGCTTTCTGAGGCATGTTGTCTCTCTTTGTTCTGATAAGAATAATCCGCTGATTCTCCTTCCTTTCCCTGCAGTATTCTCACGGAGGCTGGTATAAACTGACATCTGTATGGCATTCATCCCATTGAATGGCGCTAGGAACAGTGCAGGGCCATGAGAGGACAGGTCAACTGGATGACCCTTGGGGCAACCAGGCTGACTCTTACCCCCAGACCTGCTGACTGCCGTCACAGCACAGTGTAATCACATTTCATAACATCACCCTTTAGACCTTTTCTGTTGGGCACACTAAGCGGTTTACACCTTCTCCTGGGACACAATTCTCCAGAGATTGTACATGTACACTTTTACCTGATTTCAGGCAAAAAACTTCTGACCTGGCTCATGCAGCCTTTGGTCAGGTGGAGGGAGACTTCATAAACAACAGAAGAATCTGGAAGAAGAAAAGATTGGGATGGAAAGCCAGCTGTACATCTAAAGATGTTGACATCTGCACAGTCATCTGTGCAGACAGACCCCGTCTGTATGGATCAGTCCTACCCTGCTGGAATAGTGGGTTTGTAGGGAAAAGACAATGTGATTAGCTCCGATTTCCTCTCTAGATTTGCTGACTTGCTGTCTGATATATTGTTCTCTTTGAGTGCTTTGTGGAGTTCCAATCAGTATGGAAAGCATCATTATTAACCCTTGAAATCCACCCTGGTTACAATTGTACAGACTTCAGCAGTTCCAATTTAATGCTTTCTTTAGGAAGCCAAAGATTATTTTCTTGCCACCCTTCCTGCAGTAGGCATTTTTAACAGGGAGTTAGAACAGTGAATTTGCATCTACAAGACTTCCTTTATACCTTGCTGTATTGGAGGATAGAATGTTTTGAAACCCGTATGAAATTCAACTGGAGTTAAAAAAGGGGGAAAAATCTAAGGAAAAACTTTTAAAAAATCCCTGTCTCAAGTGTATTATGATACTGTTATTCAGAAGATCCTAAAATAGAAAAAACACCAGCAATTTGTCCACTGCTATTTCTCAGCTAATAAGAAAGGCTATAATATTTGTTTCTACTGCCTTGCAAATCCTAAGAAGAATTTTCACTGTTTAATGGCATTGTCAAATCAAAATCATTTGCAGCATAGTGCTAGAATGTGCCTGCGAGCCATTGCTGTTTCCATGCTCAATTTCAACATTCTGCTTATAGGCATTTCATTATAAAAAGATGTTGAACACATAAAAAAGTAAGTTTTTGTTCCATAATGGAGGATGTGTGTTTTCTGTCTATCCTCATGCTCACAAAAGGGTAGAGGAATTTGCACAAGAGGACAGAGAAAATGCTCAACAACAAATTGCTGTACATCTGAATATCTTAAACTACCTGTTTACCCAGAAAACAATTTTGTGTGACATTTCAGTTGTCTATTTTTGAGAAGCAGACAAACAAAGAGAACTTGTTTGCAAAATCAGCAGTCAAAAATTGATTGTAAAAGTCCAGACATTTGAACTCTTTCGACACTGGAGTTTATAAGGAAAGATTATGGGTAGACCAAATCAAGCTCTGATCTTCAAAGTTAAAATTAATGGGATCAGTCTTATACTTAAAATTAATCAACTGGTAAATGGCTGGGATAAAAATACCCAACAAACAACAAACCCAGAAAACCACTTCTTGTCGTTAACAAACAGTGCAAAGAGATACTTTACAACTTCCTTGTAACTGTGCAGTTCGTATTTACGGTATCTGCATCCAATTGAGCTTTCTTTACATACCTCTACAGCTGATCAGATTGTGCACTGCAGAGACTTCTGCTCACAAATATAACCATCCTAAACCCATTTTTTTCTCTCCTTTGTTTGGCTGCTAGTTTAAAAAAAGTCCCCATTATTTCTTCTTTGTTATTCCCTAATGCTACTGCTATGCTTATCTATTACATTCAAGAAAGCTGCTGGTTTATGGCACTGGCACCTGAACCTTGCCTCTCCACTCCCTCCATGCCCCAGCCTCTGGCAGAAAAAGAGGAGAAGGAGATAGCTAGCTGAAGGACAAACTGAGGGAATGAGAAGGACAACAGCTGAATGAAGAGATAAGCAGCACATGGGAAGCATACAAGGTCATGATTCAGGGATCAGTAATGAGAGCGAAGGTGATGATTGACATGGAGACTGACATGGGTTAAAACTACCTCTTCCTTTCTTCAGTATGCCTTCAAGTTGGTGTGCAAACGGGATCAATCTCACTACATATTTAGAACTTGCAGAGCAAAGCCCTTATTTTCTGCTCTGGAAAGGAGAATGCACTGCCACAACACTATTTTTGGCTGAGAGTGCCTTTAAGAAACTTCCTTTAAAGCTTGATACCATAAAAGCAAGACTACCCCAAAAACTACGTAAGGAATTTTTGTTCATTGTCTGTTACATCAAGACCTGTAACCCATTTTGGTTGCTTCATATAAGAAAATAATGTGTCCACCAATCAAAGAAGTTCCTCCTGTCTGTCAAGTGACACTCTTATCAAGGCTTAAGTTCTCACCAGAAGTTTCCTATAAGAAGATAGGTAAGCATCCTTGTCAAACAATTATATCAACTCCTTCAATACTGCATTCAGTGTTTGCTTACAATAAGGCCCCTCGTGCCTTATTGTAAGGATGACTTTCAGCTGAGAACTTTCTTCTTGAGTCCTCCTCAAGTTATTCCCCCCAATAACTTAGGGGAACGTAACAGAGAAATGACTAACACCTTCCAACCTGCGTAACCCTCAGTGTGGAGTGATACAGCCTTTTGGGGAATGTGATAGAGTGAGATTCCAAGTTGCAAATGACACAAGGCCCCAGTAACGGCCATTCTCATGGCTGAGACACATTGGTTGCAGAAGGGGCTAAAGCTATCATCATCACAAAGCTGCGCGAGTTCATTCTCCACACCGTGCAGTACTGGATTACAATCAGTGACTATCAGGCTAACTGTGGTGTGTTGCCCATCATACGGGGGCCGCTAGCTACAGCTTTGGCAAAACTGTTTAAATCTGAGAGTCCCATTGCCTTACTCCTTCCAGACAAGGCTGATTAAATAATCTAAAAATGTCTACGGGCATGACAACATTGTGGAGGTCTTCAATATCAGCATGACATTCAACACAATGCATCTCTATTTCAAAAGTTAATTGAAATCCCCAAGGGTAAAAAAAAGCTTATGTAACATTTGCTTCACTCATGACTCACTGCGGGATACAGCAATGACTCCTGGCTCACTGTGATGGATAGGCTCAGAACAGCAGTGCTTTGACATTTTCTACGTCTTGGCCCTTTAAGATGTTTTATGTTTGCACAGTTGCAATGAACATTCTCCGCTGCCTTTAATCCTGGCTGATAAATGAAGCATGAGTCTCCCTCTAACCTTGGATACTCTCACAGCTAATGCTTGCTTGATATGATCTGCATTTTTCCATGGACTCTGTTGGAAACTGTCCAATTAACTCTCCCCAGCAATTGAAGGAGCATTGCCATTGACTGCTTAATGCTTTTGCTAAAAATTATTAGTCATGCCTGGTTTTTTAACATACAATAGTCATAAATACAATTTAACCAGTTTCCCAGGTTGTATAAAATCTATAGAAAAGGGTCAAGAATTGAGTCAGAGATCCTACAGAAAAAGGCAACAGAAAATCCTTGGACAAATAAGGATTCTGCCTCACTGCCTGTAAACTGATTTAGATCTGAAGCCATGAAGTCAATTTCTGTGTCTCAGTTAAGTATTTATACATGGAAAAGCAGTCTAAAAAAGCAGATGTCATATCTGGAATGAGATGAGTGTGAAAAAGAAAATGATAATGCTAGGAATAATTCCTCCTCCTTTCCTTCTCACATGTCAAAATTATACTTGAGGAGCACTTGTGATATATGGTTCTCCATGTATCTTTACCCTTCTAGTTATAACCTTTTTAAGGCACACACTTTACTAATGAAAAAAAGCTGCAGATCAAAGCATGACAATTGACACCACGACAACAAAGAGACAAGGTTACTGGAACAAAACCAAGAAACAAAACTGATGAAAAGCCTTCAAGTACAGAGTGGGCTAATGAAAATCAGTGTGCACTGCATGATTTGAGTAAAAAGGGGATGAAATAGGAGAGAAGCAGGAAGGACTGATGAAAACCAAGGGTTGAAGACGCATGAAAAAAGTGCAAGAAGCTGATGGCTCTAGACTTGGGTTTTATAACCAGAAACTCTGTAATGCATTTAGAATTTAATGGAGAAACCACTGACTGTGGCATCAAACCACAAGACAGAATGAGGAAGAAGGATACTGAATCTTCTCATGGGTAAACTAAAAGTACTCAGAGAGGTGATAACAAACATACCTTTTCACCATTGATCTGAGTGTATCTGAAAACACATTGCTGTGTCTCTTGCTATTTTTTGAGCCCTAAAAAATGGCTGGACAGCCCAAAAATTGTGTAAAATTAGCCAGCAGCTAGAACAGGCTCTGGTTCAATACATGTAGCTTCAGTTTCTTTTGCTGAAGCTCCCACCAACCCCAGAAAGGAATATTAGAAGTTATTATCTTATACTATAACTTACTCCTCAATAAATCTTGTGCTATCATAGCTTCCTCTGTGTAGGTAGGAAATGCAATTGCATTCTCACACACTTCGGTGATAAATGCAATGAATCTTGCCCGAAAGACATTTCTTATAAATTTCACCACACAACTTCAGCACATGGAATTAGGATCCCAGGAATCCCAACTCTTATGCCATTGATGTAGCCACTAAAATATTGTCTTGCCCTCCACCATCTAGCATGTAAAGTGTGGGTGAATGAGCTTTTTAATGATACCTTAAGAAAGCAAATTAATTTTAACCACAGAATACTGCATTACAGTAAGGTCTTTTTAAAAACCATAAAACCAAGGAAACAAAGCAAGGAAGACTTCTATGCTGCAGCTGTCTTGAATTCTTCTGTCATGCTCAGGTACTGTTGTACCATGCATTCTTCTACCTTGTAGGCATCTGTCAGTCAGCACAGTAGACAACATGAATGACATGAGGATATTGCAATGAGAGTTTAAACAGATTTCTGTCTGAAAGCTTATGTCACTTCTAAGTCATGACTTAAAGAGGGAAAGAAAATTTAAAACAGTAATTTCTAGAACTTGGCATATTGAGAGGATTGTAGAAGAGGAAAATAAGTTTGACATCAAACCGCACTGTTTGTACCACAAACATCCAGCTAATAAAGGATGATTCAGTTAAAATAAGGATTCCTCCCCTGTGCAGGCATTCAGTCCTGTTTCAGTTTTACCCCTCTTAAATAGTGCCCAGTAGTTTAGTTATACTTTTGGTAACTTTTTTTTTTTTTTTTAACTGCAGTTTTGGTAAATTCGAAGCTAGCCAGGAACTGGAGTCAGATTCACTGAAGTTTTAGATAAGGCAAGGGGGCACGTTCCCAGGCTGTGGAAAATCCCATTCCCTTTTCTGTCAAAAAGGATTTGACCCCATGGTATCCACATTCACCAGAAGGAGCTGCTACCATGCTGCTTGCTGAAGGCACCCCCACACACACACATACGCAGGGCTGTGTTTCCAAGCCCCTTCCTCCTGCGTTCATACTACACCTGCCGAGATGCTGATGAATATGCCCTGCCTTTAGGGTATTTTCTGCTGAGGTGGAGGCAGAAAAGCTAGGGTGCTAGCACCCTCCTTCCCTTTGCTCTCACAGGAAAGCTGGCTAGGGCCATGTGTACCCACCCACTGCATTTCAAGAGGACCCAGAAGTGAATCTGGGGGAAGATAACAAAAGAGCAGAGATTACAAGTTTATATTCAGGCTAGATAGACAATAACAGCCAGGGGTGGAGAAGTGAAGACTTGAGTGCATGCACTTCTGTATTTGCTTCCCAGTCCTGGTGTCGTTCTTGAAACAGTTACTTAAACAGGAGAAAATCTAAAGAAAGCTTAGGCTGCTGGGAATACCCAAAGAGCTACTAAACATAACAAAAAATAGGAGCAGGGTGCATTTACTCAAAGCAAGTGTACTGCATTGCATCGTGTCATGCTGCTTAGCTCCCAGCAGAAATGGCCCATGTGTCTGTATGATCTTAGCCTAACCCTAAGTGATGATCTGTTCACCCACATGCCTCCTACTCCCTGCCCTCTCCTCAAGCCTTTCATGTTCCTCTTCCACTTCCCAAGCACCACTCTCGCACACATGCTCCAGAGTCATCTCCCATCCCGCCAACACTCAACTCTGCTCCCCCTCTGACAATGCTGTTTGCCCCTTCATCCTCTTTTTTGTATATCTCATTCCCCTGCTCCCGGGAATTTAGCTTTGCTTTTCTCCACCCTCATCCCACCTGGCACACGTAGCACATTAACAGCCCACCGCTAAAGCTGTATACTGCAAATATCTTCCTCAACAGAGTGTAGGTCCAAAGTTTCTTCAGGCAACTACCTTTTACAATCTTTTTATAGAGACCTTAGCCAAAATATGTCATAAATTTTTACTCTGTTTGTGAGATTAATATCACTTGAATCATTTATATACAGCAGGAATATTACTCATCACCCAGAATATTCTATAACATTAGTCAAATACTTCTTGGGACGTCGAAGTCTTGCCAGCCCCATGTCAACAGGAGCAGAGTATATCAATATATTTGAAGGTGTCAACCAGACAGGTTCCTTGTTACTATACTGCTTCAGATACCAGGTAGGCTTAAGAAGATGGGGCAGCTGTCGTCTTCTACCAGCTGCCACTCAGCAAGGGCTCTGGAGCCCAACAGGTCAGCTGTGTATCCCAGGCCACAATGTCAACTCACCTATAACACGTTACCCTATCAAAACTGGAGCTCATTTTATGTGCCACCTGCACCCTGCATTAAAACATCCCATAAGAAAGGAAAAATTTTAAAATAATATTTGCACCTTTTGATGTAATAAGCAAAGTCTCCCGACTATCATATGAACTCAGGACTTAAACAGATTTAAAGTGGCGTCATATACTTGAACTGAACAGAAGGATTTTTAAGTTGTACCATGCTGTACATCCACTGGATCACATAAATTTAAATTCAGAGATTTATTTGTCAGGGAAGACAAAGAAATTGCCTTTCCTTCAGGCTTTCTGTCTTCGGAACGATAAACGAAGTTACTCCATAGTGCCATGCTGACAATAAAAACAAAACAAAAACCGCAAATCAAAGCTAACACACGAATATGCGGGAATGTAGAGAGATCATTTCTCTTCTGCTTCTTTATTGTTCTGAAATTTTATTAATAATTTCCGAGTAATGAAATTTTGATGACTTTTAGAAGCCACATGAAACTTGCACAGAATAATTTCTGTTAAAGAAATTATTTTTTGTTCATTACACAGTGACATTTCTCATACAGAGAAAATCAGAAGCACAGAATATGGAGCTAGGGAGCTGTGTTTGGACAGATGGTGCAATTTTGACTTTTGATCAGGCAATCTTAGGCAAAAGAACATTGCACATTAATACTTACAGAAATTAATTGAAAATGCACTTTTGTGAATGATTAATATGCAAGATTAGGACTCCTTATACATAGCACCTGTGCTAGTAGAATTCTGTCACCTGCATATTCATGGGAAAATGTGAGAAAAGTGCAATCGGGTGAAGTAAATGTTTCCAGAGTCTAAGATGACTGGTGTAGCGCAAGTTTTCCACTGCTGATTCACTGCTATTTGGATAGCCTGTGATTCAAATTATATTCACACAGCCTTGAAATGCAAATTTAGGCAAGCAAGGACACAAATCTTATGTTTTTATATTTTGCAAATATCAATAATGCATTGCCATTCTTGATGACCTTGATTTTAAAATAAAACGATGATAAAATTTGACATTAATATTAACCTGTTATTTAAACTGCCTGAGATTAATAGATAAGGTCGTTAAATGAGCGTTCTCTGTTGAAGCTATGCAGATTTTGCCACATAAATATGATTTTTTCATTTTTCTTTATTTGGAAAATTAAGAATTATTTCATTGCCTCGATGCGAGATGAACTGTACTGGCCCGTTGGATGTGATTATCTCCAAGCGCTGCTCCAGTGCTGCAGGATCCAGTCAAATGCCATCTGTGTCATAGACTCTACCTTTGAGAGAAAATACACCTGTATGGACATTTCTGCCCTGCAGCAGGCTCTGCCTGAAGACAAAATGGCAGTTCCTGCTGAAACAGGGTATGGGAGCCTTTTGCTTGAAAGCAATTCTGAGAAAATAAGTCAGAAGAAGCATGCTGCATCAACCAAAGCAGGGCTGAGTCTGGGAAACTGTAGTAAGTGGCAGCTCCCGTTTCTCACACAACATCTGCTGCAGTGGGTATTTCTCGACGCGGATGGTTAACATGCTTGCTCAGTATGATTCAGGAAGCATCTTCTCTGTTTCACTGGAGGAGCTCTGCTTCAAAGTGCAAACCTACTAGTCACAGGAAATAAGAACCTGAAACTTGCAGAGAAAAGGATGCGGAGTAAACGGAGAGCTGGCAGATGTAGCTGCATGCCAGGGATGATCCCGCCAGTCCATAAATACTGATGACTTTGCAGTCTCTGAATGTAGATTATTCAGGACCCTGAAGCCTGCAGCTGCACATTCACAGCTTGCTGCTCTCCGAAAGAGCATTCCTGACCTGAGAATGTGCATACGCCTGTCTGAGAATCCCCCACTACTCTTTTTAACTCTGCTGAAACAACGCTCTCCTCCTTCTGGAATTTATATTTTATCATAATAATGCAAAAGAGCAAATGAAAGGCTTGATTTGCAAAACCCATTTGCCCTGCCACAGTTAGAACAGGTTGCTGTAAAAACTGGTTGCTACAAGAGAAGAGATAAAACTCTCCTGTTTCTTCTTCTCCTCTATATATTTGCTTCATATAGCTACTTTTCGTCTAAGACTATTTAGTAGAAATACACAGAAATATCTAGATAGCACTGTGACAGTTCATTCATGGGTGTATCATGCATAACGTAAATGTATTTGGCAGATAGGAGGCAATAATATCAGCAAAGGGCCATCTTAGTTTGCCCACTTCCATTTGGGTATGGATCCAGTTATGGGACTCAGACGTCCTTAAGAGAAATTCATTTAAGATTCAGGCTGGATTCTAAGTTCAATAAGCCAAAATTGGACCTGACATTCTGAGGATAATAAAGAAAACTAGGAAAATATTGAAGTCCAAACAAGGACAACCCAAGCCACAAAGGATTCAGCAGAGCATTTCAGCATCTCTGAGAAAAAGTAAAGTATTAGGATCTCAGAGAGCCCATTAGGGGTTGGCTCACATTTTAAGGATAAAACTTAAAAGGGTACTATTTTAGCCTAATTCTATGACAAAAGTAGCAACGGCTTAATATTTGCTTATCACTTTGAAAATAAATAAATAAAAATTGAGCTAATTTGTTACTATATATTACATATGTACACATGTATTTATGTATGTATTTATAGCTATATATACATACAAACTCTATTATCATTCTTCAGTACACAGCTATCACAAATTCATGCTTAAGGCCTGATTTTACCACATTAAGTAAGGTCTTACTCTACATGTATTTTTAATGACCTACCCGTGTTCTCGGTCTTCCATGTTCCAACAGGGTCATGATCTTTCCATCAGCATTTACAAAAATACTCATAAGTATAACAGAGTTGCTTTAAGTGCTCTGAACATGGCCCATGTGGAAAAAAGGCCGGAGCTCAGGCTATTAAACCAGATCTATTCGGGACAACAATAACATATGTTTTAAATTTTCACAGAACTTCAAACATGTAGAAGGGCTTTCCTGAGGAGAGATGCTTCCCTTCACTGGGGTCTAGTACAGAAAGTGCAAATTAAATTAGGAGTGAAATTGGGCACAGGTGTGTAGTGTTACTGCATCTTGCAAGTAATCTTGTGCCTCAAACAGCATCACAGAATTATCATTTCACCGCAGGCGTTTTTGCAGTGTGTCAGACACCACAGCTCACCTCTTCATGAAAGGAGTTTGCCATTGAAATGCCTGTTAAAAAGCTCAGACTTGACTTTCTGTTATAGATTACCAGTAGCTTTAGAGGTTAATCAGTTAATTGGCAATTATTTTGGAATATTACTATCACCTTTATTTTAGGTCCCATTTAAATAGACATAAAAAAATTTTGCTTCTGTGCCATTCTCAGCTCCTTCTGGAATCAAGATTCTTGTCCAAGTTTGGAACGGTCCTGTCTAATGCAGCCACATTAGCACTGCTCTGTGCTTCTTTCTCTCTGGCTTCAGTGTCCTGGTTTTATTTCCAGCTAAATGGCAGTGCAAACTCGGAAGCAATTCCTGTTAAGCATACACATGTAGCTGACCTGGAGATTTGTATGGAAATCTAAGACTGATAAAATAGTTTTAAGAAACTCTTCTATGGACTCCCACCAACGCATGTCAAACCGTCTTCCTTCTCCTTAGCTCCTTTTACTCTTTTTCTCCTTTTGCTATACAGTTTGCTTACTTAAAATAGGGTGATCGCTAATGCCTTCCAAAACTTTACCAGAGTTGGTGAAAGAGCTCTTTGTAAACTACAGGCAGTAACATCTCATGCTGAAAGCACATCCAGACACAGCACACAATATACAAAAATCAGATAGCAGGTTTGGATCCAGATTTTAAAAAATGACCTCTTTTTTCATCTGCCTCTCTTGAATCATTAAGCCACCCAGCTAAAATCCATGTTTGAAAACTTGGGGCATAATGATTCATTAGCGCTAGTACTTTCTGTTATGGAAATCTCCGGGACTCCACACGAGCTGCAAGCGCTAACCACCTGTCAAGATGAAGCCTGGGGGACCTGAAACTGCAACTCTTCTTCAAGGAAACCTGCTGGATTGGCACATGTTCTTTTGCAGCTCAGGCTTTGTACCCTGGCTCTCTGTTGGCTTTCCTTTCTTTAACAATATTGTACTTGCACACTTGCATTCGTGTTAATTCACTTTTATTTAACATTTTGATGTTATTTCTGTGTACTCCAGCGCCTCAAGTCAGGGTTTTCTGCAGCTAGACAAATCTTCGGTTTTGCTTGACTGCAAATGATTCATCCTTTCTTTAACAATAATATTTATTTCTACATTCACTTCATAAGGTCTTAGTCTGTTGACACCAGCATGGTACCATTACCAATATACAAACAAAGAAAAATTATAACACAGAGACTGAATCAAACTTGTGCATAGTGTCTGTGGTTGAATTTTAAATGGATGCAGCTCCAGAGACTTTATCCACATAAAAGTAATAATTAACATTCCTGAAGTAATAACTGCTCGGCCACATTTCATACTGCTAGCTCAGACATTTGCATGCTTCCAATATGAGCACGATATGGCTCAGTCTTAAAGCTGCCAAAGCACAGCAGGTTACTCAGCATGCATAAAAAGATCTGACATTAAATTCAGCAGGGACTTTATCTTGTTTGAATAATCCTCCCTACAAGATTATTTCAGCATGCGATGTGTTTCATTTAAGTAAAGTCAGAGAATGCAAAATAATGTGAAGTAATTATACTATTAAATGTTGCTATTACTTTTTAAGCCCTCTGTCTCAAAGCATGAATAGTTTTCTTAAGGCTAAAAATTGTCAGCAGAAGATGAAATGCACCTCTTGAGTAACCTCATTAACAGCAAGGAAGTTGCCTGAAGATTGAGGTTGGTCCCTTACGCCACTACACTGGGAACTAGGAAAAACACAGGAATAACAATATATTATTTGCTTCCAATTCGTATTAACTCGCATTTCTAGAACACCCCAACTTGAAATTCTCAAAATATTTTACGATTCTCTATAGAATAGAATGGTCCTATTTATCAGCCTGCAGCAAATAGCTAGTGATACCTCCCGGTGGAAAGATTCACAGCTGTAACCGCGTCCTGGCAATTAGCACCTGCCCATGTCAGCCGGAGCACTGACTTTGGTTGCAATCTCACCAGGCTCTCTGTGTTAAACTCATCTGGTCGGGAAACAGAAATGACACCTTCAGGTAGATTTAAAGAGAAACAGATGTCTAATGTTTCCCAGTCATTTGTGTTTTGAAAATCTCTCCCGCAGTGGCTAACGAATCACAGTCCAGCCGTTTCGAGTTCATCCCTAGTGCTCAATCCAGGCATTACACTGCAGAGGGACTCCCTGAGCAAGTATGAGCAACTGCTGCTTCTGAGGCCTGATGGCAATCTCTTACAGAAAAATATAATGAAGGACCAGATTTAGCAGTGACTGTGAGCTATTCACCCAGTAGATTGTAATTATCTCTGATTACTATTTGATGATCAGCTATGCTCAACATGAGTTTGTAATCTTCTTTCTTTACACCCTAAGAAGGCGGCAATGGATCATTACAGTGAATGAGGCAACTATTGTGATTTTTATTGGAAGCACCAAAGAGGCCTTTTGTCCTTAAATACAGTTTATTCCCAGCCAAGATCAAAGCATAATGGGGAAAACAAGAGAGAAGAAACTCATCCAGGGCTGCCAATTGACAGAACATAATCTTGCCACTGTCCACAAAGACGTTCATAAAAACTGTGCTCACTTCTTAAAGCTGTATTACTTTTTAACAGTCGAACTACTTTTTTGCCTTCCTATATTACTTTCTGTTTATTTTCATGGCTTTTTCTAGTGCCCCAGCCCTCAATGGGAAGCACTCCTTACAAGCATACCTTATGTTGTTGTGACAATGCCACATGGCTTATTGTAGAAAAGACTTGCTGAAGATTTATTAGCTAGACAGCTACTTACTAACCCGACACGTGAAAAATCCTACTTCAGACTTTGCAAATGAGTATATTACCCAGTGAATACCATCTGAGCAGTTATGTGAGCCAGTCTACTTGTACCAGCTGATATGAACGTGTCAATCTGGTAAAGCATTGGTACTTATATGTAAAGTTAAGCTCCTGAGCAATTACATATGAGCTCAAGTGCTGTGTTGGATTGGAGCCACGGGACCTGAACCAAAACTCATGGAACTTGATCAGAGTATTTTAAATAACTTCAGTGGATTCTGGATCAGGTCCATGCTGTCTGCTAGAGGTATTGGCTACATTTTTCCAAATAAAAGAAGTTAGGAATAATATATCAAAACCTTTGATCCAGGACTTGCAGGCCCAGGAATTAAGACTCAGTCCCTTTATATGATGAATTTACAGATTTCCTGACTTAGGAAAGCATGAAAAACACTGACAAATACTTATGTTGACATACAAATAAGTACAGGAGACCAAAGGGTAGAAAAGGCATTTTAATCCTCTAAAAATATTGAACCATTCCAGAGCAGAGAGAGTCTAATGATTTCAATCCACAGTTGTTTGTATAGCCCTAAACCTTGTATCCATGATGACATTTCATTTTACATCATTTGTTTCTTTAATCAGTTGTGTCTCATAAAAGCACTCTTTCAGCCAGGTCAGCAGGGAATGTGCTGAGCTACCATGAGCAATGACTGGAGTCGCTGATTTCATCCAGGACCGAGCGTGTCTGTGTGATCACAACTCAGCTGCCTGGGGACTGCTGTCTGAAGTCTGTGTGTCTCCCAATACATTACCCAGCTCAGGCTTTCAGCAGCAGCATGTATTTATTCATCCCTGGCTATCGGTTTAGAGAACACTCTAAAATTGGGTTTGGACTTTTTCTTATTTAATCCTTTCCAATGCGGTCAAGTCTTGCCTATGTAACTAAAATGACACAAACATGTTCTTAATGTCTGCGGCACCCTTTGTCTGTGCTGAGAGTGTCATTTTTGACCCTGTCCCGTGCTAGTCAAGTTGGTCCTTCTATCATGATAATCACTGTAGTCTCTGAGTGCCTTCCAATACTCATTAAATAATGTGACTTCATATCCCTTATGTGTCGTTTCTTTTTTCAGCTTCCCCCAGAGAGATATGTATACAGTAGAGCACCTTGGACACAGCGTCTGTGGCTTGACGCTGTATGTTTAGCTAGTTTTCTCAGGGCAAGTTTCTCTTGGAATAAGAAGACAGCTTCCAGGCTCAAATGGGGCAAATATCTGACAAGTTAGCTGGCTATGCTGAAAACACTTCATTCATCGAAACTAGTTACACTCACCAAAACAGACAACTGTATGGAAAACTCAACATATATATATATATATATATATATATATATATATAAAGGATTTCTTTTAAGAAAACATTCATTTTACAAAAGCAAAAGAATCTAACACGCCCCTTAGATTTTTAACGGGTCAGCTACTAATCGGTATTTATAGCTGCTAAAACCTGTTTTCGGCATTGAACCAAACAATCCCCTGGCTCCAATTACCGTTACCCAGAGAGCAGCTGAGATGGTAGCAGCCACAAACAGAGGCAGCCAGACAGAAAAGAAGAAAAGTAATTTATTGATTCTTCTGATCCCTCCTAGTCTTTTATTATTGTTAGATGGTTTGAGCAGAACCATCCCAGATTCTCCTGCCCCTGCTTGTGCTCACTCAGATTTCTCCAGTGCAGCTCTTCTTAAAAACAGCCAACAAAACACTATTCAACTAATTTATCTACTTTGGGGGTTTTCAAGCAAAATTACCTCCCACCAAACCTTTCTGTTACCGGGGTGCATGTTTGCATCTACTGTGTAATAGTATGAAATTCCTTCTGTCTTCTGTCATCACACCTGATTAAACATCACACACATATTGTATTTCCAATATTTGTATTATTTTTATACTGATCACTTGAATGCTGTTACTAATCAAAGTGCCCCAGCTGTAACTGCAAGAACACTGAACTTATTTATTGTAAAACACCAGACAGAAAGATAGTCTCTCTCCAAAGACTGTATCTGATTTAAACTGGACATGAACAAATGCTTCTGTATTTCTCCTGCTATCCTTGCCCAAGTGACCTCCGGCATAGCTTTGGTGGCCTGAAGCCTCCTGAAATGCCCTACAATCTATCATGGTCCTTGTGACTATTTTGAGGCACCTGAAGGTGCTTCAAGACCATGAAGAAATCTTGTTGCTGAGCCTTCTGCTGAAGTCTGCCTCCTTCCACTAGAGATGGACATAGTTTATCACAGATACGGTTAATTTGACACATCTAAGAATACAATGTCTATATCAGTTTCTTGATTGACTTACAACTGGAGTCAATGGGCAAGATTTTTTTCATGGAAAATTAACTTTGTGATTTTTGACACACGATTGCTGACTAAGGAGAGGAAATAGATTTCAGTCTTTTATCAGCACTATAGTATGTTGCATCTTCATCTCACCATCAGTGAAGTAAAACTAACTAAATAAAATGCACCTCTCCCTGACTACAAAATGTATTCATATGCCTAAAGTGTTAGTAATCTGTTAATTAACAGGAATATAAATGCTAGGTTGAATGATCCAGGGACTTTCTTTCCTTTTTTTGGAAATCTTTCCAACCTACTTATGTTTAAAAGGCAAAAATAGTACTCATGTTTTGTAGCTTAACATCTAAGTTTGATACCTGCCCTCCTTGAAAAAATATTACACTGAATCTATTGCTGTTGTCTGGGCTAGTGCCTTTTTATCATTTGTTTCTCTCTATATTTTGATAAAATGTCATGCTTTTCCCTGAAAAAAAGGTCAAAGATGTAAAATGCAAAACAGTGCTAGAATACCCTAGTCTACAATGGTATTTTCTGAAGATGGTGACGCTATTAGCATGTGTGTCTGTTAGTAGAATTATTCTAGAGATAAACATTGCCTAAATGTCATGAAAGAATCTGGAAGGAACTCAAAGTGACTCAAAACTTACTCATTTGTATGCTGCTTGGGTTGCATTTGCAAACTGGAGTAACCAAGACGTTCTTACAGCTCCCAATTCCTGCAGAATCAATAAGATGTGTTATATTCTGTCTTGCAAAGCATTAGAAGGAACTGTTTACTAGATTTCAACCCATTAGACTGCAGAGCTTACACAGGTGTCAGAGGGCATTTTTTGGCCTGCAGGCACTTTATTGCTGTTAAAGATGACTGAGGGGGTAGAATGCCACGTAACCTTGGTGACATGCATTTATCAAACTGGCAGCTAAGAGACTCCTATTTATAGTGTTTTATCTAGATCTCTGGAAGATAACAATCATACAAACCCGCAAGCTCATTTTTGTCTCTTTTTATTTTTTTCAGAGCGAGGCTCTACTCCAAGGCTGGAAAGTCTATGAGACTCCACAGGAGTGTTACCATGGAGTTTCATGGGCTTGGGCTCAAGCCGTAAATATTTAAGTGGAAATAATAAAATGAAAACCAAAAGATGGCCAAATGCCCAAATGAAACCATCTAGAGCCTGCATAAGCTGTAGATAAGGCTAATGTGACATTCAAGATAAAGTAAAAGCAACATTTTAATTAACACGTTTTCAGCTCCTATCACAAAGCTGCACTTGCCTTCATAATGGAATACAACCTTGCTTTTAACATTAGCTTTCCTGCAACAAAAGCAGCTTTCAGTAACCAATTGGGGGGGGGGGGGAGGGGGGGAATTCACATATTTTGTTTTACTAAAATAGAAGTAGCAAGGACATAAAAATATGAATTTTGAAAGCCAAGCCTCGGTTTCCCAGTGGGAGAAAGTTCAAGTGTGCCAATTTCCAATAGCTCTGGGTTGGGATGCTGTGAGCATGCATGGTGTTTATTGACTTCTAAATTAAAGCAGTCAATCTCAAGGAAAAGCAGAGTAACGGAGGCCATTCTTTCAGTTTCACACCGTGTGTGTAAAACAGTAACAATCAGCAAAACTTCACTGAGTGAACTGCCACGAGTGCAGCAATAAGAAATTTTGGAACAGGAAAATGCCATACAGCCAAATGTGCCACCCCCTCTTTGTTTATCTTATTCTACTTTTCTGCTTTTTTCACTGTGTCGCTCAATCAATCCCATCCTTCTCCACAACCAAGAAGTAACCCTACATGTCTCTTGGATTGATTTATATTTATTGCTCACTTCAGTCATTCTCCTTCATTTGTTAACTTTTTCCAGATGACTGTTAGTAAAACTGTGTGAATAATTCACAATAAATAATTTACTCAGCAAATTTACCTTCTTTTTATGTTCTGTTTTCCTCCAACACATTCTTTGTTAGAAAGTATTCACCCACTATGGGCTGGCATTGCAGGTGAGTGCCTGTGTACTGTTAAGCAAGAAATGCAGTAGAGGTCCCAGCCTTATCCTTCTGACAAAGCTATCGTCCACCAATTATCAGCAAAACAAAATCAGTTGAGCTGTCTGGGGTACAGCTCCCCCAAATTCTTCCCATCTAAGACAGAAGAGGGGAGTACGCCTTTTTCTTTTAACTTGTCTTCTCCTTCCTCTCAGAGCCTGGTCGGGATCTTACAGACTCAAATATCTTTGCTTTGTCACGCTGTACTACCCATATTGAAGCTCTGATTAGTTTTGATTGGGTTTTTTTTCTGTCGAATTATCACAGCTTAGAAACATACAGTCCCAGTCACAAAGCCAACATTTGCTTTCTGCAACAGTTCTGCAGTTCCCTGCTTCCATGACTGCTCCTGCTAGGAAACTTGTTACTAGACTATTCCAGCTCAGCAAACACAAAACACAGAGGGGAGTGAACACACAGCCCACTGGAGGCCCATTTCAGTGACTGCTTCCATATTTATTGCTCTGGCGCATGCTCAGGTTTGTTCATTTGCTTTTTACAAAATAATTTACCTAGCATCTCCTTTAGCTTTCTCGCTCTGATACAACAGGAGGAAATGCTGCCCTTCTGTGTGTCTGCAAAAACTCACACATGTCGGGACAATCGCATGGTGAGGATGCATCTCTATTACCCTTAAAACTCCTTTTTTATTTTCCCAGGGTTCTCCTGTTATTTTTGAATGAAAAATATTTGCAGCTTATACCTTCTTATTTCACACAATTTACAGACATTTATATAGGATTAAATTAGGCCATGTTAGGAAGGCAGGCACTGCGGACACCACAGAATTCCTGCAAGACCGTAGTACTCATGTGCTGTGCAACATACACTGCTTAGGAATAATTGGTCAAACCTGTCCTCAATCACACCCGCGTGTGACTTCCCTCCGCTTGCACAGATCAGACAGGGCAGCAGGAAGCTACTTATTTATTAGCACGGACCATATTTTCTAATGCAGTGACACATTTGATCTAATACCTACCCATGCAGCTGGGCTTTGTGGTCTGTAACGCAGATGGATGAGCGGTGGCACACACACACAGTCTGGTTTCTACCCGCAGGTGAATGTTTGGATTTCATAACACGCTGGTTTGCCAAAAGTCACACATGCGTGAGGGGGAGAGGGGAAATGGAAATCACCTTCAGGTCTCCACTTAGGTAATCCTTCTCTCCTGCAAGCACTGTGCTAGGAGCTTAGGACGAAAATAAAATAAAATAAAATAAAATTCTCCCCTTCTCAACTCCTTGACCTCATTTCTAAGGATCATATTCTCCATCCTTGTTCAAAAATGACACAAAAATCCTGTAAGATGGCTGCTTGGCCCGGACCTCAATGGCACTCTGTTGGTTTGGGGCATTTGTTGGCGCTGTAACTGGTAGTAGTCATGTTGGGTAGAAGATGAAGAGGTGGGTTGCCAGGTCTGCCACCCTAACGCTTACTGAGTAAAAAGCTGAGACAAATCCTGTGGCTAACTGATTATTTATCACATATTTCTTTGGTAGAAAATAGAGAAGATACAGAACAGGACAACAGGAGTATAACCTAGTTCGGTCCAGTGGGCCACAATTTGCAGCCATTTACTGCTGTATTAAACAAGGCATCAACAATGTATTTCAGTAGGACAGACTTCTAGCTCTGGTTAATGGAGAAGCTCCAGTGGAGGCAGTAGCATCACTTCATATTTCCATGAAGGGAACTCCAAACAATCTTCTGGCTTTATAGCTTTGAAATTTGACGTGCATTTCAGAAGCACTATTGTCATTTTCACAGACATTTTAAACACAATGTCAGACATGTTATTTGCACAAGTGTCTGTAAACTGTAGAGAACCATTTATAGAAGAAGATCCTGCCATGCCTGGATAGGTAAAACTGAAATAGAAAAAGTTCTTCTGTGACGTACCAGATGCAGGTGCCCAGGTGCTGGCAGTGGGGAACTGCAGGGCGGCCTCTGTGAGGAGCGGCCGGGCCTGCCTCACGCCGGACACAGCCGGTTCCAGCCGGTGCCAATGGGCCCGCCACAGGGCACGGCTGGGGCCCTCAGCCCCGGGTGGGCACTTTGGGGAAAACCTGCGTCAGAAAGGGCAAAACGCTGAGGGGGAAAGTGTGAGAAAGCCCTGCGGGCCCCGAGGGGAGAGCAGGAGGAGGGGGAGGAGGTGCTCCAAGTGCTGGAGCTCCCTATCTTGACCCGTGAGCTTTCTCATCCTATTTTCTCCCCCTGTCCCACTGAGGGGGGAGTGAGTGAGTGGCTGGGTGGCTGTTTGGCCATTAGCCAAGGCTAACCCAGCAAACATGATTCCTAAACAAAGCACAACAAATACATCTTTGGCTCACCTTCTTTCAGCCTCAATAAGCAGGTGCTTGCTACATTTAAAAGAAAGAGCCTGGGCCTCTGCTTTGCTATTGACTCTTTAAGTGGTGCTTATGAAACACTCAAAAGTAGTCCCACATGAAACAGCCCGTGGTTAGGAAATTCACCCAGAAGGAGAGGTCTCTGCTCCAATGCCTATTGGCACATTTTAATCAGTAAAAATCATAAACATTTCTTTGAACAGGGACTGGAAACTAGGTCTTCACCCTGCCATCTAGGTAACCTGAGCAATAGGCTACACAGTATGTTCTCCTCCTTTCATGTCTCTAGATCATCAGCTCTTTAATTCCTTTCTTTTGAAAAACCACCCAATGTCATTAAGAGAGCTATATGCCACTCATTTTCCCATGCCTTTGTGGCTAGGCACACTTAGAAGTGAAAAGATGTGGGTTTGAACCTCCTTTAACTGAGGAAAGCATAAAAGTCGTGTCCCTCCCATTCTGGGCAAGCGCTCTCACCACAGCGTTCATACACAAACACCGCGTGCCATCATCATGACCGTCTCAAGAGAAAGTGACCACGACAACATTTGGTGAGGGACCGGATTATTTCACTGCATGAATCTCTGGAAACACCTATAAGATAAGGTTCCTCAAGAGATTTTAGTAGAACAAAAACTGTTTTCAGGATGTCATTTGGGCTGACTGGGGACACAGTTACTTAGCTGGTCAAATCAGGCCAGTTTAGACCTGCACACAATTCTAGGGAAAACTGACATTTTTACCAAAAGAATTAATCTCTTGAGACCCTTGAAGGTTATTGCAGAGAAACAGACATTCTTAGGCATTCAGTACTTTAAGATGATAAATTATCCACTGTATTTACCTGATTTCATTGGGATTTTTTTCATTGTATCATTTATTTCTTTTAGCACCTACTTTAGGAAATGAATCATGCCCTGCAAAAACTTCGTTTCTTTCCACTGACTGAAGACAATCTGGCTTGGATGTAGCTATCCACAATGTAGGCATCAGTCTGTTCTGATTAATCCCTCCCTAGACGTATACAGAACTGAATTTTCTTTACTGCTAGATAGCGGCTGAACAGGCCCCTTTGAATGATAGTTTTGGACTTAGACCCTCTGGTTCTAAAAAAATGTTGCTTTTACCACTTAAGGCTTTTCCTGGACCCTGCCTTTGCTGACCTTGTTGATGAACATTGTGATATATGAATAAAATGGCATATAAACTCCTACTGTGAAAGTATATGTTTCATATAGAATAATTGTATGCTGTGTTTGATCGAAACTGTGGAGCAATCTGATGTTACACCTTCGGCTAGAGGAATAATGATTTCCAGGTTTTCTGTTCTTATTGTGACTTAAACAATTTTGCTTCATTTGAAGTTCGTACGCTGAGGGGACAGACACGAAGTATAGAATGGGAATGACTGTTTTAAGACGATGCTGCATTAGAATGGAAAACACTATGCTACTTTAGTAGTTAAGCATCTGAGCCTGCTTCCACGTGAATTAGACATTTCCAGAGGCTTTGGCAAAGCCCAGCTAAACACAATGCTCATTCAGTTAATGAAAAGCACTGCACTTTCTCTCCTGACAAATCTGACTCCTGAGTGCTTATTAATACACAGCATTGCAACAGCTTACCTTTTAGCTTCCTAATGCAAGCCAAAAATTCAGAATATCAATTTATTCAATTTTCTTCATTAAAACCCCACATTTAAAATAAAATAAGTGTCAAGGCCCACACTTTTCAAGACAATTGATGTATGGATTTGCCAGACCTATCACTTTAGCACAGAGCCCTTTTTTGTCCTTTTAATGTCACAAGTATGTGAAACCCACAGCCATAAAATAAAATTCAAATAGGTCTAACAGTCAAGTTTGTCTAGATATTTTTCCCCCATAGAAAAAGTATTCAGTGGATTGCACAAAAGTTCCACTGAGATCTGAACTGCTGCAGTATCAATGGGCTGGTGAATTTCAAGGAAACACACGATTCTTTATTCTAATCATCTTTTCCTGTGCACTGCTTACCTTTATACACATATTTGATTTGGAAGCACTCATAGTTTTCATACCTTCATTAATCATTTGGAATGAACACTGGGGAGCTTTCGGGAAATTTAAGGGGGTGACATCATCACCAGGATCCTGAAAATAATAATTAAAAATGACAGGCAAGCTCAGCTGGGAAATAAAGCTAAATTGATAACATATTTTGTCTGACTAATTAGAACTTTTTAACCCACAAATCAATATGAAATTGTTAAAATACTGCTGTGCAGTTGCTCTTCTATGAGTATAACTTCAGTGTGAAAAAATACGGAAGACATGAATACAATAGACAAAATGTTGGTAAGAAGAGGTCTAGCCTGCAAACATTAGTTCAGCACCTTCCTGCTCCGGGTCATCCTTGGGAAGTCACTTCCATCTGTCTTGTTAATTTATCAAATGATCCAACCCTGTATGTGCATTTCTTGTTCTGCCCCACAGGACCAAAAGACACTGCATGCCTTCTCCCTGTCCCCATCATTAGTTGCACTGAATCTTATGGTCAGAGCATTCAGAAGGAATGAAAAAAAAAAAATTGTAAAGGAAAATGGAAAAAGATTTACTACCAGAAAGTGTCTTGGACACATACATGCAATAAATGACAGCTCACTGAACTGGCCTGTAAGCAAACAGTTGTTTAGCAAAATAAGTAGTTTATGCTCCTCTTATCAGGAATGACTTCATGAGCATTTCTAGAATTCTTAACTGAGCACAGAACAGCTGATCCATCCTGCACAGAAATATAGCTGAAAAGTGTCCAAGGTTTTATTACTTTTCCAGAAGAATAATATGTCCCAGTTTTTCCAGGTGCAGATTGGGCAAGTTCCATTTAGTGAATGTTTTTAAGTCTCCCAAGTATTAATGTTAGAAGGAACACAAGATTCATTAGCTGAGCTTAAAGTAGTTTTTGGAGGTGCGCTTGATGGAACACGAGCTCATCCACGATGCTCAGAGGTCATGGCAGATTACTGTTCATACAAAACGGCAACTATTTGCTAACAGGAAACTTTGGAGCCAGCCATTGAGATTCAGGACAAAACTGTGTCTGACTGAACACTAAAGTTTTAGCATTTTGACATTGCTCTCAATTTTCTTGTGTTTTCATCCAGAAAGCAATGATTTAAAGACTAAAGGCTCTATTTAGCGAAAATGTTCCACTGCTTTTGCAATGCTGAAGCCAAGAATGTCATGAAACAGCTTTTTGGCACCCAGATGAGCTATTAAGCAGCAACTCAGCAGGGACCCCAAACCAGGTGCCTCCTGCAGAGAGCACTCAGGAGGTAGACTTTTCATGTTAACAGCTCTCCCCAACCTTGCTCTCCTCCTAGACTTCATTCAGGACTGTGACCTCTTCTTCTGCAAAAGCGGTTTTCAGAAGTCAATCTTTTCAAAGACAAATGGTCTTCCTCCTGAGCTCCATATTGTCAGTTACGTGACCATACTGACTTCCTACCCAAAATATTCTTAACTCCCTTCCGCTACTGAGATTCCTCACGGCTCTGTACACTTAGGAGGTAACTGCACATACTGAAATTAGCATGATTTCTGGATATGAGTTGAGTAGTGGTTAATCTGCAGCTCCTCCAGAGACCTGCCAGCCCCCTGAGCTTAACTCTGCACGTTCTGAAAGTTTTCAGTGGGGCCCATTTGGTCTTTTCATCACTAGCCAAATTTCATGTGGTCATGAAGAGAGAGGCAAATCAAAAGGGTCCTTATGAAAAAAGGAAGATAAGAAAAAAATAAAGGCTCAGTTTCATAGCCACGATTAAATAAAACAAACACTTTTGCCATCTGATTAGAGGTGAAGGAGTACTTCAAAAAATATTTGCTGAAAGTCATCTAAAGATTTCAGCTGAGGCAGAGTTTGGGGGAAGGGTGTTGGGAAGGTTAATGAATCTGCCTTGTTTGTGTTTTTGACCTTTTTTCATTTTCTGGAAATATATTGCAGCAGCATTTGCCAGAGTAGTAGGCTGTAAATCAGTATCACAGGATATTTGCAGAACATCAGATTCAGGACCGCAAGCGCTCACATGTGAAACTCTTCAGAGCAATCAGGCTCATCCGGAAACCAGGAGATTGTAGGTGTCTGCTCAAAGCAGCCTCTGCTCTGAATGTTTTGCTGTTTGCCTTACAGATAAAGCAATAAGCAGTTTCAGTGTAAGAGATGCATTCAAAATAGGCTGGCAAGAACATGAACGTCTAACTGAGAGTGTTTTCTATCTTCAGTTCTCCTTAAGAGAATACTAGTCTCAGAGTGGGACGCTGGCAATACTGAGGACCATCTTTATGCTCTTAGTATCAATAAACAATTACACTAGTAAAATGTTATTGTATTTATTAAGTTTCAGCTCAGAAGAGGAATACTTGAGAAAAGGAATCACCAGCCAAGGGGACAGGTGGCAGGGCTAATCTTTTGTCAAAATGGCCATATTAGAAGGGGAAGCAATTTAATACTGTGTCAGTGCCACTCAGTATTACTTTCATGGAAGACTGTAAACAGAGGACTCTCAGGCCCTTGCTAATTAAGTCACATGGAGATATTGCTAACAGATGGTAAACATACAATTAGTCATGGCATCTTTGGTGTCCACTTTAACGTAACTATCACAAAAAAGAAAAGGATTGTACCATTAACAGCAAGAATTGTACAGTTCTGAAATTACTTACAAGTAATATATTCCTGCATTCACCATGATAGTTCTGCCCTACAGAAATTTAAGTACCGTGTTCATATTCCGTCTGGTAACTTGTAATTTGTTCTGAGCAGAACAAACCGACATATGTACAAATGTCTCTGCCTTTGGGAAAGCAAGACTTAGCTCCGTTTTTCATATGAGACAAATATCCTTTGCTTCAGTTCTCTGTTGTGAATGTCAATACTTTGTTTCTTCCCTTCAGAAACATTATGAAACGGACAGAGCAACTAATATTACTCACTCCGTAATACTGCCCATCAGCCTGCGCTTCCTGTTCAGCTCTTCCTTCTTGAGGAGAGAGTACACACATGGAGCTCCAAAGCATCAAAGGCTCATTTTATAAGTCTAATGTTAAAGTTATGTGCTGTTGCAAGCTAGGCCAGCTCCTAAAAAGCATGTAAAATCAGAGTAAATGGAGCCCAGTCTGGCAGCTGTGAAAACTTTCACTGCTAGCGCAGCCAAAGCAGATGCTTCAGCTCGGAGCGGCATTCAGCAAAGCAGCCACCGAATTCTGGGTCGTCTGGATGAAGGGTCGTCCAGGCTGGCATTCAGTGCCAAGGCTGCTGTATGCCCCGTCCCCTCTTCCGATATTCAGATGCGTTGCATTTGGGTGTTATTTACATAAAGTGTAAACCTGGCATGTTCCAGAAGGAAGATACTTAAAAGAAACAGCATATAACTAGATTATAGCTCAAGCAAGCCCAACCTTCAAGTGAGCCTATAAACTACATACCAAACCCTCACACAGCTGAAAGCCGCAAAACACATACCACATACCTCAGAGAGGAGAAGAAGGGTTCACGGGTGGCAATAGCAGTGGTTCTCCAAGAGTCCCTTGGCTCCAGCCTGGGAGGGTGTGGGCTCAGTGTGCAGCCGGGAGCCAGGGTGACCCAGAGGTGTTGGCGCTGGGCAGCCCCCAGGGCCTCTGTGAACAGTCAGCGTTCAGATGCTCCAGCACATTTTGTCTGAGCAACGCCTCTTAACATGGCCCCCGCACAAAAGTTCCACAAAAGTTTCACAAGTGTGAAAAACTATGCATGTGTTCCCGGTGTTTAGATAGCCCTAATACAGAGGGATACCTGACCACACTTTTTACCTTATTCTCAGGTGAAGAATAAAGAAAAAGCCAAAAGATGAGAAATTTTTACATGCTGAAGAAGAGAATACACTTTCAAAGACAGTCACCATGTTCCTTATGGCGGAGATAGAGCCCGAATCCAGTGGGAGTTTGGCTGTTGGCTTCAGTGGAGCAGGTTTGAGCCTGACACGTTGTTAACACAAAACGTTCCCAAAGGGCCTGAGCAAGATGACTCTCCAGCCTGTAGAACAACCTGTGAGAGCAGGATGACTGGAATCACACGCAGAAGTTAAAAGCAGTATAGAGAAGAGAGTGCCTGAATGGGAACTCTGAACACAAGCTTCCTAAGTCAGAACCCTGCTAGGTCTCAGCTTTATCCAGATCAGTTTTAACACATAAATACATGCATATTAACAAATAAGTGGCAGGTTACTTTGCACGCAGTAAGCTAAAGCACTTTCATATGGTAACTAGTGAAAGGTGAAATCACAAGTGGGTTGGTCTAAACTGAGTCTAACCCCTTGAGAAAAAAAAGGCATATTTACTGTCCATGGATGGAATATTCTGTTTATTCTAGGCTATATTAGGCTGTGTGATGTGCTTTGCTTTTTCCATTGCTTTAACTGTGTATTTTATCGTACATTTCCAGGTGGTTTTCTGCGCAAAGTTCAAAGGAGTCTGAGAATTGCTGAATGAAGTTGTTTTTCCTGGGTGAAAAGATGAAATGTTTGAAATGCCTTGCAAGGTTAGCTAATATACAAAAACATTCCCATTAAAAGAAAAAATTCCAGACCACAGAAATTGATTTCCCTATTATAACAGTAGGAAATAAATGACGTATATAAGATAGATAGTGTGTGTTACAGGAAACACTAGTAAAGAAGGCTTCTCAGGGACTGCAATAAGGCATCCCTACTGCTTTGGTAGATTTGCTATTGCTTTTTCATCAGATAAGAGAGAACAGCACAGAAGACAAAGGGTAAATATAACACAGGCTTTTTCTTCTCCTGTGATCCCTTCTCTGCTCAGGTATTTCTGTTGCTCAGGCTCTCTTACCTTGCCTACCCATGTTAGCTCCAGGGATGGTTTGGTATTTTCAAAGTTGACTAGGAGGAAAGAAATCACAGACCACCTCTGAGAAGGAGAAGAGAATCAATATCGCTTTTGTGCCTCCTGGAACTGCATTGCCTTTTCATAGAGTATTTCCCAGGATGGCCCATTCTGCACCCTTCCAACACGAGCTCCGAGAGCCTTGACCAGAGACGCATCTCTGGATGCTCTGGAAGACCACAGTCATTCAGAAAAAGCATTTTTCCCTTCATACAGACCTTAAAAAAACCCAGCAGGTTTTGCTCAGAACGAAGCCAGATTTTTGTGCTTGTTTCTGGCTGCCTACCTATACACACAGGCGGGGTTAGCTCACCCTCAAAACACAGCATTTAAGTTGGGGATAGAATATTTGGCAGTTACATTTAAGATGCAATGAACAAATCAGTTTGTCATCAGTTTGTAATGGTACAAACATTTGGGTTATTGCAAGACAGCTTGAATAATATTGTGCTCTCCAAAGTAAAATGTTAGCATTTGGTTAGTGGCAACAGTGGGTAAAAGCGAATTCTTGTTGCTGGAATGTTACATTTCTGTGAGGTTAACCACACTTTGGCCAGCATCAAGTCAGAAATTAGCCTCTCAGCTGCTAAGACGGCAGCCTAAATGTGTAGATTTGATGAAGAAATCCTCCATGGTCCCAGCTGTTTGAGCCAATTCAGAGAAGGCATAAGGGAGTTTAGCATTAATTTAGACTTGGTTAAACTAGGTCTAAAATTGCCACCCCCCCATGTTATCAGTACCAAAATATGGTACATCTGCTGATTATAATTGTATATCTTAATCAAACCCCAAATTCCTCAAATGAATGCACACAACTCCAGTGAATGACAGCTGGAGTCAAGTTTGAGTGCAAGTGGTGAGCATCAGCTCTGCTCTTCAGGCAGAGCTTGTCAAACTAACAGGAGCTAGAGTTCCCGCATACCTCCCATTATAAGGACCCGTTTTTAAATATTTATGAATTTGCTGAATTTAAATCATTCAGGCAGAACAGCTTATTGCTGCAAAATTTGTTTCCACTTATACAGTTCATTAAAGCAGCAGAGATTTGTGCATGAGCATATATCTAAAAAATTCAGACTCTACTAATGACCCAAGCATGGTCACTGATTTTATGGTGAAGAAATATCTGCATTTCATCTGTTTCCTTTAAACATTTAAAGAATCTACAAGAATTTTTTACCCTATAACCAGTCACTCCCAATCCATGACAATACAAAAAGTCTGCACATTTGACATTGTATTCTTGAAGTAGGCCCTCTGAGTCTTCAAAGGACTGTTTTTTTTCTGATGGCTGAATTTAAAATTTCATTTAAAAGGGAAAACATTTTTGCTTTCAGCAAGATGAATCACAATAACAGTTTTGACAGAAATTTCTTTAACTTAAATGGGAAAAATGGCAGTTCATTTGTCATTGGCTTCCCCCAAAAAGAAAATCCTCACAAGTATCTTAATGTTTATCCTAAAAATTACCTTTTATCTTTGATTTATATCAACCTACTTGAGGCCTGAATTATTTAAGGGAACACAGATGTGACCATTGTCCCATATACATTCTTATTATAATTAGGAAACAATACTGAGCCTTTAGATACAAGAGAGGAAACTGTGATCTGACCTATGTGCTGAGGTAAAATAAGGGTTAGCAAGTCTTAAAGTGCTATTATTGAAGAAGGAGTTTGCAAAGGTTGTCATATTTGAACACACTGATGTGTTTTTTGGTGTTCCCTTGTTTTAGCAAAGGATATATGTGATAAGAGAACAAAAACTGTTTATTGATTATTAAAACCAGTCAGGATGCATGAGACTTTTTAGTACATCATTAAGCATGCCCTCCAAACATAGAACTATATACTCAAGTTGTTAGTTGGGCTGTATCTCATGCAAAGAATGGAGGGAGGGATGAAGGAAGGAGGGAAGGAAGGAAGGAAGGAAAAGAGAGAAAAAGAGAGTGAGACAGAGAGAGAGAATGAGAGAAAGAAAGAAAGAAAGAAAGAAAGAAAGAAAGAGAAAGAAAGAAAGAAAGAAAGAAAGAAAGAAAGAAAGAAAGAAAGAAAGAAAGAAAGAAAGAAAGAAAGAAAGAAAGGAAGAAAGAAAGAAAGGAAGGAAGGAAGGAAGGAAGGAAGGAAGGAAGGAAGGAAGGAAGGAAGGAAGGAAGGAAGAAGGGAAGAAGGAAAGGAAGGAAGGAAGGAAGAATGAAAGGAAGGAAGGAAGGAAGGAAGAATGGAAGGAAGGAAGGAAGAAAGAGAAAGAAAAAGAAAGAAAGAAAGAAAGAAAGAAAGAAAGAAAGAAAGAAAGAAAGAAAGAAAGAAAGAAGAAAGACAGACAGACAGACCTGTACACTGTCTCATAAAGACAACTGCAAGGAAATAGCTACAAACATCATGAGTGTGGAAAATAATTGGAGAAGGGCATTTGTATTTAGTTTTTATACTTAGAAAAAAAAATTCTACAGTATTCTTTTTGTTAGATTTTATGAATTATTTAAGAGGGTCACGGAGATAAAAAATGGAAAATGAACTACAAGTGTTATTCAAAAAATAAACAGTTAATTGGTAAACAAGGCAATTAGGTGTCCAGCCTGCACCAATGCTTTGTGAAATCAAAATTGCTTTTGATTTCATGGAAGACAACGGGATAGAGGAAAATAAGTTACTGATTATGAAGCCCTTCAAAAATTCAGGAAAGATCTTGCTCCAAGTTGATTGGAGCTTTGCCATTGATACACAGCAAACAGGAAATATTCTACCTGTTCAGTTCAGATAGCTTACTACATAGTAATAAAAGACTAACCTCCATATGCAGGCACTAGCTACTCACCATAAGAGGACACAATATAAAATACCTACAGCATAGAGACTGATTTGAAAATGTGAGTCTGTATCAGTATTAAGAAAAGTGTTTATTCAAATACAGTTAACCTGAGTATAGGATACACTAACAGACCCTGTCTAAAAGATGCTGTTTTTCAATAGTTTGGGCTTAATTTCTTTGAGCAAAGAAATTGTGTCTGAAAAAAATGTTTCTGTTTTGTTTCCAGCTAGGCTAGGTCAGATTGGCTTCAGAGAGAATCTGCACCAACAGTTGCAGTGGTGCAACCAAGGGTGGGGACGCTGCTTCTCTGTGCAAAGGTGCAGCTGGCAGCCAAGGGTGGAACAAGGGGGAAGAAGGAATATTTTAAGCCAGTATCATCACTGAACATCATCACTGAATGCTTGGTATTGTAACACCAGGTCCTCAGCATTCTGTACTGTGCTAGGAGTTGGATATTAAGCAACAAATAGGATGTACATATTTTGAAACAAGATTTTCCCGGTTTAAAACAGGTGAAAAAATAACTCGCATCTCTTCTGACACACTTGCAACACAAAGCCATTCCCAGTTAATCCTAGTTCTATTATAATCACACCGGTGTAAATAGAACTAGACTGTAAAAATCTCAGTTAAAAATGTTTAGATTCTCATTTTAAAAAGAACTTAATGGGAGCAAAATTTAAAAAGCATCCATTTCTTGTTAGCATGAAATGGATTCATCCTTCCACTCATAGTTAGGCATCCACTCTGTCCAAGTGCCTTCCTAGACACTGGGATCATTTGTGCAGCTTACAAATACCCAGTGTGGGAGCATTCTTTCTAGTTTTAACCATATGCTAATCAAGCTCTGAGAAAAATGAAGAATTATTAATTCCACTATGAGGTGCTTATTGTCACAGGATCTGGACATTTTATGAGCATGACTGAATTTATCTTCCAGCATCTACCAGTGTAAGGCATAATGTTGTTCCTGTTTTAAAAGTGGGAATGACCAAAAGCAGCTGAGTACCTAACAGGAGACGACTTGGACCTGATTTTTTGGAGTACTTAACATTTTATAGCACATTATAGTTTCACAGCACAGGTTCTATTGACTCAGCTGCCTTTCTGAGAGCTCAGCACTTCTGAAAGTCAGACCTCAGGTATCTTGAGCTGGGTGCTCAAATCTGAGGAAAACACAGTCAGTGACCACCTGTGAAAGTGTTGGTGAGGAATTTGCCCACCATTGCCAACAGCTCACTAGCAGGGCGAGGGACCAAATTCAATTCACCAAAGTGGTAATCTGCTCTCTAAAGCACAAGATTTTCCATCTTCTTTCTAAATAACTGCCTTACCTTTGGCTTTATCAAGTCATAGGCAGGAGTATTTTGTCATAGATGACTTGCAAACATTGACGGTCACTTTTGCTAAAGACTATAAATTCAATGTAGCTTTTCTATGTGGTATTAGATAGACACAACACATTCTGCAAGATGCTGAGAGCTTTTTGCAGGATACCAGGCATGTTCACTTACTACTGAGCCTGGCCTGTTGACTACGGCCTCAGTCGTGCTGACTGCAACTTTGCAATTTTAAATGAAACTCCCATCCCTGCATTTTACTTGCACCAAGATTAAAGGAATACATATGGAAAGCACAAGGCAAGAATAAAAATAAGAAGTAGAATTGTCTGACATTTCCTCTGTAACACACCATTATATTTTAATATCATAGGAAGTCAGCCTTTGTTAAAATACTGTACAAAATACTGGCGTGAAGCTGCAAAGCAGAGGTAAAAGACAAATTCTGAAAACAGAGGTGACACATGCAGTATCCTACACCTAAGCCAAGGAAACCAGACAAAAAAAGCACTATAAATTCAAAAGCTACATTAGAAATATTTATATGTCTTTCTTTTGGGAAAAAGAAACAAACATGCATGTGTAAACAGATATTAGGGAAGAGTTTGCAGTTTGTGTTGCTACTTTCTACTTTTTAGAAGCTTTTATTTTATTTTATAGTATTGTATCAATAAAATTGCATTACTTCTGTCATCCTTATCATTCGGACATCAAATTATTACCTCATAAAGCCATCACACTTATATTGTCATACAATGTTTTTCAGAATTGTTTTTCATTTATTACAACTGACAATTCCTACATATAACCTTGTTCAAATAAACTGGATAGCCACTTTAAAGCCTCTCTGAATAAAGCTTGTGTTTTCCCCCATGTTGTAAAATCTCTGACCTTAGCAATACACATGCACACACAGCTCTCCTGAGACTTCAGGTCTCTACCATCAGTAAAAACCAATCTGCCCAGGACAAGAAGCAACAGTCTTCTGTTGTGATTGTTTTGGTGCCTGTTTGCATCCCTCCAGAATTTGATATATTCATGGCCAATATTGATTCTACTGATTCCCAGCTTGAAGAGCACTTCGTCCCCACCAAAGAGCTATTGACTTAATCCGTTGCCTGAAAAAATGCAGATACTGCAAGACCACAGTGCAGTCCGCACGCGGAGCTGGCTGCAAAGCAACCTGCTCCCACAGTGGGGAAGAGAGGGAACACTGCTTTCGGTGACAGCCCACAGTTAGATGGGCTTAGCCAATTGTGAAACCACAGAGTAAGTCTCCCTTTCTTCACTCCTAGCTAGTCCAGCCCAAAGCACAAAACCCCAAACCTTTACTGACGATGTATTATGGCTGGGAACCGAAAGCCTGCACAGAAGTGTATACATACACAGATATCGGCACGTTCTCAGCTAGGAAATTCACACAAGCCACTGAGGAAAAGTGTAGCTGCCTTCTCGTAGCTACTCCTGACATGGGAAAAGTTCCTTCTTTTCATTCGGAATGATTCGTCATATGTGAGTTAACTTACAATAAGAAAATGCAGAAAATATTTTTAAAAGTTGAAATAGTTTAAAAAGTTAAACCTAAAAATGCTATGGGTCTAAAAATAAACCATTTCAGCATTTCTGATTGTTTTTGCAAACATGCAGCTCAGCATTTTGTTTGCTTTTTTAGACTGAGTTGCATTCGGAATGGGATCCATTTTTTTTAACCTCAAAAATTACTGCAAGATGAGAGAAAGGGAAGAAGAAATGGTTTCCTCCCCAGCCTTAGTCGGCCCCTTTCCGGACTGCACTCTCTCTTCTCTGCCTGGATTTGTGCAGTCAACATGGGAGCAAAGCCACAGAGAGGCTGGCTCTCTCAGCAGGCTTTACCAAATCATTGCCATGGCATGCATGTTTACCCGCTGTCCCCTTGCGTGTGCTCCTCCTATGGTGAGAGTCCAGCTCTCTTACAGTCTGCTATGATCACTTGTCATGGAAGGAAAGATCCTTCCTATATGAGCTTTGACTTGAAGAATTTATATCACTTTATAACTGTCACTTCCTTTAGTCTCAGTACAGCCCTGGAAATTGCATAGGACTATGACCATTTCTCAGAACAGAAAATTAAGTTATTTAGTTTTTGGCATGCCAAAAATTATAGCAATACCCAGTGATGAAACCCCAAATTCCCTGCTCCAGAACATGAACTCATGCCCCACTCATGCTGCTTCCCTGCTTTAGCCAGTTCTTTTCTACTTTCTTTAACATACAAATCATGGCAATTATTATATATCCCAAGATATATAATCCACTGTCTGCTTGCATGTATGTCTCCCTTTCTATTATTGATACTTGTAGATAATTTTATTATTTACACTACTACAGCATTTCCAGTTAATCCAGAGTTTATATCTATCCACATCTACTAAATCTATGCTGAAGTACTCCCTTGTCTGTGACAGCACTGCTCAAATAATGCTCAAAATGCACCGCAATGTAAAAGATGGGAACTTTTCTGCATTCTCTTCTGGGTCAGTGTTTCATCTGGCTGGCTGAGTACTGGTAATGAGAAGACAACAAAGTTAAGAACTGAAGTTATGAACAACACCTTATGACAGATTGTGTGTCAGTAGGAAACGCTTACACTCTCATCAAGAAGAAAATCTTTGGATATTTATAATATTGAACATATTACCCTACATGGAGACACAACAATCATAGGTGTTGTTATATATGTGATCTAACTAATACAAACATATTTGTTATTTACAAAGCAGTAAAATAAATTAGACTCTTCCCTGAGGTGATATTTTATTTACGAGGTAAACTTGTAAAGCCATTTATGCAACCATATAATTGCTTTATAAGAAACCTGAGTGCTTCTACTCTGCTGAAAGTTTTGCATACAGCCTTTTCCTTTTCAAACATTTGGTTCCTCCTTATACACAGTCACATCCTTTCTATCAGCAATAGCAGAAGAGCACCACAGGTCAGAGCGATGGCAAGAAGCAGTCTGTGGAGATGGCAAGAGGCTGCCTACCTCCACTGGTGACAGTTCTCCCTGCTACAGAGGATGCTCAGTACCTTCTGAGTCAGCTCCGTCTCATAGGCTGTCTCATGTCTCATTCTCACCTATTCTTTCCAAATTCTTCATCTAATCTGGATTCTGTGAATAAAATTCTTATTCTGCAGTGCCTTAGATGACATCTGGACAATACTTTTGTGAGCAACTGAGCAGTCTAAAGTAAAATCTTTTAAACTATAAAATCAGAAAAAAATATGTTAAGACTGCTTATAAGTATAATTTGAAATATCTTGAAGCAACCCTATGGATTTTCTGTGCACGTAGCTGAGAGGAAAAGGGAGTTTTCTCTTCAGGCACAAAAGAGAGACAGAGGTATTTACTTACAACATTACATGGCCTTGTCTGTGCCCAATTTGTTAGCCCTGTACCACAGGACACTTGACAGCATAATGATATAAAATTATATAAAATGTAAAGGAAAGCAAACACCTATTTGGAAGAAATACCCACTTAGCACTCAGTTCAAGTGCCTGCATCCCCGAGCCTAGCAATAACAAACTATTTCAGAACAAAGTATACATTCTGCTAGAAGGGTGGAAGGGCCATGATATATATTTCTATCACATTACATTCCTACCATCATGAATCTTAATCTTCACATTAAAGTCACAAGGGCTACTATTGTTCATATCCTTTCCATTTTCATCCCCCATCTGAATACACTCTTCCATTTGAAAAAATAATAAAAAAGGCCTTGACACATGCCTGGATACAGTGAATTTAAAAGAAAGAAGTTTGGTTGCTATTCCTTCCAGTTGTGAAACAGGAATTGCTTTTGTATGAGGCTGGGTCTAACAGAGTGAGACTAAACATTTATAAAATCAAGTAGGGATTGAAATATAGCATTGTGGTTACTAACATTTTGCAGCAGCATATCAAGTTTCACGTTTCATCAGCTGAATAGAGTCTGTGTGCTGGGCTATTGTGGTTCAGTAGCTGACAGCAGTCAAGTAAGTGCTGCTCTCTTCCTGGCTTAATCATTTCTATTACACTCAGTGTCAAAACAATAATGTCAGTGAAATGGGCTTGCTGACATTATAGATTAGAATTGAGTGATTCTGAATGTCCTGTGACTGAATTGCATTTTATTTCTAGAAAATTACATATTACAATTGCAAATTAAAGAGCTTAGATCTCAACAGGCTGTATCAACAAATATGGAGCCGTGGACTCCAAGCTGCCGGGGAGATGATCCGTCATGAAATTCATGAGGTTTAATGTATACTAACAAGAGAACAACTGCTGAAATATTCAGCCATGTGTTTGGAGAGGATCCGAAGAACAATCAGTTTTGTTAGGAGGGATTAATTCAGCTGCACATGAGGTGAGAATCCCTGGGGTAATCTCAGAGATTTAAAGGATGTCCCAGAAAAAGAAAAAAAAAAAAAAATTTCCTTGATTTTCTTTCTTCCAGCTGCCAGCCACCACAATTTATGAAGACACACCTCCTGACATTCACTTGAGGAACACTTTCACAGTTTAGAGAGCAGAGACAGTAGCAGGCTGCAGAATTTCTGAGTGACTGACAGCTACCAAATGACAAGAAGTAGCATTTAATGACCGCAGTCATCAGGACTCTTACTGAGAAAGAGCAGGGCATTTCTGCCATCTGCCCTTTAGATGGCATGGAGGGCAACTGTGTGCCATAGTACTCTTCTACTCCAGTCTTATCACAGCCAAGTTTAAAGCACATTTTCCAGAATATGAAAAGCTTTAAAACACAAGAGATTTATTTCCTCTTCATGTTTTCCTAGAAAATCAGCGCAACAGGAGTTACTCTGGAATCTGTAAAATAATCTGAGGTTGCTCGCAAACAGCAAGTAAGACCAAGCTTAGTAAAACTGCAGCAGTCAGTTGCCTTTTAGGGAGAATAACCCAATCCAAACTTTGTCTTGTTTTAAAAAGGGCTGCTGCCAAATAATGGCATTTGTTTCTTTTAAAACAAGAGGAGAACTAGAAGGCCTACCTCAGGAACGTGTGTGTGTAAAGAACTGTTCATTCCTTTCAGGAAAGAAAATCTGCACCAGCAGATCTGTAAGTCAGAGAAAGGCAGTGGTGATATAATTGCTGGAAGATTCACTTACTCTTTGATCACAAGCTAAACTGTGTGACCATGAAGGAATAAGATTGTATTTCATATTCTCGCATGGCTTCTTCAAGCTTCGAATCCAGGTGGGCAGAGAGATAAGGGTAAGACGAAGATTTTCTATTCCTTCCCCTCTGGGAGAAGATGTGAATGCATGCTAGGGACTAAGTGAAGTCTTACCATCTTTTGGTTTTTTTCTTGTGGTAGTTCAAGTGTCTTCTTCTTTTATATCTTCTCTTTCTCTTCTGTATCTTTTCCTTCTCTTCTGTCTCCCTCTACCCATGCCCTGGCTATTCTTCTGTCCTAAGTGATCATTCCTGTACAGTTTAAATATAATTTTCTTGTTCCCTCTTTTCTACAGATGAATAAAAATATAAATATGTGCAAATATATACAGAGATACAGATAACATCATTACCTATTTGAGATTTTTTGATCAGAGCAATGGGTCATTTTTGTTCCTCTCAATCCTTCACACCCTCCCCAAAATACGCTTTGTGAACATATGCAGCTTCTCAGATGACTAGAGAAGGAATTTTCCAGTTATACCAATTCTCTCATTCTTCACTGCTTTTTTTCTTTTCCTTCAGTAACCATTCTTTAACTGTGCAGTCATAATTAGAAGATGAATTCCCAGTGGCTGGTATTCTATCAGCTAAAGCAAGACAAATATTAGATGGGTTTGCATGTTTGTTTTTATATATATTCTTCTGAATGAAAAAATACATTCATCTAGTCTGAGCTGAAATTTATTCACAGCCTGCAAAAGTTTGTATGAATTCAGGATATCATTTGCAAGAGCTGTCATACAAGGAGAAAATGTAAACATATTATTCACACGTGGGAGTATTTATTTCCAGAAACCAAAGTAATAGGCCATCACTTTCAAGGCTCTCTGGAAGTTGATTTAATAAATCACCAGAAATAATGCCACCAAACAAATAGCAAACAACAGAGTGTCAAAACAAAAACTAAAGAGAAGTTTACAAGTAAGGAAAAATAAGTAGGAAACATTTGATCTTAATACATTTTGTAAATTACTAAAAATATTTACCAGATACTAACATGCCAGTGTCTTGTGAGTAATGTGGAAACAGAGAAGAGATGATATACGTGGAATAAATCAGTCATCTTCAATATCATGACAAGGTAACACTTATGAAGAACAATGAACGAGAGCTGGGGAAAAGAGCAAGACCCCATGCATTAATATAATTCACCATATTATCAAATTAATATTAAAAGCAAGTCATCTGTGCCACATGGTGGAACTTAGATAAGTTTTCACTTAATTCTCAGCATTATTATTTTGAACCAGAGTTTAGAAGGCATGAGTTAGGCAGCAAGAAACATGAGGTTACTTTTTAAAATGCTCATGTTTTTAGATTCTCTTCATTTACTTGATAGTTTTTGAGTAAATAGGGCAGGGGTGTGCATCTTCAATATTTTCTCTGCAATCAATCATAAAGGTTAGGTACACATTTTAAAAAAAAACAGAGCCAAGAACTTAGGTTAATCCACAAACCCAAGATAAGATATAATTTTTTAAAAATTATTATTATTTTTAATTTTTGAGGTGAAATTCCTGATGTAACTGAGAGAACAAGGAATTCTAGTTTTCTCCTGAAGATGTAAGAGCCAGCTTCTGTCCCATGGACATAAGGAAATACATTAGTAACAGAAGATGCTGATACATTTACCAACTGTGTTTCGATACGATTTTTTGCAAAAGCTTCATTACTTTTGCTCAATGAATGATTACTGAGAAGCCACAGCTTTACCCAGTTATACGTCTGGCAACCTCCTTTGTGTAACTGAATGAGAAAGTGTGTCCTCATTTCATATTTAGCAGAAAGCCAGTCATGCACGTAATAAAGGTATAGGTTTTAGCAAGGAATAAAGGGTGCCAGGAATATAAATATTTGTTACGTGTAATCACAGAACATCTGTTGCTCTCTCCCCATGGGTGGTCTGGCTCCAAAATATCCCCAGCATTTGCACCTTTTGCTATGCAGCCCAGATAAAGTAACACTATACAGTATCTTGATGAGTGCTGCTTGCTGTTTTCCGTAGGCTAACACTGCTTTTCTGGGTGAATCGAGTGTACAGGTCCAATAATAAAAACAACCACCTTAAGTCAAAACAAGAAATTGCAAGAGTACATGTGGATAAAAATACACAACTTAACCTCCACAGCTAGTTTTGATTCATTGATTTTTGCAGTTACAAATATGCCCTGTTTTTTCCTGTCACTGTTTTCCTCATGCTTCGTCAATAAAGCAATTTTTTTCTTCCTACTCGTAGCTGTATTGGTGGTGGTTCCTTGGGTCACAGATTTAAACTGTTTGACTCCACAAGCGTAAGTGCAATATGATCTTTCCAAGGGTTGATTATGGCATTTTAGCATTAACTCTGCATTTCCTCTGTCTCTGCCTTTCTCTTCCCCTTGTCTCCCCCTGCCTCCCTCTTCCACTGTCGCAGGGTAGAAGGGGACTCTTCTCACACAGCAGAGCACTAAAGCTCTCTCCAGATGCTTCAGTCACATCATCTCTCCAGAAATGCATTAGAAGGACGTTTCTTTCTAAGGAATGTTCTCAGTATTAAGCCTTTATTAATGTAAGGTTGTTCCTTTCAAGTGAATATGGCAAACTCCTCAATATTAAGAATGAAAACAGAACCTGAACTAATAAGCTACAAAAAAAACCTTGTTTGTGGACCATGGACTGTGACACTATTCTGTTATGAGGATGGGCAAAAAGAGAGGCCTCTTGGATCTCTCAAAATCCAAAGTGCCTGGTTGCGGATGTGCAGAGTGACTGACTATACACTTATTTTCAGCAAAGACCTATCAAACCCTCAAGCATTCCTCAAACGTGTCTTTGCCCCTGTGGTCCCTTTTGCCTTCTTTCTACCCCCAAAGGTCAGTCAGTCCCTTCCTCCTGTCCACCTCCATCTCCATCGCTTTTCCCCCAAAGAACAGACACAATAAAACCAGTAGACACCTCAGGTAACTTTTGCAATAAATCAGGTTATCTTCCAGTGTCACTTCGGAGCGAGAGAAGGAGGGAGGCTGAAAACACATTAGAGCCCTTGGCTTTCCCAGATTTTTGCACACCCAGAAGGAATGTAAAGGGCAGCTTTGATTTTCTCTGTCCCCTGCCCGTCCCCTGCCCACCCCCTGCCCTGGGACAGGCTCATTTCGTTTCCATGGGGTGGAAGGTATGGCTTGGGTGCGGGGCAGCATCCCACCCACTCCTTGGCCAGCCCACGGCCATCACGCTCACCACCCAGCCCACCCCCTCACTCAACGCTCTGCTCAGGGCTGCTCGCCGAAATGGCCAGCCAGCCCTACACGGCACAGAGGTCAACACCGCGTCCCCGTGGCTGCCTGCTGCCCCACTGGGCCACGGCTTGGCTCCTGAGGTGCTGCTGAACAGTCACGCAACTGGTGACCTTAGGAAGTGTTTTGATGCTAGGACTGTTGCCTTGGGACTGTCACGTTGGGACTGTCACGTTGGGACCAAGAACATCTCCAAGGCCACCAGATTTCAAAACAAGCCGCAGAAACACATTCAGGAAAAAAATGCCTTTTACAGAGAAAGGTTTTTACACTACAATAGAGCTCCTACTCTCCCATAAGGCACAGATCCACATGCTAATCAACAGTCAGGTTTTAAACAAGAATCCTAGGAAATCTACAATTTTTCCAGTCATTTCTGTGAAAAAATATCGGACTTCATTTTCTAATGAAGTATCATGACTAAGTTCATTTTTAAAAAATTAGAATAGAAAGAGCAATATGCTTTCTGGAAAGCCCTAATTAAGTCCAGGTATGTGGTCTAGGAAATACAGAGCTGTGTAACCTGATGGAAACGATCATTTTCAATTGTCAGGACACTTCTGCTTCTTTTCACCCCAGTTTCAAGTACATCTGGTTTCCACTTGCTCTATATAAAATTGATTCCTCCCTTTTTCAAATGTGAGTATCATGCTTGCTGGTTTTGTCCGTGACTCTCCAGTGGCATTTAACTCAAAAAAGTCAGCTCCACCTGGAATATGGATGCAGCAAGATGGGAAGGAGATGTGTGTTACAGGAAATTTATTCTAGTGATGAAGGAACATCACAAACTTCAAAAGGAGCAGTTTAGTTGGCACATGAATACACCAAGCCTCTCTGATTCAAAACTTAAACTGCTTCAGTTTTAAGAACTGGATTTATATTTGGTTTAATATCCTCAAAAAATCTGGTTTTGTTGGTGGCCTTAAACTGTCACATCCTCTGCACAAGTTTTGCACTCTGTCCTGACAGTATATATCACATATGACCTGAAATCTTCCAGGGACAAAGAATACCTTCTGTCTCCATGACTATCTCCTAGAGGCTCTTCCATTTGCCACCAGCAGTGGCATTTATTGAAGATGATTGTGAGTTTTTGAGACTTGTTAAAAATATCAAGTTCATTTTAATTAGCCTGCGTAAAGGTACAAAATGATATCAATCTTAAATTCAATATTCAAAACTGAAGCTAGAACATTAGAATTTCTCCTTAGATGTAAGGAAAAAATTATTTACCATGAAAATTGTTGGACACTGGGACAGGAGTTCAGAGAGGCTGTGAAGCCTTCATCCTTACGGATACATGAAACTCAGCTGGAGAAAAAGTCCTGAGCACCCTAAACTTTATGTAGGAGGAGTGGATTACAGACTTCCAGAGGTCTCTTCTCACCTACACTATTGTGTGATCTGATTTCCAGCGTGTTTTTTGTTCTATTAAACAAAAACGTAACTACCAGGCAGGCTGTGGTAGGAAGATATAAAGGTCAAGAATCTTTGGTTGGTCCTTTGCTTCCACCTGTGGCAGAAAGGCCTCCCCACAGCAGTCTGCAAAAAACAGGTGGATAGGCACAGCACTTTCGAAAATCAAACTGTAGATCCCTCGATGTACTTCAGCATTGTGACACTCAGCATTGTAAGGCTCAAGAAACAAGACAGTCATCCATCAGATATCACATTCAGGACAACCATTTTGCCCTGTTCAGGAAAGGAAGTTTTACGTATCAGGTTCCTTCAGGGGAAAACAGGATGTATTAGCAACGCTAAAGGGGAAGCAGCCATCCTCTGAGTATCATCTGGTAACGTGGAAGCCCCTGGAAAGAATCTTTTTCTGCTCTATACGATTGGGCTGATTAGGGAAATCAATGTTTTCCCAAGGCAGCTGTGCGGATGCAACCACTGAAGTGGGCAAACTTCTGCTGCTTTCAAAATATAGCTTATTCCCTCATTCCCTGCAGTACAAGATAATCCTAGAATAATAGTCCATATCACAGATGTGTATGGTGCAGCTTTACAGTGTTACAAATACAGATAAAGTGCTACTACATCTTTGTGCAGATTGCTCTACAGGTGCTTTTGCAAATCTTGGCTATGATGATCACGCATAGAGGATTTTTTTAAAGGACATTTCCTCTTTTTTATTTTCACTGTTCAGAGCATGATCTGTGCACACTAACCAGAGTCTGGCTTGAAAAAAAAAGCATTTTCAAGGCTGCCCATGCAGGCCCAACACCATGCAAACGGGAATGAGTTTAGTTTCACAAAACCTGAGGTAGTTATGAAGACAGCAGCGGATGCAGCTGGTGTGCAGCATTGGCTGAGGAAAGTGCTGATACCGTGAGGTCGCCCTTCACCCGGCCAGTGGTGAGCACAGCCCCCCTCCCAGTCCTCACATTAGCCACGCGATAGAGCTGGCAGAGGTGCCAAGAGCCAGCTGTAACCGACTTGTCCAAGGCCAAGTAGGACACCTGAAAGAAGAAACAGAACCCAGATCTTTCAAATTTTAATCGGGTACTTGGACGTACTTTCTATTTCCTCAGACTCCCCACTTGCGCTGTAGCCACTGTGCACATTTACAGCAAATGAGGCGGTTCTGCCATGGAGTGAATGAGACAGTGCTTTCTCCTGGAAGAGAAAAATACCCTGTGATCCCGTAAGTAAAAGCCATATTGGAAAGGTGATGCATAAAAGGGTACAGTTAACTTGCAGGCTGAACAAAGCCAATTTCCAGCATAGGACTGATACTCTTGCCAAATTTTAAGTTTCCATTACCTTTTGCAGAGGTGCTAGAGCCATTAAAAAAATCTTAAAATCTCTTACATCATAAAAATTTTTTAATCACTTTTTCCTAACCTATAAGCTATTCAACCCTCCTTAACTTAAATACAGGGAGAAAGTTACACTTTGCCTAGGAGCAAGCATACAGCCGTACACGTAAAGCTTGGAGGAAAATTTAAATGATGTAAAATAATTGAATGATAGCACCACTTCTTTGCATATTAAGCAAATGACCCAGATAGAACACCTCAGAGTGTTATAAATGTTGTTTTCAAAGACGCACAACATGGGCATCAGCTGGTAGCTCTATGTTAGTATTTTAGTTTCGATCAGGGCTATTTTTGTAGAGAAGACTTGTCCCCAGTTACTGTGCTTTTGTTCACATCCCAGAGTAGTCATGGCATGCACGAACTGGGTTCCTTGAGTTTCTTTTCAAAGATGTGCTGTAGGAGTGCACCTAATTTACCCCAGCCAAGACTGGTCTTTTAGTCAATGGAAGCAGGCTGGAGTTAATCTGAAATTAAGTACCTTGCAACATGTATAGCTTGGATGTCAAGTTCTTGGTATCCGTTGTTTCACTCTACACACCTACTCCTATTGGTCTTTACTGCTTACTAACATAGAAATAGCAAATACTGCTAATAAATAATAAATGCATGATTATTGCCGATAATGCTGCATGCAACATGATGGTATTATTTAAAATGCCATGTTTGGCATTATTTAAAAAAAAATTACAACCACCTGAGTTCCCATTGTAGCAGCACTCAAAGTGGATGCACAGGAATGACAGGTTTTTCCACACGAATGAAGGAGTCAGGAAGAAGATGTGTCTGATTCGGTCACCCTCATAAGACCTAGTGTGATGAGTCAGATTCTGAAGTCATCGCTTACAGAAACCAGTTTATTATCTAGTTAGGCTGTTTCAAAGCATATGAAATCTCTCAACAAGAGTAAGAACCACAAACTGACTCTGCGTACTAGTAATTCAAAAGCAAGAGCAGATGGAAAGTGTTGTCTACAGACTTTGAACACAGCCTTCAGGATGCTCCCACCAGCATCCTCTGGCTGCGGTTCCGCAACTGCTGATGCTGGATGTTGGGCACTGTTCGACTGTGGCATGACAGATCTGACTCACATCAGAAATAGGCAAACAATCACATTTCTTTTGAAGTAACAAGAGCTGAAATCTATGCCAGCTTTATGCTTTTATTTGGGCTGCACAAGGACATGGAATATCTGATCTGTGTAGTCTGCTATTGCAAAGTTAACCCGTCAAAAGTTATTGAAAAAATTTGAAACAGCAAAGTGAGTTTACATGGGATCAGCAATTTGCACTGTATGGCTGTGGTATCTTTGTTCCAGTGCTAGAAGTAATGGATTTACTATACCGTGATCCTTCAGAGAATTCAGACTATTCAGAAAAATGTGCCCTCTACTAAACCAACAGAAACCTCTCATTCACATCCGTTGTAGCAAATAGTTACGCATTTTATGACATTATCACTTTTCCTTCTGCCCCCCGTGCTCCTCAGCTGTCTGCTCCATTTTCTGCCAAGTGCAGACACTGGTGGCAGAGACAGCAGAAGAGGAGGTGCTGCACCTCAGCCTCTGCTGCCCTGAGGCTGCATCCCCCTGCGCCGCTTGGTGCAAGCCCACCGTGGGGCAGCTGAGGGGTGGCCGGGGGCAGCTGGGCACACACGAGGAGGAATTGCCGACATATCATGCTGCAGCAGCTACGGGAGGACCACAGACAGAGGACTGATAACACCCCCCACTTGGCTGCCTCGCATGAAGGACTGTGATTCGGTGGCCAGTCTTCTTTATGAAGGGCTTTGTGCTAGTCCTGTGCAAATACCTACAGCATGTCCCACAAGCATTCAGTTAAATACAAAAGTAAATTATATTTGCTATCACTAAACACTCGTTTACCACAAGTATTCCAGGTAACTAGATTACTGGCCAAAGTAATTTGGAGAATATTTTTTGAAAAACAAATATATTCTAGAAAACCACAGGCTTTCTATGGACAATTCCCCCATGGACATGCAATGAAGATCGCTAAAAAATTCACTGCAAATTATTTGTTCACTCAGCTTTCTGCCCTCTATGAAGCAGGAGACAGGAGGGAGTACGGTGCATTTTTGCTTTCTCTTTACATCAGATTTCAGGGTAGAGGAAGAGAAACTTGTTGACAAGATTTTATGTTTATTTGGCGAGACGCAAATTGAAAGCACACTTAAAAAACCCCAACAAAAACAGCAACACAAAAATAAGGCAAAATCAATCCAGCAGTTGCAAGACAATATTTAGTCTGGAAAAATAAGTGTTGATATGCTCCAGGACTTTTGCTGTTTCCACAGCTTGTCTGTAGGTACACATGTAGTCACACACAGAGGAAAGACCTAACACCCTAAATAATGGGCCACTGCCTAATATTTCATTCACATGTGTGAGATTAATTGTTCCTTCGTAAGACAGGAGAGTGGTTCAGAATTAGCTGAGTCCCATAAATCAGCATCACCTGGAAGGATGCCATTCCTCTACCTGGTCTGGTCAAGGGCTTGTCTCTGTGAAGGATGGCTATATGAGCATCTCTTCAGTCCTGAGATGGATGCGTGACGTTTTTACACTCAATGCTGTTTTCTTATTTGTCACGATGACTGTTCTGGTCAGTTAACAACTGCCATTATAAAAAGAACAGTTTTCTTTCCATTATTATGGCAACCCCACAACAATAATTAATTGTAGGAGGAACTGTTCCTAAATGACCCCATAAAAGCCATTCTACAGCGTGCCAGCAGCCAAGCTACTTTCGGATAAGAGGTGAATTTTATGAAAGAGGCTGCCAATACATTGCGGAGTACATTAAAACAAGTGCTTTAATTTACTAGGGAATGCAAGCACCGTTTTAAATGCAGAGAAATGCTTAACTGAGTGTTTATTATTAATTAGAACTGACCTAATGATTAACTTTTATAAATAGAGCAAATCCTGCTTAGAGGCAAGCAGTATTACTTACAAATTCTCAAATGCACTTTCCTCTTATCCTCCTTGCTGTGATTGAAACTAAATATTTACATCACATTTGGGGCCTCTTCTTGGCCCAGTATGTTATTTCTGTCATTGTTATGTTTTGCTCTGGGGGTGGGTCAGCCAGTGCTACAGAAGATAGCTGATAAATCCAAAATCCAGGTGGTGCAGGCGAATATTATACATGAAGAACTGAAGCTAACCCAAGCAATGAATCTAGCTGAAATATATAGCCAGTTCAGGATGTTCAGAGTGGTATTTATACCATCAGCTCTCTGCTTGGTATCCTTGGGTCCAAGAGAAAGTTAAAAGAGGAAGGACAGAAGGTGTAACACTGGGTAATCAAAATTGTAATAAAAGCATTTCCCTCCACAGGAAGCCCTAAATTTTTGTGTCAACAGAAGTAAGCAAATAGATATTCTGCAATCATTTGGCACTTCTGTTTCATGATTTAAAAGATCTCGTAAGACCAAGTGAATAATTACCCTTCCCAAATGGAAGAGTTGTGGCTAATCGTTTCAAAAAGACCCCAATGCTTCAGAAAATCTTAGAAGTGACAGACAATGCTTGCAAACACAAACTCAGTTTTACTGGGGAACAGCCAAATGTCTCTGAACATTAAGGGAATGAAGTTCTAGTACAGCCTTGAAACAGGAGTATGGGAATGGGGGAATGAGCTGGAAAGAGAGAGGAAAATGACCCAGTTACACTGAAAATCAAGATGAAGAACAAAATAATATCATGTAAGATAGAAAGGCAAATACAGTTCTTAAACACTGAAAATTAGGATCCTCTGAAAAGCTTGTCCTTGTTGTCTTATCCAGGCCAGACATGAAAGTAGTAGCCATAATGGAAAAGCTGCTAATATTAAAGTATAGGCTTAAAATGCTTATTCATTGTACATATCTGCGTATTTTACTACTGGAAACCAAGGTATTTGGGGTGTTAGTTTGTTTTGACCACGTATATCACCGCTTTGATCAATGCCTGGCTTAGGCAAAAAATAAAGCATAAGTGTTGTGAAAATTTCAATATTATCAAATGCCTTAATTCTGTTGGCACTCTTACTTCTCAGGTTCATTGACAGTAACATGCTTTGAGACACTCAAACATCTTTATATCTTTAGGCATTTTGAAGAATCAGAGCAACTGGCATTGGAAAGTCAAACTTGTCTGCATGTTTCATCTACACATCTTGACCTTTTCTTAAGAAATGGTTCTTTGAGAGCTACTGAAGTGACTGGCACGGGGAAGTTATGGAGCCTTCATGCCTTTAAGACTAGGCTGGAAAAGCATCCCCTGAGAATGAGGTTGGTATAGCTGATTTGACCTCTGGGTAGCAGAATGACTAAGATGAACTTTCTAGGTTTCCTCCAACCATATTTTCTTTGATGCTACTTAGTGTTTTTAATTTGAAGGCATGCAAGGTAAAAAAAACCCCAACCAGCTAATGCAATGTTTCTTGACCTCCATTACTTGATGAATGAAACATTCATAGTTTGTACCTCAAAGCTGTTATTTTTTTGTTGCTTCCACATGCTGAAAACCTGCTTCAAACTGCAACAAAACTCATAAATTACGTGTTTTCAATTCAAGAAAAAGTAATTCATTTTATCACTCAGATACCAGTGCACATCTTTCTCCTGTTATTGCAGCTTTAGAGGTTTTTTTGTTTTGTTTTGTTTTTTGTTTTTTTTTTTAAAGCAGCAGCACAGATAATCCATCTCTCACCTACTTCTGGGGGGAAGCGTGGGGCTGTCGGCCGTCCCCCGTGCTCTGCAGCGGGGCGTACCGCGGTGCTGCGCTCCCCCGGGGCGGCGGGGCCGGGAAACGGGACCCAGCCCCACGGCAGAGGCCCGAGAATCGCTGGGGGCTCGCCAGCTCCCCGCTCCCAACCCAGAAACGGGATCCCGGCCCGGGGTTTGGAGGGCGTTTCGGAACAGGAAAGGCAATCGGGCTTTCCATCCCTCTGCCCCAGCCGTCAGCCCGGCGGGCTTAGCCGGGGAGCTGTTGCCATCTAATGGTGGAGACCGGGCAGCGGCGCGACACCGTCAAGGGCTTGCAACCAAAACGGGACCGGGGAGGGCTGAAGGGCTGATGAAGCCCACGGAGGCTCCTTGTTCCTCCTTGAAGGCAGAAGTCTGGCCTGGAAGCCACCTGGGAGCCCTTCATTAGCTTCAAATAATATATTTTAAGAGAGGAAAGCTCCCCTGAAGTTGGTTGTACCCGTCAGATCGGGCAACCTTGTATAGGCTACCACTTACGCCGTAGGCAGTAACAGTCTTAGAGAAAGACTGCAAGAATATAGTATTTCAGGAACTTTCACACTTAGAAGTGGCATTCAGTAAACTCAATCAGGCCTCCGGTGAGGACAAAGTTTTTATAAAGTTACACTAATGAGTGTGAAACTCTACATGGTTTTAGTGGGGGATTTTTATTTCCAGCTAAGCTCCTCTTGCAAAAAAAAAAAAAAAAAAAAAACCAAAAGAACAGTAGCAAAAGACACCCTACAAAATCGAACAGTCTGGCTCTCTTGGTCACCCTCTGGGAAGTGTTAACAACAGAGATCACACTACACCATATTGTTATTTAAAGCTCAAGAGAATCAATCCATCAGAAGCTGAAGAACTTCAAACTCTGATAAGACTATTAAATGAGACCAATTCTCAAGACCAATATGCCAAGCAGAAGACAAAGGGATCCTTTCACTGATGTTTGGTACGTGTGCTAGAAACCAAAATCCACTCCTGGTCTTGTTGGGCAAAACACAGAACTATATCTAAACTGTAAGGGGAGAGATTAGAAAAACAGCATAAACACAGAGACTCGCCAGCATATTCACTCCAGATTTGTATCTAGATTTATGGATTTATATCTATTTATAGACTTTTTCTTATTGCAGCAATTATACTGGTAGTCAGATTGAAACCAGTCTACCAAGCATGGAGGAGCTGTGAACGACCCAGGGACCCCCAGCCTGTCACTACAAAGCCCCTCCATGTGTGCGCACGGCGAGGACAGCCTCTCTGCATGGCAGGTACAGAACTTTGGCAGCTTGTTGCTACAGAAGGTCGTGGTGGCAGATGTGGTTGCCACCTGAAGAAAAGACCGGGAGATCTTAGGAAGACTCAACAGCTGATGTCTCTTGTCCTCTGGGTCACTGCCAGGAGCCCTGGCCAGACCGCCTGGACACGTGCCCCTTGGTGCCTGCATGCCAGCCGGATTATGTGGACACATGCGACTTGGATCTTGTGAGTATGTGGGTGACAGAGTGTGAGTGAGTGAAAACAGTTTTGGTTTAGGTCAGATTCGTCTTTCCCACTTGCAAAGTCTCATGGTTCAGCTTCCCATATTGCTACTATAATCCTACGATATTAATTACTACAGGGGTAGCATATTTGAGCCCACACTCTGAGCGGTAAAGACATAGTCTAATATGCCATGAGACTCCTGAATAGAAAGAAAGGGGGGGGGGGGAAAGAGTATGATTCTGTTTTGCTTTTTTGCCAGCATGAAACAAAGGAGGGAAGTTTCTTTGATACTTCATCTTTAGATGCTACTTGTGGGTGAGATACCAGCTCGCTATGAAAGCAGTATAATAAAAAGTATTGTCTAACAATTAGCCAAGAATGAGCCCTGAGCTCGGCTGTTATGGCAGAGAGGGGTGAAGTGCCAGAAACAGGTAACAATTCGATCACTCTCTATCCAAACAGCTTGCTGGCCCTCAGGATATCAATAAAAGTAACTCTGCCTAAACATATGCAAACACACAAGAAAAAAATTTGTAATTTAATTGTTGCTCCCAGGAACTAATTACACATTGATTTAAATTTAAAAGGCAAGGTTGCAGGTAATGCAAACTTACGTGTAAGAACTGCCAGACTGTTTATAGAAAACCAAAGCTGAATATACAAGAAAACGGTAAAGTTTCCAGAAAATTCTTAAATGTCCTGTAGCTTTCCACAGCAATGCTGGAATTTGTTAGGATTACACAAGACATTGGCAGACTTCAGCACACAGCATTTTGGTTGAATAACTCTAAACTAGGGGTGCCGATCCCTCTGCATATTATCCCAAGTGATCAGTGCCAAGTCACGCTAGCGAGTGGCTCCAGCGAGCCCCCGCCAGGACAACGGCACCGCACACGTCTTGTGGGATCTTTACAAGGCCAAACGCAGGGGAAAACTCTAGGGCTCTGTTATTATATTGCGGTTATCAATAAAGCCATATTCAAAGAAAAATCCTGCATTTTGAAATTCAGGTTTGAGGCCCTCTCTGCCTGAGACTGATAGCCCCAGGGAAAGCGGCAGCTGTACATCCCTCATCAGGCTGTGGCCACTGGGAACCGACTTTGGGAATGCAGTAGTATGGGATGACAGTGGAGCAGAAATAGTAGGGAAGAGCATGGCGAGGTGCTTGTGCAGCCACCCTCCTTGGTCTGTGTGCACCACATGCAGGGATGCAGGGAGAGGGGCCGCCTGCCCAGGAACGGTGGGTGACTCTGTGACCTCCCTGAGGCCAGCAAAGCCCCAGGACTCCCTTAGAAAACCTGCTGCTGGTAACTCAGCCCAATGACTCGTGGTTTAAAAAGTTCATGATATAAAGAATATTATCCTCTACTAATTTTTTGTAACCTGTACTAGGACCCTTCCACTGTTTGTTTCGAAAGCCAGTATGTCAGGACAGGTAACAATTTGAACTTTCATCCGTGTTTCCTCTTTTTTATAAATCTTTAAGGGAAGATTGTAGCTGCAAACCCACGTCACAGTCAGTGCTATACGTACCAATACATAAAGCATAAACTGTTTGCACGCTTTGTTTAGGGCTTTTTGCAAATCGCGCGTCCTATGAAACCACCTCAGCTCACTTGAGATCATAGACTTGCTGTGATGAATACCACATCCTCTGAGTGACCCGGGATGTTTGTTTTTGTTGGCCAGATGACAATACATGGGAGACAATGAATACTAACCACATTGTATAATGATTTGGTCCAACTATAAGGTTCTCTTTTTTCTCTTCAGGAGAAGCAGGAAAAAGTTTTTAGACCTTTCACTTTATGGCAAGGACCTGCTGAGTTCAAACTGAAGAGGCATCATAAATTCAGTGAGATGACTCTCTTTTATCCAGCCCACTGGTATACTTGAAGTATTGTAGAGGGAAGAAAATATGTAAAGAACATACAGTCTTTTGAAGAAAATGATCTTTTAGCCCATTTCAAAAATGTTTTTCATTAAAAATCATTGGTTTTTTTTGTGGTTTCCCCCCATTTTGAATTACACCTTTGATACTAACCCCTGCTGGGGTATAGTTCTTTTTCATGCAATAACCTAAGATGGAATTTATTCTAAAATTACATCCATGGATGTTATATCCTTTTTGCTATTATTTCATCATTTACTCTTACCTAATCCAAAAGGTATCAAAAATGAAACTTGCTGAAGTCCATTCAATTATGCTCAATAGATATTCTTTTGTACTTTAAATAGCATTCCACTTGCATAAAAAGCAGTGTCTGCCTATCATCTTTATCTGTTTGTCTGGTTCACTTCAATATGTTGAGACATTTACTAAATCTTTCTTGTGAAAAATTCTTGCTTTCTAGATAATGTGACTTGCCTGTGGGTACTGTTATATATTATTTTTATATTACAACAACAGTCAAAATATGCTAGGTATTTTTCCAAATGTGTCACAGTGATGATTTCTGGATTAAGGATTCTTCAAGGAGACAGAGAACACAGTGCAGGAGATCTGATTATTTGTGCTCCTGGAAAAGTTCCTCTTGTCCTAAGGCTGAGGCTGAATGCGAGACAAGGCAGTCTGTCAGAAGACCAGCAGAAGGGATACGCTTCCCCATCACTGAAGGTGATGGAGAAATTAAACTTTTTGACAATGTACAGAGCAGACATTACATAAGTGACCTTTTTTGCTAGCTGCAAGAAGAGATTGCTTATGCCAAATATTTTTCCATGCAGATGCCGTGGGAAAAACAGAGCACTGATGTAGATTCAAGACCTATCTCTGAAGAGGCCCCGGTTTCTCAATCTGCCGCTCGGCTGTGTTTTGCACTCAAGGTGTTTCACCAGAAACTAGAGTTTACTCCCAGTAAACTAGAGTTTACTCCCCTAGAGTAGAAAGGAGTTCACAGTAGCTGCCTTGATTCTGGGCGGCCAGCACAAAGTACAACCAGTCATGAACAATTTATAGCTATGACCAAAATGTACCTTTCAGACAGTGCAGTTTTAGCTACAAATACTTAATTTGCAAGTTAAATATAAAGGTATGGACATGCAGGTCAGGCAAATAGGTTCTTACCTTCCCTTTGTGCCTGTCTTCTCTCCATGCATCCCTACCTAACTCTTAAGGTAGTTAAGGCAACATACCTGGGCAAACTTATGTGTACTTCCCCATGAAGACATATGGGAAAACAAAGCAAATTCCATACCATCCCTTATACATCATTAAGCAGATTTATATCAGCTAGAAAACTCCAGTTGTACTTGCTCTAAATCTACACTGCCTTGCACAAAAAAAGTCTATGTTTTCCTTAAATTGCTTTACTTGCCTGTGCACTAGGAAAATGAACTGGTAGGGGAAGTCCCAAATTTATCACCACTTTGTAGTTCACAAAGATGGTGTTGACAGGTTTCTTCTCTGCTGGAATGAGCTGAGCAGTCTGCCTACCCTGCCCAGCCAGGCTTTGTGCATTTTCAACCATGTTTCTGGTGCAAAGCACCCACAAACAACAGGTCTTGTTCTTTGACTGAAAGGAGTATAACTGACTGGTGTCCAATGTGCTGCTTTGTGTCTATATAAAAATAAAATCATAAGAAAGTTGATGCATGCGGTCAGAAGAAGCAAAAGTCCAGGCTGCTGTAACACTACCTTTTCTCCATGCCCCTCATTCACATACATGCGCATGCACACACAAACATGAGATATATCTCTATCTATAAATCTCTCTCTATCTCTCTCTCTCTCTTTACACATACACCTAATTAAACACATCAACTTAACATGGTCTGTTGATCTGAGGCCCATTGGGAAATGCTTGCAGACATTAAAGGGTTACCAACAGATAGGATCCATCCTATAAAGTTTAGACTTTGCAAAAAAAAGTTATTCTTTGATAGATTTCTGACTTTTAATTCTCTGAGGCCTATGTCTGAGGAATTATTGTCTCCAGAAATCATTGGAGAAACGGCTTTGTGCTATTACCTGTCCAGAGACGTTGTCCAGGAGACTGTAGTGCATCATCATAAAAAAACCCTAACAGAATAACAAAATATTCTAGACACGTATGAATGCATAAAAAAATCTTATTACATTGTCTAGTACACCAGAGATGCTTAATATCATCTAATTTTCAGTACTTGTTGCATTAAAATATCAACTGGTTTTGAATAACAAAAAGCTAATTGTTGCAAAAAACCCCAAACCCTAATCAAATATATTTTTAGCTGAATGCATGAAGTGGAAGGGGGAGGGAGAAGTCAGAGAAGTTCAGACAGAAGCTTTGTAGGATCAAACAGAGACCATTTGCTGATCCGGTAGCTCTGTGACCTTCTGGGCTAACATCAAACCATGTTCTCCACAGGACAATACTGTAGCAGCTTTCCTTAAACCATGGCTTAAAAATGCTTCTTTTGTTATGAATGACGTGAGAAGGCAGAAGGGGAGAGGGGAGATAACACAGCCTGAGGCAGAACAACTTTTTCTGCCCAGAGTACAATGAGTGCTCCCTGCTTTCAGGTTGGTGAAAAAGGGATAAAAAGTGATAAATCAGAATTGTTGTCCTTACGGTCTCTTTTTGACTTTGACAGAAAGATGGCAAGTTGCATTACAAATAAGTTTCAAAATATTGTTCATATTTTGAAATTGTTCATATGTTCAAAATATTCCCCTACCCTCCCAGAGAATGATTGGAATAACATATTACGCCAGTGATTTACAGGTTAAGAACTGTAATAATTTTTCATCCATGTTAATAAATAGACTGCCTGTGTTCAAGTTAACAAAGTATGAGCAGTAATAGCTTTGATTTAACAACGTTATTTCTTAGGAGCATGCACATTAGGTATACAGCTTTTTTAATTTTGCCTTGGAAATGATGCATCCACTCAAAGAAAGAAATAATTTGATTTTTAGCTGGTTAGGAGAAAATCACAGAATAGCTATGTCCTTAGAAAGGCTTTTGATGCTGTATTAAATAAGTTAAAATACATTATAGTAAAATTGTCATATTGGGAGTGCATAGATGAGTGAAATATTACTTTTGAATAGTAATTAGCCATCGTTCACTCTTAAAAATATGAAACTGTTCAAGCATTATCTACCCAGTCCCCATTTTCTTCCAAAGTTAATGATGTTTGGGATAATGGGCTGAAGTACTATGATCTGAAAGGTGTCACAAACCCTTTTGAAGGACTGAATTAGAATTCAAAGGTTCTTGACAAGTTGGAGAAATGGTCTAAAATCTGAAGGAAATAATTAGTACAGGTAGATGCACATGAGGTTCATGGTGGATTATGGATTAAATGTGAGTCAACAATGTGAGGCTATCGCAAACTGAGAAAAGTTATATGCAACCTATGGGACATGATTATTGTCCTCTCCTCACTGATGGTCACATCTGAGCTGGTGTTTTGGCACTGCAACTGAAAGAGATGGAGATAACTGGGGAAGGACCCCAACGAGAGCAACAAGTATAGACAGGGTTTAATGTGGATATAAATGAGATGGAAAAGCTGAATGTTCTCTACCATGTCTCTTCTAAAAGAGGAGATTGAAAGGAGGTAAACTGACAGCTTTCCAGTGAGGGATAGCACATGTTCAGCTGTTCCTCCTGACCACAGCGGAAAGAGAAAGAAGAAATCTGCTTAATTTGCATCAAAAGCCATTCAAATTAGTCATTAGGAAAAGCTTGTCTATCTGCAAAAACACTGAAGAATATGGGAGGGCATGGAATTTCCCTTTTTAAAATGTTTTCAATAGATATTAAACCATTGCTGACAGATGTCTGTTCTTGTCAGTTTGAATTTATCCTTCTGCAGAAGTATAGACCAGATGACCTCTAGAGGTCCCTTCCAGTTCTTCATCTCTGTGAAGCTATAGGGAGCTCTGAGCTTGCAGGCAAAGGAAACAGCAACAGCTACTGAGTAACAGCTCACTTTGCTGAGATTTTTTTTTCATTCCTGCCACTGGCATACATCCATGTTCTGAATTTACATGCTGCTGAATTGCATCCAAATAAGTGTCTACACATAGTTACAAATATGTCCTGTAAGCCAAAATAATTGTTTCTTTTAATATGAATCATCTTGAAGAGCATTTTATTATTATAAATGAGAAAGTTTCTAAAAATAAATTATGCCCTATTTGGCATGGTATTATAAAAACACCATGGTATTAGATTTGAAAATGTCCCCTCCATGCCAAGTCTTACCCAAGTTGACTGGTGTATCTGAGGGCAGAATTTGGCCTACTGCAATTAAATCCAAATGTTGCATCAGAGTTTAACTAGTGCAAGACCTTGCTTTTTGGTGTAAAGACAGTGGAAATTTCTATTGTCTTTTTTTCAGTGTTTTTGGACTGCAACAGCCCTTCCATAGGTTTTAATCATATGATGGACACAATTCAAAAGTAATGTATCTGCCCACCATGAAAGAATGATCATGGGACAGGCAGAATTTACAGCTAGAACAGAGTTTTCCTTCCCTCCTTCTTGCTCTCCATGTTTAGAAAGAACAGATCCTGATGCTAGCCGACAGAGAAATACACCTGAAATGTGTTGGTAATGCCTAATACGAATTCTGAATCACCACATGTGGACTGATCCACAAGTGCTTATACGTTTCTTGGCTGTAACTCTAAAGGTGCTGACCTGACAGCAGCCTGCTGTCAGTGGAACACACAGGGCTGAATTCTCCATCTCCTAAGTTAATTTTGCAAGTCTTACGGATTGCGAAACAGAATTTTCTTTGGGAAGTTTATCCCACGCTGTTGGAAATTTTACTGGTGTAACACTAGCAGAAGGCTGGCATGGGATAATCACTCCATGTTAGCTAGAAAGATTTTTTTGATCAGCATTACAAGAAGGTAAATAGGTGAGGTGAGAAAAGGAGGACAAGGAGGAGATAAAGATACGTGAAGGTAACAATGAAAAGAAAATTTGAAAGAGTGAAGCTCCACCGTGTTACATTCCTCACTTTGAACTAGTTTGAAGTCCCAAAAATCTCTGCCATTTTAACTTGAAGCGTAAAACAGTAACTTAGAATAGGGATGTTTTTCCCCTTGAGTGTCTTTGTGCTTGAAAAGGAGTCTCTTTGTCAGGATTTAATAGAGTAAACTTATACTAAGTACGAAGAGAAGGGCAGACCCCTTCCATTGTATTATATTTGCTTGTTCCATCAGGAGGGTTGAATCTGCTGAGTGAATGAGGAAATGATCTCTGGGGACCACAGGACTTCTCATCAGAAATTCTATCCTAACATCTGCTTGGCATGGTTGTCCCATGGGCTGTGTTATTGCCCTTATTGGGGAGTTTTCCACAACCCTGTGGAGAATAAGAATAGGCTTGGTGCTATTTGGTTGAAAGTACACTCCCAGCACTGCCATGGTTTGGGCTTGGCTCAAAAGAATAAGTTTTAATGGGACTGACTTCTGAGAACTGCATCTTTATGTTTGGAAAAGTATATCTGGAGGCATTATCCAAGTACTTTTTTTCATGGAGGACAGCTGTTGGAAGCAAGCTGGCCCAGGACATAGCTCTGTTTTGTTGGCTTACAAAACCACGTTCCTCAGTACCCAGGATGGGTGGCAAATCAGGTAGAAAACTGTGGGATAAAAGCTGTAAAATTTATAACATTTGGTCCACTGTGAGCTAGAATTTTATAAAGGAATATTATAGGAATTGTTCTTCAAGCTGAAAACCAGATTCTGCTTTCAAAATAGGTGTCAATTTGGCATTCAAGTGAGCAGCAAACATCGTTGTGCAGACTATTTACAAAAATTTCTATGGTACATGCCAATTTTCAAAACTGTTCTAGAACTTTATTATAATTTGATTTCATAGCTTGAAAAAAAAAAAAAGGCTTAGCAAGCCAATTAGTGTATCATTCACCTTGTACACAGCCAAAAATGGTAACTTAGTGAAATTAGAACAGAACAGAACAGAATAGAATAGAACAGGACAGAATATTTCAGCTGGAAGGGACCTACAACGATCATCCAGTACAACTGTAGAATCTGGCCAAATCCAAAGGCAGCTATTCAAAGTGCTTGCCTTTTCATGGATCACTTCTATGTTTCAGAAACAATCCGGATCATAAAACTTAATTCAAATTTTGCCTGTTTTGATCACTCCTGTAGGAAAAATATTTAAACAGACATACCAGAACTAAGGTAGCTGGCCTGGGATATTATTAGATGTACGCATTCATAACAAAGAAAGAGAAGTAAAAAAGTTAAATTATATTGTATGTTCCTCTTTCTGTTCTGTATTATTTATGAGAAGGCCAAGTCCTCATTCAAAAAATTTCTCTCAGAAGAACGGATGGGCAAAATTCGACAGGTAAAAAAAAGGTTATGTGGGAAAGAAAAGAGCCACTCACACTAACAGACTATTAAAGATAAACAGAGATTGATATCAGAAACTGATAAAGGAATCTGACTAGTAGTACAAATACAGCAGCACTTAAGGAATTCAAAAGAATTCCTGAATCCCCTGGATATATGTAAAAGGATATGCCAGGCAATGTAGGGTGTCCGTATCCCATACATTGAACTAGGAGTGCTAGAAGATTGAAGGGGAGGGGAAGTGGAGGAGGATGAGAAGGTTCAGCAGTAGATTATATTAAGACTTGGAAAGATGCCTCTTCTAAGCCATATTAAATACAGAAAAGGTCAACATTTTTGGCATTCAGGCCAAACCTAAATGAGAAGGGTTCAGTACTGTGCAACCCTTGTAATATGCTGTCAGCTCTTTAGCAGCTAGAAAAGATGTTATCAGTAGAGGCAAGAATGCAGAGGAATGTTCTTGGAAGCTTAAGGCAGATAAAAGAAAGGAATAAGATGTCACTTCATTTTTTTTTTCCTGAGGTCAAAAAGATCTAGCAAATACGCAAATTTTATAAAATAGGTGCCTGAACAGAAAAATTTATTCTGAAGGGAATGAAAAATAAAACCAAAAGATATCCTTTGAAATAGCTAGTCAGTCCATCGAAACTATTTCTCTCTTGACCTTTCAGTCAGGATGCCAGTGATGTGCAGCATTAGTTGGTATAAATACATGACTGGCCATGTGATATTCAGATACAATTGTCTAGTCATAGTAAACGGAGAGGTGGAAAGAAGACACAGAAGAACATAAAACAGAATTAACCAAGCCCCACAGATTAATCCTTCTGTGTAGCCTTAAATGAAAATCATATATTTAAATGGCACCCTTTTGCAAGCCTGCAGAGACAAGGCAAAGGTAACGCTGTCAGCCCATACCCTTTAGCAGAGCATGTGGAAGTGTCTTGGTTCACAATAACTAACCAAGGCTCATTGCAAGAAGCAGCAATCATTACAGCTGCTTTATTAGGATAATAATCATTGTAATTATAGAAAAAATATATTTTTATATTGCCTAGTTAGCAGAAAAGTGGCCCAGAGTCTGGAACTATATTTCAGCCACTGCCCTTAAATGGACTGCATAGTAGGTTACAACAGCTAAACCTTTGCTTCTATTTTATTGCCTCAGTCACAAGGTTTTAAGCTCTATTTATACAAGTGGTTTGAGTTATAAAACACACATTATTACTTATAAGTAATTGAAAATAGCCTCCCAGACAAACAGAGATCTGGCCACCTGAACTGTAAGTTTGCCTAGCAAAACTATAATTTGATAGGTGTGCGACAAATGGTAGATATCCGGCACTAATTCTTCTGCATGTCATTTGATACAAAGATGTAAGGAAAACAGTAGCAGAAGTATACACAGTTATTTCGAGTTTAAGTCACTAGGAAAATTATTGGGAAATTGCAAATGTCCCCCATTAACTTTTTAACTTTATTAGTATGTTTTCAATTTAGCTGACAAGCTCCTCCTTTGCAAGTCCTCCAGGAATGTGTAGAAAAATAAGGTACTTGATAAAATGTTTCCATGCAGAATTTGGTTTCAGCTATGCAGTAAAATGTACACACTCGAGGGCAGACTTAGGCTTTTTCCTCTTTAGGCTGGTGGAAACCGGAAACGTTAGAGAAAAAATGCTTTGCTCTCCTAAAGATAGGCTTTTTTAATAATGCACCTTACATACCTAAAGAGAAGTTAAGTATGGAAGCTAAAATTTGCAAGAAGAAAGAAGAATATTCACATGGAAAGGGGTAAAGAAATTTCTGAGTCTTCTATCGGCGAATGACTCAGGACTTAATCCTGCTGCTGCTGAAGTCAAAGCAAATCGTTTAAATCAAATTGGACCTCCTTCTAACACAGAAATAAGGGCAAGTACATCTGGAGTAACTCGAATAAAACCTATCCCAAAGGTGTGGAATTTTCTGTGGCTACAGAGGATCACGGCCAGCTTTAAGTCATCTTCTGTTTCTGGTAAGCCTGGGTAAAATTTTCAAAGTCAACTGAGTGTCCTTGAAGTCTCACTCCTTGAAGAGACTTAGGCACTTCAGAAACTTTTACTCCATACCTCTTTCCAGACCACTTTTGTGTGTTTGCCTCCAACATATGCCCTTTAAATTGATGCCATGAGTGCACTTTGTACTGGAATGCAGCCAGCAGTATAAATAGCTGCTCTGCTTAATTACAAAAGGAACGTTGTTTTCTTTTAGACTCCTAGCATCATCAGTGTAAGAATCCTGTTTCAGAAAATTTCAAATTCTGAACTTTACATGTTCATTTAAATACTTCCAAATATGTATTCTAGCAGATGAAGTATGAATATAAGATAAATGTCAAAAAACAGTATTTGTGTTTTCTTTGCTGCAGGGAGTGGCTTTCAGTAAAAAGTAGGATAATAGACCTAAATCTCCACAATCAGCATGGTTGCATGTCATGCTAGCAATTGTTTTAAGTGGAACTTCCCTTTAAGTCCAAAGAAAAAGCCTGCTTTCCAATTTTTGTCATGATACTGCTCTAGCCCAGTTAATATTGCCCACCATAAGAAGGTGCTATAGAAGGCGACCAAGCTAAACCTTAGAACAGCTTGGAAGGGAAATGCTGCTGTTACTACTTTACAGACAGCTGAACAGAGTCAGAGAACAAGCTATATCCCTTTATGCTCTCCATCAGATCATATTGAACACCACGGAGTTGACTTTTTTTATTTCCTTAACTCATGCTCTGGGTAACAGAAGTTTGTGTGTACGTGCACAGAGCCCACGGCCCCCTAAAACCTAATTAAGATGCTTTCACTGATTAAAAATAAACATTTTAGGTTTTGACCATTCTAAGCATTTCTCAGTCTACAGGATGAGTAAGACCTGAGCAGGGTTTGGCTAAGCAAGTACAGTTAGCACTAGCGTCAAATTTATTCTATCCTGTGGCAGTAGCTTAATATGATATCCGCATACCACTAACATCAAGCAGATCTGGGGGCGACAGCTTGTTGTGCAGAGCATTTCCTGGGCTGAAGCATCCATCCTGTTTGGAAGTGTTCAGGGCCAAACCCTGCAGCCCTCGCTGCGGCACGGCTCCAGCTGGCTTCATGGGCGGTGTTGCCTGAGTCAGGGCTGCCGGGGCGTTCTTGTTCACGGGAGCATTGCCGCTAGCCCTCGCCCGCCAGAGCCCGCAGTAGGCAAATGCCTGTGGTCTTCAGGACCACCTAGGGGGCTCGGCGACAACAGCACTGTTGCAACGTGCGCTACATGCTGCTTTTAATTAGTCACAGGCAGACTTCTTCGAACAGAATGGGTTGAAATTTTCCCTCTTGGAAAAAACGCTGAAAAGTTTAACATTTCAAAACCTCTTTGGAGCCTCACTGAACTTCAGCAGAGCACAAGTTTGAAAGGTGTGGTTTTCCTTCAGCATTGCAAACGTCTGAGACAAGGAGGCACTGAAGCTTGATTTCCAGACCAATTATTTCTCAATAAGCATCTGAATGTGTTATTTGAACACTTTTTTAGCCTTTTAAAGTTTGCCCACCCATCCCTCAACTGATCTGCTCTTCAAAGCTCCGTGGTTATTTAATACAGTAGCGCTCTGAAATCATGCCGGCAAAACAAGGCAGTATGGCTTAGTTGCCATATGGTGATCAAATCTGTACTGCGCGTGAAGGAACACACACCAGAACCAGCTTTTCTATTTGGGGTATTCTGTTTCAGAAATCAAACAGCGTCATTGAGCTTAGTCTCCTGTCATCAATAGGAGATCTTAAGAAGGCTACTAAATGGTCTGGACAGCTCTGAACACCAGAGCTGGGGTTACACCATGCTACGCTGCCAGCACCTGGGGACAAGGGTGGCCAGGGTAGGTGGTAGGGCAGCTCTGGAGTTGAAGTCCTTCAGCAAGTTCTAGGTCTTCTTTACTGGTGAGAAGAGAGCACAATTTGGATCCTCTGAAGATTAGTTGTGCAGGACATGGTTTCTCTAGCCCAAAACACAGACCACTCTTCAGATGTTGCATCCGAGCTATCAATCTGCATCCTCTTTGTAGTCAATAGAGAAAAGAGAAACTTTAGCATGATTTGTCTATGATTTACTTTACATGACTACTTCATGGGGGCATTAATCATGCCCTCAGAGTGCCTCCTCTTCTGTACTGACTGTAGAGTCCATGACTAGTTCACATGCTGACAACTAGAAAGCAGTTGTGTGAAGTTATGAGCGAGGAATACATCCTCTCTGAGTAATCTTTTGAGAATGCCCCATTAAGGAGGCTAGGATGACTAGCTCAGATATTGACACCTACAGCTAGATTAATCTGTTCCATGTTTGGCCACATTCACCACTTCTCCTCATCATCCACCACCCTCAGAGCTCCTCCTTCCAGCTTTTTTCCCCACTTCAAAACCCTACGTCCTGTGTAGGAATCACAGACTACAGATGCGCACGATATACCCCTTGCTATTGCTGTCAAAACCTCCTCCTTTCCTCCTCTGTCAGATTTATATCTCAGCTGATCTCTGAATTTAACAAAAGCTCTCCAAGACTTCATCTTTTGTCAGTCTCATTCCCCATGGAGTGCCGTTTCTTCTAACACTTTGGACTACTTTGGACTGTCATTACCAAGCATTTTCTAGCTATTCAAAATCTTACTCACATGCTCACTGGGACAAGTCACTTCTGACAGGAGAATAAAATATCTTTTTTTATGTTATCAGCTCTCAGATTATACAACCACAGTTGTACCCAAACTGATGCTTTTGCAAGGCTGCCACAAAGAATCACACCACGTAAGTTTTGGTGCCTACAGAAGGCTGTTCAGATAGGAAAAAAATCTCATTTTCTAATCTTTTGACTAGAGGCAGGTTTTTTGCTACCTGTGGTGCCTGGAGCTAGAAGAGATGTATTTGAGCCTTTGAACGCTCCTAGGTTAGACATTCTTTGGGTAAATATTCAATAGGACACTGAGGACAGAAAAAAGGGCTCTGACAGAAAAAAAAAAAAAAAAAAGTGGTCTTATTTTTTTCTACTAATAGACAAACACTCATTTTCACTCACGGTTCCCCTCAGTTCAGGGACTGGACACAGCCTGGTAGGAATGGGGAACAGA